>NW_027645992.1:0-1200000 GCF_951394435.1 Stenella coeruleoalba | reverse complement strand
TCTGTTGCTTTGTTTTTTAGATGTTTCAGGAAACACCATACACTTCTCCCGAGTGGTTGTTGGCAATTTACATCCCACCCATCAGCATAACAAGGCTCCCAGTTCTCCATGGCCTGTCCTGCCTTTCTGGATTTTACACTTTTTTCAGATGGCCCTTTTGACCGGGGGGAAGTGAGACTTCATTGTAGTGCAGATTTCCTTTGCAAGCTTGCTTGGTTGGCCAAAAAGGGCGTATGCGTTTTTTCCTGAATATATTCAGGAAAAAACGCATACGCCCTTTTTGGCCAAGTGCATCATTGTGGACGTTCTGCCTCTTTTCCTATGCTTTCAATGCAATTCCAGTCTACCTCCTGAAATCGGTTTCCTGCAATTCTGCCCCGCTTTCAAGTCCTCTTGGCAGCCTTACTTCAGTCTATTTTTGGACGATAGCTGTCATTTATAACTCTGCAGGTTTGTGAATTACAGTGCCCCTGAGCTCCTTTCTTCAACTCGCTTTCTTTTGAGCTGGCCGCAACCCCGCAGGATGGCTTCAGGCCCTAATCTGGTTCCGGTACGGCACGCTGAGCCTTTGGTTATTTCCTCTTCCTGGTGGGAAATGAGAGTTAAATTTGCCCGTCCAGACACCTTCAGGTAGCCTCTCATTGGTTCTCGCTATTCCTGTTCATCTTCCGCAGAAATTGCAAACTGGGCCAAACAGGAGGTTAAAGGCGCTGACTCTCCAAGTGGGGAGAGTGTTAGTAAAGCGTCTGGAATGTTGCACCCGAGTACCAGGGGAGGAAAACTGAGACATATTTGAACACGTCTCCCGTTCACATGGTTGATCATACTTGGGTTCCACATGCATGTTTTAGCTGAAGGAAGAATACCTAAAACCTGGGTAGTTGAAACCCGTGGAATGGGTACCATGCAATATGACTTCAAAGGGTCTTCATTTGCTCACCGAACCTCTCCAATCCTATCACTGCTGCGTTTATGCCCCTGTACACATGCTTGATTCTCTTTCGGAGACATAGCAATCCATAGGTTTTAAGATACTTACTAGTCAGGTACATTCTTAGGCGTTTAATATGCGGTGTTGAGTCCATTTCGTTGAGCAAGGAGTAGCTCTTGTCTATTCCATATTTGGCTTAAGGAACTTTATCTGTGCTCATTTCAATCTCTGGTTTTATGCAGCACCCCAACTCACCTTTCCCCTTAAGCAAGCATAAGTTGGTTTTCTAAATTTGAGACCCTGTTCTGTTTTGGAATTCAGTTCCTGTGTAGCCAAGTTTACATTCCGTGTATTAGTGATATCTTATGATGTTTCTTTTTCTGTGTGACTTATTTCAGTTAGAATCATCATACCTGAATCCACTCATTGTGATGCTAAGGGCCTGATGACACAGATTTCATTGCTGAGTGATATTGCTTTGTAAGTGAATACTACAACTTCTTTATCCATTTTTCACTTTCTGCGATGTTGAACTTGTACTGTAAACGAGGTTCTTGTAAACAGAGCCGTTCCAAACATTGGGGTGGCTGTGTCTTTTTGATTTTAATTTCCCTAAGCTATAGGACCATAAGTGGAAGTGCTCTAGGCTCTGTTGCTTTGTTTTTTAGATGTTTCAGGAAACACTATACACTTCTCCCAAGTGTCTGTTGGCAATTTACATCCCGCCCATCAGCATAACAAGGCTCCCAGTTCTCAATGGCCTGTTGCCTTTCTGGATTTTACACTTTTTTCAGATGGCCCTTTTGACCGGGGGGAAGTGAGACTTCATTGTAGTGCAGATTTCCTTTGCAAGCTTGCTTGGTTGGCCAAAAAGGGCGTATGCGTTTTTTCCTGAATATATTCAGGAAAAAACGCATACGCCCTTTTTGGCCAAGTGCATCATTGTGGACGTTCTG
The DNA here is from genome assembly GCF_951394435.1 of Stenella coeruleoalba. NCBI lineage: Eukaryota > Metazoa > Chordata > Mammalia > Artiodactyla > Delphinidae > Stenella > Stenella coeruleoalba. The sequence continues at coordinate 1,198,113 of NW_027645992.1, read as the reverse complement.
CCTCTTTTCCTATGCTTTCAATGCAATTCCAGTCTACCTCCTGAAATCGGTTTCCTGCAATTCTGCCCCGCTTTCAAGTCCTCTTGGCAGCCTTACTTCAGTCTATTTTTGGACGATAGCTGTCATTTATAACTCTGCAGGTTTGTGAATTACAGTGCCCCTGAGCTCCTTTCTTCAACTCGCTTTCTTGTGACCTGGCCGCAACACCGCAGGATGGCTTCAGGCCCTAATCTGGTTCCGGCCCGGCATGCTGAGCCTTTGGTTAATTCCTCTTCCTGGTGGGAAATGAGAGTTAAATTTGCCCGTCCAGACACCTCCAGCTAGCCTCTCATTGGTTCTCGCTATTCCTGTTCATCTTCCGCAGAAATTGCAAACTGGGACAAACAGGAGGTTAAAGGGACTGACTCTCCAAGTCGGGAGAGTGTTAGTAAAGCGTCTGGAATGTTGCACCCGAGTACCAGGGGAGGAAAACTGAGACATATTTGAACACGTCTCCCGATCACATGGTTGATCATACTCTGGGTTCCACATGCATGTTTTAGCTGAAGGAAGAATACCTTAAACCTGGAGAGTTGAGACCCGTGTAATGGGTACCATGCAATATGACTTCAAAGGGTCTTCATTTGCTCACCGAACCTCTCCAATCCTATCACTGCTGCGTTTATTCCCCTGTACACACGCTTGATTCTCTTTTGGAGACATAGCAATCCATAGGTTTTAAGATACTTACTAGTCAGGTACATTCTTAGGGGTTTAATATGGGGTTTTGAGTCCATTTCGTTGAGCAAGGAGTAGCTCTTGTCTATTCCATATTTGGCTTAAGGAACTTTATCTGTGCTCATTTCAATCTCTGGTTTTATGCAGCACCCCAACTCACCTTTCCCCTTAAGCAAGCATAAGTTGGTTTTCTAAATTTGAGACCCTGTTCTGTTCTGTAATTCAGTTCCTGTGTAGCCAAGTTTACATTCCGTGTATTACTGATATCTTATGATGTTTCTTTTTCTGTGTGACTTACTTCAGTTAGAATCATCATACCTGAATCCACTCATTGTGATGCTAAGGGCCTGATGACATAGAATTCATTGCTGAGTGATATTGCTTTGTAAGTAAATACCACAACTTCTTTATCCATTTTTCACTTTCTGCGATGTTGAACTTGTACTGTAAACGAGGTTCTTGTAAACAGAGGCGTCCCAAACTTTGGGGTGGCTGTGTCTTTTTGATTTTAATTTCCCTAAGCTATAGGACCATAAGTGGCAGTGCCCTAGGCTCTGTTGCTTTGTTTTTTAGATGTTTCAGGAAACACCATACACTTCTCCCGAGTGTCTGTTGACAATGTACATCCCGCCCATCAGCATAACAAGGCTCCCAGTTCTCCATGGCCTGTCCTGCCTTTCTGGATTTTACACTTTTTTCAGATGGCCCTTTTGACCGGGGGGAAGTGAGACTTCATTGTAGTGCAGATTTCCTTTGCAAGCTTGCTTGGTTGGCCAAAAAGGGCGTATGCGTTTTTTCCTGAATATATTCAGGAAAAAACGCATACGCCCTTTTTGGCCAAGTGCATCATTGTGGACGTTCTGCCTCTTTTCCTATGCTTTCAATGCAATTCCAGTCTACCTCCTGAAATCGGTTTCCTGCAATTCTGCCCCGCTTTCAAGTCCTCTTGGCAGCCTTACTTCAGTCTATTTTTGGACGATAGCTGTCATTTATAACTCTGCAGGTTTGTGAATTACAGTGCCCCTGAGCTCCTTTCTTCAACTCGCTTTCTTTTGAGCTGGCCGCAACACCGCAGGATGGCTTCAGGCCCTAATCTGGTTCCGGTACGGCACGCTGAGCCTTTGGTTATTTCCTCTTCCTGGTGGGAAATGAGAGTTAAATTTGCCCGTCCAGACACCTCCAGCTAGTCTCTCATTGGTTCTCGCTATTCCTGTTCATCTTCCGCAGAAATTGCAAACTGGGCCAAACAGGAGGTTAAAGGCGCTGACTCTCCAAGTGGGGAGAGTGTTAGTAAAGCGTCTGGAATGTTGCACCCGAGTACCAGGGGAGGAAAACTGAGACATATTTGAACACGTCTCCCGTTCACATGGTTGATCATACTTGGGTTCCACATGCATGTTTTAGCTGAAGGAAGAATACCTTAAACCTGGAGAGTTCAGACCCGTGTAATGGGTACCATGCAATATGACTTCAAAGGGTCTTCATTTGCTCACCGAACCTCTCCAATCCTATCACTGCTGCGTTTATGCCCCTGTACACACGCTTGATTCTCTTTTGGAAACATAGCAATCCATAGGTTTTAAGATACTTACTAGGCAGGTACATTCTTAGGCGTTTAATATGGGGTGTTGAGTCCATTTCGTTGAGCAAGGAGTAGCTCTTGTCTATTCCATATTTGGCTTAAGGAACTTTATCTGTGCTCATTTCAATCTCTGCTTTTATGCAGCACCCCAACTCACCTTTCCCCTTAAGCAAGCATAAGTTGGTTTTCTAAATTTGAGACCCTGTTCTGTTCTGTAATTCAGTTCCTGTGTAGCCAAGTTTACATTCCGTGTATTACTGATATCTTATGATGTTTCTTTTCTGTGTGACTTATTTCAGTTAGAATCATCATACCTGAATCCACTCATTGTGCTGCTACGGGCCTGATGACACAGATTTCATTGCTGAGTGATATTGCTTTGTAAGTAAATACCACAACTTCTTTATCCATTTTTCACTTTCTGCGATGTTGAACTTGTACTGTAAACGAGGTTCTTGTAAACAGAGCCGTTCCAAACTTTGGGGTGGCTGTGTCTTTTTGATTTTAATTTCCCTAAGCTATAGGACCATAAGTGGCAGTGCCCTAGGCTCTGTTGCTTTGTTTTTTAGATGTTTCAGGAAACACCATACACTTCTCCCGAGTGTCTGTTGGCAATTTACATCCCGTCCATCAGCATAACAAGGCTCCCAGTTCTCCATGGCCTGTCCTGCCTTTCTGGATTTTACACTTTTTTCAGATGGCCCTTTTGACCGGGGGGAAGTGAGACTTCATTGTAGTGCAGATTTCCTTTGCAAGCTTGCTTGGTTGGCCAAAAAGGGCGTATGCGTTTTTTCCTGAATATATTCAGGAAAAAACGCATACGCCCTTTTTGGCCAAGTGCATCATTGTGGACGTTCTGCCTCTTTTCCTATGCTTTCAATGCAATTCCAGTCTACCTCCTGAAATCGGTTTCCTGCAATTCTGCCCCGCTTTCAAGTCCTCTTGGCAGCCTTACTTCAGTCTATTTTTGGACGATAGCTGTCATTTATAACTCTGCAGGTTTGTGAATTACAGTGCCCCTGAGCTCCTTTCTTCAACTCGCTTTCTTTTGAGCTGGCCGCAACACCGCAGGATGGCTTCAGGCCCTAATCTGGTTCCGGTACGGCACGCTGAGCCTTTGGTTATTTCCTCTTCCTGGTGGGAAATGAGAGTTAAATTTGCCCGTCCAGACACCTCCAGCTAGTCTCTCATTGGTTCTCGCTATTCCTGTTCATCTTCCGCAGAAATTGCAAACTGGGCCAAACAGGAGGTTAAAGGCGCTGACTCTCCAAGTGGGGAGAGTGTTAGTAAAGCGTCTGGAATGTTGCACCCGAGTACCAGGGGAGGAAAACTGAGACATATTTGAACACGTCTCCCGTTCACATGGTTGATCATACTTGGGTTCCACATGCATGTTTTAGCTGAAGGAAGAATACCTTAAACCTGGAGAGTTCAGACCCGTGTAATGGGTACCATGCAATATGACTTCAAAGGGTCTTCATTTGCTCACCGAACCTCTCCAATCCTATCACTGCTGCGTTTATGCCCCTGTACACACGCTTGATTCTCTTTTGGAAACATAGCAATCCATAGGTTTTAAGATACTTACTAGGCAGGTACATTCTTAGGCGTTTAATATGGGGTGTTGAGTCCATTTCGTTGAGCAAGGAGTAGCTCTTGTCTATTCCATATTTGGCTTAAGGAACTTTATCTGTGCTCATTTCAATCTCTGCTTTTATGCAGCACCCCAACTCACCTTTCCCCTTAAGCAAGCATAAGTTGGTTTTCTAAATTTGAGACCCTGTTCTGTTCTGTAATTCAGTTCCTGTGTAGCCAAGTTTACATTCCGTGTATTACTGATATCTTATGATGTTTCTTTTCTGTGTGACTTATTTCAGTTAGAATCATCATACCTGAATCCACTCATTGTGCTGCTACGGGCCTGATGACACAGATTTCATTGCTGAGTGATATTGCTTTGTAAGTAAATACCACAACTTCTTTATCCATTTTTCACTTTCTGCGATGTTGAACTTGTACTGTAAACGAGGTTCTTGTAAACAGAGCCGTTCCAAACTTTGGGGTGGCTGTGTCTTTTTGATTTTAATTTCCCTAAGCTATAGGACCATAAGTGGCAGTGCCCTAGGCTCTGTTGCTTTGTTTTTTAGATGTTTCAGGAAACACCATACACTTCTCCCGAGTGTCTGTTGGCAATTTACATCCCGTCCATCAGCATAACAAGGCTCCCAGTTCTCCATGGCCTGTCCTGCCTTTCTGGATTTTACACTTTTTTCAGATGGCCCTTTTGACCGGGGGGAAGTGAGACTTCATTGTAGTGCAGATTTCCTTTGCAAGCTTGCTTGGTTGGCCAAAAAGGGCGTATGCGTTTTTTCCTGAATATATTCAGGAAAAAACGCATACGCCCTTTTTGGCCAAGTGCATCATTGTGGACGTTCTGCCTCTTTTCCTATGCTTTCAATGCAATTCCAGTCTACCTCCTGAAATCGGTTTCCTGCAATTCTGCCCCGCTTTCAAGTCCTCTTGGCAGCCTTACTTCAGTTTATTTTTGGACGATAGCTGTCATTTATAACTCTGCAGGTTTGTGAATTACAGTGCCCCTGAGCTCCTGTCTTCAACTCGCTTTCTTTTGAGCTGGCCGCAACACCGCAGGATGGCTTCAGGCCCTAATCTGGTTCCGGTACGGCACGCTGAGCCTTTGGTTATTTCCTCTTCCTGGTGGGAAATGAGAGTTAAATTTGCCCGTCCAGACACCTCCAGCTAGTCTCTCATTGGTTCTCGCTATTCCTGTTCATCTTCCGCAGAAATTGCAAACTGGGCCAAACAGGAGGTTAAAGGCGCTGACTCTCCAAGTCGGGAGAGTGTTAGTAAAGCGTCTGGAATGTTGCACCCGAGTACCAGGGGAGGAAAACTGAGACATATTTGAACACGTCTCCGGTTCACATGGTTGATCATACTTGGGTTCCACATGCATGTTTTAGCTGAAGGAAGAATACCTTAAACCTGGAGAGTTCAGACCCGTGTAATGGGTACCATGCAATATGACTTCAAAGGGTCTTCATTTGCTCACCGAACCTCTCCAATCCTATCACTGCTGCGTTTATGCCCCTGTACACACGCTTGATTCTCTTTTGGAAACATAGCAATCCATAGGTTTTAAGATACTTACTAGTCAGGTACATTCTTAGGCGTTTAATATGGGGTGTTGAGTCCATTTCGTTGAGCAAGGAGTAGCTCTTGTCTATTCCATATTTGGCTTAAGGAACTTTATCTGTGCTCATTTCAATCTCTGCTTTTATGCAGCACCCCAACTCACCTTTCCCCTTAAGCAAGCATAAGTTGGTTTTCTAAATTTGAGACCCTGTTCTGTTCTGTAATTCAGTTCCTGTGTAGCCAAGTTTACATTCCGTGTATTACTGATATCTTATGATGTTTCTTTTCTGTGTGACTTATTTCAGTTAGAATCATCATACCTGAATCCACTCATTGTGCTGCTACGGGCCTGATGACACAGATTTCATTGCTGAGTGATATTGCTTTGTAAGTAAATACCACAACTTCTTTATCCATTTTTCACTTTCTGCGATGTTGAACTTGTACTGTAAACGAGGTTCTTGTAAACAGAGCCGTTCCAAACTTTGGGGTGGCTGTGTCTTTTTGATTTTAATTTCCCTAAGCTATAGGACCATAAGTGGCAGTGACCTAGGCTCTGTTGCTTTGTTTTTTAGATGTTTCAGGAAACACCATACACTTCTCCCCAGTGTCTGTTGGCAATTTACATCCCGCCCATCAGCATAACAAGGCTCCCAGTTCTCCATGGCCTGTCCTGCCTTTCTGGATTTTACACTTTTTTCAGATGGCCCTTTTGACCGGGGGGAAGTGAGACTTCATTGTAGTGCAGATTTCCTTTGCAAGCTTGCTTGGTTGGCCAAAAAGGGCGTATGCGTTTTTTCCTGAATATATTCAGGAAAAAACGCATACGCCCTTTTTGGCCAAGTGCATCATTGTGGACGTTCTGCCTCTTTTCCTATGCTTTCAATGCAATTCCAGTCTACCTCCTGAAATCGGTTTCCTGCAATTCTGCCCCGCTTTCAAGTCCTCTTGGCAGCCTTACTTCAGTCTATTTTTGGACGATAGCTGTCATTTATAACTCTGCAGGTTTGTGAATTACAGTGCCCCTGAGCTCCTTTCTTCAACTCGCTTTCTTGTGACCTGGCCGCAACACCGCAGGATGGCTTCAGGCCCTAATCTGGTTCCGGCACGGCACGCTGAGCCTTTGGTTAATTCCTCTTCCTGGTGGGAAATGAGAGTTAAATTTGCCCGTCCAGACACCTCCAGCTAGTCTCTCATTGGTTCTCGCTATTCCTGTTCATCTTCCGCAGAAATTGCAAACTGGGCCAAACAGGAGGTTAAAGGGACTGACTCTCCAAGTCGGGAGAGTGTTAGTAAAGCGTCTGGAATGTTGGACCCGAGTACCAGGGGAGGAAAACTGAGACATATTTGAACACGTCTCCCGTTCACATGGTTGATCATACTCTGGGTTCCACATGCATGTTTTAGCTGAAGGAAGAATACCTTAAACCTGGAGAGTTGAGACCCGTGGAATGGGTACCATGCAATATGACTTCAAAGGGTCTTCATTTGCTCACCGAACCTCTCCAATCCTATCACTGCTGCGTTTATGCCCCTGTACACACGCTTGATTCCCTTTTGGACACATAGCAATCCATAGGTTTTAAGATACTTACCAGTCAGGTACATTCTTAGGCATTTAATATGGGGTGTTGAGTCCATTTCGTTGAGCAAGGAGTAGCTCTTGTCTATTCCATATTTGGCTTAAGGAACTTTATCTGTGCTCATTTCAATCTCTGGTTTTATGCAGCACCCCAACTCACCTTTCCCCTTAAGCAAGCATAAGTTGGTTTTCTAAATTTGAGACCCTGTTCTGTTTTGGAATTCAGTTCCTGTGTAGCCAAGTTTACATTCCGTGTATTACTGATATCTTATGATGTTTCTTTTTCTGTGTGACTTACTTCAGTTAGAATCATCATACCTGAATCCACTCATTGTGCTGCTAAGGGCCTGATGACACAGATTTCATTGCTGAGTGATATTGCTTTGTAAGTAAATACCACAACTTCTTTATCCATTTTTTACTTTCTGCGATGTTGAACTTGTACTGTAAAGGAGGTTCTTGTAAACAGAGGCGACCCAAACTTTGGGGTGGCTGTGTCTTTTTGATTTTAATTTCCCTATGCTATAGGACCATAAGTGGCAGTGCCCTAGGCTCTGTTGCTTTGTTTTTTAGATGTTTCAGGAAACACCATACACTTCTCCCGAGTGTCTGTTGGCAATTTACATCCCGCCCATCAGCATAACAAGGCTCCCAGTTCTCCATGGCCTGTCCTGCGTTTCTGGATTTTACACTTTTTTCAGATTGCTCTTTTGACCGGGGGGAAGTGAGACTTCATTGTAGTGCAGATTTCCTTTGCAAGCTTGCTTGGTTGGCCAAAAAGTGCGTATGCGTTTTTTCCTGAATATATTCAGGAAAAAACGCATACGCCCTTTTTGGCCAAGTGCATCATTGTGGACGTTCTGCCTCTTTTCCTATGCTTTCAATGCAATTCCAGTCTACCTCCTGAAATCGGTTTCCTGCAATTCTGCCCCGCTTTCAAGTCCTCTTGGCAGCCTTACTTCAGTCTATTTTTGGACGATAGCTGTCATTTATAACTCTGCAGGTTTGTGAATTACAGTGCCCCTGAGCTCCTTTCTTCAACTCGCTTTCTTGTGACCTGGCCGCAACACCGCAGGATGGCTTCAGGCCCTAATCTGGTTCCGGCACGGCACGCTGAGCCTTTGGTTATTTCCTCTTCCTGGTGGGAAATGAGAGTTAAATTTGCCCGTCCAGACACCTCCAGCTAGCCTCTCATTGGTTCTCGCTATTCCTGTTCATCTTCCGCAGAAATTGCAAACTGGGCCAAACAGGAGGTTAAAGGCACTGACTCTCCAAGTGGGGAGAGTGTTAGTAAAGCGTCTGGAATGTTGCACCCGAGTACCAGGGGAGGAAAACTGAGACATATTTGAACACGTCTCCCGTTCACATGGTTGATCATACTTGGGTTCCACATGCATGTTTTAGCTGAAGGAAGAATACCTTAAACCTGGAGAGTTAAGACCCGTGTAATGGGTACCATGCAATATGACTTCAAAGGGTCTTCATTTGCTCACCGAACCTCTCCAATCCTATCACTGCTGCGTTTATGCCCCTGTACACATGCTTGATTCTCTTTCGGAGACATAGCAATCCATAGGTTTGAAGATACTTACTAGTCAGGTACATTCTTAGGCGTTTAATATGCGGTGTTGAGTCCATTTCGTTGAGCAAGGAGTAGCTCTTGTCTATTCCATATTTGGCTTAAGGAACTTTATCTGTGCTCATTTCAATCTCTGGTTTTATGCAGCACCCCAACTCACCTTTCCCCTTAAGCAAGCATAAGTTGGTTTTCTAAATTTGAGACCCTGTTCTGTTTTGGAATTCAGTTCCTGTGTAGCCAAGTTTACATTCCGTGTATTAGTGATATCTTATGATGTTTCTTTTTCTGTGTGACTTATTTCAGTTAGAATCATCATACCTGAATCCACTCATTGTGATGCTAAGGGCCTGATGACACAGATTTCATTGCTGAGTGATATTGCTTTGTAAGTGAATACTACAACTTCTTTATCCATTTTTCACTTTCTGCGATGTTGAACTTGTACTGTAAATGAGGTTCTTGTAAACAGAGCCGTTCCACACTTTGGGGTGGCTGTGTCTTTTTGATTTTAATTTCCCTAAGCTATAGGACCATAAGTGGCAGTGACCTAGGCTCTGTTGCTTTGTTTTTTAGATGTTTCAGGAAACACCATACACTTCTCCCCAGTGTCTGTTGGCAATTTACATCCCGCCCATCAGCATAACAAGGCTCCCAGTTCTCCATGGCCTGTCCTGCCTTTCTGGATTTTACACTTTTTTCAGATGGCCCTTTTGACCGGGGGGAAGTGAGACTTCATTGTAGTGCAGATTTCCTTTGCAAGCTTGCTTGGTTGGCCAAAAAGGGCGTATGCGTTTTTTCCTGAATATATTCAGGAAAAAACGCATACGCCCTTTTTGGCCAAGTGCATCATTGTGGACGTTCTGCCTCTTTTCCTATGCTTTCAATGCAATTCCAGTCTACCTCCTGAAATCGGTTTCCTGCAATTCTGCCCCGCTTTCAAGTCCTCTTGGCAGCCTTACTTCAGTCTATTTTTGGACGATAGCTGTCATTTATAACTCTGCAGGTTTGTGAATTACAGTGCCCCTGAGCTCCTTTCTTCAACTCGCTTTCTTGTGACCTGGCCGCAACACTGCAGGATATCTTCAGGCCCTAATCTGGTTCCGGTACGGCACGCTGAGCCTTTGGTTATTTCCTCTTCCTGGTGGGAAATGAGAGTTAAATTTGCCCGTCCAGACACCTCCAGCTAGCCTCTCATTGGTTCTCGCTATTCCTGTTCATCTTCCGCAGAAATTGCAAACTGGGCCAAACAAGAGGTTAAAGGCGTTGACTCTCCAAGTGGGGAGAGTGTTAGTAAAGCGTCTGCAATGTTGCACCCGAGTACCAGGGGAGGAAAACTGAGACATATTTGAACACGTCTCCCGATCACATGGTTGATCATACTTGGGTTCCACATGCATGTTTTAGCTGAAGGAAGAATACCTAAAACCTGGGTAGTTGAAACCCGTGGAATGGGTACCATGCAATATGACTTCAAAGGGTCTTCATTTGCTCACCGAACCTCTCCAATCCTATCACTGCTGCGTTTATGCCCCTGTACACATGCTTGATTCTCTTTCGGAGACATAGCAATCCATAGGTTTTAAGATACTTACTAGTCAGGTACATTCTTAGGCGTTTAATATGCGGTGTTGAGTCCATTTCGTTGAGCAAGGAGTAGCTCTTGTCTATTCCATATTTGGCTTAAGGAACTTTATCTGTGCTCATTTCAATCTCTGGTTTTATGCAGCACCCCAACTCACCTTTACCCTTAAGCAAGCATAAGTTGGTTTTCTAAATTTGAGTCCCTGTTCTGTTCTGTAATTCAGTTCCTTTGTAGCCAAGTTTACATTCCGTGTATTACTGATATCTTATGATGTTTCTTTTTCTGTGTGACTTACTTCAGTTAGAATCATCATACCTGAATCCACTCATTGTGCTGCTAAGTGCCTGATGACACAGATTTCATTGCTGAGTGATATTGCTTTGTAAGTAAATACCACAAGTTCTTTATCCATTTTTCACTTTCTGTGATGTTGAACTTGTACTGTAAACGAGGTTCTTGTAAACAGAGCCGTTCCAAACTTTGGGGTGGCTGTGTCTTTTTGATTTTAATTTCCCTAAGCTATAGGACCATAAGTGGAAGTGCCCTAGTTTCTGTTGCTTTGTTTTTTAGATGTTTCAGGAAACACCATACACTTCTCCCGAGTGGTTGTTGGCAATTTACATCCCGCCCATCAGCATAACAAGGCTCCCAGTTCTCCATGGCCTGTCCTGCCTTTCTGGATTTTACACTTTTTTCAGATGGCCCTTTTGACCGGGGGAAAGTGAGACTTCATTGTAGTGCAGATTTCCTTTGCAAGCTTGCTTGGTTGGCCAAAAAGGGCGTATGCGTTTTTTCCTGAATATATTCAGGAAAAAACGCATACGCCCTTTTTGGCCAAGTGCATCATTGTGGACGTTCTGCCTCTTTTCCTATGCTTTCAATGCAATTCCAGTCTACCTCCTGAAATCGGTTTCCTGCAATTCTGCCCCGCTTTCAAGTCCTCTTGGCAGCCTTACTTCAGTCTATTTTTGGACGATAGCTGTCATTTATAACTCTGCAGGTTTGTGAATTACAGTGCCCCTGAGCTCCTTTCTTCAACTCGCTTTCTTGTGACCTGGCCGCAACACTGCAGGATATCTTCAGGCCCTAATCTGGTTCCGGTACGGCACGCTGAGCCTTTGGTTATTTCCTCTTCCTGGTGGGAAATGAGAGTTAAATTTGCCCGTCCAGACACCTCCAGCTAGCCTCTCATTGGTTCTCGCTATTCCTGTTCATCTTCCGCAGAAATTGCAAACTGGGCCAAACAAGAGGTTAAAGGCGCTGACTCTCCAAGTGGGGAGAGTGTTAGTAAAGCGTCTGGAATGTTGCACCCGAGTACCAGGGGAGGAAAACTGAGACATATTTGAACACGTCTCCCGTTCACATGGTTGAGCATACTTGGGTTCCACATGCATGTTTTAGCTGAAGGAAGAATACCTTAAACATGGAGAGTTGAGACCCGTGAAATGGGTACCATGCAATATGACTTCAAAGGGTCTTCATTTGCTCACCGAACCTCTCCAATCCTATCACTGCTGCGTTTATGCCCCTGTACACACGCTTGATTCTCTTTTGGAGACATAGAAATCCATAGGTTTTAAGATACTTACTAGTCAGGTACATTCTTAGGCGTTTAATATGGGGTGTTGAGTCCATTTCGTTGAGCAAGGAGTAGCTCTTGTCTATTCCATATTTGGCTTAAGGAACTTTATCTGTGCTCATTTCAATCTCTAGTTTTATACAGGAACCCAACTCACCTTTCCCCTTAAGCAAGCATAAGTTGGTTTTCTAAATTTGAGACCCTGTTCTGTTTTGGAATTCAGTTCCTGTGTAGCCAAGTTTACATTCCGTGTATTAGTGATATCTTATGATGTTTCTTTTTCTGTGTGACTTATTTCAGTTAGAATCATCGTACCTGAATCTACTCATTATGCTGCTACTTGCCTGATGACATAGATTTCATTGCTGAGTGATACTGCATTGTACGTAAGTACCACAAGTTCTTTATCCATTTTTCACTTTCTGCGATGTTGAACTTGTACTGTAAACGAGGTTCTTGTAAACAGAGCCGTTCCAAACTTTGGGGTGGCTGTGTCTTTTTGATTTTAATTTCCCTAAGCTATAGGACCATAAGTGGAAGTGCCCTAGGCTCTGTTGCTTTGTTTTTTAGATGTTTCAGGGAACACCATACACTTCTCCCGAGTGTCTGTTGGCAATTTACATCCCGCCCATCAGCATAACAAGGCTCCCAGTTCTCCATGGCCTGTCCTGCCTTTCTGGATTTTACACTTTTTTCAGATGGCCCTTTTGACCGGGGGGAAGTGAGACTTCATTGTAGTGCAGATTTCCTTTGCAAGCTTGCTTGGTTGGCCAAAAAGGGCGTATGCGTTTTTTCCTGAATATATTCAGGAAAAAACGCATACGCCCTTTTTGGCCAAGTGCATCATTGTGGACGTTCTGCCTCTTTTCCTATGCTTTCAATGCAATTCCAGTCTACCTCCTGAAATCGGTTTCCTGCAATTCTGCCCTGCTTTCAAGTCCTCTTGGCAGCCTTACTTCAGTCTATTTTTGGACGATAGCTGTCATTTATAACTCTGCAGGTTTGTGAATTACAGTGCCCCTGAGCTCCTTTCTTCAACTCGCTTTCTTGTGACCTGGCCGCAACACCGCAGGATGGCTTCAGGACCTAATCTGGTTCCGGCACGGCACGCTGAGCCTTTGGTTAATTCCTCTTCCTGGTGGGAAATGAGAGTTAAATTTGCCCGTCCAGACACCTCCAGCTAGTCTCTCATTGGTTCTCGCTATTCCTGTTCATCTTCCGCAGAAATTGCAAACTGGGCCAAACAGGAGGTTAAAGGGACTGACTCTCCAAGTCGGGAGAGTGTTAGTAAAGCGTCTGGAATGTTGCACCCGAGTACCAGGGTACAAAAACTGAGACATATTTGAACACGTCTCCCGATCACATGGTTGATCATACTCTAGGTTCCACTTGCATGTTTTAGCTGAAGGAAGAATACCTTAAACCTGGGTAGTTGAAACCCGTGGAATGGGTACCATGCAATATGACTTCAAAGTGTCTTCATTTGCGCACCGAACCTCTCCAATCCTATCACTGCTGCGTTTATGCCCCTGTACACATGCTTGATTCTCTTTTGGAGACATAGCAATCCATAGGTTTTAAGATACTTACTAGTCAGGAACATTCTTAGGCGTTTAATATGGGGTGTTGAGTCCATTTCGTTGAGCAAGGAGTAGCTCTTGTCTATTCCATATTTGGCTTAAGGAACTTTATCTGTGCTCATTTCAATCTCTGGTTTTATGCAGCACCCCAACTCACCTTTCCCCTTAAGCAAGCATAAGTTGGTTTTCTAAATTTGAGACCCTGTTCTGTTCTGTAATTCAGTTCCTGTGTAGCCAAGTTTACATTCCGTGTATTAGTGATATCTTATGATGTTTCTTTTTTTGTGTGACTTACTTCAGTTAGAATCATCATACCTGAATCCACTCATTGTGATGCTAAGGGTCTGATGACATAGATTTCATTGCTGAGTGATATTGCTTTGTAAGTGAATACCACAACTTCTTTATCCATTTTTCACTTTCTGCGATGTTGAACTTGTATTGTAAACGAGGTTCTTGTAAACAGAGCCGTTCCAAACTTTGGGGTGGCTGTGTCTTTTTGATTTTAATTTCCCTAAGCTATAGGACCATAAGTGGAAGTGCCCTAGGCTCTGTTGCTTTGTTTTTTAGATGTTTCAGGAAACACCATACACTTCTCCAGAGTGGTTGTTGGCAATTTACATCCCACCCATCAGCATAACAAGGCTCCCAGTTCTCCATGGCCTGTCCTGCCTTTCTGGATTTTACACTTTTTTCAGATGGCCCTTTTGACCGGGGGGAAGTGAGACTTCATTGTAGTGCAGATTTCCTTTGCAAGCTTGCTTGGTTGGCCAAAAAGGGCGTATGCGTTTTTTCCTGAATATATTCAGGAAAAAACGCATACGCCCTTTTTGGCCAAGTGCATCATTGTGGACGTTCTGCCTCTTTTCCTATGCTTTCAATGCAATTCCAGTCTACCTCCTGAAATCGGTTTCCTGCAATTCTGCCCCGCTTTCAAGTCCTCTTGGCAGCCTTACTTCAGTCTATTTTTGGACGATAGCTGTCATTTATAACTCTGCAGGTTTGTGAACTACAGTGCCCCTGAGCTCCTTTGTTCAACTCGCTTTCTTTTGAGCTGGCCGCAACACCGCAGGATGGCTTCAGGCCCTAATCTGGTTCCGGTACGGCACGCTGAGCCTTTGGTTATTTCCTCTTCCTGGTGGGAAATGAGAGTTAAATTTGCCCGTCCAGACACCTCCAGCTAGCCTCTCATTGGTTCTCGCTATTCCTGTTCATCTTCCGCAGAAATTGCAAACTGGGCCAAACAGGAGGTTAAAGGCGCTGACTCTCCAAGTGGGGAGAGTGTTAGTAAAGCGTCTGGAATGTTGCACCCGAGTACCAGGGGAGGAAAACTGAGACATATTTGAACACGTCTCCCGTTCACATGGTTGATCATACTTGGGTTCCACATGCATGTTTTAGCTGAAGGAAGAATACCTAAAACCTGGGTAGTTGAAACCCGTGGAATGGGTACCATGCAATATGACTTCAAAGGGTCTTCATTTGCTCACCGAACCTCTCCAATCCTATCACTGCTGCGTTTATGCCCCTATACACATGCTTGATTCTCTTTTGGAGACATAGCAATCCATAGGTTTTAAGATACTTACTAGTCAGGTACATTCTTAGGCGTTTAATATGCGGTGTTGAGTCCATTTCGTTGAGCAAGGAGTAGCTCTTGTCTATTCCATATTTGGCTTAAGGAACTTTATCTGTGCTCATTTCAATCTCTGGTTTTATGCAGCAACCCAACTCACCTTTACCCTTAAGCAAGCATAAGTTGGTTTTCTAAATTTGAGACCCTGTTCTGTTTTGGAATTCAGTTCCTGTGTAGCCAAGTTTACATTCCGTGTATTACTGATATCTTATGATGTTTCTTTTTCTGTGTGACTTATTTCAGTTAGAATCATCGTACCTGAATCTACTCATTATGCTGCTACGGGCCTGATGACATAGATTTCATTGCTGAGTGATACTGCATTGTACGTAAGTACCACAAGTTCTTTATCCATTTTTCACTTTCTGCGATGTTGAACTTGTACTGTAAACGAGGTTCTTGTAAACAGAGCCGTTCCAAACTTTGGGGTGGCTGTGTCTTTTTGATTTTAATTTCCCTAAGCTATAGGACCATAAGTGGAAGTGCCCTAGGCTCTGTTGCTTTGTTTTTTAGATGTTTCAGGAAACACCATACACTTCTCCCAAGTGTCTGTTGGCAATTTACATCCCGCCCATCAGCATAACAAGGCTCCCAGTTCTCAATGGCCTGTTGCCTTTCTGGATTTTACACTTTTTTCAGATGGCCCTTTTGACCGGGGGGAAGTGAGACTTCATTGTAGTGCAGATTTCCTTTGCAAGCTTGCTTGGTTGGCCAAAAAGGGCGTATGCGTTTTTTCCTGAATATATTCAGGAAAAAACGCATACGCCCTTTTTGGCCAAGTGCATCATTGTGGACGTTCTGCCTCTTTTCCTATGCTTTCAATGCAATTCCAGTCTACCTCCTGAAATCGGTTTCCTGCAATTCTGCCCCGCTTTCAAGTCCTCTTGGCAGCCTTACTTCAGTCTATTTTTGGACGATAGCTGTCATTTATAACTCTGCAGGTTTGTGAATTACAGTGACCCTGAGCTCCTTTCTTCAACTCGCTTTCTTGTGACCTGGCTGCAACACCGCATGATGGCTTCAGGCCCTAATCTGGTTCCGGCCCGGCATGCTGAGCCTTTGGTTAATTCCTCTTCCTGGTGGGAAATGAGAGTTAAATTTGCCCGTCCAGACACCTCCAGCTAGTCTCTCATTGGTTCTCGCTATTCCTGTTCATCTTCCGCACAAATTGCAAACTGGGCCAAACAGGAGGTTAAAGGGACTGACTCTCCAAGTCGGGAGAGTGTTAGTAAAGCGTCTGGAATGTTGCACCCGAGTACCAGGGGAGGAAAACTGAGACATATTTGAACACGTCTCCCGATCACATGGTTGATCATACTCTAGGTTCCACTTGCATGTTTTAGCTGAAGGAAGAATACCTTAAACCTGGGTAGTTGAAACCCGTGGAATGGGTACCATGCAATATGACTTCAAAGTGTCTTCATTTGCGCACCGAACCTCTCCAATCCTATCACTGCTGCGTTTATGCCCCTGTACACATGCTTGATTCTCTTTTGGAGACATAGCAATCCATAGGTTTTAAGATACTTACTAGTCAGGAACATTCTTAGGCGTTTAATATGGGGTGTTGAGTCCATTTCGTTGAGCAAGGAGTAGCTCTTGTCTATTCCATATTTGGCTTAAGGAACTTTATCTGTGCTCATTTCAATCTCTGGTTTTATGCAGCACCCCAACTCACCTTTCCCCTTAAGCAAGCATAAGTTGGTTTTCTAAATTTGAGACCCTGTTCTGTTCTGTAATTCAGTTCCTGTGTAGCCAAGTTTACATTCCGTGTATTAGTGATATCTTATGATGTTTCTTTTTTTGTGTGACTTACTTCAGTTAGAATCATCATACCTGAATCCACTCATTGTGATGCTAAGGGTCTGATGACATAGATTTCATTGCTGAGTGATATTGCTTTGTAAGTGAATACCACAACTTCTTTATCCATTTTTCACTTTCTGCGATGTTGAACTTGTACTGTAAACGAGGTTCTTGTAAACAGAGCCATTCCAAACTTTGGGGTGGCTGTGTCTTTTTGATTTTAATTTCCCTAAGCTATAGGACCATAAGTGGAAGTGCCCTAGGCTCTGTTGCTTTGTTTTTTAGATGTTTCAGGAAACACCATACACTTCTCCAGAGTGGTTGTTGGCAATTTACATCCCACCCATCAGCATAACAAGGCTCCCAGTTCTCCATGGCCTGTCCTGCCTTTCTGGATTTTACACTTTTTTCAGATGGCCCTTTTGACCGGGGGGAAGTGAGACTTCATTGTAGTGCAGATTTCCTTTGCAAGCTTGCTTGGTTGGCCAAAAAGGGCGTATGCGTTTTTTCCTGAATATATTCAGGAAAAAACGCATACGCCCTTTTTGGCCAAGTGCATCATTGTGGACGTTCTGCCTCTTTTCCTATGCTTTCAATGCAATTCCAGTCTACCTCCTGAAATCGGTTTCCTGCAATTCTGCCCCGCTTTCAAGTCCTCTTGGCAGCCTTACTTCAGTCTATTTTTGGACGATAGCTGTCATTTATAACTCTGCAGGTTTGTGAACTACAGTGCCCCTGAGCTCCTTTGTTCAACTCGCTTTCTTTTGAGCTGGCCGCAACACCGCAGGATGGCTTCAGGCCCTAATCTGGTTCCGGTACGGCACGCTGAGCCTTTGGTTATTTCCTCTTCCTGGTGGGAAATGAGAGTTAAATTTGCCCGTCCAGACACCTCCAGCTAGCCTCTCATTGGTTCTCGCTATTCCTGTTCATCTTCCGCAGAAATTGCAAACTGGGCCAAACAGGAGGTTAAAGGCGCTGACTCTCCAAGTGGGGAGAGTGTTAGTAAAGCGTCTGGAATGTTGCACCCGAGTACCAGGGGAGGAAAACTGAGACATATTTGAACACGTCTCCCGTTCACATGGTTGATCATACTTGGGTTCCACATGCATGTTTTAGCTGAAGGAAGAATACCTAAAATCTGGGTAGTTGAAACCCGTGGAATGGGTACCATGCAATATGACTTCAAAGGGTCTTCATTTGCTCACCGAACCTCTCCAATCCTATCACTGCTGCGTTTATGCCCCTATACACATGCTTGATTCTCTTTTGGAGACATAGCAATCCATAGGTTTTAAGATACTTACTAGTCAGGTACATTCTTAGGCGTTTAATATGCGGTGTTGAGTCCATTTCGTTGAGCAAGGAGTAGCTCTTGTCTATTCCATATTTGGCTTAAGGAACTTTATCTGTGCTCATTTCAATCTCTGGTTTTATGCAGCAACCCAACTCACCTTTACCCTTAAGCAAGCATAAGTTGGTTTTCTAAATTTGAGACCCTGTTCTGTTTTGGAATTCAGTTCCTGTGTAGCCAAGTTTACATTCCGTGTATTACTGATATCTTATGATGTTTCTTTTTCTGTGTGACTTATTTCAGTTAGAATCATCGTACCTGAATCTACTCATTATGCTGCTACGGGCCTGATGACATAGATTTCATTGCTGAGTGATACTGCATTGTACGTAAGTACCACAAGTTCTTTATCCATTTTTCACTTTCTGCGATGTTGAACTTGTACTGTAAACGAGGTTCTTGTAAACAGAGCCGTTCCAAACTTTGGGGTGGCTGTGTCTTTTTGATTTTAATTTCCCTAAGCTATAGGACCATAAGTGGAAGTGCCCTAGGCTCTGTTGCTTTGTTTTTTAGATGTTTCAGGAAACACCATACACTTCTCCCAAGTGTCTGTTGGCAATTTACATCCCGCCCATCAGCATAACAAGGCTCCCAGTTCTCAATGGCCTGTTGCCTTTCTGGATTTTACACTTTTTTCAGATGGCCCTTTTGACCGGGGGGAAGTGAGACTTCATTGTAGTGCAGATTTCCTTTGCAAGCTTGCTTGGTTGGCCAAAAAGGGCGTATGCGTTTTTTCCTGAATATATTCAGGAAAAAACGCATACGCCCTTTTTGGCCAAGTGCATCATTGTGGACGTTCTGCCTCTTTTCCTATGCTTTCAATGCAATTCCAGTCTACCTCCTGAAATCGGTTTCCTGCAATTCTGCCCCGCTTTCAAGTCCTCTTGGCAGCCTTACTTCAGTCTATTTTTGGACGATAGCTGTCATTTATAACTCTGCAGGTTTGTGAATTACAGTGACCCTGAGCTCCTTTCTTCAACTCGCTTTCTTGTGACCTGGCTGCAACACCGCATGATGGCTTCAGGCCCTAATCTGGTTCCGGCCCGGCATGCTGAGCCTTTGGTTAATTCCTCTTCCTGGTGGGAAATGAGAGTTAAATTTGCCCGTCCAGACACCTCCAGCTAGCCTCTCATTGGTTCTCGCTATTCCTGTTCATCTTCCGCAGAAATTGCAAACTGGGCCAAACAGGAGGTTAAAGGGACTGACTCTCCAAGTCGGGAGAGTGTTAGTAAAGCATCTGGAATGTTGCACCCGAGTACCAGGGGAGGAAAACTGAGACATATTTGAACACGTCTCCCGTTCACATGGTTGATCATACTCTGGGTTCCACATGCATGTTTTAGCTGAAGGAAGAATACCTTAAAACTGGAGAGTTGAGACCCGTGTAATGGGTACCATGCAATATAACTTCAAAGGGTCTTCATTTGCTCACCGAACCTCTCCAATCCTATCACTGCTGTGTTTATTCCCCTGTACACACGCTTGATTCTCTTTTGGAGACATAGCAATCCATAGGTTTTAAGATACTTACTAGTCAGGTACATTCTTAGGGGTTTAATATGGGGTTTTGAGTCCATTTCGTTGAGCAAGGAGTAGCTCTTGTCTATTCCATATTTGGCTTAAGGAACTTTATCTGTGCTCATTTCAATCTCTGGTTTTATGCAGCACCCCAACTCACCTTTCCCCTTAAGCAAGCATAAGTTGGTTTTCTAAATTTGAGACCCTGTTCTGTTCTGTAATTCAGTTCCTGTGTAGCCAAGTTTACATTCCGTGTATTACTGATATCTTATGATGTTTCTTTTTCTGTGTGACTTATTTCAGTTAGAATCATCATACCTGAATCCACTCATTGTGATGCTAAGGGCCTGATGACATAGAATTCATTGCTGAGTGATATTGCTTTGTAAATAATACCACAACTTCTTTATCCATTTTTCACTTTCTGCGATGTTGAACTTGTACTGTAAACGAGGTTCTTGTAAACAGAGGCATCCCAAACTTTGGGGTGGCTGTGTCTTTTTGATTTTAATTTCCCTAAGCTATAGGACCATAAGTGGCAGTGCCCTAGGCTCTGTTGCTTTGTTTTTTAGATGTTTCAGGAAACACCATACACTTCTCCCAAGTGTCTGTTGGCAATTTACATCCCGCCCATCAGCATAACAAGGCTCCCAGTTCTCCATGGCCTGTCCTGCCTTTCTGGATTTTACACTTTTTTCAGATGGCCCTTTTGACCGGGGGGAAGTGAGACTTCATTGTAGTGCAGATTTCCTTTGCAAGCTTGCTTGGTTGGCCAAAAAGGGCGTATGCGTTTTTTCCTGAATATATTCAGGAAAAAACGCATACGCCCTTTTTGGCCAAGTGCATCATTGTGGACGTTCTGCCTCTTTTCCTATGCTTTCAATGCAATTCCAGTCTACCTCCTGAAATCGGTTTCCTGCAATTCTGCCCCGCTTTCAAGTCCTCTTGGCAGCCTTACTTCAGTCTATTTTTGGACGATAGCTGTCATTTATAACTCTGCAGGTTTGTGCATTACAGTGCCCCTGAACTCCTTTCTTCAACTCGCTTTCTTGTGACCTGGCCGCAACACCGCAGGATGGCTTCAGGCCCTAATCTGGTTCCGGCATGGCACGCTGAGCCTTTGGTTATTTCCTCTTCCTGGTGGGAAATGAGAGTTAAATTTGCCCGTCCAGACACCTGCAGCTAGTCTCTCATTGGTTCTCGCTATTCCTGTTCATCTTCCGCAGAAATTGCAAACTGGGCCAAACAGGAGGTTAAAGGGACTGACTCTCCAAGTCGGGAGAGTGTTAGTAAAGCGTCTGGAATGTTGCACCCGAGTACCAGGGGAGGAAAACTGAGACATATTTGAACACGTCTCCCGTTCACATGGTTGACCATACTTGGGTTCCACATGCATGTTTTAGCTGAAGGAAGAATACCTTAAACCTGGAGAGTTAAGACCCGTGTAATGGGTACCATGCAATATGACTTCAAAGTGTCTTCATTTGCTCACCGAACTTCTCCAATCCTATCACTGCTGCGTTTATGCCCCTGTACACATGCTTGATTCTCTTTTAGAGACATAGCAATCCATAGGTTTTTAAGATACTTACTAGTCAGGTACATTCTTAGGCGTTTAATATGCGGTGTTGAGTCCATTTCGTTGAGCAAGGAGTAGCTCTTGTCTATTCCATATTTGACTTAAGGAACTTTATCTGTGCTCATTTCAATCTCTGGTTTTATGCAGCACCCCAACTCACCTTTCCCCTTAAGCAAGCATAAGTTGGTTTTCTAAATTTGAGACCCTGTTCTGTTCTGTAATTCAGTTCCTGTGTAGCCAAGTTTACATTCCGTGTATTACTGATATCTTATGATGTTTCTTTTTCTGTGTGACTTACTTCAGTTAGAATCATCATACCTGAATCCACTCATTGTGCTGCTAAGGGCCTGATGACACAGATTTCATTGCTGAGTGATATTGCTTTGTAAGTAAATACCACAACTTCTTTATCCATTTTTCACTTTCTGCGATGTTGAACTTGTACTGTAAACGAGGTTCTTGTAAACAGAGGCGTCCCAAACTTTGGGGTGGCTGTGTCTTTTTGATTTTAATTTCCCTAAGCTATAGGACCATAAGTGGAAGTGCCCTAGGTTCTGTTGTTTTGTTTTTTAGATGTTTCAGGAAACACCATACACTTCTCCCGAGTGGTTGTTGGCAATTTACATCCCGCCCATCAGCATAACAAGGCTCCCAGTTCTCCATGGCCTGTCCTGCCTTTCTGGATTTTACACTTTTTTCAGATGGCCCTTTTGACCGGGGGGAAGTGAGACTTCATTGTAGGGCAGATTTCCTTTGCAAGCTTGCTTGGTTGGCCAAAAAGGGCGTATGCGTTTTTTCCTGAATATATTCAGGTAAAAACGCATACACCCTTTTTGGCCAAGTGCATCATTGTGGACGTTCTGCCTCTTTTCCTATGCTTTCAATGCAATTCCAGTCTACCTCCTGAAATCGGTTTCCTGCAATTCTGCCCCGCTTTCAAGTCCTCTTGGCAGCCTTACTTCAGTCTATTTTTGGACGATAGCTGTCATTTATAACTCTGCAGGTTTGTGAATTACAGTGCCCCTGAGCTCCTTTCTTCAACTCGCTTTCTTTTGAGCTGGCCGCAACACCGCAGGATGGCTTCAGGCTCTAATCTGGTTCCGGTACGGCACGCTGAGCCTTTGGTTAATTCCTCTTTCTGGTGGGAAATGAGAGTTAAATTTGCCCGTCCAGACACCTCCAGCTAGCCTCTCATTGGTTCTCGCTATTCCTGTTCATCTTCCGCAGAAATTGCAAACTGGGCCAAACAGGAGGTTAAAGGCGCTGACTCTCCAAGTGGGGAGAGTGTTAGTAAAGCGTCTGGAATGTTGCACCCGAGTACCAGGGGAGGAAAACTGAGACATATTTGAACACGTCTCCCGTTCACATGGTTGATCATACTTGGGTTCCACATGCATATTTTAGCTGAAGGAAGAATACCTTAAACCTGGGTAGTTGAAACCCGTGGAATGGGTACCATGCAATATGACTTCAAAGGGTCTTCATTTGCTCACCGAATCTCTCCAGTCTTATCACTGCTGTGTTTATGCCCCTGTACACATGCTTGATTCTCTTTCGTAGACATAGCAATCCATAGGTTTTAAGATACTTACTAGTCAGGTACATTCTTAGGCGTTTAATATGGGGTGTTGAGTCCATTTTGTTGAGCAAGGAGTAGCTCTTGTCTATTCCATATTTGGCTTAAGGAACTTTATCTGTGCTCATTTCAATCTCTGGTTTTATGCAGCACCCCAACTCACCTTTACCCTTAAGCAAGCATAAGTTGGTTTTCTAAATTTGAGACCCTGTTCTGTTCTGTAATTCAGTTCCTGTGTAGGCAAGTTTACATTCCGTGTATTAGTGATATCTTATGATGTTTCTTTTTCTGTGTGACTTATTTCAGTTAGAATCATCATACCTGAATCCACTCATTGCGATGCTAAGGGTCTGATGTCATAGATTTCATTGCTGAGTGATATTGCTTTGTAAGTGAATACCACAACTTCTTTATCCATTTTTCACTTTCTGCGATGTTGAACTTGTACTGTAAACGAGGTTCTTGTAAACAGAGCCGTTCCAAATTTTGGGGTGGCTGTGTCTTTTTGATTTTAATTTCCCTAAGCTATAGGACCATAAGTGGAAGTGCACTAGGCTCTGTTGCTTTGTTTTTTAGATGTTTCAGGAAACACCATACACTTCTCCCAAGTGTCTGTTGGCAATTTACATCCCGCCCATCAGCATAACAAGGCTCCCAGTTCTCAATGGCCTGTTGCCTTTATGGATTTTACACTTTTTTCAGATGGCCCTTTTGACCGGGGGGAAGTGAGACTTCATTGTAGTGCAGATTTCCTTTGCAAGCTTGCTTGGTTGGCCAAAAAGGGCGTATGCGTTCTTTCCTGAATATATTCAGGAAAAAACGCATACGCCCTTTTTGGCCAAGTGCATCATTGTGGACGTTCTGCCTCTTTTCCTATGCTTTCAATGCAATTCCAGTCTACCTCCTGAAATCGGTTTCCTGCAATTCTGCCCCGCTTTCAAGTCCTCTTGGCAGCCTTACTTCAGTCTATTTTTGGACGATAGCTGTCATTTATAACTCTGCAGGTTTGTGAATTACAGTGCCCCTGAGCTCCTTTCTTCAACTCGCTTTCTTGTGACCTGGCTGCAACACCGCATGATGGCTTCAGGCCCTAATCTGGTTCCGGCCCGGCATGCTGAGCCTTTGGTTAATTCCTCTTCCTGGTGGGAAATGAGAGTTAAATTTGCCCGTCCAGACACCTGCAGCTAGCCTCTCATTGGTTCTCGCTATTCCTGTTCATCTTCCGCAGAAATTGCAAACTGGGCCAAACAGGAGGTTAAAGGCGCTGACTCTCCAAGTGGGGAGAGTGTTAGTAAAGCGTCTGGAATGTTGCACCCGAGTACCAGGGGAGGAAAACTGAGACATATTTGAACACGTCTCCCGTTCACATGGTTGATCATACTCTGGGTTCCACATGCATGTTTTAGCTGAAGGAAGAATAC
The DNA here is from genome assembly GCF_951394435.1 of Stenella coeruleoalba. NCBI lineage: Eukaryota > Metazoa > Chordata > Mammalia > Artiodactyla > Delphinidae > Stenella > Stenella coeruleoalba. Next base: position 1,173,875 of record NW_027645992.1, on the reverse strand, counting down.
CTTAAAACTGGAGAGTTGAGACCCGTGTAATGGGTACCATGCAATATAACTTCAAAGGGTCTTCATTTGCTCACCGAACCTCTCCAATCCTATCACTGCTGTGTTTATTCCCCTGTACACACGCTTGATTCTCTTTTGGAGACATAGCAATCCATAGGTTTTAAGATACTTACTAGTCAGGTACATTCTTAGGGGTTTAATATGGGGTTTTGAGTCCATTTCGTTGAGCAAGGAGTAGCTCTTGTCTATTCCATATTTGGCTTAAGGAACTTTATCTGTGCTCATTTCAATCTCTGGTTTTATGCAGCACCCCAAATCACCTTTCCCCTTATGCAAGCATAAGTTGGTTTTCTAAATTTGAGACCCTGTTCTGTTCTGTAATTCAGTTCCTGTGTAGCCAAGTTTACATTCCGTGTATTACTGATATCTTATGATGTTTCTTTTTCTGTGTGACTTATTTCAGTTAGAATCATCATACCTGAATCCACTCATTTTGATGCTAAGGGCCTGATGAGATAGAATTCATTGCTGAGTGATATTGCTTTGTAAATAATACCACAACTTCTTTATCCATTTTTCACTTTCTGCGATGTTGAACTTGTACTGTAAACGAGGTTCTTGTAAACAGAGGCATCCCAAACTTTAGGGTGGCTGTGTCTTTTTGATTTTAATTTCCCTAAGCTATAGGACCATAAGTGGCAGTGCCCTAGGCTCTGTTGCTTTGTTTTTTAGATGTTTCAGGAAACACCATACACTTCTCCCAAGTGTCTGTTGGCAATTTACATCCCGCCCATCAGCATAACAAGGCTCCCAGTTCTCCATGGCCTGTCCTGCCTTTCTGGATTTTACACTTTTTTCAGATGGCCCTTTTGACCGGGGGGAAGTGAGACTTCATTGTAGTGCAGATTTCCTTTGCAAGCTTGCTTGGTTGGCCAAAAAGGGCGTATGCGTTTTTTCCTGAATATATTCAGGAAAAAACGCATACGCCCTTTTTGGCCAAGTGCATCATTGTGGACGTTCTGCCTCTTTTCCTATGCTTTCAATGCAATTCCAGTCTACCTCCTGAAATCGGTTTCCTGCAATTCTACCCCGCTTTCAAGTCCTCTTGGCAGCCTTACTTCAGTCTATTTTTGGACGATAGCTGTCATTTATAACTCTGCAGGTTTGTGCATTACAGTGCCCCTGAACTCCTTTCTTCAACTCGCTTTCTTGTGACCTGGCCGCAACACCGCAGGATGGCTTCAGGCCCTAATCTGGTTCCGGCACGGCACGCTGAGCCTTTGGTTATTTCCTCTTCCTGGTGGGAAATGAGAGTTAAATTTGCCCGTCCAGACACCTGCAGCTAGTCTCTCATTGGTTCTCGCTATTCCTGTTCATCTTCCGCAGAAATTGCAAACTGGGCCAAACAGGAGGTTAAAGGGACTGACTCTCCAAGTCGGGAGAGTGTTAGTAAAGCGTCTGGAATGTTGCACCCGAGTACCAGGGGAGGAAAACTGAGACATATTTGAACACGTCTCCCGTTCACATGGTTGACCATACTTGGGTTCCACATGCATGTTTTAGCTGAAGGAAGAATACCTTAAACCTGGAGAGTTAAGACCCGTGTAATGGGTACCATGCAATATGACTTCAAAGGGTCTTCATTTGCTCACCGAACTTCTCCAATCCTATCACTGCTGCGTTTATGCCCCTGTACACATGCTTGATTCTCTTTTAGAGACATAGCAATCCATAGGTTTTTAAGATACTTACTAGTCAGGTACATTCTTAGGCGTTTAATATGCAGTGTTGAGTCCATTTCGTTGAGCAAGGAGTAGCTCTTGTCTATTCCATATTTGACTTAAGGAACTTTATCTGTGCTCATTTCAATCTCTGGTTTTATGCAGCACCCCAACTCACCTTTCCCCTTAAGCAAGCATAAGTTGGTTTTCTAAATTTGAGACCCTGTTCTGTTCTGTAATTCAGTTCCTGTGTAGCCAAGTTTACATTCCGTGTATTACTGATATCTTATGATGTTTCTTTTTCTGTGTGACTTACTTCAGTTAGAATCATCATACCTGAATCCACTCATTGTGCTGCTAAGGGCCTGATGACACAGATTTCATTGCTGAGTGATATTGCTTTGTAAGTAAATACCACAACTTCTTTATCCATTTTTCACTTTCTGCGATGTTGAACTTGTACTGTAAACGAGGTTCTTGTAAACAGAGGCGTCCCAAACTTTGGGGTGGCTGTGTCTTTTTGATTTTAATTTCCCTAAGCTATAGGACCATAAGTGGAAGTGCCCTAGGTTCTGTTGCTTTGTTTTTTAGATGTTTCAGGAAACACCATACACTTCTCCCGAGTGGTTGTTGGCAATTTACATCCCGCCCATCAGCATAACAAGGCTCCCAGTTCTCCATGGCCTGTCCTGCCTTTCTGGATTTTACACTTTTTTCAGATGGCCCTTTTGACCGGGGGGAAGTGAGACTTCATTGTAGTGCAGATTTCCTTTGCAAGCTTGCTTGGTTGGCCAAAAAGGGCGTATGCGTTTTTTCCTGAATATATTCAGGAAAAAACGCATACACCCTTTTTGGCCAAGTGCATCATTGTGGACGTTCTGCCTCTTTTCCTATGCTTTCAATGCAATTCCAGTCTACCTCCTGAAATCGGTTTCCTGCAATTCTGCCCCGCTTTCAAGTCCTCTTGGCAGCCTTACTTCAGTCTATTTTTGGACGATAGCTGTCATTTATAACTCTGCAGGTTTGTGAATTACAGTGACCCTGAGCTCCTTTCTTCAACTCGCTTTCTTTTGAGCTGGCCGCAACACCGCAGGATGGCTTCAGGCTCTAATCTGGTTCCGGTACGGCACGCTGAGCCTTTGGTTAATTCCTCTTTCTGGTGGGAAATGAGAGTTAAATTTGCCCGTCCAGACACCTCCAGCTAGCCTCTCATTGGTTCTCGCTATTCCTGTTCATCTTCCGCAGAAATTGCAAACTGGGCCAAACAGGAGGTTAAAGGCGCTGACTCTCCAAGTGGGGAGAGTGTTAGTAAAGCGTCTGGAATGTTGCACCCGAGTACCAGGGGAGGAAAACTGAGACATATTTGAACACGTCTCCCGTTCACATGGTTGATCATACTTGGGTTCCACATGCATATTTTAGCTGAAGGAAGAATACCTTAAACCTGGGTAGTTGAAACCCGTGGAATGGGTACCATGCAATATGACTTCAAAGGGTCTTCATTTGCTCACCGAATCTCTCCAGTCTTATCACTGCTGTGTTTATGCCCCTGTACACATGCTTGATTCTCTTTCGGAGACATAGCAATCCATAGGTTTTAAGATACTTACTAGTCAGGTACATTCTTAGGCGTTTAATATGGGGTGTTGAGTCCATTTCGTTGAGCAAGGAGTAGCTCTTGTCTATTCCATATTTGGCTTAAGGAACTTTATCTGTGCTCATTTCAATCTCTGGTTTTATGCAGCACCCCAACTCACCTTTACCCTTAAGCAAGCATAAGTTGGTTTTCTAAATTTGAGACCCTGTTCTGTTCTGTAATTCAGTTCCTGTGTAGGCAAGTTTACATTCCGTGTATTAGTGATATCTTATGATGTTTCTTTTTCTGTGTGACTTATTTCAGTTAGAATCATCATACCTGAATCCACTCATTGTGATGCTAAGGGCCTGATGAGATAGAATTCATTGCTGAGTGATATTGCTTTGTAAATAATACCACAACTTCTTTATCCATTTTTCACTTTCTGCGATGTTGAACTTGTACTGTAAACGAGGTTCTTGTAAACAGAGGCATCCCAAACTTTAGGGTGGCTGTGTCTTTTTGATTTTAATTTCCCTAAGCTATAGGACCATAAGTGGCAGTGCCCTAGGCTCTGTTGCTTTGTTTTTTAGATGTTTCAGGAAACACCATACACTTCTCCCAAGTGTCTGTTGGCAATTTACATCCCGCCCATCAGCATAACAAGGCTCCCAGTTCTCCATGGCCTGTCCTGCCTTTCTGGATTTTACACTTTTTTCAGATGGCCCTTTTGACCGGGGGGAAGTGAGACTTCATTGTAGTGCAGATTTCCTTTGCAAGCTTGCTTGGTTGGCCAAAAAGGGCGTATGCGTTTTTTCCTGAATATATTCAGGAAAAAACGCATACGCCCTTTTTGGCCAAGTGCATCATTGTGGACGTTCTGCCTCTTTTCCTATGCTTTCAATGCAATTCCAGTCTACCTCCTGAAATCGGTTTCCTGCAATTCTACCCCGCTTTCAAGTCCTCTTGGCAGCCTTACTTCAGTCTATTTTTGGACGATAGCTGTCATTTATAACTCTGCAGGTTTGTGCATTACAGTGCCCCTGAACTCCTTTCTTCAACTCGCTTTCTTGTGACCTGGCCGCAACACCGCAGGATGGCTTCAGGCCCTAATCTGGTTCCGGCACGGCACGCTGAGCCTTTGGTTATTTCCTCTTCCTGGTGGGAAATGAGAGTTAAATTTGCCCGTCCAGACACCTGCAGCTAGTCTCTCATTGGTTCTCGCTATTCCTGTTCATCTTCCGCAGAAATTGCAAACTGGGCCAAACAGGAGGTTAAAGGGACTGACTCTCCAAGTCGGGAGAGTGTTAGTAAAGCGTCTGGAATGTTGCACCCGAGTACCAGGGGAGGAAAACTGAGACATATTTGAACACGTCTCCCGTTCACATGGTTGACCATACTTGGGTTCCACATGCATGTTTTAGCTGAAGGAAGAATACCTTAAACCTGGAGAGTTAAGACCCGTGTAATGGGTACCATGCAATATGACTTCAAAGGGTCTTCATTTGCTCACCGAACTTCTCCAATCCTATCACTGCTGCGTTTATGCCCCTGTACACATGCTTGATTCTCTTTTAGAGACATAGCAATCCATAGGTTTTTAAGATACTTACTAGTCAGGTACATTCTTAGGCGTTTAATATGCGGTGTTGAGTCCATTTCGTTGAGCAAGGAGTAGCTCTTGTCTATTCCATATTTGACTTAAGGAACTTTATCTGTGCTCATTTCAATCTCTGGTTTTATGCAGCACCCCAACTCACCTTTCCCCTTAAGCAAGCATAAGTTGGTTTTCTAAATTTGAGACCCTGTTCTGTTCTGTAATTCAGTTCCTGTGTAGCCAAGTTTACATTCCGTGTATTACTGATATCTTATGATGTTTCTTTTTCTGTGTGACTTACTTCAGTTAGAATCATCATACCTGAATCCACTCATTGTGCTGCTAAGGGCCTGATGACACAGATTTCATTGCTGAGTGATATTGCTTTGTAAGTAAATACCACAACTTCTTTATCCATTTTTCACTTTCTGCGATGTTGAACTTGTACTGTAAACGAGGTTCTTGTAAACAGAGGCGTCCCAAACTTTGGGGTGGCTGTGTCTTTTTGATTTTAATTTCCCTAAGCTATAGGACCATAAGTGGAAGTGCCCTAGGTTCTGTTGCTTTGTTTTTTAGATGTTTCAGGAAACACCATACACTTCTCCCGAGTGGTTGTTGGCAATTTACATCCCGCCCATCAGCATAACAAGGCTCCCAGTTCTCCATGGCCTGTCCTGCCTTTCTGGATTTTACACTTTTTTCAGATGGCCCTTTTGACCGGGGGGAAGTGAGACTTCATTGTAGTGCAGATTTCCTTTGCAAGCTTGCTTGGTTGGCCAAAAAGGGCGTATGCGTTTTTTCCTGAATATATTCAGGAAAAAATGCATACGCCCTTTTTGGCCAAGTGCATCATTGTGGACGTTCTGCCTCTTTTCCTATGCTTTCAATGCAATTCCAGTCTACCTCCTGAAATCGGTTTCCTGCAATTCTACCCCGCTTTCAAGTCCTCTTGGCAGCCTTACTTCAGTCTATTTTTGGACGATAGCTGTCATTTATAACTCTGCAGGTTTGTGCATTACAGTGCCCCTGAACTCCTTTCTTCAACTCGCTTTCTTGTGACCTGGCCGCAACACCGCAGGATGGCTTCAGGCCCTAATCTGGTTCCGGCACGGCACGCTGAGCCTTTGGTTATTTCCTCTTCCTGGTGGGAAATGAGAGTTAAATTTGCCCGTCCAGACACCTGCAGCTAGTCTCTCATTGGTTCTCGCTATTCCTGTTCATCTTCCGCAGAAATTGCAAACTGGGCCAAACAGGAGGTTAAAGGGACTGACTCTCCAAGTCGGGAGAGTGTTAGTAAAGCGTCTGGAATGTTGCACCCGAGTACCAGGGGAGGAAAACTGAGACATATTTGAACACGTCTCCCGTTCACATGGTTGACCATACTTGGGTTCCACATGCATGTTTTAGCTGAAGGAAGAATACCTTAAACCTGGAGAGTTAAGACCCGTGTAATGGGTACCATGCAATATGACTTCAAAGGGTCTTCATTTGCTCACCGAACTTCTCCAATCCTATCACTGCTGCGTTTATGCCCCTGTACACATGCTTGATTCTCTTTTAGAGACATAGCAATCCATAGGTTTTTAAGATACTTACTAGTCAGGTACATTCTTAGGCGTTTAATATGCGGTGTTGAGTCCATTTCGTTGAGCAAGGAGTAGCTCTTGTCTATTCCATATTTGACTTAAGGAACTTTATCTGTGCTCATTTCAATCTCTGGTTTTATGCAGCACCCCAACTCACCTTTCCCCTTAAGCAAGCATAAGTTGGTTTTCTAAATTTGAGACCCTGTTCTGTTCTGTAATTCAGTTCCTGTGTAGCCAAGTTTACATTCCGTGTATTACTGATATCTTATGATGTTTCTTTTTCTGTGTGACTTATTTCAGTTAGAATCATCATACCTGAATCCACTCATTGTGATGCTAAGGGCCTGATGACATAGAATTCATTGCTGAGTGATATTGCTTTGTAAGTAAATACCAAAACTTCTTTATCCATTTTTCACTTTCTGCGATGTTGAACTTGTACTGTAAACGAGGTTCTTGTAAACAGAGGCGTCCCAAACTTTGGGGTGGCTGTGTCTTTTTGATTTTAATTTCCCTAAGCTATAGGACCATAAGTGGCAGTGTCCTAGGCTCTGTTGCTTTGTTTTTTACATGTTTCAGGAAACACCATACACTTCTCCCGAGTGTCTGTTGGCAATTTACATCCCGCCCATCAGCATAACAAGGCTCCCAGTTCTCCATGGCCTGTCCTGCCTTTCTGGATTTTACACTTTTTTCAGATGGCCCTTTTGACCGGGGGGAAGTGAGACTTCATTGTAGTGCAGATTTCCTTTGCAAGCTTGCTTGGTTGGCCAAAAAGGGCGTATGCGTTTTTTCCTGAATATATTCAGGAAAAAACGCATACGCCCTTTTTGGCCAAGTGCATCATTGTGGACGTTCTGCCTCTTTTCCTATGCTTTCAATGCAATTCCAGTCTACCTCCTGAAATCGGTTTCCTGCAATTCTGCCCCGCTTTCAAGTCCTCTTGGCAGCCTTACTTCAGTCTATTTTTGGACGATAGCTGTCATTTATAACTCTGCAGGTTTGTGCATTACAGTGCCCCTGAGCTCCTTTCTTCAACTTGCTTTCTTGTGACCTGGCCGCAACACCGCAGGATGGCTTCAGGCCCTAATCTGGTTCCGGCACCGCACGCTGAGCCTTTGGTTATTTCCTTTTCCTGGTGGGAAATGAGAGTTAAATTTGCCCGTCCAGACACCTCCAGCTAGTCTCTCATTGGTTCTCGCTATTCCTGTTCATCTTCCGCAGAAATTGCAACCTGGGCCAAACAGGAGGTTAAAGGCGCTGACTCTCCAATTGGGGAGAGTGTTAGTAAAGCGTCTGGAATGTTGCACCCGAGTACCAGGGGAGGAAAACTGAGACATATTTGAACACGTCTCCCGTTCACATGGTTGACCATACTTGGGTTCCACATGCATGTTTTAGCTGAAGGAAGAATACCTTAAACCTGGAGAGTTAAGACCCGTGGAATGGGTACCATGCAATATGACTTCAAAGGGTCTTCATTTGCTCACCGAACCTCTCCAATCCTATCACTGCTGCGTTTATGCCCCTGTACACATGCTTGATTCTCTTTCGGAGACATAGCAATCCATAGGTTTTTAAGATACTTACTAGTCAGGTACATTCTTAGGCGTTTAATATGCGGTGTTGAGTCCATTTCGTTGAGCAAGGAGTAGCTCTTGTCTATTCCATATTTGACTTAAGGAACTTTATCTGTGCTCATTTCAATCTCTGGTTTTATGCAGCACCCCAACTCACCTTTACCCTTAAGCAAGCATAAGTTGGTTTTCTAAATTTGAGACCCTGTTCTGTTCTGTAATTCAGTTCCTGTGTAGCCAAGTTTACATTCCGTGTATTACTGATATCTTATGATGTTTCTTTTTCTGTGTGACTTACTTCAGTTAGAATCATCATACCTGAATCCACTCGTTGTGCTGCTAAGGGCCTGATGACACAGATTTCATTGCTGAGTGATATTGCTTTGTAAGTAAATACCACAACTTCTTTATCCATTTTTCACTTTCTGCGATGTTGAACTTGTACTGTAAACGAGGTTCTTGTAAACAGAGGCGTCCCAAACTTTGGGGTGGCTGTGTCTTTTTGATTTTAATTTCCCTAAGCTATAGGACCATAAGTGGAAGTGCCCTAGGTTCTGTTGCTTTGTTTTTTAGATGTTTCATGAAACACCATACACTTCTCCCGAGTGGTTGTTGGCAATTTACATCCCGCCCATCAGCATAACAAGGCTCCCAGTTCTCCATGGCCTGTCCTGCCTTTCTGGATTTTACACTTTTTTCAGATGGCCCTTTTGACCGGGGGGAAGTGAGACTTCATTGTAGTGCAGATTTCCTTTGCAAGCTTGCTTGGTTGGCCAAAAAGGGCGTATGCGTTTTTTCCTGAATATATTCAGGAAAAAACGCATACGCCCTTTTTGGCCAAGTGCATCATTGTGGACGTTCTGCCTCTTTTCCTATGCTTTCAATGCAATTCCAGTCTACCTCCTGAAATCGGTTTCCTGCAATTCTGCCCCGCTTTCAAGTCCTCTTGGTAGCCTTACTTCAGTCTATTTTTGGACGATAGCTGTCATTTATAACTCTGCAGGTTTGTGAATTACAGTGCCCCTGAGCTCCTTTCTTCAACTCGCTTTCTTTTGAGCTGGCCGCAACACCGCAGGATGGCTTCAGGCTCTAATCTGGTTCCGGTACGGCACGCTGAGCCTTTGGTTAATTCCTCTTTCTGGTGGGAAATGAGAGTTAAATTTGCCCGTCCAGACACCTCCAGCTAGCCTCTCATTGGTTCTCGCTATTCCTGTTCATCTTCCGCAGAAATTGCAAACTGGGCCAAACAGGAGGTTAAAGGCGCTGACTCTCCAAGTGGGGAGAGTGTTAGTAAAGCGTCTGGAATGTTGCACCCGAGTACCAGGGGAGGAAAACTGAGACATATTTGAACACGTCTCCCGTTCACATGGTTGATCATACTTGGGTTCCACATGCATATTTTAGCTGAAGGAAGAATACCTTAAACCTGGGTAGTTGAAACCCGTGGAATGGGTACCATGCAATATGACTTCAAAGGGTCTTCATTTGCTCACCGAACCTCTCCAATCTTATCACTGCTGTGTTTATGCCCCTGTACACATGCTTGATTCTCTTTCGGAGACATAGCAATCCATAGGTTTTAAGATACTTACTAGTCAGGTACATTCTTAGGCGTTTAATATGGGGTGTTGAGTCCATTTCGTTGAGCAAGGAGTAGCTCTTGTCTATTCCATATTTGGCTTAAGGAACTTTATCTGTGCTCATTTCAAGCTCTGGTTTTATGCAGCACCCCAACTCACCTTTACCCTTAAGCAAGCATAAGTTGGTTTTCTAAATTTGAGACACTGTTCTGTTCTGTAATTCAGTTCCTGTGTAGGCAAGTTTACATTCCGTGTATTAGTGATATCTTATGATGTTTCTTTTTCTGTGTGACTTATTTCAGTTAGAATCATCATACCTGAATCCACTCATTGCGATGCTAAGGGTCTGATGTCATAGATTTCATTGCTGAGTGATATTGCTTTGTAAGTGAATACCACAACTTCTTTATCCATTTTTCACTTTCTGCGATGTTGAACTTGTACTGTAAACGAGGTTCTTGTAAACAGAGCCGTTCCAAATTTTGGGGTGGCTGTGTCTTTTTGATTTTAATTTCCCTAAGCTATAGGACCATAAGTGGAAGTGCACTAGGCTCTGTTGCTTTGTTTTTTAGATGTTTCAGGAAACACCATACACTTCTCCCAAGTGTCTGTTGGCAATTTACATCCCGCCCATCAGCATAACAAGGCTCCCAGTTCTCAATGGCCTGTTGCCTTTATGGATTTTACACTTTTTTCAGATGGCCCTTTTGACCGGGGGGAAGTGAGACTTCATTGTAGTGCAGATTTCCTTTGCAAGCTTGCTTGGTTGGCCAAAAAGGGCGTATGCGTTTTTTCCTGAATATATTCAGGAAAAAACGCATACGCCCTTTTTGGCCAAGTGCATCATTGTGGACGTTCTGCCTCTTTTCCTATGCTTTCAATGCAATTCCAGTCTACCTCCTGAAATCGGTTTCCTGCAATTCTGCCCCGCTTTCAAGTCCTCTTGGCAGCCTTACTTCAGTCTATTTTTGGACGATAGCTGTCATTTATAACTCTGCAGGTTTGTGAATTACAGTGCCCCTGAGCTCCTTTCTTCAACTCGCTTTCTTGTGACCTGGCCGCAACACCGCAGGATGGCTTCAGGCCCTAATCTGGTTCCGGCCCGGCATGCTGAGCCTTTGGTTAATTCCTCTTCCTGGTGGGAAATGAGAGTTAAATTTGCCCGTCCAGACACCTGCAGCTAGCCTCTCATTGGTTCTCGCTATTCCTGTTCATCTTCCGCAGAAATTGCAAACTGGGCCAAACAGGAGGTTAAAGGCGCTGACTCTCCAAGTGGGGAGAGTGTTAGTAAAGCGTCTGGAATGTTGCACCCGAGTACCAGGGGAGGAAAACTGAGACATATTTGAACACGTCTCCCGTTCACATGGTTGATCATACTCTGGGTTCCACATGCATGTTTTAGCTGAAGGAAGAATACCTTAAAACTGGAGAGTTGAGACCCGTGTAATGGGTACCATGCAATATAACTTCAAAGGGTCTTCATTTGCTCACCGAACCTCTCCAATCCTATCACTGCTGTGTTTATTCCCCTGTACACACGCTTGATTCTCTTTTGGAGACATAGCAATCCATAGGTTTTAAGATACTTACTAGTCAGGTACATTCTTAGGGGTTTAATATGGGCTTTTGAGTCCATTTCGTTGAGCAAGGAGTAGCTCTTGTCTATTCCATATTTGGCTTAAGGAACTTTATCTGTGCTCATTTCAATCTCTGGTTTTATGCAGCACCCCAACTCACCTTTCCCCTTATGCAAGCATAAGTTGGTTTTCTAAATTTGATACCCTGTTCTGTTCTGTAATTCAGTTCCTGTGTAGCCAAGTTTACATTCCGTGTATTACTGATATCTTATGATGTTTCTTTTTCTGTGTGACTTATTTCAGTTAGAATCATCATACCTGAATCCACTCATTGTGATGCTAAGGGCCTGATGACATAGAATTCATTGCTGAGTGATATTGCTTTGTAAGTAAATACCAAAACTTCTTTATCCATTTTTCACTTTCTGCGATGTTGAACTTGTACTGTAAACGAGGTTCTTGTAAACAGAGGCGTCCCAAACTTTGGGGTGGCTGTGTTTTTTTGATTTTAATTTCCCTAAGCTATAGGACCATAAGTGGCAGTGTCCTAGGCTCTGTTGCTTTGTTTTTTACATGTTTCAGGAAACACCATACACTTCTCCCGAGTGTCTGTTGGCAATTTACATCCCGCCCATCAGCATAACAAGGCTCCCAGTTCTCCATGGCCTGTCCTGCCTTTCTGGATTTTACACTTTTTTCAGATGGCCCTTTTGACCGGGGGGAAGTGAGACTTCATTGTAGTGCAGATTTCCTTTGCAAGCTTGCTTGGTTGGCCAAAAAGGGCGTATGCGTTTTTTCCTGAATATATTCAGGAAAAAACGCATACGCCCTTTTTGGCCAAGTGCATCATTGTGGACGTTCTGCCTCTTTTCCTATGCTTTCAATGCAATTCCAGTCTACCTCCTGAAATCGGTTTCCTGCAATTCTGCCCCGCTTTCAAGTCCTCTTGGCAGCCTTACTTCAGTCTATTTTTGGACGATAGCTGTCATTTATAACTCTGCAGGTTTGTGAATTACAGTGCCCCTGAGCTCCTTTCTTCAACTTGCTTTCTTGTGACCTGGCCGCAACACCGCAGGATGGCTTCAGGCCCTAATCTGGTTCCGGCACCGCACGCTGAGCCTTTGGTTATTTCCTTTTCCTGGTGGGAAATGAGAGTTAAATTTGCCCGTCCAGACACCTCCAGCTAGTCTCTCATTGGTTCTCGCTATTCCTGTTCATCTTCCGCAGAAATTGCAACCTGGGCCAAACAGGAGGTTAAAGGCGCTGACTCTCCAATTGGGGAGAGTGTTAGTAAAGCGTCTGGAATGTTGCACCCGAGTACCAGGGGAGGAAAACTGAGACATATTTGAACACGTCTCCCGTTCACATGGTTGTCCATACTTGGGTTCCACATGCATGTTTTAGCTGAAGGAAGAATACCTTAAACCTGGAGAGTTAAGACCCATGGAATGGGTACCATGCAATATGACTTCAAAGGGTCTTCATTTGCTCACCGAACCTCTCCAATCCTATCACTGCTGCGTTTATGCCCCTGTACACATGCTTGATTCTCTTTCGGAGACATAGCAATCCATAGGTTTTTAAGATACTTACTAGTCAGGTACATTCTTAGGCGTTTAATATGCGGTGTTGAGTCCATTTCGTTGAGCAAGGAGTAGCTCTTGTCTATTCCATATTTGACTTAAGGAACTTTATCTGTGCTCATTTCAATCTCTGGTTTTATGCAGCACCCCAACTCACCTTTACCCTTAAGCAAGCATAAGTTGGTTTTCTAAATTTGAGACCCTGTTCTGTTCTGTAATTCAGTTCCTGTGTAGCCAAGTTTACATTCCGTGTATTACTGATATCTTATGATGTTTCTTTTTCTGTGTGACTTACTTCAGTTAGAATCATCATACCTGAATCCACTCGTTGTGCTGCTAAGGGCCTGATGACACAGATTTCATTGCTGAGTGATATTGCTTTGTAAGTAAATACCACAACTTCTTTATCCATTTTTCACTTTCTGCGATGTTGAACTTCTACTGTAAACGAGGTTCTTGTAAACAGAGGCGTCCCAAACTTTGGGGTGGCTGTGTCTTTTTGATTTTAATTTCCCTAAGCTATAGGACCATAAGTGGAAGTGCCCTAGGCTCTGTTGCTTTGTTTTTTAGATGTTTCAGGAAACACCATACACTTCTCCCAAGTGTCTGTTGGCAATTTACATCCCGCCCATCAGCATAACAAGGCTCCCAGTTCTCAATGGCCTGTCCTGCCTTTCTGGATTTTACACTTTTTTCAGATGGCCCTTTTGACCGGGGGGAAGTGAGACTTCATTGTAGTGCAGATTTCCTTTGCAAGCTTGCTTGGTTGGCCAAAAAGGGCGTATGCGTTTTTTCCTGAATATATTCAGGAAAAAACGCATACGCCCTTTTTGGCCAAGTGCATCATTGTGGACGTTCTGCCTCTTTTCCTATGCTTTCAATGCAATTCCAGTCTACCTCCTGAAATCGGTTTCCTGCAATTCTGCCCCGCTTTCAAGTCCTCTTGGCAGCCTTACTTCAGTCTATTTTTGGACGATAGCTGTCATTTATAACTCTGCAGGTTTGTGAATTACAGTGCCCCTGAGCTCCTTTCTTCAACTCGCTTTCTTGTGACCTGCCCGCAACACCGCAGGATGGCTTCAGGCCCTAATCTGGTTCCGGCACGGCACGCTGAGCCTTTGGTTATTTCCTCTTCCTGGTGGGAAATGAGAGTTAAATTTGCCCGTCCAGACACCTCCAGCTAGCCTCTCATTGGTTCTCGCTATTCCTGTTCATCTTCCGCAGAAATTGCAAACTGGGCCAAACAGGAGGTTAAAGGGACTGACTCTCCAAGTAGGGAGAGTGTTAGTAAAGCGTCTGGAATGTTGCACCCGAGTACCAGGGGAGGAAAACTGAGACATATTTGAACACGTCTCCCGTTCACATGGTTGATCATACTTGGGTTCCACATGCATGTTTTAGCTGAAGGAAGAATACCTTAAACCTGGAGAGTTGAAACCCGTGGAATGGGTACCATGCAATATGACTTCAAAGGGTCTTCATTTGCTCACCGAACCTCTCCAATCCTATCACTGCTGCGTTTATGCCCCTGTACACATGCTTGATTCTCTTTCGGAGACATAGCAATCCATAGGTTTTAAGATACTTACTAGTCAGGAACATTCTTAGGCGTTTAATATGGGGTGTTGAGTCCATTTCGTTGAGCAAGGAGTAGCTCTTGTCTATTCCATATTTGGCTTAAGGAACTTTATCTGTGCTCATTTCCATTTCTGGTTTTATGCAGCACCCCAACTCACCTTTACCCTTAAGCAAGCATAAGTTGGTTTTCTAAATTTGAGACCCTGTTCTGTTCTGGAATTCAGTTCCTGTGTAGGCAAGTTTACATTCCGTGTATTAGTGATATCTTATGATGTTTCTTTTTCTGTGTGACTTATTTCAGTTAGAATCATCGTTCCTGAATCTACTCATTATGCTGCTACGGGCCTGATGACATAGATTTCATTGCTGAGTGATACTGCATTGTACGTAAGTACCACAAGTTCTTTATCCATTTTTCACTTTCTGCGATGTTGAACTTGTACTGTAAACGAGGTTCTTGTAAACAGAGCCGTTCCAAACTTTGGGGTGGCTGTGTCTTTTTGATTTTAATTTCCCTAAGCTATAGGACCATAAGTGGAAGTGCCCTAGGCTCTGTTGCTTTGTTTTTTAGATGTTTCCGGAAACACCATACACTTCTCCCGAGTGTCTGTTGGCAATTTACATCCCGCCCATCAGCATAACAAGGCTCCCAGTTCTCCATGGCCTGTCCTGCCTTTCTGGATTTTACACTTTTTTCAGATGGCCCTTTTGACCGGGGGGAAGTGAGACTTCATTGTAGTGCAGATTTCCTTTGCAAGCTTGCTTGGTTGGCCAAAAAGGGCGTATGCGTTTTTCCCTGAATATATTCAGGAAAAAACGCATACGCCCTTTTTGGCCAAGTGCATCATTGTGGACGTTCTGCCTCTTTTCCTATGCTTTCAATGCAATTCCAGTCTACCTCCTGAAATCGGTTTCCTGCAATGCTGCCCCGCTTTCAAGTCCTCTTGGCAGCCTTACTTCAGTCTATTTTTGGACGATAGCTGTCATTTATAACTCTGCAGGTTTGTGAATTACAGTGCCCCTGAGCTCCTTTCTTCAACTCGCTTTCTTGTGACCTGGCCGCAACACCGCAGGATGGCTTCAGGCCCTAATCTGGTTCCGGCACGGCACGCTGAGCCTTTGGTTATTTCCTCTTCCTGGTGGGAAATGAGAGTTAAATTTGCCCGTCCAGACACCTCCAGCTAGCCTCTCATTGGTTCTCGCTATTCCTGTTCATCTTCCGCAGAAATTGCAAACTGGGCCAAACAGGAGGTTAAAGGCACTGACTCTCCAAGTGGGGAGAGTGTTAGTAAAGCGTCTGGAATGTTGCACCCGAGTACCAGGGGAGGAAAACTGAGACATATTTGAACACGTCTCCCGTTCACATGGTTGATCATACTTGGGTTCCACATGCATGTTTTAGCTGAAGGAAGAATACCTTAAACCTGGAGAGTTAAGACCCGTGTAATGGGTACCATGCAATATGACTTCAAAGGGTCTTCATTTGCTCACCGAAACTCTCCAATCTTATCACTGCTGCGTTTATGCCCCTGTACACATGCTTGATTCTCTTTCGGAGACATAGCAATCCATAGGTTTTTAAGATACTTACTAGTCAGGTACATTCTTAGGCGTTTAATATGCGGTGTTGAGTCCATTTCGTTGAGCAAGGAGTAGCTCTTATCTATTCCATATTTGACTTAAGGAACTTTATCTGTGCTCATTTCAATCTCTGGTTTTATGCAGCACCCCAACTCACCTTTACCCTTAAGCAAGCATAAGTTGGTTTTCTAAATTTGAGACCCTGTTCTGTTCTGTAATTCAGTTCCTGTGTAGCCAAGTTTACATTCCGTGTATTACTGATATCTTATGATGTTTCTTTTTCTGTGTGACTTACTTCAGTTAGAATCATCATACCTGAATCCACTCATTGTGCTGCTAAGGGTCTGATGACACAGATTTCATTGCTGAGTGATATTGCTTTGTAAGTAAATACCACAACTTCTTTATCCATTTTTCACTTTCTGCGATGTTGAACTTGTACTGTAAACGAGGTTCTTGTAAACAGAGCCGTTCCAAACTTTGGGGTGGCTGTGTCTTTTTGATTTTAATTTCCCTAAGCTATAGGACCATAAGTGGAAGTGCCCTAGGTTCTGTTGCTTTGTTTTTTAGATGTTTCAGGAAACACCATACACTTCTCCCGAGTGGTTGTTGGCAATTTACATTCCGCCCATCAGCATAACAAGGCTCCCAGTTCTCCATGGCCTGTCCTGCCTTTCTGGATTTTACACTTTTTTCAGATGGCCCTTTTGACCGGGGGGAAGTGAGACTTCATTGTAGTGCAGATTTCCTTTGCAAGCTTGCTTGGTTGGCCAAAAAGGGCGTATGCGTTTTTTCCTGAATATATTCAGGAAAAAACGCATACGCCCTTTTTGGCCAAGTGCATCATTGTGGACGTTCTGCCTCTTTTCCTATGCTTTCAATGCAATTCCAGTCTACCTCCTGAAATCGGTTTCCTGCAATGCTGCCCCGCTTTCAAGTCCTCTTGGCAGCCTTACTTCAGTATATTTTTGGACGATAGCTGTCATTTATAACTCTGCAGGTTTGTGAATTACAGTGCCCCTGAGCTCCTTTGTTCAACTCGCTTTCTTTTGAGCTGGCCGCAACACCGCAGGATGGCTTCAGGCCCTAATCTGGTTCCGGTACGGCACGCTGAGCCTTTGGTTATTTCCTCTTCCTGGTGGGAAATGAGAGTTAAATTTGCCCGTCCAGACACCTCCAGCTAGCCTCTCATTGGTTCTCGCTATTCCTGTTCATCTTCCGCAGAAATTGCAAACTGGGCCAAACAGGAGGTTAAAGGCGCTGACTCTCCAAGTGGGGAGAGTGTTAGTAAAGCGTCTGGAATGTTGCACCCGAGTACCAGGGGAGGAAAACTGAGACATATTTGAACACGTCTCCCGTTCACATGGTTGATCATACTTGGGTTCCACATGCATGTTTTAGCTGAAGGAAGAATACCTAAAACCTGGGTAGTTGAAACCCGTGGAATGGGTACCATGCAATATGACTTCAAAGGGTCTTCATTTGCTCACCGAACCTCTCCAATCCTATCACTGCTGCGTTTATGCCCCTGTACACATGCTTGATTCTCTTTCGGAGACATAGAAATCCATAGGTTTTAAGATACTTACTAGTCAGGTACATTCTTAGGCGTTTAATATGCGGTGTTGAGTCCAGTTCGTTGAGCAAGGAGTAGCTCTTGTCTATTCCATATTTGGCTTAAGGAACTTTATCTGTGCTCATTTCAATCTCTGGTTTTATGCAGCACCCCAACTCACCTTTCCCCTTAAGCAAGCATAAGTTGGTTTTCTAAATTTGAGACCCTGTTCTGTTTTGGAATTCACTTCCTGTGTAGCCAAGTTTACATTCCGTGTATTACTGATATCTTATGATGTTTCTTTTTCTGTGTGACTTATTTCAGTTAGAATCATCGTTCGTGAATCTACTCATTATGCTGCTACGGGCCTGATGACATAGATTTCATTGCTGAGTGATACTGCATTGTACGTAAGTACCACAAGTTCTTTATCCATTTTTCACTTTCTGCGATGTTGAACATGTACTGTAAACGAGGTTCTTGTAAACAGAGCCGTTCCAAACTTTGGGGTGGCTGTGTCTTTTTGATTTTAATTTCCCTAAGCTATAGGACCATAAGTGGAAATGCCCTAGGCTCTGTTGCTTTGTTTTTTAGATGTTTCAGGAAACACCATACACTTCTCCCAAGTGTCTGTTGGCAATTTACATCCCGCCCATCAGCATAACAATGCTCCCAGTTCTCAATGGCCTGTTGCCTTTCTGGATTTTACACTTTTTTCAGATGGCCCTTTTGACCGGGGGGAAGGGAGACTTCTTTGTAGTGCAGATTTCCTTTGCAAGCTTGCTTGGTTGGCCAAAAAGGGCGTATGCGTTTTTTCCTGAATATATTCAGGAAAAAACGCATACGCCCTTTTTGGCCAAGTGCATCATTGTGGACGTTCTGCCTCTTTTCCTATGCTTTCAATGCAATTCCAGTCTACCTCCTGAAATCGGTTTCCTGCAATGCTGCCCCGCTTTCAAGTCCTCTTGGCAGCCTTACTTCAGTCTATTTTTGGACGATAGCTGTCATTTATAACTCTGCAGGTTTGTGAATTACAGTGCCCCTGAGCTCCTTTCTTCAACTCGCTTTCTTGTGACCTGGCCGCAACACCGCAGGATGGCTTCAGGCCCTAATCTGGTTCCGGCACGGCACGCTGAGCCTTTGGTTATTTCCTCTTCCTGGTGGGAAATGAGAGTTAAATTTGCCCGTCCAGACACCTCCAGCTAGCCTCTCATTGGTTCTCGCTATTCCTGTTCATCTTCCGCAGAAATTGCAAACTGGGCCAAACAGGAGGTTAAAGGCACTGACTCTCCAAGTGGGGAGAGTGTTAGTAAAGCGTCTGGAATGTTGCACCCGAGTACCAGGGGAGGAAAACTGAGACATATTTGAACACGTCTCCCGTTCACATGGTTGATCATACTTGGGTTCCACATGCATGTTTTAGCTGAAGGAAGAATACCTTAAACCTGGAGAGTTAAGACCCGTGTAATGGGTACCATGCAATATGACTTCAAAGGGTCTTCATTTGCTCACCGAAACTCTCCAATCTTATCACTGCTGCGTTTATGCCCCTGTACACATGCTTGATTCTCTTTCGGAGACATAGCAATCCATAGGTTTTAAGATACTTACTAGTCAGGTACATTCTTAGGCGTTTAATATGGGGTGTTGAGTCCATTTCGTTGAGCAAGGAGTAGCTCTTGTCTATTCCATATTTGGCTTAAGGAACTTTATCTGTGCTCATTTCAATCTCTGGTTTTATGCAGCACCCCAACTCACCTTTACCCTTAAGCAAGCATAAGTTGGTTTTCTAAATTTGAGACCCTGTTCTGTTCTGTAATTCAGTTCCTGTGTAGGCAAGTTTACATTCCGTGTATTAGTGATATCTTATGATGTTTCTTTTTCTGTGTGACTTATTTCAGTTAGAATCATCATACCTGAATCCACTCATTGCGATGCTAAGGGTCTGATGTCATAGATTTCATTGCTGAGTGATATTGCTTTGTAAGTGAATACCACAACTTCTTTATCCATTTTTCACTTTCTGCGATGTTGAACTTGTACTGTAAACGAGGTTCTTGTAAACAGAGCCGTTCCAAATTTTGGGGTGGCTGTGTCTTTTTGATTTTAATTTCCCTAAGCTATAGGACCATAAGTGGAAGTGCACTAGGCTCTGTTGCTTTGTTTTTTAGATGTTTCAGGAAACACCATACACTTCTCCCAAGTGTCTGTTGGCAATTTACATCCCGCCCATCAGCATAACAAGGCTCCCAGTTCTCAATGGCCTGTTGCCTTTATGGATTTTACACTTTTTTCAGATGGCCCTTTTGACCGGGGGGAAGTGAGACTTCATTGTAGTGCAGATTTCCTTTGCAAGCTTGCTTGGTTGGCCAAAAAGGGCGTATGCGTTTTTTCCTGAATATATTCAGGAAAAAACGCATACGCCCTTTTTGGCC
This sequence comes from Stenella coeruleoalba, assembly GCF_951394435.1. Classification (NCBI taxonomy): domain Eukaryota; kingdom Metazoa; phylum Chordata; class Mammalia; order Artiodactyla; family Delphinidae; genus Stenella; species Stenella coeruleoalba. The sequence goes on along the minus strand of NW_027645992.1, from coordinate 1,153,929 downwards.
AAGTGCATCATTGTGGACGTTCTGCCTCTTTTCCTATGCTTTCAATGCAATTCCAGTCTACCTCCTGAAATCGGTTTCCTGCAATTCTGCCCCGCTTTCAAGTCCTCTTGGCAGCCTTACTTCAGTCTATTTTTGGACGATAGCTGTCATTTATAACTCTGCAGGTTTGTGAATTACAGTGCCCCTGAGCTCCTTTCTTCAACTCGCTTTCTTGTGACCTGGCTGCAACACCGCATGATGGCTTCAGGCCCTAATCTGGTTCCGGCCCGGCATGCTGAGCCTTTGGTTAATTCCTCTTCCTGGTGGGAAATGAGAGTTAAATTTGCCCGTCCAGACACCTGCAGCTAGCCTCTCATTGGTTCTCGCTATTCCTGTTCATCTTCCGCAGAAATTGCAAACTGGGCCAAACAGGAGGTTAAAGGCGCTGACTCTCCAAGTGGGGAGAGTGTTAGTAAAGCGTCTGGAATGTTGCACCCGAGTACCAGGGGAGGAAAACTGAGACATATTTGAACACGTCTCCCGTTCACATGGTTGATCATACTCTGGGTTCCACATGCATGTTTTAGCTGAAGGAAGAATACCTTAAAACTGGAGAGTTGAGACCCGTGTAATGGGTACCATGCAATATAACTTCAAAGGGTCTTCATTTGCTCACCGAACCTCTCCAATCCTATCACTGCTGTGTTTATTCCCCTGTACACACGCTTGATTCTCTTTTGGAGACATAGCAATCCATAGGTTTTAAGATACTTACTAGTCAGGTACATTCTTAGGGGTTTAATATGGGGTTTTGAGTCCATTTCGTTGAGCAAGGAGTAGCTCTTGTCTATTCCATATTTGGCTTAAGGAACTTTATCTGTGCTCATTTCAATCTCTGGTTTTATGCAGCACCCCAACTCACCTTTCCCCTTATGCAAGCATAAGTTGGTTTTCTAAATTTGAGACCCTGTTCTGTTCTGTAATTCAGTTCCTGTGTAGCCAAGTTTACATTCCGTGTATTACTGATATCTTATGATGTTTCTTTTTCTGTGTGACTTATTTCAGTTAGAATCATCATACCTGAATCCACTCATTGTGATGCTAAGGGCCTGATGACATAGAATTCATTGCTGAGTGATATTGCTTTGTAAGTAAATACCAAAACTTCTTTATCCATTTTTCACTTTCTGCGATGTTGAACTTGTACTGTAAACGAGGTTCTTGTAAACAGAGGCGTCCCAAACTTTGGGGTGGCTGTGTCTTTTTGATTTTAATTTCCCTAAGCTATAGGACCATAAGTGGCAGTGTCCTAGGCTCTGTTGCTTTGTTTTTTACATGTTTCAGGAAACACCATACACTTCTCCCGAGTGTCTGTTGGCAATTTACATCCCGCCCATCAGCATAACAAGGCTCCCAGTTCTCCATGGCCTGTCCTGCCTTTCTGGATTTTACACTTTTTTCAGATGGCCCTTTTGACCGGGGGGAAGTGAGACTTCATTGTAGTGCAGATTTCCTTTGCAAGCTTGCTTGGTTGGCCAAAAAGGGCGTATGCGTTTTTTCCTGAATATATTCAGGAAAAAACGCATACGCCCTTTTTGGCCAAGTGCATCATTGTGGACGTTCTGCCTCTTTTCCTATGCTTTCAATGCAATTCCAGTCTACCTCCTGAAATCGGTTTCCTGCAATTCTGCCCCGCTTTCAAGTCCTCTTGGCAGCCTTACTTCAGTCTATTTTTGGACGATAGCTGTCATTTATAACTCTGCAGGTTTGTGAATTACAGTGCCCCTGAGCTCGTTTCTTCAACTCGCTTTCTTGTGAACTGGCCGCAACACCGCAGGATGGCTTCAGGACCTAATCTGGTTCCGGCACGGCACGCTGAGCCTTTGGTTAATTCCTCTTCCTGGTGGGAAATGAGAGTTAAATTTGCCCGTCCAGACACCTCCAGCTAGCCTCTCATTGGTTCTCGCTATTCCTGTTCATCTTCCGCAGAAATTGCAACCTGGGCCAAACAGGAGGTTAAAGGCGCTGACTCTCCAATTGGGGAGAGTGTTAGTAAAGCGTCTGGAATGTTGCACCCGAGTACCAGGGGAGGAAAACTGAGACATATTTGAACACGTCTCCCGTTCACATGGTTGACCATACTTGGGTTCCACATGCATGTTTTAGCTGAAGGAAGAATACCTTAAACCTGGAGAGTTAAGACCCGTGGAATGGGTACCATGCAATATGACTTCAAAGGGTCTTCATTTGCTCACCGAACCTCTCCAATCCTATCACTGCTGCGTTTATGCCCCTGTACACATGCTTGATTCTCTTTCGGAGACATAGCAATCCATAGGTTTTTAAGATACTTACTAGTCAGGTACATTCTTAGGCGTTTAATATGCGGTGTTGAGTCCATTTCGTTGAGCAAGGAGTAGCTCTTGTCTATTCCATATTTGACTTAAGGAACTTTATCTGTGCTCATTTCAATCTCTGGTTTTATGCAGCACCCCAACTCACCTTTACCCTTAAGCAAGCATAAGTTGGTTTTCTAAATTTGAGACCCTGTTCTGTTCTGTAATTCAGTTCCTGTGTAGCCAAGTTTACATTCCGTGTATTACTGATATCTTATGATGTTTCTTTTTCTGTGTGACTTACTTCAGTTAGAATCATCATACCTGAATCCACTCGTTGTGCTGCTAAGGGCCTGATGACACAGATTTCATTGCTGAGTGATATTGCTTTGTAAGTAAATACCACAACTTCTTTATCCATTTTTCACTTTCTGCGATGTTGAACTTGTACTGTAAACGAGGTTCTTGTAAACAGAGGCGTCCCAAACTTTGGGGTGGCTGTGTCTTTTTGATTTTAATTTCCCTAAGCTATAGGACCATAAGTGGAAGTGCCCTAGGTTCTGTTGCTTTGTTTTTTAGATGTTTCATGAAACACCATACACTTCTCCCGAGTGGTTGTTGGCAATTTACATCCCGCCCATCAGCATAACAAGGCTCCCAGTTCTCCATGGCCTGTCCTGCCTTTCTGGATTTTACACTTTTTTCAGATGGCCCTTTTGACCGGGGGGAAGTGAGACTTCATTGTAGTGCAGATTTCCTTTGCAAGCTTGCTTGGTTGGCCAAAAAGGGCGTATGCGTTTTTTCCTGAATATATTCAGGAAAAAACGCATACGCCCTTTTTGGCCAAGTGCATCATTGTGGACGTTCTGCCTCTTTTCCTATGCTTTCAATGCAATTCCAGTCTACCTCCTGAAATCGGTTTCCTGCAATTCTGCCCCGCTTTCAAGTCCTCTTGGTAGCCTTACTTCAGTCTATTTTTGGACGATAGCTGTCATTTATAACTCTGCAGGTTTGTGAATTACAGTGCCCCTGAGCTCCTTTCTTCAACTCGCTTTCTTTTGAGCTGGCCGCAACACCGCAGGATGGCTTCAGGCTCTAATCTGGTTCCGGTACGGCACGCTGAGCCTTTGGTTAATTCCTCTTTCTGGTGGGAAATGAGAGTTAAATTTGCCCGTCCAGACACCTCCAGCTAGCCTCTCATTGGTTCTCGCTATTCCTGTTCATCTTCCGCAGAAATTGCAAACTGGGCCAAACAGGAGGTTAAAGGCGCTGACTCTCCAAGTGGGGAGAGTGTTAGTAAAGCGTCTGGAATGTTGCACCCGAGTACCAGGGGAGGAAAACTGAGACATATTTGAACACGTCTCCCGTTCACATGGTTGATCATACTTGGGTTCCACATGCATATTTTAGCTGAAGGAAGAATACCTTAAACCTGGGTAGTTGAAACCCGTGGAATGGGTACCATGCAATATGACTTCAAAGGGTCTTCATTTGCTCACCGAACCTCTCCAATCTTATCACTGCTGTGTTTATGCCCCTGTACACATGCTTGATTCTCTTTCGGAGACATAGCAATCCATAGGTTTTAAGATACTTACTAGTCAGGTACATTCTTAGGCGTTTAATATGGGGTGTTGAGTCCATTTCGTTGAGCAAGGAGTAGCTCTTGTCTATTCCATATTTGGCTTAAGGAACTTTATCTGTGCTCATTTCAAGCTCTGGTTTTATGCAGCACCCCAACTCACCTTTACCCTTAAGCAAGCATAAGTTGGTTTTCTAAATTTGAGACACTGTTCTGTTCTGTAATTCAGTTCCTGTGTAGGCAAGTTTACATTCCGTGTATTAGTGATATCTTATGATGTTTCTTTTTCTGTGTGACTTATTTCAGTTAGAATCATCATACCTGAATCCACTCATTGCGATGCTAAGGGTCTGATGTCATAGATTTCATTGCTGAGTGATATTGCTTTGTAAGTGAATACCACAACTTCTTTATCCATTTTTCACTTTCTGCGATGTTGAACTTGTACTGTAAACGAGGTTCTTGTAAACAGAGCCGTTCCAAATTTTGGGGTGGCTGTGTCTTTTTGATTTTAATTTCCCTAAGCTATAGGACCATAAGTGGAAGTGCACTAGGCTCTGTTGCTTTGTTTTTTAGATGTTTCAGGAAACACCATACACTTCTCCCAAGTGTCTGTTGGCAATTTACATCCCGCCCATCAGCATAACAAGGCTCCCAGTTCTCAATGGCCTGTTGCCTTTATGGATTTTACACTTTTTTCAGATGGCCCTTTTGACCGGGGGGAAGTGAGACTTCATTGTAGTGCAGATTTCCTTTGCAAGCTTGCTTGGTTGGCCAAAAAGGGCGTATGCGTTTTTTCCTGAATATATTCAGGAAAAAACGCATACGCCCTTTTTGGCCAAGTGCATCATTGTGGACGTTCTGCCTCTTTTCCTATGCTTTCAATGCAATTCCAGTCTACCTCCTGAAATCGGTTTCCTGCAATTCTGCCCCGCTTTCAAGTCCTCTTGGCAGCCTTACTTCAGTCTATTTTTGGACGATAGCTGTCATTTATAACTCTGCAGGTTTGTGAATTACAGTGCCCCTGAGCTCCTTTCTTCAACTCGCTTTCTTGTGACCTGGCCGCAACACCGCAGGATGGCTTCAGGCCCTAATCTGGTTCCGGCCCGGCATGCTGAGCCTTTGGTTAATTCCTCTTCCTGGTGGGAAATGAGAGTTAAATTTGCCCGTCCAGACACCTGCAGCTAGCCTCTCATTGGTTCTCGCTATTCCTGTTCATCTTCCGCAGAAATTGCAAACTGGGCCAAACAGGAGGTTAAAGGCGCTGACTCTCCAAGTGGGGAGAGTGTTAGTAAAGCGTCTGGAATGTTGCACCCGAGTACCAGGGGAGGAAAACTGAGACATATTTGAACACGTCTCCCGTTCACATGGTTGATCATACTCTGGGTTCCACATGCATGTTTTAGCTGAAGGAAGAATACCTTAAAACTGGAGAGTTGAGACCCGTGTAATGGGTACCATGCAATATAACTTCAAAGGGTCTTCATTTGCTCACCGAACCTCTCCAATCCTATCACTGCTGTGTTTATTCCCCTGTACACACGCTTGATTCTCTTTTGGAGACATAGCAATCCATAGGTTTTAAGATACTTACTAGTCAGGTACATTCTTAGGGGTTTAATATGGGCTTTTGAGTCCATTTCGTTGAGCAAGGAGTAGCTCTTGTCTATTCCATATTTGGCTTAAGGAACTTTATCTGTGCTCATTTCAATCTCTGGTTTTATGCAGCACCCCAACTCACCTTTCCCCTTATGCAAGCATAAGTTGGTTTTCTAAATTTGATACCCTGTTCTGTTCTGTAATTCAGTTCCTGTGTAGCCAAGTTTACATTCCGTGTATTACTGATATCTTATGATGTTTCTTTTTCTGTGTGACTTATTTCAGTTAGAATCATCATACCTGAATCCACTCATTGTGATGCTAAGGGCCTGATGACATAGAATTCATTGCTGAGTGATATTGCTTTGTAAGTAAATACCAAAACTTCTTTATCCATTTTTCACTTTCTGCGATGTTGAACTTGTACTGTAAACGAGGTTCTTGTAAACAGAGGCGTCCCAAACTTTGGGGTGGCTGTGTTTTTTTGATTTTAATTTCCCTAAGCTATAGGACCATAAGTGGCAGTGTCCTAGGCTCTGTTGCTTTGTTTTTTACATGTTTCAGGAAACACCATACACTTCTCCCGAGTGTCTGTTGGCAATTTACATCCCGCCCATCAGCATAACAAGGCTCCCAGTTCTCCATGGCCTGTCCTGCCTTTCTGGATTTTACACTTTTTTCAGATGGCCCTTTTGACCGGGGGGAAGTGAGACTTCATTGTAGTGCAGATTTCCTTTGCAAGCTTGCTTGGTTGGCCAAAAAGGGCGTATGCGTTTTTTCCTGAATATATTCAGGAAAAAACGCATACGCCCTTTTTGGCCAAGTGCATCATTGTGGACGTTCTGCCTCTTTTCCTATGCTTTCAATGCAATTCCAGTCTACCTCCTGAAATCGGTTTCCTGCAATTCTGCCCCGCTTTCAAGTCCTCTTGGCAGCCTTACTTCAGTCTATTTTTGGACGATAGCTGTCATTTATAACTCTGCAGGTTTGTGCATTACAGTGCCCCTGAGCTCCTTTCTTCAACTTGCTTTCTTGTGACCTGGCCGCAACACCGCAGGATGGCTTCAGGCCCTAATCTGGTTCCGGCACCGCACGCTGAGCCTTTGGTTATTTCCTTTTCCCGGTGGGAAATGAGAGTTAAATTTGCCCGTCCAGACACCTCCAGCTAGTCTCTCATTGGTTCTCGCTATTCCTGTTCATCTTCCGCAGAAATTGCAACCTGGGCCAAACAGGAGGTTAAAGGCGCTGACTCTCCAATTGGGGAGAGTGTTAGTAAAGCGTCTGGAATGTTGCACCCGAGTACCAGGGGAGGAAAACTGAGACATATTTGAACACGTCTCCCGTTCACATGGTTGTCCATACTTGGGTTCCACATGCATGTTTTAGCTGAAGGAAGAATACCTTAAACCTGGAGAGTTAAGACCCGTGGAATGGGTACCATGCAATATGACTTCAAAGGGTCTTCATTTGCTCACCGAACCTCTCCAATCCTATCACTGCTGCGTTTATGCCCCTGTACACATGCTTGATTCTCTTTCGGAGACATAGCAATCCATAGGTTTTTAAGATACTTACTAGTCAGGTACATTCTTAGGCGTTTAATATGCGGTGTTGAGTCCATTTCGTTGAGCAAGGAGTAGCTCTTGTCTATTCCATATTTGACTTAAGGAACTTTATCTGTGCTCATTTCAATCTCTGGTTTTATGCAGCACCCCAACTCACCTTTACCCTTAAGCAAGCATAAGTTGGTTTTCTAAATTTGAGACCCTGTTCTGTTCTGTAATTCAGTTCCTGTGTAGCCAAGTTTACATTCCGTGTATTACTGATATCTTATGATGTTTCTTTTTCTGTGTGACTTACTTCAGTTAGAATCATCATACCTGAATCCACTCGTTGTGCTGCTAAGGGCCTGATGACACAGATTTCATTGCTGAGTGATATTGCTTTGTAAGTAAATACCACAACTTCTTTATCCATTTTTCACTTTCTGCGATGTTGAACTTCTACTGTAAACGAGGTTCTTGTAAACAGAGGCGTCCCAAACTTTGGGGTGGCTGTGTCTTTTTGATTTTAATTTCCCTAAGCTATAGGACCATAAGTGGAAGTGCCCTAGGCTCTGTTGCTTTGTTTTTTAGATGTTTCAGGAAACACCATACACTTCTCCCAAGTGTCTGTTGGCAATTTACATCCCGCCCATCAGCATAACAAGGCTCCCAGTTCTCAATGGCCTGTTGCCTTTCTGGATTTTACACTTTTTTCAGATGGCCCTTTTGACCGGGGGGAAGTGAGACTTCATTGTAGTGCAGATTTCCTTTGCAAGCTTGCTTGGTTGGCCAAAAAGGGCGTATGCGTTTTTTCCTGAATATATTCAGGAAAAAACGCATACGCCCTTTTTGGCCAAGTGCATCATTGTGGACGTTCTGCCTCTTTTCCTATGCTTTCAATGCAATTCCAGTCTACCTCCTGAAATCGGTTTCCTGCAATTCTGCCCCGCTTTCAAGTCCTCTTGGCAGCCTTACTTCAGTCTATTTTTGGACGATAGCTGTCATTTATAACTCTGCAGGTTTGTGAATTACAGTGCCCCTGAGCTCCTTTCTTCAACTCGCTTTCTTGTGACCTGCCCGCAACACCGCAGGATGGCTTCAGGCCCTAATCTGGTTCCGGCACGGCACGCTGAGCCTTTGGTTATTTCCTCTTCCTGGTGGGAAATGAGAGTTAAATTTGCCCGTCCAGACACCTCCAGCTAGCCTCTCATTGGTTCTCGCTATTCCTGTTCATCTTCCGCAGAAATTGCAAACTGGGCCAAACAGGAGGTTAAAGGGACTGACTCTCCAAGTAGGGAGAGTGTTAGTAAAGCGTCTGGAATGTTGCACCCGAGTACCAGGGGAGGAAAACTGAGACATATTTGAACACGTCTCCCGTTCACATGGTTGATCATACTTGGGTTCCACATGCATGTTTTAGCTGAAGGAAGAATACCTTAAACCTGGAGAGTTGAGACCCGTGTAATGCGTACCATGCAATATGACTTCAAAGGGTCTTCATTTGCTCACCGAACCTCTCCAATCCTATCACTGCTGCGTTTATGCCCCTGTACACATGCTTGATTCTCTTTCGGAGACATAGCAATCCATAGGTTTTTAAGATACTTACTAGTCAGGTACATTCTTAGGCGTTTAATATGCGGTGTTGAGTCCATTTCGTTGAGCAAGGAGTAGCTCTGTCTATTCCATATTTGACTTAAGGAACTTTATCTGTGCTCATTTCAATCTCTGGTTTTATGCAGCACCCCAACTCACCTTTACCCTTAAGCAAGCATAAGTTGGTTTTCTAAATTTGAGACCCTGTTCTGTTCTGTAATTCAGTTCCTGTGTAGCCAAGTTTACATTCCGTGTATTACTGATATCTTATGATGTTTCTTTTTCTGTGTGACTTACTTCAGTTAGAATCATCATACCTGAATCCACTCATTGTGCTTCTAAGGGCCTGATGACACAGATTTCATTGCTGAGTGATATTGCTTTGTAAGTAAATACCACAACTTCTTTATCCATTTTTCACTTTCTGCGATGTTGAACTTGTACTGTAAACGAGGTTCTTGTAAACAGAGCCGTTCCAAACTTTGGGGTGGCTGTGTCTTCTTGATTTTAATTTCCCTAAGCTATAGGACCATAAGTGGAAGTGCCCTAGGTTCTGTTGCTTTGTTTTTTAGATGTTTCAGGAAACACCATACACTTCTCCCGAGTGGTTGTTGGCAATATACATCCCGCCCATCAGCATAACAAGGCTCCCAGTTCTCCATGGCCTGTCCTGCCTTTCTGGATTTTACACTTTTTTCAGATGGCCCTTTTGACCGGGGGGAAGTGAGACTTCATTGTAGTGCAGATTTCCTTTGCAAGCTTGCTTGGTTGGCCAAAAAGGGCGTATGCGTTTTTTCCTGAATATATTCAGGAAAAAACGCATACGCCCTTTTTGGCCAAGAGCATCATTGTGGACGTTCTGCCTCTTTTCCTATGCTTTCAATGCAATTCCAGTCTACCTCCTGAAATCGGTTTCCTGCAATTCTGCCCCGCTTTCAAGTCCTCTTGGCAGCCTTACTTCAGTATATTTTTGGACGATAGCTGTCATTTATAACTCTGCAGGTTTGTGAATTACAGTGCCCCTGAGCTCCTTTGTTCAACTCGCTTTCTTTTGAGCTGGCCGCAACACCGCAGGATGGCTTCAGGCCCTAATCTGGTTCCGGTACGGCACGCTGAGCCTTTGGTTATTTCCTCTTCCTGGTGGGAAATGAGAGTTAAATTTGCCCGTCCAGACACCTCCAGCTAGCCTCTCATTGGTTCTCGCTATTCCTGTTCATCTTCCGCAGAAATTGCAAACTGGGCCAAACAGGAGGTTAAAGGCGCTGACTCTCCAAGTGGGGAGAGTGTTAGTAAAGCGTCTGGAATGTTGCACCCGAGTACCAGGGGAGGAAAACTGAGACATATTTGAACACGTCTCCCGTTCACATGGTTGATCATACTTGGGTTCCACATGCATGTTTTAGCTGAAGGAAGAATACCTTAAACCTGGAGAGTGGAGACCCGTGGAATGGGTACCATGCAATATGACTTCAAAGGGTCTTCATTTGCTCACCGAACCTCTCCAATCCTATCACTGCTGCGTTTATGCCCCTGTACACATGCTTGATTCTCTTTTGGAGACATAGCAATCCATAGGTTTTAAGATACTTACTAGTCAGGTACATTCTTAGGCGTTTAATATGCGGTGTTGAGTCCATTTCATTGAGCAAGGAGTAGCTCTTGTCTATTCCATATTTGGCTTAAGGAACTTTATCTGTGCTCATTTCAATCTCTGGTTTTATGCAGCAACCCAACTCACCTTTCCCCTTAAGCAAGCATAAGTTGGTTTTCTAAATTCGAGACACTGTTCTGTTTTGGAATTCAGTTCCTGTGTAGCCAAGTTTACATTCCGTGTATTACTGATATCTTATGATATTTCTTTTTCTGTGTGACTTATTTCAGTTAGAATCATCGTACCTGAATCTACTCATTATGCTGCTACGGGCCTGATGACATAGATTTCATTGCTGAGTGATACTGCATTGTACGTAAGTACCACAAGTTCTTTATCCATTTTTCACTTTCTGCGATGTTGAACTTGTACTGTAAACGAGGTTCTTGTAAACAGAGGCGTCCCAAATTTTGGGGTGGCTGTGTCTTTTTGATTTTAATTTCCCTAAGCTATAGGACCATAAGTGGAAGTGCCCTAGGCTCTGTTGCTTTGTTTTTTAGATGTTTCAGGAAACACCATACACTTCTCCCGAGTGGTTGTTCGCAATTTACATCCCACCCATCAGCATAACAAGGCTCCCAGTTCTCCATGGCCTGTCCTGCCTTTCTGGATTTTACACTTTTTTCAGATGGCCCTTTTGACCGGGGGGAAGTGAGACTTCATTGTAGTGCAGATTTCCTTTGCAAGCTTGCTTGGTTGGCCAAAAAGGGCGTATGCGTTTTTTCCTGAATATATTCAGGAAAAAACGCATACGCCCTTTTTGGCCAAGTGCATCATTGTGGACGTTCTGCCTCTTTTCCTATGCTTTCAATGCAATTCCAGTCTACCTCCTGAAATCGGTTTCCTGCAATTCTGCCCCGCTTTCAAGTCCTCTTGGCAGCCTTACTTCAGTCTATTTTTGGACGATAGCTGTCATTTATAACTCTGCAGGTTTGTGAATTACAGTGCCCCTGAGCTCCTTTCTTCAACTCGCTTTCTTGTGACCTGGCCGCAACACCGCAGGATGGCTTCAGGACCTAATCTGGTTCCGGCACGGCACGCTGAGCCTTTGGTTAATTCCTCTTCCTGGTGGGAAATGAGAGTTAAATTTGCCCGTCCAGACACCTCCAGCTAGTCTCTCATTGGTTCTCGCTATTCCTGTTCATCTTCCGCAGAAATTGCAAACTGGGCCAAACAGGAGGTTAAAGCGACTGACTCTCCAAGTCGGGAGAGTGTTAGTAAAGCGTCTGGAATGTTGCACCCAAGTACCAGGGTACGAAAACTGAGACATATTTGAACACGTCTCCCGATCACATGGTTGATCATACTCTAGGTTCCACATGCATGTTTTAGCTGAAGGAAGAATACCTTAAACCTGGAGAGTTGAAACCCGTGGAATGGGTACCATGCAATATGACTTCAAAGGGTCTTCATTTGCTCACCGAACCTCTCCAATCCTATCACTGCTGCGTTTATGCCCCTGTACACATGCTTGATTCTCTTTCGGAGACATAGCAATCCATAGGTTTTAAGATACTTACTAGTCAGGAACATTCTTAGGCGTTTAATATGGGGTGTTGAGTCCATTTCGTTGAGCAAGGAGTAGCTCTTGTCTATTCCATATTTGGCTTAAGGAACTTTATCTGTGCTCATTTCCATTTCTGGTTTTATGCAGCACCCCAACTCACCTTTCCCCTTAAGCAAGCATAAGTTGGTTTTCTAAATTTGAGACCCTGTTCTGTTCTGGAATTCAGTTCCTGTGTAGGCAAGTTTACATTCCGTGTATTAGTGATATCTTATGATGTTTCTTTTTCTGTGTGACTTATTTCAGTTAGAATCATCGTTCCTGAATCTACTCATTATGCTGCTACGGGCCTGATGACATAGATTTCATTGCTGAGTGATACTGCATTGTACGTAAGTACCACAAGTTCTTTATCCATTTTTCACTTTCTGCGATGTTGAACTTGTACTGTAAACGAGGTTCTTGTAAACAGAGCCGTTCCAAACTTTGGGGTGGCTGTGTCTTTTTGATTTTAATTTCCCTAAGCTATAGGACCATAAGTGGAAGTGCCCTAGGCTCTGTTGCTTTGTTTTTTAGATGTTTCCGGAAACACCATACACTTCTCCCGAGTGTCTGTTGGCAATTTACATCCCGCCCATCAGCATAACAAGGCTCCCAGTTCTCCATGGCCTGTCCTGCCTTTCTGGATTTTACACTTTTTTCAGATGGCCCTTTTGACCGGGGGGAAGTGAGACTTCATTGTAGTGCAGATTTCCTTTGCAAGCTTGCTTGGTTGGCCAAAAAGGGCGTATGCGTTTTTCCCTGAATATATTCAGGAAAAAACGCATACGCCCTTTTTGGCCAAGTGCATCATTGTGGACGTTCTGCCTCTTTTCCTATGCTTTCAATGCAATTCCAGTCTACCTCCTGAAATCGGTTTCCTGCAATGCTGCCCCGCTTTCAAGTCCTCTTGGCAGCCTTACTTCAGTCTATTTTTGGACGATAGCTGTCATTTATAACTCTGCAGGTTTGTGAATTACAGTGCCCCTGAGCTCCTTTGTTCAACTCGCTTTCTTGTGACCTGGCCGCAACACCGCAGGATGGCTTCAGGCCCTAATCTGGTTCCGGCACGGCACGCTGAGCCTTTGGTTATTTCCTCTTCCTGGTGGGAAATGAGAGTTAAATTTGCCCGTCCAGACACCTCCAGCTAGCCTCTCATTGGTTCTCGCTATTCCTGTTCATCTTCCGCAGAAATTGCAAACTGGGCCAAACAGGAGGTTAAAGGCACTGACTCTCCAAGTGGGGAGAGTGTTAGTAAAGCGTCTGGAATGTTGCACCCGAGTACCAGGGGAGGAAAACTGAGACATATTTGAACACGTCTCCCGTTCACATGGTTGATCATACTTGGGTTCCACATGCATGTTTTAGCTGAAGGAAGAATACCTTAAACCTGGAGAGTTAAGACCCGTGTAATGGGTACCATGCAATATGACTTCAAAGGGTCTTCATTTGCTCACCGAAACTCTCCAATCTTATCACTGCTGCGTTTATGCCCCTGTACACATGCTTGATTCTCTTTCGGAGACATAGCAATCCATAGGTTTTTAAGATACTTACTAGTCAGGTACATTCTTAGGCGTTTAATATGCGGTGTTGAGTCCATTTCGTTGAGCAAGGAGTAGCTCTTATCTATTCCATATTTGACTTAAGGAACTTTATCTGTGCTCATTTCAATCTCTGGTTTTATGCAGCACCCCAACTCACCTTTACCCTTAAGCAAGCATAAGTTGGTTTTCTAAATTTGAGACCCTGTTCTGTTCTGTAATTCAGTTCCTGTGTAGCCAAGTTTACATTCCGTGTATTACTGATATCTTATGATGTTTCTTTTTCTGTGTGACTTACTTCAGTTAGAATCATCATACCTGAATCCACTCATTGTGCTGCTAAGGGTCTGATGACACAGATTTCATTGCTGAGTGATATTGCTTTGTAAGTAAATACCACAACTTCTTTATCCATTTTTCACTTTCTGCGATGTTGAACTTGTACTGTAAACGAGGTTCTTGTAAACAGAGCCGTTCCAAACTTTGGGGTGGCTGTGTCTTTTTGATTTTAATTTCCCTAAGCTATAGGACCATAAGTGGAAGTGCCCTAGGTTCTGTTGCTTTGTTTTTTAGATGTTTCAGGAAACACCATACACTTCTCCCGAGTGGTTGTTGGCAATTTACATTCCGCCCATCAGCATAACAAGGCTCCCAGTTCTCCATGGCCTGTCCTGCCTTTCTGGATTTTACACTTTTTTCAGATGGCCCTTTTGACCGGGGGGAAGTGAGACTTCATTGTAGTGCAGATTTCCTTTGCAAGCTTGCTTGGTTGGCCAAAAAGGGCGTATGCGTTTTTTCCTGAATATATTCAGGAAAAAACGCATACGCCCTTTTTGGCCAAGTGCATCATTGTGGACGTTCTGCCTCTTTTCCTATGCTTTCAATGCAATTCCAGTCTACCTCCTGAAATCGGTTTCCTGCAATGCTGCCCCGCTTTCAAGTCCTCTTGGCAGCCTTACTTCAGTATATTTTTGGACGATAGCTGTCATTTATAACTCTGCAGGTTTGTGAATTACAGTGCCCCTGAGCTCCTTTGTTCAACTCGCTTTCTTTTGAGCTGGCCGCAACACCGCAGGATGGCTTCAGGCCCTAATCTGGTTCCGGTACGGCACGCTGAGCCTTTGGTTATTTCCTCTTCCTGGTGGGAAATGAGAGTTAAATTTGCCCGTCCAGACACCTCCAGCTAGCCTCTCATTGGTTCTCGCTATTCCTGTTCATCTTCCGCAGAAATTGCAAACTGGGCCAAACAGGAGGTTAAAGGCGCTGACTCTCCAAGTGGGGAGAGTGTTAGTAAAGCGTCTGGAATGTTGCACCCGAGTACCAGGGGAGGAAAACTGAGACATATTTGAACACGTCTCCCGTTCACATGGTTGATCATACTTGGGTTCCACATGCATGTTTTAGCTGAAGGAAGAATACCTAAAACCTGGGTAGTTGAAACCCGTGGAATGGGTACCATGCAATATGACTTCAAAGGGTCTTCATTTGCTCACCGAACCTCTCCAATCCTATCACTGCTGCGTTTATGCCCCTGTACACATGCTTGATTCTCTTTCGGAGACATAGAAATCCATAGGTTTTAAGATACTTACTAGTCAGGTACATTCTTAGGCGTTTAATATGCGGTGTTGAGTCCAGTTCGTTGAGCAAGGAGTAGCTCTTGTCTATTCCATATTTGGCTTAAGGAACTTTATCTGTGCTCATTTCAATCTCTGGTTTTATGCAGCACCCCAACTCACCTTTCCCCTTAAGCAAGCATAAGTTGGTTTTCTAAATTTGAGACCCTGTTCTGTTTTGGAATTCACTTCCTGTGTAGCCAAGTTTACATTCCGTGTATTACTGATATCTTATGATGTTTCTTTTTCTGTGTGACTTATTTCAGTTAGAATCATCGTTCGTGAATCTACTCATTATGCTGCTACGGGCCTGATGACATAGATTTCATTGCTGAGTGATACTGCATTGTACGTAAGTACCACAAGTTCTTTATCCATTTTTCACTTTCTGCGATGTTGAACATGTACTGTAAACGAGGTTCTTGTAAACAGAGCCGTTCCAAACTTTGGGGTGGCTGTGTCTTTTTGATTTTAATTTCCCTAAGCTATAGGACCATAAGTGGAAATGCCCTAGGCTCTGTTGCTTTGTTTTTTAGATGTTTCAGGAAACACCATACACTTCTCCCAAGTGTCTGTTGGCAATTTACATCCCGCCCATCAGCATAACAATGCTCCCAGTTCTCAATGGCCTGTTGCCTTTCTGGATTTTACACTTTTTTCAGATGGCCCTTTTGACCGGGGGGAAGGGAGACTTCTTTGTAGTGCAGATTTCCTTTGCAAGCTTGCTTGGTTGGCCAAAAAGGGCGTATGCGTTTTTTCCTGAATATATTCAGGAAAAAACGCATACGCCCTTTTTGGCCAAGTGCATCATTGTGGACGTTCTGCCTCTTTTCCTATGCTTTCAATGCAATTCCAGTCTACCTCCTGAAATCGGTTTCCTGCAATGCTGCCCCGCTTTCAAGTCCTCTTGGCAGCCTTACTTCAGTCTATTTTTGGACGATAGCTGTCATTTATAACTCTGCAGGTTTGTGAATTACAGTGCCCCTGAGCTCCTTTCTTCAACTCGCTTTCTTGTGACCTGGCCGCAACACCGCAGGATGGCTTCAGGCCCTAATCTGGTTCCGGCACGGCACGATGAGCCTTTGGTTATTTCCTCTTCCTGGTGGGAAATGAGAGTTAAATTTGCCCGTCCAGACACCTCCAGCTAGCCTCTCATTGGTTCTCGCTATTCCTGTTCATCTCCCGCAGAAATTGCAAACTGGGCCAAACAGGAGGTTAAAGGCACTGACTCTCCAAGTGGGGAGAGTGTTAGTAAAGCGTCTGGAATGTTGCACCCGAGTACCAGGGGAGGAAAACTGAGACATATTTGAACACGTCTCCCGTTCACATGGTTGATCATACTTGGGTTCCATGTGCATGTTTTAGCTGAAGGAAGAATACCTTAAACCTGGAGAGTTAAGACCCGTGTAATGGGTACCATGCAATATGACTTCAAAGGGTCTTCATTTGCTCACCGAACCTCTCCAATCCTATCACTGCTGCGTTTATGCCCCTGTACACATGCTTGATTCTCTTTCGGAGACATAGCAATCCATAGGTTTTTAAGATACTTACTAGTCAGGTACATTCTTAGGCGTTTAATATGGGGTGTTGAGTCCATTTCGTTGAGCAAGGAGTAGCTCTTGTCTATTCCATATTTGACTTAAGGAACTTTATCTGTGCTCATTTCAATCTCTGGTTTTATGCAGCACCCCAACTCACCTTTACCCTTAAGCAAGCATAAGTTGGTTTTCTAAATTTGAGACCCCGTTCTGTTCGGTAATTCAGTTCCTGTGTAGCCAAGTTTACATTCCGTGTATTACTGATATCTTATGATGTTTCTTTTTCTGTGTGACTTACTTCAGTTAGAATCATCATACCTGAATCCACTCATTGTGCTGCTAAGGGCCTGATGACACAGATTTCATTGCTGAGTGATATTGCTTTGTAAGTAAATACCACAACTTCTTTATCCATTTCTCACTTTCTGCGATGTTGAACTTGTACTGTAAACGAGGTTCTTGTAAACAGAGCCGTTCCAAACTTTGGGGTGGCTGTGTCTTTTTGATTTTAATTTCCCTAAGCTATAGGACCATAAGTGGAAGTGCCCTAAGTTCTGTTGCTTTGTTTTTTAGATGTTTCAGGAAACACCATACACTTCTCCCAAGTGTCTGTTGGCAATTTACATCCCGCCCATCAGCATAACAAGGCTCCCAGTTCTCCATGGCCTGTCCTGCCTTTCTGGATTTTACACTTTTTTCAGATGGCCCTTTTGACCGGGGGGAAGTGAGACTTCATTGTAGTGCAGATTTCCTTTGCAAGCTTGCTTGGTTGGCCAAAAAGGGCGTATGCGTTTTTTCCTGAATATATTCAGGAAAAAACGCATACGCCCTTTTTGGCCAAGTGCATCATTGTGGACGTTCTGCCTCTTTTCCTATGCTTTCAATGCAATTCCAGTCTACCTCCTGAAATCGGTTTCCTGCAATTCTGCCCCGCTTTCAAGTCCTCTTGGCAGCCTTACTTCAGTCTATTTTTGGACGATAGCTGTCATTTATAACTCTGCAGGTTTGTGAATTACAGTGCCCCTGAGCTCGTTTCTTCAACTCGCTTTCTTGTGACCTGGCCGCAACACCGCAGGATGGCTTCAGGACCTAATCTGGTTCCGGCACGGCACGCTGAGCCTTTGGTTAATTCCTCTTCCTGGTGGGAAATGAGAGTTAAATTTGCCCGTCCAGACACCTCCAGCTAGCCTCTCATTGGTTCTCGCTATTCCTGTTCATCTTCCGCAGAAATTGCAAACTGGGCCAAACAGGAGGTTAAAGGGACTGACTCTCCAAGTCGGGAGAGTGTTAGTAAAGCCTCTGGAAAGTTGCACCCAAGTACCAGGGTACGAAAACTGAGACATATTTGAACACGTCTCCCGATCACATGGTTGATCATACTCTAGGTTCCACATGCATGTTTTAGCTGAAGGAAGACTACCTTAAACCTGGGTAGTTGAAACCCGTGGAATGGGTACCATGCAATATGACTTCAAAGGGTCTTCATTTGCTCACCGAACCTCTCCAATCCTATCACTGCTGCGTTTATGCCCCTGTACACATGCTTGATTCTCTTTTGGAGACATAGCAATCCATACGTTTTAAGATACTTACTAGTCAGGAACATTCTTAGGCGTTTAATATGGGGTGTTGAGTCCATTTCGTTGAGCAAGGAGTAGCTCTTGTCTATTCCATATTTGGCTTAAGGAACTTTATCTGTGCTCATTTCAATCTCTGGTTTTATGCAGCACCCCAACTCACCTTTAACCTTAAGCAAGCATAAGTTGGTTTTCTAAATTTGAGACCCTGTTCTGTTCTGTAATTCAGTTCCTGTGTAGGCAAGTTTACATTCCGTGTATTAGTGATATCTTATGATGTTTCTTTTTCTGTGTGACTTATTTCAGTTAGAATCATCATACCTGAATCCACTCATTGCGATGCTAAGGGCCTGATGACATAGATTTCATTGCTGAGTGATATTGCTTTGTGAGTGAATACCACAACTTCTTTATCCATTTTTCACTTTCTGCGATGTTGAACTTGTACTTTAAACGAGGTTCTTGTAAACAGAGCCGTTCCAAACTTTGAGGTGGCTGTGTCTTTTTGATTTTAATTTCCCTAAGCTATAGGACCATAAGTGGAAGTGCCCTAGGCTCTGTTGCTTTGTTTTTTAGATGTTTCAGGAAACACCATACACTTCTCCCAAGTGTCTGTTGGCAATTTACATCCCGCCCATCAGCATAACAAGGCTCCCAGTTCTCAATGGCCTGTTGCCTTTCTGGATTTTACACTTTTTTCAGATGGCCCTTTTGACCGGGGGGAAGTGAGACTTCATTGTAGTGCAGATTTCCTTTGCAAGCTTGCTTGGTTGGCCAAAAAGGGCGTATGCGTTTTTTCCTGAATATATTCAGGAAAAAACGCATACGCCCTTTTTGGCCAAGTGCATCATTGTGGACGTTCTGCCTCTTTTCCTATGCTTTCAATGCAATTCCAGTCTACCTCCTGAAATCGGTTTCCTGCAATTCTGCCCCGCTTTCAAGTCCTCTTGGCAGCCTTACTTCAGTCTATTTTTGGACGATAGCTGTCATTTATAACTCTGCAGGTTTGTGAATTACAGTGCCCCTGAGCTCCTTTCTTCAACTCGCTTTCTTGTGACCTGGCCGCAACACCGCAGGATGGCTTCAGGCCCTAATCTGGTTCCGGCAGGGCACGCTGAGCCTTTGGTTATTTCCTCTTCCTGGTGGGAAATGAGAGTTAAATTTGCCCGTCCAGACACCTCCAGCTAGCCTCTCATTGGTTCTCGCTATTCCTGTTCATCTTCCGCAGAAATTGCAAACTGGGCCAAACAGGAGGTTAAAGGGACTGACTCTCCAAGTCGGGAGAGTGTTAGTAAAGCGTCTGGAATGTTGCACCCGAGTACCAGGGTACGAAAACTGAGACATATTTGAACACGTCTCCCGATCACATGGTTGATCATACTCTAGGTTCCACATGCATGTTTTAGCTGAAGGAAGAATACCTTAAACCTGGAGAGTTAAGACCCGTGTAATGGGTACCATGCAATATGACTTCAAAGGGTCTTCATTTGCTCACCGAACCTCTCCAATCCTATCACTGCTGCGTTTATGCCCCTGTACACATGCTTGATTCTCTTTCGGAGACATAGCAATCCATAGGTTTTTAAGATACTTACTAGTCAGGTACATTCTTAGGCGTTTAATATGGGGTGTTGAGTCCATTTCGTTGAGCAAGGAGTAGCTCTTGTCTATTCCATATTTGACTTAAGGAACTTTATCTGTGCTCATTTCAATCTCTGGTTTTATGCAGCACCCCAACTCACCTTTACCCTTAAGCAAGCATAAGTTGGTTTTCTAAATTTGAGACCCCGTTCTGTTCGGTAATTCAGTTCCTGTGTAGCCAAGTTTACATTCCGTGTATTACTGATATCTTATGATGTTTCTTTTTCTGTGTGACTTACTTCAGTTAGAATCATCATACCTGAATCCACTCATTGTGCTGCTAAGGGCCTGATGACACAGATTTCATTGCTGAGTGATATTGCTTTGTAAGTAAATACGACAACTTCTTTATCCATTTCTCACTTTCTGCGATGTTGAACTTGTACTGTAAACGAGGTTCTTGTAAACAGAGCCGTTCCAAACTTTGGGGTGGCTGTGTCTTTTTGATTTTAATTTCCCTAAGCTATAGGACCATAAGTGGAAGTGCCCTAAGTTCTGTTGCTTTGTTTTTTAGATGTTTCAGGAAACACCATACACTTCTCCCGAGTGGTTGTTGGCAATTTACATCCCGCCCATCAGCATAACAAGGCTCCCAGTTCTCCATGGCCTGTCCTGCCTTTCTGGATTTTACACTTTTTTCAGATGGCCCTTTTGACCGGGGGGAAGTGAGACTTCATTGTAGTGCAGATTTCCTTTGCAAGCTTGCTTGGTTGGCCAAAAAGGGCGTATGCGTTTTTTCCTGAATATATTCAGGAAAAAACGCATACGCCCTTTTTGGCCAAGTGCATCATTGTGGACGTTCTGCCTCTTTTCCTATGCTTTCAATGCAATTCCAGTCTACCTCCTGAAATCGGTTTCCTGCAATTCTGCCCCGCTTTCAAGTCCTCTTGGCAGCCTTACTTCAGTCTATTTTTGGACGATAGCTGTCATTTATAACTCTGCAGGTTTGTGAATTACAGTGCCCCTGAGCTCGTTTCTTCAACTCGCTTTCTTGTGAACTGGCCGCAACACCGCAGGATGGCTTCAGGACCTAATCTGGTTCCGGCACGGCACGCTGAGCCTTTGGTTAATTCCTCTTCCTGGTGGGAAATGAGAGTTAAATTTGCCCGTCCAGACACCTCCAGCTAGCCTCTCATTGGTTCTCGCTATTCCTGTTCATCTTCCGCAGAAATTGCAAACTGGGCCAAACAGGAGGTTAAAGGGACTGACTCTCCAAGTCGGGAGAGTGTTAGTAAAGCCTCTGGAATGTTGCACCCAAGTACCAGGGTACGAAAACTGAGACATATTTGAACACGTCTCCCGATCACATGGTTGATCATACTCTAGGTTCCACATGCATGTTTTAGCTGAAGGAAGACTACCTTAAACCTGGGTAGTTGAAACCCGTGGAATGGGTACCATGCAATATGACTTCAAAGGGTCTTCATTTGCTCACCGAACCTCTCCAATCCTATCACTGCTGCGTTTATGCCCCTGTACACATGCTTGATTCTCTTTTGGAGACATAGCAATCCATAGGTTTTAAGATACTTACTAGTCAGGAACATTCTTAGGCGTTTAATATGGGGTGTTGAGTCCATTTCGTTGAGCAAGGAGTAGCTCTTGTCTATTCCATATTTGGCTTAAGGAACTTTATCTGTGCTCATTTCAATCTCTGGTTTTATGCAGCACCCCAACTCACCTTTAACCTTAAGCAAGCATAAGTTGGTTTTCTAAATGTGAGACCCTGTTCTCTTCTGTAATTCAGTTCCTGTGTAGGCAAGTTTACATTCCGTGTATTAGTGATATCTTATGATGTTTCTTTTTCTGTGTGACTTATTTCAGTTAGAATCATCATACCTGAATCCACTCATTGCGATGCTAAGGGCCTGATGACATAGATTTCATTGCTGAGTGATATTGCTTTGTGAGTGAATACCACAACTTCTTTATCCATTTTTCACTTTCTGCGATGTTGAACTTGTACTTTAAACGAGGTTCTTGTAAACAGAGCCGTTCCAAACTTTGAGGTGGCTGTGTCTTTTTGATTTTAATTTCCCTAAGCTATAGGACCATAAGTGGAAGTGCCCTAGGCTCTGTTGCTTTGTTTTTTAGATGTTTCAGGAAACACCATACACTTCTCCCAAGTGTCTGTTGGCAATTTACATCCCGCCCATCAGCATAACAAGGCTCCCAGTTCTCAATGGCCTGTTGCCTTTCTGGATTTTACACTTTTTTCAGATGGCCCTTTTGACCGGGGGGAAGTGAGACTTCATTGTAGTGCAGATTTCCTTTGCAAGCTTGCTTGGTTGGCCAAAAAGGGCGTATGCGTTTTTTCCTGAATATATTCAGGAAAAAACGCATACGCCCTTTTTGGCCAAGTGCATCATTGTGGACGTTCTGCCTCTTTTCCTATGCTTTCAATGCAATTCCAGTCTACCTCCTGAAATCGGTTTCCTGCAATTCTGCCCCGCTTTCAAGTCCTCTTGGCAGCCTTACTTCAGTCTATTTTTGGACGATAGCTGTCATTTATAACTCTGCAGGTTTGTGAATTACAGTGCCCCTGAGCTCCTTTCTTCAACTCGCTTTCTTGTGACCTGGCCGCAACACCGCAGGATGGCTTCAGGCCCTAATCTGGTTCCGGCCCGGCATGCTGAGCCTTTGGTTAATTCCTCTTCCAGGTGGGAAATGAGAGTTAAATTTGCCCGTCCAGACACCTCCAGCTAGCCTCTCATTGGTTCTCGCTATTCCTGTTCATCTTCCGCAGAAATTGCAAACTGGGCCAAACAGGAGGTTAAAGGGACTGACTCTCCAAGTCGGGAGAGTGTTAGTAAAGCGTCTGGAATGTTGCACCCGAGTACCAGGGGAGGAAAACTGAGACATATTTGAACACGTCTCCCGTTCACATGGTTGATCATACTCTGGGTTCCACATGCATGTTTTAGCTGAAGGAAGAATACCTTAAACCTGGAGAGTTGAGACCCGTGTAATGGGTACCATGCAATATAACTTCAAAGGGTCTTCATTTGCTCACCGAACCTCTCCAATCCTATCACTGCTGTGTTTATTCCCCTGTACACACGCTCGATTCTCTTTTGGAGACATAGCAATCCATAGGTTTTAAGATACTTACTAGTCAGGTACATTCTTAGGGGTTTAATATGGGGTGTTGAGTCCATTTCGTTGAGCAAGGAGTAGCTCTTGTCTATTCCATATTTGGCTTAAGGAACTTTATCTGTGCTCATTTCAATCTCTGGTTTTATGCAGCACCCCAACTCACCTTTACCCTTAAGCAAGCATAAGTTGGTTTTCTAAATTTGAGACCCTGTTCTGTTCTGTAATTCAGTTCCTGTGTAGCCAAGTTTCCATTCCGTGTATTACTGATATCTTATGATGTTTCTTTTTCTGTGTGACTTATTTCAGTTAGAATCATCATACCTGAATCCACTCATTGTGATGCTAAGGGCCTGATGACATAGAATTCATTGCTGAGTGATATTGCTTTGTAAGTAAATACCACAACTTCTTTATCCATTTTTCACTTTCTGCGATGTTGAACTTGTACTGTAAATGAGGTTCTTGTAAACAGAGGCGTCCCAAACTTTAGGGTGGCTGTGTCTTTTTGATTTTAATTTCCCTAAGCTATAGGACCATAAGTGGCAGTGCCGTAGGCTCTGTTGCTTTGTTTTTTAGATGTTTCAGGAAACACCATACACTTCTCCCGAGTGGTTGTTGGCAATTTACATCCCGCCCATCAGCATAACAAGGCTCCCAGTTCTCCATGGCCTGTCCTGCCTTTCTGGATTTTACACTTTTTTCAGATGGCCCTTTTGACCGGGGGGAAGTGAGACTTCATTGTAGTGCAGATTTCCTTTGCAAGCTTGCTTGGTTGGCCAAAAAGGGCGTATGCGTTTTTTCCTGAATATATTCAGGAAAAAACGCATACGCCCTTTTTGGCCAAGTGCATCATTGTGGACGTTCTGCCTCTTTTCCTATGCTTTCAATGCAATTCCAGTCTACCTCCTGAAATCGGTTTCCTACAATTCTGCCCCGCTTTCAAGTCCTCTTGGCAGCCTTACTTCAGTCTATTTTTGGACGATAGCTGTCATTTATAACTCTGCAGGTTTGTGAATTACAGTGCCCCTGAGCTCCTTTCTTCAACTCGCTTTCTTGTGACCTGGCCGCAACACCGCAGGATGGCTTCAGGCCCTAATCTGGTTCCGGCACGGCACGCTGAGCCTTTGGTTATTTCCTCTTCCTGGTGGGAAATGAGAGTTAAATTTGCCCGTCCAGACACCTCCAGCTAGCCTCTCATTGGTTCTCGCTATTCCTGTTCATCTTCCGCAGAAATTGCAAACTGGGTCAAACAGGAGGTTAAAGGCGCTGACTCTCCAAGTGGGGAGAGTGTTAGTAAAGCGTCTGGAATGTTGCACCCGAGTACCAGGGGAGGAAAACTGAGACATATTTGAACACGTCTCCCGTTCACATGGTTGATCATACTTGGGTTCCACATGCATGTTTTAGCTGAAGGAAGAATACCTTAAACCTGGAGAGTTAAGACCCGTGTAATGGGTACCATGCAATATGACTTCAAAGGGTCTTCATTTGCTCACCGAACCTCTCCAATCCTATCACTGCTGCGTTTATGCCCCTGTACACATGCTTGATTCTCTTTCGGAGACATAGCAATCCATAGGTTTTTAAGATACTTACTAGTCAGGTACATTCTTAGGCGTTTAATATGCGGTGTTGAGTCCATTTCATTGAGCAAGGAGTAGCTCTTGTCTATTCCATATTTGACTTAAGGAACTTTATCTGTGCTCATTTCAATCTCTGGTTTTATGCAGCACCCCAACTCACCTTTACCCTTAAGCAAGCATAAGTTGGTTTTCTAAATTTGAGACCCTGTTCTGTTCTGTAATTCAGTTCCTGTGTAGCCAAGTTTACATTCCGTGTATTACTGATATCTTATGATGTTTCTTTTTCTGTGTGACTTACTTCAGTTAGAATCATCATACCTGAATCCACTCATTGTGCTGCTAAGGGCCTGATGACACAGATTTCATTGCTGAGTGATATTGCTTTGTAAGTAAATACCACAACTTCTTTATCCATTTTTCACTTTCTGCGATGTTGAACTTGTACTGTAAACGAGGTTCTTGTAAACAGAGCCGTTCCAAACTTTGGGGTGGCTGTGTCTTTTTGATTTTAATTTCCCTAAGCTATAGGACCATAAGTGGAAGTGCCCTAGGTTCTGTTGCTTTGTTTTTTAGATGTTTCAGGAAACACCATACACTTCTCCCGAGTGGTTGTTGGCAATTTACATCCCGCCCATCAGCATAACAAGGCTCCCAGTTCTCCAAGGCCTGTCCTGCCTTTGTGGATTTTACACTTTTTTCAGATGGCCCTTTTGACCGGGGGGAAGTGAGACTTCATTGTAGTGCAGATTTCCTTTGCAAGCTTGCTTGGTTGGCCAAAAAGGGCGTATGCGTTTTTTCCTGAATATATTCAGGAAAAAACGCATACGCCCTTTTTGGCCAAGTGCATCATTGTGGACGTTCTGCCTCTTTTCCTATGCTTTCAATGCAATTCCAGTCTACCTCCTGAAATCGGTTTCCTGCAATTCTGCCCCGCTTTCAAGTCCTCTTGGCAGCCTTACTTCAGTATATTTTTGGACGATAGCTGTCATTTATAACTCTGCAGGTTTGTGAACTACAGTGCCCCTGAGCTCCTTTGTTCAACTCGCTTTCTTTTGAGCTGGCCGCAACACCGCAGGATGGCTTCAGGCCCTAATCTGGTTCCGGTACGGCACGCTGAGCCTTTGGTTATTTCCTCTTCCTGGTGGGAAATGAGAGTTAAATTTGCCCGTCCAGACACCTCCAGCTAGCCTCTCATTGGTTCTCGCTATTCCTGTTCATCTTCCGCAGAAATTGCAAACTGGGCCAAACAGGAGGTTAAAGGCGCTGACTCTCCAAGTGGGGAGAGTGTTATTAAAGTGTCTGGAATGTTGCACCCGAGTACCAGGGGAGGAAAACTGAGACATATTTGAACACGTCTCCCGATCACATGGTTGATCATACTTGGGTTCCACATGCATGTTTTAGCTGAAGGAAGAATACCTTAAACCTGGGTAGTTGAAACCCGTGGAATGGGTACCATGCAATATGACTTCAAAGGGTCTTCATTTGCTCACCGAACCTCTCCAATCCTATCACTGCTGCGTTTATGCCCCTGTACACATGCTTGATTCTCTTTTGGAGACATAGCAATCCATAGGTTTTAAGATACTTACTAGTCAGGAACATTCTTAGGCGTTTAATATGGGGTGTTGAGTCCATTTCGTTGAGCAAGGAGTAGCTCTTGTCTATTCCATATTTGGCTTAAGGAACTTTATCTGTGCTCATTTCAATCTCTGGTTTTATGCAGCACCCCAACTCACCTTTACCCTTAAGCAAGCATAAGTTGGTTTTCTAAATTTGAGACCCTGTTCTGTTCTGTAATTCAGTTCCTGTGTAGGCAAGTTTACATTCCGTGTATTAGTGATATCTTATGATGTTTCTTTTTCTGTGTGACTTATTTCAGTTAGAATCATCATACCTGAATCCACTCTTTGCGATGCTAAGGGCCTGATGACATAGATTTCATTGCTGAGTGATATTGCTTTGTAAGTGAATACCACAACTTCTTTATCCATTTTTCACTTTCTGCGATGTTGAACTTGTACTGTAAACGAGGTTCTTGTAAACAGAGCCGTTCCAAACTTTGGGGTGGCTGTGTCTTTTTGATTTTAATTTCCCTAAGCTATAGGACCATAAGTGGAAGTGCCCTAGGCTCTGTTGCTTTGTTTTTTAGATGTTCAGGAAACACCATACACTTCTCCCAAGTGTCTGTTGGCAATTTACATCCCGCCCATCAGCATAACAAGGCTCCCAGTTCTCCATGGCCTGTCCTGCCTTTCTGGATTTTACACTTTTTTCAGATGGCCCTTTTGACCGGGGGGAAGTGAGACTTCATTGTAGTGCAGATTTCCTTTGCAAGCTTGCTTGGTTGGCCAAAAAGGGCGTATGCGTTTTTTCCTGAATATATTCAGGAAAAAACGCATACGCCCTTTTTGGCCAAGTGCATCATTGTGGACGTTCTGCCTCTTTTCCTATGCTTTCAATGCAATTCCAGTCTACCTCCTGAAATCGGTTTCCTGCAATTCTGCCCCGCTTTCAAGTCCTCTTGGCAGCCTTACTTCAGTCGATTTTTGGACGATAGCTGTCATTTATAACTCTGCAGGTTTGTGAATTACAGTGCCCCTGAGCTCCTTTCTTCAACTCGCTTTCTTGTGACCTGGCCGCAACACCGCAGGATGGCTTCAGGCCCTAATCTGGTTCCGGCACGGCACGCTGAGCCTTTGGTTATTTCCTCTTCCTGGTGGGAAATGAGAGTTAAATTTGCCCGTCCAGACACCTCCAGCTAGCCTCTCATTGGTTCTCGCTATTCCTGTTCATCTTCCGCAGAAATTGCAAACTGGGCCAAACAGGAGGTTAAAGGGACTGACTCTCCAAGTCGGGAGAGTGTTAGTAAAGCGTCTGGAATGTTGCACCCGAGTACCAGGGTACGAAAACTGAGACATATTTGAACACGTCTCCCGTTCACATGGTTGATCATACTCTGGGTTCCACATGCATGTTTTAGCTGAAGGAAGAATACCTTAAACCTGGAGAGTTGAGACCCGTGTAATGGGTACCATGCAATATAACTTCAAAGGGTCTTCATTTGCTCACCGAACCTCTCCAATCCTATCACTGCTGTGTTTATTCCCCTGTACACACGCTTGATTCTCTTTTGGAGACATAGCAATCCATAGGTTTTAAGATACTTACTAGTCAGGTACATTCTTAGGGGTTTAATATGCGGTGTTGAGTCCATTTCGTTGAGCAAGGAGTAGCTCTTGTCTATTCCATATTTGGCTTAAGGAACTTTATCTGTGCTCATTTCAATCTCTGGTTTTATGCAGCACCGCAACTCACCTTTACCCTTAAGCAAGCATAAGTTGGTTTTCTAAATTTGAGACCCTGTTCTGTTCTGTAATTCAGTTCCTGTGTAGGCAAGTTTACATTCCGTGTATTACTGATATCTTATGATGTTTCTTTTTCTGTGTGACTTATTTCAGTTAGAATCATCGTACCTGAATCCACTCATTGTGCTGCTAAGGGCCTGATGACATAGATTTCATTGCTGAGTGATATTGCTTTGTAAGTAAATACCACAACTTCTTTATCCATTTTTCACTTTCTGCGATGTTGAACTTGTACTGTAAACGAGGTTCTTCTAAACAGAGCCGTTCCAAACTTTGGGGTGGCTGTGTCTTTTTGATTTTAATTTCCCTAAGCTATAGGACCATAAGTGGAAGTGCCCTAGGTTCTGTTGCTTTGTTTTTTACATGTTTCAGGAAACACCATACACTTCTCCCGAGTGGTTCTTGGCAATTTACATCCCGCCCATCAGCATAACAAGGCTCCCAGTTCTCCATGGCCTGTCCTGCCTTTCTGGATTTTACACTTTTTTCAGATGGCCCTTTTGACCGGGGGGAAGTGAGACTTCATTGTAGTGCAGATTTCCTTTGCAAGCTTGCTTGGTTGGCCAAAAAGGGCGTATGCGTTTTTTCCTGAATATATTCAGGAAAAAACGCATACGCCCTTTTTGGCCAAGTGCATCATTGTAGACGTTCTGCTTCTTTTCCTATGCTTTCAATGCAATTCCAGTCTACCTCCTGAAATCGGTTTCCTGCAATTCTGCCCTGCTTTCAAGTCCTCTTGGCAGCCTTACTTCAGTCTATTTTTGGACGATAGCTGTCATTTATAACTCTGCAGGTTTGTGAATTACAGTGCCCCTGAGCTCCTTTCTTCAACTCGCTTTCTTGTGACCTGGCCGCAACACCGCAGGATGGCTTAAGGCCCTAATCTGGTTCCAGTACGGCACGCTCAGCCTTTGGTTAATTCCTCTTCCTGGTGGGAAATGAGAGTTAAATTTGCCCGTCCAGACACCTCCAGCTAGCCTCTCATTGGTTCTCGCTATTCCTGTTCATCTTCTGCAGAAATTGCAAACTGGGCCAAACAGGAGGTTAAAGGCGCTGACTCTCCAAGTGGGGAGAGTGTTAGTAAAGCGTCTGGAATGTTGCACCCGAGTACCATGGGAGGAAAACTGAGACATATTTGAACACGTCTCCCGATCACATGGTTGATCATACTCTAGGTTCCACATGCATGTTTTAGCTGAAGGAAGAATACCTTAAACCTGGGTAGTTGAAACCCGTGGAATGGGTACCATGCAATATGACTTCAAAGGGTCTTCATTTGCTCACCGAACCTCTCCAATCCTATCACTGCTGCGTTTATGCCCCTGTACACATGCTTGATTCTCTTTCGGAAACATAGCAATCCATAGGTTTTAAGATACTTACTAGTCAGGTACATTCTTAGGCGTTTAATATGCGTTGTTGAGTCCATTTCGTTGAGCAAGGAGTAGCTCTTGTCTATTCCATATTTGGCTTAAGGAACTTTATCTGTGCTCATTTCAATCTCTGGTTTTATGCAGCACCCCAACTCACCTTTACCCTTAAGCAAGCATAAGTTGGTTTTCTAAATTTGAGACCCTGTTCTGTTCTGTAATTCAGTTCCTGTGTAGCCAAGTTTACATTCCGTGTATTACTGATATCTTATGATGTTTCTTTTTCTGTGTGACTTACTTCAGTTAGAATCATCATACCTGAATCCACTCATTGTGCTGCTAAGGGCATGATGACACAGATTTCATTGCTGAGTGATATTGCTTTGTAAGTAAATACCACAACTTCTTTATCCATTTTTCACTTTCTGCGATGTTGAACTTGTACTGTAAACGAGGTTCTTGTAAACAGAGGCGTCCCAAACTTTGGGGTGGCTGTGTCTTTTTGATTTTAATTTCCCTAAGCTATAGGACCATAAGTGGCAGTGCCCTAGGCTCTGTTGCTTTGTTTTTTAGATGTTTCAGGAAACACCATACACTTCTCCCTAGTGGTTGTTGGCAATTTACATGCCGCCCATCAGCATAACAAGGCTCCCAGTTCTCCATGGCCTGTCCTGCCTTTCTGGATTTTACACTTTTTTCAGATGGCCCTTTTGACCGGGGGGAAGTGAGACTTCATTGTAGTGCAGATTTCCTTTGCAAGCTTGCTTGGTTGGCCAAAAAGGGCGTATGCGTTTTTTCCTGAATATATTCAGGAAAAAACGCATACGCCCTTTTTGGCCAAGTGCATCATTGTGGACGTTCTGCCTCTTTTCCTATGCTTTCAATGCAATTCCAGTCTACCTCCTGAAATCGGTTTCCTGCAATTCTGCCCCGCTTTCAAGTCCTCTTGGCAGCCTTACTTCAGTCTATTTTTGGACGATAGCTGTCATTTATAACTCTGCAGGTTTGTGAATTACAGTGCCCCTGAGCTCCTTTCTTCAACTCGCTTTCTTGTGACCTGGCCGCAACACCGCAGGATGGCTTCAGGCCCTAATCTGGTTCCGGCCCGGCACGCTGAGCCTTTGGTTAATTCCTCTTCCTCGTGGGAAATGAGAGTTAAATTTGCCCGTCCAGACACCTCCAGCTAGCCTCTCATTGGTTCTCGCTATTCCTGTTCATCTTCCGCAGAAATTGCAAACTGGGCCAAACAGGAGGTTAAAGGCGCTGACTCTCCAAGTGGGGAGAGTGTTAGTAAAGCGTCTGGAATGTTGCACCCGAGTACCAGGGGAGGAAAACTGAGACATATTTGAACACGTCTCCCGATCACATGGTTGATCATACTTGGGTTCCACATGCATGTTTTAGCTGAAGGAAGAATACCTGAAACCTGGGTAGTTGAGACCCGTGGAATGGGTACCATGCAATATGACTTCAAAGGGTCTTCATTTGCTCACCGAACCTCTCCAATCCTATCACTGCTGCGTTTATGCCCCTGTACACATGCTTGATTCTCTTTCGGAGACATAGCAATCCATAGGTTTTAAGATACTTACTAGTCAGGTACATTCTTAGGCGTTTAATATGCGGTGTTGAGTCCATTTCGTTGAGCAAGGAGTAGCTCTTGTCTATTCCATATTTGACTTAAGGAACTTTATCTGTGCTCATTTCAATCTCTGGTTTTATGCAGCACCCCAACTCACCTTTACCCTTAAGCAAGCAAAAGTTGGTTTTCTAAATTTGAGACCCTGTTCTGTTCTGTAATTCAGTTCCTGTGTAGCCAAGTTTACATTCCGTGTATTACTGATATCTTATGATGTTTCTTTTTCTGTGTGACTTATTTCAGTTAGAATCATCATACCTGAATCCACTCATTGTGCTGCTAAGGGCCTGATGATACAGATTTCATTGTTGAGTGATATTGCTTTGTAAGTAAATACCACAACTTCTTTATCCATTTTTCACTTTCTGCAATGTTGAACTTGTACTGTAAACGAGGTTCTTGTAAACAGAGGCGTCCCAAACTTTGGGGTGGCTGTGTCTTTTTGATTTTAATTTCCCTAAGCTATAGGACCATAAGTGGAAGTGCCCTAGGTTCTGTTGCTTTGTTTTTTAGATGTTTCAGGAAACACCATACACTTCTCCCGAGTGGTTGTTGGCAATTTACATGCCGCCCATCAGCATAACAAGGCTCCCAGTTCTCCATGGCCTGTCCTGCCTTTCTGGATTTTACACTTTTTTCAGATGGCCCTTTTGACCGGGGGGAAGTGAGACTTCATTGTAGTGCAGATTTCCTTTGCAAGCTTGCTTGGTTGGCCAAAAAGGGCGTATGCGTTTTTTCCTGAATATATTCAGGAAAAAACGCATACGCCCTTTTTGGCCAAGTGCATCATTGTGGACGTTCTGCCTCTTTTCCTATGCTTTCAATGCAATTCCAGTCTACCTCCTGAAATCGGTTTCCTGCAATTCTGCCCCGCTTTCAAGTCCTCTTGGCAGCCTTACTTCAGTCTATTTTTGGACGATAGCTGTCATTTATAACTCTGCAGGTTTGTGAATTACAGTGCCCCTGAGCTCCTTTCTTCAACTCGCTTTCTTGTGACCTGGCCGCAACACCGCAGGATGGCTTCAGGCCCTAATCTGGTTCCGGTACGGCACGCTGAGCCTTTGGTTATTTCCTCTTCCTGGTGGGAAATGAGAGTTAAATTTGCCCGTCCAGACACCTCCAGCTAGCCTCTCATTGGTTCTCGCTATTCCTGTTCATCTTCCGCAGAAATTGCAAACTGGGCCAAACAGGAGGTTAAAGGCGCTGACTCTCCAAGTGGGGAGAGTGTTAGTAAAGCGTCTGGAATGTTGCACCCGAGTACCAGGGGAGGAAAACTGAGACATATTTGAACACGTCTCCCGTTCACATGGTTGATCATACTTGGGTTCCACATGCATGTTTTAGCTGAAGGAAGAATACCTTAAACCTGGAAAGTTGAGACCCGTGGAATGGGTACCATGCAATATGACTTCAAAGGGTCTTCATTTGCTCACCGAACCTCTCCAATCCTATCACTGCTGCGTTTATGCCCCTGTACACACGCTTGGTTCTCTTTTGGAGACATAGCAATCCATAGGTTTTAAGATACTTACTAGTCAGGTACATTCTTAGGCGTTTAATATGGGGTGTTGAGTCCATTTCGTTGAGCAAGGAGTAGCACTTGTCTATTCCATATTTGGCTTAAGGAACTTTATGTGTGCTCATTTCAATCTCTGGTTTTATGCAGCACCCCAACTCACCTTTACCCTTAAGCAAGCATAAGTTGGTTTTCTAAATTTGAGACCCTGTTCTGTTTTGGAATGCAGTTCCTGTGTAGCCAAGTTTACATTCCGTGTATTAGTGATATCTTATGATGTTTCTTTTTCTGTGTGACTATTTCAGTTAGAATCATCGTACCTGAATCCACTCATTATGCTGCTACGGGCCTGATGACATAGATTTCATTGCTGAGTGATACTGCATTGTACGTAAGTACCACAAATTCTTTATCCATTTTTCACTTTCTGTGATATTGAACTTGTACGGTAAACGAGGTTCTTGTAAATGGAGGCGTCCCAAACTTTTGGGTGGCTGTGTCTTTTTGATTTTAATTTCCCTATGCTATAGGACCATAAGTGGAAGTGCCCTAGGCTCTGTTGCTTTGTTTTTTAGATGTTTCAGGAAACACCATACACTTCTCCCGAGTGTCTGTTGGCAATTTACATCCCGCCCATCAGCATAACAAGGCTCCAAGTTCTCCATGGCCTGTCCTGCCTTTCTGGATTTTACACTTTTTTCAGATGGCCCTTTTGACCGGGGGGAAGTGAGACTTCATTGTAGTGCAGATTTCCTTTGCAAGCTTGCTTGGTTGGCCAAAAAGGGCGTATGCGTTTTTTCCTGAATATATTCAGGAAAAAACGCATACGCCCTTTTTGGCCAAGTGCATCATTGTGGACGTTCTGCCTCTTTTCCTATGCTTTCAATCCAATTCCAGTCTACCTCCTGAAATCGGTTTCCTGCAATTCTGCCCCGCTTTCAAGTCCTCTTGGCAGCCTTACTTCAGTCTATTTTTGGACGATAGCTGTCATTTATAACTCTGCAGGTTTGTGAATTACAGTGCCCCTGAGCTCCTTTCTTCAACTCGCTTTCTTGTGACCTGGCCGCAACACCGCAGGATGGCTTCAGGCCCTAATCTGGTTCCGGCACGGCACGCTGAGCCTTTGGTTATTTCCTCTTCCTGGTGGGAAATGAGAGTTAAATTTGCCCGTCCAGACAGCTCCAGCTAGTCTCTCATTGGTTCTCGCTATTCCTGTTCATCTTCCGCAGAAATTGCAAACTGGGCCAAACAGGAGGTTAAAGGCGCTGACTCTCCAAGCGGGGAGAGTGTTAGTAAAGCGTCTGGAATGTTGCACCCGAGTACCAGGGGAGGAAAACTGAGACATATTTGAACACGTCTCCCGTTCACATGGTTGATCATACTTGGGTTCCACATGCATGTTTTAGCTGAAGGAAGAATACCTTAAACCTGGAGAGTTAAGACCCGTGTAATGGGTACCATGCAATATGACTTCAAAGGGTCTTCATTTGCTCACCGAACCTCTCCAATCCTATCACTGCTGCGTTTATGCCCCTGTACACATGCTTGATTCTCTTTCGGAGACATAGCAATCCATAGGTTTTAAGATACTTACTAGTCAGGTACATTCTTAGGCGTTTAATATGCGGTGTTGAGTCCATTTCGTTGAGCAAGGAGTAGTTCTTTTCTATTCCATATTTACTTAAGGAACTTTATCTGTGCTCATTTCAATCTCTGGTTTTATGCAGCACCCCAACTCACCTTTACCCTTAAGCAAGCATAAGTTGGTTTTCTAAATTTGAGACCCTGTTCTGTTCTGTAATTCAGTTCCTGTGTAGCCAAGTTTACATTCCGTGTATTACTGATATCTTATGATGTTTCTTTTTCTGTGTGACTTACTTCAGTTAGAATCATCATACCTGAATCCACTCATTGTGCTGCTAAGGGCCTGATGACACAGATTTCATTGCTGAGTGATATTGCTTTGTAAGTAAATACCACAACTTCTTTATCCATTTTTCACTTTCTGCGATGTTGAACTTGTACTGTAAACGAGGTTCTTGTAAACAGAGCCGTTCCAAACTTTGGGGTGGCTGTGTCTTTTTGATTTTAATTTCCCTAAGCTATAGGACCATAAGTGGAAGTGCCCTAGGTTCTGTTGCTTTGTTTTTTAGATGTTTCAGGAAACACCATACACTTCTCCCGAGTGGTTGTTGGCAATTTACATCCCGCCCATCAGCATAACAAGGCTCCCAGTTCTCCATGGCCTGTCCTGCCTTTCTGGATTTTACACTTTTTTCAGATGGCCCTTTTGACCGGGGGGAAGTGAGACTTCATTGTAGTGCAGATTTCCTTTGCAAGCTTGCTTGGTTGGCCAAAAAGGGCGTATGCGTTTTTTCCTGAATATATTCAGGAAAAAACGCATACGCCCTTTTTGGCCAAGTGCATCATTGTGGACGTTCTGCCTCTTTTCCTATGCTTTCAATGCAATTCCAGTCTACCTCCTGAAATCGGTTTCCTGCAATTCTGCCCCGCTTTCAAGTCCTCTTGGCAGCCTTACTTCAGTCTATTTTTGGACGATAGCTGTCATTTATAACTCTGCAGGTTTGTGAATTACAGTGCCCCTGAGCTCCTTTCTTCAACTCGCTTTCTTGTGACCTGGCCGCAACACCGCAGGATGGCTTCAGGCCCTAATCTGGTTCCGGCACGGCACGCTGAGCCTTTGGTTAATTCCTCTTCCTGGTGGGAAATGAGAGTTAAATTTGCCCATCCAGACACCTCCAGCTAGCCTCTCATTGGTTCTCGCTATTCCTGTTCATCTTCCGCAGAAATTGCAAACTGGGCCAAACAGGAGGTTAAAGGGACTGACTCTCCAAGTGGGGAGAGTGTTAGTAAAGCGTCTGGAATGTTGCACCCGAGTACCAGGGGAGGAAAACTGAGACATATTTGAACACGTCTCCCGATCACATGGTTGATCATACTTGGGTTCCACATGCATGTCTTAGCTGAAGGAAGAATACCTTAAACCTGGAGAGTTGAGACCCGTGTAATGGGTACCATGCAATATGACTTCAAAGGGTCTTCATTTGCTCACCGAACCTCTCCAATCCTATCACTGCTGCGTTTATGCCCCTGTACACATGCTTGATTCTCTTTCAGAGACATAGCAATCCATAGGTTTTAAGATACTTACTAGTCAGGTACATTCTTAGGCGTTTAATATGCGGTGTTGAGTCCATTTCGTTGAGCAAGGAGTAGCTCTTGTCTATTCCATATTTGACTTAAGGAACTTTATCTGTGCTCATTTCAATCTCTGGTTTTATGCAGCACCCCAACTCACCTTTACCCTTAAGCAAGCATAAGTTGTTTTTCTAAATTTGAGTCCCTGTTCTGTTCTGTAATTCAGTTCCTGTGTAGCCAAGTTTACATTCCGTGTATTACTGATATCTTATGATGTTTCTTTTTCTGTGTGACTTACTTCAGTTAGAATCATCATACCTGAATCCACTCATTGTGCTGCTAAGGGCCTGATGACACAGATTTCATTGCTGAGTGATATTGCTTTGTAAGTAAATACCACAACTTCTTTATCCATTTTTCACTTTCTGCGATGTTGAACTTGTACTGTAAACGAGGTTCTTGTAAACAGAGCCGTTCCAAACTTTGGGGTGGCTGTGTCTTTTTGATTTTAATTTCCCTAAGCTATAGGACCATAAGTGGAAGTGCCCTAGGTTCTGTTGCATTGTTTTTTAGATGTTTCAGGAAACACCATACACTTCTCCCGAGTGGTTGTTGGCAATTTACATCCCGCCCATCAGCATAACAAGGCTCCCAGTTCTCCATGGCCTGTCCTGCCTTTGTGGATTTTACACTTTTTTGAGATGGCCCTTTTGACCGGGGGGAATTGAGACTTCATTGTAGTGCAGATTTCCTTTGCTAGCTTGCTTGGTTGGCCAAAAAGGGCGTATGCGTTTTTTCCTGAATATATTCAGGAAAAAACGCATACGCCCTTTTTGGCCAAGTGCACATTGTGGACGTTCTGCCTCTTTTCCTATGCTTTCAATGCAATTGCAGTCTACCTCCTGAAATCGGTTTCCTGCAATTCTGCCCCGCTTTCAAGTCCTCTTGGCAGCCTTACTTCAGTCTATTTTTGGACGATAGCTGTCATTTATAACTCTGCAGGTTTGTGAATTACAGTGCCCCTGAGCTCCTTTCTTCAACTCGCTTTCTTTTGAGCTGGCCGCAACACCGCAGGATGGCTTCAGGACCTAATCTGGTTCCGGTTCGGCACGCTGAGCCTTTGGTTATTTCCTCTTCCTGGTGGGAAATGAGAGTTAAATTTGCCCGTCCAGACACCTTCAGCTAGCCTCTCATTGGTTCTCGCTATTCCTGTTCATCTTCCGCAGAAATTGCAAACTGGGCCAAACAGGAGGTTAAAGGCGCTGACTCTCCAAGTGGGGAGAGTGTTAGTAAAGCGTCTGGAATGTTGCACCCGAGTACCAGGGGAGGAAAACTGAGACATATTTGAACACGTCTCCCGTTCACATGGTTGATCATACTTGGGTTCCACATGCATGTCTTAGCTGAAGGAAGAATACCTTAAACCTGGAGAGTTGAGACCCGTGTAATGGGTACCATGCAATATGACTTCAAAGGGTCTTCATTTGCTCAACGAACCTCTCCAATCCTATCACTGCTGCGTTTATGCCCCTGTACACATGCTTGATTCTCTTTCGGAGACATAGCAATCCATAGGTTTCAAGATACTTACTAGTCAGGTACATTCTTAGGCGTTTAATATGCGGTGTTGAGTCCATTTCGTTGAGCAAGGAGTAGCTCTTGTCTATTCCATATTTGGCTTAAGGAACTTTATCTGTGCTCTTTTCAATCTCTGGTTTTTTGCAGCACCCCAACTCACCTTTCCCCTTAAGCAAGAATAAGTTGTTTTTCTAAATTTGAGACCCTGTTCTGTTCTGTAATTCAGTTTCTGTGTAGCCAAGTTTACATTCCGTGTATTACTGATATCTTATGATGTTTCTTTTTCTGTGTGACTTATTTCAGTTAGAATCATCGTACCTGAATCTACTCATTATGCTGCTACGGGCCTGATGACATAGATTTCATTGCTGAGTGATACTGCATTGTACGTAAGTACCACAAGTTCTTTATCCATTTTTCACTTTCTGCGATGTTGAACTTGTACTGTAAACGAGGTTCTTGTAAACAGAGCCGTTCCAAACTTTGGGGTGGCTGTGTCTTTTTGATTTTAATTTCCCTAAGCTATAGGACCATAAGTGGCAGTGCCCTAGGCTCTGTTGCTTTGTTTTTTAGATGTTTCAAGAAACACCATACACTTCTCCCGAGTGTCTGTTGGCAATTTACATCCCGCCCATCAGCATAACAAGGCTCCCAGTTCTCAATGGCCTGTTGCCTTTCTGGATTTTACACTTTTTTCAGATGACCCTTTTGACCGGGGGGAAGTGAGACTTCATTGTAGTGCAGATTTCCTTTGCAAGCTTGCTTGGTTGGCCAAAAAGGGCATATGCGTTTTTTCCTGAATATATTCAGGAAAAAACGCATACGCCCTTTTTGGCCAAGTGCATCATTGTGGACGTTCTGCCTCCTTTCCTATGCTTTCAATGCAATTCCAGTCTACCTCCTGAAATCGGTTTCCTGCAATTCTGCCCCGCTTTCAAGTCCTCTTGGCAGCCTTACTTCAGTCTATTTTTGGACGATAGCTGTCATTTATAACTCTGCAGGTTTGTGAATTACAGTGCCCCTGAGCTCCTTTCTTCAACTCGCTTTCTTGTGACCTGGCCGCAACACCGCAGGATGGCTTCAGGCCCTAATCTGGTTCCGGCCCGGCATGCTGAGCCTTTGGTCAATTCCTCTTCCTGGTGGGAAATGAGAGTTAAATTTGCCCGTCCAGACACCTCCAGCTAGCCTCTCATTGGTTCTCGCTATTCCTGTTCATCTTCCGCAGAAATTGCAAACTGGGCCAAACAGGAGGTTAAAGGGACTGACTCTCCAAGTGGGGAGAGTGTTATTAAAGCGTCTGGAATGTTGCACCCGAGTACCAGGGGAGGAAAACTGAGACATATTTGAACACGTCTCCCGTTCACATGGTTGATCATACTTGGGTTCCACATGCATGTTTTAGCTGAAGGAAGAATACCTTAAACCTGGAGAGTTAAGACCCGTGTAATGGGTACCATGCAATATGACTTCAAAGGGTCTTCATTTGCTCACCGAACATCTCCAATCCTATTACTTCTGCGTTTATGCCCCTGTACACATGCTTGATTCTCTTTCGGAGACATAGCAATCCATAGGTTTTAAGATACTTACTAGTCAGGTACATTCTTAGGCGTTTAATATGAGGTGTTGAGTCCATTTCGTTGAGCAAGGAGTAGCTCTTGTCTATTCCATATTTGACTTAAGGAACTTTATCTGTGCTCATTTCAATCTCTGGTTTTATGCAGCACCCCAACTCACCTTTACCCTTAAGCAAGCATAAGTTGGTTTTCTAAATTTGAGACCCTGTTCTGTTCTGTAATTCAGTTCCTGTGTAGCCAAGTTTACATTCCGTGTATTACTGATATCTTATGATGTTTCTTTTTCTGTGTGACTTATTTCAGTTAGAATCATCATACCTGAATCCACTCATTGTGATGCTAAGTGCCTGATGACATAGATTTCATTGCTGAGTGATATTGCTTTGTAAGTAAATACCACAACTTCTTTATCCATTTTTCACTTTCTGCGATGTTGAACTTGTACTGTAAACGAGGTTCTTGTAAACAGAGGCGTCCCAAACTTTGGGGTGGCTGTGTCTTTTTGATTTTAATTTCCCTAAGCTATAGGACCATAAGTGGCAGTGCCCTAGGCTCTGTTGCTTTGTTTTTTAGATGTTTCAGGAAACACCATACACTTCTCCCGAGTGTCTGTTGGCAATTTACATCCCGCCCATCAGCATAACAAGGCTCCCAGTTCTCCATGGCCTGTCCTGCCTTTCTGGATTTTACACTTTTTTCAGATGGCCCTTTTGACCGGGGGGAAGTGAGACTTCATTGTAGTGCAGATTTCCTTTGCAAGCTTGCTTGGTTGGCCAAAAAGGGCGTATGCGTTTTTTCCTGAATATATTCAGGAAAAAACGCATACGCCCTTTTTGGCCAAGTGCATCATTGTGGACGTTCTGCCTCTTTTCCTATGCTTTCAATGCAATTGCAGTCTACCTCCTGAAATCGGTTTCCTGCAATTCTGCCCCGCTTTCAAGTCCTCTTGGCAGCCTTACTTCAGTCTATTTTTGGACGATAGCTGTCATTTATAACTCTGCAGGTTTGTGAATTACAGTGCCCCTGAGCTCCTTTCTTCAACTCGCTTTCTTGTGAGCTGGCCGCAACACCGCAGGATGGCTTCAGGCCCTAATCAGGTTCCGGCCCGGCATGCTGAGCCTTTGGTTAATTCCTCTTCCTGGTGGGAAATGAGAGTTAAATTTGCCCATCCAGACACCTCCAGCTAGCCTCTCATTGGTTTTCGCTATTCCTGTTCATCTTCCGCAGAAATTGCAAACTGGGCCAAACAGGAGGTTAAAGGGACTGACTCTCCAAGTGGGGAGAGTGTTAGTAAAGCGTCTGGAATGTTGCACCCGAGTACCAGGGGAGGAAAACTGAGACATATTTGAACACGTCTCCCGATCACATGGTTGATCATACTCTAGGTCCCACATGCATGTTTTAGCTGAAGGAAGAATACCTTAAACCTGGGTAGTTGAAACCTGTGGAATGGTTACCATGCAATATGACTTCAAAGGGTCTTCATTTGCTCACCGCACCTCTCCAATCCTATCACTGCTGCGTTTATGCCCCTGTACACATGCTTGATTCTCTTTCGGAGACATAGCAATCCATAGGTTTTACGATACTTACTAGTCAGGTACATTCTTAGGCGTTTAATATGCGGTGTTGAGTCCATTTCATTGAGCAAGGAGTAGCTCTTGTCTATTCCATATTTGACTTAAGGAACTTTATCTGTGCTCATTTCAATCTCTGGTTTTATGCAGCACCCCAACTCACCTTTACCCTTAAGCAAGCATAAGTTGGTTTTCTAAATTTGAGACCCTGTTCTGTTCTGTAATTCAGTTCCTGTGTAGCCAAGTTTACATTCCGTGTATTACTGATATCTTATGATGTTTCTTTTTCTGTGTGACTTATTTCAGTTAGAATCATCATACCTGAATCCACTCATTGTGATGCTAAGGGCCTGATGACATAGATTTCATTGCTGAGTGATATTGCTTTGTAAGTAAATACCACAACTTCTTTATCCATTTTTCACTTTCTGCGATGTTGAACTTCTACTGTAAACGAGGTTCTTGTAAACAGAGGCGTCCCAAACTTTGGGGTGGCTGTGTCTTTTTGATTTTAATTTCCCTAAGCTATAGGACCATAAGTGGCAGTGCCCTAGGCTCTGTTGCTTTGTTTTTTAGATGTTTCAGGAAACACCATACACTTCTCCGGAGTGTCTGTTGGCAATTTACATCCCGCCCATCAGCATAACAAGGCTCCCAGTTCTCCATGGCCTGTTGCCTTTCTGGATTTTACACTTTTTTCAGATGGCCCTTTTGACCGGGGGGAAGTGAGACTTCATTGTAGTGCAGATTTCCTTTGCAAGCTTGCTTGGTTGGCCAAAAAGGGCGTATGCGTTTTTTCCTGAATATATTCAGGAAAAAACGCATACGCCCTTTTTGGCCAAGTGCATCATTGTGGACGTTCTGCCTCTTTTCCTATGCTTTCAATGCAATTCCAGTCTACCTCCTGAAATCGGTTTCCTGCAATTCTGCCCTGCTTTCAAGTCCTCTTGGCAGCCTTACTTCAGTCTATTTTTGGACGATAGCTGTCATTTATAACTCTGCAGGTTTGTGAATTACAGTGCCCCTGAGCTCCTTTCTTCAACTCGCTTTCTTGTGACCTGGCCGCAACACCGCAGGATGGCTTCAGGCCCTAATCTGGTTCCGGCCCGGCATGCTGAGCCTTTGGTTAATTCCTCTTCCTGGTGGGAAATGAGAGTTAAATTTGCCCGTCCAGACACCTCCAGCTAGCCTCTCATTGGTTCTCGCTATTCCTGTTCATCTTCCGCAGAAATTGCAAACTGGGCCAAACAGGAGGTTAAAGGGACTGACTCTCCAAGTGGGGAGAGTGTTAGTAAAGCGTCTGGAATGTTGCACCCGAGTACCAGGGGAGGAAAACTGAGACATATTTGAACACGTCTCCCGATCACATGGTTGATCATACTCTAGGTTCCACATGCATGTTTTAGCTGAAGGAAGAATACCTTAAACCTGGGTAGTTGAAACCCGTGGAATGGGTACCATGCAATATGACTTCAAAGGGTCTTCATTTGCTCACCGAACCTCTCCAATCCTATCACTGCTGCGTTTATGCCCCTGTACACATGCTTGATTCTCTTTCGGAGACATAGCAATCCATAGGTTTTAAGATACTTACTAGTCAGGTACATTCTTAGGCGTTTAATATGGGGTGTTGAGTCCATTTCGTTGAGCAAGGAGTAGCTCTTGTCTATTCCATATTTGGCTTAAGGAACTTTATCTGTGCTCATTTCAATCTCTGGTTTTATGCAGCACCCCAACTCACCTTTACCCTTAAGCAAGAATAAGTTGGTTTTCTAAATTTGAGACCCTGTTCTGTTCTGTAATTCAGTTCCTGTGTAGGCAAGTTTACATTCCGTGTATTAGTGATATCTTATGATGTTTCTTTTTCTGTGTGACTTATTTCAGTTAGAATCATCATACCTGAATCCACTCATTGTGCTGCTAAGGGCCTGATGACACAGATTTCATTGCTGAGTGATATTGCTTTGTAAGTAAATACCACAACTTCTTTATCCATTTTTCACTTTCTGCGATGTTGAACTTGTACTGTAAACGAGGTTCTTGTAAACAGAGCCGTTCCAAACTTTGGGGTGGCTGTGTCTTTTTGATTTTAATTTCCCTAAGCTATAGGACCATAAGTGGAAGTGCACTAGGCTCTGTTGCTTTGTTTTTTAGATGTTTCAGGAAACACCATACACCTCTCCCAAGTGTCTGTTGGCAATTTACATCCCGCCCATCAGCATAACAAGGCTGCCAGTTCTCAATGGCCTGTTGCCTTTCTGGATTTTACACTTTTTTCAGATGGCCCTTTTGGCCGGGGGGAAGTGAGACTTCATTGTAGTGCAGATTTCCTTTGCAAGCTTGCTTGGTTGGCCAAAAAGGGCG
Organism: Stenella coeruleoalba; assembly: GCF_951394435.1. Lineage (NCBI taxonomy): Eukaryota > Metazoa > Chordata > Mammalia > Artiodactyla > Delphinidae > Stenella > Stenella coeruleoalba. The sequence goes on along the minus strand of NW_027645992.1, from coordinate 1,111,353 downwards.
TATGCGTTTTTTCCTGAATATATTCAGGAAAAAACGCATACGCTCTTTTTGGCCAAGTGCATCATTGTGGACGTTCTGCCTCTTTTCCTATGCTTTCAATGCAATTCCAGTCTACCTCCTGAAATCGGTTTCCTGCAATTCTGCCCCGCTTTCAAGTCCTCTTGGCAGCCTTACTTCAGTCTATTTTTGGACGATAGCTGTCATTTATAACTCTGCAGGTTTGTGAATTACAGTGCCCCTGAGCTCCTTTCTTCAACTCGCTTTCTTTTGAGCTGGCCGCAACACCGCAGGACGGCTTCAGGCCCTAATCTGGTTCCGGTATGGCACGCTGAGCCTTTGGTTGTTTCCTCTTCCTGGTGGGAAATGAGAGTTAAATTTGCCCGTCCAGACACCTCCAGCTAGCCTCTCATTGGTTCTCGCTATTCCTGTTCATCTTCCGCAGAAATTGCAAACTGGGCCAAACAGGAGGTTAAAGGCGCTGACTCTCCAAGTGGGGAGAGTGTTAGTAAAGCGTCTGGAATGTTGCACCCAAGTACCAGGGGAGGAAAACTGAGACATATTTGAACACGTCTCCCGTTCACATGGTTGATCATACTTGGGTTCCACATGCATGTTTTAGCTGAAGGAAGAATATCTTAAACCTGGAAAGTTAAGACCCGTGTAATGGGTACCATGCAATATGACTTCAAAGGGTCTTCATTTGCTCACCGAACCTCTCCAATCCTATCACTGCTGTGTTTATGCCCCTGTACACATGCTTGATTCTCTTTCGGAGACATAGCAATCCATAGGTTTTAAGATACTTACTAGTCAGGTACATTCTTAGGCGTTTAATATGGGGTGTTGAGTCCATATCGTTGAGCAAGGAGTAGCTCTTGTCTATTCCATATTTGGCTTAAGGAACTTTATCTGTGCTCATTTCAATCTCTGGTTTTATGCAGCACCCCAACTCACCTTTACCTTTAAGCAAGAATAAGTTGGTTTTCTAAATTTGAGACCCTGTTCTGTTCTGTAATTCAGTTCCTGTGTAGCCAAGTTTACATTCCGTGTATTACTGATATCTTATGATGTTTCTTTTTCTGTGTGACTTACTTCAGTTAGAATCATCATACCTGAATCCACTCATTGTGCTGCTAAGGGCCTGATGACACAGATTTCATTGCTGAGTGATATTGCTTTGTAAGTAAATACCACAACTTCTTTATCCATTTTTCACTTTCTGCGATGTTGAACTTGTACTGTAAACGAGGTTCTTGTAAACAGAGCCATTCCAAACTTTGGGGTGGCTGTGTCTTTTTGATTTTAATTTCCCTAAGCTATAAGACCATAAGTGGAAGTGCCCTAGGTTCTGTTGCTTTGTTTTTTAGATGTTTCAGGAAACACCATACACTTCTCCCGAGTGTCTGTTGGCAATTTACATCCCGCCCATCAGCATAACAAGGCTCCCAGTTCTCCATGGCCTGTCCTGCCTTTCTGGATTTTACACTTTTTTCAGATGGCCCTTTTGACCGGGGGAAAGTGAGACTTCATTGTAGTGCAGATTTCATTTGCAAGCTTGCTTGGTTGGCCAAAAAGGGCGTATGCGTTTTTTCCTGAATATATTCAGGAAAAAACGCATACGCCCGTTTTGGCCAAGTGCATCATTGTGGACGTTCTGCCTCTTTTCCTATGCTTTCAATGCAATTCCAGTCTACCTCCTGAAATCGGTTTCCTGCAATTCTGCCCCGCTTTCAAGTCCTCTTGGCAGCCTTACTTCAGTCTATTTTTGGATGATAGCTGTCATTTATAACTCTGCAGGTTTGTGAATTACAGTGCCCCTGAGCTCCTTTCTTCAACTCGCTTTCTTGTGACCTGGCCGCAACACCGCAGGATGGCTTCAGGCCCTAATCTGGTTCCGGCACGGCACGCTGAGCCTTTGGTTAATTCCTCTTCCTGGTGGGAAATGAGAGTTAAATTTGCCCGTCCAGACACCTCCAGCTAGCCTCTCATTGGTTCTCGCTATTCCTGTTCATCTTCCGCAGAAATTGCAAACTGGGCCAAACAGGAGGTTAAAGGGACTGACTCTCCAAGTGGGGAGAGTGTTAGTAAAGCGTCTGGAATGTTGCACCCGAGTACCAGGGGAGGAAAACTGAGACATATTTGAACACGTCTCCCGATCATATGGTTGATCATACTCTGGGTTCCACATGCATGTTTTAGCTGAAGGAAGAATACCTTAAACCTGGAGAGTCGAGACCCGTGTAATGGGTACCATGCAATATGACTTCAAAGGGTCTTCATTTGCTCACCGAACCTCTCCAATCCTATCACTGCTGCGTTTATGCCCCTGTACACATGCTTGATTCTCTTTCGGAGACATAGCAATCCATAGGTTTTAAGATACTTACTAGTCAGGTACATTCTTAGGCGTTTAATATGCGGTGTTGAGTCCATTTCGTTGAGCAAGGAGTAGCTCTTGTCTATTCCATATTTGACTTAAGGAACTTTATCTGTGCTCATTTCAATCTCTGGTTTTATGCAGCACCCCAACTCACCTTTACCCTTAAGCAAGCATAAGTTGGTTTTCTAAATTTGAGAACCTGTTCTGTTTTGGAATTCAGTTCCTGTGTAGCCAAGTTTACATTCCGTGTATTAGTGATATCTTATGATGTTTCTTTTTCTGTGTGACTTATTTCAGTTAGAATCATCGTACCTGAATCTACTCATTATGCTGCTACGGGCCTGATGACATAGATTTCATTGCTGAGTGATACTGCATTGTACGTAAGTACCACAAGTTCTTTATCCATTTTTCACTTTCTGCGATGTTGAACTTGTACTGTAAACGAGGTTCTTGTAAACAGAGCCGTTCCAAACTTTGGGGTGGCTGTGTCTTTTTGATTTTAATTTCCCTAAGCTATAGGACCATAAGTGGCAGTGCCCTAGGCTCTGTTGCTTTGTTTTTTAGATGTTTCAAGAAACACCATACACTTCTCCCGAGTGTCTGTTGGCAATTTACATCCCGCCCATCAGCATAACAAGGCTCCCAGTTCTCAATGGCCTGTTGCCTTTCTGGATTTTACACTTTTTTCAGATGACCCTTTTGACCGGGGGGAAGTGAGACTTCATTGTAGTGCAGATTTCCTTTGCAAGCTTGCTTGGTTGGCCAAAAAGGGCGTATGCGTTTTTTCCTGAATATATTCAGGAAAAAACGCATACGCCCTTTTTGGCCAAGTGCATCATTGTGGACGTTCTGCCTCCTTTCCTATGCTTTCAATGCAATTCCAGTCTACCTCCTGAAATCGGTTTCCTGCAATTCTGCCCCGCTTTCAAGTCCTCTTGGCAGCCTTACTTCAGTCTATTTTTGGACGATAGCTGTCATTTATAACTCTGCAGGTTTGTGAATTACAGTGCCCCTGAGCTCCTTTCTTCAACTCGCTTTCTTGTGACCTGGCCGCAACACCGCAGGATGGCTTCAGGCCCTAATCTGGTTCCGGCCCGGCATGCTGAGCCTTTGGTTAATTCCTCTTCCTGGTGGGAAATGAGAGTTAAATTTGCCCGTCCAGACACCTCCAGCTAGCCTCTCATTGGTTCTCGCTATTCCTGTTCATCTTCCGCAGAAATTGCAAACTGGGCCAAACAGGAGGTTAAAGGGACTGACTCTCCAAGTGGGGAGAGTGTTATTAAAGCGTCTGGAATGTTGCACCCGAGTACCAGGGGAGGAAAACTGAGACATATTTGAACACGTCTCCCGTTCACATGGTTGATCATACTTGGGTTCCACATGCATGTTTTAGCTGAAGGAAGAATACCTTAAACCTGGAGAGTTAAGACCCGTGTAATGGGTACCATGCAATATGACTTCAAAGGGTCTTCATTTGCTCACCGAACATCTCCAATCCTATCACTGCTGCGTTTATGCCCCTGTACACATGCTTGATTCTCTTTCGGAGACATAGCAATCCATAGGTTTTAAGATACTTACTAGTCAGGTACATACTTAGGCGTTTAATATGCGGTGTTGAGTCCATTTCGTTGAGCAAGGAGTAGCTCTTGTCTATTCCATATTTGACTTAAGGAACTTTATCTGTGCTCATTTCAATCTCTGGTTTTATGCAGCACCCCAACTCACCTTTACTCTTAAGCAAGCATGAGTTGGTTTTCTAAATTTGAGACCCTGTTCTGTTCTGTAATTCAGTTCCTGTGTAGCCAAGTTTACATTCCGTGTATTACTGATATCTTATGATGTTTCTTTTTCTGTGTGACTTACTTCAGTTAGAATCATCATACCTGAATCCACTCATTGTGCTGCTAAGGGCCTGATGATACAGATTTCATTGCTGAGTGATATTGCTTTGTAAGTAAATACCACAACTTCTTTATCCATTTTTCACTTTCTGCGATGTTGAACTTGTACTGTAAACGAGGTTCTTGTAAACAGAGGCGTCCCAAACTTTGGGGTGGCTGTGTCTTTTTGATTTTAATTTCCCTAAGCTATAGGACCATAAGTGGCAGTGCTCTAGGCTCTGTTGCTTTGTTTTTTAGATGTTCAGGAAACACCATACACTTCTCCCGAGTGTCTGTTGGCAATTTACATCCCGCCCATCAGCATAACAAGACTCCCAGTTCTCCATGGCCTGTCCTGCCTTTCTGGATTTTACACTTTTTTCAGATGGCCCTTTTGACCGGGGGGAAGTGAGACTTCATTGTAGTGCAGATTTCCTTTGCAAGCTTGCTTGGTTGGCCAAAAAGGGCGTATGCGTTTTTTTCTGAATATACTCAGGAAAAAACGCATACACCCTTTTTGGCCAAGTGCATCATTGTGGACGTTCTGCCTCTTTTCCTATGCTTTCAATGCAATTCCAGTCTACCTCCTGAAATCGGTTTCCTGCAATTCTGCCCCGCTTTCAAGTCCTCTTGGCAGCCTTACTTCAGTCTATTTTTGGACAATAGCTGTCATTTATAACTCTGCAGGTTTGTGAATTACAGTGCCCCTGAGCTCCTTTCTTCAACTCGCTTTCTTGTGACCTGGCCGCAACACCGCAGGATGGCTTCAGGCCCTAATCTGGTTCCGGCACGGCATGCTGAGCCTTTGGTTATTTCCTCTTCCTGGTGGGAAATGAGAGTTAAATTTGCCCGTCCAGACACCTCCAGCTAGCCTCTCATTGGTTCTCGCTATTCCTGTTCATCTTCCGCAGAAATTGCAAACTGGGCCAAACAGGAGGTTAAAGGGACTGACTCTCCAAGTGGGGAGAGTGTTAGTAAAGCGTCTGGAATGTTGCACCCGAGTACCAGGGGAGGAAAACTGAGACATATTTGAACACGTCTCCCGATCATATGGTTGATCATACTCTGGGTTCCACATGCATGTTTTAGCTGAAGGAAGAATACCTTAAACCTGGAGAGTTGAGACCCGTGTAATGGGTACCATGCAATATGACTTCAAAGGGTCTTCATTTGCTCACCGAACCTCTCCAATCCTATCACTGCTGCGTTTATGCCCCTGTACACATGCTTGATTCTCTTTCGGAGACATAGCAATCCATAGGTTTTAAGATACTTACTAGTCAGGTACATTCTTAGGCGTTTAATATGCGGTGTTGAGTCCATTTCGTTGAGCAAGGAGTAGCTCTTGTCTATTCCATATTTGACTTAAGGAACTTTATCTGTGCTCATTTCAATCTCTGGTTTTATGCAGCACCCCAACTCACCTTTACCCTTAAGCAAGCATAAGTTGGTTTTCTAAATTTGAGAACCTGTTCTGTTTTGGAATTCAGTTCCTGTGTAGCCAAGTTTACATTCCGTGTATTAGTGATATCTTATGATGTTTCTTTTTCTGTGTGACTTATTTCAGTTAGAATCATCGTACCTGAATGTACTCATTATGCTGCTACGGGCCTGATGACATAGATTTCATTGCTGAGTGATACTGCATTGTACGTAAGTACCACAAGTTCTTTATCCATTTTTCACTTTCTGCGATGTTGAACTTGTACTGTAAACGAGGTTCTTGTAAACAGAGCCGTTCCAAACTTTGGGGTGGCTGTGTCTTTTTGGTTTTAATTTCCCTAAGCTATAGGACCATAAGTGGCAGTGCCCTAGGCTCTGTTGCTTTGTTTTTTAGATGTTTCAGGAAACACCATACACTTCTCCCGAGTGTCTGTTGGCAATTTACATCCCGCCCATCAGCATAACAAGGCTCCCAGTTCTCAATGGCCTGTTGCCTTTCTGGATTTTACACTTTTTTCACATGGCCCTTTTGACCGGGGGGAAGTGAGACTTCATTGTAGTGCAGATTTCCTTTGCAAGCTTGCTTGGTTGGCCAAAAAGGGCGTATGCGTTTTTTCCTGAATATATTCAGGAAAAAACGCATACGCCCTTTTTGGCCAAGTGCATCATTGTGGACGTTCTGCCTCTTTTCCTATGCTTTCAATGCAATTCCAGTCTACCTCCTGAAATCGGTTTCCTGCAATTCTGCCCCGCTTTCAAGTCCTCTTGGCAGCCTTACTTCAGTCTATTTTTGGACGATAGCTGTCATTTATAACTCTGCAGGTTTGTGAATTACAGTGCCCCTGAGCTCCTTTCTTCAACTCGCTTTCTTGTAACCTGGCCACAACACCGCGGGATGGCTTCAGGCCCTAATCTGGTTCCGGCCCGGCATGCTGAGCCTTTGGTTAATTCCTCTTCCTGGTGGGAAATGAGAGTTAAATTTGCCCGTCCAGACACCTCCAGCTAGTCTCTCATTGGTTCTCGCTATTCCTGTTCATCTTCCGCAGAAATTGCAAACTGGGCCAAACAGGAGGTTAAAGGGACTGACTCTCCAAGTTGGGAGAGTGTTAGTAAAGCGTCTGGAATGTTGCACCCGAGTACCAGGGGAGGAAAACTGAGACATATTTGAACACGTCTCCCGTTCACATGGTTGATCATACTTGGGTTCCACATGCATGTTTTAGCTGAAGGAAGAATACCTTAAACCTGGAGAGTTAAGACCCGTGTAATGGGTACCATGCAATATGACTTCAAAGGGTCTTCATTTGCTCACCGAACCTCTCCAATCCTATCACTGCTGCGTTTATGCCCCTGTACACATGCTTGATTCTCTTTCGGTGACATAGCAATCCATAGGTTTTAAGATACTTACTAGTCAGGTACATTCTTAGGCGTTTAATATGCGGTGTTGAGTCCATTTCGTTGAGCAAGGAGTAGCTCTTGTCTATTCCATATTTGACTTAAGGAACTTTATCTGTGCTCATTTCAATCTCTGGTTTTATGCAGCACCCCAACTCACCTTTACCCTTAAGCAAGCATAAGTTGGTTTTCTAAATTTGAGAACCTGTTCTGTTTTGGAATTCAGTTCCTGTGTAGCCAAGTTTACATTCCGTGTATTAGTGATATCTTATGATGTTTCTTTTTCTGTGTGACTTATTTCAGTTAGAATCATCGTACCTGAATGTACTCATTATGCTGCTACGGGCCTGATGACATAGATTTCATTGCTGAGTGATACTGCATTGTACGTAAGTACCACAAGTTCTTTATCCATTTTTCACTTTCTGCGATGTTGAACTTGTACTGTAAACGAGGTTCTTGTAAACAGAGCCGTTCCAAACTTTGGGGTGGCTGTGTCTTTTTGGTTTTAATTTCCCTAAGCTATAGGACCATAAGTGGCAGTGCCCTAGGCTCTGTTGCTTTGTTTTTTAGATGTTTCAGGAAACACCATACACTTCTCCCGAGTGTCTGTTGGCAATTTACATCCCGCCCATCAGCATAACAAGGCTCCCAGTTCTCAATGGCCTGTTGCCTTTCTGGATTTTACACTTTTTTCAGATGGCCCTTTTGACCGGGGGGAAGTGAGACTTCATTGTAGTGCAGATTTCCTTTGCAAGCTTGCTTGGTTGGCCAAAAAGGGCGTATGCGTTTTTTCCTGAATATATTCAGGAAAAAACGCATACGCCCTTTTTGGCCAAGTGCATCATTGTGGACGTTCTGCCTCTTTTCCTATGCTTTCAATGCAATTCCAGTCTACCTCCTGAAATCGGTTTCCTGCAATTCTGCCCCGCTTTCAAGTCCTCTTGGCAGCCTTACTTCAGTCTATTTTTGGACGATAGCTGTCATTTATAACTCTGCAGGTTTGTGAATTACAGTGCCCCTGAGCTCCTTTCTTCAACTCGCTTTCTTGTAACCTGGCCACAACACCGCGGGATGGCTTCAGGCCCTAATCTGGTTCCGGCCCGGCATGCTGAGCCTTTGGTTAATTCCTCTTCCTGGTGGGAAATGAGAGTTAAATTTGCCCGTCCAGACACCTCCAGCTAGTCTCTCATTGGTTCTCGCTATTCCTGTTCATCTTCCGCAGAAATTGCAAACTGGGCCAAACAGGAGGTTAAAGGGACTGACTCTCCAAGTTGGGAGAGTGTTAGTAAAGCGTCTGGAATGTTGCACCCGAGTACCAGGGGAGGAAAACTGAGACATATTTGAACACGTCTCCCGTTCACATGGTTGATCATACTTGGGTTCCACATGCATGTTTTAGCTGAAGGAAGAATACCTTAAACCTGGAGAGTTAAGACCCGTGTAATGGGTACCATGCAATATGACTTCAAAGGGTCTTCATTTGCTCACCGAACCTCTCCAATCCTATCACTGCTGCGTTTATGCCCCTGTACACATGCTTGATTCTCTTTCGGTGACATAGCAATCCATAGGTTTTAAGATACTTACTAGTCAGGTACATTCTTAGGCGTTTAATATGGGGTGTTGAGTCCAATTTGTTGAGCAAGGAGTAGCTCTTGTCTATTCCATATTTGACTTAAGGAACTTTATCTGTGCTCATTTCAATCTCTGGTTTTATGCAGCACCCCAACTCACCTTTACCCTTAAGCAAGCATGAGTTGGTTTTCTAAATTTGAGACCCTGTTTTGTTCTGTAATTCAGTTCCTGTGTAGCCAAGTTTACATTCCGTGTATTACTGATATCTTATGATGTTTCTTTTTCTGTGTGACTTACTTCAGTTAGAATCATCATACCTGAATCCACTCATTGTGCTGCTAAGGGCCTGATGACACAGATTTCATTGCTGAGTGATATTGCTTTGTAAGTAAATACCACAACTTCTTTATCCATTTTTCACTTTCTGCGATGTTGAACTTGTACTGTAAACGAGGTTCTTGTAAACAGAGGCGTCCCAAACTTTGGGGTGGCTGTGTCTTTTTGATTTTAATTTCCCTAAGCTATAGGACCATAAGTGGCAGTGCTCTAGGCTCTGTTGCTTTGTTTTTTAGATGTTTCAGGAAACACCATACACTTCTCCCGAGTGTCTGTTGGCAATTTACATCCCGCCCATCAGCATAACAAGGCTCCCAGTTCTCAATGGCCTGTTGCCTTTCTGGATTTTACACTTTTTTCAGTTGGCCCTTTTGACCGGGGGGAAGTGAGACTTCATTGTAGTGCAGATTTCCTTTGCAAGCTTGCTTGGTTGGCCAAAAAGGGCGTATGCGTTTTTTCCTGAATATATTCAGGAAAAAACGCATACGCCCTTTTTGGCCAAGGGCATCATTGTGGACGTTCTGCCTCTTTTCCTATGCTTTCAATGCAATTCCAGTCTACCTCCTGAAATCGGTTTCCTGCAATTCTGCCCCGCTTTCAAGTCCTCTTGGCAGCCTTACTTCAGTCTATTTTTGGACGATAGCTGTCATTTATAACTCTGCAGGTTTGTGAATTACAGTGCCCCTGAGCTCCTTTCTTCAACTCGCTTTCTTGTGACCTGGCCACAACACCGCAGGATGGCTTCAGGCCCTAATCTGGTTCTGGCACGGCACGCTGAGCCTTTGGTTATTTCCTCTTCCTGGTGGGAAATGAGAGTTAAATTTGCCCGTCCAGACACCTCCAGCTAGTCTCTCATTGGTTTTCGCTATTCCTGTTCATCTTCCGCAGAAATTGCAAACTGGGCCAAACAGGAGGTTAAAGGGACTGACTCTCCAAGTGGGGAGAGTGTTAGTAAAGCGTCTGGAATGTTGCACCCGAGTACCAGGGGAGGAAAACTGAGACATATTTGAAAACGTCTCCCGATCATATGGTTGATCATACTCTGGGTTCCACATGCATGTTTTAGCTGAAGGAAGAATACCTTAAACCTGGAGAGTTGAGACCCGTGTAATGGGTACCATGCAATATGACTTCAAAGGGTCTTCATTTGCTCACCGAACCTCTCCAATCCTATCACTGCTGCGTTTATGCCCCTGTACACATGCTTGATCCTCTTTCGGAGACATAGCAATCCATAGGTTTTAAGATACTTACTAGTCAGGTACATTCTTAGGCGTTTAATATGCAGTGTTGAGTCCATTTCGTTGAGCAAGGAGTAGCTCTTGTCTATTCCATATTTGACTTAAGGAACTTTATCTGTGCTCATTTCAATCTCTGGTTTTATGCAGCACCCCAACTCACCTTTACCCTTAAGCAAGCATAAGTTGGTTTTCTAAATTTGAGAACCTGTTCTGTTTTGGAATTCAGTTCCTGTGTAGCCAAGTTTACATTCCGTGTATTAGTGATATCTTATGATGTTTCTTTTTCTGTGTGACTTATTTCAGTTAGAATCATCGTACCTGAATCTACTCATTATGCTGCTACGGGCCTGATGACATAGATTTCATTGCTGAGTGATACTGCATTGTATGTAAGTACCACAAGTTCTTTATCCATTTTTCACTTTCTGCGATGTTGAACTTGTACTGTAAACGAGGTTCTTGTAAACAGAGCCGTTCCAAACTTTGGGGTGGCTGTGTCTTTTTGATTTTAATTTCCCTAAGCTATAGGACCATAAGTGGAAGTGCCCTAGGCTCTGTTGCTTTGTTTTTTAGATGTTTCAGGAAACACCATACACTTCTCCCGAGTGTCTGTGGGCAATTTACATCCCGCCCATCAGCATAACAAGGCTCCCAGTTCTCAATGGCCTGTTGCCTTTCTGGATTTTACACTTTTTTCAGATGGCCCTTTTGACCGGGGGGAAGTGAGACTTCATTGTAGTGCAGATTTCCTTTGCAAGCTTGCTTGGTTGGCCAAAAAGGGCGTATGCGTTTTTTCCTGAATATATTCAGGAAAAAACGCATACGCCCTTTTTGGCCAAGTGCATCATTGTGGACGTTCTGCCTCTTTTCCTATGCTTTCAATGCAATTCCAGTCTACCTCCTGAAATCGGTTTCCTGCAATTCTGCCCCGCTTTCAAGTCCTCTTGGCAGCCTTACTTCAGTCTATTTTTGGACGATAGCTGTCATTTATAACTCTGCAGGTTTGTGAATTACAGTGCCCCTGAGCTCCTTTCTTCAACTCGCTTTCTTGTAACCTGGCCGCAACACCGCAGGATGGCTTCAGGCCCTAATCTGGTTCCGGCCCGGCATGCTGAGCCTTTGGTTAATTCCTCTTCCTGGTGGGAAATGAGAGTTAAATTTGCCCGTCCAGACACCTCCAGCTAGCCTCTCATTGGTTCTCGCTATTCCTGTTCATCTTCCGCAGAAATTGCAAACTGGGCCAAACAGGAGGTTAAAGGGACTGACTCTCCAAGTGGGGAGAGTGTTAGTAAAGCATCTGGAATGTTGCACCCGAGTACCAGGGGAGGAAAACTGAGACATATTTGAACACGTCTCCCGTTCACATGGTTGATCATACTTGGGTTCCACATGCATGGTTTAGCTGAAGGAAGAATACCTTAAACCTGGAGAGTTAAGACCCGTGTAATGGGTACCATGCAATATGACTTCAAAGGGTCTTCATTTGCTCACCGAACCTCTCCAATCCTATCACTGCTGCGTTTATGCCCCTGTACACATGCTTGATTCTCTTTCGGTGACATAGCAATCCATAGGTTTTAAGATACTTACTAGTCAGGTACATTCTTAGGCGTTTAATATGGGGTGTTGAGTCCAATTTGTTGAGCAAGGAGTAGCTCTTGTCTATTCCATATTTGACTTAAGGAACTTTATCTGTGCTCATTTCAATCTCTGGTTTTATGCAGCACCCCAACTCACCTTTACCCTTAAGCAAGCATGGGTTGGTTTTCTAAATTTGAGACCCTGTTCTGTTCTGTAATTCAGTTCCTGTGTAGCCAAGTTTACATTCCGTGTATTACTGATATCTTATGATGTTTCTTTTTCTGTGTGACTTACTTCAGTTAGAATCATCATACCTGAATCCACTCATTGTGCTGCTAAGGGCCTGATGACACAGATTTCATTGCTGAGTGATATTGCTTTGTAAGTAAATACCACAACTTCTTTATCCATTTTTCACTTTCTGCGATGTTGAACTTGTACTGTAAACGAGGTTCTTGTAAACAGAGGCGTCCCAAACTTTGAGGTGGCTGTGTCTTTTTGATTTTAATTTCCCTAAGCTATAGGACCATAAGTGGCAGTGCTCTAGGCTCTGTTGCTTTGTTTTTTAGATGTTTCAGGAAACACCATACACTTCTCCCGAGTGTCTGTTGGCAATTTACATCCCGCCCATCAGCATAACAAGGCTCCCAGTTCTCCATGGCCTGTCCTGCCTTTCTGGATTTTACACTTTTTTCAGATGGCCCTTTTGACCGGGGGGAAGTGAGACTTCATTGTAGTGCAGATTTCCTTTGCAAGCTTGCTTGGTTGGCCAAAAAGGGCGTATGCGTTTTTTTCTGAATATATTCAGGAAAAAACGCATACGCCCTTTTTGGCCAAGTGCATCATTGTGAACGTTCTGCCTCTTTTCCTATGCTTTCAATGCAATTCCAGTCTACCTCCTGAAATCGGTTTCCTGCAATTCTGCCCCGCTTTCAAGTCCTCTTGGCAGCCTTACTTCAGTCTATTTTTGGACGATAGCTGTCATTTATAACTCTGCAGGTTTGTGAATTACAGTGCCCCTGAGCTCCTTTCTTCAACTCGCTTTCTTGTGACCTGGCCGCAACACCGCAGGATGGCTTCAGGCCCTAATCTGGTTCCGGTACGGCACGCTGAGCCTTTGGTTATTTCCTCTTCCTGGTGGGAAATGAGAGTTAAATTTGCCCGTCCAGACACCTCCAGCTAGCCTCTCATTGGTTCTCGCTATTCCTATTCATCTTCCGCAGAAATTGCAAACTGGGCCAAACAGGAGGTTAAAGGCGCTGACTCTCCAAGTGGGGAGAGTGTTAGTAAAGCGTCTGGAATGTTGCACCCGAGTACCAGGGGAGGAAAACTGAGACATATTTGAACACATCTCCCGATCACATGGTTGATCATACTCTAGGTTCCACATACATGTTTTAGCTGAAGGAAGAATACCTTAAACCTGGGTAGTTGAAACCCGTGGAATGGGTACCATGCAATATGACTTCAAAGGGTCTTCATTTGCTCACCGAACCTCTCCAATCCTATCACTGCTGCGTTTATGCCCCTGTACACATGCTTGATTCTCTGTCGGAGACATAGCAATCCATAGGTTTTAAGATACTTACAAGTCAGGTACATTCTTAGGCGTTTAATATGCGGAGTTGAGTCCATTTCGTTGAGCAAGGAGTAGCTCTTGTCTATTCCATATTTGGCTTAAGGAACTTTATCTGTGCTCATTTCAATCTCTGGTTTTATGCAGCACCCCAACTCACCTTTACCCTTAAGCAAGCATAAGTTGTTTTTCTAAATTTGAGGCCCTGTTCTGTTCTGTAATTCATTTCCTGTGTAGTCAAGTTTCCATTCCGTGTATTACTGATATATTATGATGTTTCTTTTTCTGTGTGACTTATTTCAGTTAGAATCATCATACCTGAATCCACTCATTGTGCTGCTAAGGGCCTGATGACATAGATTTCATTGCTGAGTGATATTGCTTTGTAAGTCAATACCACAACTTCTTTATCCATTTTTCACTTTCTGCGATGTTGAACTTGTACTGTAAACGAGGTTCTTGTAAACAGAGCCGTTCCACACTTTGGGGTGGCTGTGTCTTTTTGATTTTAATTTCCCTAAGCTATAGGACCATAAGTGGAAGTGCCCTAGGCTCTGTTGCTTTGTTTTTTAGATGTTTCAGGAAACACCATACACTTCTCCCAAGTGTCTGTTGGCAATTTACATCCCGCCCATCAGCATAACAAGGCTGCCAGTTCTCCATGGCCTGTCCTGCCTTTCTGGATTTTACACTTTTTTCAGATGGCCCTTTTGACCGGGGGGAAGTGAGACTTCATTGTAGTGCAGATTTCCTTTGCAAGCTTGCTTGGTTGGCCAAAAAGGGCGTATGCGTTTTTTCCTGAATATATTTAGGAAAAAACGCATACGCCCTTTTTGGCCAAGTGCATCATTGTGGACGTTCTGCCTCTTTTCCTATGCTTTCAATGCAATTCCAGTCTACCTCCTGAAATCGGTTTCCTGCAATTCTGCCCCGCTTTCAAGTCCTCTTGGCAGCCTTACTTCAGTCTATTTTTGGTCGATAGCTGTCATTTATAACTCTGCAGGTTTGTGAATTACAGTGCCCCTGAGCTCCTTTCTTCAACTCGCTTTCTTTTGAGCTGGCCGCAACACCGCAGGATGGCTTCAGGCCCTAATCTGGTTCCGGTACGGCACACTGAGCCTTTGGTTATTTCCTCTTCCTGGTGGGAAATGAGAGTTAAATTTGCCCGTCCAGACACCTCCAGCTAGCCTCTCATTGGTTCTCGCTATTCCTGTTCATCTTCCGCAGAAATTGCAAACTGGGCCAAACAGGAGGTTAAAGGCGCTGACTCTCCAAGTGGGGAGAGTGTTAGTAAAGCGTCTGGAAAGTTGCACCCGAGTACCAGGGGAGGAAAACTGAGACATATTTGAACACGTCTCCCGTTCACATGGTTGATCATACTCTAGGTTCCACATGCATGTTTTAGCTGAAGGAAGAATACCTTAAACCTGGGTAGTTGAAACCTGTGGAATGGGTACCATGCAATATGACTTCAAAGGGTCTTCATTTGCTCACCGCACCTCTCCAATCCTATCACTGCTGCGTTTATGCCCCTGTACACATGCTTGATTCTCTTTCGGAGACATAGCAATCCATAGGTTTTACGATACTTACTAGTCAGGTACATTCTTAGGTGTTTAATATGCGGTGTTGAGTCCATTTCATTGAGCAAGGAGTAGCTCTTGTCTATTCCATATTTGACTTAAGGAACTTTATCTGTGCTCATTTCAATCTCTGGTTTTATGCAGCACCCCTACTCACCTTTACCCTTAAGCAAGCATAAGTTGGTTTTCTAAATTTGAGACCCTGTTCTGTTCTGTAATTCAGTTCCTGTGTAGCCAAGTTTACATTCCGTGTATTACTGATATCTTATGATGTTTCTTTTTCTGTGTGACTTATTTCAGTTAGAATCATCATACCTGAATCCACTCATTGTGATGCTAATGGCCTGATGACATAGATTTCATTGCTGAGTGATATTGCTTTGTAAGTAAATACCACAACTTCTTTATCCATTTTTCACTTTCTGCGATGTTGAACTTCTACTGTAAACGAGGTTCTTGTAAACAGAGGCGTCCCAAACTTTGGGGTGGCTGTGTCTTTTTGATTTTAATTTCCCTAAGCTATAGGACCATAAGTGGCAGTGCCCTAGGCTCTGTTGCTTTGTTTTTTAGATGTTTCAGGAAACACCATACACTTCTCCCGAGTGTCTGTTGGCAATTTACATCCCGCCCATCAGCATAACAAGGCTCCCAGTTCTCCATGGCCTGTTGCCTTTCTGGATTTTACACTTTTTTCAGATGGCCCTTTTGACCGGGGGGAAGTGAGACTTCATTGTAGTGCAGATTTCCTTTGCAAGCTTGCTTGGTTGGCCAAAAAGGGCGTATGCGTTTTTTCCTGAATATATTCAGGAAAAAACGCATACGCCCTTTTTGGCCAAGTGCATCATTGTGGACGTTCTGCCTCTTTTCCTATGCTTTCAATGCAATTCCAGTCTACCTCCTGAAATTGGTTTCCTGCAATTCTGCCCCGCTTTCAAGTCCTCTTGGCAGCCTTACTTCAGTATATTTTTGGACGATAGCTGTCATTTATAACTCTGCAGGTTTGTGAATTACAGTGCCCCTGAGCTCCTTTCTTCAACTCGCTTTCTTGTGACCTGGCCGCAACACCGCAGGATGGCTTCAGGCCCTAATCTGGTTCCGGCCCGGCATGCTGAGCTTTTGGTTAATTCCTCTTCCTGGTGGGAAATGAGAGTTAAATTTGCCCGTCCAGACACCTCCAGCTAGCCTCTCATTGGTTCTCGCTATTCCTGTTCATCTTCCGCAGAAATTGCAAACTGGGCCAAACAGGAGGTTAAAGGGACTGACTCTCCAAGTGGGGAGAGTGTTAGTAAAGCGTCTGGAATGTTGCACCCGAGTACCAGGGGAGGAAAACTGAGACATATTTGAACACGTCTCCCGATCACATGGTTGATCATACTCTAGGTTCCACATGCATGTTTTAGCTGAAGGAAGAATACCTTAAACCTGGGTAGTTGAAACCTGTGGAATGGTTACCATGCAATATGACTTCAAAGGGTCTTCATTTGCTCACCGCACCTCTCCAATCCTATCACTGCTGCGTTTATGCCCCTGTACACATGCTTGATTCTCTTTCGGAGACATAGCAATCCATAGGTTTTACGATACTTACTAGTCAGGTACATTCTTAGGCGTTTAATATGCGGTGTTGAGTCCATTTCATTGAGCAAGGAGTAGCTCTTGTCTATTCCATATTTGACTTAAGGAACTTTATCTGTGCTCATTTCAATCTCTGGTTTTATGCAGCACCCCAACTCACCTTTACCCTTAAGCAAGCATAAGTTGGTTTTCTAAATTTGAGACCCTGTTCTGTTCTGTAATTCAGTTCCTGTGTAGCCAAGTTTACATTCCGTGTATTACTGATATCTTATGATGTTTCTTTTTCTGTGTGACTTATTTCAGTTAGAATCATCATACCTGAATCCACTCATTGTGATGCTAAGGGCCTGATGACATAGATTTCATTGCTGAGTGATATTGCTTTGTAAGTAAATACCACAACTTCTTTATCCATTTTTCACTTTCTGCGATGTTGAACTTCTACTGTAAACGAGGTTCTTGTAAACAGAGGCGTCCCAAACTTTGGGGTGGCTGTGTCTTTTTGATTTTAATTTCCCTAAGCTATAGGACCATAAGTGGCAGTGCCCTAGGCTCTGTTGCTTTGTTTTTTAGATGTTTCAGGAAACACCATACACTTCTCCGGAGTGTCTGTTGGCAATTTACATCCCGCCCATCAGCATAACAAGGCTGCCAGTTCTCAATGGCCTGTTGCCTTTCTGGATTTTACACTTTTTTCAGATGGCCCTTTTGGCCGGGGGGAAGTGAGACTTCATTGTAGTGCAGATTTCCTTTGCAAGCTTGCTTGGTTGGCCAAAAAGGGCGTATGCGTTTTTTCCTGAATATATTCAGGAAAAAACGCATACGCCCTTTTTGGCCAAGTGCATCATTGTGGACGTTCTGCCTCTTTTCCTATGCTTTCAATGCAATTCCAGTCTACCTCCTGAAATCGGTTTCCTGCAATTCTGCCCCGCTTTCAAGTCCCCTTGGCAGCCTTACTTCAGTCTATTTTTGGACGATAGCTGTCATTTATAACTCTGCAGGTTTGTGAATTACAGTGCCCCTGAGCTCCTTTCTTCAACTCGCTTTCTTGTGACCTGGCCGCAACACCGCAGGATGGCTTCAGGCCCTAATCAGGTTCCGGCCCGGCATGCTGAGCCTTTGGTTAATTCCTCTTCCTGGTGGGAAATGAGAGTTAAATTTGCCCGTCCAGACACCTCCAGCTAGCCTCTCATAGGTTCTCGCTATTCCTGTTCATCTTCCGCAGAAATTGCAAACTGGGCCAAACAGGAGGTTAAAGGGACTGACTCTCCAAGTGGGGAGAGTGTTAGTAAAGCGTCTGGAATGTTGCACCCGAGTACCAGGGGAGGAAAACTGAGACATATTTGAACACGTCTCCCGATCACATGGTTGATCATACTCTAGGTTCCTCATGCATGTTTTAGCTGAAGGAAGAATACCTTAAACCTGGGTAGTTGAAACCCGTGGAATGGGTACCATGCAATATGACTTCAAAGGGTCTTCATTTGCTCACCGAACCTCTCCAATCCTATCACTGCTGCGTTTATGCCCCTGTACACATGCTTGATTCTCTTTCGGAGACATAGCAATCCATAGGTTTTAAGATACTTACTAGTCAGGTACATTCTTAGGCGTTTAATATGGGGTGTTGAGTCCATTTCGTTGAGCAAGGAGTAGCTCTTGTCTATTCCATATTTGGCTTAAGGAACTTTATCTGTGCTCATTTCAATCTCTGGTTTTATGCAGCACCCCAACTCACCTTTACCCTTAAGCAAGAATAAGTTGCTTTTCTAAATTTGAGACCCTGTTCTGTTCTGTAATTCAGTTCCTGTGTAGGCAAGTTTACATTCCGTGTATTAGTGATATCTTATGATGTTTCTTTTTCTGTGTGACTTATTTCAGTTAGAATCATCATACCTGAATCCACTCATTGTGCTGCTAAGGGCCTGATGACACAGATTTCATTGCTGAGTGATATTGCTTTGTAAGTAAATACCACAACTTCTTTATCCATTTTTCACTTTCTGCGATGTTGAACTTGTACTGTAAACGAGGTTCTTGTAAACAGAGCCGTTCCAAACTTTGGGGTGGCTGTGTCTTTTTGATTTTAATTTCCCTAAGCTATAGGACCATAAGTGGAAGTGCCCTAGGCTCTGTTGCTTTGTTTTTTAGATGTTTCAGGAAACACCATACACCTCTCCCAAGTGTCTGTTGGCAATTTACATCCCGCCCATCAGCATAACAAGGCTGCCAGTTCTCAATGGCCTGTTGCCTTTCTGGATTTTACACTTTTTTCAGATGGCCCTTTTGGCCGCGGGGAAGTGAGACTTCATTGTAGTGCAGATTTCCTTTGCAAGCTTGCTTGGTTGGCCAAAAAGGGCGTATGCGTTTTTTCCTGAATATATTCAGGAAAAAACGCATACGCCCTTTTTGGCCAAGTGCATCATTGTGGACGTTCTGCCTCTTTTCCTATGCTTTCAATGCAATTCCAGTCTACCTCCTGACATCGGTTTCCTGCAATTCTGCCCCGCTTTCAAGTCCCCTTGGCAGCCTTACTTCAGTCTATTTTTGGACGATAGCTGTCATTTATAACTCTGCAGGTTTGTGAATTACAGTGCCCCTGAGCTCCTTTCTTCAACTCGCTTTCTTGTGACCTGGCCGCAACACCGCAGGATGGCTTCAGGCCCTAATCTGGTTCCGGCAGGGCACGCTGAGCCTTTGGTTATTTCCTCTTCCTGGTGGGAAATGAGAGTTAAATTTGCCCGTCCAGACACCTCCAGCTAGCCTCTCATTGGTTCTCGCTATTCCTGTTCATCTTCCGCAGAAATTGCAAACTGGGCCAAACAGGAGGTTAAAGGCGCTGACTCTCCAAGTGGGGAGAGTGTTAGTAAAGCGTCTGGAATGTTGCACCCGAGTACCAGGGGAGGAAAACTGAGACATATTTGAACACGTCTCCCGTTCACATGGTTGATCATACTTGGGTTCCACATGCATGTTTTAGCTGAAGGAAGAATACCTTAAACCTGGAGAGTTGAGACCCGTGTAATGGGTACCATGCAATATGACTTCAAAGGGTCTTCATTTGCTCACCGAACCTCTCCAATCCTATCACTGCTGCGTTTATGCCCCTGTACACATGCTTGATTCTCTTTTGGAGACATAGCAATCCATAGGTTTTACGATACTTACTAGTCAGGTACATTCTTAGGCGTTTAATATGCGGTGTTGAGTCCATTTCGTTGAGCAAGGAGTAGCTCTTGTCTATTCCATATTTGGCTTAAGGAACTTTATCTGTGCTCATTTCAATCTCTGGTTTTATGCAGCACCCCAACTCACCTTTACCCTTAAGCAAGCATAAGTTGGTTTTCTAAATTTGAGACCCTGTTCTGTTCTGTAATTCAGTTCCTGTGTAGCCAAGTTTACATTCCGTGTATTACTGATATCTTATGATGTTTCTTTTTCTGTGTGACTTATTTCAGTTAGAATCATCATACCTGAATCCACTCATTGTGATGCTAAGGGCCTGATGACATAGATTTCATTGCTGAGTGATATTGCTTTGTAAGTAAATACCACAACTTCTTTATCCATTTTTCACTTTCTGCGATGTTGAACTTGTACTGTAAACGAGGTTCTTGTAAACAGAGGCGTCCCAAACTTTGGGGTGGCTGTGTCTTTTTGATTTTAATTTCCCTAAGCTATAGGACCATAAGTGGCAGTGCCCTAGGCTCTGTTGCTTTGTTTTTTAGATGTTTCAGGAAACACCATACACTTCTCCCGAGTGTCTGTTGGCAATTTACATCCCGCCCATCAGCATAACAAGGCTCCCAGTTCTCCATGGCCTGTCCTGCCTTTCTGGATTTTACACTTTTTTCAGATGGCCCTTTTGACCGGGGGGAAGTGAGACTTCATTGTAGTGCAGATTTCCTTTCAAGCTTGCTTGGTTGGCCAAAAAGGGCGTATGCGTTTTTTCCTGAATATATTCAGGAAAAAACGCATACGCCCTTTTTGGCCAAGTGCATCATTGTGGACGTTCTGCCTCTTTTCCTATGCTTTCAATGCAATTCCAGTCTACCTCCTGAAATCGGTTTCCTGCAATTCTGCCCCGCTTTCAAGTCCTCTTGGCAGCCTTACTTCAGTCTATTTTTGGACGATAGCTGTCATTTATAACTCTGCAGGTTTGTGAATTACAGTGCCCCTGAGCTCCTTTCTTCAACTCGCTTTCTTTTGAGCTGGCCGCAACACCGCAGGATGGCTTCACGCCCTAATCTGGTTCCGGCCCGGCATGCTGAGCCTTTGGTTAATTCCTCTTCCTGGTGGGAAATGAGAGTTAAATTTGCCTGTCCAGACACCTCCAGCTAGCCTCTCATTGGTTTTCGCTATTCCTGTTCATCTTCCGCAGAAATTGCAAACTGGGCCAAACAGGAGGTTAAAGGGACTGACTCTCCAAGTGGGGAGAGTGTTAGGAAAGCGTCTGGAATGTTGCACCCGAGTACCAGGGGAGGAAAACTGAGACATATTTGAACACGTCTCCCGATCACATGGTTGATTATACTCTAGGTTCCACATGCATGTTTTAGCTGAAGGAAGAATACCTTAAACCTGGGTAGTTGAAACCCGTGGAATGGGTACCATGCAATATGACTTCAAAGGGTCTTCATTTGCTCACCGCACCTCTCCAATCCTATCACTGCTGCGTTTATGCCCCTGTACACATGCTTGATTCTCTTTCGGAGACATAGCAATCCATAGCTTTTAAGATACTTACTAGTCAGGTACATTCTTAGGCGTTTAATATGGGGTGTTGAGTCCATTTCGTTGAGCAAGGAGTAGCTCTTGTCTATTCCATATTTGGCTTAAGGAACTTTATCTGTGCTCATTTCAATCTCTGGGTTTATGCAGCACCCCAACTCACCTTTACCCTTAAGCAAGCATAAGTTGGTTTTCTAAATTTGAGACCCTGTTCTGTTCTGTAATTCAGTTCCTGTGTAGCCAAGTTTCCATTCCGTGTATTAGTGATATCTTATGATGTTTCTTTTTCTGTGTGACTTATTTCAGTTAAAATCATCATACCTGAATCCACTCATTGTGCTGCTAAGGGCCTGATGACACAGATTTCATTGCTGAGTGATATTGCTTTGTAAGTAAATACCACAACTTCTTTATCCATTTTTCACTTTCTGCGATGTTGAACTTGTACTGTAAACGAGGTTCTTGTAAACAGAGGCGTCCCAAACTTTGGGGTGGCTGTGTCTTTTTGATTTTAATTTCCCTAAGCTATAGGACCATAAGTGGCAGTGCCCTAGGCTCTGTTGCTTTGTTTTTTAGATGTTTCAGGAAACACCATACACTTCTCCGGAGTGTCTGTTGGCAATTTACATCCCGCCCATCAGCATAACAAGGCTGCCAGTTCTCAATGGCCTGTTGCCTTTCTGGATTTTACACTTTTTTCAGATGGCCCTTTTGGCCGGGGGGAAGTGAGACTTCATTGTAGTGCAGATTTCCTTTGCAAGCTTGCTTGGTTGGCCAAAAAGGGCGTATGCGTTTTTTCCTGAATATATTCAGGAAAAAACGCATACGCCCTTTTTGGCCAAGTGCATCATTGTGGACGTTCTGCCTCTTTTCCTATGCTTTCAATGCAATTCCAGTCTACCTCCTGACATCGGTTTCCTGCAATTCTGCCCCGCTTTCAAGTCCCCTTGGCAGCCTTACTTCAGTCTATTTTTGGACGATAGCTGTCATTTATAACTCTGCAGGTTTGTGAATTACAGTGCCCCTGAGCTCCTTTCTTCAACTCGCTTTCTTGTGACCTGGCCGCAACACCGCAGGATGGCTTCAGGCCCTAATCTGGTTCCGGCAGGGCACGCTGAGCCTTTGGTTATTTCCTCTTCCTGGTGGGAAATGAGAGTTAAATTTGCCCGTCCAGACACCTCCAGCTAGCCTCTCATTGGTTCTCGCTATTCCTGTTCATCTTCCGCAGAAATTGCAAACTGGGCCAAACAGGAGGTTAAAGGCGCTGACTCTCCAAGTGGGGAGAGTGTTAGTAAAGCGTCTGGAATGTTGCACCCGAGTACCAGGGGAGGAAAACTGAGACATATTTGAACACGTCTCCCGTTCACATGGTTGATCATACTTGGGTTCCACATGCATGTTTTAGCTGAAGGAAGAATACCTTAAACCTGGAGAGTTGAGACCCGTGTAATGGGTACCATGCAATATGACTTCAAAGGGTCTTCATTTGCTCACCGAACCTCTCCAATCCTATCACTGCTGCGTTTATGCCCCTGTACACATGCTTGATTCTCTTTTGGAGACATAGCAATCCATAGGTTTTACGATACTTACTAGTCAGGTACATTCTTAGGCGTTTAATATGCGGTGTTGAGTCCATTTCGTTGAGCAAGGAGTAGCTCTTGTCTATTCCATATTTGGCTTAAGGAACTTTATCTGTGCTCATTTCAATCTCTGGTTTTATGCAGCACCCCAACTCACCTTTACCCTTAAGCAAGCATAAGTTGGTTTTCTAAATTTGAGACCCTGTTCTGTTCTGTAATTCAGTTCCTGTGTAGCCAAGTTTACATTCCGTGTATTACTGATATCTTATGATGTTTCTTTTTCTGTGTGACTTATTTCAGTTAGAATCATCATACCTGAATCCACTCATTGTGATGCTAAGGGCCTGATGACATAGATTTCATTGCTGAGTGATATTGCTTTGTAAGTAAATACCACAACTTCTTTATCCATTTTTCACTTTCTGCGATGTTGAACTTGTACTGTAAACGAGGTTCTTGTAAACAGAGGCGTCCCAAACTTTGGGGTGGCTGTGTCTTTTTGATTTTAATTTCCCTAAGCTATAGGACCATAAGTGGCAGTGCCCTAGGCTCTGTTGCTTTGTTTTTTAGATGTTTCAGGAAACACCATACACTTCTCCCGAGTGTCTGTTGGCAATTTACATCCCGCCCATCAGCATAACAAGGCTCCCAGTTCTCCATGGCCTGTCCTGCCTTTCTGGATTTTACACTTTTTTCAGATGGCCCTTTTGACCGGGGGGAAGTGAGACTTCATTGTAGTGCAGATTTCCTTTCAAGCTTGCTTGGTTGGCCAAAAAGGGCGTATGCGTTTTTTCCTGAATATATTCAGGAAAAAACGCATACGCCCTTTTTGGCCAAGTGCATCATTGTGGACGTTCTGCCTCTTTTCCTATGCTTTCAATGCAATTCCAGTCTACCTCCTGAAATCGGTTTCCTGCAATTCTGCCCCGCTTTCAAGTCCTCTTGGCAGCCTTACTTCAGTCTATTTTTGGACAATAGCTGTCATTTATAACTCTGCAGGTTTGTGAATTACAGTGCCCCTGAGCTCCTTTCTTCAACTCGCTTTCTTTTGAGCTGGCCGCAACACCGCAGGATGGCTTCACGCCCTAATCTGGTTCCGGCCCGGCATGCTGAGCCTTTGGTTAATTCCTCTTCCTGGTGGGAAATGAGAGTTAAATTTGCCTGTCCAGACACCTCCAGCTAGCCTCTCATTGGTTTTCGCTATTCCTGTTCATCTTCCGCAGAAATTGCAAACTGGGCCAAACAGGAGGTTAAAGGGACTGACTCTCCAAGTGGGGAGAGTGTTAGGAAAGCGTCTGGAATGTTGCACCCGAGTACCAGGGGAGGAAAACTGAGACATATTTGAACACGTCTCCCGATCACATGGTTGATTATACTCTAGGTTCCACATGCATGTTTTAGCTGAAGGAAGAATACCTTAAACCTGGGTAGTTGAAACCCGTGGAATGGGTACCATGCAATATGACTTCAAAGGGTCTTCATTTGCTCACCGCACCTCTCCAATCCTATCACTGCTGCGTTTATGCCCCTGTACACATGCTTGATTCTCTTTCGGAGACATAGCAATCCATAGCTTTTAAGATACTTACTAGTCAGGTACATTCTTAGGCGTTTAATATGGGGTGTTGAGTCCATTTCGTTGAGCAAGGAGTAGCTCTTGTCTATTCCATATTTGGCTTAAGGAACTTTATCTGTGCTCATTTCAATCTCTGGGTTTATGCAGCACCCCAACTCACCTTTACCCTTAAGCAAGCATAAGTTGGTTTTCTAAATTTGAGACCCTGTTCTGTTCTGTAATTCAGTTCCTGTGTAGCCAAGTTTCCATTCCGTGTATTAGTGATATCTTATGATGTTTCTTTTTCTGTGTGACTTATTTCAGTTAAAATCATCATACCTGAATCCACTCATTGTGCTGCTAAGGGCCTGATGACACAGATTTCATTGCTGAGTGATATTGCTTTGTAAGTAAATACCACAACTTCTTTATCCATTTTTCACTTTCTGCGATGTTGAACTTGTACTGTAAACGAGGTTCTTGTAAACAGAGGCGTCCCAAACTTTGGGGTGGCTGTGTCTTTTTGATTTTAATTTCCCTA
Source organism: Stenella coeruleoalba (assembly GCF_951394435.1). NCBI lineage: Eukaryota > Metazoa > Chordata > Mammalia > Artiodactyla > Delphinidae > Stenella > Stenella coeruleoalba. Next base: position 1,086,366 of record NW_027645992.1, on the reverse strand, counting down.
AGCTATAGGACCATAAGTGGCAGTGCCCTAGGCTCTGTTGCTTTGTTTTTTAGATGTTTCAGGAAACACCATACACTTCTCCGGAGTGTCTGTTGGCAATTTACATCCCGCCCATCAGCATAACAAGGCTGCCAGTTCTCAATGGCCTGTTGCCTTTCTGGATTTTACACTTTTTTCAGATGGCCCTTTTGGCCGGGGGGAAGTGAGACTTCATTGTAGTGCAGATTTCCTTTGCAAGCTTGCTTGGTTGGCCAAAAAGGGCGTATGCGTTTTTTCCTGAATATATTCAGGAAAAAACGCATACGCCCTTTTTGGCCAAGTGCATCATTGTGGACGTTCTGCCTCTTTTCCTATGCTTTCAATGCAATTCCAGTCTACCTCCTGAAATCGGTTTCCTGCAATTCTGCCCCGCTTTCAAGTCCCCTTGGCAGCCTTACTTCAGTCTATTTTTGGACGATAGCTGTCATTTATAACTCTGCAGGTTTGTGAATTACAGTGCCCCTGAGCTCCTTTCTTCAACTCGCTTTCTTGTGACCTGGCCGCAACACCGCAGGATGGCTTCAGGCCCTAATCTGGTTCCGGCAGGGCACGCTGAGCCTTTGGTTATTTCCTCTTCCTGGTGGGAAATGAGAGTTAAATTTGCCCGTCCAGACACCTCCAGCTAGCCTCTCATTGGTTCTCGCTATTCCTGTTCATCTTCCGCAGAAATTGCAAACTGGGCCAAACAGGAGGTTAAAGGCGCTGACTCTCCAAGTGGGGAGAGTGTTAGTAAAGCGTCTGGAATGTTGCACCTGAGTACCAGGGGAGGAAAACTGAGACATATTTGAACACGTCTCCCGTTCACATGGTTGATCATACTTGGGTTCCACATGCATGTTTTAGCTGAAGGAAGAATACCTTAAACCTGGAGAGTTGAGACCCGTGTAATGGGTACCATGCAATATGACTTCAAAGGGTCTTCATTTGCTCACCGAACCTCTCCAATCCTATCACTGCTGCGTTTATGCCCCTGTACACATGCTTGATTCTCTTTTGGAGACATAGCAATCCATAGGTTTTACGATACTTACTAGTCAGGTACATTCTTAGGCGTTTAATATGCGGTGTTGAGTCCATTTCGTTGAGCAAGGAGTAGCTCTTGTCTATTCCATATTTGGCTTAAGGAACTTTATCTGTGCTCATTTCAATCTCTGGTTTTATGCAGCACCCCAACTCACCTTTACCCTTAAGCAAGCATAAGTTGGTTTTCTAAATTTGAGACCCTGTTCTGTTCTGTAATTCAGTTCCTGTGTAGCCAAGTTTACATTCCGTGTATTACTGATATCTTATGATGTTTCTTTTTCTGTGTGACTTATTTCAGTTAGAATCATCATACCTGAATCCACTCATTGTGATGCTAAGGGCCTGATGACATAGATTTCATTGCTGAGTGATATTGCTTTGTAAGTAAATACCACAACTTCTTTATCCATTTTTCACTTTCTGCGATGTTGAACTTGTACTGTAAACGAGGTTCTTGTAAACAGAGGCGTCCCAAACTTTGGGGTGGCTGTGTCTTTTTGATTTTAATTTCCCTAAGCTATAGGACCATAAGTGGCAGTGCCCTAGGCTCTGTTGCTTTGTTTTTTAGATGTTTCAGGAAACACCATACACTTCTCCCGAGTGTCTGTTGGCAATTTACATCCCGCCCATCAGCATAACAAGGCTCCCAGTTCTCCATGGCCTGTCCTGCCTTTCTGGATTTTACACTTTTTTCAGATGGCCCTTTTGACCGGGGGGAAGTGAGACTTCATTGTAGTGCAGATTTCCTTTCAAGCTTGCTTGGTTGGCCAAAAAGGGCGTATGCGTTTTTTCCTGAATATATTCAGGAAAAAACGCATACGCCCTTTTTGGCCAAGTGCATCATTGTGGACGTTCTGCCTCTTTTCCTATGCTTTCAATGCAATTCCAGTCTACCTCCTGAAATCGGTTTCCTGCAATTCTGCCCCGCTTTCAAGTCCTCTTGGCAGCCTTACTTCAGTCTATTTTTGGACGATAGCTGTCATTTATAACTCTGCAGGTTTGTGAATTACAGTGCCCCTGAGCTCCTTTCTTCAACTCGCTTTCTTTTGAGCTGGCCGCAACACCGCAGGATGGCTTCACGCCCTAATCTGGTTCCGGCCCGGCATGCTGAGCCTTTGGTTAATTCCTCTTCCTGGTGGGAAATGAGAGTTAAATTTGCCTGTCCAGACACCTCCAGCTAGCCTCTCATTGGTTTTCGCTATTCCTGTTCATCTTCCGCAGAAATTGCAAACTGGGCCAAACAGGAGGTTAAAGGGACTGACTCTCCAAGTGGGGAGAGTGTTAGGAAAGCGTCTGGAATGTTGCACCCGAGTACCAGGGGAGGAAAACTGAGACATATTTGAACACGTCTCCCGATCACATGGTTGATTATACTCTAGGTTCCACATGCATGTTTTAGCTGAAGGAAGAATACCTTAAACCTGGGTAGTTGAAACCCGTGGAATGGGTACCATGCAATATGACTTCAAAGGGTCTTCATTTGCTCACCGCACCTCTCCAATCCTATCACTGCTGCGTTTATGCCCCTGTACACATGCTTGATTCTCTTTCGGAGACATAGCAATCCATAGCTTTTAAGATACTTACTAGTCAGGTACATTCTTAGGCGTTTAATATGGGGTGTTGAGTCCATTTCGTTGAGCAAGGAGTAGCTCTTGTCTATTCCATATTTGGCTTAAGGAACTTTATCTGTGCTCATTTCAATCTCTGGGTTTATGCAGCACCCCAACTCACCTTTACCCTTAAGCAAGCATAAGTTGGTTTTCTAAATTTGAGACCCTGTTCTGTTCTGTAATTCAGTTCCTGTGTAGCCAAGTTTCCATTCCGTGTATTAGTGATATCTTATGATGTTTCTTTTTCTGTGTGACTTATTTCAGTTAAAATCATCATACCTGAATCCACTCATTGTGCTGCTAAGGGCCTGATGACACAGATTTCATTGCTGAGTGATATTGCTTTGTAAGTAAATACCACAACTTCTTTATCCATTTTTCACTTTCTGCGATGTTGAACTTGTACTGTAAACGAGGTTCTTGTAAACAGAGGCGTCCCAAACTTTGGGGTGGCTGTGTCTTTTTGATTTTAATTTCCCTAAGCTATAGGACCATAAGTGGCAGTGCCCTAGGCTCTGTTGCTTTGTTTTTTAGATGTTTCAGGAAACACCATACACTTCTCCCGAGTGTCTGTTGGCAATTTACATCCCGCCCATCAGCATAACAAGGCTCCCAGTTCTCCATGGCCTGTCCTGCCTTTCTGGATTTTACACTTTTTTCAGATGGCCCTTTTGACCGGGGGGAAGTGAGACTTCATTGTAGTGCAGATTTCCTTTCAAGCTTGCTTGGTTGGCCAAAAAGGGCGTATGCGTTTTTTCCTGAATATATTCAGGAAAAAACGCATACGCCCTTTTTGGCCAAGTGCATCATTGTGGACGTTCTGCCTCTTTTCCTATGCTTTCAATGCAATTCCAGTCTACCTCCTGAAATCGGTTTCCTGCAATTCTGCCCCGCTTTCAAGTCCTCTTGGCAGCCTTACTTCAGTCTATTTTTGGACGATAGCTGTCATTTATAACTCTGCAGGTTTGTGAATTACAGTGCCCCTGAGCTCCTTTCTTCAACTCGCTTTCTTTTGAGCTGGCCGCAACACCGCAGGATGGCTTCACGCCCTAATCTGGTTCCGGCCCGGCATGCTGAGCCTTTGGTTAATTCCTCTTCCTGGTGGGAAATGAGAGTTAAATTTGCCTGTCCAGACACCTCCAGCTAGCCTCTCATTGGTTTTCGCTATTCCTGTTCATCTTCCGCAGAAATTGCAAACTGGGCCAAACAGGAGGTTAAAGGGACTGACTCTCCAAGTGGGGAGAGTGTTAGGAAAGCGTCTGGAATGTTGCACCCGAGTACCAGGGGAGGAAAACTGAGACATATTTGAACACGTCTCCCGATCACATGGTTGATTATACTCTAGGTTCCACATGCATGTTTTAGCTGAAGGAAGAATACCTTAAACCTGGGTAGTTGAAACCCGTGGAATGGGTACCATGCAATATGACTTCAAAGGGTCTTCATTTGCTCACCGCACCTCTCCAATCCTATCACTGCTGCGTTTATGCCCCTGGACACATGCTTGATTCTCTTTCGGAGACATAGCAATCCATAGCTTTTAAGATACTTACTAGTCAGGTACATTCTTAGGCGTTTAATATGGGGTGTTGAGTCCATTTCGTTGAGCAAGGAGTAGCTCTTGTCTATTCCATATTTGGCTTAAGGAACTTTATCTGTGCTCATTTCAATCTCTGGGTTTATGCAGCACCCCAACTCACCTTTACCCTTAAGCAAGCATAAGTTGGTTTTCTAAATTTGAGACCCTGTTCTGTTCTGTAATTCAGTTCCTGTGTAGCCAAGTTTCCATTCCGTGTATTACTGATATCTTATGATGTTTCTTTTTCTGTGTGACTTATTTCAGTTAGAATCATCATACCTGAATCCACTCATTGTGCTGCTAAGGGCCTGATGACACAGATTTCATTGCTGAGTGATATTGCTTTGTAAGTAAATACCACAACTTCTTTATCCATTTTTCACTTTCTGCGATGTTGAACTTGTACTGTAAACGAGGTTCTTGTAAACAGAGCTGTTCCAAACTTTGGGGTGGCTGTGTCTTTTTTATTTTAATTTCCCTAAGCTATAGGACCATAAGTGGAAGTGCCCTAGGCTCTGTTGCTTTGTTTTTTAGATGTTTCAGGAAACACCATACACTTCTCCCACGTGTCTGTTGGCAATTTACATCCCGCCCATCAGCATAACAAGGCTCCCAGTTCTCAATGGCCTGTTGCCTTTCTGGATTTTACACTTTTTTCAGATGGCCCTTTTGGCCGGGGGGAAGTGAGACTTCATTGTAGTGCAGATTTCCTTTGCAAGCTTGCTTGGTTGGCCAAAAAGGGCGTATGCGTTTTTTCCTGAATATATTCAGGAGAAAACGCATACGCCCTTTTTGGCCAAGTGCATCATTGTGGACGTTCTGCCTCTTTTCCTATGCTTTCAATGCAATTCCAGTCTACCTCCTGAAATCGGTTTCCTGCAATTCTGCCCCTCTTTCAAGTCCTCTTGGCAGCCTTACTTCAGTCTATTTTTGGACGATAGCTGTCATTTATAACTCTGCAGGTTTGTGAATTACAGTGCCCCTGAGCTCCTTTCTTCAACTCGCTTTCTTGTGACCTGGCCGCAACACCGCAGGATGGCTTCAGGCCCTAATCTGGTTCCGGCCCGGCATGCTGAGCCTTTGGTTAATTCCTCTTCCTGGTGGGAAATGAGAGTTAAATTTGCCCGTCCAGACACCTCCAGCTAGCCTCTCATTGGTTCTCGCTATTCCTGTTCATCTTCCGCAGAAATTGCAAACTGGGCCAAACAGGAGGTTAAAGGGACTGACTCTCCAAGTGGGGAGAGTGTTAGTAAAGCGTCTGGAATGTTGCACCCGAGTACCAGGGGAGGAAAACTGAGACATATTTGAACACGTCTCCCGATCACATGGTTGATCATACTCTAGGTTCCACATGCATGTTTTAGCTGAAGGAAGAATACCTTAAACCTGGGTAGTTGAAACCCGTGGAATGGGTACCATGCAATATGACTTCAAAGGGTCTTCATTTGCTCACCGAACCTCTCCAATCCTATCACTGCTGCGTTTATGCCCCTGTACACATGCTTGATTCTCTTTCGGAGACATAGCAATCCATAGGTTTTAAGATACTTACTAGTCAGGTACATTCTTAGGCGTTTAATATGGGGTGTTGAGTCCATTTCGTTGAGCAAGGAGTAGCTCTTGTCTATTCCATATTTGGCTTAAGGAACTTTATCTGTGCTCATTTCAATCTCTGGTTTTATGCAGCACCCCAACTCACCTTTACCCTTAAGCAAGCATAAGTTGGTTTTCTAAATTTGAGACCCTGTTCTGTTCTGTAATTCAGTTCCTGTGTAGCCAAGTTTACATTCCGTGTATTACTGATATCTTATGATGTTTCTTTTTCTGTGTGACTTATTTCAGTTAGAATCATCATACCTGAATCCACTCATTGTGCTGCTAAGGGCCTGATGACACAGATTTCATTGCTGAGTGATATTGCTTTGTAAGTAAATACCACAACTTCTTTATCCATTTTTCACTTTCTGCGATGTTGAACTTGTACTGTAAACGAGGTTCTTGTAAACAGAGCCGTTCCAAACTTTGGGGTGGCTGTGTCTTTTTGATTTTAATTTCCCTAAGCTATAGGACCATAAGTGGCAGTGCCCTAGGCTCTGTTGCTTTGTTTTTTAGATGTTTCATGAAATACCATACACTCCTCCCGAGTGTCTGTTGGCAATTTACATCTCGCCCATCAGCATAACAAGGCTCCCAGTTCTCCATGGCCTGTCCTGCCTTTCTGGATTTTACACTTTTTTCAGATGGCCCTTTTGACCGGGGGGAAGTGAGACTTCATTGTAGTGCAGATTTCCTTTGCAAGCTTGCTTGGTTGGCCAAAAAGGGCGTATGCGTTTTTTCCTGAATATATTCAGGAAAAAACGCATACGCCCTTTTTGGCCAAGTGCATCATTGTGGACGTTCTGCCTCTTTTCCTATGCTTTCAATGCAATTCCAGTCTACCTCTTGAAATTGGTGTCCTGCAATTCTGCCCCGCTTTCAAGTCCTCTTGGCAGCCTTACTTCAGTCTATTTTTGGACGATAGCTGTCATTTATAACTCTGCAGGTTTGTGAATTACAGTGCCCCTGAGCTCCTTTCTTCAACTCGCTTTCTTGTGACCTGGCTGCAACACCGCAGGATGGCTTCAGGCCCTAATCTGGTTCCGGCCCGGCATGCTGAGCCTTTGGTTAATTCCTCTTCCTGGTGGGAAATGAGAGTTAAATTTGCCCGTCCAGACACCTCCAGCTAGCCTCTCATTGGTTCTCGCTATTCCTGTTCATCTTCCGCAGAAATTGCAAACTGGGCCAAACAGGAGGTTAAAGGGACTGACTCTCCAAGTGGGGAGAGTGTTAGTAAAGTGTCTGGAATGTTGCACCCGAGTACCAGGGGAGGAAAACTGAGACATATTTAAACACGTCTCCCGATCACATGGTTGATCATACTCTAGGTTCCACATGCATGTTTTAGCTGAAGGAAGAATACCTTAAACCTGGGTAGTTGAAACCCTTGGAATGGGTACCATGCAATATGACTTCAAAGGGTCTTCATTTGCTCACCGCACCTCTCCAATCCTATCACTGCTGCGTTTATGCCCCTGTACACATGCTTGATTCTCTTTCGGAGACATAGCAATCCATAGGTTTTAAGATACTTACTAGTCAGGTACATTCTTAGGCGTTTCATATGGGGTGTTGAGTCCATTTCGTTGAGCAAGGATTAGCTCTTGTCTATTCCATATTTGGCTTAAGGAACTTTATCTGTGCTCATTTCAATCTCTGGTTTTATGCAGCACCCCAACTCTCCTTTACCCTTAAGCAAGAATAAGTTGGTTTTCTAAATTTGAGACCCTGTTCTGTTCTGTAATTCAGTTCCTGTGTAGCCAAGTTTACATTCCGTGTATTACTGATATCTTATGATGTTTCTTTTTCTGTGTGACTTATTTCAGTTAGAATCATCATACCTGAATCCACTCATTGTGCTGCTAAGGGCCTGATGACACAGATTTCATTGCTGAGTGATATTGCTTTGTAAGTAAATACCACAACTTCTTTACCCATTTTTCACTTTCTGCGATGTTGAACTTGTACTGTAAACGAGGTTCCTGTAAACAGAGCCGTTCCAAACTTTGGGGTGGCTGTGTCTTTTTGATTTTAATTTCCCTAAGCTATAGGACCATAAGTGGAAGTGCCCTAGGCTCTGTTGCTTTGTTTTTTAGATGTTTCAGGAAACACCATACACTTCTCCCAAGTGTCTGTTGGCAATTTACATCCCGCCCATCAGCATAACAAGGCTCCCAGTTCTCAATGGCCTGTTGCCTTTCTGGATTTTACACTTTTTTCAGATGGCCCTTTTGGCCGGGGGGAAGTGAGACTTCATTGTAGTGCAGATTTCCTTTGCAAGCTTGCTTGGTTGGCCAAAAAGGGCGTATGCGTTTTTTCCTGAATATATTCAGGAAAAAACGCATACGCCCTTTTTGGCCAAGGGCATCATTGTGGACGTTCTGCCTCTTTTCCTATGCTTTCAATGCAATTCCAGTCTACCTCCTGAAATCGGTTTCCTGCAATTCTGCCCCACTTTCAAGTCCTCTTGGCAGCCTTACTTCAGTCTATTTTTGGACGATAGCTGTCATTTATAACTCTGCAGGTTTGTGAATTACAGTGCCCCTGAGCTCCTTTCTTCAACTCGCTTTCTTGTGACCTGGCCACAACACCGCAGGATGGCTTCAGGCCCTAATCTGGTTCCGGCCCAGCATGCTGAGCCTTTGGTTAATTCCTCTTCCTGGTGGGAAATGAGAGTTAAATTTGCCCGTCCAGACACCTTCAGCTAGCCTGTCATTGGTTCTCGCTATTCCTGTTCATCTTCCGCAGAAATTGCAAACTGGGCCAAACAGGAGGTTAAAGGGACTGACTCTCCAAGTGGGGAGAGTGTTAGTAAAGCGTCTGGAATGTTGCACCCGAGTACCAGGGGAGGAAAACTGAGACATATTTGAACACGTCTCCCGATCACATGGTTGATCATACTCTAGGTTCCACATGCATGTTTTAGCTGAAGGAAGAATACCTTAAACCTGGGTAGTTGAAACCCGTGTAATGGGTACCATGCAATATGACTTCAAAGGGTCTTCATTTGCTCACCGAACCTCTCCAATCCTATCACTGCTGCGTTTATGCCCCTGTACACATGCTTGATTCTCTTTCGGAGACATAGCAATCCATAGGTTTTAAGATACTTACAAGTCAGGTACATTCTTAGGTGTTTAATATGCGGTGTTGAGTCCATTTCGTTGAGCAAGGAGTAGCTCTTGTCTATTCCATATTTGGCTTAAGGAACATTATCTGTGCTCATTTCAATCTCTGGTTTTATGCAGCACCCCAACTCACCTTTACCCTTAAGCAAGAATAAGTTGGTTTTCTAAATTTGAGACCCTGTTCTGTTCTGTAATTCAGTTCCTGTGTAGCCAAGTTTACATTCCGTGTATTACTGATATCTTATGATGTTTCTTTTTCTGTGTGACTTATTTCAGTTAGAATCATCATACCTGAATCCACTCATTGTGCTGCTAAGGGCCTGATGACACAGATTTCATTGCTGAGTGATATTGCTTTGTAAGTAAATACCACAACTTCTTTATCCATTTTTCACTTTCTGCGATGTTGAACTTGTACTGTAAACGAGGTTCTTGTAAACAGAGCCGTTCCAAACTTTGGGGTGGCTGTGTCTTTTTTATTTTAATTTCCCTAAGCTATAGGACCATAAGTGGCAGTGCCCTAGGCTCTGTTGCTTTGTTTTTTAGATGTTTCAGGAAACACCATACACTTCTCCCGAGTGTCTGTTGGCAATTTACATCCCGCCCATCAGCATAACAAGGCTCCCAGTTTTCCATGGCCTGTCCTGCCTTTCTGGATTTTACACTTTTTTCAGATGGCCCTTTTGACCAGGGGGAAGTGAGACTTCATTGTAGTGCAGATTTCCTTTGCAAGCTTGCTTGGTTGGCCAAAAAGGGCGTATGCGTTTTTTCCTGAATATATTCAGGAAAAAACGCATACGCCCTTTTTGGCCAAGTGCATCATTGTGGACGTTCTGCCTCTTTTCCTATGCTTTCAATGCAATTCCAGTCTACCTCCTGAAATCGGTTTCCTGCAATTCTGCCCCGCTTTCAAGTCCTCTTGGCAGCCTTACTTCAGTCTATTTTTGGACGATAGCTGTCATTTATAACTCTGCAGGTTTGTGAATTACAGTGCCCCTGAGCTCCTATCTTCAACTCGCTTTCTTGTGACCTGGCCGCAACACCACAGGATGGCTTCAGGCCCTAATCTGGTTCCGGCCCGGCATGCTGAGCCTTTGGTTAATTCCTCTTCCTGGTGGGAAATGAGAGTTAAATTTGCCCGTCCAGACACCTCCAGCTAGCCTCTCATTGGTTCTCGCTATTCCTGTTCATCTTCCGCAGAAATTGCAAACTGGGCCAAACAGGAGGTTAAAGGGACTGACTCTCCAAGTGGGGAGAGTGTTAGTAAAGCGTCTGGAATGTTGCACCCGAGTACCAGGGGAGGAAAACTGAGACATATTTAAACACGTCTCCCGATCACATGGTTGATCATACTCTAGGTTCCACATGCATGTTTTAGCTGAAGGAAGAATACCTTAAACCTGGGTAGTTGAAACCCGTGGAATGGGTACCATGCAATATGACTTCAAAGGGTCTTCATTTGCTCACCGCACCTCTCCAATCCTATCACTGCTGCGTTTATGCCCCTGTACACATGCTTGATTCTCTTTCGGAGACATAGCAATCCATAGGTTTTAAGATACTTACTAGTCAGGTACATTCTTAGGCGTTTAATATGGGGTGTTGAGTCCATTTCGTTGAGCAAGGATTAGCTCTTGTCTATTCCATATTTGGCTTAAGGAACTTTATCTGTGCTCATTTCAATCTCTGGTTTTATGCAGCACCCCAACTCACCTTTACCCTTAAGCAAGAATAAGTTGGTTTTCTAAATTTGAGACCCTGTTCTGTTCTGTAATTCAGTTCCTGTGTAGCCAAGTTTACATTCCGTGTATTACTGATATCTTATGATGTTTCTTTTTCTGTGTGACTTATTTCAGTTAGAATCATCATACCTGAATCCACTCATTGTGCTGCTAAGGGCCTGATGACACAGATTTCATTGCTGAGTGATATTGCTTTGTAAGTAAATACCACAACTTCTTTATCCATTTTTCACTTTCTGCGATGTTGAACTTGTACTGTAAACGAGGTTCCTGTAAACAGAGCCATTCCAAACTTTGGGGTGGCTGTGTCTTTTTGATTTTAATTTCCCTAAGCTATAGGACCATAAGTGGCAGTGCCCTAGGCTCTGTTGCTTTGTTTTTTAGATGTTTCAGGAAACACCATACACTTCTCCCAAGTGTCTGTTGGCAATTTACATCCCGCCCATCAGCATAACAAGGCTCCCAGTTCTCCATGGCCTGTCCTGCCTTTCTGGATTTTACACTTTTTTCAGATGGCCCTTTTGACCAGGGGGAAGTGAGACTTCATTGTAGTGCAGATTTCCTTTGCAAGCTTGCTTGGTTGGCCAAAAAGGGCGTATGCGTTTTTTCCTGAATATATTCAGGAAAAAACGCATACGCCCTTTTTGGCCAAGTGCATCATTGTGGACGTTCTGCCTCTTTTCCTATGCTTTCAATGCAATTCCAGTCTACCTCCTGAAATCGGTTTCCTGCAATTCTGCCCCGCTTTCAAGTCCTCTTGGCAGCCTTACTTCAGTCTATTTTTGGACGATAGCTGTCATTTATAACTCTGCAGGTTTGTGAATTACAGTGCCCCTGAGCTCCTATCTTCAACTCGCTTTCTTGTGACCTGGCCGCAACACCACAGGATGGCTTCAGGCCCTAATCTGGTTCCGGCCCGGCATGCTGAGCCTTTGGTTAATTCCTCTTCCTGGTGGGAAATGAGAGTTAAATTTGCCCGTCCAGACACCTCCAGCTAGCCTCTCATTGGTTCTCGCTATTCCTGTTCATCTTCCGCAGAAATTGCAAACTGGGCCAAACAGGAGGTTAAAGGGACTGACTCTCCAAGTGGGGAGAGTGTTAGTAAAGCGTCTGGAATGTTGCACCCGAGTACCAGGGGAGGAAAATTGAGACATATTTGAACACGTCTCCCGATCACATGGTTGATCATACTCTAGGTTCCACATGCATGTTTTAGCTGAAGGAAGAATACCTTAAACCTGGGTAGTTGAAACCCGTGGAATGGGTACCATGCAATATGACTTCAAAGGGTCTTCATTTGCTCACCGAAACTCTCCAATCCTATCACTGCTGCGTTTATGCCCCTGTACACATGCTTGATTCTCTTTCGGAGACATAGCAATCCATAGGTTTTAAGATACTTACTAGTCAGGTACATTCTTAGGCGTTTAATATGGGGTGTTGAGTCCATTTCGTTGAGCAAGGAGTAGCTCTTGTCTATTCCATATTTGGCTTAAGGAACTTTATCTGTGCTCATTTCAATCTCTGGTTTTATGCAGCACCCCAACTCACCTTTACCCTTAAGCAAGCATAAGTTGGTTTTCTAAATTTGAGACCCTGTTCTGTTCTGTAATTCAGTTCCTGTGTAGCCAAGTTTACATTCCGTGTATTACTGATATCTTATGATGTTTCTTTTTCTGTGTGACTTATTTCAGTTAGAATCATCATACCTGAATCCACTCATTGTGCTGCTAAGCGCCTGATGACACAGATTTCATTGCTGAGTGATATTGCTTTGTAAGTAAATACCACAACTTCTTTATCCATTTTTCACTTTCTGCGATGTTGAACTTGTACTGTAAATGAGGTTCTTGTAAACAGAGCCGTTCCAAACTTTGGGGTGGCTGTGTCTTTTTGATTTTAATTTCCCTAAGCTATAGGACCATAAGTGGAAGTGCCCTAGGCTCTGTTGCTTTGTTTTTTAGATGTTTCAGGAAACACCATACACTTCTCCCCAGTGGTTGTTGGCAATTTACATCCCGCCCATCAGCATAACAAGGCTCCCGGTTCTCCATGGCCTGTCCTGCCTTTCTGGATTTTACACTTTTTTCAGATGGCCCTTTTGACCGGGGGGAAGTGAGACTTCATTGTAGTGCAGATTTCCTTTGCAAGCTTGCTTGGTTGGCCAAAAAGGGCGTATGCGTTTTTTCCTGAATATATTCAGGAAAAAACGCATACGCCCTTTTTGGCCAAGTGCATCATTGTGGACGTTCTGCCTCTTTTCCTATGCTTTCAATGCAATTCCAGTCTACCTCCTGAAATCGGTTTCCTGCAATTCTGCCCCGCTTTCAAGTCCTCTTGGCAGCCTTACTTCAGTCTATTTTTGGACGATAGCTGTCATTTATAACTCTGCAGGTTTGTGAATTACAGTGCCCCTGAGCTCCTTTCTTCAACTCGCTTTCTTGTGACCTGGCCGCAACACCGCAGGATGGCTTCAGGCCCTAATCTGGTTCCGGCACGGCACGCTGAGCCTTTGGTTATTTCCTCTTCCTGGTGTGAAATGAGAGTTAAATTTGCCCGTCCAGACACCTCCAGCTAGTCTCTCATTGGTTCTCGCTATTCCTGTTCATCTTCCGCAGAAATTGCAAACTGGGCCAAACAGGAGGTTAAAGGGACTGACTCTCCAAGTGGGGAGAGTGTTAGGAAAGCGTCTGGAATGTTGCACCCGAGTACCAGGGGAGGAAAACTGAGACATATTTGAACACGTCTCCCGATCACATGGTTGATCATACTCTAGGTTCCACATGCATGTTTTAGCTGAAGGAAGAATACCTTAAACCTGGGTAGTTGAAACCCGTGGAATGGGTACCATGCAATATGACTTCAAAGAGTCTTCATTTGCTCACCGAACCTCTCCAATCCTATCACTGCTGCGTTTATGCCCCTGTACACATGCTTGATTCTCTTTCGGAGACATAGCAATCCATAGGTTTTAAGATACTTACTAGTCAGGTACATTCTTAGGCGTTTAATATGCGGTGTTGAGTCCATTTCGTTGAGCAAGGAGTAGCTCTTGTCTATTCCATATTTGGCTTAAGGAACTTTATCTGTGCTCATTTCAATCTCTGTTTTTATGCAGCACCCCAACTCACCTTTACCCTTAAGCAAGAATAAGTTGGTTTTCTAAATTTGAGACCCTGTTCTGTTCTGTAATTCAGTTCCTGTGTAGCCAAGTTTCCATTCCGTGTATTACTGATATCTTATGATGTTTCTTTTTCTGTGTGACTTATTTCAGTTAGAATCATCATACCTGAATCCACTCATTGTGCTGCTAAGGGCCTGATGACACAGATTTCATTGCTGAGTGATATTGCTTTGTAAGTAAATACCACAACTTCTTTATCCATTTTTCACTTTCTGCGATGTTGAACTTGTACTGTAAACGAGGTTCTTGTAAACAGAGCCGTTCCAAACTTTGGGGTGGCTGTGTCTTTTTGATTTTAATTTCCCTAAGCTATAGGACCATAAGTGGAAGTGCCCTAGGTTCTGTTGCTTTGTTTTTTAGATGTTTCAGGAAACACCATACACTTCTCCCAAGTGTCTGTTGGCAATTTACATCCCGCCCATCAGCATAACAAGGCTCCCAGTTCTCAATGGCCTGTTGCCTTTCTGGATTTTACACTTTTTTCAGATGGCCCTTTTGGCCGGGGGGAAGTGAGACTTCATTGTAGTGCAGATTTCCTTTGCAAGCTTGCTTGGTTGGCCAAAAAGGGCGTATGCGTTTTTTCCTGAATATATTCAGGAAAAAACGCATACGCCCTTTTTGGCCAAGTGCATCATTGTGGACGTTCTGCCTCTTTTCCTATGCTTTCAATGCAATTCCAGTCTACCTCCTGAAATCGGTTTCCTGCAATTCTGCCCCGCTTTCAAGTCCTCTTGGCAGCCTTACTTCAGTCTATTTTTGGACGATAGCTGTCATTTATAACTCTGCAGGTTTGTGAATTACAGTGCCCCTGAGCTCCTTTCTTCAACTCGCTTTCTTGTGACCTGGCCGCAACACCGCAGGATGGCTTCAGGCCCTAATCTCGTTCCGGCCCGGCATGCTGAGCCTTTGGTTAATTCCTCTTCCTGGTGGGAAATGAGAGTTAAATTTGCCCGTCCAGACACCTCCAGCTAGCCTGTCATTGGTTCTCGCTATTCCTGTTCATCTTCCGCAGAAATTGCAAACTGGGCCAAACAGGAGGTTAAAGGGACTGACTCTCCAAGTGGGGAGAGTGTTAGTAAAGCGTCTGGAATGTTTCACCCGAGTACCAGGGGAGGAAAACTGAGACATATTTGAACACGTCTCCCGATCACATGGTTGATCATACTCTAGGTTCCACATGCATGTTTTAGCTGAAGGAAGAATACCTTAAACCTGGGTAGTTGAAACCCGTGGAATGGGTACCATGCAATATGACTTCAAAGGGTCTTCATTTGCTCACCGAACCTCTCCAATCCTATCACTGCTGCGTTTATGCCCCTGTACACATGCTTGATTCTCTTTCGGAGACATAGCAATCCATAGGTTTTAAGATACTTACTAGTCAGGTACATTCTTAGGTGTTTAATATGCGGTGTTGAGTCCATTTCGTTGAGCAAGGAGTAGCTCTTGTCTATTCCATATTTGGCTTAAGGAACTTTATCTGTGCTCATTTCAATCTCTGGTTTTATGCAGCACCCCAACTCACCTTTACCCTTAAGCAAGCATAAGTTGGTTGTCTAAATTTGAGACCCTGTTCTGTTCTGTAATTCAGTTCCTGTGTAGCCAAGTTTACATTCCGTGTATTACTGATATCTTATGATGTTTCTTTTTCTGTGTGACTTATTTCAGTTAGAATCATCATACCTGAATCCACTCATTGTGCTGCTAAGGGCCTGATGACACAGATTTCATTGCTGAGTGATATTGCTTTGTAAGTAAATACCACAACTTCTTTATCCATTTTTCACTTTCTGCGATGTTGAACTTGTACTGTAAACGAGGTTCTTGTAAACAAAGCCGTTCCAAACTTTGGGGTGGCTGTGTCTTTTTGATTTTAATTTCCCTAAGCTATAGGACCATAAGTGGAAGTGCCCTAGGTTCTGTTGCTTTGTTTTTTAGATGTTTCAGGAAACACCATACACTTCTCCCGAGTGGTTGTTGGCAATTTACATCCCGCCCATCAGCATAACAAGGCTCCCAGTTCTCCATGGCCTGTCCTGCCTTTCTGGATTTTACACTTTTTTCAGATGGCCCTTTTGGCCGGGGGGAAGTGAGACTTCATTGTAGTGCAGATTTCCTTTGCAAGCTTGCTTGGTTGGCCAAAAAGGGCGTATGCGTTTTTTCCTGAATATATTCAGGAAAAAACGCATACGCCCTTTTTGGACAAGTGCATCATTGTGGACGTTCTGCCTCTTTTCCTATGCTTTCAATGCAATTCCAGTCTACCTCCTGAAATCGGTTTCCTGCAATTCTGCCCCGCTTTCAAGTCCTCTTGGCAGCCTTACTTCAGTCTATTTTTGGACGATAGCTGTCATTTATAACTCTGCAGGTTTGTGAATTACAGTGCCCCTGAGCTCCTTTCTTCAACTCGCTTTCTTTTGAGCTGGCCGCAACACCGCAGGATGGCTTCATGCCCTAATCTGGTTCCGGTACGGCATGCTGAGCCTTTGGTTATTTCCTCTTCCTGGTGGGAAATGAGAGTTAAGTTTGCCCGTCCAGACACCTCCAGCTAGTCTCTCATTGGTTCTCGCTATTCCTGTTCATCTTCCGCAGAAATTGCAAACTGGGCCAAACAGGAGGTTAAAGGCGCTGACTCTCCAAGTGGGGAGAGTGTTAGTAAAGCGTCTGGAATGTTGCACCCGAGTTCCAGGGGAGGAAAACTGAGACATATTTGAACACGTCTCCCGATCACATGGTTGATCATAGTCTAGGTTCCACATGCATGTTTTAGCTGAAGGAAGAATACCTTAAACCTGGGTAGTTGAAACCCGTGTAATGGGTACCATGCAATATGACTTCAAAGGGTCTTCATTTGCTCACCGCACCTCTCCAATCCTATCACTGCTGCATTTATGCCCCTGTACACATGCTTGATTCTCTTTCGGAGACATAGCAATCCATAGGTTTTAAGATACTTACTAGTCAGGTACATTCTTAGGCGTTTAATATGCGGTGTTGAGTCCATTTCGTTGAGCAAGGAGTAGCTCTTGTCTATTCCATATTTGGCTTAAGGAACTTTATCTGTGCTCATTTCAATCTCTGGTTTTATGCAGCACCCCAACTCACCTTTACCCTTAAGCAAGCATAAGTTGGTTTTCTAAATTTGAGACCCTGTTCTGTTCTGTAATTCAGTTCCTGTTTAGCCAAGTTTACATTCCGTGTATTACTGATATCTTATGATGTTTCTTTTTCTGTGTGACTTATTTCAGTTAGAATCATCATACCTGAATCCACTCATTGTGCTGCTAAGGGCCTGATGACATAGATTTCATTGCTGAGTGATATTGCTTTGTAAGTGAATACCACAACTTCTTTATCCATTTTTCACTTTCTGCGATGTTGAACTTGTACTGTAAACGAGGTTCTTGTAAACAGAGCCGTTCCACACTTTGGGGTGGCTGTGTCTTTTTGAATTTAATTTCCCTAAGCTATAGGACCATAAGTGGCAGTGCCCTAGGCTCTGTTGCTTTGTTTTTTAGATGTTACAGGAAACACCATACACTTCTCCCAAGTGTCTGTTGGCAATTTACATCCCGCCCATCAGCATAACAAGGCTCCCAGTTCTCCATGGCCTGTTGCCTTTCTGGATTTTACACTTTTTTCAGATGGCCCTTTTGACCGGGGGGAAGTGAGACTTCATTGTAGTGCAGATTTCCTTTGCAAGCTTGCTTGGTTGGCCAAAAAGGGCGTATGCGTTTTTTCCTGAATATATTCAGGAAAAAACGCATACGCCCTTTTTGGCCAAGTGCATCATTGTGGACGTTCTGCCTCTTTTCCTATGCTTTCAATGCAATTCCAGTCTACCTCCTGAAATCGGTTTCCTGCAATTCTGCCCCGCTTTCAAGTCCTCTTGGCAGCCTTACTTCAGTCTATTTTTGGACGATAGCTGTCATTTATAACTCTGCAGGTTTGTGCATTACAGTGCCCCTGAGCTCCTTTCTTCAACTCGCTTTCTTTTGAGCTGGCCGCAACACCGCAGGATGGCTTCAGGCCCTAATCTGGTTCCGGTACGGCACGCTGAGCCTTTGGTTATTTCCTCTTCCTGGTGGGAAATGAGAGTTAAATTTGCCCGTCCAGACACCTCCAGCTAGCCTCTCATTGGTTCTCGCTATTCCTGTTCATCTTCCGCAGAAATTGCAAACTGGGCCAAACAGGAGGTTAAAGGCGCTGACTCTCCAAGTGGGGAGAGTGTTAGTAAAGCGTCTGGAATGTTGCACCCGAGTACCAGGGGAGGAAAACTGAGACATATTTGAACACGTCTCCCATTCACATGGTTGATCATAGTCTAGGTTCCACATGCATGTTTTAGCTGAAGGAAGAATACCTTAAACCTGGGTAGTTGAAACCCGTGTAATGGGTACCATGCAATATGACTTCAAAGGGTCTTCATTTGCTCACCGCACCTCTCCAATCCTATCACTGCTGCATTTATGCCCCTGTACACATGCTTGATTCTCTTTCGGAGACATAGCAATCCATAGGTTTTAAGATACTTACTAGTCAGGTACATTCTTAGGCGTTTAATATGCGGTGTTGAGTCCATTTCGTTGAGCAAGGAGTAGCTCTTGTCTATTCCATATTTGGCTTAAGGAACTTTATCTGTGCTCATTTCAATCTCTGGTTTTATGCAGCACCCCAACTCACCTTTACCCTTAAGCAAGCATAAGTTGGTTTTCTAAATTTGAGACCCTGTTCTGTTCTGTAATTCAGTTCCTGTTTAGCCAAGTTTACATTCCGTGTATTACTGATATCTTATGATGTTTCTTTTTCTGTGTGACTTATTTCAGTTAGAATCATCATACCTGAATCCACTCATTGTGCTGCTAAGGGCCTGATGACATAGATTTCATTGCTGAGTGATATTGCTTTGTAAGTGAATACCACAACTTCTTTATCCATTTTTCACTTTCTGCGATGTTGAACTTGTACTGTAAACGAGGTTCTTGTAAACAGAGCCGTTCCACACTTTGGGGTGGCTGTGTCTTTTTGAATTTAATTTCCCTAAGCTATAGGACCATAAGTGGCAGTGCCCTAGGCTCTGTTGCTTTGTTTTTTAGATGTTACAGGAAACACCATACACTTCTCCCAAGTGTCTGTTGGCAATTTACATCCCGCCCATCAGCATAACAAGGTTCCCAGTTCTCCATGGCCTGTTGCCTTTCTGGATTTTACACTTTTTTCAGATGGCCCTTTTGACCGGGGGGAAGTGAGACTTCATTGTAGTGCAGATTTCCTTTGCAAGCTTGCTTGGTTGGCCAAAAAGGCCGTATGCATTTTTTCCTGAATATATTCAGGAAAAAATGCATACGCCCTTTTTGGCCAAGTGCATCATTGTGGACGTTCTGCCTCTTTTCCTATGCTTTCAATGCAATTCCAGTCTACCTCCTGAAATCGGTTTCCTGCAATTCTGCCCCGCTTTCAAGTCCTCTTGGCAGCCTTACTTCAGTCTATTTTTGGACGATAGCTGTCATTTATAACTCTGCAGGTTTGTGAATTACAGTGCCCCTGAGCTCCTTTCTTCAACTCGCTTTCTTGTGACGTGGCCGCAACACCGCAGGATGGCTTCAGGCCCTAATCTGGTTCCGGCCCAGCATGCTGAGCCTTTGGTTAATTCCACTTCCTGGTGGGAAATGAGAGTTAAATTTGCCCGTCCAGACACCTCCAGCTAGCCTCTCATTGGTTCTCGCTATTCCTGTTCATCTTCCGCAGAAATTGCAAACTGGGCCAAACAGGAGGTTAAAGGCGCTGACTCTCCAAGTGGGGAGAGTGTTAGTAAAGCGTCTGGAATGTTGCACCCGAGTTCCAGGGGAGGAAAACTGAGACATATTTGAACACGTCTCCCGATCACATGGTTGATCATAGTCTAGGTTCCACATGCATGTTTTAGCTGAAGGAAGAATACCTTAAACCTGGGTAGTTGAAACCCGTGTAATGGGTACCATGCAATATGACTTCAAAGGGTCTTCATTTGCTCACCGCACCTCTCCAATCCTATCACTGCTGCATTTATGCCCCTGTACACATGCTTGATTCTCTTTCGGAGACATAGCAATCCATAGGTTTTAAGATACTTACTAGTCAGGTACATTCTTAGGCGTTTAATATGCGGTGTTGAGTCCATTTCGTTGAGCAAGGAGTAGCTCTTGTCTATTCCATATTTGGCTTAAGGAACTTTATCTGTGCTCATTTCAATCTCTGGTTTTATGCAGCACCCCAACTCACCTTTACCCTTAAGCAAGCATAAGTTGGTTTTCTAAATTTGAGACCCTGTTCTGTTCTGTAATTCAGTTCCTGTTTAGCCAAGTTTACATTCCGTGTATTACTGATATCTTATGATGTTTCTTTTTCTGTGTGACTTATTTCAGTTAGAATCATCATACCTGAATCCACTCATTGTGCTGCTAAGGGCCTGATGACATAGATTTCATTGCTGAGTGATATTGCTTTGTAAGTGAATACCACAACTTCTTTATCCATTTTTCACTTTCTGCGATGTTGAACTTGTACTGTAAACGAGGTTCTTGTAAACAGAGCCGTTCCACACTTTGGGGTGGCTGTGTCTTTTTGAATTTAATTTCCCTAAGCTATAGGACCATAAGTGGAAGTGCCCTAGGTTCTGTTGCTTTGTTTTTTAGATGTTTCAGGAAACACCATGCACTTCTCCCGAGTGGTTGTTGGCAATTTACATCCCGCCCATCAGCATAACAAGGCTCCCAGTTCTCCATGGCCTGTCCTGCCTTTCTGGATTTTACACTTTTTTCAGATGGCCCTTTTGACCGGGGGGAAGTGAGACTTCATTGTAGTGCAGATTTCCTTTGCAAGCTTGCTTGGTTGGCCAAAAAGGGCTTATGCGTTTTTTCCTGAATATATTCAGGAAAAAACGCATACGCCCTTTTTGGCCAAGTGCATCATTGTGGACGTTCTGCCTCTTTTCCTATGCTTTCAATGCAATTCCAGTCTACCTCCTGAAATCGGTTTCCTGCAATTCTGCCCCGCTTTCAAGTCCTCTTGGCAGCCTTACTTCAGTCTATTTTTGGACGATAGCTGTCATTTATAACTCTGCAGGTTTGTGAATTACAGTGCCCCTGAGCTCCTTTCTTCAACTCGCTTTCTTGTGACCTGGCCGCAACACCGCAGGATGGCTTCAGGCCCTAATTTGGTTCCGGCCCGGCATGCTGAGCCTTTGGTTAATTCCTCTTCCTGGTGGGAAATGAGAGTTAAATTTGCCCGTCCAGACACCTCCAGCTAGCCTCTCATTGGTTCTCACTATTCCTGTTCATCTTCCGCAGAAATTGCAAACTGGGCCAAACAGGAGGTTAAAGGGACTGACTCTCCAAGTGGGGAGAGTGTTAGTAAAGCATCTGGAATGTTGCACCCGAGTACCAGGGGAGGAAAACTGAGACATATTTGAACACGTCTCCCGATCACATGGTTGATCATACTCTAGGTTCCACATGCATGTTTTAGCTGAAGGAAGAATACCTTAAACCTGGGTAGTTGAAACCCGTGGAATGGGTACCATGCAATATGACTTCAAAGGGTCTTCATTTGCTCACCGAACCTCTCCAATCCTATCACTGCTGCGTTTATGCCCCTGTACACATGCTTGATTCTCTTTTGGAGACATAGCAATCCATAGGTTTTAAGATACTTACTAGTCAGGTACATTCTTAGGCGTTTAATATGCGGTGTTGAGTCCATTTCGTTGAGCAAGGAGTAGCTCTTGTCTATTCCATATTTGGCTTAAGGAACTTTATCTGTGCTCATTCCAATCTCTGGTTTTATGCAGCACCCCAACTCACCTTTACCCTTAAGCAAGCATAAGTTGTTTTTCTAAATTTGAGACCCTGTTCTGTTCTGTAATTCAGTTCCTGTGTAGCCAAGTTTACATTCCGTGTATTACTGATATCTTATGATGTTTCTTTTTCTGTGTGACTTATTTCAGTTAGAATCATCATACCTGAATCCACTCATTGTGCTGCTAAGGGCCTGATGACACAGATTTCATTGCTGAGTGATATTGCTTTGTAAGTAAATACCACAACTTCTTTATCCATTTTTCACATTCTGCGATGTTGAACTTGTACTGTAAACGAAGTTCTTGTAAACAGAGCCGTTCCAAACTTTGGGGTGGCTGTGTCTTTTTGATTTTAATTTCCCTAAGCTATAGGACCATAAGTGGAAGTGCCCTAGGTTCTGTTGCTTTGTTTTTTAGATGTTTCAGGAAACACCATACACTTCTCCCGAGTGGTTGTTGGCAATTTACATCCCGCCCATCAGCATAACAAGGCTCCCAGTTCTCAATGGCCTGTTGCCTTTCTGGATTTTACACTTTTTTCAGATGGCCCTTTTGACCGGGGGGAAGTGAGACTTCATTGTAGTGCAGATTTCCTTTGCAAGCTTGCTTGGTTGGCCAAAAAGGGCGTATGCGTTTTTTCCTGAATATATTCAGGAAAAAACGCATACGCCCTTTTTGGCCAAGTGCATCATTGTGGACGTTCTGCCTCTTTTCCTATGCTTTCAATGCAATTCCAGTCTACCTCCTGAAATCGGTTTCCTGCAATTCTGCCCCGCTTTCAAGTCCTCTTGGCAGCCTTACTTCAGTCTATTTTTGGACGATAGCTGTCATTTATAACTCTGCAGGTTTGTGCATTACAGTGCCCCTGAGCTCCTTTCTTCAACTCGCTTTCTTTTGAGCTGGCCGCAACACCGCAGGATGGCTTCAGGCCCTAATCTGGCTCCGGTACGGCACGCTGAGCCTTTGGTTATTTCCTCTTCCCGGTGGGAAATGAGAGTTAAATTTGCCCGTCCAGACACCTCCAGCTAGCCTCTCATTGGTTCTCGCTATTCCTGTTCATCTTCCGCAGAAATTGCAAACTGGGCCAAACAGGAGGTTAAAGGCGCTGACTCTCCAAGTGGGGAGAGTGTTAGTAAAGCGTCTGGAATGTTGCACCCGAGTACCAGGGGAGGAAAACTGAGACATATTTGAACACGTCTCCCGTTCACATGGTTGATCATACTTGGGTTCCACATGCATGTTTTAGCTGAAGGAAGAATACCTTAAACCTGGAGAGTTGAGACCCGTGGAATGGGTACCATGCAATATGACTTCAAAGGGTCTTCATTTGCTCACCGAACCTCTCCAATCCTATCACTGCTGCGTTTATGCCCCTGTACACATGCTTGATTCTCTTTTGGAGACATAGCAATCCATAGGTTTTACGATACTTACTAGTCAGGTACATTCTTAGGCGTTTAATATGCGGTGTTGAGTCCATTTCGTTGAGCAAGGAGTAGCTCTTGTCTATTCCATATTTGACTTAAGGAACTTTATCTGTGCTCATTTCAATCTCTGGTTTTATGCAGCACCCCACCTCACC
This sequence comes from Stenella coeruleoalba, assembly GCF_951394435.1. Taxonomy (NCBI): domain Eukaryota; kingdom Metazoa; phylum Chordata; class Mammalia; order Artiodactyla; family Delphinidae; genus Stenella; species Stenella coeruleoalba. The sequence goes on along the minus strand of NW_027645992.1, from coordinate 1,063,043 downwards.
TTTACCCTTAAGCAAGCATAAGTTGGTTTTCTAAATTTGAGACCCTCTTCTGTTCTGTAATTCAGTTCCTGTGTAGCCAAGTTTACATTCCGTGTATTACTGATATCTTATGATGTTTCTTTTTCTGTGTGACTTACTTCAGTTACAATCATCCTACCTGAATCCACTCATTGTGCTGTTAAGGGCCTGATGACACAGATTTCATTGCTGAGTGATACTGCATTGTACGTAAGTACCCCATGTTCTTTATCCATTTTTCACTTTCTGCGATGTTGAACTTGTACTGTAAACGAGGTTCTTGTAAACAGAGCCGTTCCAAACTTTGGGGTGGCTGTGTCTTTTTCATTTTAATTTCCCTAAGCTATAGGACCATAAGTGGAAGTGCCCTAGGCTCTGTTGCTTTGTTTTTTAGATGTTTCAGGAAACACCATACACTTCTCCCGAGTGTCTGTTGGCAATTTACATCCCGCCCATCAGCATAACAAGGCTCCCAGTTCTCAATGGCCTGTTGCCTTTCTGGATTTTACACTTTTTTCAGATGGCCCTTTTGACCGGGGGGAAGTGAGACTTCATTGTAGTGCAGATTTCCTTTGCAAGCTTGCTTGGTTGGCCAAAAAGGGCGTATGCGTTTTTTCCTGAATATATTCAGGAAAAAACGCATACGCCCTTTTTGGCCAAGTGCATCATTGTGGACGTTCTGCCTCTTTTCCTATGCTTTCAATGCAATTCCAGTCTACCTCCTGAAATCGGTTTCCTGCAATTCTGCCCCGCTTTCAAGTCCTCTTGGCAGCCTTACTTCAGTCTATTTTTGGACGATAGCTGTCATTTATAACTCTGCAGGTTTGTGCATTACAGTGCCCCTGAGCTCCTTTCTTCAACTCGCTTTCTTTTGAGCTGGCCGCAACACCGCAGGATGGCTTCAGGCCCTAATCTGGCTCCGGTACGGCACGCTGAGCCTTTGGTTATTTCCTCTTCCTGGTGGGAAATGAGAGTTAAATTTGCCCGTCCAGACACCTCCAGCTAGCCTCTCATTGGTTCTCGCTATTCCTGTTCATCTTCCGCAGAAATTGCAAACTGGGCCAAACAGGAGGTTAAAGGCGCTGACTCTCCAAGTGGGGAGAGTGTTAGTAAAGCGTCTGGAATGTTGCACCCGAGTACCAGGGGAGGAAAACTGAGACATATTTGAACACGTCTCCCGTTCACATGGTTGATCATACTTGGGTTCCACATGCATGTTTTAGCTGAAGGAAGAATACCTTAAACCTGGAGAGTTGAGACCCGTGGAATGGGTACCATGCAATATGACTTCAAAGGGTCTTCATTTGCTCACCGAACCTCTCCAATCCTATCACTGCTGCGTTTATGCCCCTGAACACATGCTTGATTCTCTTTTGGAGACATAGCAATCCATAGGTTTTACGATACTTACTAGTCAGGTACATTCTTAGGCGTTTAATATGCGGTGTTGAGTCCATTTCGTTGAGCAAGGAGTAGCTCTTGTCTATTCCATATTTGACTTAAGGAACTTTATCTGTGCTCATTTCAATCTCTGGTTTTATGCAGCACCCCACCTCACCTTTACCCTTAAGCAAGCATAAGTTGGTTTTCTAAATTTGAGACCCTCTTCTGTTCTGTAATTCAGTTCCTGTGTAGCCAAGTTTACATTCCGTGTATTACTGATATCTTATGATGTTTCTTTTTCTGTGTGACTTACTTCAGTTACAATCATCCTACCTGAATCCACTCATTGTGCTGTTAAGGGCCTGATGACACAGATTTCATTGCTGAGTGATACTGCATTGTACGTAAGTACCCCATGTTCTTTATCCATTTTTCACTTTCTGCGATGTTGAACTTGTACTGTAAACGAGGTTCTTGTAAACAGAGCCGTTCCAAACTTTGGGGTGGCTGTGTCTTTTTGATTTTAATTTCCCTAAGCTATAGGACCATAAGTGGAAGTGCCCTAGGCTCTGTTGCTTTGTTTTTTAGATGTTTCAGGAAACACCATACACTTCTCCGGAGTGTCTGTTGGCAATTTACATCCCGCCCATCAGCATAACAAGGCTCCCAGTTCTCAATGGCCTGTTGCCTTTCTGGATTTTACACTTTTTTCAGATGGCCCTTTTGACTGGGGGGAAGTGAGACTTCATTGTAGTGCAGATTTCCTTTGCAAGCTTGCTTGGTTGGCCAAAAAGGGCGTATGCGTTTTTTCCTGAATATATTCAGGAAAAAACGCATACGCCCTTTTTGGCCAAGTGCATCATTGTGGACGTTCTGCCTCTTTTCCTATGCTTTCAATGCAATTCCAGTCTACCTCCTGAAATCGGTTTCCTGCAATTCTGCCCCGCTTTCAAGTCCTCTTGGCAGCCTTACTTCAGTCTATTTTTGGACGATAGCTGTCATTTATAACTCTGCAGGTTTGTGAATTACAGTGCCCCTGAGCTCCTTTCTTCAACTCGCTTTCTTGTGACCTGGCCGCAACACCGCAGGATGGCTTCAGGCCCTAATCTGGTTCCGGCACGGCACGCTGAGCCTTTGGTTAATGCCTCTTCCTGGTGGGAAATGAGAGTTAAATTTGCCCGACCAGACACCTCCAGGTAGTCTCTCATTGGTTCTCGCTATTCCTGTACATCTTCCGCAGAAATTGCAAACTGGGCCAAACAGGAGGTTAAAGGGACTGACTCTCCAAGTCGGGAGAGTGTTAGTAAAGCGTCTGGAATGTTGCACCCGAGTACTAGGGGAGGAAAACTGAGACATATTTGAACACGTCTCCCAATCATATGGTTGATCATACTCTAGGTTCCACATGCATGTTTTAGCTGAAGGAAGAATACCTTAAACCTGGGTAGTTGAAACCCGTGGAATGGGTACCATGCAATATGACTTCAAAGGGTCTTCATTTGCTCACCGAACCTCTCCAATCCTATCACTGCTGCGTTTATGCCCCTGTACACCTGCTTGATTCTCTTTCGGAGACATAGCAATCCATAGGTTTTAAGATACTTACTAGTCAGGAACATTCTTAGGCGTTTAATATGGGGTGTTGAGTCCATTTCGTTGAGCAAGGAGTAGCTCTAGTCTATTCCATATTTGGCTTAAGGAACTTTATCTGTGCTCATTGCAATCTCTGGTTTTATGCAGCACCCCAACTCACCTTTACCCTTAAGCAAGAATAAGTTGGTTTTCTAAATTTGAGACCCTGTTCTGTTCTGTAATTCAGTTCCTGTGTAGCCAAGTTTACATTCCGTGTATTACTGATATCTTATGATGTTTCTTTTTCTGTGTGACTTATTTCAGTTAGAATCATCATACCTGAATCCACTCATTGTGCTGCTAAGGGCGTGATGACACAGATTTCATTGCTGAGTGATATTGCTTTGTAAGTAAATACCACAACTTCTTTATCCATTTTTCACTTTCTGCAATGTTGAACTTGTACTGTAAACGAGGTTCTTGTAAACAGAGCCGTTCCAAACTTTGGGGTGGCTGTGTCTTTTTGATTTTAATTTCCCTAAGCTATAGGACCATAAGTGGCAGTGCCCTAGGTTCTCTTGCTTTTTTTTTCGATGTTTCAGGAAACACCATACACTTCTCCGGAGTGGTTGTTGGCAATTTACATCCCGCCCATCAGCATAACAAGGCTCCCAGTTCTCCATGGCCTGTCCTGCCTTTCTGGATTTTACACTTTTTTCAGATGGCCCTTTTGACCGGGGGGATGTGAGACTTCATTGTAGTGCAGATTTCCTTTGCAAGCTTGCTTGGTTGGCCAAAAAGGGCGTATGCGTTTTTTCCTGAATATATTCAGGAAAAAACGCATACGCCCTTTTTGGCCAAGTGCATCATTGTGGACGTTCTGCCTCTTTTCCTATGCTTTCAATGCAATTCCAGTCTACCTCCTGAAATCGGTTTCCTGCAATTCTGCCCTGCTTTCAAGTCCTCTTGGCAGCCTTACTTCAGTCTATTTTGGATGATAGCTGTCATTTATAACTCTGCAGGTTTGTGAATTACAGTGCCCCTGAGCTCCTTTCTTCAACTCGGTTTCTTTTGAGCTGGCCGCCACACCGCAGGATGGCTTCAGGCCCTAATCTGGTTCCGGTACGGAACGCTGAGCCTTTGGTTATTTCCTCTTCCTGTTGCGAAATGAGAGTTAAATTTGCCCGTCCAGACACCTCCAGCTAGCCTCTCATTGGTTCTCGCTATTCCTGTTCATCTTCCGCAGAAATTGCAAACTGTGCCAAACAGGAGGTTAAAGGCGCTGACTCTCCAAGTGGGGAGAGTGTTAGTAAAGCGTCTGGAATGTTGCACCCGAGTACCACGGGAGGAAAACTGAGACATATTTGAACACGTCTCCCGATCACATGGTTGATCATACTCTGGGTTCCACATGCATGTTTTAGCTGAAGGAAGAATACCTAAAACCTGGGTAGTTGAAACCCGTGGAATGGGTACCATGCAATATGACTTCAAAGGGTCTTCATTTGCTCACCGAACCTCTCCAATCCTATCACTGCTGCGTTTATGCCCCTGTACACATGCTTGATTCTCTTTTGGAGACATAGCAATCCATAGGTTTTAAGATACTTACTAGTCAGGTACATTCTTAGGCGTTTAATATGCGGTGTTGAGTCCATTTCGTTGAGCAAGGAGTAGCTCTTGTCTATTCCATATTTGGCTTAAGGAACTTTATCTGTGCTCATTTCAATCTCTGGTTTTATGCAGCACCCCAACTCACCTTTACCCTTAAGCAAGCATAAGTTGGTTTTCTAAATTTGAGACCCTGTTCTGTTCTGTAATTCATTTCCTGTGTAGTCAAGTTTACATTCCATGTATTACTGATATCTTATGATGTTTCTTTTTCTGTGTGACTTATTTCAGTTAGAATCATCATACCTGAATCCACTCATTGTGCTGCTAAGGGCGTGATGACACAGATTTCATTGCTGAGTGATATTGCTTTGTAAGTAAATACCACAACTTCTTTATCCATTTTTCACTTTCTGCGATGTTGAACTTGTACTGTAAACGAGGTTCTTGTAAACAGAGCCGTTCCAAACTTTGGGGTGGCTGTGTCTTTTTGATTTTAATTTCCCTAAGCTATAGGACCATAAGTGGAAGTGCCCTAGGTTCTGTTGCTTTGTTTTTTAGATGTTTCAGGAAACACCATACACTTCTCCCGAGTGGTTGTTGGCAATTTACATCCCGCCCATCAGCATAACAAGGCTCCCAGTTCTCCATGGCCTGTCCTGCCTTTCTGGATTTTACACTTTTTTCAGATTGCCCTTTTGACCGGGGGGAAGTGAGACTTCATTGTAGTGCAGATTTCCTTTGCAAGCTTGCTTGGTTGGCCAAAAAGGGCGTATGCGTTTTTTCCTGAATATATTCAGGAAAAAACGCATACGCCCTTTTTGGCCAAGTGCATCATTGTGGACGTTCTGCCTCTTTTCCTATGCTTTCAATGCAATTCCAGTCTACCTCCTGAAATCGGTTTCCTGCAATTCTGTCCCGCTTTCAAGTCCTCTTGGCAGCCTTACTTCAGTCTATTTTGGATGATAGCTGTCATTTATAACTCTGCAGGTTTGTGAATTACAGTGCCCCTGAGCTCCTTTCTTCAACTTGCTTTCTTGTGACCTGGCCGCAACACCGCAGGATGGCTTCAGGCCCTAATCTGGTTCCGGCACGGCACGCTGAGCCTTTGGTTATTTCCTTTTCCTGGTGGGAAATGAGAGTTAAATTTGCCCGTCCAGACACCTCCAGCTAGTCTCTCATTGGTTCTCGCTATTCCTGTTCATCTTCCGCAAAAATTGCAAACTGGGCCAAACAGGAGGTTAAAGGCGCTGACTCTCCAAGTGGGGAGAGTGTTAGTAAAGCGTCTGGAATGTTGCACGCGAGTACCAGGGGAGTAAAACTGAGACATATTTGAACACGTCTCCCGTTCACATGGTTGATCATACTTGGGTTCCACATGCATGTTTTAGCTGAAGGAAGAATACCTTAAACCTGGAGAGTTGAGACCCGTGTAATGGGTACCATGCAATATGACTTCAAAGGGTCTTCATTTGCTCACCGAACCTCTCCAATCCTATCACTGCTGCGTTTATGCCCCTGTACACATGCTTGATTCTCTTTCGGAGACATAGCAATCCATAGATTTTAAGATACTTACTAGTGAGGTACATTCTTAGGCGTTTAATATGCGGTGTTGAGTCCATTTCGTTGAGCAAGGAGTAGCTCTTGTCTATTCCATATTTGGCTTAAGGAACTTTATCTGTGCTCATTTCAATCTCTGGTTTTATGCAGCAACCCAACTCACCTTTCCCCTTAAGCAAGCATAAGTTGGTTTTCTAAATTTGAGAACCTGTTCTGTTTTGGAATTCAGTTCCTATGTAGCCAAGTTTACATTCCGTGTATTAGTGATATCTTATGATGTTTCTTTTTCTGTGTGACTTATTTCAGTTAGAATCATCGTACCTGAATCTACTCATTATGCTCCTACGGGCCTGATGACATAGCTTTCATTGCTGAGTGACACTGCTTTGTACGTAAGTACCACAAGTTCTTTATCCATTTTTCACTTTCTGGGATGTTGAACTTGTACTGTAAACGAGGTTCTTGTAAACAGAGCCGTTCCAAACTTTGGGGTGGCTGTGTCTTTTTGATTTTAATTTCCCTAAGCTATAGGACCATAAGTGGAAGTGCCCTAGGCTCTGTAGCTTTGTTTTTTAGATGTTTCAGGAAACACCATACACTTCTCCCAAGTGTCTGTTGGCAATTTACATCCCGTCCATCAGCATAACAAGGCTCCCAGTTCTCAATGGCCTGTTGCCTTTCTGGATTTTACACTTTTTTCAGATGGCCCTTTTGACCGGGGGGAAGTGAGACTTCATTGTAGTGCAGATTTCCTTTGCAAGCTTGCTTGGTTGGCCAAAAAGGGCGTATGCGTTTTTTCCTGAATATATTCAGGAAAAAACGCATACGCCCTTTTTGGCCAAGTGCATCATTGTGGACGTTCTGCCTCTTTTCCTATGCTTTCAATGCAATTCCAGTCTACCTCCTGAAATCGGTTTCCTGCAATTCTGCCCCGCTTTCAAGTCCTCTTGGCAGCCTTACTTCAGTCTATTTTTGGACGATAGCTGTCATTTATAACTCTGCAGGTTTGTGAATTACAGTGCCCTTGAGCTCCTTTCTTCAACTCGCTTTCTTGTGACCTGGCCGCAACACCGCAGGATGGCTTCAGGCCCTAATCTGGTTCCGGCCCGGCACGCTGAGCCTTTGGTTAATTCCTCTTCCTGGTGGGAAATGAGAGTTAAATTTGCCCGTCCAGACACCTCCAGCTAGTCTCTCATTGGTTCTCGCTATTCCTGTTCATCTTCCGCAGAAATTGCAAACTGGGCCAAACAGGAGGTTAAAGGGACTGACTCTCCAAGTCGGGAGAGTGTTAGTAAAGCGTCTGGAATGTTGCACCCGAGTACCAGGGTACGAAAACTGAGACATATTTGAACACGTCTCCCGATCACATGGTTGATCATACTCTAGGTTCCACATGCATGTTTTAGCTGAAGGAAGAATACCTTAAACCTGGGTAGTTGAAACCCGTGGAATGGGTACCATGCAATATGACTTCAAAGGGTCTTCATTTGCTCACCGAACCTCTCCAATCCTATCACTGCTGCGTTTATGCCCCTGTACACATGCTTGATTCTCTTTCGGAGACATAGCAATCCATAGGTTTTAAGATACTTACTAGTCAGGAACATTCTTAGGCGTTTAATATGGGGTGTTGAGTCCATTTCGTTGAGCAAGGAGTAGCTCTTGTCTATTCCATATTTGGCTTAAGGAACTTTATCTGTGCTCATTTCAATCTCTGGTTTTATGCAGCACCCCAACTCACCTTTCCCCTTAAGCAAGCATAAGTTGTTTTTCTAAATTTGAGACCCTGTTCTGTTCTGTAATTCAGTTCCTGTGTAGCCAAGTTTCCATTCCCTGTATTACTGATATCTTATGATGTTTCTTTTTCTGTGTGACTTATTTCAGTTAGAATCATCATACCTGAATCCACTCATTGTGCTGCTAAGGGCCTGATGACACAGATTTCATTACTGAGTGATATTGCTTTGTAAGTAAATACCACAACTTCTTTATCCATTTTTCACTTTCTGCGATGTTGAACTTGTACTGTAAACGAGGTTCTTGTAAACAGAGCCGTTCCAAACTTTGGGGTGGCTGTGTCTTTTTGATTTTAATTTCCCTAAGCTATAGGACCATAAGTGGAAGTGCCCTAGGTTCTGTTGCTTTGTTTTTTAGATGTTTCAGGAAACACCATACACTTCTCCCGAGTGGTTGTTGGCAATTTACATCCCGCCCATCAGCATAACAAGGCTCCCAGTTCTCCATGGCCTGTCCTGCCTTTCTGGATTTTACACTTTTTTCAGATGGCCCTTTTGACCGGGGGGAAGTGAGACTTCATTGTAGTGCAGATTTCCTTTGCAAGCTTGCTTGGTTGGCCAAAAAGGGCGTATGCGTTTTTTCCTGAATATATTCAGGAAAAAACGCATACGCCCTTTTTGGCCAAGTGCATCATTGTGGACGTTCTACCTCTTTTCCTATGCTTTCAATGCAATTCCAGTCTACCTCCTGAAATCAGTTTCCTGCAATTCTGCCCGCTTTCAAGTCCTCTTGGCAGCCTTACTTCAGTATATTTTTGGACGATAGCTGTCATTTATAACTGCAGGTTTGTGAATTACAGTGCCCCTGAGCTCCTTTATTCAACTCGGTTTCTTTTGAGCTGGCCGCAACACCGCAGGATGTCTTCAGGCCCTAATCTGGTTCCGGTACGGAACGCTGAGCCTTTGGTTATTTCCTCTTCCTGTTGCGAAATGAGAGTTAAATTTGCCCGTCCAGACACCTCCAGCTAGTCTCTCATTGGTTCTCGCTATTCCTGTTCATCTCCCACAGAAATTGCAAACTGGGCCAAACAGGAGGTTAAAGGCGCTGACTCTCCAAGTGGGGAGAGTGTTAGTAAAGCGTCTGGAATGTTGCACCCGAGTACCAGGGGAGGAAAACTGAGACATATTTGAACACGTCTCCCGTTCACATGGTTGATCATACTTGGGTTCCACATGCATGTTTTAGCTGAAGGAAGAATACCTTAAACCTGGAGAGTTAAGACCCGTGTAATGGGTACCATGCAATATGACTTCAAAGGGTCTTCATTTGCTCACCGAACCTCTCCAATCCTATCACTGCTGCGTTTATGCCCCTGTACACATGCTTGATTCTCTTTCGGAGACATAGCAATCCATAGGTTTTAAGATACTTACTAGTCAGGTACATTCTTAGGCGTTTAATATGCGGTGTTGAGTCCATTTCGTTGAGCAAGGAGTAGCTCTTGTCTATTCCATATTTGACTTAAGGAACTTTATCTGTGCTCATTTCAATCTCTGGTTTTATGCAGCACCCCAACTCACCTTTCCCCTTAAGCAAGCATAAGTTGGTTTTCTAAATTTGAGACCCTGTTCTGTTCTGTAATTCAGTTCCTGTGTAGCCAAGTTTACATTCCGTGTATTACTGATATCTTATGATGTTTCTTTTTCTGTGTGACTTACTTCAGTTAGAATCATCATACCTGAATCCACTAATTGTGCTGCTAAGGGCCTGATGACACAGATTTTATTGCTGAGTGATATTGCTTTGTAAGTAAATACCACAACTTCTTTATCCATTTTTCACTTTCTGCGATGTTGAACTTGTACTGTAAACGAGGTTCTTGTAAACAGAGCCGTTCCAAACTTTGGGGTGGCTGTGTCTTTTTGATTTTAATTTCCCTAAGCTATAGGACCATAAGTGGAAGTGCCCTAGGTTCTGTTGCTTTGTTTTTTAGATGTTTCAGGAAACACCATACACTTCTCCCTAGTGGTTGTTGGCAATTTACATCCCGCCCATCAGCATAACAAGGCTCCCAGTTCTCCATGGCCTGTCCTGCCTTTCTGGATTTTACACTTTTTTCAGATGGCCCTTTTGACCGGGGGGAAGTGAGACTTCATTGTAGTGCAGATTTCCTTTGCAAGCTTGCTTGGTTGGCCAAAAAGGGCGTATGCGTTTTTTCCTGAATATATTCAGGAAAAAACGCATACGCCCTTTTTGGCCAAGTTCATCATTGTGGACGTTCTGTGTCTTTTCCTATGCTTTCAATGCAATTCCAGTCTACCTCCTGAAATCGGTTTCCTGCAATTCTGCCCCGCTTTCAAGTCCTCTTGGCAGCCTTACTTCAGTCTATTTTTGGACGATAGCTGTCATTTATAACTCTGCAGGTTTGTGAATTACAGTGCCCCTGAGCTCCTTTCTTCAACTCGCTTTCTTTTGAGCTGGCCGCAACACCGCAGGATGGCTTCAGGCCCTAATCTGGTTCCGGTACGGCACGCTGAGCCTTTGGTTATTTCCTCTTCCTGGTGGGAAATGAGAGTTAAATTTGCCCGTCCAGACACCTCCAGCTAGCCTCTCATTGGTTCTCGCTATTCCTGTTCATCTTCGGCAGAAATTGCAAACTGGGCCAAACAGGAGGTTAAAGGCGCTGACTCTCCAAGTGGGGAGAGTGTTAGTAAAGCGTCTGGAATGTTGCACCGGAGTACCAGGGGAGGAAAACTGAGACATATTTGAACACGTCTCCCGTTCACATGGTTGATCATACTTGGGTTCCACATGCATGTTTTAGCTGAAGGAAGAATACCTTAAACCTGGAGAGTTGAGACCCGTGGAATGGGTACCATGCAATATGACTTCAAAGGGTCTTCATTTGCTCACCGAACCTCTCCAATCCTATCACTGCTGCGTTTATGCCCCTGTACACATGCTTGATTCTCTTTTGGAGACATAGCAATCCATAGGTTTTACGATACTTACTAGTCAGGTACATTCTTAGGCGTTTAATATGCGGTGTTGAGTCCATTTCGTTGAGCAAGGAGTAGCTCTTGTCTATTCCATATTTGACTTAAGGAACTTTATCTGTGCTCATTTCAATCTCTGGTTTTATGCAGCACCCCAACTCACCTTTACCCTTAAGCAAGCATAAGTTGGTTTTCTAAATTTGAGACCCTGTTCTGTTCTGTAATTCAGTTCCTGTGTAGCCAAGTTTACATTCCGTGTATTACTGATATCTTATGATGTTTCTTTTTCTGTGTGACTTATTTCAGTTAGAATCATCATACCTGAATCCACTCATTGTGCTGCTAAGGGCGTGATGACACAGATTTCATTGCTGAGTGATATTGCTTTGTAAGTAAATACCACAACTTCTTTATCCATTTTTCACTTTCTGCGATGTTGAACTTGTACTGTAAACGAGGTTCTTGTAAACAGAGCCGTTCCAAACTTTGGGGTGGCTGTGTCTTTTTGATTTTAATTTCCCTAAGCTATAGGACCATAAGTGGAAGTGCCCTAGGTTCTGTTGCTTTGTTTTTTAGATGTTTCAGGAAACACCATACACTTCTCCCGAGTGGTTGTTGGCAATTTACATCCCGCCCATCAGCATAACAAGGCTCCCAGTTCTCCATGGCCTGTCCTGCCTTTCTGGATTTTACACTTTTTTCAGATTGCCCTTTTGACCGGGGGGAAGTGAGACTTCATTGTAGTGCAGATTTCCTTTGCAAGCTTGCTTGGTTGGCCAAAAAGGGGGTATGCGTTTTTTCCTGAATATATTCAGGAAAAAACGCATACGCCCTTTTTGGCCAAGTGCATCATTGTGGACGTTCTGCCTCTTTTCCTATGCTTTCAATGCAATTCCAGTCTACCTCCTGAAATCGGTTTCCTGCAATTCTGCCCTGCTTTCAAGTCCTCTTGGCAGCCTTACTTCCGTCTATTTTTGGACGATAGCTGTCATTTATAACTCTGCAGGTTTGTGAATTACAGTGCCCCTGAGCTCCTTTCTTCAACTCGCTTTCTTGTGACCTGGCCGCAACACCGCAGGATGGCTTCAGGCCCTAATCTGGTTCCGGCACGGCACGCTGAGCCTTTCGTTATTTCCTCTTCCTGGTGGGAAATGAGAGTTAAATTTGCCCGTCCAGACACCTCCAGCTAGTCTCTCATTGGTTCTCGCTATTCCTGTTCATCTCCCGCAGAAATTGCAAACTGGGCCAAACAGGAGGTTAAAGGCGCTGACTCTCCAAGTGGGGAGAGTGTTAGTAAAGCGTCTGGAATGTTGCACCCGAGTACCAGGGGAGGAAAACTGAGACATATTTGAACACGTCTCCCGATCACATGGTTGATCATACTCTAGGTTCCACATGCATGTTTTAGCTGAAGGAAGAATACCTTAAACCTGGGTAGTTGAAACCCGTGGAATGGGTACCATGCAATATGACTTCAAAGGGTCTTCATTTGCTCACCGAACCTCTCCAATCCTATCACTGCTGCGTTTATGCCCCTGTACACATGCTTGATTCTCTTTTGGAGACATAGCAATCCATAGGTTTTAAGATACTTACAAGTCAGGTACATTCTTAGGCGTTTAATATGCGGTGTTGAGTCCATTTCGTTGAGCAAGGAGTAGCTCTTGTCTATTCCATATTTGGCTTAAGGAACTTTATCTGTGCTCATTCCAATCTCTGGTTTTATGCAGCACCCCAACTCACCTTTACCCTTAAGCAAGCATAAGTTGTTTTTCTAAATTTGAGACCCTGTTCTGTTCTGTAATTCAGTTCCTGTGTAGCCAAGTTTCCATTCCGTGTATTACTGATATCTTATGATGTTTCTTTTTCTGTGTGACTTATTTCAGTTAGAATCATCATACCTGAATCCACTCATTGTGCTGCTAAGGGCCTGATGACATAGATTTCATTGCTGAGTGATATTGCTTTGTAAGTGAATACCACAACTTCTTTATCCATTTTTCACTTTCTGCGATGTTGAACTTGTACTGTAAACGAGGTTCTTGTAAACAGAGCCGTTCCAAACTTTGGGGTGGCTGTGTCTTTTTGATTTTAATTTCCCTAAGCTATAGGACCATAAGTGGAAGTGCCCTAGGCTCTGTTGCTTTGTTTTTTAGATGTTTCAGGAAACACCATACACTTCTCCCAAGTGTCTGTTGGCAATTTACATCCCGCCCATCAGCATAACAAGGCTCCCAGTTCTCAATGGCCTGTTGCCTTTCTGGATTTTACACTTTTTTCAGATGGCCCTTTTGACCGGGGGGAAGTGAGACTTCATTGTAGTGCAGATTTCCTTTGCAATCTTGCTTGGTTGGCCAAAAAGGGCGTATGCGTTTTTTCCTGAATATATTCAGGAAAAAACGCATACGCCCTTTTTGGCCAAGTGCATCATTGTGGACGTTCTGCCTCTTTTCCTATGCTTTCAATGCAATTCCAGTCTACCTCCTGAAATCGGTTTCCTGCAATTCTGCCCCGCTTTCAAGTCCTCTTGGCAGCCTTACTTCAGTCTATTTTTGGACGATAGCTGTCATTTATAACTCTGCAGGTTTGTGAATTACAGTGCCCCTGAGCTCCTTTCTTCAACTCGCTTTCTTGTGACCTGGCCGCAACACCGCAGGATGGCTTCAGGCCCTAATCTGGTTCCGGCACGGCACGCTGAGCCTTTGGTTAATGCCTCTTCCTGGTGGGAAATGAGAGTTAAATTTGCCCGTCCAGACACCTCCAGGTAGTCTCTCATTGGTTCTCGCTATTACTGTACATCTTCCGCAGAAATTGCAAACTGGGCCAAACAGGAGGTTAAAGGGACTGACTCTCCAAGTCGGGAGAGTGTTAGTAAAGCGTCTGGAATGTTGCACCCGAGTACTAGGGGAGGAAAACTGAGACATATTTGAACACGTCTCCCAATCACATGGTTGATTATACTCTAGGTTCCACATGCATGTTTTAGCTGAAGGAAGAATACCTTAAACCTGGGTAGTTGAAACCCGTGGAATGGGTACCATGCAATATGACTTCAAAGGGTCTTCATTTGCTCACCGAACCTCTCCAATCCTATCACTGCTGCGTTTATGCCCCTGTACACATGCTTGATTCTCTTTCGGAGACATAGCAATCCATAGGTTTTAAGATACTTACTAGTCAGGAACATTCTTAGGCGTTTAATATGGGGTGTTGAGTCCATTTCGTTGAGCAAGGAGTAGCTCTTGTCTATTCCATATTTGGCTTAAGGAACTTTATCTGTGCTCATTGCAATCTCTGGTTTTATGCAGCACCCCAACTCACCTTTACCCTTAAGCAAGCATAAGTTGGTTTTCTAAATTTGAGACCCTGTTCTGTTCTGTAATTCAGTTCCTGTGTAGCCAAGTTTACATTCTGTGTATTACTGATATCTTATGATGTTTCTTTTTCTGTGTGACTTATTTCAGTTAGAATCATCATACCTGAATCCACTCATTGTGCTGCTAAGGGCGTGATGACACAGATTTCATTGCTGAGTGATATTGCTTTGTAAGTAAATACCACAACTTCTTTATCCATTTTTCACTTTCTGCAATGTTGAACTTGTACTGTAAACGAGGTTCTTGTAAACAGAGCCGTTCCAAACTTTGGGGTGGCTGTGTCTTTTTGATTTTAATTTCCCTAAGCTATAGGACCATAAGTGGAAGTGCCCTAGGTTCTGTTGCTTTGTTTTTTAGATGTTTCAGGAAACACCATACACTTCTCCCGAGTGGTTGTTGGCAATTTACATCCCGCCCATCAGCATAACAAGGCTCCCAGTTCTCCATGGCCTGTCCTGCCTTTCTGGATTTTACACTTTTTTCAGATGGCCCTTTTGACCGGGGGGAAGTGAGACTTCATTGTAGTGCAGATTTCCTTTGCAAGCTTGCTTGGTTGGCCAAAAAGGGCGTATGCGTTTTTTCCTGAATATATTCAGGAAAAAACGCATACGCCCTTTTTGGCCAAGTGCATCATTGTGGACGTTCTGCCTCTTTTCCTATGCTTTCAATGCAATTCCAGTCTACCTCCTGAAATCGGTTTCCTGCAATTCTGCCCTGCTTTCAAGTCCTCTTGGCAGCCTTACTTCCGTCTATTTTTGGACGATAGCTGTCATTTATAACTCTGCAGGTTTGTGAATTACAGTGCCCCTGAGCTCCTTTCTTCAACTCGCTTTCTTGTGACCTGGCCGCAACACCGCAGGATGGCTTCAGGCCCTAATCTGGTTCCGGCACGGCACGCTGAGCCTTTCGTTATTTCCTCTTCCTGGTGGGAAATGAGAGTTAAATTTGCCCGTCCAGACACCTCCAGCTAGTCTCTCATTGGTTCTCGCTATTCCTGTTCATCTCCCGCAGAAATTACAAACTGGGCCAAACAGGAGGTTAAAGGCGCTGACTCTCCAAGTGGGGAGAGTGTTAGTAAAGCGTCTGGAATGTTGCACCCGAGTACCAGGGGAGGAAAACTGAGACATATTTGAACACGTCTCCCTTTCACATGGCTGATCACACTTGGGTTCCACATGCATGTTTTAGCTGAAGGAAGAATACCTTAAACCTGGAGAGTTGAGACCCGTGCAATGGGTACCATGCAATATGACTTCAAAGGGTCTTCATTTGCTCACCGAACCTCTCCAATCCTATCACTGCTGCGTTTATGCCCCTGTACACATGCTTGATTCTCTTTCGGAGACATAGCAATCCATAGGTTTTAAGATACTTACTAGTCAGGTACATTCTTAGGCGTTTAATATGCGGTGTTGAGTCCATTTCGTTGAGCAAGGAGTAGCTCTTGTCTATTCCATATTTGACTTAAGGAACTTTATCTGTGCTCATTTCAATCTCTGGTTTTATGCAGCACCCCAACTCACCTTTACCCTTAAGCAAGCATAAGTTGGTTTTCTAAATTTGAGACCCTGTTCTGTTCTGTAATTCAGTTCCTGTGTAGCCAAGTTTACATTCCGTGTATTACTGATATCTTATGATGTTTTTTTTCTGTGTGACTTATTTCAGTTAGAATCATCATACCTGAATCCACTCATTGTGATGCTAAGGGCCTGATGACATAGATTTCATTGCTGAGTGATATTGCTTTGTAAGTAAATATCACAACTTCTTTATCCATTTTTCACTTTCTGCGATGTTGAAATTGTACTGTAAACGAGGTTCTTGTAAACAGAGGCGTCCCAAACTTTGGGGTGGCTGTGTCTTTTTGATTTTAATTTCCCTAAGCTATAGGACCATAAGTGGCAGTGCCCTAGGCTCTGTTGCTTTGTTTTTTAGATGTTTCAGGAAACACCATACACTTCTCCCAAGTGTCTGTTGGCAATTTACATCCCGCCCATCAGCATAACAAGGCTCCCAGTTCTCCATGGCCTGTCCTGCCTTTCTGGATTTTACACTTTTTCCAGATGGCCCTTTTGACCGGGGGGAAGTGAGACTTCATTGTAGTGCAGATTTCCTTTGCAAGCTTGCTTGGTTGGCCAAAAAGGGCGTATGCGTTTTTTCCTGAATATATTCAGGAAAAAACGCATACGCCCTTTTTGGCCAAGTGCATCATTGTGGACGTTCTGCCTCTTTTCCTATGCTTTCAATGCAATTCCAGTCTACCTTCTGATATCGGTTTCCTGCAATTCTGCCCCGCTTTCAAGTCCTCTTGGCAGCCTTACTTCAGTCTATTTTTGGACGATAGCTGTCATTTATAACTCTGCAGGTTTGTGAATTACAGTGCCCCTGAGCTCCTTTCTTCAACTCGCTTTCTTGTGACCTGGCCGCAACACCGCAGGATGGCTTCAGGCCCTAATCTGGTTCCGGCCCGGCATGCTGAGCCTTTGGTTAATTCCTCTTCCTGGTGGGAAATGAGAGTTAAATTTGCCCGTCCAGACACCTCCAGCTAGCCTCTCATTGGTTCTCACTATTCCTGTTCATCTTCCGCAGAAATTGCAAACTGGGCCAAACAGGAGGTTAAAGGGACTGACTCTCCAAGTGGGGAGAGTGTTAGTAAAGCGTCTGGAATGTTGCACCCGAGTACCAGGGGAGGAAAACTGAGACATATTTGAACACGTCTCCCGATCACATGGTTGATCATACTCTAGGTTCCACATGCATGTTTTAGCTGAAGGAAGAATACCTTAAACCTGGGTAGTTGAAACCCGTGGAATGGGTACCATGCAATATGACTTCAAAGGGTCTTCATTTGCTCACCGAACCTCTCCAATCCTATCACTGCTGCGTTTATGCCCCTGTACACATGCTTGATTCTCTTTTGGAGACATAGCAATGCATAGGTTTTAAGATACTTACAAGTCAGCTACATTCTTAGGCGTTTAATATGCGGTGTTGAGTCCATTTCGTTGAGCAAGGAGTAGCTCTTGTCTATTCCATATTTGGCTTAAGGAACTTTATCTGTGCTCATTCCAATCTCTGGTTTTATGCAGCACCCCAACTCACCTTTACCCTTAAGCAAGCATAAGTTGTTTTTCTAAATTTGAGACCCTGTTCTGTTCTGTAATTCAGTTCCTGTGTAGCCAAGTTTCCATTCCGTGTATTACTGATATCTTATGATGTTTCGTTTTCTGTGTGACTTATTTCAGTTAGAATCATCATACCTGAATCCACTCATTGTGCTGCTAAGGGCCTGATGACATAGATTTCATTGCTGAGTGATATTGCTTTGTAAGTGAATACCACAACTTCTTTATCCATTTTTCACTTTCTGCGATGTTGAACTTGTACTGTAAACGAGGTTCTTGTAAACAGTTCCAAACTTTGGGGTGGCTGTGTCTTTTTGATTTTAATTTCCCTAAGCTATAGGACCAAAAGTGGAAGTGCCCTAGGCTCTGTTGCTTTGTTTTTTAGATGTTTCAGGAAACACCATACACTTCTCCCAAGTGTCTGTTGGCAATTTACATCCCGCCCATCAGCATAACAAGGTTCCCAGTTCTCAATGGCCTGTTGCCTTTCTGGATTTTACACTTTTTTCAGATGGCCCTTTTGACCGGGGGGAAGTGAGACTTCATTGTAGTGCAGATTTCCTTTGCAAGCTTGCTTGGTTGGCCAAAAAGGGCGTATGCGTTTTTTCCTGAATATATTCAGGAAAAAACGCATACGCCCTTTTTGGCCAAGTGCATCATTGTGGACGTTCTGCCTCTTTTCCTATGCTTTCAATGCAATTCCAGTCTACCTCCTGAAATCGGTTTCCTGCAATTCTGCCCCGCTTTCAAGTCCTCTTGGCAGCCTTACTTCAGTCTATTTTTGGACGATAGCTGTCATTTATAACTCTGCAGGTTTGTGAATTACAGTGCCCCTGAGCTCCTTTCTTCAACTCGCTTTCTTGTGACCTGGCCGCAACACCGCAGGATGGCTTTAGGCCCTAATCTGGTTCCGGCCCGGCATGCTGAGCCTTTGGTTAATTCCTCTTCCTGGTGGGAAATGAGAGTTAAATTTGCCCGTCCAGACACCTCCAGCTAGCCTCTCATTGGTTCTCGCTATTCCTGTTCATCTTCCGCAGAAATTGCAAACTGGGCCAAACAGGAGGTTAAAGGCGCTGACTCTCCAAGTGGGGAGAGTGTTAGTAAAGCGTCTGGAATGTTGCACCCGAGTACCAGGGGAGGAAAACTGAGACATATTTGAACACGTCTCCCGTTCACATGGTTGATCATACTTGGGTTCCACATGCATGTTTTAGCTGAAGGAAGAATACCTTAAACCTGGAGAGTTGAGACCCGTGGAATGGGTACCATGCAATATGACTTCAAAGGGTCTTCATTTGCTCACCGAACCTCTCCAATCCTATCACTGCTGCGTTTATGCCCCTGTACACATGCTTGATTCTCTTTTGGAGACATAGCAATCCATAGGTTTTACGATACTTACTAGTCAGGTACATTCTTAGGCGTTTAATATGCGGTGTTGAGTCCATTTCGTTGAGCAAGGAGTAGCTCTTGTCTATTTCATATTTGACTTAAGGAACTTTATCTGTGCTCATTTCAATCTCTGGTTTTATGCAGCACCCCAACTCACCTTTACCCTTAAGCAAGCATAAGTTGGTTTTCTAAATTTGAGACCCTGTTCTGTTCTGTAATTCAGTTCCTGTGTAGCCAAGTTTACATTCCGTGTATTACTGATATCTTATGATGTTTCTTTTTCTGTGTGACTTATTTCAGTTAGAATCATCATACCTGAATCCACTCATTGTGATGCAAAGGGCCTGATGACATAGATTTCATTGCTGAGTGATATTGCTTTGTAAGTAAATACCACAACTTCTTTATCCATTTTTCACTTTCTGCGATGTTGAACTTGTACTGTAAACGAGGTTCTTGTAAACAGAGGCGTCCCAAACTTTGGGGTGGCTGTGTCTTTTTGATTTTAATTTCCCTAAGCTATAGGACCATAAGTGGCAGTGCCCTAGGCTCTGTTGCTTTGTTTTTTAGATGTTTCAGGAAACACCATACACTTCTCCCGAGTGTCTGTTGGCAATTTACATCCCGCCCATCAGCATAACAAGGCTCCCAGTTGTCCATGGCCTGTCCTGCCTTTCTGGATTTTACACTTTTTTCAGATGGCCCTTTTGACCGGGGGGAAGTGAGACTTCATTGTAGTGCAGATTTCCTTTGCAAGCTTGCTGGGTTGGCCAAAAAGGGCGTATGCGTTTTTTCCTGAATATATTCAGGAAAAAACGCATACGCCCTTTTTGGCCAAGTGCATCATTGTGGACTTTCTGCCTCTTTTCCTATGCTTTCAATGCAATTCCAGTCTACCTCCTGAAATCGGTTTCCTGCAATTCTGCCCCGCTTTCAAGTCCTCTTGGCAGCCTTACTTCAGTCTATTTTTGGACGATAGCTGTCATTTATAACTCTGCAGGTTTGTGAATTACAGTGCCCCTGAGCTCCTTTCTTCAACTCGCTTTCTTGTGAACTGGCCGCAACACCGCAGGATGACTTCAGGCCCTAATCTGGTTCCGGCCCGGCACGCTGAGCCTTTGGTTAATTCCTCTTCTGGTGGGAAATGAGAGTTAAATTTGCCCGTCCAGACACCTCCAGCTAGCCTCTCATTGGTTCTCGCTATTCCTGTTCATCTTCCGCAGAAATTGCAAACTGGGCCAAACAGGAGGTTAAAGGGACTGACTCTGCAAGTGGGGAGAGTGTTAGTAAAGCGTCTGGAATGTTGCACCCGAGTACCAGGGGAGGAAAACTGAGACATATTTGAACACGTCTCCCGATCACATGGTTGATCATACTCTAGGTTCCACATGCATGTTTTAGCTGAAGGAAGAATACCTTAAACCTGGGTAGTTGAAACCCGTGGAATGGGTACCATGCAATATGACTTCAAAGGGTCTTCATTTGCTCACCGAACCTCTCCAATCCTATCACTGCTGCGTTTATGCCCCTGTACACATGCTTGATTCTCTTTCGGAGACATAGCAATCCATAGGTTTTAAGATACTTACTAGTCAGGTACATTCTTAGGCGTTTAATATGGGGTGTTGAGTCCATTTCGTTGAGCAAGGAGTAGCTCTTGTCTATACCATATTTGGCTTAAGGAACTTTATCTGTGCTCATTTCAATCTCTGGTTTTATGCAGCACCCCAACTCACCTTTACCCTTAAGCAAGAATAAGTTGGTTTTCTAAATTTGAGACCCTGTTCTGTTCTGTAATTCAGTTCCTGTGTAGCCAAGTTTCCATTCCGTGTATTACTGATATCTTATGATGTTTCTTTTTCTGTGTGACTTATTTCAGTTAGAATCATCATACCTGAATCCACTCATTGTGCTGCTAAGGGCCTGATGACACAGATTTCATTGCTGAGTGATATTGCTTTGTAAGTAAATACCACAACTTCTTTATCCATTTTTCACTTTCTGCGATGTTGAACTTGTACTGTAAACGAGGTTCTTGTAAACAGAGCCGTTCCAAACTTTGGGGTGGCTGTGTCTTTTTGATTTTAATTTCCCTAAGCTATAGGACCATAAGTGGAAGTGCCCTAGGTTCTGTTGCTTTGTTTTTTAGATGTTTCAGGAAACACCATACACTTCTCCCGAGTGGTTGTTGGCAATTTACATCCCGCCCATCAGCATAACAAGGCTCCCAGTTCTCCATGGCCTGTCCTGCCTTTCTGGATTTTACACTTTTTTCAGATGGCCCTTTTGACCGGGGGGAAGTGAGACTTCATTGTAGTGCAGATTTCCTTTGCAAGCTTGCTTGGTTGGCCAAAAAGGGCGTATGCGTTTTTTCCTGAATATATTCAGGAAAAAACGCATACGCCCTTTTTGGCCAAGTGCATCATTGTGGACGTTCTGCCTCTTTTCCTATGCTTTCAATGCAATTCCAGTCTACCTCCTGAAATCGGTTTCCTGCAATTCTGCCCCGCTTTCAAGTCCTCTTGGCAGCCTTACTTCAGTCTATTTTTGGACGATAGCTGTCATTTATAACTCTGCAGGTTTGTGAATTACAGTGCCCCTGAGCTCCTTTCTTCAACTTGCTTTCTTGTGACCTGGCCGCAACACCGCAGGATGGCTTCAGGCCCTAATCTGGTTCCGGCACGGCACGCTGAGCCTTTGGTTATTTCCTCTTCCTGGTGGGAAATGAGAGTTAAATTTGCCCGGCCAGACACCTCCAGCTAGCCTCTCATTGGTTCTCGCTATTCCTGTTCATCTTCCGCAGAAATTGCAAACTGGGCCAAACAGGAGGTTAAAGGCACTGACTCTCCAAGTGGGGAGAGTGTTAGTAAAGCGTCTGGAATGTTGCACCCGAGTACCAGGGGAGGAAAACTGAGACATATTTGAACACGTCTCCCGTTCACATGGTTGATCATACTTGGGTTCCACATGCATGTTTTAGCTGAAGGAAGAATACCTTAAAGCTGGAGAGTTGAGACCCGTGTAATGGGTACCATGCAATATGACTTCAAAGGGTCTTCATTTGCTCACCGAACCTCTCCAATCCTATCACTGCTGCGTTTATGCCCCTGTACACATGCTTGATTCTCTTTCGGAGACATAGCAATCCATAGGTTTTACGATACTTACTAGTCAGGTACATTCTTAGGCGTTTAATATGCGGTGTTGAGTCCATTTCGTTGAGCAAGGAGTAGCTCTTGTCTATTCCATATTTGACTGAAGGAACTTTATCTGTGCTCATTTCAATCTCTGGTTTTATGCAGCACCCCAACTCACCTTTACCCTTAAGCAAGCATAAGTTGGTTTTCTAAATTTGAGACACTGTTCTGTTCTGTAATTCAGTTCCTGTGTAGCCAAGTTTACATTCCGTGTATTACTGATATCTTATGATGTTTCTTTTTCTGTGTGACTTATTTCAGTTAGAGTCATCATACCTGAATCCACTCATTGTGATGCTAAGGACCTGATGACATAGATTTCATTGCTGAGTGATATTGCTTTGTAAGTAAATACCACAACTTCTTTATCCATTTTTCACTTTCTGCGATGTTGAACTTGTACTTTAAACGAGGTTCTTGTAAACAGAGGCGTCCCAAACTTTGGGGTGGCTGTGTCTTTTTGATTTTAATTTCCCTAAGCTATAGGACCATAAGTGGCAGTGCCCTAGGCTCTGTTGCTTTGTTTTTTAGATGTTTCAGGAAACACCATACACTTCTCCCGAGTGTCTGTTGGTAATTTACATCCCGCCCATCAGCATAACAAGGCTCCCAGTTGTCCATGGCCTGTCCTGCCTTTCTGGATTTTACACTTTTTTCAGATGGCCCTTTTGACCGGGGGGAAGTGAGACTTCATTGTAGTGCAGATTTCCTTTGCAAGCTTGCTTGGTTGGCCAAAAAGGGCGTATGCGTTTTTTCCTGAATATATTCAGGAAAAAACGCATACGCCCTTTTTGGCCAAGTGCATCATTGTGGACGTTCTGCCTCTTTTCCTATGCTTTCAATGCAATTCCAGTCTACCTCCTGAAATCGGTTTCCTGCAATTCTGCCCCGCTTTCAAGTCCTCTTGGCAGCCTTACTTCAGTCTATTTTTGGACGATAGCTGTCATTTATAACTCTGCAGGTTTGTGAATTACAGTGCCCCTGAGCTCCTTTCTTCAACTCGCTTTCTTGTGACCTGGCCGCAACACCGCAGGATGGCTTCAGGCCCTAATCTGGTTCCGGCCCGGCACACTGAGCCTTTGGTTAATTCCTCTTCCTGGTGGGAAATGAGAGTTAAATTTGCCCGGCCAGACACCTCCAGCTAGCCTCTCATTGGTTCTCACTATTCCTGTTCATCTTCCGCAGAAATTGCAAACTGGGCCAAACAGGAGGTTAAAGGGACTGACTCTCCAAGTCGGGAGAGTGTTAGTAAAGCGTCTGGAATGTTGCACCCGAGTACCAGGGGAGGAAAACTGAGACATATTTGAACACGTCTCCCGATCACATGGTTGATCATACTCTAGGTTCCACATGCATGTTTTAGCTGAAGGAAGAATACCTTAAACCTGGGTAGTTGAAACCCGTGGAATGGGTACCATGCAATATGACTTCAAAGGGTCTTCATTTGCTCACCGAACCTCTCCAATCCTATCACTGCTGCGTTTATGCCCCTGTACACATGCTTGATTCTCTTTCGGAGACATAGCAATCCATAGGTTTTACGATACTTACTAGTCAGGTACATTCTTAGGCGTTTAATATGCGGTGTTGAGTCCATTTCGTTGAGCAAGGAGTAGCTCTTGTCTATTCCATATTTGGCTTAAGGAACTTTATCTGTGCTCATTTCAATCTCTGGTTTTATGCAGCACCCCACTCACCTTTACCCTTAAGCAAGCATAAGTTGGTTTTCTAAATTTGAGTCCCTGTTCTGTTCTGTAATTCAGTTCCTGTGTAGCCAAGTTTACATTCCGTGTATTACTGATATCTTATGATGTTTCTTTTTCTGTGTGACTTACTTCAGTTAGAATCATCATACCTGAATCCACTCATTGTGCTGCTAAGGGCCTGATGACACAGATTTCATTGCTGAGTGATATTGCTTTGTAAGTAAATACCACAACTTCTTTATCCATTTTTCACTTTCTGCGATGTTGAACTTGTACTGTAAACGAGGTTCTTGTAAACAGAGCTGTTCCAAACTTTGGGGTGGCTGTGTCTTTTTGATTTTAATTTCCCTAAGCTATAGGACCATAAGTGGAAGTGCCCTAGGTTCTGTTGCTTTGTTTTTTAGATGTTTCAGGAAACACCATACACTTCTCCCGAGTGGTTGTTGGCAATTTACATCCCGCCCATCAGCATAACAAGGCTCCCAGTTGTCCATGGCCTGTCCTGCCTTTCTGGATTTTACACTTTTTTCAGATGGCCCTTTTGACCGGGGGGAAGTGAGACTTCATTGTAGTGCAGATTTCCTTTGCAAGCTTGCTTGGTTGGCCAAAAAGGGCGTATGCGTTTTTTCCTGAATATATTCAGGAAAAAACGCATACGCCCTTTTTGGCCAAGTGCATCATTGTGGACGTTCTGCCTCTTTTCCTATGCTTTCAATGCAATTCCAGTCTACCTCCTGAAATCGGTTTCCTGCAATTCTGCCCCGCTTTCAAGTCCTCTTGGCAGCCTTACTTCAGTGTATTTTTGGACGATAGCTGTCATTTATAACTCTGCAGATTTGTGATTTACAGTGCCCCTGAGCTCCTTTGTTCAACTCGCTTTCTTTTGAGCTGGCCGCAACACCGCAGGATGGCTTCAGGCCCTAATCTGGTTCAAGCACGGCACGCTGAGCCTTTGGTTATTTCCTCTTCCTGGTGGGAAATGAGAGTTAAATTTGCCCGTCCAGACACCTCCAGCTAGTCTCTCATTGGTTCTCGCTATTCCTGTTCATCTTCCGCAGAAATTGCAAACTGGGCCAAACAGGAGGTTAAAGGCGCTGACTCTCCAAGTGGGGAGAGTGTTAGTAAAGCGTCTGGAATGTTGCACCCGAGTACCAGGGGAGGAAAACTGAGACATATTTGAACACGTCTCCCGTTCACATGGTTGATCATACTTGGGTTCCACATGCATGTTTTAGCTGAAGGAAGAATACCTTAAACCTGGAGAGTTGAGACCCGTGTAATGGGTACCATGCAATATGACTTCAAAGGGTCTTCATTTGCTCACCGAACCTCTCCAATCCTATCACTGCTGCGTTTATGCCCCTGTACACATGCTTGATTCTCTTTTTGAGACATAGCAATCCATAGGTTTTACGATACTTACTAGTCAGGTACATTCTTAGGCGTTTAATATGGGGTGTTGAGTCCATTTCGTTGAGCAAGGAGTAGCTCTTGTCTATTCCATATTTGACTTAAGGAACTAAATCTGTGCTCATTTCAATCTCTGGTTTTATGCAGCACCCCAACTCACCTTTACCCTTAAGCAAGCATAAGTTGGTTTTCTAAATTTGAGACCCTGTTCTGTTCTGTAATTCAGTTCCTGTGTAGCCAAGTTTACATTCCGTGTATTACTGATATCTTATGATGTTTCTTTTTCTGTGTGACTTATTTCAGTTAGAATCATCATACCTGAATCCACTCATTGTGATGCTAAGGGCCTGATGACATAGATTTCATTGCTGAGTGATATTGCTTTGTAAGTAAATACCACAACTTCTTTATCCATTTTTCACTTTCTGCGATGTTGAACTTGTACTGTAAACGAGGTTCTTGTAAACAGAGCCGTTCCAAACTTTGGGGTGGCTGTGTCTTTTTGATTTTAATTTCCCTAAGCTATAGGACCATAAGTGGCAGTGCCCTAGGCTCTGTTGCTTTGTTTTTTAGATGTTTCAGGAAACACCATACACTTCTCCCGAGTGTCTGTTGGCAATTTACATCCCGCCCATCAGCATAACAAGGCTCCCAGTTCTCCATGGCCTGTCCTGCCTTTCTGGATTTTACACTTTTTTCAGATGGCCCTTTTGACCGGGGGGAAGTGAGACTTCATTGTAGTGCAGATTTCCTTTGCAAGCTTCTTGGTTGGCCAAAAAGGGCGTATGCGTTTTTTCCTGAATATATTCAGGAAAAAACGCATACGCCCTTTTTGGCCAAGTGCATCATTGTGGACGTTCTGCCTCTTTTCCTATGCTTTCAATGCAATTCCAGTCTACCTCCTGAAATCGGTTTCCTGCAATTCTGCCCCGCTTTCAAGTCCTCTTGGCAGCCTTACTTCAGTCTATTTTTGGACGATAGCTGTCATTTATAACTCTGCAGGTTTGTGAATTACAGTGCCACTGAGCTCCTTTCTTCAACTCGCTTTCTTGTGACCTGGCCGCAACACCGCAGGATGGCTTCAGGCCCTAATCTGGTTCCGGCACGGTACGCTGAGCCTTTGGTTATTTCCTCTTCCTGGTGGGAAATGAGAGTTAAATTTGCCCGTCCAGACACCTCCAGCTAGTCTCTCATTGGTTCTCGCTATTCCTGTTCATCTTCCGCAGAAATTGCAAACTGGGCCAAACAGGAGGTTAAAGGCGCTGACTCTCCAAGTGGGGAGAGTGTTAGTAAAGCGTCTGGAATGTTGCACCCGAGTACCAGGGGAGGAAAACTGAGACATATTTGAACACGTCTCCCGTTCACATGGTTGATCATACTTGGGTTCCACATGCATGTTTTAGCTGAAGGAAGAATACCTTAAACCTGGAGAGTTGAGACCCGTGTAATGGGTACCATGCAATATGACTTCAAAGGGTCTTCATTTGCTCACCGAACCTCTCCAATCCTATCACTGCTGCGTTTATGCCCCTGTACACATGCTTGATTCTCTTTTGGAGACATAGCAATCCATAGGTTTTCCGATACTTACTAGTCAGGTACATTCTTAGGCGTTTAATATGCGGTGTTGAGTCCATTTCGTTGAGCAAGGAGTAGCTCTTGTCTATTCCATATTTGACTTAAGGAACTTTATCTGTGCTCATTTCAATCTCTGGTTTTATGCAGCACCCCAACTCACCTTTACCCTTAAGCAAGCATAAGTTGGTTTTCTAAATTTGAGACCCTGTTCTGTTCTGATATTCAGTTCCTGTGTAGCCAAGTTTACATTCCGTGTATTACTGATATCTTATGATGTTTCTTTTTCTGTGTGACTTATTTCAGTTACAATCATCATACCTGAATCCACTCATTGTGATGCTAAGGGCCTGATGACATAGATTTCATTGCTGAGTGATATTGCTTTGTAAGTAAATACCACAACTTCTTTATCCATTTTTCACTTTCTGCGATGTTGAACTTGTACTGTAAACGAGGTTCTTGTAAACAGAGCCATTCCAAACTTTGGGGTGGCTGTGTCTTTTTGATTTTAATTTCCCTAAGCTATAGGACCATAAGTGGCAGTGCCCTAGGCTGTGTTGCTTTGTTTTTTAGATGTTTCAGGAAACACCATACACTTCTCCCGAGTGTCTGTTGGCAATTTACATCCCGCCCATCAGCATAACAAGGCTCCCAGTTCTCCATGGCCTGTCGTGCCTTTCTGGATTTTACACTTTTTTCAGATGGCCCTTTTGACCGGGGGGAAGTGAGACTTCATTGTAGTGCAGATTTCCTTTGCAAGCTTGCTTGGTTGGCCAAAAAGTGCGTATGCGTTTTTTCCTGAATATATTCAGGAAAAAACGCATACGCCCTTTTTGGCCAAGTGCATCATTGTGGACGTTCTGCCTCTTTTCCTATGCTTTCAATGCAATTCCAGTCTACCTCCTGAAATCGGTTTCCTGCAATTCTGCCCCGCTTTCAAGTCCTCTTGGCAGCCTTACTTCCGCTATTTTTGGACGATAGCTGTCATTTATAACTCTGCAGGTTTGTGAATTACAGTGCCCCTGAGCTCCTTTCTTCAACTCGCTTTCTTGTGACCTGGCCGCAACACCGCAGGATGGCTTCAGGCCCTAATCTGGTTCAAGCACGGCACGCTGAGCCTTTGGTTATTTCCTCTTCCTGGTGGGAAATGAGAGTTAAATTTGCCCGTCCAGACACCTCCAGCTAGTCTCTCATTGGTTCTCGCTATTCCTGTTCATCTTCCGCAGAAATTGCAAACTGGGCCAAACAGGAGGTTAAAGGCGCTGACTCTCCAAGTGGGGAGAGTGTTAGTAAAGCGTCTGGAATGTTGCACCCGAGTACCAGGGGAGGAAAACTGAGACATATTTGAACACGTCTCCCGTTCACATGGTTGATCATACTTGGGTTCCACATGCATGTTTTAGCTGAAGGAAGAATACCTTAAACCTGGAGAGTTGAGACCCGTATAATGGGTACCATGCAATATGACTTCAAAGGGTCTTCATTTGCTCACCGAACCTCTCCAATCCTATCACTGCTGCGTTTATGCCCCTGTACACATGCTTGATTCTCTTTTGGAGACATAGCAATCCATAGGTTTTACGATACTTACTAGTCAGGTACATTCTTAGGCGTTTAATATGCGGTGTTGAGTCCATTTCATTGAGCAAGGAGTAGCTCTTGTCTATTCCATATTTGACTTAAGGAACTTTATCTGTGCTCATTTCAATCTCTGGTTTTATGCAGCACCCCAACTCACCTTTACCCTTAAGCAAGCATAAGTTGGTTTTCTAAATTTGAGACCCTGTTCTGTTCTGTAATTCAGTTCCTGTGTAGCCAAGTTTACATTCCGTGTATTACTGATATCTTATGATGTTTCTTTTTCTGTGTGACTTATTTCAGTTAGAATCATCGTACCTGAATCCACTCATTGTGCTGCTAAGGGCCTGATGACACAGATTTCATTGCTGAGTGATATTGCTTTGTAAGTAAATACCACAACTTCTTTATCCATTTTTCACTTTCTGCGATGTTGAACTTGTACTGTAAACGAGGTTCTTGTAAACAGAGGCGTCCCAAACTTTGGGGTGGCTGTGTCTTTTTGATTTTAATTTCCCTAAGCTATAGGACCATAAGTGGAAGTGCCCTAGGCTCTGTTGCTTTGTTTTTTAGATGTTTCAGGAAACACCATACACTTCTCCCGAGTGTCTGTTGGCAATTTACATCCCGCCCATCAGCATAACAAGGCTCCCAGTTGTCCATGGCCTGTCCTGCCTGTCTGGATTTTACACTTTTTTCAGATGGCCCTTTTGACCGGGGGGAAGTGAGACTTCATTGTAGTGCAGATTTCCTTTGCAAGCTTGCTTGGTTGGCCAAAAAGGGCGTATGCGTTTTTTCCTGAATATATTCAGGAAAAAACGCATATGCCCTTTTTGGCCAAGTGCATCATTGTGGACGTTCTGCCTGTTTTCCTATGCTTTCAATGCAATTCCAGTCTACCTCCTGAAATCGGTTTCCTGCAATTCTGCCCCGCTTTCAAGTCCTCTTGGCAGCCTTACTTCAGTATATTTTTGGACGATAGCTGTCATTTATAACTCTGCAGGTTTGTGAATTACAGTGCCCCTGAGATCCTTTCTTCAACTCGCTTTCTTGTGAGCTGGCCGCAACACCGCAGGATGGCTTCAGGCCCTAATCTGGTTCCGGCACGGCATGCTGAGCCTTTGGTTAATTCCTCTTCATGGTGGGAAATGAGAGTTAAATTTGCCCGTCCAGACACCTCCAGCTAGTCTCTCATTGGTTCTCCCTATTCCTGTTCATCTTCCGCAGAAATTGCAAACTGGGCCAAACAGGAGGTTAAAGGCGCTGACTCTCCAAGTGGGGAGAGTGTTAGTAAAGCGTCTGGAATATTGCACCCGAGTACCAGGGGAGGAAAACTGAGACATATTTGAACACGTCTCCCGTTCACACTGTTGATCATACTCCAGGTTCCACATGCATGTTTTAGCTGAAGGAAGAATACCTTAAACCTGGAGAGTTGAGACCCGTGGAATGGGTACCATGCAATATGTCTTCAAAGGGTATTCATTTGCTCACCGAACCTCTCCAATCCTAAAACTGCTGCGTTTATGCCCCTGTACACATGCTTGATTCTCTTTCGGAGACA
Organism: Stenella coeruleoalba; assembly: GCF_951394435.1. NCBI lineage: Eukaryota > Metazoa > Chordata > Mammalia > Artiodactyla > Delphinidae > Stenella > Stenella coeruleoalba. The sequence goes on along the minus strand of NW_027645992.1, from coordinate 1,033,236 downwards.
TAGCAATCCGTAGGTTTTAAGATACTTACTAGTCAGGTACAGTCTTAGGCGTTTAATATGGGGTGTTGAGTCCATTTCGTTGAGCAAGGAGTAGCTCTTGTCTATTCCATATTTGGCTTAAGGAACTTTATCTGTGCTCATTTCAATCTCTGGTTTTATGCAGCACCCCAACTCACCTTTCCCCTTAAGCAAGCATAAGTTGGTTTTCTAAATTTGAGACACTGTTCTGTTCTGTAATTCAGTTCCTGTGTAGCCAAGTTTACATTCCGTGTATTACTGATATCTTATGATGTTTCTTTTTCTGTGTGACTTATTTCAGTTAGAATCATCATACCTGAATCCACTCATTGTGCTGCTAAGGGCCTGATGACATAGATTTCATTGCTGAGTGATATTGCTTTGTAAGTAAATACCACAACTTCTTTATCCATTTTTCACTTTCTGCGATGTTGAACTTGTACTGTAAACGAGGTTCTTGTAAACAGAGGCGTCCCAAACTTTGGGGTGGCTGTGTCTTTTTGATTTTAATTTCCCTAAGCTATAGGACCATAAGTGGAAGTGCCCTAGGCTCTGTTGCTTTGTTTCTTAGGCGTTTCAGGAAACACCATACACTTCTCCCGAGTGTCTGTTGGCAATTTACATCCCGCCCATCAGCATAACAAGGCTCCCAGTTCTCCATGGCCTGTCCTGCCTTTCTGGATTTTACACTTTTTTCAGATGGCCCTTTTGACCGGGGGGAAGTGAGACTTCATTGTAGTGCAGATTTCCTTTGCAAGCTTGCTTGGTTGGCCAAAAAGGGCGTATGCGTTTTTTCCTGAATATATTCAGGAAAAAACGCATACGCCCTTTTTGGCCAAGTGCATCATTGTGGACGTTCTGCCTCTTTTCCTATGCTTTCAATGCAATTCCAGTCTACCTCCTGAAATCGGTTTCCTGCAATTCTGCCCCGCTTTCAAGTCCTCTTGGCAGCCTTACTTCAGTATATTTTTGGACGATAGCTGTCATTTATAACTCTGCAGGTTTGTGAATTACAGTGTCCCTGAGCCCCTGTCTTCAACTCGCTTTCTTTTGAGCTGGCCGCAACACTGCAGGATGGCTTCAGGCCCTAATCTGGTTCCGGCACGGCACAATGAGCCTTTGGTTAATTCCTGTTCCTGGTGGGAAATGAGAGTTAAATTTGCCCGTCCAGACACCTCCAGCTAGTCTCTCATTGGTTCTCGCTATTCCTGTTCATCTTCCGCAGAAATTGCAAACTGGGCCAAACAGGAGGTTAAAGGGACTGACTCTCCAAGTCGGGAGAGTGTTAGTAAAGCGTCTGGAATGTTGCACCCGAGTACCAGGGTACGAAAACTGAGACATATTTGAACACATCTCCCGATCACATGGTTGATCATACTCTAGGTTCCACATGCATGTTTTAGCTGAAGGAAGAATACCTTAAACCTGGGTAGTTGAAACCCGTGGAATGGGTACCATGCAATATGACTTCAAAGGGTCTTCATTTGCTCACCGAACCTCTCCAATCCTATCACTGCTGCGTTTATGCCCCTGTACACACGCTTGATTCTCTTTCGGAGACATAGCAATCCATAGGTTTTAAGATACTTACTAGTCAGGTACATTCTTAGGCGTTTAATATGGGGTGTTGAGTCCATTTCGTTGAGAAAGGAGTAGCTCTTGTGTATTCCATATTTGGCTTAAGGAACTTTATCTGTGCTCATTTCAATCTCTGGTTTTATGCAGCACCCCAACTCACCTTTACCCTTAAGCAAGCATAAGTTGGTTTTCTAAATTTGAGACCCTGTTCTGTTCTGTAATTCAGTTCCTGTGTAGCCAACTTTACATTCCGTGTATTACTGATATCTTATGATGTTTCTTTTTCTGTGTGACTTATTTCAGTTAGAATCATCATACCTGAATCCACTCATTGTGCTGCTAAGGGCCTGATGACATAGATTTCATTGCTGAGTGATATTGCTTTGTAAGTAAATACCACAACTTCTTTATCCATTTTTCACTTTCTGCGATGTTGAACTTGTACTGTAAACGAGGTTCTTGTAAACAGAGGCGTCCCAAACTTTGGGGCGGCTGTGTCTTTTTGATTTTAAATTCCCTGAGCTATAGGACCATAAGTGGAAGTGCCCTAGGCTCTGTTGCTTTGTTTTTTAGATGTTTCAGGAAACACCATACACTTCTCCCGAGTGTCTGTTGGCAATTTACATCCCGCCCATCAGCATAACAAGGCTCCCAGTTCTCCATGGCCTGTCCTGCCTTTCTGGATTTTACACTTTTTTCAGGTGGCCCTTTTGACCGGGGGGAAGTGAGACTTCATTGTAGTGCAGATTTCCTTTGCAAGCTTGCTTGGTTGGCCAAAAAGTGCGTATGCGTTTTTTCCTGAATATATTCAGGAAAAAACGCATACGCCCTTTTTGGCCAAGTGCATCATTGTGGACGTTCTGCCTCTTTTCCTATGCTTTCAATGCAATTCCAGTCTACCTCCTGAAATCGGTTTCCTGCAATTCTGCCCCGCTTTCAAGTCCTCTTGGCAGCCTTACTTCCGTCTATTTTTGGACGATAGCTGTCATTTATAACTCTGCAGGTTTGTGAATTACAGTGCCCCTGAGCTCCTTTCTTCAACTCGCTTTCTTGTGACCTGGCCGCAACACCGCAGGATGGCTTCAGGCCCTAATCTGGTTCAAGCACGGCACGCTGAGCCTTTGGTTATTTCCTCTTCCTGGTGGGAAATGAGAGTTAAATTTGCCCGTCCAGACACCTCCAGCTAGTCTCTCATTGGTTCTCGCTATTCCTGTTCATCTTCCGCAGAAATTGCAAACTGGGCCAAACAGGAGGTTAAAGGCGCTGACTCTCCAAGTGGGGAGAGTGTTAGTAAAGCGTCTCGAATGTTGCACCCGAGTACCAGGGGAGGAAAACTGAGACATATTTGAACACGTCTCCCGTTCACATGGTTGATCATACTTGGGTTCCACATGCATGTTTTAGCTGAAGGAAGAATACCTTAAACCTGGAGAGTTGAGACCCGTGTAATGGGTACCATGCAATATGACTTCAAAGGGTCTTCATTTGCTCACCGAACCTCTCCAATCCTATCACTGCTGCGTTTATGCCCCTGTACACATGCTTGATTCTCTTTTGGAGACATAGCAATCCATAGGTTTTACGATACTTACTAGTCAGGTACATTCTTAGGCGTTTAATATGCGGTGTTGAGTCCATTTCATTGAGCAAGGAGTAGCTCTTGTCTATTCCATATTTGACTTAAGGAACTTTATCTGTGCTCATTTCAATCTCTGGTTTTATGCAGCACCCCAACTCACCTTTACCCTTAAGCAAGCATAAGTTGGTTTTCTAAATTTGAGACCCTGTTCTGTTCTGTAATTCAGTTCCTGTGTAGCCAAGTTTACATTCCGTGTATTACTGATATCTTATGATGTTTCTTTTTCTGTGTGACTTATTTCAGTTAGAATCATCGTACCTGAATCCACTCATTGTGCTGCTAAGGGCCTGATGACACAGATTTCATTGCTGAGTGATATTGCTTTGTAAGTAAATACCACAACTTCTTTATCCATTTTTCACTTTCTGTGATGTTGAACTTGTACTGTAAACGAGGTTCTTGTAAACAGATCCGTTCCAAACTTTGGGGTGGCTGTGTCTTTTTGATTTTAATTTCCCTAAGCTATAGGACCATAAGTGGAAGTGCCCTAGGTTCTGTTGCTTTGTTTTTTACATGTTTCAGGAAACACCATACACTTCTCCCGAGTGGTTGTTGGCAATTTACATCCCGCCCATCAGCATAACAAGGCTCCCAGTTCTCCATGGCCTGTCTTGTCTTTCTGGATTTTACACTTTATTCAGATGGCCCTTTTGACCGGGGGGAAGTGAGACTTCATTGTAGTGCAGATTTCCTTTGCAAGCTTGCTTGGTTGGCCAAAAAGGGCGTATGCGTTTTTTCCTGAATATATTCAGGAAAAAACGCATACGCCCTTTTTGGCCAAGTGCATCATTGTGGACGTTCTGCCTCTTTTCCTATGCTTTCAATGCAATTCCAGTCTACCTTCTGAAATCGGTTTCCTGCAATTCTGCCCCGCTTTCAAGTCCTCTTGGCAGCCTTACTTCAGTCTATTTTTGGACGATAGCTCTCATTTATAACTCTGCAGGTTTGTGATTTACAGTGCCCCTGAGCTCCTTTCTTCAACTCGCTTTCTTGTGACCTGGCCGCAACACCGCAGGATGTCTTCAGGCCCTAATCTGGTTCCAGTACGGCACGCTGAGCCTTTGGTTATTTCCTCTTCCTGGTGGGAAATGAGAGTTAAATTTGCCCGTCCAGACACCTCCAGCTAGTCTCTCATTGGTTCTCGCTATTCCTGTTCATCTTCCGCAGAAATTGCAAACTGGGCCAAACAGGAGGTTAAAGGCGCTGACTCTCCAAGTGGTGAGAGTGTTAGTAAAGCGTCTGGAATGTTGCACCCGAGTACCAGGGTACGAAAACTGAGACATATTTGAACACGTCTCCCGTTCACATGGTTGATCATACTTGGGTTCCACATGCATGTTTTAGCTGAAGGAAGAATACCTTAAACCTGGAGAGTTGAGACCCGTGTAATGGGTACCATGCAATATGACTTCAAAGGGTCTTCATTTGCTCACCGAACCTCTCCAATCCTATCACTGCTGCGTTTATGCCCCTGTACACACGCTTGATTCTCTTTCGGAGACATAGCAATCCATAGGTTTTAAGATACTTACTAGTCAGGTACATTCTTAGGCGTTTAATATGGGGTGTTGAGTCCATTTCGTTGAGAAAGGAGTAGCTCTTGTGTATTCCATATTTGGCTTAAGGAACTTTATCTGTGCTCATTTCAATCTCTGGTTTTATGCAGCACCCCAACTCACCTTTACCCTTAAGCAAGCATAAGTTGGTTTTCTAAATTTGAGACCCTGTTCTGTTCTGTAATTCAGTTCCTGTGTAGCCAAGTTTACATTCCGTGTATTACTGATATCTTATGATGTTTCTTTTTCTGTGTGACTTATTTCAGTTAGAATCATCATACCTGAATCCACTCATTGTGCTGCTAAGGGCCTGATGACATAGATTTCATTGCTGAGTGATATTGCTTTGTAAGTAAATACCACAACTTCTTTATCCATTTTTCACTTTCTGCGATGTTGAACTTGTACTGTAAACGAGGTTCTTGTAAACAGAGGCGTCCCAAACTTTGGGGCGGCTGTGTCTTTTTGATTTTAAATTCCCTGAGCTATAGGACCATAAGTGGAAGTGCCCTAGGCTCTGTTGCTTTGTTTTTTAGATGTTTCAGGAAACACCATACACTTCTTCCGAGTGTCTGTTGGCAATTTACATCCCGCCCATCAGCATAACAAGGCTCCCAGTTCTCCATGGCCTGTCCTGCCTTTCTGGATTTTACACTTTTTTCAGGTGGCCCTTTTGACTGGGGGGAAGTGAGACTTCATTGTAGTGAAGATTTCCTTTGCAAGTTTGCTTGGTTGGGCAAAAAGCGCGAATGCGTTTTTTCCTGAATATATTCAGGAAAAAACGCATACGCCCTTTTTGGCCAAGTGCATCATTGTGGACGTTCTGCCTCTTTTCCTATGCTTTCAATGCAATTCCAGTCTACCTCCTGAAATCGGTTTCCTGCAATTCTGCCCCGCTTTCAAGTCCTCTTGGCAGCCTTACTTCAGTATATTTTTGGACGATAGCTGTCATTTATAACTCTGCAGGTTTGTGAATTACAGTGCCCCTGAGCTCCTTTCTTCCACTCGCTTTCTTCTGACCTGGCCGCAACAAGGCAGGATGGCTTCAGGCCCTAATCTGGTTCCGGCACGGCACGCTGAGCCTTTGGTTAATTCCTCTTCTTGTTGGGAAATGAGAGTTAAATTTGCCCATCCAGACACCTCCAGCTAGTCTCTCATTGGTTCTCCCTATTCCTGTTCATCTTCCGCAGAAATTGCAAACTGGGCCAATCAGGAGGTTAAAGGGACTGACTCTCCAAGTGGGGAGAGTGTTAGTAAAGCGTCTGGAATGTTGCACCCGAGTACCAGGGGAGGAAAACTGAGACATATTTGAACACGTCTCCTGATCACACGGTTGATCATACTCTGGGTTCCACATGCATGTTTTAGCTGAAGGAAGAATACCTTAAACCTGGAGAGTTGAGACCCGTGGAATGGGTACCATGCAATATGACTTCAAAGGGTCTTCATTTGCTCACCGAACCTCTCCAATCCTATCACTGCTGCGTTTATGCCCCTGTGCAGACGCTTGATTCTCTTTTGGAGACATAGCAATCCATAGGTTTTAAGATACTTACTAGTCAGGTACATTCTTAGGCGTTTAATATGGGGTGTTGAGTCCATTTCGTTGAGCAAGGAGTAGCTCTTGTCTATTCCATATTTGGCTTAAGGAACTTTATCTGTGCTCATTTCAATCTCTGGTTTTATGCAGCACCCCAACTCACCTTTCCCCTTAAGTAAGCATAAGTTGGTTTTCTAAATTTGAGACCCTGTTCTGTTCTGTAATTCAGTTCCTGTGTAGCCAAGTTTACATTCTGTGTATTACTGATATCTTATGATGTTTCTTTTTCTGTGTGACTTATTTCAGTTAGAATCATCGTACCTGAATCCACTCATTATGCTGCTACAGGCCTGATGACATAGATTTCATTGCTGAGTGATACTGCATTGTACGTAAGTACCACATGTTCTTTATCCATTTTTCACTTTCTGTGATATTGAACTTGTACGGTAAAAGAGGTTCTTGTAAACAGAGGCGTCCCAAACTTTGGGGTGGCTGTGTCTTTTTGATTTTAATTTCCCTAAGCTATAGGACCATAAGTGGAAGTGCCCTAGGCTCTGTTGCTTTGTTTTTTAGATGTTTCAGGAAACACCATACACTTCTCCCAAGTGTCTGTTGGCAATTTACATCCTGCCCATCAGCATAACAAGGCTCCCAGTTCTCCATGGCCTGTCCTGCCTTTCTGGATTTTACACTTTTTTCAGATGGCCCTTTTGACCGGGGAGCAGTGAGACTTCACTGTACTGCAGATTTCCTTTGCAAGCTTGCTTGGTTGGCCAAAAAGGGCGTATGCGTTTTTTCCTGAATATATTCAGGAAAAAACGCATACGCCCTTTTTGGCCAAGTGCATCATTGTGGACGTTCTGCCTCTTTTCCTATGCTTTCAATGCAATTCCAGTCTACCTCCTGAAATCGGTTTCCTGCAATTCTGCCCCGCTTTCAAGTCCTCTTGGCAGCCTTACTTCAGTCTATTTTTGGACGATAGCTGTCATTTATAACTCTGCAGGTTTGTGAATTACAGTGCCCCTGAGCTCCTTTCTTCAACTCACTTTCTTTTGAGCTGGCCACAACACCGCAGGATGGCTTCAGGCCCTAATCTGGTTCCGGCACAGCACGCTGAGCCTTTGGTTATTTCCTTTTCCTGGTGGGAAATGAGAGTTAAATTTGCCCGTCCAGACACCTCCAGCTAGTCTCTCATTGGTTCTCCCTATTCCTGTTCATCTTCCTCAGAAATTGCAAACTGGGGCAAACAGACGTTAAAGGCGCTGACTCTCCAAGTGGGGAGAGTGTTAGTAAAGCGTCTGGAATGTTGCACCCGAGTACCAGTGTACGAAAACTGAGACATATTTGAACACATCTCCCATTCACACGGTTGATCATACTCTGGGTTCCACATGCATGTTTTAGCTGAAGGAAGAATACCTTAAACCTGGGTTGTTGAAACCCGTGAAATGGGTACCATGCAATATGACTTCAAAGGGTCTTCATTTGCTCACCGAACCTCTCCAATCCTATCACAGCTGCGTTTATGCCCCTGTACACATGCTTGATTCTCTTTCGGAGACATAGCAATCCATAGGTTTTAAGATACTTACTAGTCAGATACATTCTTAGGCGTTTAATATGGGGTGTTGAGTCCATTTCGTTGAGCAAGGAGTAGCTCTTGTCTATTCCATATTTGGCTTAAGGAACTTTATCTGTGCTCATTTCAATCTCTGGTTTTATGCAGCACCCCAACTCACCTTTCCCCTTAAGCAAGCATAAGTTGGTTTTCTAAATTTGAGACCCTGTTCTGTTATGGAATTCAGTTCCTGTGTAGCCAAGTTTTCATTCCGTGTATTAGTGATATCTTATGATGTTTCTTTTTCTGTGTGACTTATTTCAGTTAGAATCATCGTACCTGAATCCACTCATTATGCTGCTACGGGCGTGATGTCATAGATTTCATTGCTGAGTGATATTGCTTTGTAAGTAAATACCACAACTTCCTTATCCATTTTTCACTTTCTGCGATGTTGAACTTGTACTGTAACGAGGTTCTTGTAAACAGAGGCGTCCCAAACTTTGGGGTGGCTGTGTCTTTTTGATTTTAATTTCCCTAAGCTATAGGACCATAAGTGGAAGTGCCCTAGGCTCTGTTGCTTTGTTTTTTAGATGTTTCAGGAAACGCCATACACTTCTCCCCAGTGTCTGTTGGCAACTTACATCCCGCCCATCAGCATAACAAGGCTCCCAGTTCTCCATGGCCTGTCCTGCCTTTCTGGATTTTACACTTTTTTAAGATGGCCCTTTTGACCGGGGGGAAGTGAGACTTCATTGTAGTGCAGATTTCCTTTGCAAGCTTGCTTGGTTGGCCAAAAAGGGCGTATGCGTTTTTTCCTGAATATATTCAGGAAAAAACGCATACGCCCTTTTTGGCCAAGTGCATCATTGTGGACGTTCTGCCTCTTTTCCTATGCTTTCAATGCAATTCCAGTCTACCTCCTGAAATCGGTGTCCTGCAATTCTGCCCCGCTTTCAAGTCCTTTTGGCAGCCTTACTTCAGTATATTTTTGGACGATAGCTGTCATTTATAACTCTGCAGGTTTGTGAATTACAGTGCCCCTGAGCTCCTTTCTTCAACTCGCTTTCTTTTGAGCTGGCCACAACACCGCAGGATGGCTTCAGGCCCTAATCTGGTTCCGGCACGGCACACTGAGCCTTTGGTTATTTCCTCTTCCTGGTGGGAAATGAAAGTTAAATTTGCCCGTCCAGACACCTCCAGCTAGTTTCTCATTGGTTCTCCCTATTCCTGTTCATCTTCCGCAGAAATTGCAAACTGGGCCAAACAGGAGGTTAAATACGCTGACTCTCCAAGTGGGGAGAGTGTTAGTAAAGCGTCTGGAATGTTGCACCCAAGTACCAGGGGAGGAAAACTGAGACATATTAGAACACATCTCCCGTTCACACGGTTGATCATACTCTGGGTTCCACATGCATGTTTTAGCTGAAGGGAGAATACCTTAAACCTGGAGAGTTGAGACCCGTGTAATGGGTACCATGCAATATGACTTCAAAGGGTCTTCATTTGCTCACCGAACCTCTCCAATCCTATCACTGCTGCGTTTATGCCCCTGTACACACGCTTGATTCTCTTTCGGAGACATAGCAATCCATAGGTTTTAAGATACTTACTAGTCAGGTACATTCTTAGGCGTTTAATATGGGGTGTTGTGTCCATTTCGTTGAGAAAGGAGTAGCTCTTGTGTATTCCATATTTGGCTTAAGGAACTTTATCTGTGCTCATTTCAATCTCTGGTTTTATGCAGCACCCCAACTCACCTTTACCCTTAAGCAAGCATAAGTTGGTTTTCTAAATTTGAGACCCTGTTCTGTTCTGTAATTCAGTTCCTGTGTAGCCAACTTTACATTCCGTGTATTACTGATATCTTATGATGTTTCTTTTTCTGTGTGACTTATTTCAGTTAGAATTATCGTACGTGAATGCTCTCATTATGCTGCTATGGGCCTGATGACATAGATTTCATTGCTGAGTGATACTGCATTGTACGTAAGTACCACAAGTTCTTATCCATTTTTCACTTTCTGCGATATTGAACTTGTACGGTAAACGAGGTTCTTGTAAACAGAGGCGTCCCAAACTTTGGGGTGGCTGTGTCTTTTTGATTTTAATTTCCCTAAGCTATAGGACCATAAGTGGAAGTGCCCTAGGCTCTGTTGCTTTGTTTTTTAGATGTTTCAGGAAACACCATACACTTCTCCCGAGTGTCTGTTGGCAATTTACATCCCGCCCATCAGCATAACAAGGCTCCCAGTTCTCCATGGCCTGTCCTGCCTTTCTGGATTTTACACTTTTTTCAGATGGCCCTTTTGTGCGGGGGGAAGTGAGACTTCATTGTAGTGCAGATTTCCTTTGCAAGCTTGCTTGGTTGGCCAAAAAAGGCGCATGCGTTTTTTCCTGAATATATTCAGGAAAAAACGCATGCGCCCTTTTTGGCCAAGTGCATCATTGTGGACGTTCTGCCTCTTTTCCTATGCTTTCAATGCAATTCCAGTCTACCTCCTGAAATCGGTTTCCTACAATTCTGCCCCGCTTTCAAGTCCTCTTGGCAGCCTTACTTCAGTATATTTTTGGACGATAGCTGTCATTTACAACTCTGCAGGTTTGTGAATTACAGTGCCCCTGAGCTCCTTTCTTCAACTCACTTTCTTTTGAGCTGGCCACAACACCGCAGGATGGCTTCAGGCCCTAATCTGGATCCGGCACGGCACGCTGAGCCTTTGGTTATTTCCTCTTCCTGGTGGGAAATGAGAGTTAAATTTGCCCGTCCAGACACCTCCAGCTAGTCTCTCATTGGTTCTCCCTATTCCTGTTCATGTTCCGCAGAAATTGCAAACTGGGCCAAACAGGAGTTTAAAGGCGCTGACTCTCCAAGTGGGGAGAGTGTTAGTAAAGCGTCTGGAATGTTGCACCCGAGTACCAGGTTACGAAAACTGAGACATATTTGAACACGTCTCCCGATCACATGGTTGATCATACTCTAGGTTCCACATGCATGATTTAGCTGAAGGAAGAATACCTTAAACCTGGAGAGTTGAGACCTGTGGAATGGGTACCATGCAATATGACTTCAAAGGGTCTTCATTTGCTCACCGAACCTCTCCAATCCTATCACTGCTGCGTTTATGCCCCTGTACACATGCTTGATTCTCTTTTGGAGACATAGCAATCCTTAGGTTTTAAGATACTTACTAGTCAGGTACATTCTTAGGCGTTTAATATGGGTTGTTGAGTCCATTTCCTTGAGCAAGGAATAGCTCTTGTCTATTCCATATTTGGCTTAAGGAACTTTATCTGTGCTCATTTCAATCTCTGGTTTTATGCAGCTCCACAACTCACCTTTCCCCTTAAGCAAGCATAAGTTGGTTTTCTAAATTAGAGACCCTGTTCTGTTTTGGAATTCAGTTCCTGTGTAGCCAAGTTTACATTCTGTGTATTAGTGATATCTTATGATGTTTCTTTTTCTGTGTGACTTATTTCAGTTAGAATCATTGTACCTGAATCCACTCATTATGCTGCTACGGGCCTGATGACATAGATTTCATTGCTGAGTGATATTGCTTTGTAAGTAAGTACCACAACTTCTTTATCCATTTTTCACTTTCTGCGATGTTGAACTTGTACTGTAAACGAGGTTCTTGTAAACAGAGCCGTTCCAAACTTTGGGGTGGCTGTGTCTTTTTGATTTTACTTTCCTAAGCTATAGGACCATAAGTGGAAGTGCCAAAGGCTCTGTTGCTTTGTTTTATGGATGTTTCAGGAAACACCATACACTTCTCCCGAGTGTCTGTTGGCAATTTACATCCCGCCCATCAGCATAACAAGGCTCCCAGTTCTCCATGGCCTGTCCTGCCTTTCTGGATTTTACACTATTTTCAGATGACCGTTTTGACTGGGGGGAAGTGAGACTTCATTGTAGTGCAGATTTCCTTTGCAAGCTTGCTTGGTTGGCCAAAAAGGGCGTATGCGTTTTTTCCTGAATATATTCAGGAAAAAACGCATACGCCCTTTTTGGCCAAGTGCATCATTGTGGACGTTCTGCCTCTTTTCCTATGCTTTCAATGCAATTCCAGTCTACCTCCTGAAATCGGTTTCCTGCAATTCTGCCCCGCTTTCAAGTCCTCTTGGCAGCCTTACTTCAGTATATTTTTGGACGATAGCTGTCATTTATAACTCTGCAGGTTTGTGAATTACAGTGCCCCTGAGCTCCTTTCTTCAACTCGCTTTCTTGTGACCTGGCCGCAACACCGCAGGATGGCTTCAGGCCCTAATCTGGTTCCGGCACGGCACGCTGAGCCTTTGGATAATTCCTCTGCCTGGTGGGAAAAGAGAGTTAAATTTGCCCGTCCAGACACCTCCAACTAGTCTCTCATTGGTTCTCCCTATTCCTGTTCATCTTCCGCAGAAATTGCAAACTGGGCCAAACAGGAGGTTAAAGGCACTGACTCTCCAAGTCGGGAGAGTGTTAGTAAAGCGTCTGGAATGTTGCACCCGAGTACCAGGGTATGAAAACTGAGACATATTTGAACACGTCTCCCGATCACACGGTTGATCATACTCTGGGTTCCACATGCATGTTTTAGCTGAAGGAAGAATCCCTTAAACCTGGAGAGTTGAGACCCGTGGAATGGGTACCATGCAATATGACTTCAAAGGGTCTTCATTTGCTCACCGAACCTCTCCAATCCTATCACTGCTGCGTTTATGCCCCTGTACACACGCTTGATTCTCTTTCGGAGACATAGCAATCCATAGGTTTTAAGATACTTACTAGTCAGGTACATTCTTAGGCGTTTAATATGGGGTGTTGAGTCCATTTCATTGAGCAAGGAGTAGCTCTTGTCTATTCCATATTTGGCTTAAGGAATTTTATCTGTGCTCATTTCAATCTCTGGTTTTATGCAGCACCCCAACTCACCTTTCCCCTTAAGCAAGCATAGGTTAGTTTTCTAAATTTGAGACCCTGTTCTGTTTTGTAATTCAGTTCCTGTGTAGCCAAGTTTACGTTCCGTGTATTAGTGATATCTTATGATGGTTCTTTTTCTGTGTGACTTATTTCAGTTAGAATCATCATACCTGAATCCACTCATTATGCTGCTATGGGCCTGATGACATAGATTTCATTGCTGAGTGATATTGCATTGTACGTAAGTACCACAACTTCTTCATCCAGTTTTCACTTTCTGCGATATTGAACTTGTCCCGTAAACGAGGTTCTTGTAAACAGAGGCGTCCCAAACTTTGGGGTGGCTGTGTCTTTTTGATTTTAATTTCCCTAAGCTATAGGACCATAAGTGGAAGTGCCCTAGGCTCTGTTGCTTTGTTTTTTAGATATTTCAGGAAACACCATACATTTCTCCCAAGTGCTGTTGGCAACTTACATCCCGCCCATCAGCATAACAAGGCTCCCAGTTCTCCATGGCCTGTCCTGCCTTTCTGGATTTTACACTTTTTTCAGATGGCCCTTTTGACCGGGGGGAAGTGAGACTTCATTGTAGTGCAGATTTCCTTTGCAAGCTTGCTTGGTTGGCCAAAAAGGGCGTATGCGTTTTTTCCTGAATATATTCAGGAAAAAACGCATACGCCTTTTTTGGCCAAGTGCATCATTGTCGAGGTTCTGACTTTCTTCATATGTTTTCAATGCAATTCCAGTCTACCTCCTGAAATCGGTTTCCTGCAATTCTGCCTTGCTTTCATTGACTCTTCATAGCGTTACCTCAGTATATTTTTTGAAAGTAGTTGGCCTTTATACCTCTGCAGGGTTTTGAATTGCAGTGGTCCTTAGCTCCATTTTTCAGCTCTTATTTTTGTGATCTTGCCTCATAACCACAGGATTCCTTCAGGCCCTATTCTTCTGGGGCACCTTGCTCTGCCTTTGGTTAATTCTTCTTACTGATGTGAAATTAGAGTGACATGTGCCCATTGAAACCGCTACAGCTAGTTTCTCGCTGGTTCCCTCTATTCCCATTCATCCTCCGCAGTAACTGCAGACTGTGCGATACCAGAACTTAAAGGCATTGACTCTCCTTGTGGGGATGTTGTTAGTAAAGCGGCTGGAATGTCTATCCGGAGCCCCAGGAGAGGAAAAATGAGGTGCGTTTTAGAAACCTTTCCCGATCATATGGTATACCAGTCGCTGGGTTTCCCAAGCATGGTTTAGCTGTAGGAAGATTCCCTTCAACCTGGAGTGTTGGGACCCTTGGAATGAGCAGCATGAAGTATTGCATTAAACTTTCGGCAGTTGCTCACCAAAGCTCACCAATCCTCTCAGCCCCAAGTGTCCAGCCTTATGTCTTATCCAGCTGTGGGTTTATATGTGGTCAATCCAGGTTGCATCACAGCCCCTGAGCGAATTTTGTAAGAATTTTTCTCTCTTTCATTGTTTCTGCGTTTTGTTTTTAAAATTTATTTCTATAATGGGGTTTAGCTCATTTTCACTGCTGTGTTTGTGCCGCTCTGCACACACTTGATTCCCTTATGGAGATATATCAATACATGGGTTTTAAGACTCTTATTACTCAGATATATTTCTCTGTGGTGTATAGGGTGTGTTGAGGCCAGTTCATTGAGCAAGGTGTAGATCTTGTCTAATACCTATTTGGTTTATTGAACGGTATCTGTGCTAATTTCAAACTCTGGTTTTATGCATCACCCCACCTCTCCTTTCCCCTTAAGCTGACATAAGTGTGTTTTCTAAATGTGAGACACTGTTCTGTTCTGTAATTCATTTCTTGTGCAGCCATATTTACCCTCCCTCTATAGGTGATATCTTATGATATGTTTCTTTTTCTGTTTGACTTATTTCAAGTAGTATTATCGGACCTAAATCCACTCTTTATCCTTCTACTAGCCTTATTATATTGATTTCATGGTGAAGAGATATTCCGTTGTACATAAGTACCACATCTTCTTTATCCATTGTTCTCTTTCCTGGGATATTTAAGGTGTACTGAAGTTGAGGTTCTTGTAAACAGAGTAGCCCTAAACTGTGGTGTGCTTGTTTCTTGTTGATTTTTAGACTTCCCTAGATATACTCCCATGATTGGAAGTGTCCTATGCTCTGTAGCTCTGTTTTTTAGATGATTTAGGAACCACCATACACTTCTCCAGAGTGGCTCTCGGCAGTTCACACACTGCCCATCAGCGTATAAAGGCTCCCTGTTCTCCATGGCCTGTCCTGCATTTCTGGTTTTTACAATTTTTTAGGATGGCTCTTTTGACCGGTGGGAAATGAGACTTCTTTGTTGTGCACATTTGCATTGCTTGCTTGCCCATATGGGCTTCCTTCCCATAAAGTGCGTATGCGTTTTTTCCTGGATATAATCAGGAAAAACGCATATGCCCTTTTGGGCCAACTGCATCATTGTCGAAATTCTGCCGCTTTTCATGTGCTTTAAAGATGAGTCCAATCTATCTCTTGAAATCTGTTTCTTGCAATTCTGTCTTGCATTCAGATCCTCTTCTTTGCCTTACCTCAACATATTTTTGGACGTTAGTTTTCATTTATAACTCTGCAGGTTTGTGAATTGCAGTGACCCTGAGCTCCATTTTTTAAGTTGCTCTTTTGTGAGCTGGCCTCAAACCCGCAGGATTGCTTCAGGCCCTATTTTGGCTCCGGCGAGGCGATCTGAGCCCTTTTTCAATTCTTATTCTTAATGGGAAATTAGATTGATATGTGCCCGTCCAACCCCCTACAACTATTCTCTCATTGGTTCCCCCTCTTCCCGTTCATCCTCCTCACAATTTGCAAAATGTGTGAAACAGAAGTTGAAATGTGCTGATTCTCCAAGTGGGGAGATTCTAAGTAACGTGGCTGGAATGGTGAACAGGAGCACCAGGAGAGGATAAATGAGCTGCATTTTAGACACATCTCCCGATCACATGGTGTACAGTCCTCTGGGTTTTCCATGCATGTTTTAGCTGTAGGAAGATCCCTTGAACCTGCAGATTTGGGACCCATTGAATGGGCACCAGGTAGTATTACTTTAAAGGGTGTGCATTTCCTCACCCAACCTCACATTTCTCTTAGCACAGTTTCCAGCCTTATGTCTCATCCTGCTGTGGGTCTAGATGTGTTCAATCCATGTTGCATCACCGTCCCTGAGGAAAAGTTGTAAGAGGTTTTCTCTGTCTCTCTGTCATTTATTTTTTTCAATTTATTACTATATTGGTTACAGCTGATTTTCAGAGCTCTGTTTCTTGCTGCTGTACATCCACTTGATTCACGTACAGAGAGACATCAATAAATTCTTTTTCAGATTCTTACCAGTCGTATATATTCTTTTCCGGTGACTTGAGTGTGCTGAGTGCAGTTCTTTTAGCTACCGTGTAGGCCTTGTTGATTATCAGTTTGGTATTTGGAATGGTATCTTTGCTAATTTCAACCTCCTGGATGATGCCTCACCCCTCCCCACCTTTCCCGTTTAGCAGCCTTATGCGTGTTTTCTACATATTTGACTATGTTTTTGTTTTGTAATTTATTTCATGTGTAGCCATTTTGGATTCCACCTTTAAGTGATATCTTATGATATGTGTCTTTTTCTTTTTGAATTATGTCACTTAGAATGATCATACATAACTCCTCCGGAGTTGTTACAACTGGCCATATTTCATTGATTTCCAGGCTGAATAATATTCCACTCTACCTAAGTACCACATCTCTATCCATTTTTTCCCTCCAGAGACATTTAAGTTATATCCTAGTTGAGGATCTTTTAAACAGAGAGGGGGTAAACATTGGGGTGCCTGTGTCCTCTCGATTTTTGTTTTTCCCAAGATATACACCCATGAGTGCAAGTGCCCTATGCTCTGTAGCTCATTTTTTAGATGCTTTAGTAAACACAATACACTTCTCCAGAATGGCCGTTGGCAATATACATTTCCACTATAAGTCTCACAGGGCTCCCTCTTCTCGTTGCCCTGTCCTGCATTTCTGTTGTTTACGCTTTATGAGGATGGCTCTTCTGACTGATGCGAAGTGATATGTTTTGTAGTATTGACTTCCAGTGCCCACCTGTTTGGTTGGCTAAAAAAGTGTATGCCCTTTTCTTGAATATATACAGAAAAAAACGCATACACCCTTTTTGGCCAACTGCAATGTTGGCAATGTTCAGCTCCTTTTCTTGTGCTTAATGGCGAGTCCTTTCTACCTCCTCAAATCCCTTTCCTGCCATTCTCCCTTGCTTACAAGTCCTTTTCTCTGACTTTCCTCAAGACATTTTTCAGTGATGGATATTTTCAACTCTGCAGTTTCGTGAATTTTACTGCCCCTGAGTTCCATTGTTCAACTTGTGTTTATGGGAACTGGCCACAAAGCAGCAGGATTTCCTCAAGCCCTATACTGTTTCCATGGGCAACCCTAGCCTTTGGTCAATTCGTCTTCCTGATTGGAAATTAGAGTGACATGTGCCTGTCTGAACACCTAGGACTTGTCTCTCATTGTTCCTCATCCTTCCGCTTCATCCTCTGGACAAATTCCAAACTGTACGCAACAGGATGTTGACAGTGCTGACATCTCCAAGTGGGGAGACTGTTAGTAAAGACGCTGGAGGGGTGAACCCGAGCACCAGGAGATGAGGAGATGAGATGCCTTTTCCAAACTCTTCCCGATCAGACGGTATACCATCCTCTGGGTGTGACAGACATGTTTTAGCAGTAGGAAGAGTCCCATTCATGTAAGGAGAACACCAGGGCTTTTTCAAAATCAGTGTCTCCCTGAAACCCAAACTGGGGAATTTTTTAAGCTACGGCTACACATATGTTCATTAAGGGCCTTGGGAAGTAGGCAGAGTCCAAACTTTAGATGATTGAAGTCTTCAGGGTCAGAAGCACTCACCACCAGCTTCCCTTAGGTTACACTTTAACTGTCATTGATAGATGATGTCAATAAAAATATCTATTCTTTTTCAGATTATTTCCCCTTATAGGTTATTGCAAAATGTTGAGTGTAGTTCCCTGTGCTATACAGTAGTTCCTTGTTGATGATCTATTTTATACATAGCAGTGTGTATGTGTTAATACCAAACTGTTAATTTATCCCTCCTCCCACCTTTCCCCTTTGGTAATAATAAATTATAAGATTTTATACTTCTCAGAAATGGGGGAGCTGAAAGAGAGGTATCATTTTCAATGGAAAAGCATTTAAAACAAGATTGAAGGTTTAACCAAGATTATTAGATGTACATCCTTGGAAAGAAATCACTTCGTTTCTCTAATATTGACCTGACAAATAAGACAAACCTTTTCACTGAACTTGCTTATAATAAAGTGATGGAAATATCAAATGGAAGTGTTAGAAACATCTTATTTTACCCGAGCCTTATACACTGTTCTATGTTAACTACAGTTTGGCTCACACATCTGTTCATTGAGGTTACAATAGTCTCAATTTCTGTTACTGATCCTCCAGAGTGGACCCCAACAAGTGTCCCCCTGCCCAGTGTCATTGGGGCCAACAGATCGAGACTGAGTTTGGTTCACAAGCAAAGGAAACTTTATATTTTGATCAGAGAATGGAGAGGTGAGAGCATGCACTACCCCGTGGGCTGTGGGCTGGGCTGCTGTGTAGAGATCCTGTCAGAGTCAGTGGGAGGGAGGGGGCGGAGCTCTCGAGGGCGGGGTTGGCTGCAGCTCAGGCTCTATATCGCGGAGTCTGCACTGGGCCCCAGGAGCTGAGGTGTCGACCCAGCCATTCTGCACTAGGAAATCTGGTCTGAAGTGCCGGGTGTGGAACCTCTGCATGCGGGACCCTAGGAGCACATGAAATTAGACAAAGCACAAAGGATAAAAAAGGTTAGACTTGACTTTATTGCCCAGATTCTATTTTTATCTCCCAGGGATTTTTAATGGGCTTTGCTGGGGACAAACCCCTCCTCTGCCTTTTGTCCCGTTCCTCATTCTTGGAGTGCTGAGGGTGCAGACCCTTCTTCTGTAACTGCTGAGTGCTGAGTTGGGAGCCCTCATACCCTGGGGCGAGGGTCAGAGCTTCTCCCCAGCAGCCTCCAGGTGACGTTGATTGTCCCCAGGACCCCTGCCTCCCTGCTCGTCCACCTGAGCACCAGCATTGGAAGTGTTATAGATTCTAATGACCTTTAAGGGTCCAGGAAAGAGATGTGCAGAGACGCTGTGGGGGCCGGTTTCACCCCGCCCCACATTTGTTTGGCCACCTTAGGCTGACCGTTTCTGCCAGCCTAGATGCTCTGACCAGTAGTCTGCGCTTTCTTCAATTAGGCCCCTGAATTAATGTACAAACAGCACCAGGTGTCAGAGCCCTGCCCGCTCCACTCCCAGACAGTCCAGGGTCAGTGGTGATCAAGGACCATGATGGCCACTGAGTCAACAGCCTTTTGAAGTAAACAGGAGTCCAGCCGGTCTTATTGGCCACCATCAGCACAGTGTCTGTAGGCTTTTCTATGGTGACAGTGTGATATACGGTTCCCCCGCCAAGATTATTAGCTCCCCTCTGGGTGCAGTAAGTCCTGCAAGCAGTAGTCTACTCTTTTGGGACACACTCTTGTTGTTTTATGAGAGAAACTCCAGGTCAAGTGATGTTCACACGAGTCGTCATGGTGCCCTGTTGCCCCTGGTTATCTCTCTGGATGATGGAGTTGGAGGGCCTCCTCACTCGAGGTTGGTGTGCCCACGGAGCGAACCCTGCAACTTCAGGGCATGGTTGGTGGTTAGGATCACCACGTGGGGTCCTTTTCCCTTAGGAGGGAGGTGGCCTTTTGGGCTGCTGATTTCCAGGTTTTTAGATACCGCCAGTATCTTGGCCAGATGTGGCAGTGGGCCAAGCCCCTTGGTGACCGTAGTTTATCCTACCTGGATGGCATTCTTGCATTGTTCCATTTCAAGTGGTCCCAGTTTTTGCACTAATTCTCCAATGGCGATTCACCTTTCACCGGGAATGTAAAGGTCAAAGGGTTTAGCTAAATTAGGGAGTTCCATGGCAAGGGTCTGAATTGACTGCTCTTTCCATTCTTGAAAGGTCACTTCTGGATTCTATTCAAAAGGATCATCATCTTTTCCTTTCAGTGTTTCATATAGAGACCCAGCTAGTAGACTGTAGTTAGGGATCCAGAAGCAGCAAACCCTGGCCTCCCCAGGAACCCCTAAGCTGTCTTCTAGTTTTAGAAAGGGGTAAGGCTGAAAATGGTTTCTTCCCTTTCCTGGGATGGGCTTCTCCGACCTTCTGTGAGAATGAAGCCCAGGCAGGTCACCACAGTCTGTGATATTTGAGCTTTTTCTTGGACAACTTCTATCCTTTATTGGCTTGGTAGTTCAGAGGCCTCCTTAGTAGGGCTGGCGATCAGAATGTCGTCTGCGTACTGAAGGAGGATTTCCTTTTCCAGAGGTAGAACTTTTAGGTCTTTAGCTAAGCTTTCCCCAAAGATGGTGTGGGAATTTTTGCACCCTTGGGGCAAGACGGCCCGGAAGTATTGTTTTAGTTGTATGTTGAGTCCTGCCACTCACAAGCCAAAATTTCTTGTGACTCTGGGACTAATGGAATGCAAAAGAAGGCATCATTGAAGACTAATACAGAATACCATGTCCTGGTGGTTGGTAGAATGACCAGCAGGGTGTAGGAATTAGGAGCAACTGGAGGTATATCCTCGGTGGCTTCACTGACTGTCCTGACATCCTTTACCAGGTCCCCAGCAGCCCATGGGGCTCTCGTGGTCAGACCAATCCCAGAATATGGAGCTCACCTGGGCAGGTACCCCACCCCCACCCCAGCCCACGGGGCTCTCGTGGTCAGGCCCCTCCCAGGATACAGAGCTACCCTTGCAGGTACCGTGGCAGGGCTGGGCACACAGGAACTGTGCACATAGCCCTCATTGCAGAGCACCCCCAGCTCACCTGTCGCTCAGAGCTGACACAGAGCACCTCAGAGCAGGACTTGAACTAACAAACAGCAGCTGCGACAGGTCTGTGACCCTGGGCATCACTCTGTGTGGCCTCCTTCCACCTGGTCTTCCAGAGACTTCCACTGCACCCGGGGCACCAGGCCTCTGTCTCCAACCACCACCCACCCCTCCTCTCCCTGACTCCTGGTTTCCTCTCATTAGGAGAGGGTTTTCTTGAAGTTGTCTCCCACTCATGGGCCAGATAAAATGATTAGAAAACAAGCCAAAGCTGCAGCCCCTTGTCTATCCTGACTCTCAGGAGCCCACACCTGTTCCTTGGACCTGGCCAGTTTAGCAAGTTCCATTTTCTGCAACTGTGAGCCCCTGAGGGGTGATGATTGGCTGAGCTGGGCAGCCTTACCGTGCCGGCCAGCCCTCCCCAGGTGTGCCTGGGTTGAGATCAATATAAATACCACTCCAGGCAGCAAGAGCCCCTGCAGTGCCTGACGCCATTTTCTCTGCCCTGTCAGCAGTCTCGGGGCTGGGCTGGTGGGAGGGAGTGAGAGGCCACAGCTTTGTGGGTGGCCCAGTGTGAGTGGGGCTCTGCTGGACTTTCTGCAGCAGTTGCCATGCTGCCACCTGCTAAAGAAGAGGATGTGTCACCCATACCTGCTGCTGGAATTTCTCCCTGGGCAGAGGTGAGGAAGGAAAAAAGCAGTGGGGGCAGGGACAGGACGGGTATCTCAGGCAGGGAAATGGAAATCTTCCAGAAGAGCACCCAGGGCCAGGACCATCCTGGCTGGCCTGCAGGCACCAAGTCGGCCGGCATGCTGTCACTCGTGTGGCTCTATGGCCCTTCCTCTAGGCTTTCAAGTCCTTGTATATATTCAGGTGTTTTACCTGGGACGGGTGGGAATAGTTCAGCAGCAACTGGCCTGGGGCTCAGCTCACGTTTACTCACAGATGCCTCGGCACGGTGCCCCAGCTTTGCAATGAGGACGCTTGTTGCGTGGGGGCTGCTGGCTGAATGGGAGACGATTCCCCACCACTGACCAACTTCAGAATTGTTTACAACTGGAGCAAGTGCCCTGATACGGTTTTCCTCTGTGGAACTGGTGGGTTCTGTGTTTTTTTTCTCTTTTTCGTTTTTGATTCAAGGTAGGTTTTATTCCTCTTTTTTGTATTTACAGATATAAGCATGGAAATAATTTATTCATATAAATACATGTATGTGAAGAGAATAATTGTTTTTTCTGTTTTATTTTTTAAATTTTATTTCTTTTTAATTTTGAATTTTATTTTATATTTTTATACAGCAGGTTCTTATTGGTTATCTATTTTATACATATAAATGTATACATGCCAATCCCAGTCTCTCAACTCCTCCCACCACCACCCCCCCAACAGCTTTCCCCCCTTGTTGTCCATACGTTTGTTGTCTACATCTGTTGCTCTATTTATGCCTTGCAAAATGGTTAATCTGTACAGTTTTTCTAGGTTCCACATATATGCATGAATATACAAGATTTGTTTTTCTCTTTCTGACTTACTTCACTCTGTATGACAGTCTCTAGATCCATCGACGTCTCTACAAATGACCCAATTTCATTCCTTTTCGTGGCTTAGTAATATTCCATTTTATATATGTACCACAGCTTTATGCATTCGTCTGTCTGTGGGCATTTAGATTGCTTCCATTACCTCGATATTGTAAATAGTGATGCAATGAACATTGTGGTGAATGTCTCTTTTTGATTTATGGTTTTGTCTGGGTATATGTCCAGAACTGGGATTGCTGTATCATATGGTAATTCTATTGTTAGTTTCTTAAGAAACTCCATATTGTTCTCCATAGTGACTGTATCAATTTATATTCCCAACAATAGTGGAAGAGTGTTCCTTTTCTCCACACCCTTTCCAGCATTTTTGTTTGTAGATTTTCTGATGATGCCCATTCTATCAGGTGTGAGGTGATACATCATTGTTGAGTCCATTTTGTTGAGCAAGGGGTAGGTCTTGTCTATTACATATTTGGCTTATGGAACGGTATCTGTGCTAATTTCAAACTCTGGTTTTATGCAGCACCCCAACTCACCTTCCCCCTTAAGCAAACATAAGTTGGTTTTCTAAACTTGAGACCCTGTTCTGTTTTGTAATTCAGTTAATGTGTAGCCAAGTTCACATTCCGTGTATTAGTGATATCTTATGATGTTTTTATTCTGTGTGATTTATTTCAGTTAGAATCATCATACCTGAATCCACTCATTATGCTGCTACGGGCCTGATGATATAGATGTCATTGCTGAGTGATATTGCATTGTACGTAAGTACCACAAGTTCTTTATCCATTTTTCACTTTCTGCGATATTGAACTTGTACTGTAAACGAGGTTCTTGTAAACAGAGCCGTCCCAAACTTTGGGGTGGCTGTGTCTTTTTGATTTTCATTTCCCTAAGCTATAGGACCATAAGTGGAAGTGCCCTAGGCTCTGTTGCTTTGTTTTTTAGATGTTTCAGGAAACACCATACACTTCTCCGGAGTGTCTGTTGGCAATTTACATCCCGCCCATCAGCATAACAAGGCTCCCAGTTCTCCATGGCCTGTCCTGCCTTTCTGGATTTTACACTTTTTTCAGGTGGCCCTTTTGACCTTGTGGAAGTGAGACTTCATTGTAGTGCAGATTTCCTTTGCAAGCTTGCTTGGTTGGCCAAAAAGGGCGTATGCGTTTTTTCCTGAATATATTCAGGAAAAAACGCATACGCCCTTTTTGGCCAAGTGCATCATTGTGGACGTTCTGCCTCTTTTCCTATGCTTTAAATGCAATTCCAGTCTACCTGCTGAAATCGGTTTCCTGCAATTCTGCCCCGCTTTCAAGTCCTCTTGGCAGCCTTACTTCAGTATATTTTTGGACGATAGCTGTCATTTATAACTCTGCAGGTTTGTGAATTACAGTGCCCCTGAGCTCCTTTCTTCAACTCGCTTTCTTTTCAGCTGGCCACAACACCGCAGGATGGCTTCAGGCCCTAATCTGGTTCCGGCACGGCATGCTGAGCCTTTGGTTATTTCCTCTTCCTGGTGGGAAATGAGAGTTAAATTTGCCCGTCCAGACACCTCCAGCTAGTCTCTCATTGGTTCTCCCTATTCCTGTTCATCTTCCGCATAAATTGCAAACTGGGCCAAACAGGAGGTTAAAGGCGCTGACTCTCCAAGTGGGGAGAGTGTTAGTAAAGCGTCTGGAATGTTGCACCCGAGTACCAGGGTATGAAACCTGAGACATATTTGAACACGTCTCCCATTCACACGGTTGATCATACTCTGGGTTCCACATGCATGTTTTAGCTGAAGGAAGAATACCTTAAACCTGGAGAGTTGAGACCCGTGTAATGGGTACCATGCAATATGACTTCAAAGGGTCTTCATTTGCTCACCGAACCTCTCCAATCCTAAAACTGCTGCGTTTATGCCCCTGTACACAGGCTTGATTCTCTTTCGGAGACATAGCAATCCATAGGTCTTAAGATACTTACTAGTCAGGTACATTCTTAGGCGTTTAATATGGGGTGTTGAGTCCATTTCGTTGAGCAAGGAGTAGCTCTTGTCTATTCCATATTTGGCTTAAGGAACTTTATCTGTGCTCATTTCAATCTCTGGTTTTATGCAGCACCCCAACTCACCTTTACCCTTAAGCAAACATAAGTTGGTTTTCTAAATTTGAGACCCTGTTTTGTTCTGTATTTCAGTTCCTGTGTAGCCAAGTTTATATTCCGTGTATTACTGATATCTTATGATGTTTCTTTTTCTGTGTGACTTATTTCAGTTAGAATCATCATACCTGAATCCACTCATTGTGCTGCTAAGGGCCTGATGACATAGATTTCATTGCTGAGTGATATTGCTTTGTAAGTAAATACCACAACTTCTTTATCCATTTTTCACTTTCTGCGATGTTGAACTTGTACTGTAAACGAGGTTCTTGTAAACAGAGGCGTCCCAAACTTTGGGGTGGCTGTGTCTTTTTGATTTTAATTTCCCTAATCTATAGGACCATAAGTGGAAGTGCCCTAGGTTCTGTTGCTTTGTTTTTTAGATGTTTCAGGAAACACCATACACTTCTCCCGAGTGGTTGTTGGCAATTTACATCCCGCACATCAGCATAACAAGGCTCCCAGTTCTCCATGGCCTGTCCTGCCTTTCTGGATTTTACACTTTTTTCAGATGGCCCTTTTGACCGGGGGGATGTGAGACTTCATTGTAGTGCAGATTTCCTTTGCAAGCTTGCTTGGTTGGCCAAAAAGGGCGTATGCGTTTTTTCCTGAATATATTCAGGAAAAAACGTATACGCCCTTTTTGGCCAAGTGCATCATTGTGGACGTTCTGCCTCTTTTCCTATGCTTTCAATGCAATTCCAGTCTACCTCCTGAAATCGGTTTCCTGCAATTCTGCCCCGCTTTCAAGTCCTCTTGGCAGCCTTACTTCAGTATATTTTTGGACCATAGCTGTCATTTATAACTCTGCAGGTTTGTGAATTGCAGTGCCCCTGTGCTCCTTTCTTCAACTCGCTTTCTTTTGAGCTGGCCGCAACACCGCAGGATGGCTTCATGCCCTAATCTGGTTCCGGCACGGCACGCTGAGCCTTTGGTTATTTCCTCTTCCTGGTGGGAAATGAGAGTTAAATTTGCCTGTCCCGACACCTCCAGCTAGTCTCTCATTGGTTCTCCCTATTCCTGTTCATCTTCCGCAGAAATTGCAAACTGGGCCAAACAGGAGGTTAAAGGCGCTGACTCTCCAAGTGAGGAGAGTGTTAGTAAAGCGTCTGGAATGTTGCACCCGAGTACCAGGGGAGGAAAACTGAGACATATTTGAACACGTCTCCCGTTCACACAGTTGATCATACTCCGGGTTCCACATGCATGTTTTAGCTGAAGGAAGAATACCTTAAACCTTGAGAGTTGAGACCCGTGGAATGGGTACCATGCAATATGACTTCAAAGGGTCTTCATTTGCTCACGGAACCTCTCCAATCCTATCACTGCTGCGTTTCTGCCCCTGTACACACGCTTGATTCTCTTTTGGAGACATAGCATTCCATAGCTTTTAAGATACTTACTAGTCAGGTACATTCTTAGGCGTTTAATATGGGGTGTTGAGTCCATTTCGTTGAGCAAGGAGTAGCTCTTGTCTATTCCATGTTTGGCTTAAGGAACTTTATCTGTGCTCATTTCAATCTCTGGTTTTATGCAGCACCCCAACTCACCTTTCCCCTTAAGCAAGCATAAGTTGGTTTTTTAAATTTGAGACCCTGTTCTGTTCTGTAATTCAGTTCCTGTGTAGCCAAGTTTACATTCCGTGTATTACAGATATCTTATGATGTTTCTTTTTCTGTGTGACTTATTTCAGTTAGAATCATCATACCTGAATCCACTCATTGTGCTGCTAAGGGCCTGATGACACAGATTTCATTGCTGAGTGATATTGCTTTGTAAGTAAATACCACAACTTCTTTATCCATTTTTCACTTTCTGCGATGTTGAACTTGTACGGTAAACGAGGTTCTTGTAAACAGAGGCGTCCCAAACTTTGGGGTGGCTGTGTCTTTTTGATTTTAATTTCCCTAAGCTATAGGTCCATAAGTGGAAGTGCCCTAGGCTCTGTTGCTTTGTTTTTTAGATGTTTCAGGAAACACCATACACTTCTCCCGAGTGTCTGTTGGCAATTTACATCCCGCCCATCAGCATAACAAGGCTCCCAGTTCTCCATGGCCTGTCCTGCCTTTCTGGATTTTACACTTTTTTCAGATTGCCCTTTTGACCGGGGGGAAGTGAGACTTCATTGTAGTGCAGATTTCCTTTGCAAGCTTGCTTGGTTGGCCAAAAAGGGCGTATGCGTTTTTTCCTGAATATATTCAGGAAAAAACGCATACGCCCTTTTTGGCCAAGTGCATCATTGTGGACGTTCTGCCTCTTTTCCTATGCTTTCAATGCAATTCCAGTCTACCTCCTGAAATCGGTTTCCTGCAATTCTGCCCCGCTTTCAAGTCCTCTTGGCAGCCTTACTTCAGTATATTTTTGGACGATAGCTGTCATTTATAACTCTGCAGGTTTGTGAATTACAGTGCCCTTGAGCTCCTTTCTTCAACTCGCTTTCTTGTGAGCTGGCCGCAACACCGCAGGATGGCTTCAGGCCCTAATCTGGTTCCGGCACGGCATGCTGAGCCTTTGGTTAATTCCTCTTCCTGGTGGGAAATGAGAGTTAAATTTGCCCGTCCAGACACCTCCAGCTAGTCTCTCATTGGTTCTCCCTATTCCTGTTCATCTTCCGCAGAAATTGCAAACTGGGCCAAACAGGAGGTTAAAGGCGCTGACTCTCCAAGTGAGGAGAGTGTTAGTAAAGCGTCTGGAATGTTGCACCCGAGTACCAGGGGAGGAAAACTGAGACATATTTGAACACGTCTCCCGATCACACGGTTGATCATACTCTGGGTTCCACATGCATGTTTTAGCTGAAGGAAGAATACCTTAAACCTGGAGAGTTGAGACCCGTGGAATGGGTACCATGCAATATGACTTCAAAGGGTCTTCATTTGCTCACCGAACCTCTCCAATCCTATCACTGCTCCGTTTATGCCCCTGTACACACGCTGGATTCTCTTTCGGAGACATAGCAATCCATAGGTTTTAAGATACTTACTAGTCAGGTACATTCTTAGGCGTTTAATATGGGGTGTTGAGTCCATTTCGTGGAGCAAGGAGTAGCTCTTGTCTATTCCATATTTGGCTTAAGGAACTTTATCTGTGCTCATTTCAATCTCTGGTTTTATGCAGCACCCCAACTCACCTTTCTCCTTAAGCAAGCATAAGTTGGTTTTCTAAATTTGAGACCCTGTTCTGTTTTGGAATTCAGTTCCTGTGTAGCCAAGTTTACATTCCGTGTATTAGTGATATCTTATGATGTTTCTTTTTCTGTGTGACTTATTTCAGTTAGAATCATCGTACCTGAATCCACTCATTATGCTGCTATGGGCCTGATGACATAGATTTCATTGCTGAGTGATACTGCATTGTACGTAAGTACCACAAGTTCTTTATCCATTTTTCACTTTCTGTGATGTTGAACTTGTACGGTAAATGAGGTTCTTGTAAACAGAGGCGTCCCAAACTTTGGGGTGGCTGTGTCTTTTTGATTTTAATTTCCCTGAGCTATAGGACCATAAGTGGAAGTGCCCTAGGCTCTGTTGCTTTGTTTTTTAGATGTTTCAGGAAACACCATACACTTCTCCCGAGTGTCTGTTGGCAATTTACATCCCGCCCATCAGTACAACAAGGCTCCCAGTTCTCCATGGCCTGTCCTGCATTTCTGGATTTTACACATTTTTCAGATGGCCCTTTTGACCGGGGGGAAGTGAGACTTCATTGTAGTGCAGATTTCCTTTGCAAGCTTGCTTGGTTGGCCAAAAAGGGCGTATGCGTTTTTTCCTGAATATATTCAGGAAAAAACGCATACGCCCTTTTTGGCCAAGTGCATCATTGTGGACGTTCTGCCTGTTTTCCTATGCTTTCAATGCAATTCCAGTCTACCTCCTGAAATTGGTTTCCTGCAATTCTGCCCCGCTTTCAAGTCCTCTTGGCAGCCTTACTTCAGTCTATTTATGGACGATAGCTGTCATTTATAACTCTGCAGGTTTGTGAATTATAGTGCCCCGAGCTCCTTTCTTCAACTCGCTTTCTTTTGAGCTGGCCGCAACACCGCAGGATGGCTTCAGGCCCTAATCTGGTTCCGGCACGGCACGCTGAGCCTTTGGTTATTTCCTCTTCCTGGTGGGAAATGAGAGTTAAATATGCCCGTCCAGACACCTCCAGCTAGTCTCTCATTGGTTCTCCCTATTCCTGTTCATCTTCCGTAGAAATTGCAAACTGGGCCAAACAGGAGGTTAAAGGCGCTGACTCTCCAAGTGGGGAGAGTGTTAGTAAAGCGTCTGGAATGTTGCACCAGAGTACCAGGGGAGGAAAAGTGAGACATATTTGAACACGTATCCCGTTCACACGGTTGATCATACTCTGGGTTCCACATGCATGTTTTAGCTGAAGGAAGAATACCTTAAACCTGGAGAGTTGAGACCCGTGGAATGGGTACCATGCAATATGACTTCAAAGGGTCTTCATTTGCTCACCGAACCTCTCCAATCCTATCACTGCTGCCTTTATGTCCCTGTACACACGCTTGATTCTCTTTTGGAGACATAGCAATCCGTAGGTTTTAAGATACTTACAAGTCAGGTACATTCTTAGGCGTTTAATATGGGGTGTTGAGTCCATTTCGTTGAGCAGGGAGTAGCTCTGGTCTATTCCATATTTGGCTTAAGGAACTTTATCTGTGCTCATTTCAATCTCTGGTTTAATGCAGCACCCCAACTCACCTTTACCCTTAAGCTAGCATAAGTTGGTTTTCTAAATTTGAGACCCTGTTCTGTTCTGTAATTCAGTTCCTGTGTAGCCAAGTTTACATTCCGTGTATTACTGATATCTTATGATGTTTCTTTTTCTGTGTGACTTATTTCAGTTAGAATCATCGTACCTGAATCCACTCATTGTGCTGCTAAGGGCCTGATGACATAGATTTCATTGCTGAGTGATATTGCTTTGTAAGTAAATACCACAACTTCTTTATCCATTTTTCACTTTCTGCGATGTTGAACTTGTACTGTAAACGAGGTTCTTGTAAACAGAGGCGTCCCAAACTTTGGGGTGGCTGTGTCTTTTTGATTTTAATTTCCCTAAGCTATAGGGCCATAAGTGGAAGTGCCCTAGGCTCTGTTGCTTTGTTTTTTAGATGTTTCAGGAAACACCATACACTTCTCCCGAGTGTCTGTTGGCAATTTACATCCCGCCCATCAGCATAACAAGGCTCCAAGTTCTCCATGGCCTGTCCTGCCTTTCTGGATTTTACACTTTTCTCAGATGGCCCTTTTGACCGGGTGGAAGTGAGACTACATTGTAGTGAAGATTTCCTTTGCAAGTTTGCTTGGTTGGGCAAAAAGCGCGTATGCGTTTTTTCCTGAATATATTCAGGAAAAAACGCATACGCCCTTTTTGGCCAAGTGCATCATTGTGGACGTTCTGCCTCTTTTCCTATGCTTTCAATGCAATTCCAGTCTACCTCCTGAAATCGGTTTCCTGCAATTCTGCCCCGCTTTCAAGTCCTCTTGGCAGCCTTACTTCAGTATATTTTTGGACGATAGCTGTCATTTATAACTCTGCAGGTTTGTGAATTACAGTGCCCCTGAGCTCCTTTCTTCCACTCGCTTTCTTGTGACCTGGCCGCAACACCGCAGGATGGCTTCAGGCCCTAATCTGGTTCCGGCACGGCACGCTGAGCCTTTGGTTAATTCCTCTTCCTGTTGGGAAATGAGAGTTAAATTTGCCCATCCAGACACCTCCAGCTAGTCTCTCATTGGTTCTCCCTATTCCTGTTCATCTTCCGCAGAAATTGCAAACTGGGCCAAACAGGAGGTTAAAGGCGCTGACTCTCCAAGTGGGGAGAGTGTTAGTAAAGCGTCTGGAATGTTGCACCCGAGTACCAGGGGAGGAAAACTGAGACATATTTGAACACGTTTCCCGTTCACACGGTTGATCATACTCTGGGTTCCACATGCATGTTTTAGCTGAAGGAAGAATACCTTAAACCTGGAGAGTTGAGACCCGTGGAATGGGTACCATGCAATATGACTTCAAAGGGTCTTCATTTGCTCACCGAACCTCTCCAATCCTATCACTGCTGCATTTGTGCCCCTGTACACAACTTGATTCTCTTTTGGAGACATAGCAATCCATAGGTTTTAAGATAATTACTAGTCAGGTACATTCTTAGGCGTTTAATATGGGGTGTTGAGTCCATTTCGTTGAACAAGGAGTAGCTCTTGTCTATTCCATATTTGGCTTAAGGAACTTTATCTGTGCTCATTTCAATCTCTGGTTTTATGCAGCACCCCAACTCACCTTTACCCTTAAGCAAACATAAGTTGGTTTTCTAAATTTGAGACCCTGTTTTGTTCTGTATTTCAGTTCCTGTGTAGCCAAGTTTATATTCCGTGTATTACTGATACCTTATGATGTTTCTTTTTCTGTGTGACTTATTTCAGTTAGAATCATCGTACCTGAATCCACTCATTGTGCTGTTAATGGCCTGATGACATAGATTTCATTGCTGAGTGATATTGCTTTGTAAGTAAATACCACAACTTCTTTATCCATTTTTCACTTTCTGCGATGTTGAACTTGTACTGTAAACGACGTTCTTGTAAACAGAGGTGTCCCAAACTTTGGGGTGGCTGTGTCTTTTTGATTTTAATTTCCCTAAGCTCTAGGACCATAAGCGGAAGTGCCCTAGGCTCTGTTGCTTTGTTTTTTAGATGTTTCAGGAAACACCATACACTTCTCCTGAGTGTCTGTTGGCAATTTACATCCCGCCCATCAGCATAACAAGGCTCCCAGTTCTCCATGGCCTGTCCTGCCTTTCTGGATTTTACACTTTTTTCAGATGGCCCTTTTGACTGGGGAGAAGTGAGACTTCATTGTAGTGCAGATTTCCTTTGCAAGCTTGCTTGGTTGGCCAAAAAGTGCGTATGCGTTTTTTCCTGAATATATTCATTGTGGACGTTCTGCCTCTTTTCCTATGCTTTCAATGCAATTCCAGTCTACCTCCTGAAATCGGTTTCCTACAATTCTGCCGCGCTTTCAAGTCCTCTTGGCAGCCTTACTTCAGTATATTTTTGGACGATAGCTGTCATTTATAACTCTGCAGGTTTGTGAATTACAGTGCCCCTGAGCTCCTTTCTTCAACTCGCTTTCTCTTGAGCTGGCCGGAACACCGCAAGATGGCTTCAGGCCCTAATATGGTTCCGGCACGGCACGCTGAGCCTTTGGTTAATTCCTCTTCCTGGTGGGAAATGAGAGTTAAATTTGCCCGTCCAGACACCTCCAGCTAGTCTCTCATTGGTTCTCGCTATTCCTGTTCATCTTCCGCAGAAATTGCAAACTGGGCCAAACAGGAGGTTAAAGGGACTGACTCTCCAACTGGGGAGAGTGTTAGTAAAGCGTCTGGAATGTTGCACCCGAGTACCAGCGTACGAAAACTGAGACATATTTGAACACGTCTCCCGATCACATGGTTGATCATATTCTAGGTTCCACATGCATGTTTTAGCTGAAGGAAGAATACCTTAAACCTGGGTAGTTGAAACCCGTGGAATGGGTACCATGCAATATGACTTCAAAGGGTCTTCATTTGCTCACCGAACCTCTCCAATCCTATCACTGCTGCGTTTATGCCTCTGTACACACGCTTGATTCTCTTTCGGAGACATAGCAATCCATAGGTTTTAAGATACTTACTAGTCAGGTACATTTTTAGGCGTTTTATATGGGGTGTTGAGTCCATTTCGTTGAGCAAGGAGTAGCTCTTTTCTATTCCATATTTGGCTTAAGGAACTTTATCTGTGCTCATTTCAATCTCTGGTTTTATGCAGCACCCCAACTCACCTTTCCCCTTAAGGAAGCATAAGTTGGTTTTCTAAATTTGAGACCCTGTTCTGTTCTGTAATTCATTTCCTGTGTAGCCAAGTTTACATTCCGTGTATTAATGATATCGTATGATGTTTCTTTTCTGTGTGACTTATTTCAGTTAGAATCATCATACCTGAATCCACTCATTGTGCTCCTAAGGGCCTGATGACATAGATTTCATTGCTGAGTGATATTGCTTTGTAAGTAAATACCACAACTTCTTTATCCATTTTTCACTTTCTGCGATGTTGAACTTGTACTGTAAACGAGGTTCTTGTATACAGAGCCATTCCATACTTTGGGGTGGCTGTGTCTTTTTGATTTTCATTTCCCTAAGCTATAGGACCATAAGTGGAAGTGCTCTAGGCTCTGTTGCTTTGTTTTTTAGATGTTTCAGGAAACACCATACACTTCTCCCAAGTGTCTGTTGGCAATTTACATCCCGCCCATCAGCATAACAAGGCTCCCAGTTCTCCATGGCCTGTCCTGCCTTTCTGGATTTTACACTTTTATCAGATGGCCCTTTTGACCGGGGGGAAGTGAGACTTCATTGTAGTGCAGATTTCCTTTGCAAGCTTGCTTGGTTGGCCAAAAAGGGCGTATGTGTTTTTTCCTGAATATATTCAGGAAAAAAACGCAGACGCCCTTTTTGGCCAAGTGCATCATTGTGGACGTTCTGCCTCTTTTCCTATGCTTTCAATGCAATTCCAGTCTACCTCCTGAAATCGGTTTCCTGCAATTCTGCCCCGCTTTCAAGTCCTCTTGGCAGCCTTACTTCAGTATATTTTTGGATGATAGCTGTCATTTATAACTCTGCAGGTTTGTGAATTACAGTGTCCCTGAGCTCCTTTCTTCAACTCGCTTTCTTGTGAGCTGGCCGCAACACCGCAGGATGGCTTCAGGCCCTAATCTGGTTCCGGCACGGCACGCTGAAACTTTGGTTATTTCCTCTTCCTAGTGGGAATTGAGAGTTAAATTTGCCCGTCCAGACACCTCCAGCTAGTCTCTCATTGGTTCTCCCTATTCCTGTTCATCTTCCGCAGAAATTGCAAACTGGGCCAAACAGGAGGTTAAAGGCGCTGACACTCCAAGTGGGGAGAGTGTTAATAAAGCATCTTGAATGTTGCATCCGAGTACCAGGGGAGGAAAACTGAGACATATTTGAACACGTCTTCCGTTCACACGGTTGATCATACTCTGGGTTCCACATGCATGTTTTAGCTGAAGGAAGAATACCTTAAACCTGGGTAGTTGAAACCCGTGGAATGGGTACCATGCAATATGACTTCAAAGGGTCTTCATTTGCTCACCGAACCTCTCCAATCCTATCACTGCTGCGTTTATGCCCCTCTACACACGCTTGATTCACTTTTGGAGAAATAGCAATCCGTAGGTTTTAAGATACTTACTAGTCAGGTACATTCTTTGGCTTCTAATATGCGGTGTTGAGTCCATTTCGTTGAGCAAGGAGTAGCTCTTGTCTATTCCATATTTGGCTTAAGGAACTTTATCTGTGCTCATTTCAATCTTTGGTTTTATGCAGCACCCCAACTCTCTTTTACCCTTAAGGAAGCAAAAGTTTGTTTTCTAAATTTGAGACCCTGTTCTGTTCTGTAATTCAGTTCCTCTGTAGCCAAGTTTACATTCCGTGTATTACTGATATCTTATGATGTTTCTTTTTCTGTGTGACTTATTTCAGTTAGAATCATCATACCTGAATCCACTCATTGTGCGGCTAAGGTCCTGATGACATAGATTTCATTGCTGAGTGATATTGCTTTGTAAGTAAATACCACAACTTCTTTATCCATTTTTCACTTTCTGTGATGTTGAACTTGTACTGTAAACGAGGTTCTTGTAAACAGAGCCGTTCCAAACTTTGGGGTGGCTGTGTCTTTTTGATTTTAATTTCCCTAAGCTATAGGACCATAAGTGGAAGTGCCCTAGGCTCTGTTGCTTATTTTTTTAGATGTTTCAGGAAACACCATACACTTCTCCCGAGTGTCTGTTGGCAATTTACCTCCCGCCCATCAGCATAACAAGGCTCCCAGATCTCCATGGCCTGTCCTGCCTTTCTGGATTTTACACTTTTTTCAGATGGCCCTTTTGACCGGGGGGAAGTGAGACTTCATTGTAGTGCAGATTTCCTTTGCAAGCTTGCTTGGTTGGCCAGAAAGGGCGTATGCGTTTTTTCCTGAATATATTCAGAAAAAAACGCATACGCCCTTTTTGGCCAAGTGCATCATTGTGGACGTTCTGCCTCTTTTCCTATGCTTTCAATGCAATTCCAGTCTACCTCCTGAAATCGGTTTCCTGCAATTCTGCCCCGCTTTCAAGTCCTTTTGGCAGCCTTACTTCAGTATATTTTTGGACGATAGCTGTCATTTATAACTCTGCAGGTTTGTGAATTACAGTGCCCCTGAGCTCCTTTCTTCAACTCACTTTCTTTTGAGCTGGCCGCAACACCGCAGGATGGCTTCAGGCCCTAATCTGGTTCCGGCACGGCACGCTGAGCCTTTGGTTATTTCCTCTTCCTGGTGGGAAATGAGAGTGAAATTTGCCCGTCCAGACACCTCCAGCTAGTCTCTCATTGGTTCTCCCTATTCCTGTTCATCTTCCGCAGAAATTGCAAACTGGGCCAAACAGGAGGTTAAAGGCGCTGACTCTCCAAGTGAGGAGAGTGTTAGTAAAGCGTCTGGAATGTTGCACCCGAGTACCAGGGGAGGAAAACTGAGACATATTTGAACACGTCTCCCGTTCACACGGTTGATCATACTCTGGGTTCCACATGCATGTTTTAGCTGAAGGAAGAATACCTTAAACCTGGGGAGTTGAGACCCCTGGAATGGGTACCATGCAATATGACTTCAAAGGGTCTTCATTTGCTCACCGAACCTCTCCAATCCTATCACTGCTGCGTTTGTGCCCCTCTACACACGCTTGATTCACTTTTGGAGACATAGCATTCCATAGGTTTTAAGATACTTACTAGTCAGGTACATTCTTAGGCGTTTAATATGCGGTGTTGAGTCCATTTCGTTGAGCAAGGAGTAGCTCTTGTCTATTCCATATTTGGCTTAAGGAACTTTATCTGTGCTCATTTCAATCTCTGGTTTTATGCAGCACCCCAACTCTCCTTTACCCTTAAGCAAGCATAAGTTGGTTTTCTAAATTTGAGACCCTGTTCTGTTCTGTAATTCAGTTCCTGTGTAGCCAAGTTTACATTCCGTGTATTAGTGATATCTTATGATGTTTCTTTTTCTGTGTGACTTATTTCAGTTAGAATCATCGTACCTGAATCCACTCATTGTGCTGCTAAGGGCATGATGACATAGATTTCATTGCTGAGTGATATTGCTTTGTAAGTAAATACCACAACTTCTTTATTCATTTTTCACTTTCTGCGATGTTGAACTTGTACTGTAAACGAGGTTCTTGTAAACAGAGGCGTCCCAAACTTTGGGGTGGCTGCGTCTTTTTGATTTTACTTCCCTAAGCTATAGGTCCATAAGTGGAAGTGCCCTAGGCTCTGTTGCTTTGTTTTATAGATGTTTCAGGAAACACCATACACTTCTCCAGAGTGTCTGTTGGCAATTTACATCCCGCCCATCAGCATAACAAGGCTCCCAGTTCTCCATGGCCTGTCCTGCCTTTCTGGATTTATACTTTTTTTCAGATGGCCCTTTTGACCGCGTGGAAGTGAGACTTCATTGTAGTGCAGATTTCCTTTGCAAGCTTGATTGGTTGGCCAAAAAGGGCGTATGCGTTTTTTCCTGAATATATTCAGGAAAAAACGCATACGCCCTTTTTGGCCAAGTGCATCATTGTGGACGTTCTGCCTCTTTTCCTATGCTTTCAATGCAATTCCAGTCTACCTCCTGAAATCGGTTTTCTGCAATTCTGCCCCGCTTTCAAGTCCTCTTGGCAGCCTTACTTCAGTATATTTTTGGATAAAAGCTGTCATTTATAACTCTGCAGGTTTGTGAATTACAGTGCCCCTGAGCTCCTTTCTTCAACTCGCTTTCTTTTGGGCTGGCCGCAACACCGCAGGATGGCTTCAGGCCCTAATCTGCTTTCGGCACGGCACACTGAGCCTTTGGTTATTTCCTCTTCCTGGTGGGAATTGAGAGTGAAATTTGCCCGTCCAGACACCTCCAGCTAGTCTCTCATTGGTTCTCGCTATTCCTGTTCATCTTCCGCAGAAATTGCAAACTGGGCCAAACAGGAGGTTAAAGGGACTGACTCTCCAAGTCGGGAGAGTGTTAGTAAAGCGTCTGGAATGTTGCACCCGAGTACCTGGGTACGAAAACTGAGACATATTTGAACACGTCTCCTGATCACATGGTTGATCATACTCTAGGTTCCACATGCATGTTTTAGCTGAAGGAAGAATACCTTAAACCTGGAGAGTTGAGACCCGTGGAATGGGTACGATGCAGTATGACTTCAAAGGGTCTTCATTTGCTCACAAAGCTCTCCAGTCCTATCACTGTTGCATTTATGCCGCTGTACACACGCTTGATTCTCTTTTGGAGACATAGTAATCCATAGGTTTTAAGATACTTAATAGTCAGGTACATTCTTAGGCGTTTAATATCGGGTGTTGAGTCCATTTCGTTGAACAAGGAGTAGCTATTGTCTGTTCCATATTTAGCGTAAGGAACTTTATCTGTGCTCATTTCAATCTCTGGTTTTATGCAGCACCCCAACTCACCTTTCCCCTTAAGCAAGCATAAGTTGCTTTTCTAAATTTGAGACCCTGTTCTGTTCTGTAATTCAGTTCCTGTGTAGCCAAGTTTACATTCCGTGTATTACTGATATCTTATGATGTTTCTTTTTCTGTGTGACTTATTTCAGTTAGAATCATCATACCTGAATCCACTCATTGTGCTGCTAAGGGCCTGATGACATAGATTTCATTGCTGAGTGATATTGCTTTGTAAGTAAATACCACAACTTCTTTATCCATTTTTCACTTTCTGCGATGTTGAACTTGTACTGTAAACGACGTTCTTGTAAACAGAGGCGTCCCAAACTTTGGGGTGGCTGTGTCTTTTTGATTTTAATTTCCCTAAGCTATAGGGCCATAAGTGGAAGTGCCCTACGCTCTGTTGCTTTGTTTTTTAGATGTTTCAGGAAACACCATACACTTCTCCCGAGTGTCTGTTGGCAATTTACATCACGCCCATCAGCATAACAAGGCTCCCAGTTCTCCATGGCCTGTCCTGCCTTTCTGGATTTTACACTTTTTTCAGATGGCCCTTTTGACCAGGGAGAAGTGAGACTTCATTGTAGTGCACATTTCCTTTGCAAGCTTGCTTGGTTGGCCAAAAAGGGCGTATGCGTTTTTTCCTGAATATATTCAGGAAAAAACGCATACGCCCTTTTTGGCCAAGTACATCATTGTGGACGTTCTGCCTGTTTTCCTATGCTTTCAATGCAATTCCAGTCTACCTCCTGAAATCGGTTTCCTGCAATTCTGCCCCGCTTTCAAGTCCTCTTGGCAGCCTTACTTCAGTATATTTTTGGATGATAGCAGTCATTTATAACTCTGCAGGTTTGTGAATTACAGTGCCCCTGAGCTCCTTTCTACAACTCGCTTTCTTGTGACCTGGCCGCAACACCGCAGGATGGCTTCAGGCCCTAATCTGGTTCCGGCACGGCACGCTGAGCCTTTGGTTATTTCCTCTTCCTGGTGGGAAATGAGAGTTAAATTTGCCCGTCCAGACACCTCCAGCTAGTCTCTCATTGGTTCTCCCTATTCCTGTTCATCTTCCGCAGAAATTGCAAACTGGGCCAAACAAGAGGTTAAAGGGACTGACTCTCCAAGTCGGGAGAGTGTTAGTAAAGCGTCTGGAATGTTGCACCCGAGTACCAGGGTACGAAAACTGAGACATATTTGAACACGTCTCCCAATCACATGCTTGATCATACTCTAGGTTCCACATGCATGTTTTAGCTGAAGGAAGAATACCTTAAACCTGGAGAGTTGAGACCCGTGGAATGGTACCATGCAATATGACTTCAAAGGGTCTTCATTTGCTCACCGAACCTCTCCAATCCTATCACTGCTGCGTTTATGCCCCTGTACACAGGCTTGATTCTCTTTCGGAGACATAGCAATCCATAGGTCTTAAGATACTTACTAGTCAGGTACATTCTTAGGCGTTTAATATGGGGTGTTGAGTCCATTTCGTTGAGCAAGGAGTAGCTCTTGTCTATTCCATATTTGGCTTAAGGAACTTTATCTGTGCTCATTTCAATCTCTGGTTTTATGCAGCACCCCAACTCACCTTTACCCTTAAGCAAACATAAGTTGGTTTTCTAAATTTGAGACCCTGTTTTGTTCTGTATTTCAGTTCCTGTGTAGCCAAGTTTATATTCCGTGTATTACTGATATCTTATGATGTTTCTTTTTCTGTGTGACTTATTTCAGTTAGAATCATCATACCTGAATCCACTCATTGTGCTGCTAAGGGCCTGATGACATAGATTTCATTGCTGAGTGATATTGCTTTGTAAGTAAATACCACAACTTCTTTATCCATTTTTCACTTTCTGCGATGTTGAACTTGTTCTGTAAACGAGGTTCTTGTAAACAGAGGCGTCCCAAACTTTGGGGTGGCTGTGTCTTTTTGATTTTAATTTCCCTAATCTATAGGACCATAAGTGGAAGTGCCCTAGGTTCTGTTGCTTTGTTTTTTAGATGTTTCAGGAAACACCATACACTTCTCCCGAGTGGTTGTTGGCAATTTACATCCCGCACATCAGCATAACAAGGCTCCCAGTTCTCCATGGCCTGTCCTGCCTTTCTGGATTTTACACTTTTTTCAGATGGCCCTTTTGACCGGGGGGAAGTGAGACTTCATTGTAGTGCAGATTTCCTTTGCAAGCTTGCTTGGTTGGCCAAAAAGGGCGTATGCGTTTTTTCCTGAATATATTCAGGAAAAAACGTATACGCCCTTTTTGGCCAAGTGCATCATTGTGGACGTTCTGCCTCTTTTCCTATGCTTTCAATGCAATTCCAGTCTACCTCCTGAAATCGATTTCCTGCAATTCTGCCCCGCTTTCAAGTCCTCTTGGCAGCCTTACTTCAGTATATTTTTGGACCATAGCTGTCATTTATAACTCTGCAGGTTTGTGAATTGCAGTGCCCCTGTGCTCCTTTCTTCAACTCGCTTTCTTTTGAGCTGGCCGCAACACCGCAGGATGGCTTCAGGCCCTAATCTGGTTCCGGCACGGCACGCTGAGCCTTTGGTTATTTCCTCTTCCTGGTGGGAAATGAGAGTTAAATTTGCCTGTCCCGACACCTCCAGCTAGTCTCTCATTGGTTCTCCCTATTCCTGTTCATCTTCCGCAGAAATTGCAAACTGGGCCAAACAGGAGGTTAAAGGCGCTGACTCTCCAAGTGAGGAGAGTGTTAGTAAAGCGTCTGGAATGTTGCACCCGAGTACCAGGGGAGGAAAACTGAGACATATTTGAACACGTCTCCCGTTCACACAGTTGATCATACTCCGGGTTCCACATGCATGTTTTAGCTGAAGGAAGAATACCTTAAACCTTGAGAGTTGAGACCCGTGGAATGGGTACCATGCAATATGACTTCAAAGGGTCTTCATTTGCTCACGGAACCTCTCCAATCCTATCACTGCTGCGTTTCTGCCCCTGTACACACGCTTGATTCTCTTTTGGAGACATAGCATTCCATAGCTTTTAAGATACTTACTAGTCAGGTACATTCTTAGGCGTTTAATATGCGGTGTTGAGTCCATTTCGTTGAGCAAGGAGTAGCTCTTGTCTATTCCATGTTTGGCTTAAGGAACTTTATCTGTGCTCATTTCAATCTCTGGTTTTATGCAGCACCCCAACTCACCTTTCCCCTTAAGCAAGCATAAGTTGGTTTTTTAAATTTGAGACCCTGTTCTGTTCTGTAATTCAGTTCCTGTGTAGCCAAGTTTACATTCCGTGTATTACAGATATCTTATGATGTTTCTTTTTCTGTGTGACTTATTTCAGTTAGAATCATCATACCTGAATCCACTCATTGTGCTGCTAAGGGCCTGATGACACAGATTTCATTGCTGAGTGATATTGCTTTGTAAGTAAATACCACAACTTCTTTATCCATTTTTCACTTTCTGCGATGTTGAACTTGTACGGTAAACGAGGTTCTTGTAAACAGAGGCGTCCCAAACTTTGGGGTGGCTGTGTCTTTTTGATTTTAATTTCCCTAAGCTATAGGTCCATAAGTGCAAGTGCCCTAGGCTCTGTTGCTTTGTTTTTTAGATGTTTCAGGAAACACCATACACTTCTCCCGAGTGTCTGTTGGCAATTTACATCCCGCCCATCAGCATAACAAGGCTCCCAGTTCTCCATGGCCTGTCCTGCCTTTCTGGATTTTACACTTTTTTCAGATTGCCCTTTTGACCGGGGGGAAGTGAGACTTCATTGTAGTGCAGATTTCCTTTGCAA
Organism: Stenella coeruleoalba; assembly: GCF_951394435.1. Lineage (NCBI taxonomy): Eukaryota > Metazoa > Chordata > Mammalia > Artiodactyla > Delphinidae > Stenella > Stenella coeruleoalba. The sequence continues at coordinate 992,469 of NW_027645992.1, read as the reverse complement.
GCTTGCTTGGTTGGCCAAAAAGGGCGTATGCGTTTTTTCCTGAATATATTCAGGAAAAAACGCATACGCCCTTTTTGGCCAAGTGCATCATTGTGGACGTTCTGCCTCTTTTCCTATGCTTTCAATGCAATTCCAGTCTACCTCCTGAAATCGGTTTCCTGCAATTCTGCCCCGCTTTCAAGTCCTCTTGGCAGCCTTACTTCAGTATATTTTTGGACGATAGCTGTCATTTATAACTCTGCAGGTTTGTGAATTACAGTGCCCTTGAGCTCCTTTCTTCAACTCGCTTTCTTGTGAGCTGGCCGCAACACCGCAGGATGGCTTCAGGCCCTAATCTGGTTCCGGCACGGCATGCTGAGCTTTTGGTTAATTCCTCTTCCTGGTGGGAAATGAGAGTTAAATTTGCCCGTCCAGACACCTCCAGCTAGTCTCTCATTGGTTCTCCCTATTCCTGTTCATCTTCCGCAGAAATTGCAAACTGGGCCAAACAGGAGGTTAAAGGCGCTGACTCTCCAAGTGGGGAGAGTGTTAGTAAAGCGTCTGGAATGTTGCACCCGAGTACCAGGGGAGGAAAACTGAGACATATTTGAACACGTCTCCCGATCACACGGTTGATCATACTCTGGGTTCCACATGCATGTTTTAGCTGAAGGAAGAATACCTTAAACCTGGAGAGTTGAGACCCGTGGAATGGGTACCATGCAATATGACTTCAAAGGGTCTTCATTTGCTCACCGAACCTCTCCAATCCTATCACTGCTGCCTTTATGTCCCTGTACACACGCTTGATTCTCTTTTGGAGACATAGCAATCCGTAGGTTTTAAGATACTTACAAGTCAGGTACATTCTTAGGCGTTTAATATGGGGTGTTGAGTCCATTTCGTTGAGCAGGGAGTAGCTCTGGTCTATTCCATATTTGGCTTAAGGAACTTTATCTGTGCTCATTTCAATCTCTGGTTTAATGCAGCACCCCAACTCACCTTTACCCTTAAGCAAGCATAAGTTGGTTTTCTAAATTTGAGACCCTGTTCTGTTCTGTAATTCAGTTCCTGTGTAGCCAAGTTTACATTCCGTGTATTACTGATATCTTATGATGTTTCTTTTTCTGTGTGACTTATTTCAGTTAGAATCATCGTACCTGAATCCACTCATTGTGCTGCTAAGGGCCTGATGACATAGATTTCATTGCTGAGTGATATTGCTTTGTAAGTAAATACCACAACTTCTTTATCCATTTTTCACTTTCTGCGATGTTGAACTTGTACTGTAAACGAGGTTCTTGTAAACAGAGGCGTCCCAAACTTTGGGGTGGCTGTGTCTTTTTGATTTTAATTTCCCTAAGCTATAGGGCCATAAGTGGAAGTGCCCTACGCTCTGTTGCTTTGTTTTTTAGATGTTTCAGGAAACACCATACACTTCTCCCGAGTGTCTGTTGGCAATTTACATCCCGCCCATCAGCATAACAAGGCTCCCAGTTCTCCATGGCCTGTCCTGCCTTTCTGGATTTTACACTTTTTTCAGATGGCCCTTTTGACCGGGGGGAAGTGAGACTACATTGTAGTGAAGATTTCCTTTGCAAGTTTGCTTGGTTGGGCAAAAAGCGCGTATGCGTTTTTTCCTGAATATATTCAGGAAAAAACGCATACGCCCTTTTTGGCCAAGTGCATCATTGTGGACGTTCTGCCTCTTTTCCTATGCTTTCAATGCAATTCCAGTCTACCTCCTGAAATCGGTTTCCTGCAATTCTGCCCCGCTTTCAAGTCCTCTTGGCAGCCTTACTTCAGTATATTTTTGGACGATAGCTGTCATTTATAACTCTGCAGGTTTGTGAATTACAGTGCCCCTGAGCTCCTTTCTTCCACTCGCTTTCTTGTGACCTGGCCGCAACACCGCAGGATGGCTTCAGGCCCTAATCTGTTTCCGGCACGGCACGCTGAGCCTTTGGTTAATTCCTCTTCCTGTTGGGAAATGAGAGTTAAATTTGCCCATCCAGACACCTCCAGCTAGCCTCTCATTGGTTCTCCCTATTCCTGTTCATCTTCCGCAGAAATTGCAAACTGGGCCAAACAGGAGGTTAAAGGCGCTGACTCTCCAAGTGGGGAGAGTGTTAGTAAAGCGTCTGGAATGTTGCACCCGAGTACCAGGGGAGGAAAATTGAGACATATTTGAACACGTTTCCCGTTCACACGGTTGATCATACTCTGGGTTCCACATGCATGTTTTAGCTGAAGGAAGAATACCTTAAACCTGGAGAGTTGAGACCCGTGGAATGGGTACCATGCAATATGACTTCAAAGGGTCTTCATTTGCTCACCGAACCTCTCCAATCCTATCACTGCTGCATTTGTGCCCCTGTACACAACTTGATTCTCTTTTGGAGACATAGCAATCCATAGGTTTTAAGATAATTACTAGTCAGGTACATTCTTAGGCGTTTAATATGGGGTGTTGAGTCCATTTCGTTGAACAAGGAGTAGCTCTTGTCTATTCCATATTTGGCTTAAGGAACTTTATCTGTGCTCATTTCAATCTCTGGTTTTATGCAGCACCCCAACTCACCTTTACCCTTAAGCAAACATAAGTTGGTTTTCTAAATTTGAGACCCTGTTTTGTTCTGTATTTCAGTTCCTGTGTAGCCAAGTTTATATTCCGTGTATTACTGATATCTTATGATGTTTCTTTTTCTGTGTGACTTATTTCAGTTAGAATCATCGTACCTGAATCCACTCATTGTGCTGTTAAGGGCCTGATGACATAGATTTCATTGCTGAGTGATATTGCTTTGTAAGTAAATACCACAACTTCTTTATCCATTTTTCACTTTCTGCGATGTTGAACTTGTACTGTAAACGACGTTCTTGTAAACAGAGGTGTCCCAAACTTTGGGGTGGCTGTGTCTTTTTGATTTTAATTTCCCTAAGCTCTAGGACCATAAGCGGAAGTGCCCTAGGTTCTGTTGCTTTGTTTTTTAGATGTTTCAGGAAACACCATACACTTCTCCCGAGTGTCTGTTGGCAATTTACATCCCGCCCATCAGCATAACAAGGCTCCCAGTTCTCCATGGCCTGTCCTGCCTTTCTGGATTTTACACTTTTTTCAGATGGCCCTTTTGACTGGGGAGAAGTGAGACTTCATTGTAGTGCAGATTTCCTTTGCAAGCTTGCTTGGTTGGCCAAAAAGGGCGTATGCGTTTTTTCCTGAATATATTCATTGTGGACGTTCTGCCTCTTTTCCTATGCTTTCAATGCAATTCCAGTCTACCTCCTGAAATCGGTTTCCTACAATTCTGCCGCGCTTTCAAGTCCTCTTGGCAGCCTTACTTCAGTATATTTTTGGACGATAGCTGTCATTTATAACTCTGCAGGTTTGTGAATTACAGTGCCCCTGAGCTCCTTTCTTCAACTCGCTTTCTTTTGAGCTGGCCGGAACACCGCAAGATGGCTTCAGGCCCTAATATGGTTCCGGCACGGCACGCTGAGCCTTTGGTTAATTCCTCTTCCTGGTGGGAAATGAGAGTTAAATTTGCCCGTCCAGACACCTCCAGCTAGTCTCTCATTGGTTCTCGCTATTCCTGTTCATCTTCCGCAGAAATTGCAAACTGGGCCAAACAGGAGGTTAAAGGGACTGACTCTCCAAGTGGGGAGAGTGTTAGTAAAGCGTCTGGAATGTTGCACCCGAGTACCAGCGTACGAAAACTGAGACATATTTGAACACGTCTCCCGATCACATGGTTGATCATATTCTAGGTTCCACATGCATGTTTTAGCTGAAGGAAGAATACCTTAAACCTGGGTAGTTGAAACCCGTGGAATGGGTACCATGCAATATGACTTCAAAGGGTCTTCATTTGCTCACCGAACCTCTCCAATCCTATCACTGCTGCGTTTATGCCTCTGTACACACGCTTGATTCTCTTTCAGAGACATAGCAATCCATAGGTTTTAAGATACTTACTAGTCAGGTACATTTTTAGGCGTTTTATATGGGGTGTTGAGTCCATTTCGTTGAGCAAGGAGTAGCTCTTTTCTATTCCATATTTGGCTTAAGGAACTTTATCTGTGCTCATTTCAATCTCTGGTTTTATGCAGCACCCCAACTCACCTTTCCCCTTAAGGAAGCATAAGTTGGTTTTCTAAATTTGAGACCCTGTTCTGTTCTGTAATTCATTTCCTGTGTAGCCAAGTTTACATTCCGTGTATTAATGATATCGTATGATGTTTCTTTTCTGTGTGACTTATTTCAGTTAGAATCATCATACCTGAATCCACTCATTGTGCTCCTAAGGGCCTGATGACATAGATTTCATTGCTGAGTGATATTGCTTTGTAAGTAAATACCACAACTTCTTTATCCATTTTTCACTTTCTGCGATGTTGAACTTGTACTGTAAACGAGGTTCTTGTATACAGAGCCATTCCATACTTTGGGGTGGCTGTGTCTTTTTGATTTTCATTTCCCTAAGCTATAGGACCATAAGTGGAAGTGCTCTAGGCTCTGTTGCTTTGTTTTTTAGATGTTTCAGGAAACACCATACACTTCTCCGGAGTGTCTGTTGGCAATTTACATCCCGCCCATCAGCATAACAAGGCTCCCAGTTCTCCATGGCCTGTCCTGCCTTTCTGGATTTTACACTTTTATCAGATGGCCCTTTTGACCGGGGGGAAGTGAGACTTCATTGTAGTGCAGATTTCCTTTGCAAGCTTGCTTGGTTGGCCAAAAAGGGCGTATGTGTTTTTTCCTGAATATATTCAGGAAAAAAACGCAGACGCCCTTTTTGGCCAAGTGCATCATTGTGGACGTTCTGCCTCTTTTCCTATGCTTTCAATGCAATTCCAGTCTACCTCCTGAAATCGGTTTCCTGCAATTCTGCCCCGCTTTCAAGTCCTCTTGGCAGCCTTACTTCAGTATATTTTTGGACGATAGCTGTCATTTATAACTCTGCAGGTTTGTGAACTACAGTGCCCCTGAGCTCCTTTGTTCAACTCGCTTTCTTTTGAGCTGGCCGCAACACCGCAGGATGGCTTCAGGCCCTAATCTGTTTCCGGCAGGCCACGCTGAGCCTTTGGTTATTTCCTCTTCCTGGTGGGAAATGAGTGTTAAATTTGCCCGTCCAGACACCTCCAGCTAGTCTCTCATTGGTTCTCCCTATTCCTGTTCATCTTCCGCAGAAATTGCAAACTGGGCCAAACAGGAGGTTAAAGGCGCTGACTCTCCAAGTGGGGAGAGTGTTAGTAAAGCGTCTGGAATGTTGCACCCGAGTACCAGGGGAGGAAAACTGAGACATATTTGAACACATCTCCCGTTCACACGGTTGATCATACTCTGGGTTCCACATGCATGTTTTAGCTGAAGGAAGAATACCTTAAACCTGGAGAGTTAAGACCTTTGGAATGGGTACCATGCAATATGACTTCAAAGGGTCTTCATTTGCTCACCGAACCTCTCCAATCCTATCACTGCTGCGTTTATGTCCCTGTACACATGCTTGATTCTCTTTCGGAGACATAGCAATCCATAGGTTTTAAGATAGTTACTAGTCAGGTACATTCTTAGGCGTTTAATATGGGGTGTTGAGTCCATTTCATTGAGCAAGGAGTAGCTCTTGTCTATTCCATATTTGGCTTAAGGAACTTTATCTGTGCTCATTTCAATCTCTGGTTTTATGCAGCACCCCAACTCACCTTTACCCTTAAGCAAGCATAAGTTGGTTTTCTAAATTTGAGACCCTGTTCTGTTTTGGAATTCAGTTCCTGTGTAGCCAAGTTTACATTCCGTGTATTAGTGATATCTTATGATGTTTCTTTTTCTGTGTGACTTATTTCAGTTAGAATCATCGTACCTAAATCCACTCATTATGCTGCTACGGACCTGATGACATAGATTTCATTGCTGAGTGATACTGCATTGTACGTAAGTACAACATGTTCTTTATCCATTTTTCACTTTCTGTGATACTGAACTTGTACGGTAAACGCGGTTCTTGTAAACAGAGGCGTCCCAAACTTTGGGGTGGCTGTGTCTTTTTGATTTTAATTTCCCTAAGCTATAGGACCATAAGTGGAAGTGCCCTAGTCTCTGTTGCTTTGTTTTTTACATGTTTCAGGAAACACCATACACTTCTCCCGAGTGTCTCTTGGCAATTTACATCCCGCCCATCAGCATAACAAGGCTCCCAGTTCTCCATGGCCTGTCCTGCCTTTCTGGATTTTACACTTTTTTCAGATGGCCCTTTTGACCGGGGGGAAGTTAGACTTCATTGTAGTGCAGATTTCCTTTGCAAGCTTGCTTGGTTGGCCAAAAAGTGCGTAGCGTTTTTTCCTGAATATATTCAGGAAAAAACGCATACGCCCTTTTTGGCCAAGTGCATCATTGTGGACGTTCTGCCTCTTTTCCTATGCTTTCAATGCAATTCCAGTCTACCTCATGAAATCGGTTTCCTGCAATTCTGCCCTGCTTTCAAGTCCTCTTGGCAGCCTTCCTTCAGTATATTTTTGGACGATAGCTGTCATTTATAACTCTGCAGGTTTGTGAATTACACTGCCCCTGAGCTCCTTTCTTCAACTCGCTTTCTTGTGAGCTGGCCGCAACACCGCAGGATGGCTTCAGGCCCTAATCTGGTTCCGGCATGGCACGCTGAGCCTTTGGTTATTTCCTCTTCCTGGTGGGAAATGAGAGTTAAATTTGCCCGTCCAGACACCTCCAGCTAGTCTCTCATTGGTCTCCCTATTCCTGTTCATCTTCCGCAGAAATTGCAAACTGGGCCAAACAGGAGGTTAAAGGTGCTGACTCTCCAAGTGGGGAGAGTGTTAGTAAAGCATCTGGAATGTTGCACCCGAGTACCAGGCGAGGATAACTGAGACATATTTGAACACGTCTCCCGTTCACACGGTTGATCATACTCTGGGTTCCACATGCATGTTTTAGCTGAAGGAAGAATACCTTAATCCTGGGTAGTTGAAACCCGTGGAATGGGTACCATGCAATATGACTTCAAAGGGTCTTCTTTTGCTCACCGAACCTCTCCAATCCTATCACTGCTGCGTTTATGCCCCTGTACACACGCTTGATTCTCTTTCGCAGACATAGCAATCCATAGGTTTTAAGGTACTTACTAGTCAGGTACATTCTTAGGCGTTTAATATGCGGTGTTGAGTCCATTTCGTTGAGCAAGGAGTACCTCTAGTATATTCCATATTTGGCTTAAGGAACTTTATCTGTGCTCATTTCAATCTCTGGTTTTATGCAGCACCCCAACTCACCTTTCCCCTTAAGTAAGCATAAGTTGGTTTTCTAAATTTGAGACCCTGTTCTGTTCTGTAATTCAGTTCCTGTGTAGCCAAGTTTACATTCCGTGTATTACTGATATCTTATGATGTTTCTTTTTCTGTGTGACTTATTTCAGTTAGAATCATCATACCTGAATCCACTCATTGTGCTGCTAAGGGCCTGATGACATAGATTTCATTGCTGAGTGATATTGCTTTGTAAGTAAATACCACAATTTCTTTATCCATTTTGCACTTTCTGCGATGTTGAACTTGTACTGTAAACGAGGTTCTTGTAAACAGAGGCGTCCCAAACTTTGGGGTGGCTGTGTCTTTTTAATTTTAATTTCCCTAAGCTATAGGACCATAAGTGGAAGTGCCCTAGGCTCTGTTGCTTTGTTTTTTAGATGTTTCAGGAAACACCATACACTTCTCCGGAGTGTCTGTTGGCAATTTACATCCCGCCCATCAGCATAACAAGGCTCCCAGTTCTCCATGGCCTGTCCTGCCTTTCTGGATTTTACACTTTTTTCAGATGGCCCTTTTGACCGGGGAGAAGTGAGACTTCATTGTAGTGCAGATTTCTTTGCAAGCTTGCTTGGTTGGCCAAAAAGGGCGTATGCGTTTTTTCCTGAATATATTCAGGAAAAAACGCATACGCCCTTTTTGGCCAAGTGCATCATTGTGGACGTTCTGCCTCTTTTCCTATGCTTTCAATGCAATTCCAGTCTACCTCCTGAAATCGGTTTCCTGCATTTCTGCCCCACTTTCAAGTCCTCTTGGCAGCCTTACTTCAGTATATTTTTGGACGATAGCTGTCATTTATAACTCTGCAGGTTTGTGAATTACAGTGCCCCTGAGCTCCTTTCTTCAACTCGCTTTCTTGTGAGCTGGCCGCAACACCGCAGGAAGGCTTCAGGCCCTAATCTGGTTCCGGCAGGGCACGCTGAGCCTTTGGTTATTTCCTCTTCCTGGTGGGAAATGAGAGTTAAATTTGCCCGTCCAGACACCTCCAGCTAGTCTCTCATTGGTTCTCCCTATTCCTGTTCATCTTCCGCAGAAATTGCAAACTGGGCCAAACAGGAGGTTAAAGGCGCTGACTCTCCAAGTGGGGAGAGTGTTAGTAAAGCGTCTGGAATGTTGCACCCGTGTACCAGGGGAAGAAGCTGAGACATATTTGAACACATCTCCCGTTCACACGGTTGATCATACTCTGGGTTTCACATGCATGTTTTAGCTGAAGGAAGAATACCTTAAATCTGGAGAGTTGAGACCCGTGTAATGTGTACCATGCAATATGACTTCAAAGGGTCTTCATTTGCTCACCGAACCTCTCCATTCCTATCACTGCTGCGTTTATGCCCCTGTACACATGCTTGATTCTCTTTTGGAGACATAGCAATCCATAGGTTTTAAGATACTTACTAGTCAGGTACATTCTTAGGCGTTTAATATGGGGTGTAAAGTCCATTTCGTTGAGCAAGGAGTAGCTCTTGTCTATTCCATATTTGGCTTAAGGAACTTTATCTGTGCTCATTTCAATCTCTGGTTTTATGCAGCACCCCAACTCACCTTTCCCCTTAAGCAAGCATAAGTTGCTTTTCTAAATTTGAGACCCTGTTCTGTTTTGGAATTCAGTTCCTGTGTAGCCAAGTTTACATTCCGTGTATTACTGATATCTTATGATGTTTCTTTTTCTGTGTGACTTATTTCAGTTAGAATCATCGTACCTGAATCCACTCATTATGCTGCTACAGGCCTGATGACATAGATTTCTTTGCTGAGTGATACTGCATTGTACGTATGTACCACAAGTTCTTTATCCATTTTTCACTTTCTGTGATATTGAACTTGTACGGTAAACGAGGTTCTTGTAAACAGAGCCGTTCCATACTTTGGGGTGGCTGTGTCTTTTTGATTTTAATTTCCCTAAGCTATAGGACCATAAGTGGAAGTGCCCTAGGCTCTGTTGCTTATTTTTTTAGATGTTTCAGGAAACACCATACACTTCTCCCAAGTGTCTGTTGGCAATTTACATTCCGCCCATCAGCATAAAAAGGCTCCCACATCTCCATGGCCTGTCCTGCCTTTCTGGATTTTACACTTTTTTCAGATGGTCCCTTTGACAGGGGGGAATTGAGACTTCATTGTAGTGCAGATTTCCTTTGCAAGCTTGCTTGGTTGGCCAAAAAGGGCGTATGCGTTTTTTCCTGAATATATTCAGGAAAAAACGCATACGCCCTTTTTGGCCAAGTGCATCATTGTGGACGTTCTGCCTCTATTCCTATGCTTTCAATGCAATTCCAGTCTACCTCCTGAAATGGGTTTCCTGCAATTCTGCCCCGCTTTCAAGTCCTCTTGGCAGCCTTACTTCAGTATATTTTTGGACGATAGCTGTCATTTATAACTCTGCAGGTTTGTGAATTACAGTGTCCCTGAGCTCCTTTCTTCAACTCGCTTTCTTTTGAGCTGGCCGCAACACCGCAGGATGGCTTCAGGCCCTAATCTGGTTCCGGCAGGCCACGCTGAGCCTTTGGTTATTTCCTCTTCCTGGTGGGAAATGAGTGTTAAATTTGCCCGTCCAGACACCTCCAGCTAGTCTCTCATTGGTTCTCCCTATTCCTGTTCATCTTCCGCAGAAATTGCAAACTGGGCCAAACAGGAGGTTAAAGGCGCTGACTCTCCAAGTGGGGAGAGTGTTAGTAAAGCGTCTGGAATGTTGCACCCGAGTACCAGGGGAGGAAAACTGAGACATATTTGAACACATCTCCCGTTCACACGGTTGATCATACTCTGGGTTCCACATGCATGTTTTAGCTGAAGGAAGAATACCTTAAACCTTGAGAGTTGAGACCCGTGGAATGGGTACCATGCAATATGACTTCAAAGGGTCTTCATTTGCTCACCGAACCTCTCCAATCCTATCACTGCTGCGTTTATGCCCCTGTACACATGCTTGATTCTCTTTCGGAGACATAGCAATCCATAGGTTTTAAGATACTTACTAGTCAGGTACATTCTTAGGCGTTTAATATGGGGTGTTGAGTCCATTTCGTTGAGCAAGGAGTAGCTCTTGTCTATTCCATATTTGGCTTAAGGAACTTTATCTGTGCTCATTTCAATCTCTGGTTTTATGCAGCACCCCAACTCACCTTTACCCTTAAGCAAGCATAAGTTGGTTTTCTAAATTTGAGACCCTGTTCTGTTTTGGAATTCAGTTCCTGTGTAGCCAAGTTTACATTCCGTGTATTAGTGATATCTTATGATGTTTCTTTTTCTGTGTGACTTATTTCAGTTAGAATCATCGTACCTAAATCCACTCATTATGCTGCTACGGACCTGATGACATAGATTTCATTGCTGAGTGATACTGCATTGTACGTAAGTACAACATGTTCTTTATCCATTTTTCACTTTCTGTGATACTGAACTTGTACGGTAAACGCGGTTCTTGTAAACAGAGGCGTCCCAAACTTTGGGGTGGCTGTGTCTTTTTGATTTTAATTTCCCTAAGCTATAGGACCATAAGTGGAAGTGCCCTAGTCTCTGTTGCTTTGTTTTTTACATGTTTCAGGAAACACCATACACTTCTCCCGAGTGTCTCTTGGCAATTTACATCCCGCCCATCAGCATAACAAGGCTCCCAGTTCTCCATGGCCTGTCCTGCCTTTCTGGATTTTACACTTTTTTCAGATGGCCCTTTTGACCGGGGGGAAGTGAGACTTCATTGTAGTGCAGATTTCCTTTGCAAGCTTGCTTGGTTGGCCAAAAAGTGCGTAGCGTTTTTTCCTGAATATATTCAGGAAAAAACGCATACGCCCTTTTTGGCCAAGTGCATCATTGTGGACGTTCTGCCTCTTTTCCTATGCTTTCAATGCAATTCCAGTCTACCTCATGAAATCGGTTTCCTGCAATTCTGCCCTGCTTTCAAGTCCTCTTGGCAGCCTTCCTTCAGTATATTTTTGGACGATAGCTGTCATTTATAACTCTGCAGGTTTGTGAATTACACTGCCCCTGAGCTCCTTTCTTCAACTCGCTTTCTTGTGAGCTGGCCGCAACACCGCAGGATGGCTTCAGGCCCTAATCTGGTTCCGGCATGGCACGCTGAGCCTTTGGTTATTTCCTCTTCCTGGTGGGAAATGAGAGTTAAATTTGCCCGTCCAAACACCTCCAGCTAGTCTCTCATTGGTCTCCCTATTCCTGTTCATCTTCCGCAGAAATTGCAAACTGGGCCAAACAGGAGGTTAAAGGTGCTGACTCTCCAAGTGGGGAGAGTGTTAGTAAAGCATCTGGAATGTTGCACCCGAGTACCAGGCGAGGATAACTGAGACATATTTGAACACGTCTCCCGTTCACACGGTTGATCATACTCTGGGTTCCACATGCATGTTTTAGCTGAAGGAAGAATACCTTAAACCTGGGTAGTTGAAACCCGTGGAATGGGTACCATGCAATATGACTTCAAAGGGTCTTCATTTGCTCACCGAACCTCTCCAATCCTATCACTGCTGCGTTTATGCCCCTGTACACACGCTTGATTCTCTTTCGGAGACATAGCAATCCATAGGTTTTAAGGTACTTACTAGTCAGGTACATTCTTAGGCGTTTAATATGCGGTGTTGAGTCCATATCGTTGAGCAAGGAGTACCTCTAGTATATTCCATATTTGGCTTAAGGAACTTTATCTGTGCTCATTTCAATCTCTGGTTTTATGCAGCACCCCAACTCACCTTTCCCCTTAAGCAAGCATAAGTTGGTTTTCTAAATTTGAGACCCTGTTCTGTTCTGTAATTCAGTTCCTGTGTAGCCAAGTTTACATTCCGTGTATTACTGATATCTTATGATGTTTCTTTTTCTGTGTGACTTATTTCAGTTAGAATCATCATACCTGAATCCACTCATTGTGCTGCTAAGGGCCTGATGACATAGATTTCATTGCTGAGTGATATTGCTTTGTAAGTAAATACCACAATTTCTTTATCCATTTTGCACTTTCTGCGATGTTGAACTTGTACTGTAAACGAGGTTCTTGTAAACAGAGGCGTCCCAAACTTTGGGGTGGCTGTGTCTTTTTAATTTTAATTTCCCTAAGCTATAGGACCATAAGTGGAAGTGCCCTAGGCTCTGTTGCTTTGTTTTTTAGATGTTTCAGGAAACACCATACACTTCTCCGGAGTGTCAGTTGGCAATTTACATCCCGCCCATCAGCATAACAAGGCTCCCAGTTCTCCATGGCCTGTCCTGCCTTTCTGGATTTTACACTTTTTTCAGATGGCCCTTTTGACCGGGGAGAAGTGAGACTTCATTGTAGTGCAGATTTCCTTTGCAAGCTTGCTTGGTTGGCCAAAAAGGGCGTATGCGTTTTTTCCTGAATATATTCAGGAAAAAACGCATACGCCCTTTTTGGCCAAGTGCATCATTGTGGACGTTCTGCCTCTTTTCCTATGCTTTCAATGCAATTCCAGTCTACCTCCTGAAATCGGTTTCCTGCATTTCTGCCCCACTTTCAAGTCCTCTTGGCAGCCTTACTTCAGTATATTTTTGGACGATAGCTGTCATTTATAACTCTGCAGGTTTGTGAATTACAGTGCCCCTGAGCTCCTTTCTTCAACTCGCTTTCTTGTGAGCTGGCCGCAACACCGCAGGAAGGCTTCAGGCCCTAATCTGGTTCCGGCAGGGCACGCTGAGCCTTTGGTTATTTCCTCTTCCTGGTGGGAAATGAGAGTTAAATTTGCCCGTCCAGACACCTCCAGCTAGTCTCTCATTGGTTCTCCCTATTCCTGTTCATCTTCCGCAGAAATTGCAAACTGGGCCAAACAGGAGGTTAAAGGCGCTGACTCTCCAAGTGGGGAGAGTGTTAGTAAAGCGTCTGGAATGTTGCACCCGTGTACCAGGGGAGGAAACTGAGACATATTTGAACACATCTCCCGTTCACACGGTTGATCATACTCTGGGTTCCACATGCATGTTTTAGCTGAAGGAAGAATACCTTAAATCTGGAGAGTTGAGACCCGTGTAATGTGTACCATGCAATATGACTTCAAAGGGTCTTCATTTGCTCACCGAACCTCTCCATTCCTATCACTGCTGCGTTTATGCCCCTGTACACATGCTTGATTCTCTTTTGGAGACATAGCAATCCATAGGTTTTAAGATACTTACTAGTCAGGTACATTCTTAGGCGTTTAATATGGGGTGTAAAGTCCATTTCGTTGAGCAAGGAGTAGCTCTTGTCTATTCCATATTTGGCTTAAGGAACTTTATCTGTGCTCATTTCAATCTCTGGTTTTATGCAGCACCCCAACTCACCTTTCCCCTTAAGCAAGCACAAGTTGCTTTTCTAAATTTGAGACCCTGTTCTGTTTTGGAATTCAGTTCCTGTGTAGCCAAGTTTACATTCCGTGTATTACTGATATCTTATGATGTTTCTTTTTCTGTGTGACTTATTTCAGTTAGAATCATCGTACCTGAATCCACTCATTATGCTGCTACAGGCCTGATGACATAGATTTCTTTGCTGAGTGATACTGCATTGTACGTATGTACCACAAGTTCTTTATCCATTTTTCACTTTCTGTGATATTGAACTTGTACGGTAAACGAGGTTCTTGTAAACAGAGCCGTTCCATACTTTGGGGTGGCTGTGTCTTTTTGATTTTAATTTCCCTAAGCTATAGGACCATAAGTGGAAGTGCCCTAGGCTCTGTTGCTTATTTTTTTAGATGTTTCAGGAAACACCATACACTTCTCCCAAGTGTCTGTTGGCAATTTACATCCCGCCCATCAGCATAACAAGGCTCCCACATCTCCATGGCCTGTCCTGCCTTTCTGGATTTTACACTTTTTTCAGATGGTCCCTTTGACAGGGGGGAATTGAGACTTCATTGTAGTGCAGATTTCCTTTGCAAGCTTGCTTGGTTGGCCAAAAAGGGCGTATGCGTTTTTTCCTGAATATATTCAGGAAAAAACGCATACGCCCTTTTTGGCCAAGTGCATCATTGTGGACGTTCTGCCTCTATTCCTATGCTTTCAATGCAATTCCAGTCTACCTCCTGAAATCGGTTTCCTGCAATTCTGCCCCGCTTTCAAGTCCTCTTGGCAGCCTTACTTCAGTATATTTTTGGACGATAGCTGTCATTTATAACTCTGCAGGTTTGTGAATTACAGTGCCCCTGAGCTCCTCTCTTCAACTCGCTTTCTTGTGAGCTGGCCGCAACACCGCAGGATGGCTTCAAGCCCTAATGTGCTTCCGGCATGGCACGATGAGCCTTTAGTTAATTCCTCTTCCTGGTGGGAAATGAGAGTTAAATTTGCCCGTCCAGACACCTCCAGCTAGTCTCTCATTGGTTCTCCCTATTCCTGTTCATCTTCCGCAGAAGTTGCAAACTGGGCCAAACAGGAGGTTAAAGGCGCTGACTCTCCTAGTGGGGAGAGTGTTAGTAAAGCGTCTGGAATGTTGCACCCTAGTACCAGGGGAGGAAAACTGAGACATATTTGAACACGTCTCCCGTTCACATGGTTGATCATACTCTGGGTTCCACATGCATGTTTTAGCTGAAGGAAGAATACCTTAAACCTGGGGAGTTGAGACCCGTGGAATGGGTACCATGCAATATGACTTCAAAGGGTCTTCATTTGCTCACCGAACCTCTCCAATCCTATCACTGCTGCGTTTATGCCCCTCTACACACGCTTGATTCACTTTTGGAGACATAGCAATCCATAGGTTTTAAGATACTTACTAGTCAGGTACATTCTTAGGCGTTTAATATGCGGTGTTGAGTCCATTTCGTTCAGCAAGGAGTAGCTCTTGTCTATTCCATATTTGGCTTAAGGAACTTTATCTGTGCTCATTTCAATCTCTGGTTTTATGCAGCACCCCAACTCTCCTTTACCCTTAAGCAAGCATAAGTTGGTTTTCTAAATTTGAGACCCTGTTCTGTTCTGTAATTCAGTTCCTGTGTAGCCAAATTTACATTCCGTGTATTAGTGATATCTTATGATGTTTCTTTTTCTGTGTGACTTATTTCAGTTAGAATCATCATACCTGAATCCACTCATTGTGCTGCTAAGGGCCTGATGACATAGATTTCATTGCTGAGTGATATTGCTTTGTAAGTAAATACCACAACTTCTTTATCCATTTTTCACTTTCTGCGATGTTGAACTTGTACTGTAAACGAGGTTCTTGTAAATAGAGCCGTTCCATACTTTGGGGTGGCTGTGTCTTTTTGATTTTAATTTCCCTAAGCTATAGGACCATAAGTGGAAGTGCCCTAGGCTCTGTTGCTTATTTTTTTAGATGTTTCAGGAAACACCATACACTTCTCCCGAGTGTCTGTTGGCAATTTACATCCCGCCCATCAGCATAACAAGGCTCCCAGATCTCCATGGCCTGTCCTGCCTTTCTGGATTTTACACTTTTTTCAGATGGCCCTTTTGACCGGGGGGAAGTGAGACTTCATTGTAGTGCAGATTTCCTTTGCAAGCTTGCTTGGTTGGCAAAGAAGTGCGTATGCGTTTTTTCCTTAATATATTCAGGAAAAAACGCATACTCCCTTTTTGGCCAAGTGCATCATTGTGGACGTTCTGCCTCTTTTCCTATGCTTTCAATGCAATTCCAGTCTACCTCCTGAAATCAGTTTCCTGCAACTCTGCCCCGCTTTCAAGTCCTCTTGGCAGCCTTACTTCAGTATATTTTTGGACGATAGCTGTCATTTATAACTCTGAAGTTTTGTGAATTACAGTGCCCCTGAGCTCCTTTCTTCAACTCGCTTTCTTGTGACCTGGCCGCAGCACCGCAGGATGGCTTCAGGCCCTAATCTGGTTCAGGCATGGCACGCTGAGCCTTTGGTTATTTCCTCTTCCTGGTGGGAAATGAGAGTTAAATTTGCCCGTCCAGACACCTCCAGCTAGTCTCTCATTGGTTCTCCCTATTCCTGTGCATCTTCCGCAGAAGTTACAAACTGGGCCAAACAGGAGGTTAAAGGCGCTGACTCTCCTAGTGGCGAGAGTGTTAGTAAAGCGTCTGGAATTTTGCACCCGAGTACCAGGGGAGGAAAACTGAGACATATTTGAACACGTCTCCCGTTCACACGGTTGATCATACTCTGGGTTCCACATGCATGTTTTAGCTGAAGGGAGAATACCTTAAACCTGGAGAGTTGAGACCCGTGGAATGGGTACCGTGCAATATGACTTCAAAGGGTCTTCATTTGCTCACCGAACCTCTCCAATCCTATCACTGCTGCTGTGTTTATGCCCCTCTACACACGCTTGATTCACTTTTGGAGACATAGCAATCCATAGGTTTTAAGATACTTACTAGTCAGGTACATTCTTAGGCGTTTAATATGCGGTGTTGAGTCCATTTCGTTGAGCAAGGAGTAGCTCTTCTCTATTCCATATTTGGCTTAAGGAACTTTATCTGTGCTCATTTCAATCTCTGGTTTTATGCAGCACCCCAACTCTCCTTAACCCTTAAGCAAGCATAAGTTGGTTTTCTAAATTTGAGACCTTGTTCTGTTTTGGAATTCAGTTCCTGTGTAGCCAAGTTTACATTCCGTGTATTAGTGATATCTTATGATGTTTCTTTTTCTGTGTGACTTATTTCAGTTAGAATCATCGTACCTGAATCCACTCATTATGCTGCTATGGGCCTGATGACATAGATTTCATTGCTGAGTGATACTGCATTGTACGTAAGTACCACAAGTTCTTTATCCATTTTTCACTTTCTGTGATATTGAACTTGTACGGTAAACGAGGTTCTTGTAAACAGAGGCGTCCCAAACTTTGGGGTGGCTGTGTCTTTTTGATTTTAATTTCCCTAAGCTATAGGACCATAAGTGGAAGTGCTCTAGGCTCTGTTGCTTTGTTTTTTAGATGTTTCAGGAAACACCATACACTTCTCCCGAGTGTCTGTTGGCAATTTACATCCCGCCCATCAGCATAACAAGGCTCCCAGTTCTCCATGGCCTGTCCTGCCTTTCTGGATTTTACACTTTTTTCAGATGGCCCTTTTGACCGGGGGGAAGTGAGACTTCATTGTAGTGCAGATTTCCTTTGCAAGCTTGCTTGGTTGGCCAAAAAGGGCGTATGCGTTTTTCCCTGAATATATTCAGGAAAAAACGCATACGCCCTTTTTGGCCAAGTGCATCATTGTGGACGTTCTGCCTCTTTTCCTATGCTTTCAATGCAATTCCAGTCTATCTCCTGAAATCAGTTTCCTACAATTCTGCCCCGCTTTCAAGTCCTCTTGGCAGCCTTACTTCAGTATAATTTTGGACGATAGCTGTCATTTATAACTCTGCAGGTTTGTGAATTACAGTGCCCCTGAGCTCCTTTATTCAACTCGCTTTCTTGTGAGCTGGCCGCAACACCGCAGGATGGCTTCAGGCCCTAATATGGTTCGGGCACGGCACGCTGAGCCTTTGGTTAAGTCCTCTTCCTGGTGGGAAATGAGAGTTAAATTTGCCCGTCCAGACACCTCCAGCTAGTCTCTCATTGGTTCTCGCTATTCCTGTTCATCTTCCGCAGAAATTGCAAACTGGGTCAAACAGGAGGTTAAAGGGTCTGACTCTCCAAGTCGGGAGAGTGTTAGTAAAGCGTCTGGAATGTTGCACCCGAGTACCAGGGTATGAAAACTGAGACATATTTGAACACATCTCCCGATCACATGGTTGATCATACTCTAGGTTCCACATGCATGTATTAGCTGAAGGAAGAATACCTTAAACCTGGGTAGTTGAAACCCGTGGAATGGGTACCATGCAATATGACTTAAAAGGGTCTTCATTTGTTCACCGAACCTCTCCAATCCTATCACTGCTGCGTTTATGCCCCTCTACACACGCTTGATTCTCTTTTGGAGACATAGCAATCCATAGGTTTTAAGATACTTACTAGTCAGATACATTCTTAGGCGTTTAATATGCGGTGTTGAGTCCATTTCATTGAGCAAGGAGTAGCTCTTGTCTATTTCATATTTGGCTTAAGGAACTTTATCTGTGCTCATTTCAATCTCTGGTTTTATGCAGCACCCCAACTCACCTTTTCCCTTAAGCAAGCATAAGTTGGTTTTCTAAATTTGAGACCCTGTTCTGTTCTGTAATTCAGTTCCTGTGTAGCCAAGTTTACATTCCGTGTATTAGTGATATCTTATGATGTTTCTTTTTCTGTGTGACTTATTTCAGTTAGAATCATCGTACCTGAATCCACTCATTATGCTGCTACGGGCCTGATGACATAGATTTCATTGCTGAGTGATACTGCATTGTACGTAAGTACCACAAGTTCTTTATCCATTTTTCACTTTCTGCGATGTTGAACTTGTACTGTAAACGAGGTTCTTGTAAACAGAGCCGTTCCAAACTTTGGGGTGGCTGTGTCTTTTTGATTTTACTTCCCTAAGCTATAGGTCCATAAGTGGAAGTGCCCTAGGCTCTGTTGCTTTGTTTTATAGATGTTTCAGGAAACACCATACACTTCTCTAGAGTGTCTGTTGGCAATTTACATCCCGCCCATCAGCATAACAAGGCTCCCAGTTCTCCATGGCCTGTCCTGCCTTTCTGGATTTTATACATTTTTTCAGATGGCCCTTTTGACCGCGTGGAAGTGAGACTTCATTGTAGTGCAGATTTCCTTTGCAAGCTTGCTTGGTTGGCCAAAAAGGGCGTATGCGTTTTTTCCTGAATATATTCAGGAAAAAACGCATACGCCCTTTTTTGCCAAGTGCATCATTGTGGATGTTCTGCCTCTTTTCCTATGCTTTCAATGCAATTCCAGTCTACCTCCTGAAATCGGTTTCCTGCAATTCTGCCCCACTTTCAAGTCCTCTTGGCAGCCTTACTTCAGTATATTTTTGGATAAAAGCTGTCATTTATAACTCTGCAGGTTTGTGAATTACAGTGCCCCTGAGCTCCTTTCTTCAACTCGCTTTCTTTTGGGCTGGCCGCAACACCGCAGGATGGCTTCAGGCCCTAATCTGCTTTCGGCACGGCACACTGAGCCTTTGGTTATTTCCTCTTCCTGGTGGGAATTGAGAGTTAAATTTGCCCGTCCAGACACCTCCAGCTAGTCTCTCATTGGTTCTCGCTATTCCTGTTCATCTTCCGCAGAAATTGCAAACTGGGCCAAACAGGAGGTTAAAGGAACTGACTCTCCAAGTTGGGAGAGTGTTAGTAAAGCGTCTGGAATGTTTCACCCGAGTACCTGGGTACGAAAACTGAGACATATTTGAACACGTCTCCCGATCACATGGTTGATCATACTCTAGGTTCCACATGCATGTTTTAGCTGAAGGAAGAATACCTTAAACCTGGAGAGTTGAGACCCGTGGAATGGGTACCATGCAGTATGACTTCAAAGGGTCTTCATTTGCTCACAAACCTCTCCAGTCCTATCACTGTTGCATTTATGCCGCTGTACACACGCTTGATTCTCTTTTGGAGACATAGCAATCCATAGGTTTTAAGATACTTAATAGTCAGGTACATTCTTAGGCGTTTAATATCGGGTGTTGAGTCCATTTCGTTGAACAAGGAGTAGCTATTGTCTGTTCCATATTTGGCGTAAGGAACTTTATCTGTGCTCATTTCAATCTCTGGTTTTATGCAGCACCCCAACTCACCTTTCCCCTTAAGCAAGCATAAGTTGCTTTTCTAAATTTGAGACCCTGTTCTGTTTTGGAATTCACTTCCTGTGTAGCCAAGTTTACATTCCGTGTATTAGTGATAGCTTATGATGTTTCTTTTTCTGTGTGACTTATTTCAGTTAGAATCATCGTACCTGAATCCATTCATTATGCTGCTAAGGGACTGATGACATAGGTTTCATTGCTGAGTGATACTGCATTGTACGTAAGTACCATAAGTACTTTATCCATTTTTCACTTTCTGTGATATTGAACTTGTACGGTAAACGAGGTTCTTGTAAACAGAGGCGTCCCTAACTTTGGGGTAGCTCTGTCTTTTTGATTTTAATTTCCCTAAGCTATAGGACCATAAGTGGAAGTGCCCTAGGCTCTGTTGCTTTGTTTTATAGATGTTTCAGGAAACACCATACACTTCTCCCGAGTGTCTGTTGGCAATTTACATCCCGCCCATCAGCATAACAAGGCTCCCAGTTCTCCATGGCCTGTCCTGCCTTTCTGGATTTTACACTTTTTTCAGATGGCCCTTTTGACCGGGGGGAAGTGAGACTTCATTGTAGTGCAGATTTCCTTTGCAAGCTTGCTTGGTTGGCCAAAAAGTGCGTATGCGTTTTTTCCTGAATATATTCAGGGAAAAACGCATACGCCCTTTTTGGCCAAGTGCATCATTGTGGACGTTCTGCCTCTTTTCCTATGCTTTCAATGCAATTCCAGTCTACCTTCTGAAATCGGTTTCCTGCAATTCTGCCCCGCTTTCAAGTCCTCTTGGCAGCCTTACTTCAGTATATTTTTGGACGATAGCTGTCATTTATAACTCTGCAGGTTTGTGAATTACAGTGCCCCTGAGCTCCTTTCCTCAACTCTCTTTCTTGTGAGCTGCCCGCAGCACCACAGGATGGCTTCAGGCCCTAATCTGGTTCCGGCACAGCACGCTGAGCCTTTGGTTATTTCCTCTTCCTGGTGGGAAATGAGAGTTAAATTTGCCCGTCCAGACACCTCCAGCTAGTCTCTCATTGGTTCTCCCTATTCCTGTTCATCTTCCGCAGAAATTGCAAACTAGGCCAAACAGGTGGTTAAAGGCACTGACTCTCCAAGTGTGGAGAGTGTTAGTAAAGCGTCTGGAATGTTGCACCCGAGTACCAGGGGAGGAAAACTGAGACATATTTGAACACGTCTCCCGTTCACATGGTTGATCATACTCTGGGTTCCCCATGCATGTTTTAGCTGAAGGAAGAATACCTTATACCTGGAGAGTTGAGACCCGTGGAATGGGTACCATGCAATATGACTTCAAAGGGTCTTCATTTGCTCACCGAACCTCTCCAATCCTATCACTGCTGCGTTTATGCCCCTGTACACATGCTTGATTCTCTTTCGGAGACATAGTAATCCATAGGTTTTAAGATACTTACTAGTCAGGTACATTCTTAGGTGTTTAATATGCGGTGTTGAGTCCATTTCGTTGAGCAAGGAGTAGCTCTTGTCTATTCCATAGTTGGCTTAAGGAACTTTATCTGTGCTCATTTCAATCTCTGGTTTTATGCAGCACCCCAACTCACCTTTCCCCTTAAGCAAGCATAAGTTGGTTTTCTAAATTTGAGACCCTGTTCTGTTCTGTAATTCAGTTCCTGTGTAGCCAAGTTTACATTCCGTGTATTACTGATATCTTATGATGTTTCTTTTTCTGTGTGACTTATTTCAGTTAGAATCATCATACCTGAATCCACTCATTGTGCTGCTAAGGGCCTGATGACATAGATTTCATTGCTGAGTGATATTGCTTTGTAAGTAAATACCACAACTTCTTTATCCATTTTTCAATTTCTGCGATGTTGAACTTGTACGGTAAACGAGGTCTTGTAAACAGAGGCGTCCCAAAGTTTGGGGTGGCTGTGTCTTTTTGATTTTAATTTCCCTAAGCTATAGGACCATAAGTGGAAGTGCCCTAGGTTCTGTTGCTTTGTTTTTTAGATGTTTCAGGAAACACCATACACTTCTCCCGAGTGGTTGTTGGCAATTTACATCCCGCCCATCAGCATAACAAGGCTCCCAGTTCTCCATAGCCTGTCCTGCCTTTCTGGATTTTATACTTTTTTCAGATGGCCCTTTTGACCGGTGGGAAGTGAGACTTCATTGTAGTGCAGATTTCCTTTGCAAGCTTGCTTGGTTGGCCAAAAAGGGCGTATGCGTTTTTTCCTGAATATATTCAGGAAAAAACGCATACGCCCTTTTTGGCCAAGTGCATCATTGTGGACGTTCTGCCTCTTTTCCTATGCTTTCAATGCAATTCCAGTCTACCTCCTGAAATCAGTTTCCTGCAACTCTGCCCCGCTTTCAAGTCCTCTTGGCAGCCTTACTTCAGTATATTTTTGGACGATAGCTGTCATTTATAACTCTGCAGGTTTGTGAATTACAGTGCCCCTGAGCTCCTTTATTCAACTCGCTTTCTTGTGACCTGGCCGCAACACTGCAGGATGGCTTCAGGCCCTAATCTGGTTCCGGCACGGCACGCTGAGCCTTTGGTTATTTCCTCTTCCTGGTGGGAAATGAGAGTGAAATTTGCCCGTCCAGACACCTCCAGCTAGTCTCTCATTGGTTCTCCCTATTGCTGTTCATCTTCCACAGAAATTGCAAACTGGGCCAAACAGGACGTTAAAGGCGCTGACTCTCCAAGTGGGGAGATTGTTAGTAAAGCGTCTGGAATGTTGCACCCGGGTACCAGGGGAGGAAAACTGAGACATATTTGAACACGTCTCCCGTTCACACGGTTGATCATACTCTGGGTTCCACATGCATGTTTTAGCTGAAGGAAGAATACCTTAAACCTGGAGAGTTGAGACCCTTGGAATGGGTACCATGCAATATGACTTCAAAGGGTCTTCATTTGCTCACCGAACCTCTCCAATCCTATCACTGCTGCATTTATGCACCTGTACACACGCTTGATTCTCTTTTGGAGACATAGCAATCCATAGGTTTTAAGATACTTACTACTCAGGTACATTCTTAGGCGTTTAATATGCGGTGTTGAGTCAATTTCGTTGAGCAAGGAGTAGCTCTTGTCTATTCCATATTTGGCTTAAGGAACTTTATCTGTGCTCATTTCAATCTCTGGTTTTATGCAGCACCCCAACTCACCTTTACCCGTAGCAAGCATAAGTTGGTTTTCTAAATTTGAGACACTGTTCTGTTCTGTCATTCAGTTCCTCTGTAGCCAAGTTTACATTCCGTGTATTACTGATATCTTATGATGTTTCTTTTTCTGTGTGACTTATTTCAGTTAGAATCATTATACCTGAATCCACTCATTGTGCTGTTAAGGGCCTGATGACATAGATTTCATTGCTGAGTGATATTGCTTTGTAAGTAAATACCACAACTTCTTTATCCATTTTTCACTTTCTGCGATGTTGAACTTGTACTGTAAACGACGTTCTTGTAAACAGAGGCGTCCCAAACTTTGGGGTGGCTGTGTCTTTTTGATTTTAATTTCCCTAAGCTCTAGGACCATAAGTGGAAGTGCCCTAGGCTCTGTTGCTTTGTTTTTTAGATGTTTCAGGAAACACCATACACTTCTCCCGAGTGTCTGTTGGTAATTTACATCCCGCCCATCAGCATAACAAGGCTCCCAGTTCTCCATGGCCTGTCCTGCCTGTCTGGATTTTACACTTTTTTCAGATGGCCCTTTTGACCGGGGGGAAGTGAGACTTCATTGTAGTGCAGATTTCCTTTGCAAGCTTGCTTGGTTGGCCGAAAAGGGCGTATGCGTTTTTTCCTGAATATATTCAGGAAAAAACGCATACGCCCTTTTTGGCCAAGTGCATCATTGTGGACGTTCTGCCTCTTTTCCTATGCTTTCAAAGCAATTCCAGTCTACCTCCTGAAATCGGTTTCCTGCAATTCTGCCCCGCTTTCAAGTCCTCTTGGCAGCCTTACTTCAGTATATTTTTGGACGATAGCTGTCATTTATAACTCTGCAGGTTTGTGAATTACAGTGCCCCTGAGCTCCTTTCTTCAACTCTCTTTCTTGTGACCTGGCCGCAACACTGCAGGATGGCTTCAGGCCCTACTCTGGTTCCGGCACGGCACGCTGAGCCTTTGGTTAATTCCTCTTCCTGGTGGGAAATGAGAGTTAAATTTGCCCGTCCAGACACCTCCAGCTAGCCTCTCATTGGTTCTCGCTGTTCCTGTTCATCTTCCCCAGAAATTGCAAACTGGGCCAAACAGGAGGTTAAAGGGACTGACTCTCCAAGTGGGGAGAGTTTTAGTAAAGCGTCTGTAATGTTGCACCCGAGTACCAGGGGAGGAAAACTGTGACATATTTGAACACATCTCCCTTTCACATGGTTGATCATACTCTGGGTTCCACATGCATGTTTTAGCTGAAGGAAGAATACCTTAAACCTGTAGATTTGAGACCCGTGGAACGGGTACCATGCAATATGACTTCAAAGGGTCTTCATTTGCTCACCGAACCTCTCCAATCCTATCACTGCTGCTTTTTTGCCCCTGTACACACACTTGATTCTCTTTTGGAGACATAGCAATCCATAGGTTTTAAGATACTTACTAGTCAGGTACATTCTTAGGTGTTTAATATGGGGTGTTGAGTCCATTTCGTTGAGCAAGGAGTAGCTCTTGTCTATTCCATATTTGGCTTAAGGAACTTTATCTGTGCTCATTTCAATCTCTGGTTTTATGCAGCACCCCAACTCACCTTTCCCCTTAAGCAAGCATAAGTTGGTTTTCTAAATTTGAGATCCTGTTCTGTTTTGGAATTCAGTTCCTGTGTAGCCAAGTTTACATTCCGTGTATTAGTGATATCTTATGATGTTTCTTTTTCTGTGTGACTTATTTCAGTTAGAATCATCGTACCTGAATCCACTCATTATGCTGCTACGGGCCTGATGACATAGATTTCATTGCTGAGTGATACTGCATTGTACGTAAGTACCACAAGTTCTTTATCCATTTTTCACTTTCTGTGATATTGAACATGTACGGTAAATAAGGTTCTTGTAAACAGAGGCTTCCCAAACTTTGGGGTGGCTGTGTCTTTTCGATTTTAATTTCCCTAAGCTCTAGGACCATAAGTGGAAGTGCCCTAGGCTCTGTTGCTTTGTTTTTTAGATGTTTCAGGAAACACCATACACTTCTCCCGAGTGTCTGTTGGCAATTTCCATCCCGCCCATCAGCATAACAAGGCTCCCAGTTCTCCATGGCCTCTCCTGCCTTTCTGGATTTTACACTTTTTTCAGATGGCCCTTTTGACCGGGGGGAAGTGAGACTTCATTGTAGTGCAGATTTCCTTTGCAAGCTTGCTTGGTTGGCCAAAATGGGCGTATGCGTTTTTTCCTGAATATATTCAGGAAAAAACGCATACGCCCTTTTTGGCCAAGTGCATCATTGTGGACGTTCTGCCTCTTTTCCTATGCTTTCAATGCAATTCCAGTCTACCTCCTGAAATCGGTTTCCTGCAATTCTGCCCCGCTTTCAAGTCCTCTTGGCAGCCTTACTTCAGTATATTTTTGGATGATAGCTGTCATTTATAACTCTGCAGGTTTGTGAATTACAGTGCCCCTGAGCTCCTTTCTTCAACTCGTTTTCTTTTGAGCTGGCCGCAACACCGCAGGATGGCTTCAGGCCCTAATCTGGTTCCGGCACGGCACGCTGAGCGTTTGGTTATTTCCTCTTCCTGGTGGGAAATGAGAGTTAAATTTGCCCGTCCAGACACCTCCAGCTAGTCTCTCATTGGTTCTCGCTATTCTTGTTCATCTTCCACAGAAATTGCAAACTGGGCCAAACAGGAGGTTAAAGGGACTGACTCTCCAAGTCGGGAGAGTGTTCGTAAAGCATCTGGAATGTTGCACCACAGTATCAGGGTACGAAAACTAAGACATATTTGAACACGTCTCCCGATCACATGGTTGATCATACTCTAGGTTCCACATGCATGTTTTAGCTGAAGGAAGAATACCTTAAACCTGGGTAGTTGAAACCCGTGGAATGGGTACCATGCAATATGACTTCAAAGGGTCTTCATTTGCTCACCGAACCTCTCCAATCCTATCACTGCTGCGTTTATGCCCCTGTACACATGCTTGATTCTCTTTCGGAGACATAGCAATCCATAGGTTTTAAGATACTTACTAGTCAGATACATTCTTAGGCGTTTAATATGCGGTGTTGAGTCCATTTCGTTGAGCAAGGAGTAGCTCTTGTCTATTCCATATTTGGCTTAAGGAACTTTATCTGTGCTCATTTCAATCTCTGGTTTTATGCAGCACCCCAACTCACCTTTCCCCTTAAACAAGCATAAGTTGCTTTTCTAACTTTGAGACACTCTTCTGTTCTGTAATTCAGTTCCTGTGGAGCCAGGTTTGCATTCCATGTATTACTGATATCTTATGATGTTTCTTTTTCTGTGTGACTTATTTCAGTTAGAATCATCATACCTGAATCCACTCATTGTGCTGCTAAGGGCCTGATGACATAGATTTCATTGCTGAGTGATATTGCTTTGTAAGTAAATACCACAACTTCTTTATCCATTTTTCACTTTCTGCGATGTTGAACTTGTACTGTAAACGAGGTTCTTGTAAACAGAGGCGTCCCAAACTTTGGGGTGACTGTGTCTTTTTGATTTTAATTTCCCTAAGCTCTAGGACCATAAGTGGAAGTGCCCTAGGCTCTGTTGCTTTGTTTTTTAGATGTTTCAGGAAACACCATACACTTCTCCCGAGTGTCTGTTGGCAATTTACATCCCGCCCATCAGCATAACAAGGCTCCCAGTTCTCCATGGCCTGTCCTGCCTTTCTGGATTTTACACTTTTTTCAGATGGCCCTTTTGACCGGGGGGAAGTGAGACTTCATTGTAGTGCAGATTTCCTTTGCAAGCTTGCTTGGTTGGCCAAAAAGGGCGTATGCGTTTTCTCCTGAATATATTCAGGAAAAAACGCATACGCCCTTTTTGGCCAAGTGCATCATTGTGGACGTTCTGCCTCTTTTCCTATGCTTTCAATGCAATTCCAGTCTACCTCCTGAAATCGGTTTCCTGCATTTCTGCCCCGCTTTCAAGTCCTCTTGGCAGCCTTACTTCAGTATATTTTTGGACGATAGCTGTCATTTATAACTCTGCAGGATTGTGAATTACAGTGCTCCTGAGCTCCTTTCTTCAACTCGCTTTCTTTTGAGCTGGACGCAACACCGCAGGATGCCTTCAGGCCCTAATCTGGTTCCGGCACGGCATGCTGATTCTTTGGTTATTTCCTCTTCCTGGTGGGAAATGAGAGTTAAATTTGCCCGTCCAGACACCTCCAGCTAGTCTCTCATTGGTTCTCGCTATTCCTGTTCATCTTCCGCAGAAATTGCAAACTGGGCCAAACAGGAGGTTAAAGGGACTGACTCTCCAAGTCGGGAGAGTGTTAGTAAAGCGTCTGGAATGTTGCACCCGAGTACCAGGGGAGGAAAACTGAGACATATTTGAACACGTCTCCCGATCACATGGTTGATCATACTCTAGGTTCCACATGCATGTTTTAGCTGAAGGAAGAATACTTTAAACCTGGGTAGTTGAAACCCGTGGAATGGGTACCATGCAATATGACTTCAAAGGGTCTTCATTTGCGCACCGAACCTCTGCAATCCTATCACTGCTGCGTTTATGCCCCTGTACACATGCTTGATTCTCTTTCGGAGACATAGCAATCCATAGGTTTTAAGATACTTACTAGTCAGGTACATTCTTAGGCGTTTAATATGCGGTGTTGAGTCCATTTCGTTGAGCAAGGAGTAGCTCTTGTCTATTCCATATTTGGCTTAAGGAACTTTATCTGTGCTCATTTCAATCTCTGGTTTTATGCAGCACCCCAACTCAGCTTTCCCCTTAAACAAGCATAAGTTGCTTTTCTAACTTTGAGACACTCTTCTGTTCTGTAATTCAGTTCCTGTGTAGCCAGGTTTGCAGTCCATGTATTACTGATATCTTATGATGTTTCTTTTTCTGTGTGACTTATTTCAGTTAGAATCATCATACCTGAATCCACTCATTGTGCTGCTAAGGGCCTGATGACATAGATTTCATTGCTGAGTGATATTGCTTTGTAAGTAAATACCACAACTTCTTTATCCATTTTTCACTTTCTGCGATGTTGAACTTGTACTGTAAAAGAGGTTCTTGTAAACAGAGGCGTCCCAAACTTTGGGGTGGCTGTGTCTTTTTGATTTTAATTTCCCTAAGCTATAGGACCATAAGTGGAAGTGCCCTAGGCTCTGTTGCTTTGTTTTTTAGATGTTTCAGGAAACACCATACACTTCTCCTGAGTGTCTGTTGGCAATTTACATCCCGCCCATCAGCATAACAAGGCTCCCAGTTCTCCATGGCCTGTCCTGCCTTTCTGGATTTTACACTTTTTTCAGATGGCCCTTTTGACCGGGGGAAGTGAGACTTCATTGTAGTGCAGATTTCCTTTGCAAGCTTGCTTGGTTGGCCAAAAAGTGCGTATGCGTTTTTTGCTGAATATATTCAGGAAAAAACGCATACGCCCTTTTTGGCCAAGTGCATCATTGTGGACGTTCTGCCTCTTTTCCTATGTTTTCAATGCTATTCCAGTCTACCTCCTGAAATCAGTTTCCTGCAATTCTGCCCCGCTTTCAAGTCCTCTTGGCAGCCTTACTTCAGTATATTTTTGGACGATAGCTGTCATTTATAACTCTGCAGGTTTGTGAATTACAGTGCCCCTGAGCTCCTTTCTTCAACTCCCTTTATTTTGAGCTGGCCGCAACACCGCAGGATGGTTTCAGGCCCTAATCTGGTTCCGGCACGGCACGCTGAGCCTTTGGTTAATTCCTCTTCCTGGTGGGAAATGAGAGTTAAATTTGCCGGACCAGACACCTCCAGCTAGTCTCTCATTGGTTCTCCCTATTCCTGTTCATCTTCCACCGAAATTGCAAACTGGGCCAGACAGGAGGTTAAAGGGACTGACTCTCCAAGTGGGGAGAGTGTTAGTAAAGCATCTGTAATGTTGCACCCGACTACCAGCGTACGAAAACTGAGACATATTTGAACATGGCTCCCGATCACATGGTTGATCATACTCTAGGTTCCACATGCATGTTTTAGCTGAAGGAAGAATACCTTAAACCTGGGTAGTTGAAACCCGTGTAATGGGTACCATGCAATATGACTTCAAAGGGTCTTCATTTGCTCACCGAACCTTTCCAATCCTATCACTGCTGCGTTTATGCCCCTGTACACACGCTTGATTCTCTTTTGGAGACATAGCAATCCATAGGTTTTAAGATACTTACTAGTCAGGTACATTCTTAGGCGTTTAATATGGGGTGTTGAGTCCATTTCGTTGAGCAAGGAGTAGCTCTTGTCTATTCCATATTTGGCTTAAGGAACTTTATCTGTGCTCATTTCAATCTCTGGTTTTATGCAGCACCCCAACTCACCTTTCCCCTTAAGCAAGCATAAGTTGGTTTTCTAAATTTGAGACCCTGTTCTGTTCTCTAATTCAGTTCCTGTGTAGCCAAGTTTACATTCCGTGTATTACTGATATCTTATGATGTTTCTTTTTCTGTGTGACTTATTTCAGTTAGAATCATCGTACCTGAATCCACTCATTATGCTGCTACGGGCCTGATGACATAGATTTCATTGCTGAGTGATACTGCATTGTACGTAAGTACCACAAGTTCTTTATCCATTTTTCACTTTCTGCGATATTGAACTTGTACGGTAAACGAGGTTCTTGTAAACAGAGCCGTCCCAAACTTTGGGGTGGCTGTGTCTTTTTGATTTTAATTTCCCTAAGCTCTAGGACCATAAGTGGAAGTGCCCTAGGCTCTGTTGCTTTGTTTTTTAGATGTTTCAGGAAACACCATACACTTCTCCAGAGTGGCTGTTGGCAATTTACATCCCGCCCATCACCATAAGGAGGCTCCCAGTTCTCCATGGCCTGTCGTGCCTTTATGGATTTTACACTTTTTTCAGATGGCCCTTTTGACCGGGTGGAAATGAGACTTCATTGTAGTGCAGATTTCCTTTGCAAGCTTGCTTGGTTGGCCAAAAAGTGCGTATGCGTTTTTTCCTGAATATATTCAGGAAAAAACACATACGCCCTTTTTGGCCAAGTGCATCATTGTCGAGTTTCTGACTCTCTTCATATGCTTTCAGTGCAATTCCAGTCTACCTCCTGAAATCGATTTCCTGCAATTCTGCCTTGCTTTCAATGCCTCTTCATAGCCTTACCTCAATATATTTTTTAAAAATAGTTGGCCTTTATAACTCTGCAGGTTTTTGAATTGCAGTGGCCCTTAGCTCCATTTTTTAGCTCTTATTTTTGTGGTATTGCCCCATAACCACAGGATTCCTTGAAGCCCTATTTTTCTTCTGGGGCACCTTGCTGTGCCTTTGGTTAATTCTTCTTACTGATGTGATATTAGAGTGACATGTGCCCATTGAAACCGCTACAGCTAGTTTCTCACTGGTTCCCCCTATTCCCATTCATCCTCTGCACTAACTGCAGACTGTGCGATACCAGAACTTAAAGGCATTGACTCCATGTGGGGATGTTGTTAGTAAAGCGGCTGGAATGTCGATCCGGAGCCCCAGGAGAGGAAAAATGAGGTGCGTTTTAGAAACCTTTCCCGATCATATGGTATACCAGTCGCTGGGTTTCCCAAGCATGGTTTAGCTGTAGGAAGATTCCCTTCAACCTGGAGTGTTGGGACCCTTGGACTGAGTAGCATGAAGTATTGCATTAAACTTTCGGCAGTTGCTCACCAAAGCTCACCAATCCTGTCAGCCCCAAGTGTCCAGCCTTATGTCTTATCCAGCTGTGGGTTTATATGTGGTCAATCCAGGTTGCATCACAGCCCCTGAGCGAATTTTGTAAGAATTTTTCTCTCTTTCATTGTTTCAGCGTTTTGTTTTTAAAATTTATTTCTATAATGGGGTTTAGCTCCTTTTCACTGCTGTGTTTGTGCCGCTCTGCACACACTTGATTCCCTTATGGAGATATATCAATACATGGGTTTTAAGATTCTTATTCCTCATATATATTTCTCTGCGGTGTATAGGGTGTGTTGAGGCCTGTTCATTGAGCAAGGTGTAGATCTTGTCTAATACCTATTTGGTTTATTGAACGGTATCTGTGCTAATTTCAAACTCTGGTTTTATGCATCACCCCACCTCTCCTTTCCCCTTAAGCTGACATAAGTGTGTTTTCTAAATGTGAGACACTGTTCTGTTCTGTAATTCATTTCTTGTGCAGCCATATTTACCCTCCCTCTATAAGTGATATCTTATGATATGTTTCTTTTTCTGTTTGACTTATTTCAAGTAGTATTATCGGACCTAAATCCACTCTTTATCCTTCTACTAGCCTTATTACATTGATTTCATGGTGAAGAGATATTCCATTGTACATAAGTACCACATCTTCTTTATCCATTGTTCTCTTTCCTGGGATATTTAAGGTGTACTGAAGTTGAGGTTCTTGTAAACAGAGTAGCCCTAAACTGTGGTGTGCTTGTGTCTTGTTGATTTTTAGACTTCCCTAGATATACTCCCATGATTGGAAGTGTCCTATGCTCTAGCTCTGTTTTTTAGATGATTTAGGAACCACCATACACTTCTCCAGAGTGGCTCTCGGCAGTTCACACACTGCCCATCAGCGTATAAAGGCTCCCTGTTCTCCATGGCCTGTCCTGCATTTCTGGTTTTTACAATTTTTTAGGATGGCCCTTTTGACCGGTGGGAAGTGAGACTTCTTTGTTGTGCACATTTGCATTGCTTGCTTGCTTCGTTGCCCATAAAGTGCGTATGTGTTTTTTCCTGGATATAATCAGGAAAAAACGCATACGCCCTTTTGGGCCAACTGCATCATTGTCGAAATTCTGCCGCTTTTCATGTGCGTTAAAGACGAGTCCAATCTATCTCTTGAAATCTGTTTCTTGCAATTCTGTCTTGCATTCAGATCCTCTTCTTTGCCTTACCTCAACATAATTTTGGACGTTAGTTTTCATTTATAACTCTGCAGGTTTGTGAATTGCAGTGACCCTGAGCTCCATTTTTTAAGTTGCTCTTTTGTGAGCTGGCCTCAAACCCACAGGATTGCTTCAGGCCCTATTTTGGCTCCGGCGAGGCAGGCTGAGCCTTTCTTTAATTCTTATTCTTAATGGGAAATTAGAGTGATATGTGCCCGTCCAAACCCCTACAACTCTTCTCTCATTGGTTCCCCCTCTTCCCGTTCATCCTCCTCACAATTTGCAAAATGTGTGAAACAGAAGTTTAAATGTGCTGATTCTCCAAGTGGGGAGATTCTAAGTAGCGTGGCTGGAATGGTGAACAGGAGCACCAGGAGAGGATAAATGAGGTGCATTTTAGACACATCTCCCGATCACATGGTGTACAGTCCTCTGGGTTTTCCATGCATGTTTTAGCTGTAGGAAGATCCCTTGAACCTGCAGATTTGGGACCCATTGAATGGGTACCAGGTAGTATTACTTTAAAGGGTGTGCATTTCCTCACCCAACCTCACATTTCTCTTAGCGCAAACAGTTTCCAGCCTTATGTCTCATCCTGCTGTGGGTCTAGATGTGTTCAATCCATGTTGCATCACCGTCCCTGAGGAAAAGTTGTAAGAGGTTTTCTCTGTCTCTCTGTCGTTTATTTTTTTCAATTTATTACTATATTGGTTACAGCTGATTTTCAAAGCTCTGTTTCTTGCTGCTGTACATCCACTTGATTCGCGTACAGAGAGACATCAATAAATTCTTTTTCAGATTCTTACCAGTCGTATATATTCTTTTCCGGTGACTTGAGTGTGCTGAGTGCAGTTCTTTTAGCTACCGTGTAGGCCTTGTTGATTATCAGTTTGGTATTTGGAATGGTATCTTTGCTAATTTCAACCTCCTGGATGATGCCTCACCCCTCCCCACCTTTCCCGTTTAGCAGCCTTATGCGTGTTTTCTACATATTTGACTATGTTTTTGTTTTGTAATTTATTTCATGTGTAGCCATTTTGGATTCCACCTTTAAGTGATATCTTATGATATGTGTCTTTTTCTTTTTGAATTCTGTCACTTAGAATGATCATACGTAACTCCTCCGGAGTCGTTACAACTGGCCATATTTCATTGATTTCCAGGCTGAATAATATTCCACTCTACCTAAGTACCACATCTCTATCCATTTTTTCCCTCCAGAGACATTTAAGTTATATCCTAGTCGAGGATCTTTTAAACAGAGAGGGGGTAAACATTGGGGTGCCTGTGTCCTCTCGATTTTTGTTTTTCCCAAGATATACGCCCATGAGTGCAAGTGCCCTATGCTCTGTAGCTCATTTTTTAGATGCTTTAGTAAACACAATACACTTCTCCAGAATGGCCGTTGGCAATATACATTTCCACTATAAGTCTCACAGGGCTCCCTCTTCTCGTTGCCCTGTCCTGCATTTCTGTTGTTTACGCTTTATGAGGATGGCTCTTCTGACTGATGCGAAGTGATATCTTTTGTAGTATTGACTTCCAGTGCCCACCTGTTTGGTTGGCTAAAAAAGTGTATGCCCTTTTCTTGAATATATACAGAAAAGAACGCATACACCCTTTTTGGCCAACTGCAATGTTGGCAATGTTCAGCTCCTTTTCTTGTGCTTAATGGCGAGTCCTTTCTACCTCCTCAAATCCCTTTCCTGCCATTCTCCCTTGCTTACAAGTCCTTTTCTCTGACTTTCCTCAAGACATTTTTCAGTGATGGATATTTTCAACTCTGCAGTTTTGTGAATTTTACTGCCCCTGAGTTCCATTGTTCAACTCGTGTTTATGGGAACTGGCCACAAAGCAGCGGGATTTCCTCAAGCCCTATACTGTTTCCATGGGCAACCCTAGCCTTTGGTCAATTCGTCTTCCTGATTGGAAATTAGAGTGACATGTGCCTGTCTGAACACCTAGGACTTGTCTCTCATTGTTCCTCATCCTTCCGCTTCATCCTCTGGACAAATTCCAAACTGTACGCAACAGGATGTTGACAGTGCTGACATCTCCAAGTGGGGAGACTGTTAGTAAAGACGCTGGAGGGGTGAACCCGAGCACCAGGAGATGAGGAGATGAGATGCCTTTTCCAAACTCTTCCCGATCAGACGGTATACCATCCTCTGGGTGTGACAGACATGTTTTAGCAGTAGGAAGAGTCCCATTCATGTAAGGAGAACACCAGGGCTTTTTCAAAATCAGTGTCTCTCCAAAACCCAAACTGGGGAAGTTTTTAAGCTACGGCTACACATATGTTCATTAAGGGCCTTGGGGAGTAGGCAGAGTCCAAACTTTAGATGATTGAAGTCTTCAGGGTCAGAAGCACTCACCACCAGCTTCCCTTAGGCTACACTTTAACTGTCATTGATAGATGATGTCAATAAAAATATCTATTCTTTTTCAGATTATTTCCCCTTATAGGTTATTGCAAAATGTTGAGTGTAGTTCCCTGTGCTATACAGTAGTTCCTTGTTGATGATCTATTTTATACATAGCAGTGTGTATGTGTTCATTCCAAACTGTTAATTTATCCCTCCTCCCACCTTTCCCCTTTGGTAATAATAAATTATAAGATTTTATACTTCTCAGAAATGGGGGAGCTGAAAGAGAGGTATCATTTTCAATGGAAAAGCATTTAAAACAAGATTGAAGGTTTAACCAAGATTATTAGCTGTACATCCTTGGAAAGAAATCACTTCGTTTCTCTAATATTGACCTGACAAATAAGACAAACCTTTTCACTGAACTTGCTTATAAAAAGTGATGGAAATATCAAATGGAAGTGTTAAAAACATCTTATTTTACCCGAGCCTTATACACTGTTCTATGTTAACTACAGTTTGGCTCACACATCTGTTCATTGAGGTTACAATAGTCTCAATTTCTGTTATTGATCCTCCAGAGTGGACCCCAACAAGTGTCCCCCTGCCCAGTGTCATTGGGGCCAAGAGATCGAGACTGAGTTTGGTTCACAAGCAAAGGAAACTTTATATTTTGATCAGAGAATGGAGAGGTGAGAGCATGCACTACCCCGTGGGCTGTGGGCTGGGCTGCTGTGTAGAGATCCTGTCAGAGTCAGTGGGAGGGAGGGAGGCGGCGGAGCTCTCGAGGGCTGGGTTGGCTGTAGCTCAGGCTCTATATCGTGGAGTCTGCACTGGGCCCCAGGAGCTGAGGTGTCGACCCAGCCATTCTGCACTAGAAAATCTGGTCTGAAGTGCCGGGTGTGGAACCTCTGCATGCGGGACCCTAGGAGCACGTGAAATTAGACAAAGCACAAAGGATAAAAAAGGTTAGACTTGACTTTATTGCCCAGATTCTATTTTTATCTCCCAGGGATTTTTAATGGGCTTTGCTGGGGACAAACCCCTCCTCTGCCTTTTGTCCCGTTCCTCATTCTTGGAGTGCTGAGGGTGCAGACCCTTCTTCTGTAACTGCTGAGTGCTGAGTTGGGAGCCCTCATACCCTGGGGCGAGGGTCAGAGCTTCTCCCCAGCAGCCTCCCGGTGACGTTGATTGTCCCCAGGACCCCTGCCTCCCTGCTCGTCCACCTGAGCACCAGCATTGGAAGTGTTATAGATTCTAATGACCTTTAAGGGTCCAGGAAAGAGATGTGCAGAGACGCTGTGGGGGCCGGTTTCACCCCGCCCCACATTTGTTCGGCCACCTTAGGCTGACCGACTCTGCCAGCCTAGATGCTCTGACCAGTAGTCTGCGCTTTCTTCAGTTAGGCCCCTGAATTAACGTACAAACAGCACCAGGTGTCAGAGCCCTGCCCGCTCAACTCCCAGACAGTCCAGGGTCAGTGGTGATCAAGGACCATGATGGCTACTGAGTCAACAGCCTTTTGAAGTAAACAGGAGTCCAGCCGGTCTTATTGGCCACCATCATCATGGTGTCTGTAGGCTTTTCTATGGTGACAGTGTGGTATACTGTTCCCCCGCCAAGATTATTAGCTCCCCTCTGGGTGCAGTAAGTCCTGCAAGCAGTAGTCTACTCTTTTGGGACACACTCTTGTTGTTTTATGAGAGAAACTCCAGGTCAAGTGATGTTCACACGAGTCGTCATGGTGCCCTGTTGCCCCCGGTTATCTGTCTGGATGTTGGAGTTGGAGGGCCTCCTCACTCGAGGTCGGTGTGCCCACGGAGCGAACCCTGCAACTTCAGGGCATGGTTGGTGGTTAGGATCACCACGTGGGGTCCTTTTCCCTTAGGAGGGAGGTGGCCTTTTGGGCTGCTGATTTCCAGGTTTTTAGATACCGCCAGTATCTTGGCCAGATGTGGCAGTGGGCCAAGCCCCTTAGTGACCGTAGTTTATCCTACCTGGATGGCATTCTTGCATTGTTCCATTTCAAGTGGTCCCAGTTTTTGCACTAATTCTCCAATGGCGATTCACCTTTCACCGGGAATGTAAAGGTCAAAGGGTTTAGCTAAATTGGGAGTTCCAGGGCAAGGGTCTGAATTGACTGCTCTTTCCATTCTTGAAAGGCCACTTCTGGATTCTATTCAAAAGGATCATCATCTTTTCCTTTCAGTGTTTCATATAGAGGCCCAGCTAGTAGACTGTAGCTAGGGATCCAGAAGCAGCAAACCCTGGCCTCCCCAGGAACCCCTAAGCTGTCTTCTAGTTTTAGAAAGGGGTAAGGCTGAAAATGGTTTCTTCCCTTTCCTGGGATGGGCTTCTCTGACCTTCTGTGAGAATGAAGCCCAGGCAGGTCACCGCAGTCTGTGATATTTGAGCTTTTTCTTGGACAACTTCTATCCTTTATTGGCTTAGTAGTTCAGAGGCCTCCTTAGTAGGGCTGGTGATCAGAATGTCGTCTGCATATTGAAGGAGGGTTTCCTTTTCCAGAGGTAGAACTTTTAGGTCTTTAGCTAAGCTTTCCCCAAAGATGGTGTGGGAATTTTTGCACCCTTGGGGCCAGACGGCCCGGAAGTATTGTTTTAGTTGTATGTTGAGTCCTGCCACTCACAAGCCAAAATTTCTTGTGACTCTGGGACTAATGGAATACAAAAGAAGGCATCATTGAAGACTAATACAGAATACCATGTCCTGGTGGTTGGTAGAATGACCAGCAGGGTGTAGGAATTAGGAGCAACTGGAGGTATATCCTCGGTGGCTTCACTGACTGTCCTGACATCCTTTACCAGGTCCCCAGCAGCCCATGGGGCTCTCGTGGTCAGACCAATCCCAGAATATGGAGCTCACCTGGGCAGGTACCCCACCCCCACCCCAGCCCACGGGGCTCTCGTGGTCAGGCCCCTCCCAGGATACAGAGCTACCCTTGCAGGTACCGTGGCAGGGCTGGGCACACAGGAACCGTGCACATAGCCCTCATTGCAGAGCACCCCCAGCTCACCTGTCGCTCAGAGCTGACACAGAGCACCTCAGAGCAGGACTTGAACTAACAAACAGCAGCTGCGACAAGTCTGTGACCCTGGGCATCACTCTGTACGGCCTCCCTCCACCTGGTCTTCCAGAGACTTCCACTGCACCCGGGGCACCAGGCCTCTGTCTCCAACCACCACCCACCCCTCCTCTCCCTGACTCCTGGGTTCCTCTCATTAGGAGAGGGTTTTCTTGAAGTTGTCTCCCACTCATGGGCCAGATAAAATGATTAGAAAACAAGCCAAAGCTGCAGCCCCAAAGCTGCAGCCCCTTGTCTATCCTGACTCTCAGGAGCCCACACCTGTTCCTTGGACCTGGCCGGTTCAGCAAGTTCCATTTTCTGCAACTGTGAGCCCCTGAGGGGTGATGATTGGCTGACCTGGGCAGCCTTACCGTGCCGGCCAGCCCTCCCCAGGTGTGCCTGGGTTGAGATCAATATAAATACCACTCCAGGCAGCAAGAGCCCCTGCAGCCGTGCCTGACGCCATTTTCTCTGCCCTGTCAGCAGTCTCGGGGCTGGGCTGGTGGGAGGGAGTGAGAGGCCACGGCTTTGTGGGTGGCCCAGTGTGAGTGGGGCTCTGCTGGACTTTCTGCAGCAGTTGCCAGGCTGCCACCTGCTAAAGAAGAGGATGTGTCACCCATACCTGCTGCTGGAATTTCTCCCTGGGCAGAGGTGAGGAAGGAAAAAAGCAGTGGGGGCAGGGACAGGACGGGTATCTCAGGCAGGGAAATGGAAATCTTCCAGAAGAGCACCCAGGGCCAGGACCATCCTGGCTGGCCTGCAGGCACCAAGTCGGCCGGCATGCTGTCACTCGTGTGGCTCTATGGCCCTTCCTCTAGGCTTTCAAGTCCTTGTATATATTCAGGTGTTTTACCTGGGACGGGTGGGAATAGTTCAGCAGCAACTGGCCTGGGGCTCAGCTCACGTTTACTCACAGATGCCTCGGCACGGTGCCCCAGCTTTGCAATGAGGACGCTTGTTGCGTGGGGGCTGCTGGCTGAATGGGAGACGATTCCCCACCACTGACCAACTTCAGAATTGTTTACAACTGGAGCAAGTGCCCTGATATGGTTTTCCTCTGTGTAACTGGTGGGTTCTGTGTTTTTTTTCTCTTTTTCGTTTTTGGTTCAAGGTAGATTTTATTCCTCTTTTTTGTATTTACAGATATAAGCATGGAAATAATTTATTCATATAAATACATGTATGTGCAGGGAATAATTGTTTTTTCTGTTTTATTTTTTAAATTTTACTTCTTTTTAATTTTGAATTTTATTTTATATTTTTATACAGCAGGTTCTTATTGGTTATCTATTTTATACATATAAATGTATACATGCCAATCCCAGTCTCTCAACTCCTCCCACCACCACCCCCCCAACAGCTTTCCCCCCTTGTTGTCCATACGTTTGTTGTCTACATCTGTTGCTCTATTTATGCCTTGCAAAATGGTTAATCTGTACAGTTTTTCTAGGTTCCACATATATGCATGAATATACAAGATTTGTTTTTCTCTTTCTGACTTACTTCACTCTGTATGACAGTCTCTAGATCCATCGACGTCTCTACAAATGACCCAATTTCATTCCTTTTCATGGCTGAGTATTATTCCATTTTATATATGTACCACAGCTTTATGCATTCGTCTGTCTGTGGGCATTTAGGTTGCTTCCATTACCTCGATATTGTAAATAGTGATGCAATGAACATTGCGGTGAATGACTCTTTTTGATTTATGGTTTTGTCTGGGTATATGTCCAGTACTGGGATTGCTGTATCATATGGTAATTCTATTGTTAGTTTCTTAAGAAATTCCATATTGTTCTCCATAATGACTGTATCAATTTATATTCCCAACAATAGTGGAAGAGGGTTCCTTTTCTCCACACCCTTTCCAGCATTTTTTGTTTGTAGATTTTCAATGATGCCTATTCTACCAGGTGTGAGGTGATACCTCATTGTTGAATCCATTTCGTTGAGCAAGGGGTAGCTCTTGTCTATTACATATTTGGCTTATGGAACGGTATCTGTGTTAATTTCAAACTCTGCTTTTATGCAGCACCCCAACTCACCTTCCCCCTTAAGCAGGCATAAGTTGGTTTTCTAAACTTGAGACCCTGTTCTGTTTTGTAATTCAGTTCATGTGTAGCCAAGTTCACATTCCGTGTATTAGTGATACCTTATGATGTTTCTTTTTCTGTGTGACTTATTTCACTTAGAATCATCGTGCCTCAATGCACTCATTATGCTGGTACGGGCCTGGTGACATAGATTTCATTGCTGAGTGGTATTCTGTTGTACATAAGTACCGCAACTTCTTTATCCATTATTTGCTCTCTGGGATATTTAACTTGTGCCGTAGAAGAGATTTCTGTAAAAAGAGCCATCCCAAATTTTGGGGTTGCTGTGTCTTTTTGATATTAATTTCCCTAAGCTATAAGACCATAAGTGGAAGTGCCCTAGGCTCTGTTGCTTTGTTTTTTAGATGTTTCAGGAAACACCATACACATCTCCCGAGTGTCTGTTGGCAATTTACATCCCGCCCATCAGCATAACAAGGCTCCCAGTTCTCCATGGCCTGTCCTGCCTTTCTGGGTTTTACACTTTTTTCAGATGGCCCTTTTGACCGGGGGGAAGTGAGACTTCATTGTAGTGCAGATTTCCTTTGCAAGCTTGCTTGGTTGGCCAAAAAGGGCGTATGCGTTTTTTCCTGAATATATTCAGGAAAAAACGCATACGCCCTTTTGGCAAAGTGCATCATTGTGGACGTTCTGCCTCTTTTCCTATGCTTTCAATGCAATTCCAGTCTACCTCCTGAAATCGGTATCCTGCAATTCTGCCCCGCTTTCAAGTCCTCTTGGCAGCCTTACTTCAGTATATTTTTGGACGATAGCTGTCATTTATAACTC
Source organism: Stenella coeruleoalba (assembly GCF_951394435.1). Taxonomy (NCBI): domain Eukaryota; kingdom Metazoa; phylum Chordata; class Mammalia; order Artiodactyla; family Delphinidae; genus Stenella; species Stenella coeruleoalba. The sequence continues at coordinate 952,221 of NW_027645992.1, read as the reverse complement.
TGCAGGTTTGTGAATTACAGAGACCCTGAGCTCCTTTCTTCAACTCGCTTTCTTTTGAGCTGGCCGCAACACCGCAGGATGGCTTCAGGCCCTAATATGGTTCCGGCACGGCACGCTGAGCCTTTGGTTATTTCCTCTTCCTGGTGGGAAATGAGAGTTAAATTTGCCCGTCCAGACACCTCCAGCTAGTCTCTCATTGGTTCTCCCTATTGCTCTTCATCTTCCGCAGAAATTGCAAACTGGGCCAAACAGGAGGTTAAAGGCGCTGACTCTCCAAGTCGGGAGAGTGTTAGTAAAGGGTCTGGAATGTTGCACCCGACTACCAGGGGAGGAAAACTGAGACATATTTGAACACGTCTCCCGTTCACACGGTTGATCATACTCTGGGTTCCACATGCATGTTTCAGCTGAAGGAAGAATACCTTAAACCTGGAGAGTTGAGACCCGTGTAATGCGTACCATGCAATATGACTTCAAAGGGTCTTCATTTGCTCACCGAACCTCTCCAATCCTATCACTGCTGCGTTTATGCCCCTGTACACATGCTTGATTCTCTGTCGGAGACATAGCAATCCATAGGTTTTAAGATACTTACAAGTCAGGTACATTCTTAGGCGTTTAATATGGGGTGTTGAGTCCATTTCGTTGAGCAAGGAGTAGCTCTTGTCTATTCCATATTTGGCTTAAGGAACTTTATCTGTGCTCATTTCAATCTCTGGTTTTATGCAGCACCCCAACTCACCTTTCCCCTTAAGCAAGCATAAGTTGGTTTTCTAAATTTGAGACCCTGTTCTGTTCTGTAATTCAGTTCCTGTGTAGCCAAGTTTACATTCCGTGTATTACTGATATCTTATGATGTTTCTTTTTCTGTGTGACTTATTTCAGTTAGAATCATCATACCTGAATCCACTCATTGTGCTGCTAAGGGCCTGATGACACAGATTTCATTGCTGAGTGATATTGCTTTGTAAGTAAATACCACAACTTCTTTCTCCATTTTTCACTTTCTGCGATGTTGAACTTGTACTGTAAACGAGGTTCTTGTAAACAGAGCCGTTCCAAACTTTGGGGTGGCTGTGTCTTTTTGATTTTAATTTCCCTAAGCTATAGGACCATAAGTGGAAGTGCCCTAGGTTCTGTTGCTTTGTATTTTAGATGTTTCAGGAAACACCATACACTTCTCCCGAGTGGTTGTTGGCAATTTACATCCCGCCCATCAGCATAACAAGGCTCCCAGTTCTCCATGGCCTGTCCTGCCTTTCTGGATTTTACACTTTTTTCAGATGGCCCTTTTGACCGGGGGGAAGTGAGACTTCATTGTAGTGCAGATTTCCTTTGCAAGCTTGCTTGGTTGGCCAAAAAGGGCGTATGCGTTTTTTCCTGAATATATTCAGGAAAAAACGCATACGCCCTTTTTGGCCAAGTGCATCATTGTGGACGTTCTGCCTCTTTTCCTATGCTTTCAATGCAATTCCAGTCTACCTCCTGAAATCGGTTTCCTGCAATTCTGCCCCGCTTTCAAGTCCTCTTGGCAGCCTTACTTCAGTCTATTTTTGGACGATAGCTGTCATTTATAACTCTGCAGGTTTGTGAATTACAGTGCCCCTGAGCTCCTTTCTTCAACTCGCTTTCTTGTGACCTGGCCGCAACACCGCAGGATGGCTTTAGGCCCTAATCTGGTTCCGGCCCGGCATGGTGAGCCTTTGGTTAATTCCTCTTCCTGGTGGGAAATGAGAGTTAAATTTGCCCGTCCAGACACCTCCAGCTAGCCTCTCATTGGTTCTCGCTATTCCTGTTCATCTTCCGCAGAAATTGCAAACTGGGCCAAACAGGAGGTTAAAGGGACTGACTCTCCAAGTGGGGAGAGTGTTAGTAAAGCGTCTGGAATGTTGCACCCAAGTACCAGGGTACGAAAACTGAGACATATTTGAACACGTCTCCCGATCGCATGGTTGATCATACTCTAGGTTCCACATGCATGTTTTAGCTGAAGGAAGAATACCTTAAACCTGGAGAGTTAAGACCCGTGTAATGGGTACCATGCAATATGACTTCAAAGGGTCTTCATTTGCTCACCGAACCTCTCCAATCCTATCACTGCTGCGTTTATGCCCCTGTACACATGCTTGATTCTCTTTCGGAGACATAGCAATCCATAGGTTTTAAGATACTTACTAGTCAGGTACATTCTTAGGCGTTTAATATGCGGTGTTGAGTCCATTTCGTTGAGCAAGGAGTAGTTCTAGTCTATTCCATATTTGACTTAAGGAACTTTATCTGTGCTCATTTCAATCTCTGGTTTTATGCAGCACCCCAACTCACCTTTACCCTTAAGCAAGCATAAGTTGGTTTTCTAAATTTGAGACCCTGTTCTGTTCTGTAATTCAGTTCCTGTGTAGCCATTTTTACATTCCGTGTATTACTGATATCTTATGATGTTACTTTTTCTGTGTGACTTATTTCAGTTAGAATCATCATACCTGAATCCACTCATTGTGCTGCTAAGGGCCTGATGACACAGATTTCATTGCTGAGTGATATTGCTTGGTAGGTAAATACCACAACTTCTTTATCCATTTTTCACTTTCTGCGATGTTGAACTTGTACTGTAAACGAGGTTCTTGTAAACAGAGCCGTTTCAAACTTTGGGGTGGCTGTGTCTTTTTGATTTTAATTTCCCTAAGCTATAGGACCATAAGTGGAAGTGCCCGAGGTTCTGTTGCTTTGTTTTTTAGATGTTTCAGGAAACACCATACACTTCTCCCGAGTGGTTGTTGGCAATTTACATCCCGCCCATCAGCATAACAAGGCTCCCAGTTCTCCATGGCCTGTCCTGCCTTTCTGGATTTTACACTTTTTTCAGATGGCCCTTTTGACCGGGGGGAAGTGAGACTTCATTGTAGTGCAGATTTCCTTTGCAAGCTTGCTTGGTTGGCCAAAAAGGGCGTATGCGTTTTTTCCTGAATATATTCAGGAAAAAACGCATACGCCCTTTTTGGCCAAGTGCATCATTGTGGACGTTCTGCCTCTTTTCCTATGCTTTCAATGCAATTCCAGTCTACCTCCTGAAATCGGTTTCCTGCAATTCTGCCCCGCTTTCAAGTCCTCTTGGCAGCCTTACTTCAGTCTATTTTTGGACGATAGCTGTCATTTATAACTCTGCAGGTTTGTGAATTACAGTGCCCCTGAGCTCCTTTCTTCAACTCGCTTTCTTGTGAGCTGGCCGCAACACCGCAGGATGGCTTCAGGCCCTAATCTGGTTCCGGCACGGCACGCTGAGCCTTTGGTTATTTCCTCTTCCTGGTGGGAAATGAGAGTTAAATTTGCCCGTCCAGACACCTCCAGCTAGCCTCTCATTGGTTCTCGCTATTCCTGTTCATCTTCCGCAGAAATTGCAAACTGGGCCAAACAGGAGGTTAAAGGTGCTGACTCTCCAAGTGGGGAGAGTTTTAGTAAAGCGTCTGGAAATTTGCACCCGAGTACCAGGGTACGAAAACTGAGACATATTTGAACACGTCTCCCGATCACATGGTTGATCATACTCTGGGTTCCACATGCATGTTTTAGCTGAAGGAAGAATACCTAAAACCTGGGTAGTTGAAACCCGTGGAATGGGTACCATGCAATATGACTTCAAAGGGTCTTCATTTGCTCACCGAACCTCTCCAATCCTATCACTGCTGCGTTTATGCCCCTGTACACATGCTTGATTCCCCTTCGGAGACATAGCAATCCATAGGTTTTAAGATACTTACTAGTCAGGTACATTCTTATGCGTTTAATATGCGGTGTTGAGTCCATTTCGTTGAGAAAGGAGTAGCTCTTGTCTATTCCATATTTGGCTTAAGGAACTTTATCTGTGCTCATTTCAATCTCTGGTTTTATGCAGCACCCCAACTCACCTTTACCCTTAAGCAAGCATAAGTTGGTTTTCTAAATTTGAGACCCTGTTCTGTTCTGTAATTCAGTTCCTCTGTAGCCAAGTTTCCATTCCGTGTATTACTGATATCTTATGATGTTTCTTTTTCTGTGTGACTTACTTCAGTTAGAATCATCATACCTGAATCCACTCATTGTGCTGCTATGGGCCTGATGACATAGATTTCATTGCTGAGTGATATTGCTTTGTAAGTGAATACCACAACTTCTTTATCCATTTTTCACTTTCTGCGATGTTGAACTTGTACTGTAAACGAGGTTCGTGTAAACAGAGCCGTTCCAAACTTTGGGGTGGCTGTGTCTTTTTGATTTTAATTTCCCTAAGCTATAGGACCATAAGTGGAAGTGCCCTAGGTTCTGTTGCTTTGTTTTTTAGATGTTTCAGGAAACACCATACACTTCTCCCGAGTGGTTGTTGGCAATTTACATCCCGCCCATCAGCATAACAAGGCTCCCAGTTCTCAATGGCCTGTTGCCTTTCTGGATTTTACACTTTTTTCAGATGGCCCTTTTGACCGGGGGGAAGTGAGACTTCATTGTAGTGCAGATTTCCTTTGCAAGCTTGCTTGGTTGGCCAAAAAGGGCGTATGCGTTTTTTCCTGAATATATTCAGGAAAAAACGCATACGCCCTTTTTGGCCAAGTGCATCATTGTGGACGTTCTGCCTCTTTTCCTATGCTTTCAATGCAATTCCAGTCTAGCTCCTGAAATCGGTTTCCTGCAATTCTGCCCCGCTTTCAAGTCCTCTTGGCAGCCTTACTTCAGTCTATTTTTGGACGATAGCTGTCATTTATAACTCTGCAGGTTTGTGAGTTACAGTGCCCCTGAGCTCCTTTCTTCAACTCGCTTTCTTGTGACCTGGCCGCAACACCGCAGGATGGCTTCAGGCCCTAATCTGGTTCCGGCCCGGCATGGTGAGCCTTTGGTTAATTCCTCTTCCTGGTGGGAAATGAGAGTTAAATTTGCCCGTCCAGACACCTCCAGCTAGCCTCTCATTGGTTCTCGCTATTCCTGTTCTTCTTCCGCAGAAATTGCAAACTGGGCCAAACAGGAGGTTAAAGGGACTGACTCTCCAAGTGGGGAGAGTGTTAGTAAAGCGTCTGGAAAGTTGCACCTGAGTACCAGGGGAGGAAAACTGAGACATATTTGAATACGTCTCCCGATCACATGGTTGATCATACTCTAGGTTCCACATGCATGTTTTAGCTGAAGGAAGAATACCTTAAACCTGAGTAGTTGAAACCCATGGAATGGGTACCATGCAATATGACTTCAAAGGGTCTTCATTTGCTCACCGAACCTCTCCAATCCTATCACTGCTGCGTTTATGCCCCTGTACACATGCTTGATTCTCTTTCGGAGACATAGCAATCCATAGGTTTTAATATACTTACTAGTCAGGTACATTCTTAGGCGTTTAATATGGGGTTTTGAGTCCATTTCGTTGAGCAAGGAGTAGCTCTTGTCTATTCCATATTTGGCTTAAGGAACTTTATCTGTGCTCATTTCAATCTCTGGTTTTATGCAGCACCCCAACTCACCTTTCCCCTTAAGCAAGCATAAGTTGGTTTTCTAAATTTGAGACCCTGTTCTGTTTTGGAATGCAGTTCCTGTGTAGCCAAGTTTACATTCCGTGTATTAGTGATATCTTATGATGTTTCTTTTTCTGTGTGACTTATTTCAGTTAGAATCATCGTACCTGAATCCACTCATTATGCTGCTACGGGCCTGATGACATAGATTTCATTGCTGAGTGATACTGCATTGTACGTAAGTACCACAAGTTCTTTATCCATTTTTCACTTTCTGTGATATTGAACTTGTACGGTAAACGAGGTTCTTGTAAACGGAGGCGTCCCAAATTTGGGGTGGCTGTGTCTTTTTGATTTTAATTTCCCTAAGCTATAGGACCATAAGTGGAAGTGCCCTAGGCTCTGTTGCTTTGTTTTTTAGATGTTTCAGGAAACACCATACACTTCTCCCGAGTGGTTGTTGGCAATTTACATCCCGCCCATCAGCATAACAAGGCTCCCAGTTCTCCATGGCCTGTCCTGCCTTTCTGGATTTTACACTTTTTTCAGATGGCCCTTTTGACCGGGGGGAAGTGAGACTTCATTGTAGTGCAGATTTCCTTTGCAAGCTTGCTTGGTTGGCCAAAAAGGGCGTATGCGTTTTTTCCTGAATATATTCAGGAAAAAACGCATACGCCCTTTTTGGCCAAGTGCATCATTGTGGACGTTCTGCCTCTTTTCCTATGCTTTCAATGCAATTCCAGTCTACCTCCTGAAATCGGTTTCCTGCAATTCTGCCCCGCTTTCAAGTCCTCTTGGCAGCCTTACTTCAGTCTATTTTTGGTCGATCGCTGTCATTTATAACTCTGCAGGTTTGTGAATTACAGTGCCCCTGAGCTCCTTTCTTCAACTCGCTTTCTTGTGAGCTGGCCGCAACACCGCAGGATGGCTTCAGGCCCTAATCTAGTTCCGGCACGGCACGCTGAGCCTTTGGTTAATTCCTCTTCCTGGTGGGAAATGAGAGTTAAATTTGCCTGTCCAGACACCTCCAGCTAGTCTCTCATTGGTTCTCGCTATTCCTGTTCATCTTCCGCAGAAATTGCAAACTGGGCCAAACAGGAGGTTAAAGGGACTGACTCTCCAAGTGGGGAGAGTGTTAGTAAAGCGTCTGGAATGTTGCACCCGAGTACCAGGGTACGAAAACTGAGACATATTTGAACACGTCTCCCGATCGCATGGTTGATCATACTCTAGGTTCCACATGCATGTTTTAGCTGAAGGAAGAATACCTTAAACCTGGAGAGTTAAGACCCGTGTAATGGGTACCATGCAATATGACTTCAAAGGGTCTTCATTTGCTCACCGAACCTCTCCAATCCTATCACTGCTGCGTTTATGCCCCTGTACACATGCTTGATTCTCTTTCGGAGACATAGCAATACATAGGTTTTAAGATACTTACTAGTCAGGTACATTCTTAGGCGTTTAATATGCGGTGTTGAGTCCATTTCGTTGAGCAAGGAGTAGTTCTAGTCTATTCCATATTTGACTTAAGGAACTTTATCTGTGCTCATTTCAATCTCTGGTTTTATGCAGCACCCCAACTCACCTTTCCCCTTAAGCAAGCATAAGTTGGTTTTCTAAATTTGAGACCCTGTTCTGTTTTGGAATGCAGTTCCTGTGTAGCCATTTTTACATTCCGTGTATTACTGATATCTTATGATGTTACTTTTTCTGTGTGACTTATTTCAGTTAGAATCATCGTACCTGAATCCACTCATTATGCTGCTACGGGCCTGATGACATAGATTTCATTGCTGAGTGATACTGCATTGTACGTAAGTACCACAAGTTCTTTATCCATTTTTCACTTTCTGTGATATTGAACTTGTACGGTAAACGAGGTTCTTGTAAACGGAGGCGTCCCAAACTTTGGGGTGGCTGTGTCTTTTTGATTTTAATTTCCCTAAGCTATAGGACCATAAGTGGAAGTGCCCTAGGCTCTGTTGCTTTGTTTTTTAGATGTTTCAGGAAACACCATACACTTCTCCCTAGTGTCTGTTGGCAATTTACATCCCTCCCATCAGCATAACAATGCTCTCAGTTCTCAATGGCCTGTTGCCTTTCTGGATTTTACACTTTTTTCAGATGGCCCTTTTGACCGGGGGGAAGTGAGACTTCATTGTAGTGCAGATTTCCTTTGCAAGCTTGCTTGGTTGGCCAAAAAGGGCATATGCGTTTTTTCCTGAATATATTCAGGAAAAAACGCATACGCCCTTTTTGGCCAAGTGCATCATTGTGGACGTTCTGCCTCTTTTCCTATGCTTTCAATGCAATTCCAGTCTACCTCCTGAAATCGGTTTCCTGCAATTCTGCCCCGCTTTCAAGTCCTCTTGGCAGCCTTACTTCAGTCTATTTTTGGACGATAGCTGTCATTTATAACTCTGCAGGTTTGTGAATTACAGTGCCCCTGAGCTCCTTTCTTCAACTCGCTTTCTTGTGACCTGGCCGCAACACCGCAGGATGGCTTCAGGCCCTAATCTTGTTCCGGCCCGGCATGCTGAGCCTTTGGTTAATTCCTCTTCCTGGTGGGAAATGAGAGTTAAATTTGCCCGTCCAGACACCTCCAGCTAGTCTCTCATTGGTTCTCACTATTCCTGTTCATCTTCCGCAGAAATTGCAAACTGGGCCAAACAGGAGGTTAAAGGGACTGACTCTCCAAGTCGGGAGAGTGTTAGTAAAGCGTCTGGAATGTTGCACCCGAATACCAGGGGAGGAAAACTGAGACATATTTGAACACGTCTCCCGATCACATGGTTGATCATACTCTAGGTTCCACATGCATGTTTTAGCTGAAGGAAGAATACCTTAAACCTGGGTAGTTGAAACCCGTGGAATGGGTACCATGCAATATGACTTCAAAGGGTCTTCATTTGCTCACCGAACCTCTCCAATCCTATCACTGCTGCGTTTATGCCCCTGTGCACATGCTTGATTCTCTTTCGGAGACATAGCAATCCATAGGTTTTAAGATACTTACAAGTCAGGTACATTCTTAGGCGTTTAATATGCGGTGTTGAGTCCATTTCGTTGAGCAAGGAGTAGCTCTTGTCTATTCCATATTTGGCTTAAGGAACTTTATCTGTGCTCATTTCAATCTCTGGTTTTATGCAGCACCCCAACTCACCTTTCCCCTTAAGCAAGCATAAGTCGGTTTTCTAAATTTGAGACCCTGTTCTGTTCTGTAATTCAGTTCCTGTGTAGCCAAGTTTACATTCCGTGTATTACTGATATCTTATGATGTTTCTTTTTCTGTGTGACTTATTTCAGTTAGAATCATCATACCTGAATCCACTCATTGTGCTGCTAAGGGCCTGATGACATAGATTTCATTGCTGAGTGATATTGCTTTGTAAGTGAATACCACAACTTCTTTATCCATTTTTCACTTTCTGCGATGTTGAACTTGTACTGTCAACGAGGTTCTTGTAAACAGAGCCGTTCCAAACTTTGGGGTGGCTGTGTCTTTTTGATTTTAATTTCCCTAAGCTATAGGACCATAAGTGGAAGTGCCCTAGGCTCTGTTGCTTTGTTTTTTAGATGTTTCAGGAAACATCATACACTTCTCCCAAGTGTCTGTTGGCAATTTACATCCCGCCCATCAGCATAACAAGGCTCCCAGTTCTCCATGGCCTGTCCTGCCTTTCTGGATTTTACACTTTTTTCAGATGGCCCTTTTGACCGGGGGGAAGTGAGACTTCATTGTAGTGCAGATTTCCTTTGCAAGCTTGCTTGGTTGGCCAAAAAGGGCGTATGCGTTTTTTCCTGAATATATTCAGGAAAAAACGCATACGCCCTTTTTGGCCAAGTGCATCATTGTGGACGTTCTGCCTCTTTTCCTATGCTTTCAATGCAATTCCAGTCTACCTCCTGAAATCGGTTTCCTGCAATTCTGCCCCGCTTTCAAGTCCTCTTGGCAGGCTTACTTCAGTCTATTTTTGGACGATAGCTGTCATTTATAACTCTGCAGGTTTGTGAATTACAGTGCCCCTGAGCTCCTTTCTTCAACTTGCTTTCTTTTGAGCTGGCCGCAACACCGCAGGATGGCTTCAGGCCCTAATCTGATTCCGGCACGGCACGCTGAGCCTTTGGTTAATTCCTCTTCCTGGTGGGAAATGAGAGTTAAATTTGCCCGTCCAGACACCTCCAGCTAGCCTCTCATTGGTTCTCGCTATTCCTGTTCATCTTCCGCAGAAATTGCAAACTGGGCCAAACAGGAGGTTAAAGGGACTGACTCTCCAAGTGGGGAGAGTGTTAGTAAAGCGTCTGGAATGTTGCACCCGAGTACCAGGGGAGGAAAACTGAGACATATTTGAACACGTCTCCCGATCACATGGTTGATCATACTCTAGGTTCCACATGCATGTTTTAGCTGAAGGAAGAATACCTTAAACCTGGGTAGTTGAAACGCGTGGAATGGGTACCATGCAATATGACTTCAAAGGGTCTTCATTTGCTCACCGAACCTCTCCAATCCTATCACTGCTGCGTTTATGCCCCTGTACACACGCTTGATTCTCTTTTGGAGACATAGCAATCCATAGGTTTTAAGATACTTACTAGTCAGGTACATTCTTAGGGGTTTAATATGGGGTTTTGAGTCCATTTCGTTGAGCAAGGAGTAGCTCTTGTCTATTCCATATTTGGCTTAAGGAACTTTATCTGTGCTCATTTCAATCTCTGGTTTTATGCAGCAACCCAACTCACCTTTCCCCTTAAGCAAGCATAAGTTGGTTTTCTAAATTTGAGACCCTGTTCTGTTCTGGAATGCAGTTCCTGTGTAGCCAAGTTTACATTCCGTGTATTAGTGATATCTTATGATGTTTCTTTTTCTGTGTGACTTATTTCAGTTAGAATCATCGTAGCTGAATCCACTCATTATGCTGCTACGGGCCTGATGACATAGATTTCATTGCTGAGTGATACTGCATTGTACGTAAGTACCACAAGTTCTTTATCCATTTTTCACTTTCTGCGATGTTGAACTTGTACTGTAAACGAGGTTCTTGTAAACAGAGGCGTCCCAAACTTTGGGGTGGCTGTGTCTTTTTGATTTTAATTTCCCTAAGCTATAGGACCATAAGTGGCAGTGACCTAGGCTCTGTTGCTTTGTTTTTTATTTGTTTCAGGAAACACCATACAGTTCTCCCGAGTGTCTGTTGGCAATTTACATCCCGCCCATCAGCATAACAAGGCTCCCAGTTCTCCATGGCCTGTCCTGCCTTTCTGGATTTTACACTTTTTTCAGATGGCCCTTTTGACCGGGGGGAAGTGAGACTTCATTGTAGTGCAGATTTCCTTTGCAAGCTTGCTTGGTTGGCCAAAAAGGGCGTATGCGTTTTTTCCTGAATATATTCAGGAAAAAACGCATACGCCCTTTTTGGCCAAGTGCATCATTGTGGACGTTCTGCCTCTTTTCCTATGCTTTCAATGCAATTCCAGTCTACCTCCTGAAATCGGTTTCCTGCAATTCTGCCCCGCTTTCAAGTCCTCTTGGCAGCCTTACTTCAGTCTATTTTTGGACGATAGCTGTCATTTATAACTCTGCAGGTTTGTGAATTACAGTGCCCCTGAGCTCCTTTCTTCAACTCGCTTTCTTGTGACCTGGCCGCAACACCGCAGGATGGCTTCAGGCCCTAATCTGGTTCCGGCACGGCATGCTGAGCCTTTGGTTAATTCCTCTTCCTGGTGGGAAATGAGAGTTAAATTTGCCCGTCCAGACACCTCCAGCTAGTCTCTCATTGGTTCTCGCTATTCCTGTTCATCTTCCGCAGAAATTGCAAACTGGGCCAAACAGGAGTTTAAAGGCGCTGACTCTCCAAGTGGGGAGAGTGTTAGTAAAGCGTCTGGAATGTTGCACCCGAGTACCAGGGGAGGAAAACTGAGACATATTTGAACACGTCTCCCGATCACATAGTTGATCATACTTGGGTTCCACATGCATGTTTTAGCTGAAGGAAGAATACCTTAAACCTGGAGAGTTGAGACCCGTGTAATGGGTACCATGCAATATGACTTCAAAGGGTCTTCATTTGCTCACCGAACCTCTCCAATCCTATCACTGCTGCGTTTATGCCCCTGTACACACGCTTGATTCTCTTTTGGAGACATAGCAATCCATAGGTTTTAAGATACTTACTAGTCAGGTACATTCTTAGGCGTTTAATATGGGGTGTTGAGTCCATTTCGTTGAGCAAGGGGTAGCTCTTGTCTATTCCATATTTGGCTTAAGGAACTTTATCTGTGCTCATTTCAATCTCTGGTTTTATGCAGCACCCCAACTCACCTTTACCCTTAAGCAAGCATAAGTTGGTTTTCTAAATTTGAGTCCCTGTTCTGTTCTGTAATTCAGTTCCTGTGTAGCCAAGTTTACATTCCGTGTATTACTGATATCTTATGATGTTTCTTTTTCTGTGTGACTTACTTCAGTTAGAATCATCATACCTGAATCCACTCATTGTGCTGCTAAGGGCCTGATGACACAGATTTCATTGCTGAGTGATATTGCTTTGTAAGTAAATACCACAACTTCTTTATCCATTTTTCACTTTCTGCGATGTTGAACTTGTACTGTAAACAAGGTTCTTGTAAACAGAGCCGTTCCAAACTTTGGGGTGGCTGTGTCTTTTTGATTTTAATTTCCCTAAGCTATAGGACCATAAGTGGAAGTGCCCTAGGTTCTGTTGCTTTGTTTTTTAGATGTTTCAGGAAACACCATACACTTCTCCCGAGTGGTTGTTGGCAATTTACATCCCGCCCATCAGCATAACAAGGCTCCCAGTTCTCCATGGCCTGTCCTGCCTTTCTGGATTTTACACTTTTTTCAGATGGCCCTTTTGCCCGGGGGGAAGTGAGACTTCATTGTAGTGCAGATTTCCTTTGCAAGCTTGCTTGGTTGGCCAAAAAGGGCGTATGCGTTTTTTCCTGAATATATTCAGGAAAAAACGCATACGCCCTTTTTGGCCAAGTGCATCATTGTGGACGTTCTGCCTCTTTTCCTATGCTTTCAATGCAATTCCAGTCTACCTCCTGAAATCGGTTTCCTGCAATTCTGCCCCGCTTTCAAGTCCTCTTGGCAGCCTTACTTCAGTCTATTTTTGGACGATAGCTGTCATTTATAACTCTGCAGGTTTGTGAATTACAGTGCCCCTGAGCTCCTTTCTTCAACTCGCTTTCTTGTGACCTGGCTGCAACACCGCAGGATGTCTTCAGGCCCTAATCTGGTTCCGGTACGGCACGCTGAGCCTTTGGTTATTTCCTCTTCCTGGTGGGAAATGAGAGTTAAATTTGCCCGTCCAGACACCTCCAGCTAGCCTCTCATTGGTTCTCGCTATTCCTGTTCATCTTCCGCAGAAATTGCAAACTGGGCCAAACAGGAGGTTAAAGGGACTGACTCTCCAAGTGGGGAGAGTGTTAGTAAAGCGTCTGGAATGTTGCACCCGAGTACCAGGGGAGGAAAACTGAGACATATTTGAACACGTCTCCTGATCACATGGTTGATCATACTTGGGTTCCACATGCATGTTTTAGCTGAAGGAAGAATACCTTAAACCTGGAGAGTTGAGACCCGTGGAATGGGTACCATGCAATATGACTTCAAAGGGTCTTCATTTGCTCACCGAACCTCTCCAATCCTATCACTGCTGCGTTTATGCCCCTGTACACATGCTTGATTCTCTTTTGGAGACATAGCAATCCATAGGTTTTAAGATACTTACTAGTCAGGTACATTCTTAGGGGTTTAATATGGGGTTTTGAGTCCATTTCGTTGAGCAAGGAGTAGCTCTTGTGTATTCCATATTTGGCTTAAGGAACTTTATCTGTGCTCATTTCAATCTCTGGTTTTATGCAGCACCCCAACTCACCTTTCCCCTTAAGCAAGCATAAGTTGGTTTTCTAAATTTGAGACCCTGTTCTGTTCTGGAATGCAGTTCCTGTGTAGCCAAGTTTACATTCCGTGTATTAGTGATATCTTATGATGTTTCTTTTTCTGTGTGACTTATTTCAGTTAGAATCATCGTACCTGAATCCACTCATTATGCTGCTACGGGCCTGATGACATAGATTTCATTGCTGAGTGATACTGCATTGTACGTAAGTACCACAAGTTCTTTATCCATTTTTCACTTTCTGCGATGTTGAACTTGTACTGTAAACGAGGTTCTTGTAAACAGAGGCGTCCCAAACTTTGGGGTGGCTGTGTCTTTTTGATTTTAATTTCCCTAAGCTATAGGACCATAAGTGGCAGTGCCCTAGGCTCTGTTGCTTTGTTTTTTAGATGTTTCAGGAAACACCATACACTTCTCCCGAGTGTCTGTTGGCAATTTACATCCCGCCCATCAGCATAACAAGGCTCCCAGTTCTCCATGGTCTGTCCTGCCTTTCTGGATTTTACACTTTTTTCAGATGGCCCTTTTGACCGGGGGGAAGTGAGACTTCATTGTAGTGCAGATTTCCTTTGCAAGCTTGCTTGGTTGGCCAAAATGGGCGTATGCGTTTTTTCCTGAATATATTCAGGAAAAAACGCATACGCCCTTTTTGGCCAAGTGCATCATTGTGGACGTTCTGCCTCTTTTCCTATGCTTTCAATGCAATTCCAGTCTACCTCCTGAAATCGGTTTCCTGCAATTCTGCCCCGCTTTCAAGTCCTCTTGGCAGCCTTACTTCAGTCTATTTTTGGACGATAGCTGTCATTTATAACTCTGCAGGTTTGTGAATTACAGTGCCCCTGGGCTCCTTTCTTCTACTCGCTTTCTTTTGAGCTGGCCGCAACACCGCAGGATGGCTTCAGGCCCTAATCTGGTTCCGGTACGGCACGCTGAGCCTTTGGTTATTTCCTCTTCCTGGTGGGAAATGAGAGTTAAATTTGCCCGTCCAGACACCTCCAGCTAGCCTCTCATTGGTTCTCGCTATTCCTGTTCATCTTCCGCAGAAATTGCAAACTGGGCCAAACAGGAGGTTAAAGGCGCTGACTCTCCAAGTGGGGAGAGTGTTAGTAAAGCGTCTGGAATGTTGCACCCGAGTACCAGGGGAGGAAAACTGAGACATATTTGAACACGTCTCCCGTTCACATGGTTGATCATACTTGGGTTCCACATGCATGTTTTAGCTGAAGGAAGAATACCTTAAACCTGGAGAGTTGAGACCCGTGTAATGGGTACCATGCAATATGACTTCAAAGGGTCTTCATTTGCTCACCGAACCTCTCCAATCCTATCACTGCTGCGTTTATGCCCCTGTACACACGCTTGATTCTCTTTTGGAGACATAGCAATCCATAGGTTTTAAGATACTTACTAGTCAGGTACATTCTTAGGCGTTTAATATGGGGTGTTGAGTCCATTTCATTGAGCAAGGAGTAGCTCTTGTCTATTCCATATTTGGCTTAAGGAACTTTATCTGTGCTCATTTCAATCTCTGGTTTTATGCAGCACCCCAACTCACCTTTCCCCTTAAGCAAGCATAAGTTGCTTTTCTAAATTTGAGACACTATTCTGTTCTGTAATTCAGTTCCTGTGTAGCCAAGTTTACATTCCGTGTATTAGTGATATCTTATGATGTTTCTTTTTCTGTGTGACTTATTTCAGTTAGAATCATCGTACCTGAATCCACTCATTGTGCTGCTAAGGGCCTGATGACACAGATTTCATTGCTGAGTGATATTGCTTTGTAAGTAAATACCACAACTTCTTTATCCATTTTTCACTTTCTGCGATGTTGAACTTGTACTGTAAACGAGGTTCTTGTAAACAGAGCCGTTCCAAACTTTCGGGTGGCTGTGTCTTTTTGATTTTAATTTCCCTAAGCTATAGGACCATAAGTGGAAGTGCCCTAGGTTCTGTTGCTTTGTTTTTTAGATGTTTCAGGAAACACCATACACTTCTCCCGAGTGGTTGTTGGCAATTTACATCCCGCCCATCAGCATAACAAGGCTCCCAGTTCTCCATGGCCTGTCTTGTCTTTCTGGATTTTACACTTTTTTCAGATGGCCCTTTTGACCGGGGGGAAGTGAGACTTCATTGTAGTGCAGATTTCCTTTGCAAGCTTGCTTGGTTGGCCAAAAAGGGCGTATGCGTTTTTTCCTGAATATATTCAGGAAAAAACGCATACGCCCTTTTTGGCCAAGTGCATCATTGTGGACGTTCTGCCTCTTTTCCTATTCTTTCAATGCAATTCCAGTCTACCTCCTGAAATCGGTTTCCTGCAATTCTGCCCCGCTTTCAAGTCCTCTTGGCAGCCTTACTTCAGTCTATTTTTGGACGATAGCTGTCATTTATAACTCTGCAGGTTTGTGAATTACAGTGCCCCTGAGCTCCTTTCTTCAACTCGCTTTCTTGTGACCTGGCCGCAACACCGCAGGATGGCTTCAGGCCCTAATCTGGTTCCGGCACGGCACGCTGAGCCTTTGGTTAATTCCTCTTCCTGGTGGGAAATGAGAGTTAAATTTGCCCGTCCAGACACCTCCAGCTAGTCTCTCATTGGTTCTCGCTATTCCTGTTCATCTTCCGCAGAAATTGCAAACTGGGCCAAACAGGAGGTTAAAGGGACTGACTCTCCAAGTCGGAAGAGTGTTAGTAAAGCGTCTGGAATGTTGCACCCGAGTACCAGGGGAGGAAAACTGAGACATATTTGAACACGTCTCCCGTTCACATGGTTGATCATACTCTAGGTTCCACATGCATGTTTTAGCTGAAGGAAGAATACCTTAAACCTGGGTACTTGAGACCCGTGGAATGGGTACCATGCAATATGACTTCAAAGGGTCTTCATTTGCTCACCGAACCTCTCCAATCCTATCACTGCTGCATTTATTCCCCTGTACACACGCTTGATTCTCTTTTGGAGACATAGCAATCCATAGGTTTTAAGATACTTACTAGTCAGGTACATTCTTAGGCGTTTAATATGGGGTGTTGAGTCCATTTCGTTGAGCAAGGAGTAGCTCTTGTCTATTCCATATTTGGCTTAAGGAACTTTATCTGTGCTCATTTCAATCTCTGGTTTTATGCAGCACCCCAACTCACCTTTCCCCTTAAGCAAGCATAAGTTGGTTTTCTAAATTTGAGACCCTGTTCTGTTCTGTAATTCAGTTCCTGTGTAGCCAAATTTCCATTCCGTGTATTACTGATATGTTATGATGTTTCTTTTTCTGTGTGACTTATTTCAGTTAGAATCATCATACCTGAATCCACTCATTGTGATGCTAAGGGCCTGATGACATAGATTTCATTGCTGAGTGATATTGCTTTGTAAGTAAATACCACAACTTCTTTATCCATTTTTCACTTTCTGCAATGTTGAACTTGTACTGTAAACGAGGTTCTTGTAAACAGAGGCGTCCCAAACTTTGGGGTGGCTGTGTCTTTTTGATTTTAATTTCCCTAAGCTATAGGACCATAAGTGGAAGTGCTCTAGGCTCTGTTGCTTTGTTTTTTAGATGTTTCAGGAAACACCATACACTTCTCCTGAGTGTCTGTTGGCAATTTACATCCCGCCCATCAGCATAACAAGGCTCCCAGTTCTCCATGGCCTGTCCTGCCTTTCTGGATTTTACACTTTTTTCAGATGGCCCTTTTGACCGGGGGGAAGTGAGACTTCATTGTAGTGCAGATTTCCTTTGCAAGCTTGCTTGGTTGGCCAAAAAGGGCGTATGCGTTTTTTCCTGAATATATTCAGGAAAAAACGCATACGCCCTTTTTGGCCAAGTGCATCATTGTGGACGTTCTGCCTCTTTTCCTATGCTTTCAATGCAATTCCAGTCTATCTCCTGAAATCGGTTTCCTGCAATTCTGCCCCGCTTTCAAGTCCTCTTGGCAGCCTTACTTCAGTCTATTTTTGGACGATAGCTGTCATTTATAACTCTGCAGGTTTGTGAATTACAGTGCCCTTGAGCTCCTTTCTTCAACTCGCTTTCTTTTGAGCTGGCCGCAACACCGCAGGATGGCTTCAGGCCCTAATCTGGTTCCGGCCCGGCATGCTGAGCCTTTGGTTAATTCCTCTTCCTGGTGGGAAATGAGAGTTAAATTTGCCCGTCCAGACACCTCCAGCTAGTCTCTCATTGGTTCTCGCTATTCCTGTTCATCTTCCGCAGAAATTGCAAACTGGGCCAAACAGGAGGTTAAAGGGACTGACTCTCCAAGTTGGGAGAGTGTTAGTAAAGCGTCTGGAATGTTGCACCCGACTACCAGGGGAGGAAAACTGAGACATATTTGAACACGTCTCCCGATCACATGGTTGATCATACTCTAGGTTCCACATGCATGTTTTAGCTGAAGGAAGAATACCTTAAACCTGGAGAGTTGAGACCCGTGTAATGGGTACCATGCAATATGACTTCAAAGGGTCTTCATTTGCTCACCGAACCTCTCCAATCCTATCACTGCTGCGTTTATGCCCCTGTACACATGCTTGATTCTCTTTTGGAGACATAGCAATCCATAGGTTTTCCGATACTTACTAGTAAGGTACATTCTTAGGCGTTTAATATGCGGTGTTGAGTCCATTTCTTTGAGCAAGGAGTAGCTCTTGTCTATTCCATATTTGACTTAAGGAACTTTATCTGTGCTCATTTCAATCTCTGGTTTTATGCAGCACCCCAACTCACCTTTACCCTTAAGCAAGCATAAGTTGGTTTTCTAAATTTGAGACCCTGTTCTGTTCTGTAATTCAGTTCCTGTGTAGCCAAGTTTACATTCCGTGTATTACTGATATCTTATGATGTTTATTTTCTGTGTGACTTATTTCAGTTAGAATCATCATACCTGAATCCACTCATTGTGCTGCTACGGGCCTGATGACACAGATTTCATTGCTGAGTGATATTGTTTGTAAGTAAATACCACAACTTCTTTATCCATTTTTCACTTTCTGCGATGTTGAACTTGTACTGTAAACGAGGTTCTTGTAAACAGAGCCGTTCGAAAGTTTGGGGTGGCTGTGTCTTTTTGATTTTAATTTCCCTAAGCTATAGGACCATAAGTGGCAGTGCCCTAGGCTCTGTTGCTTTGTTTTTTAGATGTTTCAGGAAACACCATACACTTCTCCGGAGTGTCTGTTGGCAATTTACATCCCGCCCATCAGCATAACAAGGCTCCCAGTTCTCCATGGCCTGTCCTGCCTTTCTGGATTTTACACTTTTTTCAGATGGCCCTTTTGACCGCGGGGAAGTGAGACTTCATTGTAGTGCAGATTTCCTTTGCAAGCTTGCTTGGTTGGCCAAAAAGGGCGTATGCGTTTTTTCCTGAATATATTCAGGAAAAAACGCATACGCCCTTTTTGGCCAAGTGCATCATTGTGGACGTTCTGCCTCTTTTCCTATGCTTTCAATGCAATTCCAGTCTACCTCCTGAAATCGGTTTCCTGCAATTCTGCCCCGCTTTCAAGTCCTCTTGGCAGCCTTACTTCAGTCTATTTTTGGACGATAGCTGTCATTTATAACTCTGCAGGTTTGTGAATTACAGTGCCCCTGAGCTCCTTTCTTCAACTCGCTTTCTTGTGACCTGGCCGCAACACCGCAGGATGGCTTCAGGCCCTAATCTGGTTCCGGCACGGCACGCTGAGCCTTTGGTTAATTCCTCTTCCGGGTGGGAAATGAGAGTTAAATTTGCCCGTCCAGACACCTC
Source organism: Stenella coeruleoalba (assembly GCF_951394435.1). Classification (NCBI taxonomy): domain Eukaryota; kingdom Metazoa; phylum Chordata; class Mammalia; order Artiodactyla; family Delphinidae; genus Stenella; species Stenella coeruleoalba. The sequence goes on along the minus strand of NW_027645992.1, from coordinate 933,089 downwards.
CAGCTAGTCTCTCATTGGTTCTCGCTATTCCTGTTCATCTTCCGCAGAAATTGCAAACTGGGCCAAACAGGAGGTTAAAGGGACTGACTCTCCAAGTCGGAAGAGTGTTAGTAAAGCGTCTGGAATGTTGCACCCGAGTACCAGGGGAGGAAAACTGAGACATATTTGAACACGTCTCCCGTTCACATGGTTGATCATACTCTGGGTTCCACATGCATGTTTTAGCTGAAGGAAGAATACCTTAAACCTGGGTAGTTGAGACCCGTGGAATGGGTACCATGCAATATGACTTCAAAGGGTCTTCATTTGCTCACCGAACCTCTCCAATCCTATCACTGCTGCGTTTATTCCCCTGTACACACGCTTGATTCTCTTTTGGAGACATAGCAATCCATAGGTTTTAAGATACTTACTAGTCAGGTACATTCTTAGGCGTTTAATATGGGGTGTTGAGTCCATTTCGTTGAGCAAGGAGTAGCTCTTGTCTATTCCATATTTGGCTTAAGGAACTTTATCTGTGCTCATTTCAATCTCTGCTTTTATGCAGCACCCCAACTCACCTTTCCCCTTAAGCAAGCATAAGTTGGTTTTCTAAATTTGAGACCCTGTTCTGTTCTGTAATTCAGTTCCTGTGTAGCCAAATTTCCATTCCGTGTATTACTGATATTTTATGATGTTTCTTTTTCTGTGTGACTTATTTCAGTTAGAATCATCATACCTGAATCCACTCATTGTGATGCTAAGGGCCTGATGACATAGATTTCATTGCTGAGTGATATTGCTTTGTAAGTAAATACCACAACTTCTTTATCCATTTTTCACTTTCTGCGATGTTGAACTTGTACTGTAAACGAGGTTCTTGTAAACAGAGGCGTCCCAAACTTTGGGGTGGCTGTGTCTTTTTGATTTTAATTTCCCTAAGCTATAGGACCATAAGTGGCAGTGCCCTAGGCTCTGTTGCTTTGTTTTTTAGATGTTTCAGGAAACACCATACACTTCTCCCGAGTGTCTGTTGGCAATTTACATCCCGCCCATCAGCATAACAAGGCTCCCAGTTCTCCATGGCCTGTCCTGCCTTTCTGGATTTTACACTTTTTTCAGATGGCCCTTTTGACCGGGGGGAAGTGAGACTTCATTGTAGTGCAGATTTCCTTTGCAAGCTTGCTTGGTTGGCCAAAAAGGGCGTATGCGTTTTTTCCTGAATATATTCAGGAAAAAACGCATACGCCCTTTTTGGCCAAGTGCATCATTGTGGACGTTCTGCCTCTTTTCCTATGCTTTCAATGCAATTCCAGTCTACCTCCTGAAATCGGTTTCCTGCAATTCTGCCCCGCTTTCAAGTCCTCTTGGCAGCCTTACTTCAGTCTATTTTTGGATGATAGCTGTCATTTATAACTCTGCAGGTTTGTGAATTACAGTGCCCCTGAGCTCCTTTCTTCAACTCGCTTTCTTGTGACCTGGCCACAACACCGCAGGATGGCTTCAGGCCCTAATCTGGTTCCGGCCCGGCATGCTGAGCCTTTGGTTAATTCCTCTTCCTGGTGGGAAATGAGAGTTAAATTTGCCCGTCCAGACACCTCCAGCTAGTCTCTCATTGGTTCTCGCTATTCCTGTTCATCTTCCGCAGAAATTGCAAACTGGGCCAAACAGGAGGTTAAAGGTGCTGACTCTCCAAGTGGGGAGAGTGTTAGTAAAGCGTCTGGAATGTTGCACCCGAGTACCAGGGGAGGAAAACTGAGACATATTTGAACACGTCTCCCGTTCACATGGTTGATCATACTTGGGTTCCACATGCATGTTTTAGCTGAAGGAAGAATACCTTAAACCTGGAGAGTTCAGACCCGTGTAATGGGTACCATGCAATATGACTTCAAAGGGTCTTCATTTGCTCACCGAACCTCTCCAATCCTATCACTGCTGCGTTTATGCCCCTGTACACATGCTTGATTCTCTTTCGGAGACATAGCAATCCATAGGTTTTAAGATACTTACTAGTCAGGTACATTCTTAGGCGTTTAATATGCGGTGTTGAGTCCATTTCGTTGAGCAAGGAGTAGCTCTTGTCTATTCCATATTTGGCTTAAGGAACTTTATCTGTGCTCATTTCAATCTCTGGTTTTATGCAGCACCCCAACTCACCTTTCCCCTTAAGCAAGCATAAGTTGCTTTTCTAAATTTGAGACACTGTTCTGTTCTGTAATTCAGTTCCTGTGTAGCCAAGTTTACATTCCGTGTATTAGTGATATCTTATGATGTTTCTTTTTCTGTGTGACTTATTTCAGTTAGAATCATCGTACCTGAATCCACTCATTGTGCTGCTAAGGGCCTGATGACATAGATTTCATTGCTGAGTGATATTGCTTTGTAAGTAAATACCACAACTTCTTTATCCATTTTTCACTTTCTGCGATGTTGAACTTGTACTGTAAACGAGGTTCTTGTAAACAGAGCCGTTCCAAACTTTGGGGAGGCTGTGTCTTTTTGATTTTAATTTCCCTAAGCTATAGGACCATAAGTGGAAGTGCCCTAGGTTCTGTTGCTTTGTTTTTTACATGTTTCAGGAAACACCATACACTTCTCCGGAGTGGTTGTTGGCAATTTACATCCCGCCCATCAGCATAACAAGGCTCCCAGTTCTCCATGGCCTGTCTTGTCTTTCTGGATTTTACACTTTTTTCAGATGGCCCTTTTGACCGGGGGGAAGTGAGACTTCATTGTAGTGCAGATTTCCTTTGCAAGCTTGCTTGGTTGGCCAAAAAGGGCGTATGCGTTTTTTCCTGAATATATTCAGGAAAAAACGCATACGCCCTTTTTGGCCAAGTGCATCATTGTGGACGTTCTGCCTCTTTTCCTATGCTTTCAATGCAATTCCAGTCTACCTCCTGAAATCGGTTTCCTGCAATTCTGCCCCGCTTTCAAGTCCTCTTGGCAGCCTTACTTCAGTCTATTTTTGGACGATAGCTGTCATTTATAAGTCTGCAGGTTTGTGAATTACAGTGCCCCTGAGCTCCTTTCTTCAACTCGCTTTCTTGTGACCTGGCCGCAACACCGCAGGATGGCTTCAGGCCATAATCTGGTTCTGGCACGGCACGCTGAGCCTTTGGTTAATTCCTCTTCCTGGTGAGAAATGAGAGTTAAATTTGCCCGTCCAGACACCTCCAGCTAGTCTCTCATTGGTTCTCGCTATTCCTGTTCATCTTCCGCAGAAATTGCAAACTGGGCCAAACAGGAGGTTAAAGGGACTGACTCTCCAACTCGGGAGAGTGTTAGTAAAGCGTCTGGAATGTTGCACCCGAGTCCCAGGGGAGGAAAACTGAGACATATTTGAACACGTCTCCCGATCACATGGTTGATCATACTCTAGGTTCCACATGCATGTTTTAGCTGAAGGAAGAATACCTTAAACCTGGGTAGTTGAAACCCTTGTAATGCGTACCATGCCATATGACTTCAAAGGGTCTTCATTTGCTCACCGAACCTCTCCAATCCTATCACTGCTGCGTTTATGCCCCTGTACACATGCTTGATTCTCTTTTGGAGACATAGCAATCCATAGGTTTTAAGATACTTACTAGTCAGGTACATTCTTAGGCGTTTAATATGCGGTGTTGAGTCCATTTCTTTGAGCAAGGAGTAGCTCTTGTCTATTCCATATTTGACTTAAGGAACTTTATCTGTGCTCATTTCAATCTCTGGTTTTATGCAGCACCCCAACTCACCTTTACCCTTAAGCAAGCATAAGTTGGTTTTCTAAATTTGAGACCCTGTTCTGTTCTGTAATTCAGTTCCTGTGTAGCCAAGTTTACATTCCGTGTATTACTGATATCTTATGATGTTTCTTTTTCTGTGTGACTTATTTCAGTTAGAATCATCATACCTGAATCCACTCATTGTGATGCTAAGGGCCTGATGACATAGATTTCATTGCTGAGTGATATTGCTTTGTAAGTAAATACCACAACTTCTTTATCCATTTTTCACTTTCTGCGATGTTGAACTTGTACTGTAAACGAGGTTCTTGTAAACAGAGCCGTCCCAAACTTTGGGGTGGCTGTGTCCTTCTGATTTTAATTTCCCTAAGCTATAGGGCCATAAGTGGCAGTGCCCTAGGCTCTGTTGCTTTGTTTTTTAGATGTTTCAGGAAACACCATACACTTCTCCCAAGTGTCTGTTGGCAATTTACATCCCGCCCATCAGCATAACAAGGCTCCCTGTTCTCCATGGCCTGTCCTGCCTTTCTGGATTTTACACTTTTTTCAGATGGCCCTTTTGACCGGGGGGAAGTGAGACTTCATTGTAGTGCAGATTTCCTTTGCAAGCTTGCTTGGTTGGCCAAAAAGGGCGTATGCGTTTTTTCCTGAATATATTCAGGAAAAAACGCATACGCCCTTTTTGGCCAAGTGCATCATTGTGGACGTTCTGCCTCTTTTCCTATGCTTTCAATGCAATTCCAGTCTACCTCCTGAAATCGGTTTCCTGCAATTCTGCCCCGCTTTCAAGTCCTCTTGGCAGCCTTACTTCAGTATATTTTTGGACGATAGCTGTCATTTATAACTCTGCAGGTTTGTGAATTACAGTGCCCCTGAGCTCCTTTCTTCAACTCGCTTTCTTTTGAGCTGGCCGCAACACCGCAGGATGGCTTCAGGCCCTAATCTGGTTCCGGTACGGCACGCTGAGCCTTTGGTTATTTCCTCTTCCTGGTGGGAAATGAGAGTTAAATTTGCCCGTCCAGTCACCTCCAGCTAGCCTCTCATTGGTTCTCGCTATTCCTGTTCATCTTCCGCAGAAATTGCAAACTGTGCCAAACAGGAGGTTAAAGGCGCTGACTCTCCAAGTGGGGAGAGTGTTAGTAAAGCGTCTGGAATGTTGCACCCGAGTACCAGGGGAGGAAAACTGAGACATATTTGAACACGTCTCCCGATCACATGGTTGATCATACTCTGGGTTCCACATGCATGTTTTATCTGAAGGAAGAATACCTAAAACCTGGGTAGTTGAAACCCGTGGAATGGGTACCATGCAATATGACTTCAAAGGGTCTTCATTTGCTCACCGAACCTCTCCAATCCTATCACTGCTGCGTTTATGCCCCTGTACACATGCTTGATTCTCTTTCGGAGACATAGCAATCCATAGGTTTTAAGATACTTACTAGTCAGGTACATTCTTAGGCGTTTAATATGCGGTGTTGAGTCCATTTCGTTGAGCAAGGAGTAGCTCCTGTCTATTCCATATTTGACTTAAGGAACTTTATCTGTGCTCATTTCAATCTCTGGTTTTATGCAGCACCCCAACTCACCTTTACCCTTAAGCAAGCATAAGTTGGTTTTCTAAATTTGAGACCCTGTTCTGTTCTGTAATTCAGTTCCTGTGTAGCCAAGTTTACATTCCGTGTATTACTGATATCTTATGATGTTTCTTTTTCTGTGTGACTTACTTCAGTTAGAATCATCATACCTGAATCCACTCATTGTGCTGCTAAGGGCCTGATGACACAGATTTCATTGCTGAGTGATATTGCTTTGTAAGTAAATACCACAAGTTCTTTATCCATTTTTCACTTTCTGCGATGTTGAACTTGTACTGTAAACGAGGTTCTTGTAAACAGAGCCGTTCCAAACTTTGGGGTGGCTGTGTCTTTTTGATTTTAATTTCCCTAAGCTATAGGACCATAAGTGGCAGTGCCCTAGGCTCTGTTGCTTTGTTTTTTAGATGTTTCAGGAAACACCATACACTTCTCCCAAGTGTCTGTTGGCAATTTACATCCCGCCCATCAGCATAACAAGGCTCCCAGTTCTCCATGGCCTGTCCTGCCTTTCTGGATTTTACACTTTTTTCAGATGGCCCTTTTGACCGGGGGGAAGTGAGACTTCATTGTAGTGCAGATTTCCTTTGCAAGCTTGCTTGGTTGGCCAAAAAGGGCGTATGCGTTTTTTCCTGAATATATTCAGGAAAAAACGCATACGCCCTTTTTGGCCAAGTGCATCATTGTGGACGTTCTGCCTCTTTTCCTATGCTTTCAATGCAATTCCAGTCTACCTCCTGAAATCGGTTTCCTGCAATTCTGCCCCGCTTTCAAGTCCTCTTGGCAGCCTTACTTCAGTCTATTTTTGGACGATAGCTGTCATTTATAACTCTGCGGGTTTGTGAATTACAGTGCCCCTGAGCTCCTTTCTTCAACTCGCTTTCTTTTGAGCTGGCCGCAACACCGCAGGATGGCTTCAGGCCCTAATCTGGTTCCGGTACGGCACGCTGAGCCTTTGGTTATTTCCTCTTCCTGTTGGGAAATGAGAGTTAAATTTGCCCGTCCAGACACCTTCAGCTAGCCTCTCATTGGTTCTCGCTATTCCTGTTCATCTTCCGCAGAAATTGCAAACTGGGCCAAACAGGAGGTTAAAGGCGCTGACTCTCCAAGTGGGGAGAGTGTTAGTAAAGCGTCTGGAATGTTGCACCCGAGTACCAGGGGAGGAAAACTGAGACATATTTGAACACGTCTCCCGTTCACATGGTTGATCATACTTGGGTTCCACATGCATGTTTTAGCTGAAGGAAGAATACCTAAAACCTGGGTAGTTGAAACCCGTGGAATGGGTACCATGCAATATGACTTCAAAGGGTCTTCATTTGCTCACCGAACCTCTCCAATCGTATCACTGCTGCGTTTATGCCCCTGTACACATGCTTGATTCTCTTTCGGAGACATAGCAATCCATAGGTTTTAAGATACTTACTAGTCAGGTACATTCTTAGGCGTTTAATATGCGGTGTTGAGTCCATTTCGTTGAGCAAGGAGTAGCTCTTGTCTATTCCATATTTGGCTTAAGGAACTTTATCTGTGCTCATTTCAATCTCTGGTTTTATGCAGCACCCCAACTCACCTTTCCCCTTAAGCAAGCATAAGTTGGTTTTCTAAATTTGAGACCCTGTTCTGTTTTGGAATTCAGTTCCTGTGTAGCCAAGTTTACATTCCGTGTATTAGTGATATCTTATGATGTTTCTTTTTCTGTGTGACTTATTTCAGTTAGAATCATCATACCTGAATCCACTCATTGTGATGCTAAGGGCCTGATGACACAGATTTCATTGCTGAGTGATATTGCTTTGTAAGTGAATACTACAACTTCTTTATCCATTTTTCACTTTCTGCGATGTTGAACTTATACTGTAAACGAGGTTCTTGTAAACAGAGCCGTTCCAAACATTGGGGTGGCTGTGTCTTTTTGATTTTAATTTCCCTAAGCTATAGGACCATAAGTGGAAGTGCCCTAGGCTCTGTTGCTTTGTTTTTTAGATGTTTCAGGAAACACTATACACTTCTCCCAAGTGTCTGTTGGCAATTTACATCCCGCCCATCAGCATAACAAGGCTCCCAGTTCTCAATGGCCTGTTGCCTTTCTGGATTTTACACTTTTTTCAGATGGCCCTTTTGACCGGGGGGAAGTGAGATTTCATTGTAGTGCAGATTTCCTTTGCAAGCTTGCTTGGTTGGCCAAAAAGTGCGTATGCGTTTTTTCCTGAATATATTCAGGAAAAAACGCATACGCCCTTTTTGGCCAAGTGCATCATTGTGGACGTTCTGCCTCTTTTCCTATGCTTTCAATGCAATTCCAGTCTACCTCCTGAAATCGGTTTCCTGCAATTCTGCCCCGCTTTCAAGTCCTCTTGGCAGCCTTACTTCAGTATATTTTTGGACGATAGCTGTCATTTATAACTCTGCAGGTTTGTGAATTACAGTGCCCCTGAGCTCCTTTCTTCAACTCGCTTTCTTGTGACCTGGCCGCAACACCGCAGGATGGCTTCAGGCCCTAATCTGGTTCCGGCACGGCACGCTGAGCCTTTGGTTAATTCCTCTTCCTGGTGGGAAATGAGAGTTAAATTTGCCCGTCCAGACACCTCCAGCTAGTCTCTCATTGGTTCTCGCTATTCCTGTTCATCTTCCGCAGAAATTGCAAACTGGGCCAAACAGGAGGTTAAAGGGACTGACTCTCCAAGTGGGGAGAGTGTTAGTAAAGCGTCTGGAATGTTGCACCCGAGTACCAGGGAAGGAAAACTGAGACATATTTGAACACGTCTCCCGTTCACATGGTTGATCATACTTGGGTTCCACATGCATGTTTTAGCTGAAGGAAGAATACCTTAAACCTGGAGAGTTCAGACCCGTGTAATGGGTACCATGCAATATGACTTCAAAGGGTCTTCATTTGCTCACCGAACCTCTCCAATCCTATCACTGCTGCGTTTATGCCCCTGTACACATGCTTGATTCTCTTTCGGAGACATAGCAATCCATAGGTTTTAAGATACTTACTAGTCAGGTACATTCTTAGGCGTTTAATATGCGGTGTTGAGTCCATTTCGTTGAGCAAGGAGTAGCTCTTGTCTATTCCATATTTGACTTAAGGAACTTTATCTGTGCTCATTTCAATCTCTGGTTTTATGCAGCAACCCAACTCACCTTTACCCTTAAGCAAGCATAAGTTGGTTTTCTAAATTTGAGACCCTGTTCTGTTCTGTAATTCAGTTCCTGTGTAGCCAAGTTTACATTCCGTGTATTACTGATATCTTATGATGTTTCTTTTTCTGTGTGACTTATTTCAGTTAGAATCATCATACCTGAATCCACTCATTGTGATGCTAAGGGCCTGATGACACAGATTTCATTGCTGAGTGATATTGCTTTGTAAGTAAATACCACAACTTCTTTATCCATTTTTCACTTTCTGCGATGTTGAACTTGTACTGTAAACGAGGTTCTTGTAAACAGAGCCGTTCCAAACTTTGGGGTGGCTGTGTCTTTTTGATTTTAATTTCCCTAAGCTATAGGACCATAAGTGGAAGTGCCCTAGGTTCTGTTGCTTTGTTTTTTAGATGTTTCAGGAAACACCATACACTTCTCCCGAGTGGTTGTTGGCAATTTACATCCCGCCCATCAGCATAACAAGGCTCCCAGTTCTCCATGGCCTGTCCTGCCTTTCTGGATTTTACACTTTTTTCAGATGGCCCTTTTGACCGGGGGGAAGTGAGACTTCATTGTAGTGCAGATTTCCTTTGCAAGCTTGCTTGGTTGGCCAAAAAGGGCGTATGCGTTTTTTCCTGAATATATTCAGGAAAAAACGCATACGCCCTTTTTGGCCAAGTGCATCATTGTGGACGTTCTGCCTCTTTTCCTATGCTTTCAATGCAATTCCAGTCTACCTCCTGAAATCGGTTTCCTGCAATTCTGCCCCGCTTTCAAGTCCTCTTGGCAGCCTTACTTCAGTATATTTTTGGACGATAGCTGTCATTTATAACTCTGCAGGTTTGTGAATTACAGTGCCCCTGAGCTCCTTTCTTCAACTCGCTTTCTTTTGAGCTGGCCGCAACACCGCAGGATGTCTTCAGGCCCTAATCTGGTTCTGGTACGGCACGCTGAGCCTTTGGTTATTTCCTCTTCCTGTTGGGAAATGAGAGTTAAATTTGCCCGTCCAGACACCTCCAGCTAGCCTCTCATTGGTTCTCGCTATTCCTGTTCATCTTCCGCAGAAATTGCAAACTGTGCCAAACAGGAGGTTAAAGGCGCTGACTCTCCAAGTGGGGAGAGTGTTAGTAAAGCGTCTGGAATGTTGCACCCGAGTACCAGGGGAGGAAAACTGAGACATATTTGAACACGTCTCCCGATCACATGGTTGATCATACTCTGGGTTCCACATGCATGTTTTATCTGAAGGAAGAATAACTAAAACCTGGGTAGTTGAAACCCGTGGAATGGGTACCATGCAATATGACTTCAAAGGGTCTTCATTTGCTCACCAAACCTCTCCAATCCTATCACTGCTGCGTTTATGCCCCTGTACACATGCTTGATTCTCTTTCGGAGACATAGCAATCCATAGGTTTTAAGATACTTACTAGTCAGGTACATTCTTAGGCGTTTAATATGGGGTGTTGAGTCCATTTCGTTGAGCAAGGAGTAGCTCTTGTCTATTCCATATTTGACTTAAGGAACTTTATCTGTGCTCATTTCAATCTCTGGTTTTATGCAGCACCCCAACTCACCTTTACCCTTAAGCAAGCATAAGTTGGTTTTCTAAATTTGAGACCCTGTTCTGTTCTGTAATTCAGTTCCTGTGTAGCCAAGTTTACATTCCGTGTATTACTGATATCTTATGATGTTTCTTTTTCTGTGTGACTTACTTCAGTTAGAATCATCATACCTGAATCCACTCATTGTGCTGCTAAGGGCCTGATGACACAGATTTCATTGCTGAGTGATATTGCTTTGTAAGTAAATACCACAACTTCTTTATCCATTTTTCACTTTCTGCGATGTTGAACTTGTACTGTAAACGAGGTTCTTGTAAACGGAGCCGTTCCAAACTTTGGGGTGGCTGTGTCTTTTTGATTTTAATTTCCCTAAGCTATAGGACCATAAGTGGAAGTGCCCTAGGTTCTGTTGCTTTGTTTTTTAGATGTTTCAGGAAACACCATACACTTCTCCCGAGTGGTTGTTGGCAATTTACATCCCACCCATCAGCATAACAAGGCTCCCAGTTCTCCATGGCCTGTCCTGCCTTTCTGGATTTTACACTTTTTTCAGATGGCCCTTTTGACCGGGGGGAAGTGAGACTTCATTGTAGTGCAGATTTCCTTTGCAAGCTTGCTTGGTTGGCCAAAAAGGGCGTATGCGTTTTTTCCTGAATATATTCAGGAAAAAACGCATACGCCCTTTTTGGCCAAGTGCATCATTGTGGACGTTCTGCCTCTTTTCCTATGCTTTCAATGCAATTCCAGTCTACCTCCTGAAATCGGTTTCCTGCAATTCTGCCCCGCTTTCAAGTCCTCTTGGCAGCCTTACTTCAGTCTATTTTTGGACGATAGCTGTCATTTATAACTCTGCAGGTTTGTGAATTACAGTGCCCCTGAGCTCCTTTCTTCAACTCGCTTTCTTTTGAGCTGGCCGCAACCCCGCAGGATGGCTTCAGGCCCTAATCTGGTTCCGGTACGGCACGCTGAGCCTTTGGTTATTTCCTCTTCCTGGTGGGAAATGAGAGTTAAATTTGCCCGTCCAGACACCTTCAGGTAGCCTCTCATTGGTTCTCGCTATTCCTGTTCATCTTCCGCAGAAATTGCAAACTGGGCCAAACAGGAGGTTAAAGGCGCTGACTCTCCAAGTGGGGAGAGTGTTAGTAAAGCGTCTGGAATGTTGCACCCGAGTACCAGGGGAGGAAAACTGAGACATATTTGAACACGTCTCCCGTTCACATGGTTGATCATACTTGGGTTCCACATGCATGTTTTAGCTGAAGGAAGAATACCTAAAACCTGGGTAGTTGAAACCCGTGGAATGGGTACCATGCAATATGACTTCAAAGGGTCTTCATTTGCTCACCGAACCTCTCCAATCGTATCACTGCTGCGTTTATGCCCCTGTACACATGCTTGATTCTCTTTCGGAGACATAGCAATCCATAGGTTTTAAGATACTTACTAGTCAGGTACATTCTTAGGCGTTTAATATGCGGTGTTGAGTCCATTTCGTTGAGCAAGGAGTAGCTCTTGTCTATTCCATATTTGGCTTAAGGAACTTTATCTGTGCTCATTTCAATCTCTGGTTTTATGCAGCACCCCAACTCACCTTTCCCCTTAAGCAAGCATAAGTTGGTTTTCTAAATTTGAGACCCTGTTCTGTTTTGGAATTCAGTTCCTGTGTAGCCAAGTTTACATTCCGTGTATTAGTGATATCTTATGATGTTTCTTTTTCTGTGTGACTTATTTCAGTTAGAATCATCATACCTGAATCCACTCATTGTGATGCTAAGGGCCTGATGACACAGATTTCATTGCTGAGTGATATTGCTTTGTAAGTGAATACTACAACTTCTTTATCCATTTTTCACTTTCTGCGATGTTGAACTTGTACTGTAAACGAGGTTCTTGTAAACAGAGCCGTTCCAAACATTGGGGTGGCTGTGTCTTTTTGATTTTAATTTCCCTAAGCTATAGGACCATAAGTGGAAGTGCTCTAGGCTCTGTTGCTTTGTTTTTTAGATGTTTCAGGAAACACTATACACTTCTCCCAAGTGTCTGTTGGCAATTTACATCCCGCCCATCAGCATAACAAGGCTCCCAGTTCTCAATGGCCTGTTGCCTTTCTGGATTTTACACTTTTTTCAGATGGCCCTTTTGACCGGGGGGAAGTGAGACTTCATTGTAGTGCAGATTTCCTTTGCAAGCTTGCTTGGTTGGCCAAAAAGGGCGTATGCGTTTTTTCCTGAATATATTCAGGAAAAAACGCATACGCCCTTTTTGGCCAAGTGCATCATTGTGGACGTTCTGCCTCTTTTCCTATGCTTTCAATGCAATTCCAGTCTACCTCCTGAAATCGGTTTCCTGCAATTCTGCCCCGCTTTCAAGTCCTCTTGGCAGCCTTACTTCAGTCTATTTTTGGACGATAGCTGTCATTTATAACTCTGCAGGTTTGTGAATTACAGTGCCCCTGAGCTCCTTTCTTCAACTCGCTTTCTTGTGACCTGGCCGCAACACCGCAGGATGGCTTCAGGCCCTAATCTGGTTCCGGCCCGGCATGCTGAGCCTTTGGTTAATTCCTCTTCCTGGTGGGAAATGAGAGTTAAATTTGCCCGTCCAGACACCTCCAGCTAGCCTCTCATTGGTTCTCGCTATTCCTGTTCATCTTCCGCAGAAATTGCAAACTGGGCCAAACAGGAGGTTAAAGGGACTGACTCTCCAAGTCGGGAGAGTGTTAGTAAAGCGTCTGGAATGTTGCACCCGAGTACCAGGGGAGGAAAACTGAGACATATTTGAACACGTCTCCCGATCACATGGTTGATCATACTCTGGGTTCCACATGCATGTTTTAGCTGAAGGAAGAATACCTTAAACCTGGAGAGTTGAGACCCGTGTAATGGGTACCATGCAATATGACTTCAAAGGGTCTTCATTTGCTCACCGAACCTCTCCAATCCTATCACTGCTGCGTTTATTCCCCTGTACACACGCTTGATTCTCTTTTGGAGACATAGCAATCCATAGGTTTTAAGATACTTACTAGTCAGGTACATTCTTAGGGGTTTAATATGGGGTTTTGAGTCCATTTCGTTGAGCAAGGAGTAGCTCTTGTCTATTCCATATTTGGCTTAAGGAACTTTATCTGTGCTCATTTCAATCTCTGGTTTTATGCAGCACCCCAACTCACCTTTCCCCTTAAGCAAGCATAAGTTGGTTTTCTAAATTTGAGACCCTGTTCTGTTCTGTAATTCAGTTCCTGTGTAGCCAAGTTTACATTCCGTGTATTACTGATATCTTATGATGTTTCTTTTTCTGTGTGACTTACTTCAGTTAGAATCATCATACCTGAATCCACTCATTGTGATGCTAAGGGCCTGATGACATAGAATTCATTGCTGAGTGATATTGCTTTGTAAGTAAATACCACAACTTCTTTATCCATTTTTCACTTTCTGCGATGTTGAACTTGTACTGTAAACGAGGTTCTTGTAAACAGAGGCGTCCCAAACTTTGGGGTGGCTGTGTCTTTTTGATTTTAATTTCCCTAAGCTATAGGACCATAAGTGGCAGTGCCCTAGGCTCTGTTGCTTTGTTTTTTAGATGTTTCAGGAAACACCATACACTTCTCCCGAGTGTCTGTTGACAATGTACATCCCGCCCATCAGCATAACAAGGCTCCCAGTTCTCCATGGCCTGTCCTGCCTTTCTGGATTTTACACTTTTTTCAGATGGCCCTTTTGACCGGGGGGAAGTGAGACTTCATTGTAGTGCAGATTTCCTTTGCAAGCTTGCTTGGTTGGCCAAAAAGGGCGTATGCGTTTTTTCCTGAATATATTCAGGAAAAAACGCATACACCCTTTTTGGCCAAGTGCATCATTGTGGACGTTCTGCCTCTTTTCCTATGCTTTCAATGCAATTCCAGTCTACCTCCTGAAATCGGTTTCCTGCAATTCTGCCCCGCTTTCAAGTCCTCTTGGCAGCCTTACTTCAGTCTATTTTTGGACGATAGCTGTCATTTATAACTCTGCAGGTTTGTGAATTACAGTGCCCCTGAGCTCCTTTCTTCAACTCGCTTTCTTTTGAGCTGGCCGCAACACCGCAGGATGGCTTCAGGCCCTAATCTGGTTCCGGTACGGCACGCTGAGCCTTTGGTTATTTCCTCTTCCTGGTGGGAAATGAGAGTTAAATTTGCCCGTCCAGACACCTCCAGCTAGTCTCTCATTGGTTCTCGCTATTCCTGTTCATCTTCCGCAGAAATTGCAAACTGGGCCAAACAGGAGGTTAAAGGCGCTGACTCTCCAAGTCGGGAGAGTGTTAGTAAAGCGTCTGGAATGTTGCACCCGAGTACCAGGGGAGGAAAACTGAGACATATTTGAACACGTCTCCCGTTCACATGGTTGATCATACTTGGGTTCCACATGCATGTTTTAGCTGAAGGAAGAATACCTTAAACCTGGAGAGTTCAGACCCGTGTAATGGGTACCATGCAATATGACTTCAAAGGGTCTTCATTTGCTCACCGAACCTCTCCAATCCTATCACTGCTGCGTTTATGCCCCTGTACACACGCTTGATTCTCTTTTGGAAACATAGCAATCCATAGGTTTTAAGATACTTACTAGGCAGGTACATTCTTAGGCGTTTAATATGGGGTGTTGAGTCCATTTCGTTGAGCAAGGAGTAGCTCTTGTCTATTCCATATTTGGCTTAAGGAACTTTATCTGTGCTCATTTCAATCTCTGCTTTTATGCAGCACCCCAACTCACCTTTCCCCTTAAGCAAGCATAAGTTGGTTTTCTAAATTTGAGACCCTGTTCTGTTCTGTAATTCAGTTCCTGTGTAGCCAAGTTTACATTCCGTGTATTACTGATATCTTATGATGTTTCTTTTCTGTGTGACTTATTTCAGTTAGAATCATCATACCTGAATCCACTCATTGTGCTGCTAAGGGCCTGATGACACAGATTTCATTGCTGAGTGATATTGCTTTGTAAGTAAATACCACAACTTCTTTATCCATTTTTCACTTTCTGCGATGTTGAACTTGTACTGTAAACGAGGTTCTTGTAAACAGAGCCGTTCCAAACTTTGGGGTGGCTGTGTCTTTTTGATTTTAATTTCCCTAAGCTATAGGACCATAAGTGGCAGTGCCCTAGGCTCTGTTGCTTTGTTTTTTAGATGTTTCAGGAAACACCATACACTTCTCCCGAGTGTCTGTTGGCAATTTACATCCCGTCCATCAGCATAACAAGGCTCCCAGTTCTCCATGGCCTGTCCTGCCTTTCTGGATTTTACACTTTTTTCAGATGGCCCTTTTGACCGGGGGGAAGTGAGACTTCATTGTAGTGCAGATTTCCTTTGCAAGCTTGCTTGGTTGGCCAAAAAGGGCGTATGCGTTTTTTCCTGAATATATTCAGGAAAAAACGCATACGCCCTTTTTGGCCAAGTGCATCATTGTGGACGTTCTGCCTCTTTTCCTATGCTTTCAATGCAATTCCAGTCTACCTCCTGAAATCGGTTTCCTGCAATTCTGCCCCGCTTTCAAGTCCTCTTGGCAGCCTTACTTCAGTTTATTTTTGGACGATAGCTGTCATTTATAACTCTGCAGGTTTGTGAATTACAGTGCCCCTGAGCTCCTGTCTTCAACTCGCTTTCTTTTGAGCTGGCCGCAACACCGCAGGATGGCTTCAGGCCCTAATCTGGTTCCGGTACGGCACGCTGAGCCTTTGGTTATTTCCTCTTCCTGGTGGGAAATGAGAGTTAAATTTGCCCGTCCAGACACCTCCAGCTAGTCTCTCATTGGTTCTCGCTATTCCTGTTCATCTTCCGCAGAAATTGCAAACTGGGCCAAACAGGAGGTTAAAGGCGCTGACTCTCCAAGTCGGGAGAGTGTTAGTAAAGCGTCTGGAATGTTGCACCCGAGTACCAGGGGAGGAAAACTGAGACATATTTGAACACGTCTCCGGTTCACATGGTTGATCATACTTGGGTTCCACATGCATGTTTTAGCTGAAGGAAGAATACCTTAAACCTGGAGAGTTCAGACCCGTGTAATGGGTACCATGCAATATGACTTCAAAGGGTCTTCATTTGCTCACCGAACCTCTCCAATCCTATCACTGCTGCGTTTATGCCCCTGTACACACGCTTGATTCTCTTTTGGAAACATAGCAATCCATAGGTTTTAAGATACTTACTAGTCAGGTACATTCTTAGGCGTTTAATATGGGGTGTTGAGTCCATTTCGTTGAGCAAGGAGTAGCTCTTGTCTATTCCATATTTGGCTTAAGGAACTTTATCTGTGCTCATTTCAATCTCTGCTTTTATGCAGCACCCCAACTCACCTTTCCCCTTAAGCAAGCATAAGTTGGTTTTCTAAATTTGAGACCCTGTTCTGTTCTGTAATTCAGTTCCTGTTTAGCCAAGTTTACATTCCGTGTATTACTGATATCTTATGATGTTTCTTTTCTGTGTGACTTATTTCAGTTAGAATCATCATACCTGAATCCACTCATTGTGCTGCTACGGGCCTGATGACACAGATTTCATTGCTGAGTGATATTGCTTTGTAAGTAAATACCACAACTTCTTTATCCATTTTTCACTTTCTGCGATGTTGAACTTGTACTGTAAACGAGGTTCTTGTAAACAGAGCCGTTCCAAACTTTGGGGTGGCTGTGTCTTTTTGATTTTAATTTCCCTAAGCTATAGGACCATAAGTGGCAGTGACCTAGGCTCTGTTGCTTTGTTTTTTAGATGTTTCAGGAAACACCATACACTTCTCCCCAGTGTCTGTTGGCAATTTACATCCCGCCCATCAGCATAACAAGGCTCCCAGTTCTCCATGGCCTGTCCTGCCTTTCTGGATTTTACACTTTTTTCAGATGGCCCTTTTGACCGGGGGGAAGTGAGACTTCATTGTAGTGCAGATTTCCTTTGCAAGCTTGCTTGGTTGGCCAAAAAGGGCGTATGCGTTTTTTCCTGAATATATTCAGGAAAAAACGCATACGCCCTTTTTGGCCAAGTGCATCATTGTGGACGTTCTGCCTCTTTTCCTATGCTTTCAATGCAATTCCAGTCTACCTCCTGAAATCGGTTTCCTGCAATTCTGCCCCGCTTTCAAGTCCTCTTGGCAGCCTTACTTCAGTCTATTTTTGGACGATAGCTGTCATTTATAACTCTGCAGGTTTGTGAATTACAGTGCCCCTGAGCTCCTTTCTTCAACTCGCTTTCTTGTGACCTGGCCGCAACACCGCAGGATGGCTTCAGGCCCTAATCTGGTTCCGGCACGGCACGCTGAGCCTTTGGTTAATTCCTCTTCCTGGTGGGAAATGAGAGTTAAATTTGCCCGTCCAGACACCTCCAGCTAGTCTCTCATTGGTTCTCGCTATTCCTGTTCATCTTCCGCAGAAATTGCAAACTGGGCCAAACAGGAGGTTAAAGGGACTGACTCTCCAAGTCGGGAGAGTGTTAGTAAAGCGTCTGGAATGTTGGACCCGAGTACCAGGGGAGGAAAACTGAGACATATTTGAACACGTCTCCCGTTCACATGGTTGATCATACTCTGGGTTCCACATGCATGTTTTAGCTGAAGGAAGAATACCTTAAACCTGGAGAGTTGAGACCCGTGGAATGGGTACCATGCAATATGACTTCAAAGGGTCTTCATTTGCTCACCGAACCTCTCCAATCCTATCACTGCTGCGTTTATGCCCCTGTACACACGCTTGATTCCCTTTTGGACACATAGCAATCCATAGGTTTTAAGATACTTACTAGTCAGGTACATTCTTAGGCATTTAATATGGGGTGTTGAGTCCATTTCGTTGAGCAAGGAGTAGCTCTTGTCTATTCCATATTTGGCTTAAGGAACTTTATCTGTGCTCATTTCAATCTCTGGTTTTATGCAGCACCCCAACTCACCTTTCCCCTTAAGCAAGCATAAGTTGGTTTTCTAAATTTGAGACCCTGTTCTGTTTTGGAATTCAGTTCCTGTGTAGCCAAGTTTACATTCCGTGTATTACTGATATCTTATGATGTTTCTTTTTCTGTGTGACTTACTTCAGTTAGAATCATCATACCTGAATCCACTCATTGTGCTGCTAAGGGCCTGATGACACAGATTTCATTGCTGAGTGATATTGCTTTGTAAGTAAATACCACAACTTCTTTATCCATTTTTTACTTTCTGCGATGTTGAACTTGTACTGTAAAGGAGGTTCTTGTAAACAGAGGCGACCCAAACTTTGGGGTGGCTGTGTCTTTTTGATTTTAATTTCCCTATGCTATAGGACCATAAGTGGCAGTGCCCTAGGCTCTGTTGCTTTGTTTTTTAGATGTTTCAGGAAACACCATACACTTCTCCCGAGTGTCTGTTGGCAATTTACATCCCGCCCATCAGCATAACAAGGCTCCCAGTTCTCCATGGCCTGTCCTGCGTTTCTGGATTTTACACTTTTTTCAGATGGCTCTTTTGACCGGGGGGAAGTGAGACTTCATTGTAGTGCAGATTTCCTTTGCAAGCTTGCTTGGTTGGCCAAAAAGTGCGTATGCGTTTTTTCCTGAATATATTCAGGAAAAAATGCATACGCCCTTTTTGGCCAAGTGCATCATTGTGGACGTTCTGCCTCTTTTCCTATGCTTTCAATGCAATTCCAGTCTACCTCCTGAAATCGGTTTCCTGCAATTCTGCCCCGCTTTCAAGTCCTCTTGGCAGCCTTACTTCAGTCTATTTTTGGACGATAGCTGTCATTTATAACTCTGCAGGTTTGTGAATTACAGTGCCCCTGAGCTCCTTTCTTCAACTCGCTTTCTTGTGACCTGGCCGCAACACCGCAGGATGGCTTCAGGCCCTAATCTGGTTCCGGCACGGCACGCTGAGCCTTTGGTTATTTCCTCTTCCTGGTGGGAAATGAGAGTTAAATTTGCCCGTCCAGACACCTCCAGCTAGCCTCTCATTGGTTCTCGCTATTCCTGTTCATCTTCCGCAGAAATTGCAAACTGGGCCAAACAGGAGGTTAAAGGCACTGACTCTCCAAGTGGGGAGAGTGTTAGTAAAGCGTCTGGAATGTTGCACCCGAGTACCAGGGGAGGAAAACTGAGACATATTTGAACACGTCTCCCGTTCACATGGTTGATCATACTTGGGTTCCACATGCATGTTTTAGCTGAAGGAAGAATACCTTAAACCTGGAGAGTTAAGACCCGTGTAATGGGTACCATGCAATATGACTTCAAAGGGTCTTCATTTGCTCACCGAACCTCTCCAATCCTATCACTGCTGCGTTTATGCCCCTGTACACATGCTTGATTCTCTTTCGGAGACATAGCAATCCATAGGTTTGAAGATACTTACTAGTCAGGTACATTCTTAGGCGTTTAATATGCGGTGTTGAGTCCATTTCGTTGAGCAAGGAGTAGCTCTTGTTTATTCCATATTTGACTTAAGGAACTTTATCTGTGCTCATTTCAATCTCTGGTTTTATGCAGCACCCCAACTCACCTTTACCCTTAAGCAAGCATAAGTTGGTTTTCTAAATTTGAGACCCTGTTCTGTTCTGTAATTCAGTTCCTGTGTAGCCAAGTTTACATTCCGTGTATTACTGATATCTTATGATGTTTCTTTTTCTGTGTGACTTACTTCAGTTAGAATCATCATACCTGAATCCACTCATTGTGCTGCTACGGGCCTGATGACACAGATTTCATTGCTGAGTGATATTGCTTTGTAAGTAAATACCACAACTTCTTTATCCATTTTTCACTTTCTGCGATGTTGAACTTGTACTGTAAACGAGGTTCTTGTAAACAGAGCCGTTCCACACTTTGGGGTGGCTGTGTCTTTTTGATTTTAATTTCCCTAAGCTATAGGACCATAAGTGGCAGTGACCTAGGCTCTGTTGCTTTGTTTTTTAGATGTTTCAGGAAACACCATACACTTCTCCCCAGTGTCTGTTGGCAATTTACATCCCGCCCATCAGCATAACAAGGCTCCCAGTTCTCCATGGCCTGTCCTGCCTTTCTGGATTTTACACTTTTTTCAGATGGCCCTTTTGACCGGGGGGAAGTGAGACTTCATTGTAGTGCAGATTTCCTTTGCAAGCTTGCTTGGTTGGCCAAAAAGGGCGTTTGCGTTTTTTCCTGAATATATTCAGGAAAAAACGCATACGCCCTTTTTGGCCAAGTGCATCATTGTGGACGTTCTGCCTCTTTTCCTATGCTTTCAATGCAATTCCAGTCTACCTCCTGAAATCGGTTTCCTGCAATTCTGCCCCGCTTTCAAGTCCTCTTGGCAGCCTTACTTCAGTCTATTTTTGGACGATAGCTGTCATTTATAACTCTGCAGGTTTGTGAATTACAGTGCCCCTGAGCTCCTTTCTTCAACTCGCTTTCTTGTGACCTGGCCGCAACACTGCAGGATATCTTCAGGCCCTAATCTGGTTCCGGTACGGCACGCTGAGCCTTTGGTTATTTCCTCTTCCTGGTGGGAAATGAGAGTTAAATTTGCCCGTCCAGACACCTCCAGCTAGCCTCTCATTGGTTCTCGCTATTCCTGTTCATCTTCCGCAGAAATTGCAAACTGGGCCAAACAAGAGTTTAAAGGCGTTGACTCTCCAAGTGGGGAGAGTGTTAGTAAAGCGTCTGCAATGTTGCACCCGAGTACCAGGGGAGGAAAACTGAGACATATTTGAACACGTCTCCCGTTCACATGGTTGATCATACTTGGGTTCCACATGCATGTTTTAGCTGAAGGAAGAATACCTAAAACCTGGGTAGTTGAAACCCGTGGAATGGGTACCATGCAATATGACTTCAAAGGGTCTTCATTTGCTCACCGAACCTCTCCAATCCTATCACTGCTGCGTTTATGCCCCTGTACACATGCTTGATTCTCTTTCGGAGACATAGCAATCCATAGGTTTTAAGATACTTACTAGTCAGGTACATTCTTAGGCGTTTAATATGCGGTGTTGAGTCCATTTCGTTGAGCAAGGAGTAGCTCTTGTCTATTCCATATTTGGCTTAAGGAACTTTATCTGTGCTCATTTCAATCTCTGGTTTTATGCAGCACCCCAACTCACCTTTACCCTTAAGCAAGCATAAGTTGGTTTTCTAAATTTGAGTCCCTGTTCTGTTCTGTAATTCAGTTCCTTTGTAGCCTAGTTTACATTCCGTGTATTACTGATATCTTATGATGTTTCTTTTTCTGTGTGACTTACTTCAGTTAGAATCATCATACCTGAATCCACTCATTGTGCTGCTAAGTGCCTGATGACACAGATTTCATTGCTGAGTGATATTGCTTTGTAAGTAAATACCACAAGTTCTTTATCCATTTTTCACTTTCTGTGATGTTGAACTTGTACTGTAAACGAGGTTCTTGTAAACAGAGCCGTTCCAAACTTTGGGGTGGCTGTGTCTTTTTGATTTTAATTTCCCTAAGCTATAGGACCATAAGTGGAAGTGCCCTAGTTTCTGTTGCTTTGTTTTTTAGATGTTTCAGGAAACACCATACACTTCTCCCGAGTGGTTGTTGGCAATTTACATCCCGCCCATCAGCATAACAAGGCTCCCAGTTCTCCATGGCCTGTCCTGCCTTTCTGGATTTTACACTTTTTTCAGATGGCCCTTTTGACCGGGGGAAAGTGAGACTTCATTGTAGTGCAGATTTCCTTTGCAAGCTTGCTTGGTTGGCCAAAAAGGGCGTATGCGTTTTTTCCTGAATATATTCAGGAAAAAACGCATACGCCCTTTTTGGCCAAGTGCATCATTGTGGACGTTCTGCCTCTTTTCCTATGCTTTCAATGCAATTCCAGTCTACCTCCTGAAATCGGTTTCCTGCAATTCTGCCCCGCTTTCAAGTCCTCTTGGCAGCCTTACTTCAGTCTATTTTTGGACGATAGCTGTCATTTATAACTCTGCAGGTTTGTGAATTACAGTGCCCCTGAGCTCCTTTCTTCAACTCGCTTTCTTGTGACCTGGCCGCAACACTGCAGGATATCTTCAGGCCCTAATCTGGTTCCGGTACGGCACGCTGAGCCTTTGGTTATTTCCTCTTCCTGGTGGGAAATGAGAGTTAAATTTGCCCGTCCAGACACCTCCAGCTAGCCTCTCATTGCTTCTCGCTATTCCTGTTCATCTTCCGCAGAAATTGCAAACTGGGCCAAACAAGAGGTTAAAGGCGCTGACTCTCCAAGTGGGGAGAGTGTTAGTAAAGCGTCTGGAATGTTGCACCCGAGTACCAGGGGAGGAAAACTGAGACATATTTGAACACGTCTCCCGTTCACATGGTTGAGCATACTTGGGTTCCACATGCATGTTTTAGCTGAAGGAAGAATACCTTAAACATGGAGAGTTGAGACCCGTGAAATGGGTACCATGCAATATGACTTCAAAGGGTCTTCATTTGCTCACCGAACCTCTCCAATCCTATCACTGCTGCGTTTATGCCCCTGTACACACGCTTGATTCTCTTTTGGAGACATAGAAATCCATAGGTTTTAAGATACTTACTAGTCAGGTACATTCTTAGGCGTTTAATATGGGGTGTTGAGTCCATTTCGTTGAGCAAGGAGTAGCTCTTGTCTATTCCATATTTGGCTTAAGGAACTTTATCTGTGCTCATTTCAATCTCTAGTTTTATACAGGAACCCAACTCACCTTTCCCCTTAAGCAAGCATAAGTTGGTTTTCTAAATTTGAGACCCTGTTCTGTTTTGGAATTCAGTTCCTGTGTAGCCAAGTTTACATTCCGTGTATTAGTGATATCTTATGATGTTTCTTTTTCTGTGTGACTTATTTCAGTTAGAATCATCGTACCTGAATCTACTCATTATGCTGCTACGGGCCTGATGACATAGATTTCATTGCTGAGTGATACTGCATTGTACGTAAGTACCACAAGTTCTTTATCCATTTTTCACTTTCTGCGATGTTGAACTTGTACTGTAAACGAGGTTCTTGTAAACAGAGCCGTTCCAAACTTTGGGGTGGCTGTGTCTTTTTGATTTTAATTTCCCTAAGCTATAGGACCATAAGTGGAAGTGCCCTAGGCTCTGTTGCTTTGTTTTTTAGATGTTTCAGGGAACACCATACACTTCTCCCGAGTGTCTGTTGGCAATTTACATCCCGCCCATCAGCATAACAAGGCTCCCAGTTCTCCATGGCCTGTCCTGCCTTTCTGGATTTTACACTTTTTTCAGATGGCCCTTTTGACCGGGGGGAAGTGAGACTTCATTGTAGTGCAGATTTCCTTTGCAAGCTTGCTTGGTTGGCCAAAAAGGGCGTATGCGTTTTTTCCTGAATATATTCAGGAAAAAACGCATACGACCTTTTTGGCCAAGTGCATCATTGTGGACGTTCTGCCTCTTTTCCTATGCTTTCAATGCAATTCCAGTCTACCTCCTGAAATCGGTTTCCTGCAATTCTGCCCTGCTTTCAAGTCCTCTTGGCAGCCTTACTTCAGTCTATTTTTGGACGATAGCTGTCATTTATAACTCTGCAGGTTTGTGAATTACAGTGCCCCTGAGCTCCTTTCTTCAACTCGCTTTCTTGTGACCTGGCCGCAACACCGCAGGATGGCTTCAGGACCTAATCTGGTTCCGGCACGGCACGCTGAGCCTTTGGTTAATTCCTCTTCCTGGTGGGAAATGAGAGTTAAATTTGCCCGTCCAGACACCTCCAGCTAGTCTCTCATTGGTTCTCGCTATTCCTGTTCATCTTCCGCAGAAATTGCAAACTGGGCCAAACAGGAGGTTAAAGGGACTGACTCTCCAAGTCGGGAGAGTGTTAGTAAAGCGTCTGGAATGTTGCACCCGAGTACCAGGGTACAAAAACTGAGACATATTTGAACACGTCTCCCGATCACATGGTTGATCATACTCTAGGTTCCACTTGCATGTTTTAGCTGAAGGAAGAATACCTTAAACCTGGGTAGTTGAAACCCGTGGAATGGGTACCATGCAATATGACTTCAAAGTGTCTTCATTTGCGCACCGAACCTCTCCAATCCTATCACTGCTGCGTTTATGCCCCTGTACACATGCTTGATTCTCTTTTGGAGACATAGCAATCCATAGGTTTTAAGATACTTACTAGTCAGGAACATTCTTAGGCGTTTAATATGGGGTGTTGAGTCCATTTCGTTGAGCAAGGAGTAGCTCTTGTCTATTCCATATTTGGCTTAAGGAACTTTATCTGTGCTCATTTCAATCTCTGGTTTTATGCAGCACCCCAACTCACCTTTCCCCTTAAGCAAGCATAAGTTGGTTTTCTAAATTTGAGACCCTGTTCTGTTCTGTAATTCAGTTCCTGTGTAGCCAAGTTTACATTCCGTGTATTAGTGATATCTTATGATGTTTCTTTTTTTGTGTGACTTACTTCAGTTAGAATCATCATACCTGAATCCACTCATTGTGATGCTAAGGGTCTGATGACATAGATTTCATTGCTGAGTGATATTGCTTTGTAAGTGAATACCACAACTTCTTTATCCATTTTTCACTTTCTGCGATGTTGAACTTGTATTGTAAACGAGGTTCTTGTAAACAGAGCCGTTCCAAACTTTAGGGTGGCTGTGTCTTTTTGATTTTAATTTCCCTAAGCTATAGGACCATAAGTGGAAGTGCCCTAGGCTCTGTTGCTTTGTTTTTTAGATGTTTCAGGAAACACCATACACTTCTCCAGAGTGGTTGTTGGCAATTTACATCCCACCCATCAGCATAACAAGGCTCCCAGTTCTCCATGGCCTGTCCTGCCTTTCTGGATTTTACACTTTTTTCAGATGGCCCTTTTGACCGGGGGGAAGTGAGACTTCATTGTAGTGCAGATTTCCTTTGCAAGCTTGCTTGGTTGGCCAAAAAGGGCGTATGCGTTTTTTCCTGAATATATTCAGGAAAAAACGCATACGCCCTTTTTGGCCAAGTGCATCATTGTGGACGTTCTGCCTCTTTTCCTATGCTTTCAATGCAATTCCAGTCTACCTCCTGAAATCGGTTTCCTGCAATTCTGCCCCGCTTTCAAGTCCTCTTGGCAGCCTTACTTCAGTATATTTTTGGACGATAGCTGTCATTTATAACTCTGCAGGTTTGTGAACTACAGTGCCCCTGAGCTCCTTTGTTCAACTCGCTTTCTTTTGAGCTGGCCGCAACACCGCAGGATGGCTTCAGGCCCTAATCTGGTTCCGGTACGGCACGCTGAGCCTTTGGTTATTTCCTCTTCCTGGTGGGAAATGAGAGTTAAATTTGCCCGTCCAGACACCTCCAGCTAGCCTCTCATTGGTTCTCGCTATTCCTGTTCATCTTCCGCAGAAATTGCAAACTGGGCCAAACAGGAGGTTAAAGGCGCTGACTCTCCAAGTGGGGAGAGTGTTAGTAAAGCGTCTGGAATGTTGCACCCGAGTACCAGGGGAGGAAAACTGAGACATATTTGAACACGTCTCCCGTTCACATGGTTGATCATACTTGGGTTCCACATGCATGTTTTAGCTGAAGGAAGAATACCTAAAACCTGGGTAGTTGAAACCCGTGGAATGGGTACCATGCAATATGACTTCAAAGGGTCTTCATTTGCTCACCGAACCTCTGCAATCCTATCACTGCTGCGTTTATGCCCCTATACACATGCTTGATTCTCTTTTGGAGACATAGCAATCCATAGGTTTTAAGATACTTACTAGTCAGGTACATTCTTAGGCGTTTAATATGCGGTGTTGAGTCCATTTCGTTGAGCAAGGAGTAGCTCTTGTCTATTCCATATTTGGCTTAAGGAACTTTATCTGTGCTCATTTCAATCTCTGGTTTTATGCAGCAACCCAACTCACCTTTACCCTTAAGCAAGCATAAGTTGGTTTTCTAAATTTGAGACCCTGTTCTGTTTTGGAATTCAGTTCCTGTGTAGCCAAGTTTACATTCCGTGTATTACTGATATCTTATGATGTTTCTTTTTCTGTGTGACTTATTTCAGTTAGAATCATCGTACCTGAATCTACTCATTATGCTGCTACGGGCCTGATGACATAGATTTCATTGCTGAGTGATACTGCATTGTACGTAAGTACCACAAGTTCTTTATCCATTTTTCACTTTCTGCGATGTTGAACTTGTACTGTAAACGAGGTTCTTGTAAACAGAGCCGTTCCAAACTTTGGGGTGGCTGTGTCTTTTTGATTTTAATTTCCCTAAGCTATAGGACCATAAGTGGAAGTGCCCTAGGCTCTGTTGCTTTGTTTTTTAGATGTTTCAGGAAACACCATACACTTCTCCCAAGTGTCTGTTGGCAATTTACATCCCGCCCATCAGCATAACAAGGCTCCCAGTTCTCAATGGCCTGTTGCCTTTCTGGATTTTATACTTTTTTCAGATGGCCCTTTTGACCGGGGGGAAGTGAGACTTCATTGTAGTGCAGATTTCCTTTGCAAGCTTGCTTGGTTGGCCAAAAAGGGCGTATGCGTTTTTTCCTGAATATATTCAGGAAAAAACGCATACGCCCTTTTTGGCCAAGTGCATCATTGTGGACGTTCTGCCTCTTTTCCTATGCTTTCAATGCAATTCCAGTCTACCTCCTGAAATCGGTTTCCTGCAATTCTGCCCCGCTTTCAAGTCCTCTTGGCAGCCTTACTTCAGTCTATTTTTGGACGATAGCTGTCATTTATAACTCTGCAGGTTTGTGAATTACAGTGACCCTGAGCTCCTTTCTTCAACTCGCTTTCTTGTGACCTGGCTGCAACACCGCATGATGGCTTCAGGCCCTAATCTGGTTCCTGCCCGGCATGCTGAGCCTTTGGTTAATTCCTCTTCCTGGTGGGAAATGAGAGTTAAATTTGCCCGTCCAGACACCTCCAGCTAGTCTCTCATTGGTTCTCGCTATTCCTGTTCATCTTCCGCACAAATTGCAAACTGGGCCAAACAGGAGGTTAAAGGGACTGACTCTCCAAGTCGGGAGAGTGTTAGTAAAGCGTCTGGAATGTTGCACCCGAGTACCAGGGTACAAAAACTGAGACATATTTGAACACGTCTCCCGATCACATGGTTGATCATACTCTAGGTTCCACTTGCATGTTTTAGCTGAAGGAAGAATACCTTAAACCTGGGTAGTTGAAACCCGTGGAATGGGTACCATGCAATATGACTTCAAAGTGTCTTCATTTGCGCACCGAACCTCTCCAATCCTATCACTGCTGCGTTTATGCCCCTGTACACATGCTTGATTCTCTTTTGGAGACATAGCAATCCATAGGTTTTAAGATACTTACTAGTCAGGAACATTCTTAGGCGTTTAATATGGGGTGTTGAGTCCATTTCGTTGAGCAAGGAGTAGCTCTTGTCTATTCCATATTTGGCTTAAGGAACTTTATCTGTGCTCATTTCAATCTCTGGTTTTATGCAGCACCCCAACTCACCTTTCCCCTTAAGCAAGCATAAGTTGGTTTTCTAAATTTGAGACCCTGTTCTGTTCTGTAATTCAGTTCCTGTGTAGCCAAGTTTACATTCCGTGTATTAGTGATATCTTATGATGTTTCTTTTTTTGTGTGACTTACTTCAGTTAGAATCATCATACCTGAATCCACTCATTGTGATGCTAAGGGTCTGATGACATAGATTTCATTGCTGAGTGATATTGCTTTGTAAGTGAATACCACAACTTCTTTATCCATTTTTCACTTTCTGCGATGTTGAACTTGTATTGTAAACGAGGTTCTTGTAAACAGAGCCGTTCCAAACTTTGGGGTGGCTGTGTCTTTTTGATTTTAATTTCCCTAAGCTATAGGACCATAAGTGGAAGTGCCCTAGGCTCTGTTGCTTTGTTTTTTAGATGTTTCAGGAAACACCATACACTTCTCCAGAGTGGTTGTTGGCAATTTACATCCCACCCATCAGCATAACAAGGCTCCCAGTTCTCCATGGCCTGTCCTGCCTTTCTGGATTTTACACTTTTTTCAGATGGCCCTTTTGACCGGGGGGAAGTGAGACTTCATTGTAGTGCAGATTTCCTTTGCAAGCTTGCTTGGTTGACCAAAAAGGGCGTATGCGTTTTTTCCTGAATATATTCAGGAAAAAACGCATACGCCCTTTTTGGCCAAGTGCATCATTGTGGACGTTCTGCCTCTTTTCCTATGCTTTCAATGCAATTCCAGTCTACCTCCTGAAATCGGTTTCCTGCAATTCTGCCCCGCTTTCAAGTCCTCTTGGCAGCCTTACTTCAGTATATTTTTGGACGATAGCTGTCATTTATAACTCTGCAGGTTTGTGAACTACAGTGCCCCTGAGCTCCTTTGTTCAACTCGCTTTCTTTTGAGCTGGCCGCAACACCGCAGGATGGCTTCAGGCCCTAATCTGGTTCCGGTACGGCACGCTGAGCCTTTGGTTATTTCCTCTTCCTGGTGGGAAATGAGAGTTAAATTTGCCCGTCCAGACACCTCCAGCTAGCCTCTCATTGGTTCTCGCTATTCCTGTTCATCTTCCGCAGAAATTGCAAACTGGGCCAAACAGGAGGTTAAAGGCGCTGACTCTCCAAGTGGGGAGAGTGTTAGTAAAGCGTCTGGAATGTTGCACCCGAGTACCAGGGGAGGAAAACTGAGACATATTTGAACACGTCTCCCGTTCACATGGTTGATCATACTTGGGTTCCACATGCATGTTTTAGCTGAAGGAAGAATACCTAAAACCTGGGTAGTTGAAACCCGTGGAATGGGTACCATGCAATATGACTTCAAAGGGTCTTCATTTGCTCACCGAACCTCTCCAATCCTATCACTGCTGCGTTTATGCCCCTGTACACATGCTTGATTCTCTTTCGGAGACATAGCAATCCATAGGTTTTAAGATACTTACTAGTCAGGTACATTCTTAGGTGTTTAATATGCGGTGTTGAGTCCATTTCGTTGAGCAAGGAGTAGCTCTTGTCTATTCCATATTTGGCTTAAGGAACTTTATCTGTGCTCATTTCAATCTCTGGTTTTATGCAGCACCCCAACTCACCTTTCCCCTTAAGCAAGCATAAGTTGGTTTTCTAAATTTGAGACCCTGTTCTGTTTTGGAATTCAGTTCCTGTGTAGCCAAGTTTACATTCCGTGTATTACTGATATCTTATGATGTTTCTTTTTCTGTGTGACTTATTTCAGTTAGAATCATCGTACCTGAATCTACTCATTATGCTGCTACGGGCCTGATGACATAGATTTCATTGCTGAGTGATACTGCATTGTACGTAAGTACCACAAGTTCTTTATCCATTTTTCACTTTCTGCGATGTTGAACTTGTACTGTAAACGAGGTTCTTGTAAACAGAGGCATCCCAAACTTTGGGGTGGCTGTGTCTTTTTGATTTTAATTTCCCTAAGCTATAGGACCATAAGTGGCAGTGCCCTAGGCTCTGTTGCTTTGTTTTTTAGATGTTTCAGGAAACACCATACACTTCTCCCAAGTGTCTGTTGGCAATTTACATCCCGCCCATCAGCATAACAAGGCTCCCAGTTCTCCATGGCCTGTCCTGCCTTTCTGGATTTTACACTTTTTTCAGATGGCCCTTTTGACCGGGGGGAAGTGAGACTTCATTGTAGTGCAGATTTCCTTTGCAAGCTTGCTTGGTTGGCCAAAAAGGGCGTATGCGTTTTTTCCTGAATATATTCAGGAAAAAACGCATACGCCCTTTTTGGCCAAGTGCATCATTGTGGACGTTCTGCCTCTTTTCCTATGCTTTCAATGCAATTCCAGTCTACCTCCTGAAATCGGTTTCCTGCAATTCTGCCCCGCTTTCAAGTCCTCTTGGCAGCCTTACTTCAGTCTATTTTTGGACGATAGCTGTCATTTATAACTCTGCAGGTTTGTGCATTACAGTGCCCCTGAACTCCTTTCTTCAACTCGCTTTCTTGTGACCTGGCCGCAACACCGCAGGATGGCTTCAGGCCCTAATCTGGTTCCGGCATGGCACGCTGAGCCTTTGGTTATTTCCTCTTCCTGGTGGGAAATGAGAGTTAAATTTGCCCGTCCAGACACCTGCAGCTAGTCTCTCATTGGTTCTCGCTATTCCTGTTCATCTTCCGCAGAAATTGCAAACTGGGCCAAACAGGAGGTTAAAGGGACTGACTCTCCAAGTCGGGAGAGTGTTAGTAAAGCGTCTGGAATGTTGCACCCGAGTACCAGGGGAGGAAAACTGAGACATATTTGAACACGTCTCCCGTTCACATGGTTGACCATACTTGGGTTCCACATGCATGTTTTAGCTGAAGGAAGAATACCTTAAACCTGGAGAGTTAAGACCCGTGTAATGGGTACCATGCAATATGACTTCAAAGGGTCTTCATTTGCTCACCGAACTTCTCCAATCCTATCACTGCTGCGTTTATGCCCCTGTACACATGCTTGATTCTCTTTTAGAGACATAGCAATCCATAGGTTTTTAAGATACTTACTAGTCAGGTACATTCTTAGGCGTTTAATATGCGGTGTTGAGTCCATTTCGTTGAGCAAGGAGTAGCTCTTGTCTATTCCATATTTGACTTAAGGAACTTTATCTGTGCTCATTTCAATCTCTGGTTTTATGCAGCACCCCAACTCACCTTTCCCCTTAAGCAAGCATAAGTTGGTTTTCTAAATTTGAGACCCTGTTCTGTTCTGTAATTCAGTTCCTGTGTAGCCAAGTTTACATTCCGTGTATTACTGATATCTTATGATGTTTCTTTTTCTGTGTGACTTACTTCAGTTAGAATCATCATACCTGAATCCACTCATTGTGCTGCTAAGGGCCTGATGACACAGATTTCATTGCTGAGTGATATTGCTTTGTAAGTAAATACCACAACTTCTTTATCCATTTTTCACTTTCTGCGATGTTGAACTTGTACTGTAAACTAGGTTCTTGTAAACAGAGGCGTCCCAAACTTTGGGGTGGCTGTGTCTTTTTGATTTTAATTTCCCTAAGCTATAGGACCATAAGTGGAAGTGCCCTAGGTTCTGTTGTTTTGTTTTTTAGATGTTTCAGGAAACACCATACACTTCTCCCGAGTGGTTGTTGGCAATTTACATCCCGCCCATCAGCATAACAAGGCTCCCAGTTCTCCATGGCCTGTCCTGCCTTTCTGGATTTTACACTTT
This sequence comes from Stenella coeruleoalba, assembly GCF_951394435.1. Lineage (NCBI taxonomy): Eukaryota > Metazoa > Chordata > Mammalia > Artiodactyla > Delphinidae > Stenella > Stenella coeruleoalba. The sequence goes on along the minus strand of NW_027645992.1, from coordinate 901,993 downwards.
TTTCAGATGGCCCTTTTGACCGGGGGGAAGTGAGACTTCATTGTAGGGCAGATTTCCTTTGCAAGCTTGCTTGGTTGGCCAAAAAGGGCGTATGCGTTTTTTCCTGAATATATTCAGGAAAAAACGCATACACCCTTTTTGGCCAAGTGCATCATTGTGGACGTTCTGCCTCTTTTCCTATGCTTTCAATGCTATTCCAGTCTACCTCCTGAAATCGGTTTCCTGCAATTCTGCCCCGCTTTCAAGTCCTCTTGGCAGCCTTACTTCAGTCTATTTTTGGACGATAGCTGTCATTTATAACTCTGCAGGTTTGTGAATTACAGTGCCCCTGAGCTCCTTTCTTCAACTCGCTTTCTTTTGAGCTGGCCGCAACACCGCAGGATGGCTTCAGGCTCTAATCTGGTTCCGGTACGGCACGCTGAGCCTTTGGTTAATTCCTCTTTCTGGTGGGAAATGAGAGTTAAATTTGCCCGTCCAGACACCTCCAGCTAGCCTCTCATTGGTTCTCGCTATTCCTGTTCATCTTCCGCAGAAATTGCAAACTGGGCCAAACAGGAGGTTAAAGGCGCTGACTCTCCAAGTGGGGAGAGTGTTAGTAAAGCGTCTGGAATGTTGCACCCGAGTACCAGGGGAGGAAAACTGAGACATATTTGAACACGTCTCCCGTTCACATGGTTGATCATACTTGGGTTCCACATGCATATTTTAGCTGAAGGAAGAATACCTTAAACCTGGGTAGTTGAAACCCGTGGAATGGGTACCATGCAATATGACTTCAAAGGGTCTTCATTTGCTCACCGAATCTCTCCAGTCTTATCACTGCTGTGTTTATGCCCCTGTACACATGCTTGATTCTCTTTCGTAGACATAGCAATCCATAGGTTTTAAGATACTTACTAGTCAGGTACATTCTTAGGCGTTTAATATGGGGTGTTGAGTCCATTTCGTTGAGCAAGGAGTAGCTCTTGTCTATTCCATATTTGGCTTAAGGAACTTTATCTGTGCTCATTTCAATCTCTGGTTTTATGCAGCACCCCAACTCACCTTTACCCTTAAGCAAGCATAAGTTGGTTTTCTAAATTTGAGACCCTGTTCTGTTCTGTAATTCAGTTCCTGTGTAGGCAAGTTTACATTCCGTGTATTAGTGATATCTTATGATGTTTCTTTTTCTGTGTGACTTATTTCAGTTAGAATCATCATACCTGAATCCACTCATTGCGATGCTAAGGGTCTGATGTCATAGATTTCATTGCTGAGTGATATTGCTTTGTAAGTGAATACCACAACTTCTTTATCCATTTTTCACTTTCTGCGATGTTGAACTTGTACTGTAAACGAGGTTCTTGTAAACAGAGCCGTTCCAAATTTTGGGGTGGCTGTGTCTTTTTGATTTTAATTTCCCTAAGCTATAGGACCATAAGTGGAAGTGCACTAGGCTCTGTTGCTTTGTTTTTTAGATGTTTCAGGAAACACCATACACTTCTCCCAAGTGTCTGTTGGCAATTTACATCCCGCCCATCAGCATAACAAGGCTCCCAGTTCTCAATGGCCTGTTGCCTTTATGGATTTTACACTTTTATCAGATGGCCCTTTTGACCGGGGGGAAGTGAGACTTCATTGTAGTGCAGATTTCCTTTGCAAGCTTGCTTGGTTGGCCAAAAAGGGCGTATGCGTTTTTTCCTGAATATATTCAGGAAAAAACGCATACGCCCTTTTTGGCCAAGTGCATCATTGTGGACGTTCTGCCTCTTTTCCTATGCTTTCAATGCAATTCCAGTCTACCTCCTGAAATCGGTTTCCTGCAATTCTGCCCCGCTTTCAAGTCCTCTTGGCAGCCTTACTTCAGTCTATTTTTGGACGATAGCTGTCATTTATAACTCTGCAGGTTTGTGAATTACAGTGCCCCTGAGCTCCTTTCTTCAACTCGCTTTCTTGTGACCTGGCTGCAACACCGCATGATGGCTTCAGGCCCTAATCTGGTTCCGGCCCGGCATGCTGAGCCTTTGGTTAATTCCTCTTCCTGGTGGGAAATGAGAGTTAAATTTGCCCGTCCAGACACCTGCAGCTAGCCTCTCATTGGTTCTCGCTATTCCTGTTCATCTTCCGCAGAAATTGCAAACTGGGCCAAACAGGAGGTTAAAGGCGCTGACTCTCCAAGTGGGGAGAGTGTTAGTAAAGCGTCTGGAATGTTGCACCCGAGTACCAGGGGAGGAAAACTGAGACATATTTGAACACGTCTCCCGTTCACATGGTTGATCATACTCTGGGTTCCACATGCATGTTTTAGCTGAAGGAAGAATACCTTAAAACTGGAGAGTTGAGACCCGTGTAATGGGTACCATGCAATATAACTTCAAAGGGTCTTCATTTGCTCACCGAACCTCTCCAATCCTATCACTGCTGTGTTTATTCCCCTGTACACACGCTTGATTCTCTTTTGGAGACATAGCAATCCATAGGTTTTAAGATACTTACTAGTCAGGTACATTCTTAGGGGTTTAATATGGGGTTTTGAGTCCATTTCGTTGAGCAAGGAGTAGCTCTTGTCTATTCCATATTTGGCTTAAGGAACTTTATCTGTGCTCATTTCAATCTCTGGTTTTATGCAGCACCCCAAATCACCTTTCCCCTTATGCAAGCATAAGTTGGTTTTCTAAATTTGAGACCCTGTTCTGTTCTGTAATTCAGTTCCTGTGTAGCCAAGTTTACATTCCGTGTATTACTGATATCTTATGATGTTTCTTTTTCTGTGTGACTTATTTCAGTTAGAATCATCATACCTGAATCCACTCATTTTGATGCTAAGGGCCTGATGAGATAGAATTCATTGCTGAGTGATATTGCTTTGTAAATAATACCACAACTTCTTTATCCATTTTTCACTTTCTGCGATGTTGAACTTGTACTGTAAACGAGGTTCTTGTAAACAGAGGCATCCCAAACTTTAGGGTGGCTGTGTCTTTTTGATTTTAATTTCCCTAAGCTATAGGACCATAAGTGGCAGTGCCCTAGGCTCTGTTGCTTTGTTTTTTAGATGTTTCAGGAAACACCATACACTTCTCCCAAGTGTCTGTTGGCAATTTACATCCCGCCCATCAGCATAACAAGGCTCCCAGTTCTCCATGGCCTGTCCTGCCTTTCTGGATTTTACACTTTTTTCAGATGGCCCTTTTGACCGGGGGGAAGTGAGACTTCATTGTAGTGCAGATTTCCTTTGCAAGCTTGCTTGGTTGGCCAAAAAGGGCGTATGCGTTTTTTCCTGAATATATTCAGGAAAAAACGCATACGCCCTTTTTGGCCAAGTGCATCATTGTGGACGTTCTGCCTCTTTTCCTATGCTTTCAATGCAATTCCAGTCTACCTCCTGAAATCGGTTTCCTGCAATTCTACCCCGCTTTCAAGTCCTCTTGGCAGCCTTACTTCAGTCTATTTTTGGACGATAGCTGTCATTTATAACTCTGCAGGTTTGTGCATTACAGTGCCCCTGAACTCCTTTCTTCAACTCGCTTTCTTGTGACCTGGCCGCAACACCGCAGGATGGCTTCAGGCCCTAATCTGGTTCCGGCACGGCACGCTGAGCCTTTGGTTATTTCCTCTTCCTGGTGGGAAATGAGAGTTAAATTTGCCCGTCCAGACACCTGCAGCTAGTCTCTCATTGGTTCTCGCTATTCCTGTTCATCTTCCGCAGAAATTGCAAACTGGGCCAAACAGGAGGTTAAAGGGACTGACTCTCCAAGTCGGGAGAGTGTTAGTAAAGCGTCTGGAATGTTGCACCCGAGTACCAGGGGAGGAAAACTGAGACATATTTGAACACGTCTCCCGTTCACATGGTTGACCATACTTGGGTTCCACATGCATGTTTTAGCTGAAGGAAGAATACCTTAAACCTGGAGAGTTAAGACCCGTGTAATGGGTACCATGCAATATGACTTCAAAGGGTCTTCATTTGCTCACCGAACTTCTCCAATCCTATCACTGCTGCGTTTATGCCCCTGTACACATGCTTGATTCTCTTTTAGAGACATAGCAATCCATAGGTTTTTAAGATACTTACTAGTCAGGTACATTCTTAGGCGTTTAATATGCGGTGTTGAGTCCATTTCGTTGAGCAAGGAGTAGCTCTTGTCTATTCCATATTTGACTTAAGGAACTTTATCTGTGCTCATTTCAATCTCTGGTTTTATGCAGCACCCCAACTCACCTTTCCCCTTAAGCAAGCATAAGTTGGTTTTCTAAATTTGAGACCCTGTTCTGTTCTGTAATTCAGTTCCTGTGTAGCCAAGTTTACATTCCGTGTATTACTGATATCTTATGATGTTTCTTTTTCTGTGTGACTTACTTCAGTTAGAATCATCATACCTGAATCCACTCATTGTGCTGCTAAGGGCCTGATGACACAGATTTCATTGCTGAGTGATATTGCTTTGTAAGTAAATACCACAACTTCTTTATCCATTTTTCACTTTCTGCGATGTTGAACTTGTACTGTAAACGAGGTTCTTGTAAACAGAGGCGTCCCAAACTTTGGGGTGGCTGTGTCTTTTTGATTTTAATTTCCCTAAGCTATAGGACCATAAGTGGAAGTGCCCTAGGTTCTGTTGCTTTGTTTTTTAGATGTTTCAGGAAACACCATACACTTCTCCCGAGTGGTTGTTGGCAATTTACATCCCGCCCATCAGCATAACAAGGCTCCCAGTTCTCCATGGCCTGTCCTGCCTTTCTGGATTTTACACTTTTTTCAGATGGCCCTTTTGACCGGGGGGAAGTGAGACTTCATTGTAGTGCAGATTTCCTTTGCAAGCTTGCTTGGTTGGCCAAAAAGGGCGTATGCGTTTTTTCCTGAATATATTCAGGAAAAAACGCATACACCCTTTTTGGCCAAGTGCATCATTGTGGACGTTCTGCCTCTTTTCCTATGCTTTCAATGCAATTCCAGTCTACCTCCTGAAATCGGTTTCCTGCAATTCTGCCCCGCTTTCAAGTCCTCTTGGCAGCCTTACTTCAGTCTATTTTTGGACGATAGCTGTCATTTATAACTCTGCAGGTTTGTGAATTACAGTGCCCCTGAGCTCCTTTCTTCAACTCGCTTTCTTTTGAGCTGGCCGCAACACCGCAGGATGGCTTCAGGCTCTAATCTGGTTCCGGTACGGCACGCTGAGCCTTTGGTTAATTCCTCTTTCTGATGGGAAATGAGAGTTAAATTTGCCCGTCCAGACACCTCCAGCTAGCCTCTCATTGGTTCTCGCTATTCCTGTTCATCTTCCGCAGAAATTGCAAACTGGGCCAAACAGGAGGTTAAAGGCGCTGACTCTCCAAGTGGGGAGAGTGTTAGTAAAGCGTCTGGAATGTTGCACCCGAGTACCAGGGGAGGAAAACTGAGACATATTTGAACACGTCTCCCGTTCACATGGTTGATCATACTTGGGTTCCACATGCATATTTTAGCTGAAGGAAGAATACCTTAAACCTGGGTAGTTGAAACCCGTGGAATGGGTACCATGCAATATGACTTCAAAGGGTCTTCATTTGCTCACCGAATCTCTCCAGTCTTATCACTGCTGTGTTTATGCCCCTGTACACATGCTTGATTCTCTTTCGGAGACATAGCAATCCATAGGTTTTAAGATACTTACTAGTCAGGTACATTCTTAGGCGTTTAATATGGGGTGTTGAGTCCATTTCGTTGAGCAAGGAGTAGCTCTGTCTATTCCATATTTGGCTTAAGGAACTTTATCTCTGCTCATTTCAATCTCTGGTTTTATGCAGCACCCCAACTCACCTTTACCCTTAAGCAAGCATAAGTTGGTTTTCTAAATTTGAGACCCTGTTCTGTTCTGTAATTCAGTTCCTGTGTAGGCAAGTTTACATTCCGTGTATTAGTGATATCTTATGATGTTTCTTTTTCTGTGTGACTTATTTCAGTTAGAATCATCATACCTGAATCCACTCATTGTGATGCTAAGGGCCTGATGAGATAGAATTCATTGCTGAGTGATATTGCTTTGTAAATAATACCACAACTTCTTTATCCATTTTTCACTTTCTGCGATGTTGAACTTGTACTGTAAACGAGGTTCTTGTAAACAGAGGCATCCCAAACTTTAGGGTGGCTGTGTCTTTTTGATTTTAATTTCCCTAAGCTATAGGACCATAAGTGGCAGTGCCCTAGGCTCTGTTGCTTTGTTTTTTAGATGTTTCAGGAAACACCATACACTTCTCCCAAGTGTCTGTTGGCAATTTACATCCCGCCCATCAGCATAACAAGGCTCCCAGTTCTCCATGGCCTGTCCTGCCTTTCTGGATTTTACACTTTTTTCAGATGGCCCTTTTGACCGGGGGGAAGTGAGACTTCATTGTAGTGCAGATTTCCTTTGCAAGCTTGCTTGGTTGGCCAAAAAGGGCGTATGCGTTTTTTCCTGAATATATTCAGGAAAAAACGCATACGCCCTTTTTGGCCAAGTGCATCATTGTGGACGTTCTGCCTCTTTTCCTATGCTTTCAATGCAATTCCAGTCTACCTCCTGAAATCGGTTTCCTGCAATTCTACCCCGCTTTCAAGTCCTCTTGGCAGCCTTACTTCAGTCTATTTTTGGACGATAGCTGTCATTTATAACTCTGCAGGCTTGTGCATTACAGTGCCCCTGAACTCCTTTCTTCAACTCGCTTTCTTGTGACCTGGCCGCAACACCGCAGGATGGCTTCAGGCCCTAATCTGGTTCCGGCACGGCACGCTGAGCCTTTGGTTATTTCCTCTTCCTGGTGGGAAATGAGAGTTAAATTTGCCCGTCCAGACACCTGCAGCTAGTCTCTCATTGGTTCTCGCTATTCCTGTTCATCTTCCGCAGAAATTGCAAACTGGGCCAAACAGGAGGTTAAAGGGACTGACTCTCCAAGTCGGGAGAGTGTTAGTAAAGCGTCTGGAATGTTGCACCCGAGTACCAGGGGAGGAAAACTGAGACATATTTGAACACGTCTCCCGTTCACATGGTTGACCATACTTGGGTTCCACATGCATGTTTTAGCTGAAGGAAGAATACCTTAAACCTGGAGAGTTAAGACCCGTGTAATGGGTACCATGCAATATGACTTCAAAGGGTCTTCATTTGCTCACCGAACTTCTCCAATCCTATCACTGCTGCGTTTATGCCCCTGTACACATGCTTGATTCTCTTTTAGAGACATAGCAATCCATAGGTTTTTAAGATACTTACTAGTCAGGTACATTCTTAGGCGTTTAATATGCGGTGTTGAGTCCATTTCGTTGAGCAAGGAGTAGCTCTTGTCTATTCCATATTTGACTTAAGGAACTTTATCTGTGCTCATTTCAATCTCTGGTTTTATGCAGCACCCCAACTCACCTTTCCCCTTAAGCAAGCATAAGTTGGTTTTCTAAATTTGAGACCCTGTTCTGTTCTGTAATTCAGTTCCTGTGTAGCCAAGTTTACATTCCGTGTATTACTGATATCTTATGATGTTTCTTTTTCTGTGTGACTTACTTCAGTTAGAATCATCATACCTGAATCCACTCATTGTGCTGCTAAGGGCCTGATGACACAGATTTCATTGCTGAGTGATATTGCTTTGTAAGTAAATACCACAACTTCTTTATCCATTTTTCACTTTCTGCGATGTTGAACTTGTACTGTAAACGAGGTTCTTGTAAACAGAGGCGTCCCAAACTTTGGGGTGGCTGTGTCTTTTTGATTTTAATTTCCCTAAGCTATAGGACCATAAGTGGAAGTGCCCTAGGTTCTGTTGCTTTGTTTTTTAGATGTTTCAGGAAACACCATACACTTCTCCCGAGTGGTTGTTGGCAATTTACATCCCGCCCATCAGCATAACAAGGCTCCCAGTTCTCCATGGCCTGTCCTGCCTTTCTGGATTTTACACTTTTTTCAGATGGCCCTTTTGACCGGGGGGAAGTGAGACTTCATTGTAGTGCAGATTTCCTTTGCAAGCTTGCTTGGTTGGCCAAAAAGGGCGTATGCGTTTTTTCCTGAATATATTCAGGAAAAAACGCATACACCCTTTTTGGCCAAGTGCATCATTGTGGACGTTCTGCCTCTTTTCCTATGCTTTCAATGCAATTCCAGTCTACCTCCTGAAATCGGTTTCCTGCAATTCTGCCCCGCTTTCAAGTCCTCTTGGCAGCCTTACTTCAGTCTATTTTTGGACGATAGCTGTCATTTATAACTCTGCAGGTTTGTGAATTACAGTGACCCTGAGCTCCTTTCTTCAACTCGCTTTCTTTTGAGCTGGCCGCAACACCGCAGGATGGCTTCAGGCTCTAATCTGGTTCCGGTACGGCACGCTGAGCCTTTGGTTAATTCCTCTTTCTGGTGGGAAATGAGAGTTAAATTTGCCCGTCCAGACACCTCCAGCTAGCCTCTCATTGGTTCTCGCTATTCCTGTTCATCTTCCGCAGAAATTGCAAACTGGGCCAAACAGGAGGTTAAAGGCGCTGACTCTCCAAGTGGGGAGAGTGTTAGTAAAGCGTCTGGAATGTTGCACCCGAGTACCAGGGGAGGAAAACTGAGACATATTTGAACACGTCTCCCGTTCACATGGTTGATCATACTTGGGTTCCACATGCATATTTTAGCTGAAGGAAGAATACCTTAAACCTGGGTAGTTGAAACCCGTGGAATGGGTACCATGCAATATGACTTCAAAGGGTCTTCATTTGCTCACCGAATCTCTCCAGTCTTATCACTGCTGTGTTTATGCCCCTGTACACATGCTTGATTCTCTTTCGGAGACATAGCAATCCATAGGTTTTAAGATACTTACTAGTCAGGTACATTCTTAGGCGTTTAATATGGGGTGTTGAGTCCATTTCGTTGAGCAAGGAGTAGCTCTTGTCTATTCCATATTTGGCTTAAGGAACTTTATCTGTGCTCATTTCAATCTCTGGTTTTATGCAGCACCCCAACTCACCTTTACCCTTAAGCAAGCATAAGTTGGTTTTCTAAATTTGAGACCCTGTTCTGTTCTGTAATTCAGTTCCTGTGTAGGCAAGTTTACATTCCGTGTATTAGTGATATCTTATGATGTTTCTTTTTCTGTGTGACTTATTTCAGTTAGAATCATCATACCTGAATCCACTCATTGCGATGCTAAGGGTCTGATGTCATAGATTTCATTGCTGAGTGATATTGCTTTGTAAGTGAATACCACAACTTCTTTATCCATTTTTCACTTTCTGCGATGTTGAACTTGTACTGTAAACGAGGTTCTTGTAAACAGAGCCGTTCCAAATTTTGGGGTGGCTGTGTCTTTTTGATTTTAATTTCCCTAAGCTATAGGACCATAAGTGGAAGTGCACTAGGCTCTGTTGCTTTGTTTTTTAGATGTTTCAGGAAACACCATACACTTCTCCCAAGTGTCTGTTGGCAATTTACATCCCGCCCATCAGCATAACAAGGCTCCCAGTTCTCAATGGCCTGTTGCCTTTATGGATTTTACACTTTTTTCAGATGGCCCTTTTGACCGGGGGGAAGTGAGACTTCATTGTAGTGCAGATTTCCTTTGCAAGCTTGCTTGGTTGGCCAAAAAGGGCGTATGCGTTTTTTCCTGAATATATTCAGGAAAAAACGCATACGCCCTTTTTGGCCAAGTGCATCATTGTGGACGTTCTGCCTCTTTTCCTATGCTTTCAATGCAATTCCAGTCTACCTCCTGAAATCGGTTTCCTGCAATTCTGCCCCGCTTTCAAGTCCTCTTGGCAGCCTTACTTCAGTCTATTTTTGGACGATAGCTGTCATTTATAACTCTGCAGGTTTGTGAATTACAGTGCCCCTGAGCTCCTTTCTTCAACTCGCTTTCTTGTGACCTGGCTGCAACACCGCATGATGGCTTCAGGCCCTAATCTGGTTCCGGCCCGGCATGCTGAGCCTTTGGTTAATTCCTCTTCCTGGTGGGAAATGAGAGTTAAATTTGCCCGTCCAGACACCTGCAGCTAGCCTCTCATTGGTTCTCGCTATTCCTGTTCATCTTCCGCAGAAATTGCAAACTGGGCCAAACAGGAGGTTAAAGGCGCTGACTCTCCAAGTGGGGAGAGTGTTAGTAAAGCGTCTGGAATGTTGCACCCGAGTACCAGGGGAGGAAAACTGAGACATATTTGAACACGTCTCCTGTTCACATGGTTGATCATACTCTGGGTTCCACATGCATGTTTTAGCTGAAGGAAGAATACCTTAAAACTGGAGAGTTGAGACCCGTGTAATGGGTACCATGCAATATAACTTCAAAGGGTCTTCATTTGCTCACCGAACCTCTCCAATCCTATCACTGCTGTGTTTATTCCCCTGTACACACGCTTGATTCTCTTTTGGAGACATAGCAATCCATAGGTTTTAAGATACTTACTAGTCAGGTACATTCTTAGGGGTTTAATATGGGCTTTTGAGTCCATTTCGTTGAGCAAGGAGTAGCTCTTGTCTATTCCATATTTGGCTTAAGGAACTTTATCTGTGCTCATTTCAATCTCTGGTTTTATGCAGCACCCCAACTCACCTTTCCCCTTATGCAAGCATAAGTTGGTTTTCTAAATTTGAGACCCTGTTCTGTTCTGTAATTCAGTTCCTGTGTAGCCAAGTTTACATTCCGTGTATTACTGATATCTTATGATGTTTCTTTTTCTGTGTGACTTATTTCAGTTAGAATCATCATACCTGAATCCACTCATTGTGATGCTAAGGGCCTGATGACATAGAATTCATTGCTGAGTGATATTGCTTTGTAAGTAAATACCAAAACTTCTTTATCCATTTTTCACTTTCTGCGATGTTGAACTTGTACTGTAAACGAGGTTCTTGTAAACAGAGGCGTCCCAAACTTTGGGGTGGCTGTGTCTTTTTGATTTTAATTTCCCTAAGCTATAGGACCATAAGTGGCAGTGTCCTAGGCTCTGTTGCTTTGTTTTTTACATGTTTCAGGAAACACCATACACTTCTCCCGAGTGTCTGTTGGCAATTTACATCCCGCCCATCAGCATAACAAGGCTCCCAGTTCTCCATGGCCTGTCCTGCCTTTCTGGATTTTACACTTTTTTCAGATGGCCCTTTTGACCGGGGGGAAGTGAGACTTCATTGTAGTGCAGATTTCCTTTGCAAGCTTGCTTGGTTGGCCAAAAAGGGCGTATGCGTTTTTTCCTGAATATATTCAGGAAAAAACGCATACGCCCTTTTTGGCCAAGTGCATCATTGTGGACGTTCTGCCTCTTTTCCTATGCTTTCAATGCAATTCCAGTCTACCTCCTGAAATCGGTTTCCTGCAATTCTGCCCCGCTTTCAAGTCCTCTTGGCAGCCTTACTTCAGTCTATTTTTGGACGATAGCTGTCATTTATAACTCTGCAGGTTTGTGCATTACAGTGCCCCTGAGCTCCTTTCTTCAACTTGCTTTCTTGTGACCTGGCCGCAACACCGCAGGATGGCTTCAGGCCCTAATCTGGTTCCGGCACCGCACGCTGAGCCTTTGGTTATTTCCTTTTCCTGGTGGGAAATGAGAGTTAAATTTGCCCGTCCAGACACCTCCAGCTAGTCTCTCATTGGTTCTCGCTATTCCTGTTCATCTTCCGCAGAAATTGCAACCTGGGCCAAACAGGAGGTTAAAGGCGCTGACTCTCCAATTGGGGAGAGTGTTAGTAAAGCGTCTGGAATGTTGCACCCGAGTACCAGGGGAGGAAAACTGAGACATATTTGAACACGTCTCCCGTTCACATGGTTGACCATACTTGGGTTCCACATGCATGTTTTAGCTGAAGGAAGAATACCTTAAACCTGGAGAGTTAAGACCCGTGGAATGGGTACCATGCAATATGACTTCAAAGGGTCTTCATTTGCTCACCGAACCTCTCCAATCCTATCACTGCTGCGTTTATGCCCCTGTACACATGCTTGATTCTCTTTCGGAGACATAGCAATCCATAGGTTTTTAAGATACTTACTAGTCAGGTACATTCTTAGGCGTTTAATATGCGGTGTTGAGTCCATTTCGTTGAGCAAGGAGTAGCTCTTGTCTATTCCATATTTGACTTAAGGAACTTTATCTGTGCTCATTTTAATCTCTGGTTTTATGCAGCACCCCAACTCACCTTTACCCTTAAGCAAGCATAAGTTGGTTTTCTAAATTTGAGACCCTGTTCTGTTCTGTAATTCAGTTCCTGTGTAGCCAAGTTTACATTCCGTGTATTACTGATATCTTATGATGTTTCTTTTTCTGTGTGACTTACTTCAGTTAGAATCATCATACCTGAATCCACTCGTTGTGCTGCTAAGGGCCTGATGACACAGATTTCATTGCTGAGTGATATTGCTTTGTAAGTAAATACCACAACTTCTTTATCCATTTTTCACTTTCTGCGATGTTGAACTTGTACTGTAAACGAGGTTCTTGTAAACAGAGGCGTCCCAAACTTTGGGGTGGCTGTGTCTTTTTGATTTTAATTTCCCTAAGCTATAGGACCATAAGTGGAAGTGCCCTAGGTTCTGTTGCTTTGTTTTTTAGATGTTTCATGAAACACCATACACTTCTCCCGAGTGGTTGTTGGCAATTTACATCCCGCCCATCAGCATAACAAGGCTCCCAGTTCTCCATGGCCTGTCCTGCCTTTCTGGATTTTACACTTTTTTCAGATGGCCCTTTTGACCGGGGGGAAGTGAGACTTCATTGTAGTGCAGATTTCCTTTGCAAGCTTGCTTGGTTGGCCAAAAAGGGCGTATGCGTTTTTTCCTGAATATATTCAGGAAAAAACGCATACGCCCTTTTTGGCCAAGTGCATCATTGTGGACGTTCTGCCTCTTTTCCTATGCTTTCAATGCAATTCCAGTCTACCTCCTGAAATCGGTTTCCTGCAATTCTGCCCCGCTTTCAAGTCCTCTTGGTAGCCTTACTTCAGTCTATTTTTGGACGATAGCTGTCATTTATAACTCTGCAGGTTTGTGAATTACAGTGCCCCTGAGCTCCTTTCTTCAACTCGCTTTCTTTTGAGCTGGCCGCAACACCGCAGGATGGCTTCAGGCTCTAATCTGGTTCCGGTACGGCATGCTGAGCCTTTGGTTAATTCCTCTTTCTGGTGGGAAATGAGAGTTAAATTTGCCCGTCCAGACACCTCCAGCTAGCCTCTCATTGGTTCTCGCTATTCCTGTTCATCTTCCGCAGAAATTGCAAACTGGGCCAAACAGGAGGTTAAAGGCGCTGACTCTCCAAGTGGGGAGAGTGTTAGTAAAGCGTCTGGAATGTTGCACCCGAGTACCAGGGGAGGAAAACTGAGACATATTTGAACACGTCTCCCGTTCACATGGTTGATCATACTTGGGTTCCACATGCATATTTTAGCTGAAGGAAGAATACCTTAAACCTGGGTAGTTGAAACCCGTGGAATGGGTACCATGCAATATGACTTCAAAGGGTCTTCATTTGCTCACCGAACCTCTCCAATCTTATCACTGCTGTGTTTATGCCCCTGTACACATGCTTGATTCTCTTTCGGAGACATAGCAATCCATAGGTTTTAAGATACTTACTAGTCAGGTACATTCTTAGGCGTTTAATATGGGGTGTTGAGTCCATTTCGTTGAGCAAGGAGTAGCTCTTGTCTATTCCATATTTGGCTTAAGGAACTTTATCTGTGCTCATTTCAATCTCTGGTTTTATGCAGCACCCCAACTCACCTTTACCCTTAAGCAAGCATAAGTTGGTTTTCTAAATTTGATACCCTGTTCTGTTCTGTAATTCAGTTCCTGTGTAGGCAAGTTTACATTCCGTGTATTAGTGATATCTTATGATGTTTCTTTTTCTGTGTGACTTATTTCAGTTAGAATCATCATACCTGAATCCACTCATTGCGATGCTAAGGGTCTGATGTCATAGATTTCATTGCTGAGTGATATTGCTTTGTAAGTGAATACCACAACTTCTTTATCCATTTTTCACTTTCTGCGATGTTGAACTTGTACTGTAAACGAGGTTCTTGTAAACAGAGCCGTTCCAAATTTTGGGGTGGCTGTGTCTTTTTGATTTTAATTTCCCTAAGCTATAGGACCATAAGTGGAAGTGCACTAGGCTCTGTTGCTTTGTTTTTTAGATGTTTCAGGAAACACCATACACTTCTCCCAAGTGTCTGTTGGCAATTTACATCCCGCCCATCAGCATAACAAGGCTCCCAGTTCTCAATGGCCTGTTGCCTTTATGGATTTTACACTTTTTTCAGATGGCCCTTTTGACCGGGGGGAAGTGAGACTTCATTGTAGTGCAGATTTCCTTTGCAAGCTTGCTTGGTTGGCCAAAAAGGGCGTATGCGTTTTTTCCTGAATATATTCAGGAAAAAACGCATACGCCCTTTTTGGCCAAGTGCATCATTGTGGACGTTCTGCCTCTTTTCCTATGCTTTCAATGCAATTCCAGTCTACCTCCTGAAATCGGTTTCCTGCAATTCTGCCCCGCTTTCAAGTCCTCTTGGCAGCCTTACTTCAGTCTATTTTTGGACGATAGCTGTCATTTATAACTCTGCAGGTTTGTGAATTACAGTGCCCCTGAGCTCCTTTCTTCAACTCGCTTTCTTGTGACCTGGCCGCAACACCGCAGGATGGCTTCAGGCCCTAATCTGGTTCCGGCCCGGCATGCTGAGCCTTTGGTTAATTCCTCTTCCTGGTGGGAAATGAGAGTTAAATTTGCCCGTCCAGACACCTGCAGCTAGCCTCTCATTGGTTCTCGCTATTCCTGTTCATCTTCCGCAGAAATTGCAAACTGGGCCAAACAGGAGGTTAAAGGCGCTGACTCTCCAAGTGGGGAGAGTGTTAGTAAAGCGTCTGGAATGTTGCACCCGAGTACCAGGGGAGGAAAACTGAGACATATTTGAACACGTCTCCCGTTCACATGGTTGATCATACTCTGGGTTCCACATGCATGTTTTAGCTGAAGGAAGAATACCTTAAAACTGGAGAGTTGAGACCCGTGTAATGGGTACCATGCAATATAACTTCAAAGGGTCTTCATTTGCTCACCGAACCTCTCCAATCCTATCACTGCTGTGTTTATTCCCCTGTACACACGCTTGATTCTCTTTTGGAGACATAGCAATCCATAGGTTTTAAGATACTTACTAGTCAGGTACATTCTTAGGGGTTTAATATGGGGTTTTGAGTCCATTTCGTTGAGCAAGGAGTAGCTCTTGTCTATTCCATATTTGGCTTAAGGAACTTTATCTGTGCTCATTTCAATCTCTGGTTTTATGCAGCACCCCAACTCACCTTTCCCCTTATGCAAGCATAAGGTGGTTTTCTAAATTTGAGACCCTGTTCTGTTCTGTAATTCAGTTCCTGTGTAGCCAAGTTTACATTCCGTGTATTACTGATATCTTATGATGTTTCTTTTTCTGTGTGACTTATTTCAGTTAGAATCATCATACCTGAATCCACTCATTGTGATGCTAAGGGCCTGATGACATAGAATTCATTGCTGAGTGATATTGCTTTGTAAGTAAATACCAAAACTTCTTTATCCATTTTTCACTTTCTGCGATGTTGAACTTGTACTGTAAACGAGGTTCTTGTAAACAGAGGCGTCCCAAACTTTGGGGTGGCTGTGTCTTTTTGATTTTAATTTCCCTAAGCTATAGGACCATAAGTGGCAGTGTCCTAGGCTCTGTTGCTTTGTTTTTTACATGTTTCAGGAAACACCATACACTTCTCCCGAGTGTCTGTTGGCAATTTACATCCCGCCCATCAGCATAACAAGGCTCCCAGTTCTCCATGGCCTGTCCTGCCTTTCTGGATTTTACACTTTTTTCAGATGGCCCTTTTGACCGGGGGGAAGTGAGACTTCATTGTAGTGCAGATTTCCTTTGCAAGCTTGCTTGGTTGGCCAAAAAGGGCGTATGCGTTTTTTCCTGAATATATTCAGGAAAAAACGCATACGCCCTTTTTGGCCAAGTGCATCATTGTGGACGTTCTGCCTCTTTTCCTATGCTTTCAATGCAATTCCAGTCTACCTCCTGAAATCGGTTTCCTGCAATTCTGCCCCGCTTTCAAGTCCTCTTGGCAGCCTTACTTCAGTCTATTTTTGGACGATAGCTGTCATTTATAACTCTGCAGGTTTGTGCATTACAGTGCCCCTGAGCTCCTTTCTTCAACTTGCTTTCTTGTGACCTGGCCGCAACACCGCAGGATGGCTTCAGGCCCTAATCTGGTTCCGGCACCGCACGCTGAGCCTTTGGTTATTTCCTTTTCCTGGTGGGAAATGAGAGTTAAATTTGCCCGTCCAGACACCTCCAGCTAGTCTCTCATTGGTTCTCGCTATTCCTGTTCATCTTCCGCAGAAATTGCAACCTGGGCCAAACAGGAGGTTAAAGGCGCTGACTCTCCAATTGGGGAGAGTGTTAGTAAAGCGTCTGGAATGTTGCACCCGAGTACCAGGGGAGGAAAACTGAGACATATTTGAACACGTCTCCCGTTCACATGGTTGACCATACTTGGGTTCCACATGCATGTTTTAGCTGAAGGAAGAATACCTTAAACCTGGAGAGTTAAGACCCGTGGAATGGGTACCATGCAATATGACTTCAAAGGGTCTTCATTTGCTCACCGAACCTCTCCAATCCTATCACTGCTGCGTTTATGCCCCTGTACACATGCTTGATTCTCTTTCGGAGACATAGCAATCCATAGGTTTTTAAGATACTTACTAGTCAGGTACATTCTTAGGCGTTTAATATGCGGTGTTGAGTCCATTTCGTTGAGCAAGGAGTAGCTCTTGTCTATTCCATATTTGACTTAAGGAACTTTATCTGTGCTCATTTCAATCTCTGGTTTTATGCAGCACCCCAACTCACCTTTACCCTTAAGCAAGCATAAGTTGGTTTTCTAAATTTGAGACCCTGTTCTGTTCTGTAATTCAGTTCCTGTGTAGCCAAGTTTACATTCCGTGTATTACTGATATCTTATGATGTTTCTTTTTCTGTGTGACTTACTTCAGTTAGAATCATCATACCTGAATCCACTCGTTGTGCTGCTAAGGGCCTGATGACACAGATTTCATTGCTGAGTGATATTGCTTTGTAAGTAAATACCACAACTTCTTTATCCATTTTTCACTTTCTGCGATGTTGAACTTGTACTGTAAACGAGGTTCTTGTAAACAGAGGCGTCCCAAACTTTGGGGTGGCTGTGTCTTTTTGATTTTAATTTCCCTAAGCTATAGGACCATAAGTGGAAGTGCCCTAGGTTCTGTTGCTTTGTTTTTTAGATGTTTCATGAAACACCATACACTTCTCCCGAGTGGTTGTTGGCAATTTACATCCCGCCCATCAGCATAACAAGGCTCCCAGTTCTCCATGGCCTGTCCTGCCTTTCTGGATTTTACACTTTTTTCAGATGGCCCTTTTGACCGGGGGGAAGTGAGACTTCATTGTAGTGCAGATTTCCTTTGCAAGCTTGCTTGGTTGGCCAAAAAGGGCGTATGCGTTTTTTCCTGAATATATTCAGGAAAAAACGCATACGCCCTTTTTGGCCAAGTGCATCATTGTGGACGTTCTGCCTCTTTTCCTATGCTTTCAATGCAATTCCAGTCTACCTCCTGAAATCGGTTTCCTGCAATTCTGCCCCGCTTTCAAGTCCTCTTGGTAGCCTTACTTCAGTCTATTTTTGGACGATAGCTGTCATTTATAACTCTGCAGGTTTGTGAATTACAGTGCCCCTGAGCTCCTTTCTTCAACTCGCTTTCTTTTGAGCTGGCCGCAACACCGCAGGATGGCTTCAGGCTCTAATCTGGTTCCGGTACGGCATGCTGAGCCTTTGGTTAATTCCTCTTTCTGGTGGGAAATGAGAGTTAAATTTGCCCGTCCAGACACCTCCAGCTAGCCTCTCATTGGTTCTCGCTATTCCTGTTCATCTTCCGCAGAAATTGCAAACTGGGCCAAACAGGAGGTTAAAGGCGCTGACTCTCCAAGTGGGGAGAGTGTTAGTAAAGCGTCTGGAATGTTGCACCCGAGTACCAGGGGAGGAAAACTGAGACATATTTGAACACGTCTCCCGTTCACATGGTTGATCATACTTGGGTTCCACATGCATATTTTAGCTGAAGGAAGAATACCTTAAACCTGGGTAGTTGAAACCCGTGGAATGGGTACCATGCAATATGACTTCAAAGGGTCTTCATTTGCTCACCGAACCTCTCCAATCTTATCACTGCTGTGTTTATGCCCCTGTACACATGCTTGATTCTCTTTCGGAGACATAGCAATCCATAGGTTTTAAGATACTTACTAGTCAGGTACATTCTTAGGCGTTTAATATGGGGTGTTGAGTCCATTTCGTTGAGCAAGGAGTAGCTCTTGTCTATTCCATATTTGGCTTAAGGAACTTTATCTGTGCTCATTTCAATCTCTGGTTTTATGCAGCACCCCAACTCACCTTTACCCTTAAGCAAGCATAAGTTGGTTTTCTAAATTTGATACCCTGTTCTGTTCTGTAATTCAGTTCCTGTGTAGGCAAGTTTACATTCCGTGTATTAGTGATATCTTATGATGTTTCTTTTTCTGTGTGACTTATTTCAGTTAGAATCATCATACCTGAATCCACTCATTGCGATGCTAAGGGTCTGATGTCATAGATTTCATTGCTGAGTGATATTGCTTTGTAAGTAAATACCACAACTTCTTTATCCATTTTTCACTTTCTGCGATGTTGAACTTGTACTGTAAACGAGGTTCTTGTAAACAGAGCCGTTCCAAATTTTGGGGTGGCTGTGTCTTTTTGATTTTAATTTCCCTAAGCTATAGGACCATAAGTGGAAGTGCACTAGGCTCTGTTGCTTTGTTTTTTAGATGTTTCAGGAAACACCATACACTTCTCCCAAGTGTCTGTTGGCAATTTACATCCCGCCCATCAGCATAACAAGGCTCCCAGTTCTCAATGGCCTGTTGCCTTTATGGATTTTACACTTTTTTCAGATGGCCCTTTTGACCGGGGGGAAGTGAGACTTCATTGTAGTGCAGATTTCCTTTGCAAGCTTGCTTGGTTGGCCAAAAAGGGCGTATGCGTTTTTTCCTGAATATATTCAGGAAAAAACGCATACGCCCTTTTTGGCCAAGTGCATCATTGTGGACGTTCTGCCTCTTTTCCTATGCTTTCAATGCAATTCCAGTCTACCTCCTGAAATCGGTTTCCTGCAATTCTGCCCCGCTTTCAAGTCCTCTTGGCAGCCTTACTTCAGTCTATTTTTGGACGATAGCTGTCATTTATAACTCTGCAGGTTTGTGAATTACAGTGCCCCTGAGCTCCTTTCTTCAACTCGCTTTCTTGTGACCTGGCCGCAACACCGCAGGATGGCTTCAGGCCCTAATCTGGTTCCGGCCCGGCATGCTGAGCCTTTGGTTAATTCCTCTTCCTGGTGGGAAATGAGAGTTAAATTTGCCCGTCCAGACACCTGCAGCTAGCCTCTCATTGGTTCTCGCTATTCCTGTTCATCTTCCGCAGAAATTGCAAACTGGGCCAAACAGGAGGTTAAAGGCGCTGACTCTCCAAGTGGGGAGAGTGTTAGTAAAGCGTCTGGAATGTTGCACCCGAGTACCAGGGGAGGAAAACTGAGACATATTTGAACACGTCTCCCGTTCACATGGTTGATCATACTCTGGGTTCCACATGCATGTTTTAGCTGAAGGAAGAATACCTTAAAACTGGAGAGTTGAGACCCGTGTAATGGGTACCATGCAATATAACTTCAAAGGGTCTTCATTTGCTCACCGAACCTCTCCAATCCTATCACTGCTGTGTTTATTCCCCTGTACACACGCTTGATTCTCTTTTGGAGACATAGCAATCCATAGGTTTTAAGATACTTACTAGTCAGGTACATTCTTAGGGGTTTAATATGGGCTTTTGAGTCCATTTCGTTGAGCAAGGAGTAGCTCTTGTCTATTCCATATTTGGCTTAAGGAACTTTATCTGTGCTCATTTCAATCTCTGGTTTTATGCAGCACCCCAACTCACCTTTCCCCTTATGCAAGCATAAGTTGGTTTTCTAAATTTGAGACCCTGTTCTGTTCTGTAATTCAGTTCCTGTGTAGCCAAGTTTACATTCCGTGTATTACTGATATCTTATGATGTTTCTTTTTCTGTGTGACTTATTTCAGTTAGAATCATCATACCTGAATCCACTCATTGTGATGCTAAGGGCCTGATGACATAGAATTCATTGCTGAGTGATATTGCTTTGTAAGTAAATACCAAAACTTCTTTATCCATTTTTCACTTTCTGCGATGTTGAACTTGTACTGTAAACGAGGTTCTTGTAAACAGAGGCGTCCCAAACTTTGGGGTGGCTGTGTCTTTTTGATTTTAATTTCCCTAAGCTATAGGACCATAAGTGGCAGTGTCCTAGGCTCTGTTGCTTTGTTTTTTACATGTTTCAGGAAACACCATACACTTCTCCCGAGTGTCTGTTGGCAATTTACATCCCGCCCATCAGCATAACAAGGCTCCCAGTTCTCCATGGCCTGTCCTGCCTTTCTGGATTTTACACTTTTTTCAGATGGCCCTTTTGACCGGGGGGAAGTGAGACTTCATTGTAGTGCAGATTTCCTTTGCAAGCTTGCTTGGTTGGCCAAAAAGGGCGTATGCGTTTTTTCTTGAATATATTCAGGAAAAAACGCATACGCCCTTTTTGGCCAAGTGCATCATTGTGGACGTTCTGCCTCTTTTCCTATGCTTTCAATGCAATTCCAGTCTACCTCCTGAAATCGGTTTCCTGCAATTCTGCCCCGCTTTCAAGTCCTCTTGGCAGCCTTACTTCAGTCTATTTTTGGACGATAGCTGTCATTTATAACTCTGCAGGTTTGTGCATTACAGTGCCCCTGAGCTCCTTTCTTCAACTTGCTTTCTTGTGACCTGGCCGCAACACCGCAGGATGGCTTCAGGCCCTAATCTGGTTCCGGCACCGCACGCTGAGCCTTTGGTTATTTCCTTTTCCTGGTGGGAAATGAGAGTTAAATTTGCCCGTCCAGACACCTCCAGCTAGTCTCTCATTGGTTCTCGCTATTCCTGTTCATCTTCCGCAGAAATTGCAACCTGGGCCAAACAGGAGGTTAAAGGCGCTGACTCTCCAATTGGGGAGAGTGTTAGTAAAGCGTCTGGAATGTTGCACCCGAGTACCAGGGGAGGAAAACTGAGACATATTTGAACACGTCTCCCGTTCACATGGTTGACCATACTTGGCTTCCACATGCATGTTTTAGCTGAAGGAAGAATACCTTAAACCTGGAGAGTTAAGACCCGTGGAATGGGTACCATGCAATATGACTTCAAAGGGTCTTCATTTGCTCACCGAACCTCTCCAATCCTATCACTGCTGCGTTTATGCCCCTGTACACATGCTTGATTCTCTTTCGGAGACATAGCAATCCATAGGTTTTTAAGATACTTACTAGTCAGGTACATTCTTAGGCGTTTAATATGCGGTGTTGAGTCCATTTCGTTGAGCAAGGAGTAGCTCTTGTCTATTCCATATTTGACTTAAGGAACTTTATCTGTGCTCATTTCAATCTCTGGTTTTATGCAGCACCCCAACTCACCTTTACCCTTAAGCAAGCATAAGTTGGTTTTCTAAATTTGAGACCCTGTTCTGTTCTGTAATTCAGTTCCTGTGTAGCCAAGTTTACATTCCGTGTATTACTGATATCTTATGATGTTTCTTTTTCTGTGTGACTTACTTCAGTTAGAATCATCATACCTGAATCCACTCGTTGTGCTGCTAAGGGCCTGATGACACAGATTTCATTGCTGAGTGATATTGCTTTGTAAGTAAATACCACAACTTCTTTATCCATTTTTCACTTTCTGCGATGTTGAACTTGTACTGTAAACGAGGTTCTTGTAAACAGAGGCGTCCCAAACTTTGGGGTGGCTGTGTCTTTTTGATTTTAATTTCCCTAAGCTATAGGACCATAAGTGGAAGTGCCCTAGGTTCTGTTGCTTTGTTTTTTAGATGTTTCAGGAAACACCATACACTTCTCCCGAGTGGTTGTTGGCAATTTACATCCCGCCCATCAGCATAACAAGGCTCCCAGTTCTCCATGGCCTGTCCTGCCTTTCTGGATTTTACACTTTTTTCAGATGGCCCTTTTGACCGGGGGGAAGTGAGACTTCATTGTAGTGCAGATTTCCTTTGCAAGCTTGCTTGGTTGGCCAAAAAGGGCGTATGCGTTTTTTGCTGAATATATTCAGGAAAAAACGCATACGCCCTTTTTGGCCAAGTGCATCATTGTGGACGTTCTGCCTCTTTTCCTATGCTTTCAATGCAATTCCAGTCTACCTCCTGAAATCGGTTTCCTGCAATTCTGCCCCGCTTTCAAGTCCTCTTGGTAGCCTTACTTCAGTCTATTTTTGGACGATAGCTGTCATTTATAACTCTGCAGGTTTGTGAATTACAGTGCCCCTGAGCTCCTTTCTTCAACTCGCTTTCTTTTGAGCTGGCCGAAACACCGCAGGATGGCTTCAGGCTCTAATCTGGTTCCGGTACGGCACGCTGATCCTTTGGTTAATTCCTCTTCCTGGTGGGAAATGAGAGTTAAATTTGCCCGTCCAGACACCTCCAGCTAGCCTCTCATTGGTTCTCGCTATTCCTGTTCATCTTCCGCAGAAATTGCAAACTGGGCCAAACAGGAGGTTAAAGGCGCTGACTCTCCAAGTGGGGAGAGTGTTAGTAAAGCGTCTGGAATGTTGCACCCGAGTACCAGGGGAGGAAAACTGAGACATATTTGAACACGTCTCCCGTTCACATGGTTGATCATACTTGGGTTCCACATGCATGTTTTAGCTGAAGGAAGAATACCTTAAACCTGGGTAGTTGAAACCCGTGGAATGGGTACCATGCAATATGACTTCAAAGGGTCTTCATTTGCCCACCGAACCTCTCCAATCTTATCACTGCTGTGTTTATGCCCCTGTACACATGCTTGATTCTCTTTCGGAGACATAGCAATCCATAGGTTTTAAGATACTTACTAGTCAGGTACATTCTTAGGCGTTTAATATGCGGTGTTGAGTCCATTTCGTTGAGCAAGGAGTAGCTCTTGTCTATTCCATATTTGGCTTAAGGAACTTTATCTGTGCTCATTTCAATCTCTGGTTTTATGCAGCACCCCAACTCACCTTTCCCCTTAAGCAAGCATAAGTGGGTTTTCTAAATTTGAGACCCTGTTCTGTTCTGTAATTCAGTTCCTGTGTAGCCAAGTTTACATTCCGTGTATTACTGATATCTTATGATGTTTCTTTTTCTGTGTGACTTACTTCAGTTAGAATCATCATACCTGAATCCACTCATTGTGTGCTACGGGCCTGATGACACAGATTTCATTGCTGAGTGATATTGCTTTGTAAGTAAATACCATAACTTCTTTATCCATTTTTCACTTTCTGCGATGTTGAACTTGTACTGTAAACGAGGTTCTTGTAAACAGAGGCGTTCCAAACTTTGGGGTGGCTGTGTCTTTTTGATTTTAATTTCCCTAATCTATAGGACCATAAGTGGAAGTGCCCTAGGTTCTGTTGCTTTGTTTTTTAGATGTTTCAGGAAACACCATACACTTCTCCCGAGTGGTTGTTGGCAATTTACATCCCGCCCATCAGCATAACAAGGCTCCCAGTTCTCCATGGCCTGTCCTGCCTTTCTGGATTTTACACTTCTTTCAGATGGCCCTTTTGACCGGGGGGAAGTGAGACTTCATTGTAGTGCAGATTTCCTTTGCAAGCTTGCTTGGTTGGCCAAAAAGGGCGTATGCGTTTTTCCCTGAATATATTCAGGAAAAAACGCATACGCCCTTTTTGGCCAAGTGCATCATTGTGGACGTTCTGCCTCTTTTCCTATGCTTTCAATGCAATTCCAGTCTACCTCCTGAAATCGGTTTCCTGCAATGCTGCCCCGCTTTCAAGTCCTCTTGGCAGCCTTACTTCAGTCTATTTTTGGACGATAGCTGTCATTTATAACTCTGCAGGTTTGTGAATTACAGTGCCCCTGAGCTCCTTTCTTCAACTCGCTTTCTTGTGACCTGGCCGCAACACCGCAGGATGGCTTCAGGCCCTAATCTGGTTCCGGCACGGCACGCTGAGCCTTTGGTTATTTCCTCTTCCTGGTGGGAAATGAGAGTTAAATTTGCCCGTCCATACACCTCCAGCTAGCCTCTCATTGGTTCTCGCTATTCCTGTTCATCTTCCACAGAAATTGCAAACTGGGCCAAACAGGAGGTTAAAGGCGCTGACTCTCCAAGTGGGGAGAGTGTTAGTAAAGCGTCTGGAATGTTGCACCCGAGTACCAGGGGAGGAAAACTGAGACATATTTGAACACGTCTCCCGTTCACATGGTTGATCATACTTGGGTTCCACATGCATGTTTTAGCTGAAGGAAGAATACCTTAAACCTGGAGAGTTAAGACCCGTGTAATGGGTACCATGCAATATGACTTCAAAGGGTCTTCATTTGCTCACCGAACCTCTCCAATCCTATCACTGCTGCGTTTATGCCCCTGTACACATGCTTGATTCTCTTTCGGAGACATAGCAATCCATAGGTTTTAAGATACTTACTAGTCAGGAACATTCTTAGGCGTTTAATATGGGGTGTTGAGTCCATTTCGTTGAGCAAGGAGTAGCTCTTGTCTATTCCATATTTGGCTTAAGGAACTTTATCTGTGCTCATTTCAATCTCTGGTTTTATGCAGCACCCCAACTCACCTTTCCCCTTAAGCAAGCATAAGTTGGTTTTCTAAATTTGAGACCCTGTTCTGTTCTGTAATTCAGTTCCTGTGTAGCCAAGTTTACCTTCCGTGTATTACTGATATCTTATGATGTTTCTTTTTCTGTGTGACTTATTTCAGTTAGAATCATCATACCTGAATCCACTCATTGTGCTGCTAAGGGCCTGATGACACAGATTTCATTGCTGAGTGATATTGCTTTGTAAGTAAATACCACAACTTCTTTATCCATTTTTCACTTTCTGCGATGTTGAACTTGTACTGTAAATGAGGTTCTTGTAAACAGAGCCGTTCCAAACATTGGGGTGGCTGTGTCTTTTTGATTTTAATTTCCCTAAGCTATAGGACCATAAGTGGAAGTGCCCTAGGCTCTGTTGCTTTGTTTTTTAGATGTTTCAGGAAACACCATACACTTCTCCCAAGTGTCTGTTGGCAATTTACATCCCGCCCATCAGCATAACAAGGCTCCCAGTTCTCAATGGCCTGTTGCCTTTCTGGATTTTACACTTTTTTCAGATGGCCCTTTTGACCGGGGGGAAGTGAGACTTCATTGTAGTGCAGATTTCCTTTGCAAGCTTGCTTGGTTGGCCAAAAAGGGCGTATGCGTTTTTTCCTGAATATATTCAGGAAAAAACGCATACGCCCTTTTTGGCCAAGTGCATCATTGTGGACGTTCTGCCTCTTTTCCTATGCTTTCAATGCAATTCCAGTCTACCTCCTGAAATCGGTTTCCTGCAATTCTGCCCCGCTTTCAAGTCCTCTTGGCAGCCTTACTTCAGTCTATTTTTGGACGATAGCTGTCATTTATAACTCTGCAGGTTTGTGAATTACAGTGCCCCTGAGCTCCTTTCTTCAACTCGCTTTCTTGTGACCTGCCCGCAACACCGCAGGATGGCTTCAGGCCCTAATCTGGTTCCGGCACGGCACGCTGAGCCTTTGGTTATTTCCTCTTCCTGGTGGGAAATGAGAGTTAAATTTGCCCGTCCAGACACCTCCAGCTAGCCTCTCATTGGTTCTCGCTATTCCTGTTCATCTTCCGCAGAAATTGCAAACTGGGCCAAACAGGAGGTTAAAGGCACTGACTCTCCAAGTAGGGAGAGTGTTAGTAAAGCGTCTGGAATGTTGCACCCGAGTACCAGGGGAGGAAAACTGAGACATATTTGAACACGTCTCCCGTTCACATGGTTGATCATACTTGGGTTCCACATGCATGTTTTAGCTGAAGGAAGAATACCTTAAACCTGGAGAGTTGAGACCCGTGTAATGCGTACCATGCAATATGACTTCAAAGGGTCTTCATTTGCTCACCGAACCTCTCCAATCCTATCACTGCTGCGTTTATGCCCCTGTACACATGCTTGATTCTCTTTCGGAGACATAGCAATCCATAGGTTTTTAAGATACTTACTAGTCAGGTACATTCTTAGGCGTTTAATATGCGGTGTTGAGTCCATTTCGTTGAGCAAGGAGTAGCTCTTGTCTATTCCATATTTGACTTAAGGAACTTTATCTGTGCTCATTTCAATCTCTGGTTTTATGCAGCACCCCAACTCACCTTTACCCTTAAGCAAGCATAAGTTGGTTTTCTAAATTTGAGACCCTGTTCTGTTCTGTAATTCAGTTCCTGTGTAGCCAAGTTTACATTCCGTGTATTACTGATATCTTATGATGTTTCTTTTTCTGTGTGACTTACTTCAGTTAGAATCATCATACCTGAATCCACTCATTGTGCTTCTAAGGGCCTGATGACACAGATTTCATTGCTGAGTGATATTGCTTTGTAAGTAAATACCACAACTTCTTTATCCATTTTTCACTTTCTGCGATGTTGAACTTGTACTGTAAACGAGGTTCTTGTAAACAGAGCCGTTCCAAACTTTGGGGTGGCTGTGTCTTCTTGATTTTAATTTCCCTAAGCTATAGGACCATAAGTGGAAGTGCCCTAGGTTCTGTTGCTTTGTTTTTTAGATGTTTCAGGAAACACCATACACTTCTCCCGAGTGGTTGTTGGCAATATACATCCCGCCCATCAGCATAACAAGGCTCCCAGTTCTCCATGGCCTGTCCTGCCTTTCTGGATTTTACAGTTTTTTCAGATGGCCCTTTTGACCGGGGGGAAGTGAGACTTCATTGTAGTGCAGATTTCCTTTGCAAGCTTGCTTGGTTGGCCAAAAAGGGCGTATGCGTTTTTTCCTGAATATATTCAGGAAAAAACGCATACGCCCTTTTTGGCCAAGTGCATCATTGTGGACGTTCTGCCTCTTTTCCTATGCTTTCAATGCAATTCCAGTCTACCTCCTGAAATCGGTTTCCTGCAATTCTGCCCCGCTTTCAAGTCCTCTTGGCAGCCTTACTTCAGTATATTTTTGGACGATAGCTGTCATTTATAACTCTGCAGGTTTGTGAATTACAGTGCCCCTGAGCTCCTTTGTTCAACTCGCTTTCTTTTGAGCTGGCCGCAACACCGCAGGATGGCTTCAGGCCCTAATCTGGTTCCGGTACGGCACGCTGAGCCTTTGGTTATTTCCTCTTCCTGGTGGGAAATGAGAGTTAAATTTGCCCGTCCAGACACCTCCAGCTAGCCTCTCATTGGTTCTCGCTATTCCTGTTCATCTTCCGCAGAAATTGCAAACTGGGCCAAACAGGAGGTTAAAGGCGCTGACTCTCCAAGTGGGGAGAGTGTTAGTAAAGCGTCTGGAATGTTGCACCCGAGTACCAGGGGAGGAAAACTGAGACATATTTGAACACGTCTCCCGTTCACATGGTTGATCATACTTGGGTTCCACATGCATGTTTTAGCTGAAGGAAGAATACCTTAAACCTGGAGAGTGGAGACCCGTGGAATGGGTACCATGCAATATGACTTCAAAGGGTCTTCATTTGCTCACCGAACCTCTCCAATCCTATCACTGCTGCGTTTATGCCCCTGTACACATGCTTGATTCTCTTTTGGAGACATAGCAATCCATAGGTTTTAAGATACTTACTAGTCAGGTACATTCTTAGGCGTTTAATATGCGGTGTTGAGTCCATTTCATTGAGCAAGGAGTAGCTCTTGTCTATTCCATATTTGGCTTAAGGAACTTTATCTGTGCTCATTTCAATCTCTGGTTTTATGCAGCAACCAAACTCACCTTTCCCCTTAAGCAAGCATAAGTTGGTTTTCTAAATTTGAGACACTGTTCTGTTTTGGAATTCAGTTCCTGTGTAGCCAAGTTTACATTCCGTGTATTACTGATATCTTATGATATTTCTTTTTCTGTGTGACTTATTTCAGTTAGAATCATCGTACCTGAATCTACTCATTATGCTGCTACGGGCCTGATGACATAGATTTCATTGCTGAGTGATACTGCATTGTACGTAAGTACCACAAGTTCTTTATCCATTTTTCACTTTCTGCGATGTTGAACTTGTACTGTAAACGAGGTTCTTGTAAACAGAGCCGTTCCAAACTTTGGGGTGGCTGTGTCTTTTTGATTTTAATTTCCCTAAGCTATAGGACCATAAGTGGAAGTGCCCTAGGCTCTGTTGCTTTGTTTTTTAGATGTTTCAGGAAACACCATACACTTCTCCCGAGTGGTTGTTCGCAATTTACATCCCGCCCATCAGCATAACAAGGCTCCCAGTTCTCCATGGCCTGTCCTGCCTTTCTGGATTTTACACTTTTTTCAGATGGCCCTTTTGACCGGGGGGAAGTGAGACTTCATTGTAGTGCAGATTTCCTTTGCAAGCTTGCTTGGTTGGCCAAAAAGGGCGTATGCGTTTTTTGCTGAATATATTCAGGAAAAAACGCATACGCCCTTTTTGGCCAAGTGCATCATTGTGGACGTTCTGCCTCTTTTCCTATGCTTTCAATGCAATTCCAGTCTACCTCCTGAAATCGGTTTCCTGCAATTCTGCCCCGCTTTCAAGTCCTCTTGGCAGCCTTACTTCAGTCTATTTTTGGACGATAGCTGTCATTTATAACTCTGCAGGTTTGTGAATTACAGTGCCCCTGAGCTCCTTTCTTCAACTCGCTTTCTTGTGACCTGGCCGCAACACCGCAGGATGGCTTCAGGACCTAATCTGGTTCCGGCACGGCACGCTGAGCCTTTGGTTAATTCCTCTTCCTGGTGGGAAATGAGAGTTAAATTTGCCCGTCCAGACACCTCCAGCTAGTCTCTCATTGGTTCTCGCTATTCCTGTTCATCTTCCGCAGAAATTGCAAACTGGGCCAAACAGGAGGTTAAAGGCACTGACTCTCCAAGTGGGGAGAGTGTTAGTAAAGCGTCTGGAATGTTGCACCCGAGTACCAGGGGAGGAAAACTGAGACATATTTGAACACGTCTCCCGTTCACATGGTTGATCATACTTGGGTTCCACATGCATGTTTTAGCTGAAGGAAGAATACCTTAAACCTGGAGAGTTAAGACCCGTGTAATGGGTACCATGCAATATGACTTCAAAGGGTCTTCATTTGCTCACCGAACCTCTCCAATCTTATCACTGCTGCGTTTATGCCCCTGTACACATGCTTGATTCTCTTTCGGAGACATAGCAATCCATAGGTTTTTAAGATACTTACTAGTCAGGTACATTCTTAGGCGTTTAATATGCGGTGTTGAGTCCAGTTCGTTGAGCAAGGAGTAGCTCTTGTCTATTCCATATTTGGCTTAAGGAACTTTATCTGTGCTCATTTCAATCTCTGGTTTTATGCAGCACCCCAACTCACCTTTACCCTTAAGCAAGCATAAGTTGGTTTTCTAAATTTGAGACCCTGTTCTGTTCTGTAATTCAGTTCCTGTGTAGCCAAGTTTACATTCCGTGTATTACTGATATCTTATGATGTTTCTTTTTCTGTGTGACTTATTTCAGTTAGAATCATCATACCTGAATCCACTCATTGTGCTGCTACGGGCCTGATGACATAGATTTCATTGCTGAGTGATACTGCATTGTAAGTAAATACCACAAGTTCTTTATCCATTTTTCACTTTCTGCGATGTTGAACTTGTACTGTAAACGAGGTTCTTGTAAACAGAGCCGTTCCAAACTTTGGGGTGGCTGTGTCTTTTTGATTTTAATTTCCCTAAGCTATAGGACCATAAGTGGAAGTGCCCTAGGCTCTGTTGCTTTGTTTTTTAGATGTTTCCGGAAACACCATACACTTCTCCCGAGTGTCTGTTGGCAATTTACATCCCGCCCATCAGCATAACAAGGCTCCCAGTTCTCCATGGCCTGTCCTGCCTTTCTGGATTTTACACTTTTTTCAGATGGCCCTTTTGACCGGGGGGAAGTGAGACTTCATTGTAGTGCAGATTTCCTTTGCAAGCTTGCTTGGTTGGCCAAAAAGGGCGTATGCGTTTTTCCCTGAATATATTCAGGAAAAAACGCATACGCCCTTTTTGGCCAAGTGCATCATTGTGGACGTTCTGCCTCTTTTCCTATGCTTTCAATGCAATTCCAGTCTACCTCCTGAAATCGGTTTCCTGCAATGCTGCCCCGCTTTCAAGTCCTCTTGGCAGCCTTACTTCAGTATATTTTTGGACGATAGCTGTCATTTATAACTCTGCAGGTTTGTGAATTACAGTGCCCCTGAGCTCCTTTCTTCAACTCGCTTTCTTGTGACCTGGCCGCAACACCGCAGGATGGCTTCAGGCCCTAATCTGGTTCCGGCACGGCACGCTGAGCCTTTGGTTATTTCCTCTTCCTGGTGGGAAATGAGAGTAAAATTTGCCCGTCCAGACACCTCCAGCTAGCCTCTCATTGGTTCTCGCTATTCCTGTTCATCTTCCGCAGAAATTGCAAACTGGGCCAAACAGGAGGTTAAAGGCACTGACTCTCCAAGTGGGGAGAGTGTTAGTAAAGCGTCTGGAATGTTGCACCCGAGTACCAGGGGAGGAAAACTGAGACATATTTGAACACGTCTCCCGTTCACATGGTTGATCATACTTGGGTTCCACATGCATGTTTTAGCTGAAGGAAGAATACCTTAAACCTGGAGAGTTAAGACCCGTGTAATGGGTACCATGCAATATGACTTCAAAGGGTCTTCATTTGCTCACCGAACCTCTCCAATCTTATCACTGCTGCGTTTATGCCCCTGTACACATGCTTGATTCTCTTTCGGAGACATAGCAATCCATAGGTTTTTAAGATACTTACTAGTCAGGTACATTCTTAGGCGTTTAATATGCGGTGTTGAGTCCATTTCGTTGAGCAAGGAGTAGCTCTTATCTATTCCATATTTGACTTAAGGAACTTTATCTGTGCTCATTTCAATCTCTGGTTTTATGCAGCACCCCAACTCACCTTTACCCTTAAGCAAGCATAAGTTGGTTTTCTAAATTTGAGACCCTGTTCTGTTCTGTAATTCAGTTCCTGTGTAGCCAAGTTTACATTCCGTGTATTACTGATATCTTATGATGTTTCTTTTTCTGTGTGACTTACTTCAGTTAGAATCATCATACCTGAATCCACTCATTGTGCTGCTAAGGGTCTGATGACACAGATTTCATTGCTGAGTGATATTGCTTTGTAAGTAAATACCACAACTTCTTTATCCATTTTTCACTTTCTGCGATGTTGAACTTGTACTGTAAACGAGGTTCTTGTAAACAGAGCCGTTCCAAACTTTGGGGTGGCTGTGTCTTTTTGATTTTAATTTCCCTAAGCTATAGGACCATAAGTGGAAGTGCCCTAGGTTCTGTTGCTTTTTTTTTTAGATGTTTCAGGAAACACCATACACTTCTCCCGAGTGGTTGTTGGCAATTTACATTCCGCCCATCAGCATAACAAGGCTCCCAGTTCTCCATGGCCTGTCCTGCCTTTCTGGATTTTACACTTTTTTCAGATGGCCCTTTTGACCGGGGGGAAGTGAGACTTCATTGTAGTGCAGATTTCCTTTGCAAGCTTGCTTGGTTGGCCAAAAAGGGCGTATGCGTTTTTTCCTGAATATATTCAGGAAAAAACGCATACGCCCTTTTTGGCCAAGTGCATCATTGTGGACGTTCTGCCTCTTTTCCTATGCTTTCAATGCAATTCCAGTCTACCTCCTGAAATCGGTTTCCTGCAATGCTGCCCCGCTTTCAAGTCCTCTTGGCAGCCTTACTTCAGTATATTTTTGGACGATAGCTGTCATTTATAACTCTGCAGGTTTGTGAATTACAGTGCCCCTGAGCTCCTTTGTTCAACTCGCTTTCTTTTGAGCTGGCCGCAACACCGCAGGATGGCTTCAGGCCCTAATCTGGTTCCGGTACGGCACGCTGAGCCTTTGGTTATTTCCTCTTCCTGGTGGGAAATGAGAGTTAAATTTGCCCGTCCAGACACCTCCAGCTAGCCTCTCATTGGTTCTCGCTATTCCTGTTCATCTTCCGCAGAAATTGCAAACTGGGCCAAACAGGAGGTTAAAGGCGCTGACTCTCCAAGTGGGGAGAGTGTTAGTAAAGCGTCTGGAATGTTGCACCCGAGTACCAGGGGAGTAAAACTGAGACATATTTGAACACGTCTCCCGTTCACATGGTTGATCATACTTGGGTTCCACATGCATGTTTTAGCTGAAGGAAGAATACCTAAAACCTGGGTAGTTGAAACCCGTGGAATGGGTACCATGCAATATGACTTCAAAGGGTCTTCATTTGCTCACCGAACCTCTCCAATCCTATCACTGCTGCGTTTATGCCCCTGTACACATGCTTGATTCTCTTTTGGAGACATAGAAATCCATAGGTTTTAAGATACTTACTAGTCAGGTACATTCTTAGGCGTTTAATATGCGGTGTTGAGTCCAGTTCGTTGAGCAAGGAGTAGCTCTAGTCTATTCCATATTTGGCTTAAGGAACTTTATCTGTGCTCATTTCAATCTCTGGTTTTATGCAGCACCCCAACTCACCTTTCCCCTTAAGCAAGCATAAGTTGGTTTTCTAAATTTGAGACCCTGTTCTGTTTTGGAATTCACTTCCTGTGTAGCCAAGTTTACATTCCGTGTATTACTGATATCTTATGATGTTTCTTTTTCTGTGTGACTTATTTCAGTTAGAATCATCGTTCCTGAATCTACTCATTATGCTGCTACGGGCCTGATGACATAGATTTCATTGCTGAGTGATACTGCATTGTACGTAAGTACCACAAGTTCTTTATCCATTTTTCACTTTCTGCGATGTTGAACTTGTACTGTAAACGAGGTTCTTGTAAACAGAGCCGTTCCAAACTTTGGGGTGGCTGTGTCTTTTTGATTTTAATTTCCCTAAGCTATAGGACCATAAGTGGAAATGCCCTAGGCTCTGTTGCTTTGTTTTTTAGATGTTTCAGGAAACACCATACACTTCTCCCAAGTGTCTGTTGGCAATTTACATCCCGCCCATCAGCATAACAATGCTCCCAGTTCTCAATGGCCTGTTGCCTTTCTGGATTTTACACTTTTTTCAGATGGCCCTTTTGACCGGGGGGAAGTGAGACTTCTTTGTAGTGCAGATTTCCTTTGCAAGCTTGCTTGGTTGGCCAAAAAGGGCGTATGCGTTTTTTCCTGAATATATTCAGGAAAAAACGCATACGCCCTTTTTGGCCAAGTGCATCATTGTGGACGTTCTGCCTCTTTTCCTATGCTTTCAATGCAATTCCAGTCTACCTCCTGAAATCGGTTTCCTGCAATGCTGCCCCGCTTTCAAGTCCTCTTGGCAGCCTTACTTCAGTCTATTTTTGGACGATAGCTGTCATTTATAACTCTGCAGGTTTGTGAATTACAGTGCCCCTGAGCTCCTTTCTTCAACTCGCTTTCTTGTGACCTGGCCGCAACACCGCAGGATGGCTTCAGGCCCTAATCTGGTTCCGGCACGGCACGATGAGCCTTTGGTTATTTCCTCTTCCTGGTGGGAAATGAGAGTTAAATTTGCCCGTCCAGACACCTCCAGCTAGCCTCTCATTGGTTCTCGCTATTCCTGTTCATCTCCCGCAGAAATTGCAAACTGGGCCAAACAGGAGGTTAAAGGCACTGACTCTCCAAGTGGGGAGAGTGTTAGTAAAGCGTCTGGAATGTTGCACCCGAGTACCAGGGGAGGAAAACTGAGACATATTTGAACACGTCTCCCGTTCACATGGTTGATCATACTTGGGTTCCATGTGCATGTTTTAGCTGAAGGAAGAATACCTTAAACCTGGAGAGTTAAGACCCGTGTAATGGGTACCATGCAATATGACTTCAAAGGGTCTTCATTTGCTCACCGAACCTCTCCAATCCTATCACTGCTGCGTTTATGCCCCTGTACACATGCTTGATTCTCTTTCGGAGACATAGCAATCCATAGGTTTTTAAGATACTTACTAGTCAGGTACATTCTTAGGCGTTTAATATGGGGTGTTGAGTCCATTTCGTTGAGCAAGGAGTAGCTCTTGTCTATTCCATATTTGACTTAAGGAACTTTATCTGTGCTCATTTCAATCTCTGGTTTTATGCAGCACCCCAACTCACCTTTACCCTTAAGCAAGCATAAGTTGGTTTTCTAAATTTGAGACCCCGTTCTGTTCGGTAATTCAGTTCCTGTGTAGCCAAGTTTACATTCCGTGTATTACTGATATCTTATGATGTTTCTTTTTCTGTGTGACTTACTTCAGTTAGAATCATCATACCTGAATCCACTCATTGTGCTGCTAAGGGCCTGATGACACAGATTTCATTGCTGAGTGATATTGCTTTGTAAGTAAATACCACAACTTCTTTATCCATTTCTCACTTTCTGCGATGTTGAACTTGTACTGTAAACGAGGTTCTTGTAAACAGAGCCGTTCCAAACTTTGGGGTGGCTGTGTCTTTTTGATTTTAATTTCCCTAAGCTATAGGACCATAAGTGGAAGTGCCCTAAGTTCTGTTGCTTTGTTTTTTAGATGTTTCAGGAAACACCATACACTTCTCCCGAGTGGTTGTTGGCAATTTACATCCCGCCCATCAGCATAACAAGGCTCCCAGTTCTCCATGGCCTGTCCTGCCTTTCTGGATTTTACACTTTTTTCAGATGGCCCTTTTGACCGGGGGGAAGTGAGACTTCATTGTAGTGCAGATTTCCTTTGCAAGCTTGCTTGGTTGGCCAAAAAGGGCGTATGCGTTTTTTCCTGAATATATTCAGGAAAAAACGCATATGCCCTTTTTGGCCAAGTGCATCATTGTGGACGTTCTGCCTCTTTTCCTATGCTTTCAATGCAATTCCAGTCTACCTCCTGAAATCGGTTTCCTGCAATTCTGCCCCGCTTTCAAGTCCTCTTGGCAGCCTTACTTCAGTCTATTTTTGGACGATAGCTGTCATTTATAACTCTGCAGGTTTGTGAATTACAGTGCCCCTGAGCTCGTTTCTTCAACTCGCTTTCTTGTGACCTGGCCGCAACACCGCAGGATGGCTTCAGGACCTAATCTGGTTCCGGCACGGCACGCTGAGCCTTTGGTTAATTCCTCTTCCTGGTGGGAAATGAGAGTTAAATTTGCCCGTCCAGACACCTCCAGCTAGCCTCTCATTGGTTCTCGCTATTCCTGTTCATCTTCCGCAGAAATTGCAAACTGGGCCAAACAGGAGGTTAAAGGGACTGACTCTCCAAGTCGGGAGAGTGTTAGTAAAGCCTCTGGAATGTTGCACCCAAGTACCAGGGTACGAAAACTGAGACATATTTGAACACGTCTCCCGATCACATGGTTGATCATACTCTAGGTTCCACATGCATGTTTTAGCTGAAGGAAGACTACCTTAAACCTGGGTAGTTGAAACCCGTGGAATGGGTACCATGCAATATGACTTCAAAGGGTCTTCATTTGCTCACCGAACCTCTCCAATCCTATCACTGCTGCGTTTATGCCCCTGTACACATGCTTGATTCTCTTTTGGAGACATAGCAATCCATACGTTTTAAGATACTTACTAGTCAGGAACATTCTTAGGCGTTTAATATGGGGTGTTGAGTCCATTTCGTTGAGCAAGGAGTAGCTCTTGTCTATTCCATATTTGGCTTAAGGAACTTTATCTGTGCTCATTTCAATCTCTGGTTTTATGCAGCACCCCAACTCACCTTTAACCTTAAGCAAGCATAAGTTGGTTTTCTAAATTTGAGACCCTGTTCTGTTCTGTAATTCAGTTCCTGTGTAGGCAAGTTTACATTCCGTGTATTAGTGATATCTTATGATGTTTCTTTTTCTGTGTGACTTATTTCAGTTAGAATCATCATACCTGAATCCACTCATTGCGATGCTAAGGGCCTGATGACATAGATTTCATTGCTGAGTGATATTGCTTTGTGAGTGAATACCACAACTTCTTTATCCATTTTTCACTTTCTGCGATGTTGAACTTGTACTTTAAACGAGGTTCTTGTAAACAGAGCCGTTCCAAACTTTGAGGTGGCTGTGTCTTTTTGATTTTAATTTCCCTAAGCTATAGGACCATAAGTGGAAGTGCCCTAGGCTCTGTTGCTTTGTTTTTTAGATGTTTCAGGAAACACCATACACTTCTCCCAAGTGTCTGTTGGCAATTTACATCCCGCCCATCAGCATAACAAGGCTCCCAGTTCTCAATGGCCTGTTGCCTTTCTGGATTTTACACTTTTTTCAGATGGCCCTTTTGACCGGGGGGAAGTGAGACTTCATTGTAGTGCAGATTTCCTTTGCAAGCTTGCTTGGTTGGCCAAAAAGGGCGTATGCGTTTTTTCCTGAATATATTCAGGAAAAAACGCATACGCCCTTTTTGGCCAAGTGCATCATTGTGGACGTTCTGCCTCTTTTCCTATGCTTTCAATGCAATTCCAGTCTACCTCCTGAAATCGGTTTCCTGCAATTCTGCCCCGCTTTCAAGTCCTCTTGGCAGCCTTACTTCAGTCTATTTTTGGACGATAGCTGTCATTTATAACTCTGCAGGTTTGTGAATTACAGTGCCCCTGAGCTCCTTTCTTCAACTCGCTTTCTTGTGACCTGGCCGCAACACCGCAGGATGGCTTCAGGCCCTAATCTGGTTCCGGCCCGGCATGCTGAGCCTTTGGTTAATTCCTCTTCCAGGTGGGAAATGAGAGTTAAATTTGCCCGTCCAGACACCTCCAGCTAGCGTCTCATTGGTTCTCGCTATTCCTGTTCATCTTCCGCAGAAATTGCAAACTGGGCCAAACAGGAGGTTAAAGGGACTGACTCTCCAAGTCGGGAGAGTGTTAGTAAAGCGTCTGGAATGTTGCACCCGAGTACCAGGGGAGGAAAACTGAGACATATTTGAACACGTCTCCCGTTCACATGGTTGATCATACTCTGGGTTCCACATGCATGTTTTAGCTGAAGGAAGAATACCTTAAACCTGGAGAGTTGAGACCCGTGTAATGGGTACCATGCAATATAACTTCAAAGGGTCTTCATTTGCTCACCGAACCTCTCCAATCCTATCACTGCTGTGTTTATTCCCCTGTACACACGCTCGATTCTCTTTTGGAGACATAGCAATCCATAGGTTTTAAGATACTTACTAGTCAGGTACATTCTTAGGGGTTTAATATGGGGTTTTGAGTCCATTTCGTTGAGCAAGGAGTAGCTCTTGTCTATTCCATATTTGGCTTAAGGAACTTTATCTGTGCTCATTTCAATCTCTGGTTTTATGCAGCACCCCAACTCACCTTTCCCCTTAAGCAAGCATAAGTTGGTTTTCTAAATTTGAGACCCTGTTCTGTTCTGTAATTCAGTTCCTGTGTAGCCAAGTTTCCATTCCGTGTATTACTGATATCTTATGATGTTTCTTTTTCTGTGTGAATTATTTCAGTTAGAATCATCATACCTGAATCCACTCATTGTGATGCTAAGGGCCTGATGACATAGAATTCATTGCTGAGTGATATTGCTTTGTAAGTAAATACCACAACTTCTTTATCCATTTTTCACTTTCTGCGATGTTGAACTTGTACTGTAAACGAGGTTCTTGTAAACAGAGGCGTCCCAAACTTTGGGGTGGCTGTGTCTTTTTGATTTTAATTTCCCTAAGCTATAGGACCATAAGTGGCAGTGCCCTAGGCTCTGTTGCTTTGTTTTTTAGATGTTTCAGGAAACACCATACACTTCTCCCGAGTGGTTGTTGGCAATTTACATCCCGCCCATCAGCATAACAAGGCTCCCAGTTCTCCATGGCCTGTCCTGCCTTTCTGGATTTTACACTTTTTTCAGATGGCCCTTTTGACCGGGGGGAAGTGAGACTTCATTGTAGTGCAGATTTCCTTTGCAAGCTTGCTTGGTTGGCCAAAAAGGGCGTATGCGTTTTTTCCTGAATATATTCAGGAAAAAACGCATACGCCCTTTTTGGCCAAGTGCATCATTGTGGACGTTCTGCCTCTTTTCCTATGCTTTCAATGCAATTCCAGTCTACCTCCTGAAATCGGTTTCCTGCAATTCTGCCCCGCTTTCAAGTCCTCTTGGCAGCCTTACTTCAGTCTATTTTTGGACGATAGCTGTCATTTATAACTCTGCAGGTTTGTGAATTACAGTGCCCCTGAGCTCCTTTCTTCAACTCGCTTTCTTGTGACCTGGCCGCAACACCGCAGGATGGCTTCAGGCCCTAATCTGGTTCCGGCACGGCACGCTGAGCCTTTGGTTATTTCCTCTTCCTGGTGGGAAATGAGAGTTAAATTTGCCCGTCCAGACACCTCCAGCTAGCCTCTCATTGGTTCTCGCTATTCCTGTTCATCTTCCGCAGAAATTGCAAACTGGGCCAAACAGGAGGTTAAAGGGACTGACTCTCCAAGTCGGGAGAGTGTTAGTAAAGCGTCTGGAATGTTGCACCCGAGTACCAGGGTACGAAAACTGAGACATATTTGAACACGTCTCCCGATCACATGGTTGATCATACTCTAGGTTCCACATGCATGTTTTAGCTGAAGGAAGAATACCTTAAACCTGGAGAGTTAAGACCCGTGTAATGGGTACCATGCAATATGACTTCAAAGGGTCTTCATTTGCTCACCGAACCTCTCCAATCCTATCACTGCTGCGTTTATGCCCCTGTACACATGCTTGATTCTCTTTCGGAGACATAGCAATCCATAGGTTTTTAAGATACTTACTAGTCAGGTACATTCTTAGGCGTTTAATATGGGGTGTTGAGTCCATTTCGTTGAGCAAGGAGTAGCTCTTGTCTATTCCATATTTGACTTAAGGAACTTTATCTGTGCTCATTTCAATCTCTGGTTTTATGCAGCACCCCAACTCACCTTTACCCTTAAGCAAGCATAAGTTGGTTTTCTAAATTTGAGACCCCGTTCTGTTCGGTAATTCAGTTCCTGTGTAGCCAAGTTTACATTCCGTGTATTACTGATATCTTATGATGTTTCTTTTTCTGTGTGACTTACTTCAGTTAGAATCATCATACCTGAATCCACTCATTGTGCTGCTAAGGGCCTGATGACACAGATTTCATTGCTGAGTGATATTGCTTTGTAAGTAAATACGACAACTTCTTTATCCATTTCTCACTTTCTGCGATGTTGAACTTGTACTGTAAACGAGGTTCTTGTAAACAGAGCCGTTCCAAACTTTGGGGTGGCTGTGTCTTTTTGATTTTAATTTCCCTAAGCTATAGGACCATAAGTGGAAGTGCCCTAAGTTCTGTTGCTTTGTTTTTTAGATGTTTCAGGAAACACCATACACTTCTCCCGAGTGGTTGTTGGCAATTTACATCCCGCCCATCAGCATAACAAGGCTCCCAGTTCTCCATGGCCTGTCCTGCCTTTCTGGATTTTACACTTTTTTCAGATGGCCCTTTTGACCGGGGGGAAGTGAGACTTCATTGTAGTGCAGATTTCCTTTGCAAGCTTGCTTGGTTGGCCAAAAAGGGCGTATGCGTTTTTTCCTGAATATATTCAGGAAAAAACGCATACGCCCTTTTTGGCCAAGTGCATCATTGTGGACGTTCTGCCTCTTTTCCTATGCTTTCAATGCAATTCCAGTCTACCTCCTGAAATCGGTTTCCTGCAATTCTGCCCCGCTTTCAAGTCCTCTTGGCAGCCTTACTTCAGTCTATTTTTGGACGATAGCTGTCATTTATAACTCTGCAGGTTTGTGAATTACAGTGCCCCTGAGCTCGTTTCTTCAACTCGCTTTCTTGTGACCTGGCCGCAACACCGCAGGATGGCTTCAGGACCTAATCTGGTTCCGGCACGGCACGCTGAGCCTTTGGTTAATTCCTCTTCCTGGTGGGAAATGAGAGTTAAATTTGCCCGTCCAGACACCTCCAGCTAGCCTCTCATTGGTTCTCGCTATTCCTGTTCATCTTCCGCAGAAATTGCAAACTGGGCCAAACAGGAGGTTAAAGGGACTGACTCTCCAAGTCGGGAGAGTGTTAGTAAAGCCTCTGGAATGTTGCACCCAAGTACCAGGGTACGAAAACTGAGACATATTTGAACACGTCTCCCGATCACATGGTTGATCATACTCTAGGTTCCACATGCATGTTTTAGCTGAAGGAAGACTACCTTAAACCTGGGTAGTTGAAACCCGTGGAATGGGTACCATGCAATATGACTTCAAAGGGTCTTCATTTGCTCACCGAACCTCTCCAATCCTATCACTGCTGCGTTTATGCCCCTGTACACATGCTTGATTCTCTTTTGGAGACATAGCAATCCATAGGTTTTAAGATACTTACTAGTCAGGAACATTCTTAGGCGTTTAATATGGGGTGTTGAGTCCATTTCGTTGAGCAAGGAGTAGCTCTTGTCTATTCCATATTTGGCTTAAGGAACTTTATCTGTGCTCATTTCAATCTCTGGTTTTATGCAGCACCCCAACTCACCTTTAACCTTAAGCAAGCATAAGTTGGTTTTCTAAATGTGAGACCCTGTTCTCTTCTGTAATTCAGTTCCTGTGTAGGCAAGTTTACATTCCGTGTATTAGTGATATCTTATGATGTTTCTTTTTCTGTGTGACTTATTTCAGTTAGAATCATCATACCTGAATCCACTCATTGCGATGCTAAGGGCCTGATGACATAGATTTCATTGCTGAGTGATATTGCTTTGTGAGTGAATACCACAACTTCTTTATCCATTTTTCACTTTCTGCGATGTTGAACTTGTACTTTAAACGAGGTTCTTGTAAACAGAGCCGTTCCAAACTTTGAGGTGGCTGTGTCTTTTTGATTTTAATTTCCCTAAGCTATAGGACCATAAGTGGAAGTGCCCTAGGCTCTGTTGCTTTGTTTTTTAGATGTTTCAGGAAACACCATACACTTCTCCCGAGTGGTTGTTGGCAATTTACATCCCGCCCATCAGCATAACAAGGCTCCCAGTTCTCCATGGCCTGTCCTGCCTTTCTGGATTTTACACTTTTTTCAGATGGCCCTTTTGACCGGGGGGAAGTGAGACTTCATTGTAGTGCAGATTTCCTTTGCAAGCTTGCTTGGTTGGCCAAAAAGGGCGTATGCGTTTTTTCCTGAATATATTCAGGAAAAAACGCATACGCCCTTTTTGGCCAAGTGCATCATTGTGGACGTTCTGCCTCTTTTCCTATGCTTTCAATCCAATTCCAGTCTACCTCCTGAAATCGGTTTCCTGCAATTCTGCCCCGCTTTCAAGTCCTCTTGGCAGCCTTACTTCAGTCTATTTTTGGACGATAGCTGTCATTTATAACTCTGCAGGTTTGTGAATTACAGTGCCCCTGAGCTCCTTTCTTCAACTCGCTTTCTTGTGACCTGGCCGCAACACCGCAGGATGGCTTCAGGCCCTAATCTGGTTCCGGCACGGCACGCTGAGCCTTTGGTTATTTCCTCTTCCTGGTGGGAAATGAGAGTTAAATTTGCCCGTCCAGACAGCTCCAGCTAGTCTCTCATTGGTTCTCGCTATCCCTGTTCATCTTCCGCAGAAATTGCAAACTGGGCCAAACAGGAGGTTAAAGGCGCTGACTCTCCAAGCGGGGAGAGTGTTAGTAAAGCGTCTGGAATGTTGCACCCGAGTACCAGGGGAGGAAAACTGAGACATATTTGAACACGTCTCCCGTTCACATGGTTGATCATACTTGGGTTCCACATGCATGTTTTAGCTGAAGGAAGAATACCTTAAACCTGGAGAGTTAAGACCCGTGTAATGGGTACCATGCAATATGACTTCAAAGGGTCTTCATTTGCTCACCGAACCTCTCCAATCCTATCACTGCTGCGTTTATGCCCCTGTACACATGCTTGATTCTCTTTCGGAGACATAGCAATCCATAGGTTTTAAGATACTTACTAGTCAGGTACATTCTTAGGCGTTTAATATGCGGTGTTGAGTCCATTTCGTTGAGCAAGGAGTAGCTCTTGTCTATTCCATATTTGACTTAAGGAACTTTATCTGTGCTCATTTCAATCTCTGGTTTTATGCAGCACCCCAACTCACCTTTACCCTTAAGCAAGCATAAGTTGTTTTTCTAAATTTGAGTCCCTGTTCTGTTCTGTAATTCAGTTCCTGTGTAGCCAAGTTTACATTCCGTGTATTACTGATATCTTATGATGTTTCTTTTTCTGTGTGACTTACTTCAGTTAGAATCATCATACCTGAATCCACTCATTGTGCTGCTAAGGGCCTGATGACACAGATTTCATTGCTGAGTGATATTGCTTTGTAAGTAAATACCACAACTTCTTTATCCATTTTTCACTTTCTGCGATGTTGAACTTGTACTGTAAACGAGGTTCTTGTAAACAGAGGCGTCCCAAACTTTGGGGTGGCTGTGTCTTTTTGATTTTAATTTCCCTAAGCTATAGGACCATAAGTGGCAGTGCCCTAGGCTCTGTTGCTTTGTTTTTTAGATGTTTCAGGAAACACCATACACTTCTCCCGAGTGGTTGTTGGCAATTTACATCCCGCCCATCAGCATAACAAGGCTCCCAGTTCTCCATGGCCTGTCCTGCCTTTGTGGATTTTACACTTTTTTGAGATGGCCCTTTTGACCGGGGGGAATTGAGACTTCATTGTAGTGCAGATTTCCTTTGCAAGCTTGCTTGGTTGGCCAAAAAGGGCGTATGCGTTTTTTCCTGAATATATTCAGGAAAAAACGCATACGCCCTTTTTGGCCAAGTGCATCATTGTGGACGTTCTGCCTCTTTTCCTATGCTTTCAATGCAATTGCAGTCTACCTCCTGAAATCGGTTTCCTGCAATTCTGCCCCGCTTTCAAGTCCTCTTGGCAGCCTTACTTCAGTCTATTTTTGGACGATAGCTGTCATTTATAACTCTGCAGGTTTGTGAATTACAGTGCCCCTGAGCTCCTTTCTTCAACTCGCTTTCTTTTGAGCTGGCCGCAACACCGCAGGATGGCTTCAGGACCTAATCTGGTTCCGGTTCGGCACGCTGAGCCTTTGGTTATTTCCTCTTCCTGGTGGGAAATGAGAGTTAAATTTGCCCGTCCAGACACCTTCAGCTAGCCTCTCATTGGTTCTCGCTATTCCTGTTCATCTTCCGCAGAAATTGCAAACTGGGCCAAACAGGAGGTTAAAGGCGCTGACTCTCCAAGTGGGGAGAGTGTTAGTAAAGCGTCTGGAATGTTGCACCCGAGTACCAGGGGAGGAAAACTGAGACATATTTGAACACGTCTCCCGTTCACATGGTTGATCATACTTGGGTTCCACATGCATGTCTTAGCTGAAGGAAGAATACCTTAAACCTGGAGAGTTGAGACCCGTGTAATGGGTACCATGCAATATGACTTCAAAGGGTCTTCATTTGCTCAACGAACCTCTCCAATCCTATCACTGCTGCGTTTATGCCCCTGTACACATGCTTGATTCTCTTTCGGAGACATAGCAATCCATAGGTTTCAAGATACTTACTAGTCAGGTACATTCTTAGGCGTTTAATATGGGGTGTTGAGTCCATTTCGTTGAGCAAGGAGTAGCTCTTGTCTATTCCATATTTGGCTTAAGGAACTTTATCTGTGCTCTTTTCAATCTCTGGTTTTTTGCAGCACCCCAACTCACCTTTCCCCTTAAGCAAGAATAAGTTGTTTTTCTAAATTTGAGACCCTGTTCTGTTCTGTAATTCAGTTTCTGTGTAGCCAAGTTTACATTCCGTGTATTACTGATATCTTATGATGTTTCTTTTTCTGTGTGACTTATTTCAGTTAGAATCATCGTACCTGAATCTACTCATTATGCTGCTACGGGCCTGATGACATAGATTTCATTGCTGAGTGATACTGCATTGTACGTAAGTACCACAAGTTCTTTATCCATTTTTCACTTTCTGCGATGTTGAACTTGTACTGTAAACGAGGTTCTTGTAAACAGAGCCGTTCCAAACTTTGGGGTGGCTGTGTCTTTTTGATTTTAATTTCCCTAAGCTATAGGACCATAAGTGGCAGTGCCCTAGGCTCTGTTGCTTTGTTTTTTAGATGTTTCAAGAAACACCATACACTTCTCCCGAGTGTCTGTTGGCAATTTACATCCCGCCCATCAGCATAACAAGGCTCCCAGTTCTCAATGGCCTGTTGCCTTTCTGGATTTTACACTTTTTTCAGATGACCCTTTTGACCGGGGGGAAGTGAGACTTCATTGTAGTGCAGATTTCCTTTGCAAGCTTGCTTGGTTGGCCAAAAAGGGCGTATGCGTTTTTTCCTGAATATATTCAGGAAAAAACGCATACGCCCTTTTTGGCCAAGTGCATCATTGTGGACGTTCTGCCTCCTTTCCTATGCTTTCAATGCAATTCCAGTCTACCTCCTGAAATCGGTTTCCTGCAATTCTGCCCCGCTTTCAAGTCCTCTTGGCAGCCTTACTTCAGTCTATTTTTGGACGATAGCTGTCATTTATAACTCTGCAGGTTTGTGAATTACAGTGCCCCTGAGCTCCTTTCTTCAACTCGCTTTCTTGTGACCTGGCCGCAACACCGCAGGATGGCTTCAGGCCCTAATCTGGTTCCGGCCCGGCATGCTGAGCCTTTGGTTAATTCCTCTTCCTGGTGGGAAATGAGAGTTAAATTTGCCCGTCCAGACACCTCCAGCTAGCCTCTCATTGGTTCTCGCTATTCCTGTTCATCTTCCGCAGAAATT
The DNA here is from genome assembly GCF_951394435.1 of Stenella coeruleoalba. NCBI lineage: Eukaryota > Metazoa > Chordata > Mammalia > Artiodactyla > Delphinidae > Stenella > Stenella coeruleoalba. The sequence continues at coordinate 857,246 of NW_027645992.1, read as the reverse complement.
GCAAACTGGGCCAAACAGGAGGTTAAAGGGACTGACTCTCCAAGTGGGGAGAGTGTTATTAAAGCGTCTGGAATGTTGCACCCGAGTACCAGGGGAGGAAAACTGAGACATATTTGAACACGTCTCCCGTTCACATGGTTGATCATACTTGGGTTCCACATGCATGTTTTAGCTGAAGGAAGAATACCTTAAACCTGGAGAGTTAAGACCCGTGTAATGGGTACCATGCAATATGACTTCAAAGGGTCTTCATTTGCTCACCGAACGTCTCCAATCCTATCACTGCTGCGTTTATGCCCCTGTACACATGCTTGATTCTCTTTCGGAGACATAGCAATCCATAGGTTTTAAGATACTTACTAGTCAGGTACATTCTTAGGCGTTTAATATGCGGTGTTGAGTCCATTTCGTTGAGCAATGAGTAGCTCTTGTCTATTCCATATTTGACTTAAGGAACTTTATCTGTGCTCATTTCAATCTCTGGTTTTATGCAGCACCCCAACTCACCTTTACTCTTAAGCAAGCATGAGTTGGTTTTCTAAATTTGAGACCCTGTTCTGTTCTGTAATTCAGTTCCTGTGTAGCCAAGTTTACATTCCGTGTATTACTGATATCTTATGATGTTTCTTTTTCTGTGTGACTTACTTCAGTTAGAATCATCATACCTGAATCCACTCATTGTGCTGCTAAGGGCCTGATGATACAGATTTCATTGCTGAGTGATATTGCTTTGTAAGTAAATACCACAACTTCTTTATCCATTTTTCACTTTCTGCGATGTTGAACTTGTACTGTAAACGAGGTTCTTGTAAACAGAGGCGTCCCAAACTTTGGGGTGGCTGTGTCTTTTTGATTTTAATTTCCCTAAGCTATAGGACCATAAGTGGCAGTGCTCTAGGCTCTGTTGCTTTGTTTTTTAGATGTTCAGGAAACACCATACACTTCTCCCGAGTGTCTGTTGGCAATTTACATCCCGCCCATCAGCATAACAAGACTCCCAGTTCTCCATGGCCTGTCCTGCCTTTCTGGATTTTACACTTTTTTCAGATGGCCCTTTTGACCGGGGGGAAGTGAGACTTCATTGTAGTGCAGATTTCCTTTGCAAGCTTGCTTGGTTGGCCAAAAAGGGCGTATGCGTTTTTTTCTGAATATACTCAGGAAAAAACGCATACACCCTTTTTGGCCAAGTGCATCATTGTGGACGTTCTGCCTCTTTTCCTATGCTTTCAATGCAATTCCAGTCTACCTCCTGAAATCGGTTTCCTGCAATTCTGCCCCGCTTTCAAGTCCTCTTGGCAGCCTTACTTCAGTCTATTTTTGGACGATAGCTGTCATTTATAACTCTGCAGGTTTGTGAATTACAGTGCCCCTGAGCTCCTTTCTTCAACTCGCTTTCTTGTAACCTGGCCACAACACCGCGGGATTGCTTCTGGCCCTAATCTGGTTCCGGCCCGGCATGCTGAGCCTTTGGTTAATTCCTCTTCCTGGTGGGAAATGAGAGTTAAATTTGCCCGTCCAGACACCTCCAGCTAGCCTCTCATTGGTTCTCGCTATTCCTGTTCATCTTCCGCAGAAATTGCAAACTGGGCCAAACAGGAGGTTAAAGGGACTGACTCTCCAAGTTGGGAGAGTGTTAGTAAAGCGTCTGGAATGTTGCACCCGAGTACCAGGGGAGGAAAACTGAGACATATTTGAACACGTCTCCCGTTCACATGGTTGATCATACTTGGGTTCCACATGCATGTTTTAGCTGAAGGAAGAATACCTTAAACCTGGAGAGTTAAGACCCGTGTAATGGGTACCATGCAATATGACTTCAAAGGGTCTTCATTTGCTCACCGAACCTCTCCAATCCTATCACTGCTGCGTTTATGCCCCTGTACACATGCTTGATTCTCTTTCGGTGACATAGCAATCCATAGGTTTTAAGATACTTACTAGTCAGGTACATTCTTAGGCGTTTAATATGGGGTGTTGAGTCCAATTTGTTGAGCAAGGAGTAGCTCTTGTCTATTCCATATTTGACTTAAGGAACTTTATCTGTGCTCATTTCAATCTCTGGTTTTATGCAGCACCCCAACTCACCTTTACCCTTAAGCAAGCATGAGTTGGTTTTCTAAATTTGAGACCCTGTTCTGTTCTGTAATTCAGTTCCTGTGTAGCCAAGTTTACATTCCGTGTATTACTGATATCTTATGATGTTTCTTTTTCTGTGTGACTTACTTCAGTTAGAATCATCATACCTGAATCCACTCATTGTGCTGCTAAGGGCCTGATGACACAGATTTCATTGCTGAGTGATATTGCTTTGTAAGTAAATACCACAACTTCTTTATCCATTTTTCACTTTCTGCGATGTTGAACTTGTACTGTAAACGAGGTTCTTGTAAACAGAGGCGTCCCAAACTTTGGGGTGGCTGTGTCTTTTTGATTTTAATTTCCCTAAGCTATAGGACCATAAGTGGCAGTGCTCTAGGCTCTGTTGCTTTGTTTTTTAGATGTTTCAGGAAACACCATACACTTCTCCCCAGTGTCTGTTGGCAATTTACATCCCGCCCATCAGCATAACAAGGCTCCCAGTTCTCAATGGCCTGTTGCCTTTCTGGATTTTACACTTTTTTCAGTTGGCCCTTTTGACCGGGGGGAAGTGAGACTTCATTGTAGTGCAGATTTCCTTTGCAAGCTTGCTTGGTTGGCCAAAAAGTGCGTATGCGTTTTTTCCTGAATATATTCAGGAAAAAACGCATACGCCCTTTTTGGCCAAGTGCATCATTGTGGACGTTCTGCCTCTTTTCCTATGCTTTCAATGCAATTCCAGTCTACCTCCTGAAATCGGTTTCCTGCAATTCTGCCCCGCTTTCAAGTCCTCTTGGCAGCCTTACTTCAGTCTATTTTTGGACGATAGCTGTCATTTATAACTCTGCAGGTTTGTTAATTACAGTGCCCCAGAGCTCCTTTCTTCAACTCGCTTTCTTGTGACCTGGCCGCAACACCGCAGGATGGCTTCAGGCCCTAATCTGGTTCTGGCACGGCACGCTGAGCCTTTGGTTAATTCCTCTTCCTGGTGGGAAATGAGAGTTAAATTTGCCCGTCCAGACACCTCCAGCTAGTCTCTCATTGGTTTTCGCTATTCCTGTTCATCTTCCGCAGAAATTGCAAACTGGGCCAAACAGGAGGTTAAAGGGACTGACTCTCCAAGTGGGGAGAGTGTTAGTAAAGTGTCTGGAATGTTGCACCCGAGTACCAGGGGAGGAAAACTGAGACATATTTGAAAACGTCTCCCGATCATATGGTTGATCATACTCTGGGTTCCACATGCATGTTTTAGCTGAAGGAAGAATACCTTAAACCTGGAGAGTTGAGACCCGTGTAATGGGTACCATGCAATATGACTTCAAAGGGTTTTCATTTGCTCACCGAACCTCTCCAATCCTATCACTGCTGCGTTTATGCCCCTGTACACATGCTTGATCCTCTTTCGGAGACATAGCAATCCATAGGTTTTAAGATACTTACTAGTCAGGTACATTCTTAGGCGTTTAATATGCGGTGTTGAGTCCATTTCGTTGAGCAAGGAGTAGCTCTTGTCTATTCCATATTTGACTTAAGGAACTTTATCTGTGCTCATTTCAATCTCTGGTTTTATGCAGCACCCCAACTCACCTTTACCCTTAAGCAAGCATAAGTTGGTTTTCTAAATTTGAGAACCTGTTCTGTTTTGGAATTCAGTTCCTGTGTAGCCAAGTTTACATTCCGTGTATTAGTGATATCTTATGATGTTTCTTTTTCTGTGTGACTTATTTCAGTTAGAATCATCGTACCTGAATCTACTCATTATGCTGCTACGGGCCTGATGACATAGATTTCATTGCTGAGTGATACTGCATTGTACGTAAGTACCACAAGTTCTTTATCCATTTTTCACTTTCTGCGATGTTGAACTTGTACTGTAAACGAGGTTCTTGTAAACAGAGCCGTTCCAAACTTTGGGGTGGCTGTGTCTTTTTGATTTTAATTTCCCTAAGCTATAGGACCATAAGTGGAAGTGCCCTAGGCTCTGTTGCTTTGTTTTTTAGATGTTTCAGGAAACACCATACACTTCTCCCGAGTGTCTGTGGGCAATTTACATCCCGCCCATCAGCATAACAGGGCTCCCAGTTCTCAATGGCCTGTTGCCTTTCTGGATTTTACACTTTTTTCAGATGGCCCTTTTGACCGGGGGGAAGTGAGACTTCATTGTAGTGCAGATTTCCTTTGCAAGCTTGCTTGGTTGGCCAAAAAGGGCGTATGCGTTTTTTCCTGAATATATTCAGGAAAAAACGCATACGCCCTTTTTGGCCAAGTGCATCATTGTGGACGTTCTGCCTCTTTTCCTATGCTTTCAATGCAATTCCAGTCTACCTCCTGAAATCGGTTTCCTGCAATTCTGCCCCGCTTTCAAGTCCTCTTGGCAGCCTTACTTCAGTCTATTTTTGGACGATAGCTGTCATTTATAACTCTGCAGGTTTGTGAATTACAGTGCCCCTGAGCTCCTTTCTTCAACTCGCTTTCTTGTAACCTGGCCGCAACACCGCAGGATGGCTTCAGGCCCTAATCTGGTTCCGGCCCGGCATGCTGAGCCTTTGGTTAATTCCTCTTCCTGGTGGGAAATGAGAGTTAAATTTGCCCGTCCAGACACCTCCAGCTAGCCTCTCATTGGTTCTCGCTATTCCTGTTCATCTTCCGCAGAAATTGCAAACTGGGCCAAACAGGAGGTTAAAGGGACTGACTCTCCAAGTGGGGAGAGTGTTAGTAAAGCGTCTGGAATGTTGCACCCGAGTACCAGGGGAGGAAAACTGAGACATATTTGAACACGTCTCCCGTTCACATGGTTGATCATACTTGGGTTCCACATGCATGTTTTAGCTGAAGGAAGAATACCTTAAACCTGGAGAGTTAAGACCCGTGTAATGGGTACCATGCAATATGACTTCAAAGGGTCTTCATTTGCTCACCGAACCTCTCCAATCCTATCACTGCTGCGTTTATGCCCCTGTACACATGCTTGATTCTCTTTCGGTGACATAGCAATCCATAGGTTTTAAGATACTTACTAGTCAGGTACATTCTTAGGCGTTTAATATGGGGTGTTGAGTCCAATTTGTTGAGCAAGGAGTAGCTCTTGTCTATTCCATATTTGACTTAAGGAACTTTATCTGTGCTCATTTCAATCTCTGGTTTTATGCAGCACCCCAACTCACCTTTACCCTTAAGCAAGCATGGGTTGGTTTTCTAAATTTGAGACCCTGTTCTGTTCTGTAATTCAGTTCCTGTGTAGCCAAGTTTACATTCCGTGTATTACTGATATCTTATGATGTTTCTTTTTCTGTGTGACTTACTTCAGTTAGAATCATCATACCTGAATCCACTCATTGTGCTGCTAAGGGCCTGATGACACAGATTTCATTGCTGAGTGATATTGCTTTGTAAGTAAATACCACAACTTCTTTATCCATTTTTCACTTTCTGCGATGTTGAACTTGTACTGTAAACGAGGTTCTTGTAAACAGAGGCGTCCCAAACTTTGGGGTGGCTGTGTCTTTTTGATTTTAATTTCCCTAAGCTATAGGACCATAAGTGGCAGTGCTCTAGGCTCTGTTGCTTTGTTTTTTAGATGTTTCAGGAAACACCATACACTTCTCCCGAGTGTCTGTTGGCAATTTACATCCCGCCCATCAGCATAACAAGGCTCCCAGTTCTCCATGGCCTGTCCTGCCTTTCTGGATTTTACACTTTTTTCAGATGGCCCTTTTGACCGGGGGGAAGTGAGACTTCATTGTAGTGCAGATTTCCTTTGCAAGCTTGCTTGGTTGGCCAAAAAGGGCGTATGCGTTTTTTTCTGAATATATTCAGGAAAAAACGCATACGCCCTTTTTGGCCAAGTGCATCATTGTGAACGTTCTGCCTCTTTTCCTATGCTTTCAATGCAATTCCAGTCTACCTCCTGAAATCGGTTTCCTGCAATTCTGCCCCGCTTTCAAGTCCTCTTGGCAGCCTTACTTCAGTCTATTTTTGGACGATAGCTGTCATTTATAACTCTGCAGGTTTGTGAATTACAGTGCCCCTGAGCTCCTTTCTTCAACTCGCTTTCTTTTGAGCTGGCCGCAACACCGCAGGATGGCTTCAGGCCCTAATCTGGTTCCGGTACGGCACGCTGAGCCTTTGGTTATTTCCTCTTCCTGGTGGGAAATGAGAGTTAAATTTGCCCGTCCAGACACCTCCAGCTAGCCTCTCATTGGTTCTCGCTATTCCTATTCATCTTCCGCAGAAATTGCAAACTGGGCCAAACAGGAGGTTAAAGGCGCTGACTCTCCAAGTGGGGAGAGTGTTAGTAAAGCGTCTGGAATGTTGCACCCGAGTACCAGGGGAGGAAAACTGAGACATATTTGAACACATCTCCCGATCACATGGTTGATCATACTCTAGGTTCCACATACATGTTTTAGCTGAAGGAAGAATACCTTAAACCTGGGTAGTTGAAACCCGTGGAATGGGTACCATGCAATATGACTTCAAAGGGTCTTCATTTGCTCACCGAACCTCTCCAATCCTATCACTGCTGCGTTTATGCCCCTGTACACATGCTTGATTCTCTGTCGGAGACATAGCAATCCATAGGTTTTAAGATACTTACAAGTCAGGTACATTCTTAGGCGTTTAATATGCGGTGTTGAGTCCATTTCGTTGAGCAAGGAGTAGCTCTTGTCTATTCCATATTTGGCTTAAGGAACTTTATCTGTGCTCATTTCAATCTCTGGTTTTATGCAGCACCCCAACTCACCTTTACCCTTAAGCAAGCATAAGTTGTTTTTCTAAATTTGAGGCCCTGTTCTGTTCTGTAATTCAGTTCCTGTGTAGTCAAGTTTCCATTCCGTGTATTACTGATATCTTATGATGTTTCTTTTTCTGTGTGACTTATTTCAGTTAGAATCATCATACCTGAATCCACTCATTGTGCTGCTAAGGGCCTGATGACATAGATTTCATTGCTGAGTGATATTGCTTTGTAAGTCAATACCACAACTTCTTTATCCATTTTTCACTTTCTGCGATGTTGAACTTGTACTGTAAACGAGGTTCTTGTAAACAGAGCCGTTCCACACTTTGGGGTGGCTGTGTCTTTTTGATTTTAATTTCCCTAAGCTATAGGACCATAAGTGGAAGTGCCCTAGGCTCTGTTGCTTTGTTTTTTAGATGTTTCAGGAAACACCATACACTTCTCCCAAGTGTCTGTTGGCAATTTACATCCCGCCCATCAGCATAACAAGGCTGCCAGTTCTCCATGGCCTGTCCTGCCTTTCTGGATTTTACACTTTTTTCAGATGGCCCTTTTGACCGGGGGGAAGTGAGACTTCATTGTAGTGCAGATTTCCTTTGCAAGCTTGCTTGGTTGGCCAAAAAGGGCGTATGCGTTTTTTCCTGAATATATTTAGGAAAAAACGCATACGCCCTTTTTGGCCAAGTGCATCATTGTGGACGTTCTGCCTCTTTTCCTATGCTTTCAATGCAATTCCAGTCTACCTCCTGAAATCGGTTTCCTGCAATTCTGCCCCGCTTTCAAGTCCTCTTGGCAGCCTTACTTCAGTCTATTTTTGGTCGATAGCTGTCATTTATAACTCTGCAGGTTTGTGAATTACAGTGCCCCTGACCTCCTTTCTTCAACTCGCTTTCTTTTGAGCTGGCCGCAACACCGCAGGATGGCTTCAGGCCCTAATCTGGTTCCGGTACGGCACACTGAGCCTTTGGTTATTTCCTCTTCCTGGTGGGAAATGAGAGTTAAATTTGCCCGTCCAGACACCTCCAGCTAGCCTCTCATTGGTTCTCGCTATTCCTGTTCATCTTCTGCAGAAATTGCAAACTGGGCCAAACAGGAGGTTAAAGGCGCTGACTCTCCAAGTGGGGAGAGTGTTAGTAAAGCGTCTGGAATGTTGCACCCGAGTACCAGGGGAGGAAAACTGAGACATATTTGAACACGTCTCCCGTTCACATGGTTGATCATACTCTAGGTTCCACATGCATGTTTTAGCTGAAGGAAGAATACCTTAAACCTGGGTAGTTGAAACCTGTGGAATGGGTACCATGCAATATGACTTCAAAGGGTCTTCATTTGCTCACCGCACCTCTCCAATCCTATCACTGCTGCGTTTATGCCCCTGTACACATGCTTGATTCTCTTTCGGAGACATAGCAATCCATAGGTTTTACGATACTTACTAGTCAGGTACATTCTTAGGCGTTTAATATGCGGTGTTGAGTCCATTTCATTGAGCAAGGAGTAGCTCTTGTCTATTCCATATTTGACTTAAGGAACTTTATCTGTGCTCATTTCAATCTCTGGTTTTATGCAGCACCCCAACTCACCTTTACCCTTAAGCAAGCATAAGTTGGTTTTCTAAATTTGAGACCCTGTTCTGTTCTGTAATTCAGTTCCTGTGTAGCCAAGTTTACATTCCGTGTATTACTGATATCTTATGATGTTTCTTTTTCTGTGTGACTTATTTCAGTTAGAATCATCATACCTGAATCCACTCATTGTGATGCTAAGGGCCTGATGACATAGATTTCATTGCTGAGTGATATTGCTTTGTAAGTAAATACCACAACTTCTTTATCCATTTTTCACTTTCTGCGATGTTGAACTTCTACTGTAAACGAGGTTCTTGTAAACAGAGGCGTCCCAAACTTTGGGGTGGCTGTGTCTTTTTGATTTTAATTTCCCTAAGCTATAGGACCATAAGTGGCAGTGCCCTAGGCTCTGTTGCTTTGTTTTTTAGATGTTTCAGGAAACACCATACACTTCTCCGGAGTGTCTGTTGGCAATTTACATCCCGCCCATCAGCATAACAAGGCTCCCAGTTCTCCATGGCCTGTTGCCTTTCTGGATTTTACACTTTTTTCAGATGGCCCTTTTGACCGGGGGGAAGTGAGACTTCATTGTAGTGCAGATTTCCTTTGCAAGCTTGCTTGGTTGGCCAAAAAGGGCGTATGCGTTTTTTCCTGAATATATTCAGGAAAAAACGCATACGCCCTTTTTGGCCAAGTGCATCATTGTGGACGTTCTGCCTCTTTTCCTATGCTTTCAATGCAATTCCAGTCTACCTCCTGAAATCGGTTTCCTGCAATTCTGCCCCGCTTTCAAGTCCTCTTGGCAGCCTTACTTCAGTCTATTTTTGGACGATAGCTGTCATTTATAACTCTGCAGGTTTGTGAATTACAGTGCCCCTGAGCTCCTTTCTTCAACTCGCTTTCTTGTGACCTGGCCGCAACACCGCAGGATGGCTTCAGGCCCTAATCTGGTTCCGGCCCGGCATGCTGAGCCTTTGGTTAATTCCTCTTCCTGGTGGGAAATGAGAGTTAAATTTGCCCGTCCAGACACCTCCAGCTAGCCTCTCATTGGTTCTCGCTATTCCTGTTCATCTTCCGCAGAAATTGCAAACTGGGCCAAACAGGAGGTTAAAGGGACTGACTCTCCAAGTGGGGAGAGTGTTAGTAAAGCGTCTGGAATGTTGCACCCGAGTACCAGGGGAGGAAAACTGAGACATATTTGAACACGTCTCCCGTTCACATGGTTGATCATACTTAGGTTCCACATGCATGTTTTAGCTGAAGGAAGAATACCTTAAACCTGGAGAGTTGAGACTCGTGTAATGGGTACCATGCAATATGACTTCAAAGGGTCTTCATTTGCTCACCGAACCTCTCCAATCCTATCACTGCTGCGTTTATGCCCCTGTACACATGCTTGATTCTCTTTTGGAGACATAGCAATCCATAGGTTTTACGATACTTACTAGTCAGGTACATTCTTAGGCGTTTAATATGCGGTGTTGAGTCCATTTCGTTGAGCAAGGAGTAGCTCTTGTCTATTCCATATTTGACTTAAGGAACTTTATCTGTGCTCATTTCAATCTCTGGTTTTATGCAGCACCCCAACTCACCTTTACCCTTAAGCAAGCATAAGTTGGTTTTCTAAATTTGAGACCCTGTTCTGTTCTGTAATTCAGTTCCTGTGTAGCCAAGTTTACATTCCGTGTATTACTGATATCTTATGATGTTTCTTTTTCTGTGTGACTTATTTCAGTTAGAATCATCATACCTGAATCCACTCATTGTGATGCTAAGGGCCTGATGACATAGATTTCATTGCTGAGTGATATTGCTTTGTAAGTAAATACCACAACTTCTTTATCCATTTTTCACTTTCTGCGATGTTGAACTTGTACTGTAAACGAGGTTCTTGTAAACAGAGGCGTCCCAAACTTTGGGGTGGCTGTGTCTTTTTGATTTTAATTTCCCTAAGCTATAGGACCATAAGTGGCAGTGCCCTAGGCTCTGTTGCTTTGTTTTTTAGATGTTTCAGGAAACACCATACACTTCTCCCGAGTGTCTGTTGGCAATTTACATCCCACCCATCAGCATAACAAGGCTCCCAGTTCTCCATGGCCTGTCCTGCCTTTCTGGATTTTACACTTTTTTCAGATGACCCTTTTGACCGGGGGGAAGTGAGACTTCATTGTAGTGCAGATTTCCTTTGCAAGCTTGCTTGGTTGGCCAAAAAGGGCGTATGCGTTTTTTCCTGAATATATTCAGGAAAAAACGCATACGCCCTTTTTGGCCAAGTGCATCATTGTGGACGTTCTGCCTCTTTTCCTATGCTTTCAATGCAATTCCAGTCTACCTCCTGAAATCGGTTTCCTGCAATTCTGCCCCGCTTTCAAGTCCTCTTGGCAGCCTTACTTCAGTCTATTTTTGGACGATAGCTGTCATTTATAACTCTGCAGGTTTGTGAATTACAGTGCCCCTGAGCTCCTTTCTTCAACTCGCTTTCTTGTGAGCTGGCCGCAACACCGCAGGATGGCTTCAGGCCCTAATCAGGTTCCGGCCCGGCATGCTGAGCCTTTGGTTAATTCCTCTTCCTGGTGGGAAATGAGAGTTAAATTTGCCCATCCAGACACCTCCAGCTAGCCTCTCATTGGTTTTCGCTATTCCTGTTCATCTTCCGCAGAAATTGCAAACTGGGCCAAACAGGAGGTTAAAGGGACTGACTCTCCAAGTGGGGAGAGTGTTAGTAAAGCGTCTGGAATGTTGCACCCGAGTACCAGGGGAGGAAAACTGAGACATATTTGAACACGTCTCCCGATCACATGGTTGATCATACTCTAGGTCCCACATGCATGTTTTAGCTGAAGGAAGAATACCTTAAACCTGGGTAGTTGAAACCTGTGGAATGGTTACCATGCAATATGACTTCAAAGGGTCTTCATTTGCTCACCGCACCTCTCCAATCCTATCACTGCTGCGTTTATGCCCCTGTACACATGCTTGATTCTCTTTCGGAGACATAGCAATCCATAGGTTTTACGATACTTACTAGTCAGGTACATTCTTAGGCGTTTAATATGCGGTGTTGAGTCCATTTCATTGAGCAAGGAGTAGCTCTTGTCTATTCCATATTTGACTTAAGGAACTTTATCTGTGCTCATTTCAATCTCTGGTTTTATGCAGCACCCCAACTCACCTTTACCCTTAAGCAAGCATAAGTTGGTTTTCTAAATTTGAGACCCTGTTCTGTTCTGTAATTCAGTTCCTGTGTAGCCAAGTTTACATTCCGTGTATTACTGATATCTTATGATGTTTCTTTTTCTGTGTGACTTATTTCAGTTAGAATCATCATACCTGAATCCACTCATTGTGATGCTAAGGGCCTGATGACATAGATTTCATTGCTGAGTGATATTGCTTTGTAAGTAAATACCACAACTTCTTTATCCATTTTTCACTTTCTGCGATGTTGAACTTCTACTGTAAACGAGGTTCTTGTAAACAGAGGCGTCCCAAACTTTGGGGTGGCTGTGTCTTTTTGATTTTAATTTCCCTAAGCTATAGGACCATAAGTGGCAGTGCCCTAGGCTCTGTTGCTTTGTTTTTTAGATGTTTCAGGAAACACCATACACTTCTCCGGAGTGTCTGTTGGCAATTTACATCCCGCCCATCAGCATAACAAGGCTCCCAGTTCTCCATGGCCTGTTGCCTTTCTGGATTTTACACTTTTTTCAGATGGCCCTTTTGACCGGGGGGAAGTGAGACTTCATTGTAGTGCAGATTTCCTTTGCAAGCTTGCTTGGTTGGCCAAAAAGGGCGTATGCGTTTTTTCCTGAATATATTCAGGAAAAAACGCATACGCCCTTTTTGGCCAAGTGCATCATTGTGGACGTTCTGCCTCTTTTCCTATGCTTTCAATGCAATTCCAGTCTACCTCCTGAAATCGGTTTCCTGCAATTCTGCCCTGCTTTCAAGTCCTCTTGGCAGCCTTACTTCAGTCTATTTTTGGACGATAGCTGTCATTTATAACTCTGCAGGTTTGTGAATTACAGTGCCCCTGAGCTCCTTTCTTCAACTCGCTTTCTTGTGACCTGGCCGCAACACCGCAGGATGGCTTCAGGCCCTAATCTGGTTCCGGCCCGGCATGCTGAGCCTTTGGTTAATTCCTCTTCCTGGTGGGAAATGAGAGTTAAATTTGCCCGTCCAGACACCTCCAGCTAGCCTCTCATTGGTTCTCGCTATTCCTGTTCATCTTCCGCAGAAATTGCAAACTGGGCCAAACAGGAGGTTAAAGGGACTGACTCTCCAAGTGGGGAGAGTGTTAGTAAAGCGTCTGGAATGTTGCACCCGAGTACCAGGGGAGGAAAACTGAGACATATTTGAACACGTCTCCCGATCACATGGTTGATCATACTCTAGGTTCCACATGCATGTTTTAGCTGAAGGAAGAATACCTTAAACCTGGGTAGTTGAAACCCGTGGAATGGGTACCATGCAATATGACTTCAAAGGGTCTTCATTTGCTCACCGAACCTCTCCAATCCTATCACTGCTGCGTTTATGCCCCTGTACACATGCTTGATTCTCTTTCGGAGACATAGCAATCCATAGGTTTTAAGATACTTACTAGTCAGGTACATTCTTAGGCGTTTAATATGGGGTGTTGAGTCCATTTCGTTGAGCAAGGAGTAGCTCTTGTCTATTCCATATTTGGCTTAAGGAACTTTATCTGTGCTCATTTCAATCTCTGGTTTTATGCAGCACCCCAACTCACCTTTACCCTTAAGCAAGAATAAGTTGGTTTTCTAAATTTGAGACCCTGTTCTGTTCTGTAATTCAGTTCCTGTGTAGGCAAGTTTACATTCCGTGTATTAGTGATATCTTATGATGTTTCTTTTTCTGTGTGACTTATTTCAGTTAGAATCATCATACCTGAATCCACTCATTGTGCTGCTAAGGGCCTGATGACACAGATTTCATTGCTGAGTGATATTGCTTTGTAAGTAAATACCACAACTTCTTTATCCATTTTTCACTTTCTGCGATGTTGAACTTGTACTGTAAACGAGGTTCTTGTAAACAGAGCCGTTCCAAACTTTGGGGTGGCTGTGTCTTTTTGATTTTAATTTCCCTAAGCTATAGGACCATAAGTGGAAGTGCCCTAGGCTCTGTTGCTTTGTTTTTTAGATGTTTCAGGAAACACCATACACCTCTCCCAAGTGTCTGTTGGCAATTTACATCCCGCCCATCAGCATAACAAGGCTGCCAGTTCTCAATGGCCTGTTGCCTTTCTGGATTTTACACTTTTTTCAGATGGCCCTTTTGGCCGGGGGGAAGTGAGACTTCATTGTAGTGCAGATTTCCTTTGCAAGCTTGCTTGGTTGGCCAAAAAGGGCGTATGCGTTTTTTCCTGAATATATTCAGGAAAAAACGCATACGCTCTTTTTGGCCAAGTGCATCATTGTGGACGTTCTGCCTCTTTTCCTATGCTTTCAATGCAATTCCAGTCTACCTCCTGAAATCGGTTTCCTGCAATTCTGCCCCGCTTTCAAGTCCTCTTGGCAGCCTTACTTCAGTCTATTTTTGGACGATAGCTGTCATTTATAACTCTGCAGGTTTGTGAATTACAGTGCCCCTGAGCTCCTTTCTTCAACTCGCTTTCTTTTGAGCTGGCCGCAACACCGCAGGACGGCTTCAGGCCCTAATCTGGTTCCGGTACGGCACGCTGAGCCTTTGGTTGTTTCCTCTTCCTGGTGGGAAATGAGAGTTAAATTTGCCCGTCCAGACACCTCCAGCTAGCCTCTCATTGGTTCTCGCTATTCCTGTTCATCTTCCGCAGAAATTGCAAACTGGGCCAAACAGGAGGTTAAAGGCGCTGACTCTCCAAGTGGGGAGAGTGTTAGTAAAGCGTCTGGAATGTTGCACCCAAGTACCAGGGGAGGAAAACTGAGACATATTTGAACACGTCTCCCGTTCACATGGTTGATCATACTTGGGTTCCACATGCATGTTTTAGCTGAAGGAAGAATATCTTAAACCTGGAAAGTTAAGACCCGTGTAATGGGTACCATGCAATATGACTTCAAAGGGTCTTCATTTGCTCACCGAACCTCTCCAATCCTATCACTGCTGTGTTTATGCCCCTGTACACATGCTTGATTCTCTTTCGGAGACATAGCAATCCATAGGTTTTAAGATACTTACTAGTCAGGTACATTCTTAGGCGTTTAATATGGGGTGTTGAGTCCATATCGTTGAGCAAGGAGTAGCTCTTGTCTATTCCATATTTGGCTTAAGGAACTTTATCTGTGCTCATTTCAATCTCTGGTTTTATGCAGCACCCCAACTCACCTTTACCTTTAAGCAAGAATATGTTGGTTTTCTAAATTTGAGACCCTGTTCTGTTCTGTAATTCAGTTCCTGTGTAGCCAAGTTTACATTCCGTGTATTACTGATATCTTATGATGTTTCTTTTTCTGTGTGACTTACTTCAGTTAGAATCATCATACCTGAATCCACTCATTGTGCTGCTAAGGGCCTGATGACACAGATTTCATTGCTGAGTGATATTGCTTTGTAAGTAAATACCACAACTTCTTTATCCATTTTTCACTTTCTGCGATGTTGAACTTGTACTGTAAACGAGGTTCTTGTAAACAGAGCCATTCCAAACTTTGGGGTGGCTGTGTCTTTTTGATTTTAATTTCCCTAAGCTATAAGACCATAAGTGGAAGTGCCCTAGGTTCTGTTGCTTTGTTTTTTAGATGTTTCAGGAAACACCATACACTTCTCCCGAGTGTCTGTTGGCAATTTACATCCCGCCCATCAGCATAACAAGGCTCCCAGTTCTCCATGGCCTGTCCTGCCTTTCTGGATTTTACACTTTTTTCAGATGGCCCTTTTGACCGGGGGAAAGTGAGACTTCATTGTAGTGCAGATTTCCTTTGCAAGCTTGCTTGGTTGGCCAAAAAGGGCGTATGCGTTTTTTCCTGAATATATTCAGGAAAAAACGCATACGCCCGTTTTGGCCAAGTGCATCATTGTGGACGTTCTGCCTCTTTTCCTATGCTTTCAATGCAATTCCAGTCTACCTCCTGAAATCGGTTTCCTGCAATTCTGCCCCGCTTTCAAGTCCTCTTGGCAGCCTTACTTCAGTCTATTTTTGGATGATAGCTGTCATTTATAACTCTGCAGGTTTGTGAATTACAGTGCCCCTGAGCTCCTTTCTTCAACTCGCTTTCTTGTGACCTGGCCGCAACACCGCAGGATGGCTTCAGGCCCTAATCTGGTTCCGGCACGGCACGCTGAGCCTTTGGTTAATTCCTCTTCCTGGTGGGAAATGAGAGTTAAATTTGCCCGTCCAGACACCTCCAGCTAGCCTCTCATTGGTTCTCGCTATTCCTGTTCATCTTCCGCAGAAATTGCAAACTGGGCCAAACAGGAGGTTAAAGGGACTGACTCTCCAAGTGGGGAGAGTGTTAGTAAAGCGTCTGGAATGTTGCACCCGAGTACCAGGGGAGGAAAACTGAGACATATTTGAACACGTCTCCCGATCATATGGTTGATCATACTCTGGGTTCCACATGCATGTTTTAGCTGAAGGAAGAATACCTTAAACCTGGAGAGTCGAGACCCGTGTAATGGGTACCATGCAATATGACTTCAAAGGGTCTTCATTTGCTCACCGAACCTCTCCAATCCTATCACTGCTGCGTTTATGCCCCTGTACACATGCTTGATTCTCTTTCGGAGACATAGCAATCCATAGGTTTTAAGATACTTACTAGTCAGGTACATTCTTAGGCGTTTAATATGCGGTGTTGAGTCCATTTCGTTGAGCAAGGAGTAGCTCTTGTCTATTCCATATTTGACTTAAGGAACTTTATCTGTGCTCATTTCAATCTCTGGTTTTATGCAGCACCCCAACTCACCTTTACCCTTAAGCAAGCATAAGTTGGTTTTCTAAATTTGAGAACCTGTTCTGTTTTGGAATTCAGTTCCTGTGTAGCCAAGTTTACATTCCGTGTATTAGTGATATCTTATGATGTTTCTTTTTCTGTGTGACTTATTTCAGTTAGAATCATCGTACCTGAATCTACTCATTATGCTGCTACGGGCCTGATGACATAGATTTCATTGCTGAGTGATACTGCATTGTACGTAAGTACCACAAGTTCTTTATCCATTTTTCACTTTCTGCGATGTTGAACTTGTACTGTAAACGAGGTTCTTGTAAACAGAGCCGTTCCAAACTTTGGGGTGGCTGTGTCTTTTTGATTTTAATTTCCCTAAGCTATAGGACCATAAGTGGCAGTGCCCTAGGCTCTGTTGTTTTGTTTTTTAGATGTTTCAAGAAACACCATACACTTCTCCAGAGTGTCTGTTGGCAATTTACATCCCGCCCATCAGCATAACAAGGCTCCCAGTTCTCAATGGCCTGTTGCCTTTCTGGATTTTACACTTTTTTCAGATGACCCTTTTGACCGGGGGGAAGTGAGACTTCATTGTAGTGCAGATTTCCTTTGCAAGCTTGCTTGGTTGGCCAAAAAGGGCGTATGCGTTTTTTCCTGAATATATTCAGGAAAAAACGCATACGCCCTTTTTGGCCAAGTGCATCATTGTGGACGTTCTGCCTCCTTTCCTATGCTTTCAATGCAATTCCAGTCTACCTCCTGAAATCGGTTTCCTGCAATTCTGCCCCGCTTTCAAGTCCTCTTGGCAGCCTTACTTCAGTCTATTTTTGGACGATAGCTGTCATTTATAACTCTGCAGGTTTGTGAATTACAGTGCCCCTGAGCTCCTTTCTTCAACTCGCTTTCTTGTGACCTGGCCGCAACACCGCAGGATGGCTTCAGGCCCTAATCTGGTTCCGGCCCGGCATGCTGAGCCTTTGGTTAATTCCTCTTCCTGGTGGGAAATGAGAGTTAAATTTGCCCGTCCAGACACCTCCAGCTAGCCTCTCATTGGTTCTCGCTATTCCTGTTCATCTCCCGCAGAAATTGCAAACTGGGCCAAACAGGAGGTTAAAGGCACTGACTCTCCAAGTGGGGAGAGTGTTAGTAAAGCGTCTGGAATGTTGCACCCGAGTACCAGGGGAGGAAAACTGAGACATATTTGAACACGTCTCCCGTTCACATGGTTGATCATACTTGGGTTCCATGTGCATGTTTTAGCTGAAGGAAGAATACCTTAAACCTGGAGAGTTAAGACCCGTGTAATGGGTACCATGCAATATGACTTCAAAGGGTCTTCATTTGCTCACCGAACCTCTCCAATCCTATCACTGCTGCGTTTATGCCCCTGTACACATGCTTGATTCTCTTTCGGAGACATAGCAATCCATAGGTTTGAAGATACTTACTAGTCAGGTACATTCTTAGGCGTTTAATATGCGGTGTTGAGTCCATTTCGTTGAGCAAGAAGTAGCTCTTGTTTATTCCATATTTGACTTAAGGAACTTTATCTGTGCTCATTTCAATCTCTGGTTTTATGCAGCACCCCAACTCACCTTTCCCCTTAAGCAAGCATAAGTTGGTTTTCTAAATTTGAGACCCTGTTCTGTTTTGGAATTCAGTTCCTGTGTAGCCAAGTTTACATTCCGTGTATTACTGATATCTTATGATGTTTCTTTTTCTGTGTGACTTACTTCAGTTAGAATCATCATACCTGAATCCACTCATTGTGCTGCTAAGGGCCTGATGACACAGATTTCATTGCTGAGTGATATTGCTTTGTAAGTAAATAGCACAACTTCTTTATCCATTTTTTACTTTCTGCGATGTTGAACTTGTACTGTAAAGGAGGTTCTTGTAAACAGAGGCGACCCAAACTTTGGGGTGGCTGTGTCTTTTTGATTTTAATTTCCCTATGCTATAGGACCATAAGTGGCAGTGCCCTAGGCTCTGTTGCTTTGTTTTTTAGATGTTTCAGGAAACACCATACACTTCTCCCGAGTGTCTGTTGGCAATTTACATCCCGCCCATCAGCATAACAAGGCTCCCAGTTCTCCATGGCCTGTCCTGCGTTTCTGGATTTTACACTTTTTTCAGATGGCTCTTTTGACCGGGGGGAAGTGAGACTTCATTGTAGTGCAGATTTCCTTTGCAAGCTTGCTTGGTTGGCCAAAAAGTGCGTATGCGTTTTTTCCTGAATATATTCAGGAAAAAATGCATACGCCCTTTTTGGCCAAGTGCATCATTGTGGACGTTCTGCCTCTTTTCCTATGCTTTCAATGCAATTCCAGTCTACCTCCTGAAATCGGTTTCCTGCAATTCTGCCCCGCTTTCAAGTCCTCTTGGCAGCCTTACTTCAGTCTATTTTTGGACGATAGCTGTCATTTATAACTCTGCAGGTTTGTGAATTACAGTGCCCCTGAGCTCCTTTCTTCAACTCGCTTTCTTGTGACCTGGCCGCAACACCGCAGGATGGCTTCAGGCCCTAATCTGGTTCCGGCACGGCACGCTGAGCCTTTGGTTATTTCCTCTTCCTGGTGGGAAATGAGAGTTAAATTTGCCCGTCCAGACACCTCCAGCTAGCCTCTCATTGGTTCTCGCTATTCCTGTTCATCTTCCGCAGAAATTGCAAACTGGGCCAAACAGGAGGTTAAAGGCACTGACTCTCCAAGTGGGGAGAGTGTTAGTAAAGCGTCTGGAATGTTGCACCCGAGTACCAGGGGAGGAAAACTGAGACATATTTGAACACGTCTCCCGTTCACATGGTTGATCATACTTGGGTTCCACATGCATGTTTTAGCTGAAGGAAGAATACCTTAAACCTGGAGAGTTAAGACCCGTGTAATGGGTACCATGCAATATGACTTCAAAGGGTCTTCATTTGCTCACCGAACCTCTCCAATCCTATCACTGCTGCGTTTATGCCCCTGTACACATGCTTGATTCTCTTTCGGAGACATAGCAATCCATAGGTTTGAAGATACTTACTAGTCAGGTACATTCTTAGGCGTTTAATATGCGGTGTTGAGTCCATTTCGTTGAGCAAGGAGTAGCTCTTGTTTATTCCATATTTGACTTAAGGAACTTTATCTGTGCTCATTTCAATCTCTGGTTTTATGCAGCACCCCAACTCACCTTTACCCTTAAGCAAGCATAAGTTGGTTTTCTAAATTTGAGACCCTGTTCTGTTCTGTAATTCAGTTCCTGTGTAGCCAAGTTTACATTCCGTGTATTACTGATATCTTATGATGTTTCTTTTTCTGTGTGACTTACTTCAGTTAGAATCATCATACCTGAATCCACTCATTGTGCTGCTACGGGCCTGATGACACAGATTTCATTGCTGAGTGATATTGCTTTGTAAGTAAATACCACAACTTCTTTATCCATTTTTCACTTTCTGCGATGTTGAACTTGTACTGTAAACGAGGTTCTTGTAAACAGAGCCGTTCCACACTTTGGGGTGGCTGTGTCTTTTTGATTTTAATTTCCCTAAGCTATAGGACCATAAGTGGCAGTGACCTAGGCTCTGTTGCTTTGTTTTTTAGATGTTTCAGGAAACACCATACACTTCTCCCCAGTGTCTGTTGGCAATTTACATCCCGCCCATCAGCATAACAAGGCTCCCAGTTCTCCATGGCCTGTCCTGCCTTTCTGGATTTTACACTTTTTTCAGATGGCCCTTTTGACCGGGGGGAAGTGAGACTTCATTGTAGTGCAGATTTCCTTTGCAAGCTTGCTTGGTTGGCCAAAAAGGGCGTATGCGTTTTTTCCTGAATATATTCAGGAAAAAACGCATACGCCCTTTTTGGCCAAGTGCATCATTGTGGACGTTCTGCCTCTTTTCCTATGCTTTCAATGCAATTCCAGTCTACCTCCTGAAATCGGTTTCCTGCAATTCTGCCCCGCTTTCAAGTCCTCTTGGCAGCCTTACTTCAGTCTATTTTTGGACGATAGCTGTCATTTATAACTCTGCAGGTTTGTGAATTACAGTGCCCCTGAGCTCCTTTCTTCAACTCGCTTTCTTGTGACCTGGCCGCAACACTGCAGGATATCTTCAGGCCCTAATCTGGTTCCGGTACGGCATGCTGAGCCTTTGGTTATTTCCTCTTCCTGGTGGGAAATGAGAGTTAAATTTGCCCGTCCAGACACCTCCAGCTAGCCTCTCATTGGTTCTCGCTATTCCTGTTCATCTTCCGCAGAAATTGCAAACTGGGCCAAACAAGAGGTTAAAGGCGTTGACTCTCCAAGTGGGGAGAGTGTTAGTAAAGCGTCTGCAATGTTGCACCCGAGTACCAGGGGAGGAAAACTGAGACATATTTGAACACGTCTCCCGTTCACATGGTTGATCATACTTGGGTTCCACATGCATGTTTTAGCTGAAGGAAGAATACCTAAAACCTGGGTAGTTGAAACCCGTGGAATGGGTACCATGCAATATGACTTCAAAGGGTCTTCATTTGCTCACCGAACCTCTCCAATCCTATCACTGCTGCGTTTATGCCCCTGTACACATGCTTGATTCTCTTTCGGAGACATAGCAATCCATAGGTTTTAAGATACTTACTAGTCAGGTACATTCTTAGGCGTTTAATATGCGGTGTTGAGTCCATTTCGTTGAGCAAGGAGTAGCTCTTGTCTATTCCATATTTGGCTTAAGGAACTTTATCTGTGCTCATTTCAATCTCTGGTTTTATGCAGCACCCCAACTCACCTTTACCCTTAAGCAAGCATAAGTTGGTTTTCTAAATTTGAGTCCCTGTTCTGTTCTGTAATTCAGTTCCTTTGTAGCCAAGTTTACATTCCGTGTATTACTGATATCTTATGATGTTTCTTTTTCTGTGTGACTTACTTCAGTTAGAATCATCATACCTGAATCCACTCATTGTGCTGCTAAGTGCCTGATGACACAGATTTCATTGCTGAGTGATATTGCTTTGTAAGTAAATACCACAAGTTCTTTATCCATTTTTCACTTTCTGTGATGTTGAACTTGTACTGTAAACGAGGTTCTTGTAAACAGAGCCGTTCCAAACTTTGGGGTGGCTGTGTCTTTTTGATTTTAATTTCCCTAAGCTATAGGACCATAAGTGGAAGTGCCCTAGTTTCTGTTGCTTTGTTTTTTAGATGTTTCAGGAAACACCATACACTTCTCCCGAGTGGTTGTTGGCAATTTACATCCCGCCCATCAGCATAACAAGGCTCCCAGTTCTCCATGGCCTGTCCTGCCTTTCTGGATTTTACACTTTTTTCAGATGGCCCTTTTGACCGGGGGAAAGTGAGACTTCATTGTAGTGCAGATTTCCTTTGCAAGCTTGCTTGGTTGGCCAAAAAGGGCGTATGCGTTTTTTCCTGAATATATTCAGGAAAAAACGCATACGCCCTTTTTGGCCAAGTGCATCATTGTGGACGTTCTGCCTCTTTTCCTATGCTTTCAATGCAATTCCAGTCTACCTCCTGAAATCGGTTTCCTGCAATTCTGCCCCGCTTTCAAGTCCTCTTGGCAGCCTTACTTCAGTCTATTTTTGGACGATAGCTGTCATTTATAACTCTGCAGGTTTGTGAATTACAGTGCCCCTGAGCTCCTTTCTTCAACTCGCTTTCTTGTGACCTGGCCGCAACACTGCAGGATATCTTCAGGCCCTAATCTGGTTCCGGTACGGCACGCTGAGCCTTTGGTTATTTCCTCTTCCTGGTGGGAAATGAGAGTTAAATTTGCCCGTCCAGACACCTCCAGCTAGCCTCTCATTGGTTCTCGCTATTCCTGTTCATCTTCCGCAGAAATTGCAAACTGGGCCAAACAAGAGGTTAAAGGCGCTGACTCTCCAAGTGGGGAGAGTGTTAGTAAAGCGTCTGGAATGTTGCACCCGAGTACCAGGGGAGGAAAACTGAGACATATTTGAACACGTCTCCCGTTCACATGGTTGAGCATACTTGGGTTCCACATGCATGTTTTAGCTGAAGGAAGAATACCTTAAACATGGAGAGTTGAGACCCGTGAAATGGGTACCATGCAATATGACTTCAAAGGGTCTTCATTTGCTCACCGAACCTCTCCAATCCTATCACTGCTGCGTTTATGCCCCTGTACACACGCTTGATTCTCTTTTGGAGACATAGAAATCCATAGGTTTTAAGATACTTACTAGTCAGGTACATTCTTAGGCGTTTAATATGGGGTGTTGAGTCCATTTCGTTGAGCAAGGAGTAGCTCTTGTCTATTCCATATTTGGCTTAAGGAACTTTATCTGTGCTCCTTTCAATCTCTAGTTTTATACAGGAACCCAACTCACCTTTCCCCTTAAGCAAGCATAAGTTGGTTTTCTAAATTTGAGACCCTGTTCTGTTTTGGAATTCAGTTCCTGTGTAGCCAAGTTTACATTCCGTGTATTAGTGATATCTTATGATGTTTCTTTTTCTGTGTGACTTATTTCAGTTAGAATCATCGTACCTGAATCTACTCATTATGCTGCTACGGGCCTGATGACATAGATTTCATTGCTGAGTGATACTGCATTGTACGTAAGTACCACAAGTTCTTTATCCATTTTTCACTTTCTGCGATGTTGAACTTGTACTGTAAACGAGGTTCTTGTAAACAGAGCCGTTCCAAACTTTGGGGTGGCTGTGTCTTTTTGATTTTAATTTCCCTAAGCTATAGGACCATAAGTGGAAGTGCCCTAGGCTCTGTTGCTTTGTTTTTTAGATGTTTCAGGGAACACCATACACTTCTCCCGAGTGTCTGTTGGCAATTTACATCCCGCCCATCAGCATAACAAGGCTCCCAGTTCTCCATGGCCTGTCCTGCCTTTCTGGATTTTACACTTTTTTCAGATGGCCCTTTTGACCGGGGGGAAGTGAGACTTCATTGTAGTGCAGATTTCCTTTGCAAGCTTGCTTGGTTGGCCATAAAGGGCGTATGCGTCTTTTCCTGAATATATTCAGGAAAAAACGCATACGCCCTTTTTGGCCAAGTGCATCATTGTGGACGTTCTGCCTCTTTTCCTATGCTTTCAATGCAATTCCAGTCTACCTCCTGAAATCGGTTTCCTGCAATTCTGCCCTGCTTTCAAGTCCTCTTGGCAGCCTTACTTCAGTCTATTTTTGGACGATAGCTGTCATTTATAACTCTGCAGGTTTGTGAATTACAGTGCCCCTGAGCTCCTTTCTTCAACTCGCTTTCTTGTGACCTGGCCGCAACACCGCAGGATGGCTTCAGGACCTAATCTGGTTCCGGCACGGCACGCTGAGCCTTTGGTTAATTCCTCTTCCTGGTGGGAAATGAGAGTTAAATTTGCCCGTCCAGACACCTCCAGCTAGTCTCTCATTGGTTCTCGCTATTCCTGTTCATCTTCCGCAGAAATTGCAAACTGGGCCAAACAGGAGGTTAAAGGGACTGACTCTCCAAGTGGGGAGAGTGTTAGTAAAGCGTCTGGAATGTTGCACCCGAGTACCAGGGTACAAAAACTGAGACATATTTGAACACGTCTCCCGATCACATGGTTGATCATACTCTAGGTTCCACTTGCATGTTTTAGCTGAAGGAAGAATACCTTAAACGTGGGTAGTTGAAACCCGTGGAATGGGTACCATGCAATATGACTTCAAAGTGTCTTCATTTGCGCACCGAACCTCTGCAATCCTATCACTGCTGCGTTTATGCCCCTGTACACATGCTTGATTCTCTTTTGGAGACATAGCAATCCATAGGTTTTAAGATACTTACTAGTCAGGAACATTCTTAGGCGTTTAATATGGGGTGTTGAGTCCATTTCGTTGAGCAAGGAGTAGCTCTTGTCTATTCCATATTTGGCTTAAGGAACTTTATCTGTGCTCATTTCAATCTCTGGTTTTATGCAGCACCCCAACTCACCTTTCCCCTTAAGCAAGCATAAGTTGGTTTTCTAAATTTGAGACCCTGTTCTGTTCTGTAATTCAGTTCCTGTGTAGCCAAGTTTACATTCCGTGTATTAGTGATATCTTATGATGTTTCTTTTTTTGTGTGACTTACTTCAGTTAGAATCATCATACCTGAATCCACTCATTGTGATGCTAAGGGTCTGATGACATAGATTTCATTGCTGAGTGATATTGCTTTGTAAGTGAATACCACAACTTCTTTATCCATTTTTCACTTTCTGCGATGTTGAACTTGTATTGTAAACGAGGTTCTTGTAAACAGAGCCGTTCCAAACTTTGGGGTGGCTGTGTCTTTTTGATTTTAATTTCCCTAAGCTATAGGACCATAAGTGGAAGTGCCCTAGGCTCTGTTGCTTTGTTTTTTAGATGTTTCAGGAAACACCATACACTTCTCCAGAGTGGTTGTTGGCAATTTACATCCCACCCATCAGCATAACAAGGCTCCCAGTTCTCCATGGCCTGTCCTGCCTTTCTGGATTTTACACTTCTTTCAGATGGCCCTTTTGACCGGGGGGAAGTGAGACTTCATTGTAGTGCAGATTTCCTTTGCAAGCTTGCTTGGTTGGCCAAAAAGGGCGTATGCGTTTTTTCCTGAATATATTCAGGAAAAAACGCATACGCCCTTTTTGGCCAAGTGCATCATTGTGGACGTTCTGCCTCTTTTCCTATGCTTTCAATGCAATTCCAGTCTACCTCCTGAAATCGGTTTCCTGCAATTCTGCCCCGCTTTCAAGTCCTCTTGGCAGCCTTACTTCAGTATATTTTTGGACGATAGCTGTCATTTATAACTCTGCAGGTTTGTGAACTACAGTGCCCCTGAGCTCCTTTGTTCAACTCGCTTTCTTTTGAGCTGGCCGCAACACCGCAGGATGGCTTCAGGCCCTAATCTGGTTCCGGTACGGCACGCTGAGCCTTTGGTTATTTCCTCTTCCTGGTGGGAAATGAGAGTTAAATTTGCCCGTCCAGACACCTCCAGCTAGCCTCTCATTGGTTCTCGCTATTCCTGTTCATCTTCCGCAGAAATTGCAAACTGGGCCAAACAGGAGGTTAAAGGCGCTGACTCTCCAAGTGGGGAGAGTGTTAGTAAAGCGTCTGGAATGTTGCACCCGAGTACCAGGGGAGGAAAACTGAGACATATTTGAACACGTCTCCCGTTCACATGGTTGATCATACTTGGGTTCCACATGCATGTTTTAGCTGAAGGAAGAATACCTAAAACCTGGGTAGTTGAAACCCGTGGAATGGGTACCATGCAATATGACTTCAAAGGGTCTTCATTTGCTCACCGAACCTCTGCAATCCTATCACTGCTGCGTTTATGCCCCTATACACATGCTTGATTCTCTTTTGGAGACATAGCAATCCATAGGTTTTAAGATACTTACTAGTCAGGTACATTCTTAGGCGTTTAATATGCGGTGTTGAGTCCATTTCGTTGAGCAAGGAGTAGCTCTTGTCTATTCCATATTTGGCTTAAGGAACTTTATCTGTGCTCATTTCAATCTCTGGTTTTATGCAGCAACCCAACTCACCTTTACCCTTAAGCAAGCATAAGTTGGTTTTCTAAATTTGAGACCCTGTTCTGTTTTGGAATTCAGTTCCTGTGTAGCCAAGTTTACATTCCGTGTATTACTGATATCTTATGATGTTTCTTTTTCTGTGTGACTTATTTCAGTTAGAATCATCGTACCTGAATCTACTCATTATGCTGCTACGGGCCTGATGACATAGATTTCATTGCTGAGTGATACTGCATTGTACGTAAGTACCACAAGTTCTTTATCCATTTTTCACTTTCTGCGATGTTGAACTTGTACTGTAAACGAGGTTCTTGTAAACAGAGCCGTTCCAAACTTTGGGGTGGCTGTGTCTTTTTGATTTTAATTTCCCTAAGCTATAGGACCATAAGTGGAAGTGCCCTAGGCTCTGTTGCTTTGTTTTTTAGATGTTTCAGGAAACACCATACACTTCTCCCAAGTGTCTGTTGGCAATTTACATCCCGCCCATCAGCATAACAAGGCTCCCAGTTCTCAATGGCCTGTTGCCTTTCTGGATTTTACACTTTTTTCAGATGGCCCTTTTGACCGGGGGGAAGTGAGACTTCATTGTAGTGCAGATTTCCTTTGCAAGCTTGCTTGGTTGGCCAAAAAGGGCGTATGCGTTTTTTCCTGAATATATTCAGGAAAAAACGCATACGCCCTTTTTGGCCAAGTGCATCATTGTGGACGTTCTGCCTCTTTTCCTATGCTTTCAATGCAATTCCAGTCTACCTCCTGAAATCGGTTTCCTGCAATTCTGCCCTGCTTTCAAGTCCTCTTGGCAGCCTTACTTCAGTCTATTTTTGGACGATAGCTGTCATTTATAACTCTGCAGGTTTGTGAATTACAGTGCCCCTGAGCTCCTTTCTTCAACTCGCTTTCTTGTGACCTGGCCGCAACACCGCAGGATGGCTTCAGGACCTAATCTGGTTCCGGCACGGCACGCTGAGCCTTTGGTTAATTCCTCTTCCTGTTGGGAAATGAGAGTTAAATTTGCCCGTCCAGACACCTCCAGCTAGTCTCTCATTGGTTCTCGCTATTCCTGTTCATCTTCCGCAGAAATTGCAAACTGGGCCAAACAGGAGGTTAAAGGGACTGACTCTCCAAGTCGGGAGAGTGTTAGTAAAGCGTCTGGAATGTTGCACCCGAGTACCAGGGTACAAAAACTGAGACATATTTGAACACGTCTCCCGATCACATGGTTGATCATACTCTAGGTTCCACTTGCATGTTTTAGCTGAAGGAAGAATACCTTAAACCTGGGTAGTTGAAACCCGTGGAATGGGTACCATGCAATATGACTTCAAAGTGTCTTCATTTGCGCACCGAACCTCTCCAATCCTATCACTGCTGCGTTTATGCCCCTGTACACATGCTTGATTCTCTTTTGGAGACATAGCAATCCATAGGTTTTAAGATACTTACTAGTCAGGAACATTCTTAGGCGTTTAATATGGGGTGTTGAGTCCATTTCGTTGAGCAAGGAGTAGCTCTTGTCTATTCCATATTTGGCTTAAGGAACTTTATCTGTGCTCATTTCAATCTCTGGTTTTATGCAGCACCCCAACTCACCTTTCCCCTTAAGCAAGCATAAGTTGGTTTTCTAAATTTGAGACCCTGTTCTGTTCTGTAATTCAGTTCCTGTGTAGCCAAGTTTACATTCCGTGTATTAGTGATATCTTATGATGTTTCTTTTTTTGTGTGACTTACTTCAGTTAGAATCATCATACCTGAATCCACTCATTGTGATGCTAAGGGTCTGATGACATAGATTTCATTGCTGAGTGATATTGCTTTGTAAGTGAATACCACAACTTCTTTATCCATTTTTCACTTTCTGCGATGTTGAACTTGTATTGTAAACGAGGTTCTTGTAAACAGAGCCGTTCCAAACTTTGGGGTGGCTGTGTCTTTTTGATTTTAATTTCCCTAAGCTATAGGACCATAAGTGGAAGTGCCCTAGGCTCTGTTGCTTTGTTTTTTAGATGTTTCAGGAAACACCATACACTTCTCCAGAGTGGTTGTTGGCAATTTACATCCCACCCATCAGCATAACAAGGCTCCCAGTTCTCCATGGCCTGTCCTGCCTTTCTGGATTTTACACTTTTTTCAGATGGCCCTTTTGACCGGGGGGAAGTGAGACTTCATTGTAGTGCAGATTTCCTTTGCAAGCTTGCTTGGTTGGCCAAAAAGGGCGTATGCGTTTTTTCCTGAATATATTCAGGAAAAAACGCATACGCCCTTTTTGGCCAAGTGCATCATTGTGGACGTTCTGCCTCTTTTCCTATGCTTTCAATGCAATTCCAGTCTACCTCCTGAAATCGGTTTCCTGCAATTCTGCCCCGCTTTCAAGTCCTCTTGGCAGCCTTACTTCAGTATATTTTTGGACGATAGCTGTCATTTATAACTCTGCAGGTTTGTGAACTACAGTGCCCCTGAGCTCCTTTGTTCAACTCGCTTTCTTTTGAGCTGGCCGCAACACCGCAGGATGGCTTCAGGCCCTAATCTGGTTCCGGTACGGCACGCTGAGCCTTTGGTTATTTCCTCTTCCTGGTGGGAAATGAGAGTTAAATTTGCCCGTCCAGACACCTCCAGCTAGCCTCTCATTGGTTCTCGCTATTCCTGTTCATCTTCCGCAGAAATTGCAAACTGGGCCAAACAGGAGGTTAAAGGCGCTGACTCTCCAAGTGGGGAGAGTGTTAGTAAAGCGTCTGGAATGTTGCACCCGAGTACCAGGGGAGGAAAACTGAGACATATTTGAACACGTCTCCCGTTCACATGGTTGATCATACTTGGGTTCCACATGCATGTTTTAGCTGAAGGAAGAATACCTAAAACCTGGGTAGTTGAAACCCGTGGAATGGGTACCATGCAATATGACTTCAAAGGGTCTTCATTTGCTCACCGAACCTCTGCAATCCTATCACTGCTGCGTTTATGCCCCTATACACATGCTTGATTCTCTTTTGGAGACATAGCAATCCATAGGTTTTAAGATACTTACTAGTCAGGTACATTCTTAGGCGTTTAATATGCGGTGTTGAGTCCATTTCGTTGAGCAAGGAGTAGCTCTTGTCTATTCCATATTTGGCTTAAGGAACTTTATCTGTGCTCATTTCAATCTCTGGTTTTATGCAGCAACCCAACTCACCTTTACCCTTAAGCAAGCATAAGTTGGTTTTCTAAATTTGAGACCCTGTTCTGTTTTGGAATTCAGTTCCTGTGTAGCCAAGTTTACATTCCGTGTATTACTGATATCTTATGATGTTTCTTTTTCTGTGTGACTTATTTCAGTTAGAATCATCGTACCTGAATCTACTCATTATGCTGCTACGGGCCTGATGACATAGATTTCATTGCTGAGTGATACTGCATTGTACGTAAGTACCACAAGTTCTTTATCCATTTTTCACTTTCTGCGATGTTGAACTTGTACTGTAAACGAGGTTCTTGTAAACAGAGCCGTTCCAAACTTTGGGGTGGCTGTGTCTTTTTGATTTTAATTTCCCTAAGCTATAGGACCATAAGTGGAAGTGCCCTAGGCTCTGTTGCTTTGTTTTTTAGATGTTTCAGGAAACACCATACACTTCTCCCAAGTGTCTGTTGGCAATTTACATCCCGCCCATCAGCATAACAAGGCTCCCAGTTCTCAATGGCCTGTTGCCTTTCTGGATTTTACACTTTTTTCAGATGGCCCTTTTGACCGGGGGGAAGTGAGACTTCATTGTAGTGCAGATTTCCTTTGCAAGCTTGCTTGGTTGGCCAAAAAGGGCGTATGCGTTTTTTCCTGAATATATTCAGGAAAAAACGCATACGCCCTTTTTGGCCAAGTGCATCATTGTGGACGTTCTGCCTCTTTTCCTATGCTTTCAATGCAATTCCAGTCTACCTCCTGAAATCGGTTTCCTGCAATTCTGCCCCGCTTTCAAGTCCTCTTGGCAGCCTTACTTCAGTCTATTTTTGGACGATAGCTGTCATTTATAACTCTGCAGGTTTGTGAATTACAGTGACCCTGAGCTCCTTTCTTCAACTCGCTTTCTTGTGACCTGGCTGCAACACCGCATGATGGCTTCAGGCCCTAATCTGGTTCCGGCCCGGCATGCTGAGCCTTTGGTTAATTCCTCTTCCTGGTGGGAAATGAGAGTTAAATTTGCCCGTCCAGACACCTCCAGCTAGCCTCTCATTGGTTCTCGCTATTCCTGTTCATCTTCCGCAGAAATTGCAAACTGGGCCAAACAGGAGGTTAAAGGGACTGACTCTCCAAGTCGGGAGAGTGTTAGTAAAGCATCTGGAATGTTGCACCCGAGTACCAGGGGAGGAAAACTGAGACATATTTGAACACGTCTCCCGTTCACATGGTTGATCATACTCTGGGTTCCACATGCATGTTTTAGCTGAAGGAAGAATACCTTAAAACTGGAGAGTTGAGACCCGTGTAATGGGTACCATGCAATATAACTTCAAAGGGTCTTCATTTGCTCACCGAACCTCTCCAATCCTATCACTGCTGTGTTTATTCCCCTGTACACACGCTTGATTCTCTTTTGGAGACATAGCAATCCATAGGTTTTAAGATACTTACTAGTCAGGTACATTCTTAGGGGTTTAATATGGGGTTTTGAGTCCATTTCGTTGAGCAAGGAGTAGCTCTTGTCTATTCCATATTTGGCTTAAGGAACTTTATCTGTGCTCATTTCAATCTCTGGTTTTATGCAGCACCTCAACTCACCTTTCCCCTTAAGCAAGCATAAGTTGGTTTTCTAAATTTGAGACCCTGTTCTGTTCTGTAATTCAGTTCCTGTGTAGCCAAGTTTACATTCCGTGTATTACTGATATCTTATGATGTTTCTTTTTCTGTGTGACTTATTTCAGTTAGAATCATCATACCTGAATCCACTCATTGTGATGCTAAGGGCCTGATGACATAGAATTCATTGCTGAGTGATATTGCTTTGTAAATAATACCACAACTTCTTTATCCATTTTTCACTTTCTGCGATGTTGAACTTGTACTGTAAACGAGGTTCTTGTAAACAGAGGCATCCCAAACTTTGGGGTGGCTGTGTCTTTTTGATTTTAATTTCCCTAAGCTATAGGACCATAAGTGGCAGTGCCCTAGGCTCTGTTGCTTTGTTTTTTAGATGTTTCAGGAAACACCATACACTTCTCCCAAGTGTCTGTTGGCAATTTACATCCCGCCCATCAGCATAACAAGGCTCCCAGTTCTCCATGGCCTGTCCTGCCTTTCTGGATTTTACACTTTTTTCAGATGGCCCTTTTGACCGGGGGGAAGTGAGACTTCATTGTAGTGCAGATTTCCTTTGCAAGCTTGCTTGGTTGGCCAAAAAGGGCGTATGCGTTTTTTCCTGAATATATTCAGGAAAAAACGCATACGCCCTTTTTGGCCAAGTGCATCATTGTGGACGTTCTGCCTCTTTTCCTATGCTTTCAATGCAATTCCAGTCTACCTCCTGAAATCGGTTTCCTGCAATTCTGCCCCGCTTTCAAGTCCTCTTGGCAGCCTTACTTCAGTCTATTTTTGGACGATAGCTGTCATTTATAACTCTGCAGGTTTGTGCATTACAGTGCCCCTGAACTCCTTTCTTCAACTCGCTTTCTTGTGACCTGGCCGCAACACCGCAGGATGGCTTCAGGCCCTAATCTGGTTCCGGCATGGCACGCTGAGCCTTTGGTTATTTCCTCTTCCTGGTGGGAAATGAGAGTTAAATTTGCCCGTCCAGACACCTGCAGCTAGTCTCTCATTGGTTCTCGCTATTCCTGTTCATCTTCCGCAGAAATTGCAAACTGGGCCAAACAGGAGGTTAAAGGGACTGACTCTCCAAGTCGGGAGAGTGTTAGTAAAGCGTCTGGAATGTTGCACCCGAGTACCAGGGGAGGAAAACTGAGACATATTTGAACACGTCTCCCGTTCACATGGTTGACCATACTTGGGTTCCACATGCATGTTTTAGCTGAAGGAAGAATACCTTAAACCTGGAGAGTTAAGACCCGTGTAATGGGTACCATGCAATATGACTTCAAAGGGTCTTCATTTGCTCACCGAACTTCTCCAATCCTATCACTGCTGCGTTTATGCCCCTGTACACATGCTTGATTCTCTTTTAGAAACATAGCAATCCATAGGTTTTTAAGATACTTACTAGTCAGGTACATTCTTAGGCGTTTAATATGCGGTGTTGAGTCCATTTCGTTGAGCAAGGAGTAGCTCTTGTCTATTCCATATTTGACTTAAGGAACTTTATCTGTGCTCATTTCAATCTCTGGTTTTATGCAGCACCCCAACTCACCTTTCCCCTTAAGCAAGCATAAGTTGGTTTTCTAAATTTGAGACCCTGTTCTGTTCTGTAATTCAGTTCCTGTGTAGCCAAGTTTACATTCCGTGTATTACTGATATCTTATGATGTTTCTTTTTCTGTGTGACTTACTTCAGTTAGAATCATCATACCTGAATCCACTCATTGTGCTGCTAAGGGCCTGATGACACAGATTTCATTGCTGAGTGATATTGCTTTGTAAGTAAATACCACAACTTCTTTATCCATTTTTCACTTTCTGCGGTGTTGAACTTGTACTGTAAACGAGGTTCTTGTAAACAGAGGCGTCCCAAACTTTGGGGTGGCTGTGTCTTTTTGATTTTAATTTCCCTAAGCTATA
Source organism: Stenella coeruleoalba (assembly GCF_951394435.1). Classification (NCBI taxonomy): domain Eukaryota; kingdom Metazoa; phylum Chordata; class Mammalia; order Artiodactyla; family Delphinidae; genus Stenella; species Stenella coeruleoalba. The sequence goes on along the minus strand of NW_027645992.1, from coordinate 824,800 downwards.
GGACCATAAGTGGAAGTGCCCTAGGTTCTGTTGTTTTGTTTTTTAGATGTTTCAGGAAACACCATACACTTCTCCCGAGTGGTTGTTGGCAATTTACATCCCGCCCATCAGCATAACAAGGCTCCCAGTTCTCCATGGCCTGTCCTGCCTTTCTGGATTTTACACTTTTTTCAGATGGCCCTTTTGACCGGGGGGAAGTGAGACTTCATTGTAGGGCAGATTTCCTTTGCAAGCTTGCTTGGTTGGCCAAAAAGGGCGTATGCGTTTTTTCCTGAATATATTCAGGAAAAAACGCATACACCCTTTTTGGCCAAGTGCATCATTGTGGACGTTCTGCCTCTTTTCCTATGCTTTCAATGCAATTCCAGTCTACCTCCTGAAATCGGTTTCCTGCAATTCTGCCCCGCTTTCAAGTCCTCTTGGCAGCCTTACTTCAGTCTATTTTTGGACGATAGCTGTCATTTATAACTCTGCAGGTTTGTGAATTACAGTGCCCCTGAGCTCCTTTCTTCAACTCGCTTTCTTGTGACGTGGCCGCAACACCGCAGGATGGCTTCAGGCCCTAATCTGGTTCCGGCCCAGCATGCTGAGCCTTTGGTTAATTCCACTTCCTGGTGGGAAATGAGAGTTAAATTTGCCCGTCCAGACACCTCCAGCTAGCCTCTCATTGGTTCTCGCTATTTCTGTTCATCTTCCGCAGAAATTGCAAACTGGGCCAAACAGGAGGTTAAAGGGACTGACTCTCCAAGTGGGGAGAGTGTTAGTAAAAAGTCTGGAATGTTGCACCCGAGTACTAGGGGAGGAAAACTGAGACATATTTGAACACGTCTCCCGTTCACATGGTTGATCATACTTGGGTTCCACATGCATGTTTTAGCTGAAGGAAGAATACCTTAAACCTGGAGAGTTGAGACCCGTGTAATGGGTACCATGCAATATGACTTCAAACGGTCTTCATTTGCTCACCGAACCTCTCCAATCCTATCACTGCTGCGTTTATGCCCCTGTACACATGCTTGATTCTCTTTCGGAGACATAGCAATCCATAGGTTTTAAGATACTTACTAGTCAGGTACATTCTTAGGCGTTTAATATGCGGTGTTGAGTCCATTTCGTTGAGCAAGGAGTAGCTCTTGTCTATTCCATATTTGGCTTAAGGAACTTTATCTGTGCTCATTTCAATCTCTGGTTTTATGCAGCACCCCAACTCACCTTTACCCTTAAGCAAGCATAAGTTGGTTTTCTAAATTTGAGACCCTGTTCTGTTCTGTAATTCAGTTCCTGTGTAGCCAAGTTTACATTCCATGTATTACTGATATCTTATGATGTTTCTTTTTCTGTGTGACTTATTTCAGTTAGAATCATCATACCTGAATCCACTCATTGTGCTGCTAAGGGCCTGATGACACAGATTTCATTGCTGAGTGATATTGCTTTGTAAGTAAATACCACAACTTCTTTATCCATTTTTCACTTTCTGCGATGTTGTACTTGTACTGTAAACGAGGTTCTTGTAAACAGAGCCGTTCCAAACTTTGGGGTGGCTGTGTCTTTTTGATTTTAATTTCCCTAAGCTATAGGACCATAAGTGGAAGTGCCCTAGGTTCTGTTGCTTTGTTTGTTAGATGTTTCAGGAAACACCATACACTTCTCCCGAGTGGTGGTTGGCAATTTACATCCCGCCCATCAGCATAACAAGGCTCCCAGTTCTCAATGGCCTGTTGCCTTTCTGGATTTTACACTTTTTTCAGATGGCCCTTTTGACCGGGGGGAAGTGAGACTTCATTGTAGTGCAGATTTCCTTTGCAAGCTTGCTTGGTTGGCCAAAAAGGGCGTATGCGTTTTTTCCTGAATATATTCAGGAAAAAACGCATACGCCCTTTTTGGCCAAGTGCATCATTGTGGACGTTCTGCCTCTTTTCCTATGCTTTCAATGCAATTCCAGTCTACCTCCTGAAATCGGTTTCCTGCAATTCTGCCCCGCTTTCAAGTCCTCTTGGCAGCCTTACTTCAGTCTATTTTTGGACGATAGCTGTCATTTATAACTCTGCAGGTTTGTGAATTACAGTGCCCCTGAGCTCCTTTCTTCAACTCGCTTTCTTGTTACCTGGCTGCAACACCGCATGATGGCTTCAGGCCCTAATCTGGTTCCGGCCCGGCATGCTGAGCCTTTGGTTAATTCCTCTTCCTGGTGGGAAATGAGAGTTAAATTTGCCCGTCCAGACACCTGCAGCTAGCCTCTCATTGGTTCTCGCTATTCCTGTTCATCTTCCGCAGAAATTGCAAACTGGGCCAAACAGGAGGTTAAAGGCGCTGACTCTCAAAGTGGGGAGAGTGTTAGTAAAGCGTCTGGAATGTTGCACCCGAGTACCAGGGGAGGAAAACTGAGACATATTTGAACACGTCTCCCGTTCACATGGTTGATCATACTCTGGGTTCCACATGCATGTTTTAGCTGAAGGAAGAATACCTTAAAACTGGAGAGTTGAGACCCGTGTAATGGGTACCATGCAATATAACTTCAAAGGGTCTTCATTTGCTCACCGAACCTCTCCAATCCTATCACTGCTGTGTTTATTCCCCTGTACACACGCTTGATTCTCTTTTGGAGACATAGCAATCCATAGGTTTTAAGATACTTACTAGTCAGGTACATTCTTAGGGGTTTAATATGGGGTTTTGAGTCCATTTCGTTGAGCAAGGAGTAGCTCTTGTCTATTCCATATTTGGCTTAAGGAACTTTATCTGTGCTCATTTCAATCTCTGGTTTTATGCAGCACCCCAAATCACCTTTCCCCTTATGCAAGCATAAGTTGGTTTTCTAAATTTGAGACCCTGTTCTGTTCTGTAATTCAGTTCCTGTGTAGCCAAGTTTACATTCCGTGTATTACTGATATCTTATGATGTTTCTTTTTCTGTGTGACTTATTTCAGTTAGAATCATCATACCTGAATCCACTCATTTTGATGCTAAGGGCCTGATGAGATAGAATTCATTGCTGAGTGATATTGCTTTGTAAATAATACCACAACTTCTTTATCCATTTTTCACTTTCTGCGATGTTGAACTTGTACTGTAAACGAGGTTCTTGTAAACAGAGGCATCCCAAACTTTAGGGTGGCTGTGTCTTTTTGATTTTAATTTCCCTAAGCTATAGGACCATAAGTGGCAGTGCCCTAGGCTCTGTTGCTTTGTTTTTTAGATGTTTCAGGAAACACCATACACTTCTCCCAAGTGTCTGTTGGCAATTTACATCCCGCCCATCAGCATAACAAGGCTCCCAGTTCTCCATGGCCTGTCCTGCCTTTCTGGATTTTACACTTTTTTCAGATGGCCCTTTTGACCGGGGGGAAGTGAGACTTCATTGTAGTGCAGATTTCCTTTGCAAGCTTGCTTGGTTGGCCAAAAAGGGCGTATGCGTTTTTTCCTGAATATATTCAGGAAAAAACGCATACGCCCTTTTTGGCCAAGTGCATCATTGTGGACGTTCTGCCTCTTTTCCTATGCTTTCAATGCAATTCCAGTCTACCTCCTGAAATCGGTTTCCTGCAATTCTACCCCGCTTTCAAGTCCTCTTGGCAGCCTTACTTCAGTCTATTTTTGGACGATAGCTGTCATTTATAACTCTGCAGGTTTGTGCATTACAGTGCCCCTGAACTCCTTTCTTCAACTCGCTTTCTTGTGACCTGGCCGCAACACCGCAGGATGGCTTCAGGCCCTAATCTGGTTCCGGCACGGCACGCTGAGCCTTTGGTTATTTCCTCTTCCTGGTGGGAAATGAGAGTTAAATTTGCCCGTCCAGACACCTGCAGCTAGTCTCTCATTGGTTCTCGCTATTCCTGTTCATCTTCCGCAGAAATTGCAAACTGGGCCAAACAGGAGGTTAAAGGGACTGACTCTCCAACTCGGGAGAGTGTTAGTAAAGCGTCTGGAATGTTGCACCCGAGTACCAGGGGAGGAAAACTGAGACATATTTGAACACGTCTCCCGTTCACATGGTTGACCATACTTGGGTTCCACATGCATGTTTTAGCTGAAGGAAGAATACCTTAAACCTGGAGAGTTAAGACCCGTGTAATGGGTACCATGCAATATGACTTCAAAGGGTCTTCATTTGAGCACCGAACCTCTCCAATCCTATCACTGCTGTGTTTATTCCCCTGTACACACGCTCGATTCTCTTTTGGAGACATAGCAATCCATAGGTTTTAAGATACTTACTAGTCAGGTACATTCTTAGGGGTTTAATATGGGGTTTTGAGTCCATTTCGTTGAGCAAGGAGTAGCTCTTGTCTATTCCATATTTGGCTTAAGGAACTTTATCTGTGCTCATTTCAATCTCTGGTTTTATGCAGCACCCCAACTCACCTTTCCCCTTAAGCAAGCATAAGTTGGTTTTCTAAATTTGAGACCCTGTTCTGTTCTGTAATTCAGTTCCTGTGTAGCCAAGTTTACATTCCGTGTATTACTGATATCTTATGATGTTTCTTTTTCTGTGTGACTTACTTCAGTTAGAATCATCATACCTGAATCCACTCATTGTGCTGCTAAGGGCCTGATGACACAGATTTCATTGCTGAGTGATATTGCTTTGTAAGTAAATACCACAACTTCTTTATCCATTTTTCACTTTCTGCGATGTTGAACTTGTACTGTAAACGAGGTTCTTGTAAACAGAGGCGTCCCAAACTTTGGGGTGGCTGTGTCTTTTTGATTTTAATTTCCCTAAGCTATAGGACCATAAGTGGAAGTGCCCTAGGTTCTGTTGCTTTGTTTTTTAGATGTTTCAGGAAACACCATACACTTCTCCCGAGTGGTTGTTGGCAATTTACATCCCACCCATCAGCATAACAAGGCTCCCAGTTCTCCATGGCCTGTCCTGCCTTTCTGGATTTTACACTTTTTTCAGATGGCCCTTTTGACCGGGGGGAAGTGAGACTTCATTGTAGTGCAGATTTCCTTTGCAAGCTTGCTTGGTTGGCCAAAAAGGGCGTATGCGTTTTTTCCTGAATATATTCAGGAAAAAACGCATACACCCTTTTTGGCCAAGTGCATCATTGTGGACGTTCTGCCTCTTTTCCTATGCTTTCAATGCAATTCCAGTCTACCTCCTGAAATCGGTTTCCTGCAATTCTGCCCCGCTTTCAAGTCCTCTTGGCAGCCTTACTTCAGTCTATTTTTGGACGATAGCTGTCATTTATAACTCTGCAGGTTTGTGAATTACAGTGACCCTGAGCTCCTTTCTTCAACTCGCTTTCTTTTGAGCTGGCCGCAACACCGCAGGATGGCTTCAGGCTCTAATCTGGTTCCGGTACGGCACGCTGAGCCTTTGGTTAATTCCTCTTTCTGGTGGGAAATGAGAGTTAAATTTGCCCGTCCAGACACCTCCAGCTAGCCTCTCATTGGTTCTCGCTATTCCTGTTCATCTTCCGCAGAAATTGCAAACTGGGCCAAACAGGAGGTTAAAGGCGCTGACTCTCCAAGTGGGGAGAGTGTTAGTAAAGCGTCTGGAATGTTGCACCCGAGTACCAGGGGAGGAAAACTGAGACATATTTGAACACGTCTCCCGTTCACATGGTTGATCATACTTGGGTTCCACATGCATATTTTAGCTGAAGGAAGAATACCTTAAACCTGGGTAGTTGAAACCCGTGGAATGGGTACCATGCAATATGACTTCAGAGGGTCTTCATTTGCTCACCGAATCTCTCCAGTCTTATCACTGCTGTGTTTATGCCCCTGTACACATGCTTGATTCTCTTTCGGAGACATAGCAATCCATAGGTTTTAAGATACTTACTAGTCAGGTACATTCTTAGGCGTTTAATATGGGGTGTTGAGTCCATTTCGTTGAGCAAGGAGTAGCTCTGTCTATTCCATATTTGGCTTAAGGAACTTTATCTGTGCTCATTTCAATCTCTGGTTTTATGCAGCACCCCAACTCACCTTTACCCTTAAGCAAGCATAAGTTGGTTTTCTAAATTTGAGACCCTGTTCTGTTCTGTAATTCAGTTCCTGTGTAGGCAAGTTTACATTCCGTGTATTAGTGATATCTTATGATGTTTCTTTTTCTGTGTGACTTATTTCAGTTAGAATCATCATACCTGAATACACTCATTGTGATGCTAAGGGCCTGATGAGATAGAATTCATTGCTGAGTGATATTGCTTTGTAAATAATACCACAACTTCTTTATCCATTTTTCACTTTCTGCGATGTTGAACTTGTACTGTAAACGAGGTTCTTGTAAACAGAGGCATCCCAAACTTTAGGGTGGCTGTGTCTTTTTGATTTTAATTTCCCTAAGCTATAGGACCATAAGTGGCAGTGCCCTAGGCTCTGTTGCTTTGTTTTTTAGATGTTTCAGGAAACACCATACACTTCTCCCAAGTGTCTGTTGGCAATTTACATCCCGCCCATCAGCATAACAAGGCTCCCAGTTCTCCATGGCCTGTCCTGCCTTTCTGGATTTTACACTTTTTTCAGATGGCCCTTTTGACCGGGGGGAAGTGAGACTTCATTGTAGTGCAGATTTCCTTTGCAAGCTTGCTTGGTTGGCCAAAAAGGGCGTATGCGTTTTTTCCTGAATATATTCAGGAAAAAACGCATACGCCCTTTTTGGCCAAGTGCATCATTGTGGACGTTCTGCCTCTTTTCCTATGCTTTCAATGCAATTCCAGTCTACCTCCTGAAATCGGTTTCCTGCAATTCTACCCCGCTTTCAAGTCCTCTTGGCAGCCTTACTTCAGTCTATTTTTGGACGATAGCTGTCATTTATAACTCTGCAGGTTTGTGCATTACAGTGCCCCTGAACTCCTTTCTTCAACTCGCTTTCTTGTGACCTGGCCGCAACACCGCAGGATGGCTTCAGGCCCTAATCTGGTTCCGGCACGGCACGCTGAGCCTTTGGTTATTTCCTCTTCCTGGTGGGAAATGAGAGTTAAATTTGCCCGTCCAGACACCTGCAGCTAGTCTCTCATTGGTTCTCGCTATTCCTGTTCATCTTCCGCAGAAATTGCAAACTGGGCCAAACAGGAGGTTAAAGGGACTGACTCTCCAAGTCGGGAGAGTGTTAGTAAAGCGTCTGGAATGTTGCACCCGAGTACCAGGGGAGGAAAACTGAGACATATTTGAACACGTCTCCCGTTCACATGGTTGACCATACTTGGGTTCCACATGCATGTTTTAGCTGAAGGAAGAATACCTTAAACCTGGAGAGTTAAGACCCGTGTAATGGGTACCATGCAATATGACTTCAAAGGGTCTTCATTTGCTCACCGAACTTCTCCAATCCTATCACTGCTGCGTTTATGCCCCTGTACACATGCTTGATTCTCTTTTAGAGACATAGCAATCCATAGGTTTTTAAGATACTTACTAGTCAGGTACATTCTTAGGCGTTTAATATGCGGTGTTGAGTCCATTTCGTTGAGCAAGGAGTAGCTCTTGTCTATTCCATATTTGACTTAAGGAACTTTATCTGTGCTCATTTCAATCTCTGGTTTTATGCAGCACCCCAACTCACCTTTCCCCTTAAGCAAGCATAAGTTGGTTTTCTAAATTTGAGACCCTGTTCTGTTCTGTAATTCAGTTCCTGTGTAGCCAAGTTTACATTCCGTGTATTACTGATATCTTATGATGTTTCTTTTTCTGTGTGACTTACTTCAGTTAGAATCATCATACCTGAATCCACTCATTGTGCTGCTAAGGGCCTGATGACACAGATTTCATTGCTGAGTGATATTGCTTTGTAAGTAAATACCACAACTTCTTTATCCATTTTTCACTTTCTGCGATGTTGAACTTGTACTGTAAACGAGGTTCTTGTAAACAGAGGCGTCCCAAACTTTGGGGTGGCTGTGTCTTTTTGATTTTAATTTCCCTAAGCTATAGGACCATAAGTGGAAGTGCCCTAGGTTCTGTTGCTTTGTTTTTTAGATGTTTCAGGAAACACCATACACTTCTCCCGAGTGGTTGTTGGCAATTTACATCCCGCCCATCAGCATAACAAGGCTCCCAGTTCTCCATGGCCTGTCCTGCCTTTCTGGATTTTACACTTTTTTCAGATGGCCCTTTTGACCGGGGGGAAGTGAGACTTCATTGTAGTGCAGATTTCCTTTGCAAGCTTGCTTGGTTGGCCAAAAAGGGCGTATGCGTTTTTTCCTGAATATATTCAGGAAAAAACGCATACACCCTTTTTGGCCAAGTGCATCATTGTGGACGTTCTGCCTCTTTTCCTATGCTTTCAATGCAATTCCAGTCTACCTCCTGAAATCGGTTTCCTGCAATTCTGCCCCGCTTTCAAGTCCTCTTGGCAGCCTTACTTCAGTCTATTTTTGGACGATAGCTGTCATTTATAACTCTGCAGGTTTGTGAATTACAGTGACCCTGAGCTCCTTTCTTCAACTCGCTTTCTTTTGAGCTGGCCGCAACACCGCAGGATGGCTTCAGGCTCTAATCTGGTTCCGGCCCGGCACGCTGAGCCTTTGGTTAATTCCTCTTTCTGGTGGGAAATGAGAGTTAAATTTGCCCGTCCAGACACCTCCAGCTAGCCTCTCATTGGTTCTCGCTATTCCTGTTCATCTTCCGCAGAAATTGCAAACTGGGCCAAACAGGAGGTTAAAGGCGCTGACTCTCCAAGTGGGGAGAGTGTTAGTAAAGCGTCTGGAATGTTGCACCCGAGTACCAGGGGAGGAAAACTGAGACATATTTGAACACGTCTCCCGTTCACATGGTTGATCATACTTGGGTTCCACATGCATATTTTAGCTGAAGGAAGAATACCTTAAACCTGGGTAGTTGAAACCCGTGGAATGGGTACCATGCAATATGACTTCAAAGGGTCTTCATTTGCTCACCGAATCTCTCCAGTCTTATCACTGCTGTGTTTATGCCCCTGTACACATGCTTGATTCTCTTTCGGAGACATAGCAATCCATAGGTTTTAAGATACTTACTAGTCAGGTACATTCTTAGGCGTTTAATATGGGGTGTTGAGTCCATTTCGTTGAGCAAGGAGTAGCTCTTGTCTATTCCATATTTGGCTTAAGGAACTTTATCTGTGCTCATTTCAATCTCTGGTTTTATGCAGCACCCCAACTCACCTTTACCCTTAAGCAAGCATAAGTTGGTTTTCTAAATTTGAGACCCTGTTCTGTTCTGTAATTCAGTTCCTGTGTAGGCAAGTTTACATTCCGTGTATTAGTGATATCTTATGATGTTTCTTTTTCTGTGTGACTTATTTCAGTTAGAATCATCATACCTGAATCCACTCATTGCGATGCTAAGGGTCTGATGTCATAGATTTCATTGCTGAGTGATATTGCTTTGTAAGTGAATACCACAACTTCTTTATCCATTTTTCACTTTCTGCGATGTTGAACTTGTACTGTAAACGAGGTTCTTGTAAACAGAGCCGTTCCAAATTTTGGGGTGGCTGTGTCTTTTTGATTTTAATTTCCCTAAGCTATAGGACCATAAGTGGAAGTGCACTAGGCTCTGTTGCTTTGTTTTTTAGATGTTTCAGGAAACACCATACACTTCTCCCAAGTGTCTGTTGGCAATTTACATCCCGCCCATCAGCATAACAAGGCTCCCAGTTCTCAATGGCCTGTTGCCTTTATGGATTTTACACTTTTTTCAGATGGCCCTTTTGACCGGGGGGAAGTGAGACTTCATTGTAGTGCAGATTTCCTTTGCAAGCTTGCTTGGTTGGCCAAAAAGGGCGTATGCGTTTTTTCCTGAATATATTCAGGAAAAAACGCATACGCCCTTTTTGGCCAAGTGCATCATTGTGGACGTTCTGCCTCTTTTCCTATGCTTTCAATGCAATTCCAGTCTACCTCCTGAAATCGGTTTCCTGCAATTCTGCCCCGCTTTCAAGTCCTCTTGGCAGCCTTACTTCAGTCTATTTTTGGACGATAGCTGTCATTTATAACTCTGCAGGTTTGTGAATTACAGTGCCCCTGAGCTCCTTTCTTCAACTCGCTTTCTTGTGACCTGGCTGCAACACCGCATGATGGCTTCAGGCCCTAATCTGGTTCCGGCCCGGCATGCTGAGCCTTTGGTTAATTCCTCTTCCTGGTGGGAAATGAGAGTTAAATTTGCCCGTCCAGACACCTGCAGCTAGCCTCTCATTGGTTCTCGCTATTCCTGTTCATCTTCCGCAGAAATTGCAAACTGGGCCAAACAGGAGGTTAAAGGCGCTGACTCTCCAAGTGGGGAGAGTGTTAGTAAAGCGTCTGGAATGTTGCACCCGAGTACCAGGGGAGGAAAACTGAGACATATTTGAACACGTCTCCCGTTCACATGGTTGATCATACTCTGGGTTCCACATGCATGTTTTAGCTGAAGGAAGAATACCTTAAAACTGGAGAGTTGAGACCCGTGTAATGGGTACCATGCAATATAACTTCAAAGGGTCTTCATTTGCTCACCGAACCTCTCCAATCCTATCACTGCTGTGTTTATTCCCCTGTACACACGCTTGATTCTCTTTTGGAGACATAGCAATCCATAGGTTTTAAGATACTTACTAGTCAGGTACATTCTTAGGGGTTTAATATGGGGTTTTGAGTCCATTTCGTTGAGCAAGGAGTAGCTCTTGTCTATTCCATATTTGGCTTAAGGAACTTTATCTGTGCTCATTTCAATCTCTGGTTTTATGCAGCACCCCAACTCACCTTTCCCCTTATGCAAGCATAAGTTGGTTTTCTAAATTTGAGACCCTGTTCTGTTCTGTAATTCAGTTCCTGTGTAGCCAAGTTTACATTCCGTGTATTACTGATATCTTATGATGTTTCTTTTTCTGTGTGACTTATTTCAGTTAGAATCATCATACCTGAATCCACTCATTGTGATGCTAAGGGCCTGATGACATAGAATTCATTGCTGAGTGATATTGCTTTGTAAGTAAATACCAAAACTTCTTTATCCATTTTTCACTTTCTGCGATGTTGAACTTGTACTGTAAACGAGGTTCTTGTAAACAGAGGCGTCCCAAACTTTGGGGTGGCTGTGTCTTTTTGATTTTAATTTCCCTAATCTATAGGACCATAAGTGGCAGTGTCCTAGGCTCTGTTGCTTTGTTTTTTACATGTTTCAGGAAACACCATACACTTCTCCCGAGTGTCTGTTGGCAATTTACATCCCGCCCATCAGCATAACAAGGCTCCCAGTTCTCCATGGCCTGTCCTGCCTTTCTGGATTTTACACTTTTTTCAGATGGCCCTTTTGACCGGGGGGAAGTGAGACTTCATTGTAGTGCAGATTTCCTTTGCAAGCTTGCTTGGTTGGCCAAAAAGGGCGTATGCGTTTTTTCCTGAATATATTCAGGAAAAAACGCATACGCCCTTTTTGGCCAAGTGCATCATTGTGGACGTTCTGCCTCTTTTCCTATGCTTTCAATGCAATTCCATTCTACCTCCTGAAATCGGTTTCCTGCAATTCTGCCCCGCTTTCAAGTCCTCTTGGCAGCCTTACTTCAGTCTATTTTTGGACGATAGCTGTCATTTATAACTCTGCAGGTTTGTGCATTACAGTGCCCCTGAGCTCCTTTCTTCAACTTGCTTTCTTGTGACCTGGCCGCAACACCGCAGGATGGCTTCAGGCCCTAATCTGGTTCCGGCACCGCACGCTGAGCCTTTGGTTATTTCCTTTTCCTGGTGGGAAATGAGAGTTAAATTTGCCCGTCCAGACACCTCCAGCTAGTCTCTCATTGGTTCTCGCTATTCCTGTTCATCTTCCGCAGAAATTGCAACCTGGGCCAAACAGGAGGTTAAAGGCGCTGACTCTCCAATTGGGGAGAGTGTTAGTAAAGCGTCTGGAATGTTGCACCCGAGTACCAGGGGAGGAAAACTGAGACATATTTGAACACGTCTCCCGTTCACATGGTTGACCATACTTGGGTTCCACATGCATGTTTTAGCTGAAGGAAGAATACCTTAAACCTGGAGAGTTAAGACCCGTGGAATGGGTACCATGCAATATGACTTCAAAGGGTCTTCATTTGCTCACCGAACCTCTCCAATCCTATCACTGCTGCGTTTATGCCCCTGTACACATGCTTGATTCTCTTTCGGAGACATAGCAATCCATAGGTTTTTAAGATACTTACTAGTCAGGTACATTCTTAGGCGTTTAATATGCGGTGTTGAGTCCATTTCGTTGAGCAAGGAGTAGCTCTTGTCTATTCCATATTTGACTTAAGGAACTTTATCTGTGCTCATTTCAATCTCTGGTTTTATGCAGCACCCCAACTCACCTTTACCCTTAAGCAAGCATAAGTTGGTTTTCTAAATTTGAGACCCTGTTCTGTTCTGTAATTCAGTTCCTGTGTAGCCAAGTTTACATTCCGTGTATTACTGATATCTTATGATGTTTCTTTTTCTGTGTGACTTACTTCAGTTAGAATCATCATACCTGAATCCACTCGTTGTGCTGCTAAGGGCCTGATGACACAGATTTCATTGCTGAGTGATATTGCTTTGTAAGTAAATACCACAACTTCTTTATCCATTTTTCACTTTCTGCGATGTTGAACTTGTACTGTAAACGAGGTTCTTGTAAACAGAGGCGTCCCAAACTTTGGGGTGGCTGTGTCTTTTTGATTTTAATTTCCCTAAGCTATAGGACCATAAGTGGAAGTGCCCTAGGTTCTGTTGCTTTGTTTTTTAGATGTTTCATGAAACACCATACACTTCTCCCGAGTGGTTGTTGGCAATTTACATCCCGCCCATCAGCATAACAAGGCTCCCAGTTCTCCATGGCCTGTCCTGCCTTTCTGGATTTTACACTTTTTTCAGATGGCCCTTTTGACCGGGGGGAAGTGAGACTTCATTGTAGTGCAGATTTCCTTTGCAAGCTTGCTTGGTTGGCCAAAAAGGGCGTATGCGTTTTTTCCTGAATATATTCAGGAAAAAACGCATACGCCCTTTTTGGCCAAGTGCATCATTGTGGACGTTCTGCCTCTTTTCCTATGCTTTCAATGCAATTCCAGTCTACCTCCTGAAATCGGTTTCCTGCAATTCTGCCCCGCTTTCAAGTCCTCTTGGTAGCCTTACTTCAGTCTATTTTTGGACGATAGCTGTCATTTATAACTCTGCAGGTTTGTGAATTACAGTGCCCCTGAGCTCCTTTCTTCAACTCGCTTTCTTTTGAGCTGGCCGCAACACCGCAGGATGGCTTCAGGCTCTAATCTGGTTCCGGTACGGCATGCTGAGCCTTTGGTTAATTCCTCTTTCTGGTGGGAAATGAGAGTTAAATTTGCCCGTCCAGACACCTGCAGCTAGCCTCTCATTGGTTCTCGCTATTCCTGTTCATCTTCCGCAGAAATTGCAAACTGGGCCAAACAGGAGGTTAAAGGCGCTGACTCTCCAAGTGGGGAGAGTGTTAGTAAAGCGTCTGGAATGTTGCACCCGAGTACCAGGGGAGGAAAACTGAGACATATTTGAACACGTCTCCCGTTCACATGGTTGATCATACTTGGGTTCCACATGCATATTTTAGCTGAAGGAAGAATACCTTAAACCTGGGTAGTTGAAACCCGTGGAATGGGTACCATGCAATATGACTTCAAAGGGTCTTCATTTGCTCACCGAACCTCTCCAATCTTATCACTGCTGTGTTTATGCCCCTGTACACATGCTTGATTCTCTTTCGGAGACATAGCAATCCATAGGTTTTAAGATACTTACTAGTCAGGTACATTCTTAGGCGTTTAATATGGGGTGTTGAGTCCATTTCGTTGAGCAAGGAGTAGCTCTTGTCTATTCCATATTTGGCTTAAGGAACTTTATCTGTGCTCATTTCAATCTCTGGTTTTATGCAGCACCCCAACTCACCTTTACCCTTAAGCAAGCATAAGTTGGTTTTCTAAATTTGAGACACTGTTCTGTTCTGTAATTCAGTTCCTGTGTAGGCAAGTTTACATTCCGTGTATTACTGATATCTTATGATGTTTCTTTTTCTGTGTGACTTATTTCAGTTAGAATCATCATACCTGAATCCACTCATTGCGATGCTAAGGGTCTGATGTCATAGATTTCATTGCTGAGTGATATTGCTTTGTAAGTGAATACCACAACTTCTTAATCCATTTCTCACTTTCTGCGATGTTGAACTTGTACTGTAAACGAGGTTCTTGTAAACAGAGCCGTTCCAAATTTTGGGGTGGCTGTGTCTTTTTGATTTTAATTTCCCTAAGCTATAGGACCATAAGTGGAAGTGCACTAGGCTCTGTTGCTTTGTTTTTTAGATGTTTCAGGAAACACCATACACTTCTCCCAAGTGTCTGTTGGCAATTTACATCCCGCCCATCAGCATAACAAGGCTCCCAGTTCTCAATGGCCTGTTGCCTTTATGGATTTTACACTTTTTTCTGATGGCCCTTTTGACCGGGGGGAAGTGAGACTTCATTGTAGTGCAGATTTCCTTTGCAAGCTTGCTTGGTTGGCCAAAAAGGGCGTATGCGTTTTTTCCTGAATATATTCAGGAAAAAACGCATACGCCCTTTTTGGCCAAGTGCATCATTGTGGACGTTCTGCCTCTTTTCCTATGCTTTCAATGCAATTCCAGTCTACCTCCTGAAATCGGTTTCCTGCAATTCTGCCCCGCTTTCAAGTCCTCTTGGCAGCCTTACTTCAGTCTATTTTTGGACGATAGCTGTCATTTATAACTCTGCAGGTTTGTGAATTACAGTGCCCCTGAGCTCCTTTCTTCAACTCGCTTTCTTGTGACCTGGCCGCAACACCGCAGGATGGCTTCAGGCCCTAATCTGGTTCCGGCCCGGCATGCTGAGCCTTTGGTTAATTCCTCTTCCTGGTGGGAAATGAGAGTTAAATTTGCCCGTCCAGACACCTGCAGCTAGCCTCTCATTGGTTCTCGCTATTCCTGTTCATCTTCCGCAGAAATTGCAAACTGGGCCAAACAGGAGGTTAAAGGCGCTGACTCTCCAAGTGGGGAGAGTGTTAGTAAAGCGTCTGGAATGTTGCACCCGAGTACCAGGGGAGGAAAACTGAGACATATTTGAACACGTCTCCCGTTCACATGGTTGATCATACTTGGGTTCCACATGCATGTTTTAGCTGAAGGAAGAATACCTTAAACCTGGAGAGTTAAGACCCGTGTAATGGGTACCATGCAATATGACTTCAAAGGGTCTTCATTTGCTCACCGAACCTCTCCAATCCTATCACTGCTGCGTTTATGCCCCTGTACACATGCTTGATTCTCTTTCGGAGACATAGCAATCCATAGGTTTTAAGATACTTACTAGTCAGGAACATTCTTAGGCGTTTAATATGGGGTGTTGAGTCCATTTCGTTGAGCAAGGAGTAGCTCTTGTCTATTCCATATTTGGCTTAAGGAACTTTATCTGTGCTCATTTCAATCTCTGGTTTTATGCAGCACCCCAACTCACCTTTCCCCTTAAGCAAGCATAAGTTGGTTTTCTAAATTTGAGACCCTGTTCTGTTCTGTAATTCAGTTCCTGTGTAGCCAAGTTTACCTTCCGTGTATTACTGATATCTTATGATGTTTCTTTTTCTGTGTGACTTATTTCAGTTAGAATCATCATACCTGAATCCACTCATTGTGCTGCTAAGGGCCTGATGACACAGATTTCATTGCTGAGTGATATTGCTTTGTAAGTAAATACCACAACTTCTTTATCCATTTTTCACTTTCTGCGATGTTGAACTTGTACTGTAAATGAGGTTCTTGTAAACAGAGCCGTTCCAAACATTGGGGTGGCTGTGTCTTTTTGATTTTAATTTCCCTAAGCTATAGGACCATAAGTGGAAGTGCCCTAGGCTCTGTTGCTTTGTTTTTTAGATGTTTCAGGAAACACCATACACTTCTCCCAAGTGTCTGTTGGCAATTTACATCCCGCCCATCAGCATAACAAGGCTCCCAGTTCTCAATGGCCTGTTGCCTTTCTGGATTTTACAGTTTTTTCAGATGGCCCTTTTGACCGGGGGGAAGTGAGACTTCATTGTAGTGCAGATTTCCTTTGCAAGCTTGCTTGGTTGGCCAAAAAGGGCGTATGCGTTTTTTCCTGAATATATTCAGGAAAAAACGCATACGCCCTTTTTGGCCAAGTGCATCATTGTGGACGTTCTGCCTCTTTTCCTATGCTTTCAATGCAATTCCAGTCTACCTCCTGAAATCGGTTTCCTGCAATTCTGCCCCGCTTTCAAGTCCTCTTGGCAGCCTTACTTCAGTCTATTTTTGGACGATAGCTGTCATTTATAACTCTGCAGGTTTGTGAATTACAGTGCCCCTGAGCTCCTTTGTTCAACTCGCTTTCTTTTGAGCTGGCCGCAACACCGCAGGATGGCTTCAGGCCCTAATCTGGTTCCGGTACGGCACGCTGATCCTTTGGTTATTTCCTCTTCCTGGTGGGAAATGAGAGTTAAATTTGCCCGTCCAGACACCTCCAGCTAGCCTCTCATTGGTTCTCGCTATTCCTGTTCATCTTCCGCAGAAATTGCAAACTGGGCCAAACAGGAGGTTAAAGGCGCTGACTCTCCAAGTGGGGAGAGTGTTAGTAAAGCGTCTGGAATGTTGCACCCGAGTACCAGGGGAGGAAAACTGAGACATATTTGAACACGTCTCCCGTTCACATGGTTGATCATACTTGGGTTCCACATGCATGTTTTAGCTGAAGGAAGAATACCTTAAACCTGGGTAGTTGAAACCCGTGGAATGGGTACCATGCAATATGACTTCAAAGGGTCTTCATTTGCCCACCGAACCTCTCCAATCTTATCACTGCTGTGTTTATGCCCCTGTACACATGCTTGATTCTCTTTCGGAGACATAGCAATCCATAGGTTTTAAGATACTTACTAGTCAGGTACATTCTTAGGCGTTTAATATGCGGTGTTGAGTCCATTTCGTTGAGCAAGGAGTAGCTCTTGTCTATTCCATATTTGGCTTAAGGAACTTTATCTGTGCTCATTTCAATCTCTGGTTTTATGCAGCACCCCAACTCACCTTTCCCCTTAAGCAAGCATAAGTGGGTTTTCTAAATTTGAGACCCTGTTCTGTTCTGTAATTCAGTTCCTGTGTAGCCAAGTTTACATTCCGTGTATTACTGATATCTTATGATGTTTCTTTTTCTGTGTGACTTACTTCAGTTAGAATCATCATACCTGAATCCACTCATTGTGTGCTACGGGCCTGATGACACAGATTTCATTGCTGAGTGATATTGCTTTGTAAGTAAATACCATAACTTCTTTATCCATTTTTCACTTTCTGCGATGTTGAACTTGTACTGTAAACGAGGTTCTTGTAAACAGAGGCGTTCCAAACTTTGGGGTGGCTGTGTCTTTTTGATTTTAATTTCCCTAAGCTATAGGACCATAAGTGGAAGTGCCCTAGGTTCTGTTGCTTTGTTTTTTAGATGTTTCAGGAAACACCATACACTTCTCCCGAGTGGTTGTTGGCAATTTACATCCCGCCCATCAGCATAACAAGGCTCCCAGTTCTCCATGGCCTGTCCTGCCTTTCTGGATTTTACACTTCTTTCAGATGGCCCTTTTGACCGGGGGGAAGTGAGACTTCATTGTAGTGCAGATTTCCTTTGCAAGCTTGCTTGGTTGGCCAAAAAGGGCGTATGCGTTTTTCCCTGAATATATTCAGGAAAAAACGCATACGCCCTTTTTGGCCAAGTGCATCATTGTGGACGTTCTGCCTCTTTTCCTATGCTTTCAATGCAATTCCAGTCTACCTCCTGAAATCGGTTTCCTGCAATGCTGCCCCGCTTTCAAGTCCTCTTGGCAGCCTTACTTCAGTCTATTTTTGGACGATAGCTGTCATTTATAACTCTGCAGGTTTGTGAATTACAGTGCCCCTGAGCTCCTTTCTTCAACTCGCTTTCTTGTGACCTGGCCGCAACACCGCAGGATGGCTTCAGGCCCTAATCTGGTTCCGGCACGGCACGCTGAGCCTTTGGTTATTTCCTCTTCCTGGTGGGAAATGAGAGTTAAATTTGCCCGTCCATACACCTCCAGCTAGCCTCTCATTGGTTCTCGCTATTCCTGTTCATCTTCCACAGAAATTGCAAACTGGGCCAAACAGGAGGTTAAAGGCGCTGACTCTCCAAGTGGGGAGAGTGTTAGTAAAGCGTCTGGAATGTTGCACCCGAGTACCAGGGGAGGAAAACTGAGACATATTTGAACACGTCTCCCGTTCACATGGTTGATCATACTTGGGTTCCACATGCATGTTTTAGCTGAAGGAAGAATACCTTAAACCTGGAGAGTTAAGACCCGTGTAATGGGTACCATGCAATATGACTTCAAAGGGTCTTCATTTGCTCACCGAACCTCTCCAATCCTATCACTGCTGCGTTTATGCCCCTGTACACATGCTTGATTCTCTTTCGGAGACATAGCAATCCATAGGTTTTAAGATACTTACTAGTCAGGAACATTCTTAGGCGTTTAATATGGGGTGTTGAGTCCATTTCGTTGAGCAAGGAGTAGCTCTTGTCTATTCCATATTTGGCTTAAGGAACTTTATCTGTGCTCATTTCAATCTCTGGTTTTATGCAGCACCCCAACTCACCTTTCCCCTTAAGCAAGCATAAGTTGGTTTTCTAAATTTGAGACCCTGTTCTGTTCTGTAATTCAGTTCCTGTGTAGCCAAGTTTACCTTCCGTGTATTACTGATATCTTATGATGTTTCTTTTTCTGTGTGACTTATTTCAGTTAGAATCATCATACCTGAATCCACTCATTGTGCTGCTAAGGGCCTGATGACACAGATTTCATTGCTGAGTGATATTGCTTTGTAAGTAAATACCACAACTTCTTTATCCATTTTTCACTTTCTGCGATGTTGAACTTGTACTGTAAATGAGGTTCTTGTAAACAGAGCCGTTCCAAACATTGGGGTGGCTGTGTCTTTTTGATTTTAATTTCCCTAAGCTATAGGACCATAAGTGGAAGTGCCCTAGGCTCTGTTGCTTTGTTTTTTAGATGTTTCAGGAAACACCATACACTTCTCCCAAGTGTCTGTTGGCAATTTACATCCCGCCCATCAGCATAACAAGGCTCCCAGTTCTCAATGGCCTGTTGCCTTTCTGGATTTTACAGTTTTTTCAGATGGCCCTTTTGACCGGGGGGAAGTGAGACTTCATTGTAGTGCAGATTTCCTTTGCAAGCTTGCTTGGTTGGCCAAAAAGGGCGTATGCGTTTTTTCCTGAATATATTCAGGAAAAAACGCATACGCCCTTTTTGGCCAAGTGCATCATTGTGGACGTTCTGCCTCTTTTCCTATGCTTTCAATGCAATTCCAGTCTACCTCCTGAAATCGGTTTCCTGCAATTCTGCCCCGCTTTCAAGTCCTCTTGGCAGCCTTACTTCAGTCTATTTTTGGACGATAGCTGTCATTTATAACTCTGCAGGTTTGTGAATTACAGTGCCCCTGAGCTCCTTTGTTCAACTCGCTTTCTTTTGAGCTGGCCGCAACACCGCAGGATGGCTTCAGGCCCTAATCTGGTTCCGGTACGGCACGCTGATCCTTTGGTTATTTCCTCTTCCTGGTGGGAAATGAGAGTTAAATTTGCCCGTCCAGACACCTCCAGCTAGCCTCTCATTGGTTCTCGCTATTCCTGTTCATCTTCCGCAGAAATTGCAAACTGGGCCAAACAGGAGGTTAAAGGCGCTGACTCTCCAAGTGGGGAGAGTGTTAGTAAAGCGTCTGGAATGTTGCACCCGAGTACCAGGGGAGGAAAACTGAGACATATTTGAACACGTCTCCCGTTCACATGGTTGATCATACTTGGGTTCCACATGCATGTTTTAGCTGAAGGAAGAATACCTTAAACCTGGAGAGTGGAGACCCGTGGAATGGGTACCATGCAATATGACTTCAAAGGGTCTTCATTTGCTCACCGAACCTCTCCAATCCTATCACTGCTGCGTTTATGCCCCTGTACACATGCTTGATTCTCTTTTGGAGACATAGCAATCCATAGGTTTTAAGATACTTACTAGTCAGGTACATTCTTAGGCGTTTAATATGCGGTGTTGAGTCCATTTCATTGAGCAAGGAGTAGCTCTTGTCTATTCCATATTTGGCTTAAGGAACTTTATCTGTGCTCATTTCAATCTCTGGTTTTATGCAGCAACCCAACTCACCTTTCCCCTTAAGCAAGCATAAGTTGGTTTTCTAAATTTGAGACCCTGTTCTGTTTTGGAATTCAGTTCCTGTGTAGCCAAGTTTACATTCCGTGTATTACTGATATCTTATGATATTTCTTTTTCTGTGTGACTTATTTCAGTTAGAATCATCGTACCTGAATCTACTCATTATGCTGCTACGGGCCTGATGACATAGATTTCATTGCTGAGTGATACTGCATTGTACGTAAGTACCACAAGTTCTTTATCCATTTTTCACTTTCTGCGATGTTGAACTTGTACTGTAAACGAGGTTCTTGTAAACAGAGCCGTTCCAAACTTTGGGGTGGCTGTGTCTTTTTGATTTTAATTTCCCTAAGCTATAGGACCATAAGTGGAAGTGCCCTAGGCTCTGTTGCTTTGTTTTTTAGATGTTTCAGGAAACACCATACACTTCTCCCGAGTGGTTGTTCGCAATTTACATCCCGCCCATCAGCATAACAAGGCTCCCAGTTCTCCATGGCCTGTCCTGCCTTTCTGGATTTTACACTTTTTTCAGATGGCCCTTTTGACCGGGGGGAAGTGAGACTTCATTGTAGTGCAGATTTCCTTTGCAAGCTTGCTTGGTTGGCCAAAAAGGGCGTATGCGTTTTTTCCTGAATATATTCAGGAAAAAACGCATATGCCCTTTTTGGCCAAGTGCATCATTGTGGACGTTCTGCCTCTTTTCCTATGCTTTCAATGCAATTCCAGTCTACCTCCTGAAATCGGTTTCCTGCAATTCTGCCCCGCTTTCAAGTCCTCTTGGCAGCCTTACTTCAGTCTATTTTTGGACGATAGCTGTCATTTATAACTCTGCAGGTTTGTGAATTACAGTGCCCCTGAGCTCCTTTCTTCAACTCGCTTTCTTGTGACCTGGCCGCAACACCGCAGGATGGCTTCAGGACCTAATCTGGTTCCGGCACGGCACGCTGAGCCTTTGGTTAATTCCTCTTCCTGGTGGGAAATGAGAGTTAAATTTGCCCGTCCAGACACCTCCAGCTAGTCTCTCATTGGTTCTCGCTATTCCTGTTCATCTTCCGCAGAAATTGCAAACTAGGCCAAACAGGAGGTTAAAGCGACTGACTCTCCAAGTCGGGAGAGTGTTAGTAAAGCGTCTGGAATGTTGCACCCAAGTACCAGGGTACGAAAACTGAGACATATTTGAACACGTCTCCCGATCACATGGTTGATCATACTCTAGGTTCCACATGCATGTTTTAGCTGAAGGAAGAATACCTTAAACCTGGAGAGTTGAAACCCGTGGAATGGGTACCATGCAATATGACTTCAAAGGGTCTTCATTTGCTCACCGAACCTCTCCAATCCTATCACTGCTGCGTTTATGCCCCTGTACACATGCTTGATTCTCTTTCGGAGACATAGCAATCCATAGGTTTTAAGATACTTACTAGTCAGGAACATTCTTAGGCGTTTAATATGGGGTGTTGAGTCCATTTCGTTGAGCAAGGAGTAGCTCTTGTCTATTCCATATTTGGCTTAAGGAACTTTATCTGTGCTCATTTCCATCTCTGGTTTTATGCAGCACCCCAACTCACCTTTACCCTTAAGCAAGCATAAGTTGGTTTTCTAAATTTGAGACCCTGTTCTGTTCTGTAATTCAGTTCCTGTGTAGGCAAGTTTACATTCCGTGTATTAGTGATATCTTATGATGTTTCTTTTTCTGTGTGACTTATTTCAGTTAGAATCATCATACCTGAATCCACTCATTGCGATTCTAAGGGCCTGATGATATAGATTTCATTGCTGAGTGATATTGCTTTGTAAGTGAATACCACAACTTCTTTATCCATTTTTCACTTTCTGCGATGTTGAACTTGTACTGTAAACGAGGTTCTTGTAAACAGAGCCGTTCCAAACTTTGGGGTGGCTGTGTCTTTTTGATTTTAATTTCCCTAAGCTATAGGACCATAAGTGGAAGTGCCCTAGGCTCTGTTGCTTTGTTTTTTAGATGTTTCCGGAAACACCATACACTTCTCCCGAGTGTCTGTTGGCAATTTACATCCCGCCCATCAGCATAACAAGGCTCCCAGTTCTCCATGGCCTGTCCTGCCTTTCTGGATTTTACACTTTTTTCAGATGGCCCTTTTGACCGGGGGGAAGTGAGACTTCATTGTAGTGCAGATTTCCTTTGCAAGCTTGCTTGGTTGGCCAAAAAGGGCGTATGCGTTTTTCCCTGAATATATTCAGGAAAAAACGCATACGCCCTTTTTGGCCAAGTGCATCATTGTGGACGTTCTGCCTCTTTTCCTATGCTTTCAATGCAATTCCAGTCTACCTCCTGAAATCGGTTTCCTGCAATGCTGCCCCGCTTTCAAGTCCTCTTGGCAGCCTTACTTCAGTATATTTTTGGACGATAGCTGTCATTTATAACTCTGCAGGTTTGTGAATTACAGTGCCCCTGAGCTCCTTTCTTCAACTCGCTTTCTTGTGACCTGGCCGCAACACCGCAGGATGGCTTCAGGCCCTAATCTGGTTCCGGCACGGCACGCTGAGCCTTTGGTTATTTCCTCTTCCTGGTGGGAAATGAGAGTTAAATTTGCCCGTCCAGACACCTCCAGCTAGCCTCTCATTGGTTCTCGCTATTCCTGTTCATCTTCCGCAGAAATTGCAAACTGGGCCAAACAGGAGGTTAAAGGCACTGACTCTCCAAGTGGGGAGAGTGTTAGTAAAGCGTCTGGAATGTTGCACCCGAGTACCAGGGGAGGAAAACTGAGACATATTTGAACACGTCTCCCGTTCACATGGTTGATCATACTTGGGTTCCACATGCATGTTTTAGCTGAAGGAAGAATACCTTAAACCTGGAGAGTTAAGACCCGTGTAATGGGTACCATGCAATATGACTTCAAAGGGTCTTCATTTGCTCACCGAACCTCTCCAATCTTATCACTGCTGCGTTTATGCCCCTGTACACATGCTTGATTCTCTTTCGGAGACATAGCAATCCATAGGTTTTTAAGATACTTACTAGTCAGGTACATTCTTAGGCGTTTAATATGCGGTGTTGAGTCCATTTCGTTGAGCAAGGAGTAGCTCTTATCTATTCCATATTTGACTTAAGGAACTTTATCTGTGCTCATTTCAATCTCTGGTTTTATGCAGCACCCCAACTCACCTTTACCCTTAAGGAAGCATAAGTTGGTTTTCTAAATTTGAGACCCTGTTCTGTTCTGTAATTCAGTTCCTGTGTAGCCAAGTTTACATTCCGTGTATTACTGATATCTTATGATGTTTCTTTTTCTGTGTGACTTACTTCAGTTAGAATCATCATACCTGAATCCACTCATTGTGCTGCTAAGGGTCTGATGACACAGATTTCATTGCTGAGTGATATTGCTTTGTAAGTAAATACCACAACTTCTTTATCCATTTTTCACTTTCTGCGATGTTGAACTTGTACTGTAAACGAGGTTCTTGTAAACAGAGCCGTTCCAAACTTTGGGGTGGCTGTGTCTTTTTGATTTTAATTTCCCTAAGCTATAGGACCATAAGTGGAAGTGCCCTAGGTTCTGTTGCTTTGTTTTTTAGATGTTTCAGGAAACACCATACACTTCTCCCGAGTGGTTGTTGGCAATTTACATTCCGCCCATCAGCATAACAAGGCTCCCAGTTCTCCATGGCCTGTCCTGCCTTTCTGGATTTTACACTTTTTTCAGATGGCCCTTTTGACCGGGGGGAAGTGAGACTTCATTGTAGTGCAGATTTCCTTTGCAAGCTTGCTTGGTTGGCCAAAAAGGGCGTATGCGTTTTTTCCTGAATATATTCAGGAAAAAACGCATACGCCCTTTTTGGCCAAGTGCATCATTGTGGACGTTCTGCCTCTTTTCCTATGCTTTCAATGCAATTCCAGTCTACCTCCTGAAATCGGTTTCCTGCAATGCTGCCCCGCTTTCAAGTCCTCTTGGCAGCCTTACTTCAGTATATTTTTGGACGATAGCTGTCATTTATAACTCTGCAGGTTTGTGAATTACAGTGCCCCTGAGCTCCTTTGTTCAACTCGCTTTCTTTTGAGCTGGCCGCAACACCGCAGGATGGCTTCAGGCCCTAATCTGGTTCCGGTACGGCACGCTGAGCCTTTGGTTATTTCCTCTTCCTGGTGGGAAATGAGAGTTAAATTTGCCCGTCCAGACACCTCCAGCTAGCCTCTCATTGGTTCTCGCTATTCCTGTTCATCTTCCGCAGAAATTGCAAACTGGGCCAAACAGGAGGTTAAAGGCGCTGACTCTCCAAGTGGGGAGAGTGTTAGTAAAGCGTCTGGAATGTTGCACCCGAGTACCAGGGGAGGAAAACTGAGACATATTTGAACACGTCTCCCGTTCACATGGTTGATCATACTTGGGTTCCACATGCATGTTTTAGCTGAAGGAAGAATACCTAAAACCTGGGTAGTTGAAACCCGTGGAATGGGTACCATGCAATATGACTTCAAAGGGTCTTCATTTGCTCACCGAACCTCTCCAATCCTATCACTGCTGCGTTTATGCCCCTGTACACATGCTTGATTCTCTTTTGGAGACATAGAAATCCATAGGTTTTAAGATACTTACTAGTCAGGTACATTCTTAGGCGTTTAATATGCGGTGTTGAGTCCAGTTCGTTGAGCAAGGAGTAGCTCTTGTCTATTCCATATTTGGCTTAAGGAACTTTATCTGTGCTCATTTCCATCTCTGGTTTTATGCAGCACCCCAACTCACCTTTCCCCTTAAGCAAGCATAAGTTGGTTTTCTAAATTTGAGACCCTGTTCTGTTTTGGAATTCACTTCCTGTGTAGCCAAGTTTACATTCCGTGTATTAGTGATATCTTATGATGTTTCTTTTTCTGTGTGACTTATTTCAGTTAGAATCATCGTTCCTGAATCTACTCATTATGCTGCTACGGGCCTGATGACATAGATTTCATTGCTGAGTGATACTGCATTGTACGTAAGTACCACAAGTTCTTTATCCATTTTTCACTTTCTGCGATGTTGAACTTGTACTGTAAACGAGGTTCTTGTAAACAGAGCCGTTCCAAACTTTGGGGTGGCTGTGTCTTTTTGATTTTAATTTCCCTAAGCTATAGGACCATAAGTGGAAATGCCCTAGGCTCTGTTGCTTTGTTTTTTAGATGTTTCAGGAAACACCATACACTTCTCCCAAGTGTCTGTTGGCAATTTACATCCCGCCCATCAGCATAACAATGCTCCCAGTTCTCAATGGCCTGTTGCCTTTCTGGATTTTACACTTTTTTCAGATGGCCCTTTTGACCTGGGGGAAGTGAGACTTCTTTGTAGTGCAGATTTCCTTTGCAAGCTTGCTTGGTTGGCCAAAAAGGGCGTATGCGTTTTTTCCTGAATATATTCAGGAAAAAACGCATACGCCCTTTTTGGCCAAGTGCATCATTGTGGACGTTCTGCCTCTTTTCCTATGCTTTCAATGCAATTCCAGTCTACCTCCTGAAATCGGTTTCCTGCAATGCTGCCCCGCTTTCAAGTCCTCTTGGCAGCCTTACTTCAGTCTATTTTTGGACGATAGCTGTCATTTATAACTCTGCAGGTTTGTGAATTACAGTGCCCCTGAGCTCCTTTCTTCAACTCGCTTTCTTGTGACCTGGCCGCAACACCGCAGGATGGCTTCAGGCCCTAATCTGGTTCCGGCACGGCACGATGAGCCTTTGGTTATTTCCTCTTCCTGGTGGGAAATGAGAGTTAAATTTGCCCGTCCAGACACCTCCAGCTAGCCTCTCATTGGTTCTCGCTATTCCTGTTCATCTCCCGCAGAAATTGCAAACTGGGCCAAACAGGAGGTTAAAGGCACTGACTCTCCAAGTGGGGAGAGTGTTAGTAAAGCGTCTGGAATGTTGCACCCGAGTACCAGGGGAGGAAAACTGAGACATATTTGAACACGTCTCCCGTTCACATGGTTGATCATACTTGGGTTCCATGTGCATGTTTTAGCTGAAGGAAGAATACCTTAAACCTGGAGAGTTAAGACCCGTGTAATGGGTACCATGCAATATGACTTCAAAGGGTCTTCATTTGCTCACCGAACCTCTCCAATCCTATCACTGCTGCGTTTATGCCCCTGTACACATGCTTGATTCTCTTTCAGAGACATAGCAATCCATAGGTTTTTAAGATACTTACTAGTCAGGTACATTCTTAGGCGTTTAATATGGGGTGTTGAGTCCATTTCGTTGAGCAAGGAGTAGCTCTTGTCTATTCCATATTTGACTTAAGGAACTTTATCTGTGCTCATTTCAATCTCTGGTTTTATGCAGCACCCCAACTCACCTTTACCCTTAAGCAAGCATAAGTTGGTTTTCTAAATTTGAGACCCCGTTCTGTTCGGTAATTCAGTTCCTGTGTAGCCAAGTTTACATTCCGTGTATTACTGATATCTTATGATGTTTCTTTTTCTGTGTGACTTACTTCAGTTAGAATCATCATACCTGAATCCACTCATTGTGCTGCTAAGGGCCTGATGACACAGATTTCATTGCTGAGTGATATTGCTTTGTAAGTAAATACCACAACTTCTTTATCCATTTCTCACTTTCTGCGATGTTGAACTTGTACTGTAAACGAGGTTCTTGTAAACAGAGCCGTTCCAAACTTTGGGGTGGCTGTGTCTTTTTGATTTTAATTTCCCTAAGCTATAGGACCATAAGTGGAAGTGCCCTAAGTTCTGTTGCTTTGTTTTTTAGATGTTTCAGGAAACACCATACACTTCTCCCGAGTGGTTGTTGGCAATTTACATCCCGCCCATCAGCATAACAAGGCTCCCAGTTCTCCATGGCCTGTCCTGCCTTTCTGGATTTTACACTTTTTTCAGATGGCCCTTTTGACCGGGGGGAAGTGAGACTTCATTGTAGTGCAGATTTCCTTTGCAAGCTTGCTTGGTTGGCCAAAAAGGGCGTATGCGTTTTTTCCTGAATATATTCAGGAAAAAACGCATACGCCCTTTTTGGCCAAGTGCATCATTGTGGACGTTCTGCCTCTTTTCCTATGCTTTCAATGCAATTCCAGTCTACCTCCTGAAATCGGTTTCCTGCAATTCTGCCCCGCTTTCAAGTCCTCTTGGCAGCCTTACTTCAGTCTATTTTTGGACGATAGCTGTCATTTATAACTCTGCAGGTTTGTGAATTACAGTGCCCCTGAGCTCGTTTCTTCAACTCGCTTTCTTGTGACCTGGCCGCAACACCGCAGGATGGCTTCAGGACCTAATCTGGTTCCGGCACGGCACGCTGAGCCTTTGGTTAATTCCTCTTCCTGGTGGGAAATGAGAGTTAAATTTGCCCGTCCAGACACCTCCAGCTAGCCTCTCATTGGTTCTCGCTATTCCTGTTCATCTTCCGCAGAAATTGCAAACTGGGCCAAACAGGAGGTTAAAGGGACTGACTCTCCAAGTCGGGAGAGTGTTAGTAAAGCCTCTGGAATGTTGCACCCAAGTACCAGGGTACGAAAACTGAGACATATTTGAACACGTCTCCCGATCACATGGTTGATCATACTCTAGGTTCCACATGCATGTTTTAGCTGAAGGAAGACTACCTTAAACCTGGGTAGTTGAAACCCGTGGAATGGGTACCATGCAATATGACTTCAAAGGGTCTTCATTTGCTCACCGAACCTCTCCAATCCTATCACTGCTGCGTTTATGCCCCTGTACACATGCTTGATTGTCTTTTGGAGACATAGCAATCCATACGTTTTAAGATACTTACTAGTCAGGAACATTCTTAGGCGTTTAATATGGGGTGTTGAGTCCATTTCGTTGAGCAAGGAGTAGCTCTTGTCTATTCCATATTTGGCTTAAGGAACTTTATCTGTGCTCATTTCAATCTCTGGTTTTATGCAGCACCCCAACTCACCTTTAACCTTAAGCAAGCATAAGTTGGTTTTCTAAATTTGAGACCCTGTTCTGTTCTGTAATTCAGTTCCTGTGTAGGCAAGTTTACATTCCGTGTATTAGTGATATCTTATGATGTTTCTTTTTCTGTGTGACTTATTTCAGTTAGAATCATCATACCTGAATCCACTCATTGCGATGCTAAGGGCCTGATGACATAGATTTCATTGCTGAGTGATATTGCTTTGTGAGTGAATACCACAACTTCTTTATCCATTTTTCACTTTCTGCGATGTTGAACTTGTACTTTAAACGAGGTTCTTGTAAACAGAGCCGTTCCAAACTTTGAGGTGGCTGTGTCTTTTTGATTTTAATTTCCCTAAGCTATAGGACCATAAGTGGAAGTGCCCTAGGCTCTGTTGCTTTGTTTTTTAGATGTTTCAGGAAACACCATACACTTCTCCCAAGTGTCTGTTGGCAATTTACATCCCGCCCATCAGCATAACAAGGCTCCCAGTTCTCAATGGCCTGTTGCCTTTCTGGATTTTACACTTTTTTCAGATGGCCCTTTTGACCGGGGGGAAGTGAGACTTCATTGTAGTGCAGATTTCCTTTGCAAGCTTGCTTGGTTGGCCAAAAAGGGCGTATGCGTTTTTTCCTGAATATATTCAGGAAAAAACGCATACGCCCTTTTTGGCCAAGTGCATCATTGTGGACGTTCTGCCTCTTTTCCTATGCTTTCAATGCAATTCCAGTCTACCTCCTGAAATCGGTTTCCTGCAATTCTGCCCCGCTTTCAAGTCCTCTTGGCAGCCTTACTTCAGTCTATTTTTGGACGATAGCTGTCATTTATAACTCTGCAGGTTTGTGAATTACAGTGCCCCTGAGCTCCTTTCTTCAACTCGCTTTCTTGTGACCTGGCCGCAACACCGCAGGATGGCTTCAGGCCCTAATCTGGTTCCGGCCCGGCATGCTGAGCCTTTGGTTAATTCCTCTTCCAGGTGGGAAATGAGAGTTAAATTTGCCCGTCCAGACACCTCCAGCTAGCGTCTCATTGGTTCTCGCTATTCCTGTTCATCTTCCGCAGAAATTGCAAACTGGGCCAAACAGGAGGTTAAAGGGACTGACTCTCCAAGTCGGGAGAGTGTTAGTAAAGCGTCTGGAATGTTGCACCCGAGTACCAGGGGAGGAAAACTGAGACATATTTGAACACGTCTCCCGTTCACATGGTTGATCATACTCTGGGTTCCACATGCATGTTTTAGCTGAAGGAAGAATACCTTAAACCTGGAGAGTTGAGACCCGTGTAATGGGTACCATGCAATATAACTTCAAAGGGTCTTCATTTGCTCACCGAACCTCTCCAATCCTATCACTGCTGTGTTTATTCCCCTGTACACATGCTCGATTCTCTTTTGGAGACATAGCAATCCATAGGTTTTAAGATACTTACTAGTCAGGTACATTCTTAGGGGTTTAATATGGGGTTTTGAGTCCATTTCGTTGAGCAAGGAGTAGCTCTTGTCTATTCCATATTTGGCTTAAGGAACTTTATCTGTGCTCATTTCAATCTCTGGTTTTATGCAGCACCCCAACTCACCTTTCCCCTTAAGCAAGCATAAGTTGGTTTTCTAAATTTGAGACCCTGTTCTGTTCTGTAATTCAGTTCCTGTGTAGCCAAGTTTCCATTCCGTGTATTACTGATATCTTATGATGTTTCTTTTTCTGTGTGACTTATTTCAGTTAGAATCATCATACCTGAATCCACTCATTGTGATGCTAAGGGCCTGATGACATAGAATTCATTGCTGAGTGATATTGCTTTGTAAGTAAATACCACAACTTCTTTATCCATTTTTCACTTTCTGCGATGTTGAACTTGTACTGTAAACGAGGTTCTTGTAAACAGAGGCGTCCCAAACTTTGGGGTGGCTGTGTCTTTTTGATTTTAATTTCCCTAAGCTATAGGACCATAAGTGGCAGTGCCTTAGGCTCTGTTGCTTTGTTTTTTAGATGTTTCAGGAAACACCATACACTTCTCCCCAGTGGTTGTTGGCAATTTACATCCCGCCCATCAGCATAACAAGGCTCCCAGTTCTCCATGGCCTGTCCTGCCTTTCTGGATTTTACACTTTTTTCAGATGGCCCTTTTGACCGGGGGGAAGTGAGACTTCATTGTAGTGCAGATTTCCTTTGCAAGCTTGCTTGGTTGGCCAAAAAGGGCGTATGCGTTTTTTCCTGAATATATTCAGGAAAAAACGCATACGCCCTTTTTGGCCAAGTGCATCATTGTGGACGTTCTGCCTCTTTTCCTATGCTTTCAATGCAATTCCAGTCTACCTCCTGAAATCGGTTTCCTGCAATTCTGCCCCGCTTTCAAGTCCTCTTGGCAGCCTTACTTCAGTCTATTTTTGGACGATAGCTGTCATTTATAACTCTGCAGGTTTGTGAATTACAGTGCCCCTGAGCTCCTTTCTTCAACTCGCTTTCTTGTGACCTGGCCGCAACACCGCAGGATGGCTTCAGGCCCTAATCTGGTTCCGGCACGGCACGCTGAGCCTTTGGTTATTTCCTCTTCCTGGTGGGAAATGAGAGTTAAATTTGCCCGTCCAGACACCTCCAGCTAGCCTCTCATTGGTTCTCGCTATTCCTGTTCATCTTCCGCAGAAATTGCAAACTGGGCCAAACAGGAGGTTAAAGGGACTGACTCTCCAAGTCGGGAGAGTGTTAGTAAAGCGTCTGGAATGTTGCACCCGAGTACCAGGGTACGAAAACTGAGACATATTTGAACACGTCTCCCGATCACATGGTTGATCATACTCTAGGTTCCACATGCATGTTTTAGCTGAAGGAAGAATACCTTAAACCTGGAGAGTTAAGACCCGTGTAATGGGTACCATGCAATATGACTTCAAAGGGTCTTCATTTGCTCACCGAACTTCTCCAATCCTATCACTGCTGCGTTTATGCCCCTGTACACATGCTTGATTCTCTTTCGGAGACATAGCAATCCATAGGTTTTTAAGATACTTACTAGTCAGGTACATTCTTAGGCGTTTAATATGGGGTGTTGAGTCCATTTCGTTGAGCAAGGAGTAGCTCTTGTCTATTCCATATTTGACTTAAGGAACTTTATCTGTGCTCATTTCAATCTCTGGTTTTATGCAGCACCCCAACTCACCTTTACCCTTAAGCAAGCATAAGTTGGTTTTCTAAATTTGAGACCCCGTTCTGTTCGGTAATTCAGTTCCTGTGTAGCCAAGTTTACATTCCGTGTATTACTGATATCTTATGATGTTTCTTTTTCTGTGTGACTTACTTCAGTTAGAATCATCATACCTGAATCCACTCATTGTGCTGCTAAGGGCCTGATGACACAGATTTCATTGCTGAGTGATATTGCTTTGTAAGTAAATACGACAACTTCTTTATCCATTTCTCACTTTCTGCGATGTTGAACTTGTACTGTAAACGAGGTTCTTGTAAACAGAGCCGTTCCAAACTTTGGGGTGGCTGTGTCTTTTTGATTTTAATTTCCCTAAGCTATAGGACCATAAGTGGAAGTGCCCTAAGTTCTGTTGCTTTGTTTTTTAGATGTTTCAGGAAACACCATACACTTCTCCCGAGTGGTTGTTGGCAATTTACATCCCGCCCATCAGCATAACAAGGCTCCCAGTTCTCCATGGCCTGTCCTGCCTTTCTGGATTTTACACTTTTTTCAGATGGCCCTTTTGACCGGGGGGAAGTGAGACTTCATTGTAGTGCAGATTTCCTTTGCAAGCTTGCTTGGTTGGCCAAAAAGGGCGTATGCGTTTTTTCCTGAATATATTCAGGAAAAAACGCATATGCCCTTTTTGGCCAAGTGCATCATTGTGGACGTTCTGCCTCTTTTCCTATGCTTTCAATGCAATTCCAGTCTACCTCCTGAAATCGGTTTCCTGCAATTCTGCCCCGCTTTCAAGTCCTCTTGGCAGCCTTACTTCAGTCTATTTTTGGACGATAGCTGTCATTTATAACTCTGCAGGTTTGTGAATTACAGTGCCCCTGAGCTCGTTTCTTCAACTCGCTTTCTTGTGACCTGGCCGCAACACCGCAGGATGGCTTCAGGACCTAATCTGGTTCCGGCACGGCACGCTGAGCCTTTGGTTAATTCCTCTTCCTGGTGGGAAATGAGAGTTAAATTTGCCCGTCCAGACACCTCCAGCTAGCCTCTCATTGGTTCTCGCTATTCCTGTTCATCTTCCGCAGAAATTGCAAACTGGGCCAAACAGGAGGTTAAAGGGACTGACTCTCCAAGTCGGGAGAGTGTTAGTAAAGCCTCTGGAATGTTGCACCCAAGTACCAGGGTACGAAAACTGAGACATATTTGAACACGTCTCCCGATCACATGGTTGATCATACTCTAGGTTCCACATGCATGTTTTAGCTGAAGGAAGACTACCTTAAACCTGGGTAGTTGAAACCCGTGGAATGGGTACCATGCAATATGACTTCAAAGGGTCTTCATTTGCTCACCGAACCTCTCCAATCCTATCACTGCTGCGTTTATGCCCCTGTACACATGCTTGATTCTCTTTTGGAGACATAGCAATCCATAGGTTTTAAGATACTTACTAGTCAGGAACATTCTTAGGCGTTTAATATGGGGTGTTGAGTCCATTTCGTTGAGCAAGGAGTAGCTCTTGTCTATTCCATATTTGGCTTAAGGAACTTTATCTGTGCTCATTTCAATCTCTGGTTTTATGCAGCACCCCAACTCACCTTTACCCTTAAGCAAGCATAAGTTGGTTTTCTAAATGTGAGACCCTGTTCTCTTCTGTAATTCAGTTCCTGTGTAGGCAAGTTTACATTCCGTGTATTAGTGATATCTTATGATGTTTCTTTTTCTGTGTGACTTATTTCAGTTAGAATCATCATACCTGAATCCACTCATTGCGATGCTAAGGGCCTGATGACATAGATTTCATTGCTGAGTGATATTGCTTTGTGAGTGAATACCACAACTTCTTTATCCATTTTTCACTTTCTGCGATGTTGAACTTGTACTTTAAACGAGGTTCTTGTAAACAGAGCCGTTCCAAACTTTGAGGTGGCTGTGTCTTTTTGATTTTAATTTCCCTAAGCTATAGGACCATAAGTGGAAGTGCCCTAGGCTCTGTTGCTTTGTTTTTTAGATGTTTCAGGAAACACCATACACTTCTCCCGAGTGGTTGTTGGCAATTTACATCCCGCCCATCAGCATAACAAGGCTCCCAGTTCTCCATGGCCTGTCCTGCCTTTCTGGATTTTACACTTTTTTCAGATGGCCCTTTTGACCGGGGGGAAGTGAGACTTCATTGTAGTGCAGATTTCCTTTGCAAGCTTGCTTGGTTGGCCAAAAAGGGCGTATGCGTTTTTTCCTGAATATATTCAGGAAAAAACGCATACGCCCTTTTTGGCCAAGTGCATCATTGTGGACGTTCTGCCTCTTTTCCTATGCTTTCAATGCAATTCCAGTCTACCTCCTGAAATCGGTTTCCTGCAATTCTGCCCCGCTTTCAAGTCCTCTTGGCAGCCTTACTTCAGTCGATTTTTGGACGATAGCTGTCATTTATAACTCTGCAGGTTTGTGAATTACAGTGCCCCTGAGCTCCTTTCTTCAACTCGCTTTCTTGTGACCTGGCCGCAACACCGCAGGATGGCTTCAGGCCCTAATCTGGTTCCGGCCCGGCATGCTGAGCCTTTGGTTAATTCCGCTTCCAGGTGGGAAATGAGAGTTAAATTTGCCCGTCCAGACACCTCCAGCTAGCCTCTCATTGGTTCTCGCTATTCCTGTTCATCTTCCGCAGAAATTGCAAACTGGGCCAAACAGGAGGTTAAAGGGACTGACTCTCCAAGTCGGGAGAGTGTTAGTAAAGCCTCTGGAATGTTGCACCCAAGTACCAGGGTACGAAAACTGAGACATATTTGAACACGTCTCCCGATCACATGGTTGATCATACTCTAGGTTCCACATGCATGTTTTAGCTGAAGGAAGACTACCTTAAACCTGGGTAGTTGAAACCCGTGGAATGGGTACCATGCAATATGACTTCAAAGGGTCTTCATTTGCTCACCGAACCTCTCCAATCCTATCACTGCTGCGTTTATGCCCCTGTACACATGCTTGATTCTCTTTTGGAGACATAGCAATCCATAGGTTTTAAGATACTTACTAGTCAGGAACATTCTTAGGCGTTTAATATGGGGTGTTGAGTCCATTTCGTTGAGCAAGGAGTAGCTCTTGTCTATTCCATATTTGGCTTAAGGAACTTTATCTGTGCTCATTTCAATCTCTGGTTTTATGCAGCACCCCAACTCACCTTTACCCTTAAGCAAGCATAAGTTGGTTTTCTAAATGTGAGACCCTGTTCTCTTCTGTAATTCAGTTCCTGTGTAGGCAAGTTTACATTCCGTGTATTAGTGATATCTTATGATGTTTCTTTTTCTGTGTGACTTATTTCAGTTAGAATCATCATACCTGAATCCACTCATTGCGATGCTAAGGGCCTGATGACATAGATTTCATTGCTGAGTGATATTGCTTTGTGAGTGAATACCACAACTTCTTTATCCATTTTTCACTTTCTGCGATGTTGAACTTGTACTTTAAACGAGGTTCTTGTAAACAGAGCCGTTCCAAACTTTGAGGTGGCTGTGTCTTTTTGATTTTAATTTCCCTAAGCTATAGGACCATAAGTGGAAGTGCCCTAGGCTCTGTTGCTTTGTTTTTTAGATGTTTCAGGAAACACCATACACTTCTCCCGAGTGGTTGTTGGCAATTTACATCCCGCCCATCAGCATAACAAGGCTCCCAGTTCTCCATGGCCTGTCCTGCCTTTCTGGATTTTACACTTTTTTCAGATGGCCCTTTTGACCGGGGGGAAGTGAGACTTCATTGTAGTGCAGATTTCCTTTGCAAGCTTGCTTGGTTGGCCAAAAAGGGCGTATGCGTTTTTTCCTGAATATATTCAGGAAAAAACGCATACGCCCTTTTTGGCCAAGTGCATCATTGTGGACGTTCTGCCTCTTTTCCTATGCTTTCAATGCAATTCCAGTCTACCTCCTGAAATCGGTTTCCTGCAATTCTGCCCCGCTTTCAAGTCCTCTTGGCAGCCTTACTTCAGTCGATTTTTGGACGATAGCTGTCATTTATAACTCTGCAGGTTTGTGAATTACAGTGCCCCTGAGCTCCTTTCTTCAACTCGCTTTCTTGTGACCTGGCCGCAACACCGCAGGATGGCTTCAGGCCCTAATCTGGTTCCGGCCCGGCATGCTGAGCCTTTGGTTAATTCCGCTTCCAGGTGGGAAATGAGAGTTAAATTTGCCCGTCCAGACACCTCCAGCTAGCCTCTCATTGGTTCTCGCTATTCCTGTTCATCTTCCGCAGAAATTGCAAACTGGGCCAAACAGGAGGTTAAAGGGACTGACTCTCCAAGTCGGGAGAGTGTTAGTAAAGCGTCTGGAATGTTGCACCCGAGTACCAGGGGAGGAAAACTGAGACATATTTGAACACGTCTCCCGTTCACATGGTTGATCATACTTGGGTTCCACATGCATGTTTTAGCTGAAGGAAGAATACCTTAAACCTGGAGAGTTAAGACCCGTGTAATGGGTACCATGCAATATGACTTCAAAGGGTCTTCATTTGCTCACCGAACCTCTCCAATCCTATCACTGCTGTGTTTATTCCCCTGTACACACGCTCGATTCTCTTTTGGAGACATAGCAATCCATAGGTTTTAAGATACTTACTAGTCAGGTACATTCTTAGGGGTTTAATATGGGGTGTTGAGTCCATTTCGTTGAGCAAGGAGTAGCTCTTGTCTATTCCATATTTGGCTTAAGGAACTTTATCTGTGCTCATTTCAATCTCTGGTTTTATGCAGCACCCCAACTCACCTTTCCCCTTAAGCAAGCATAAGTTGGTTTTCTAAATTTGAGACCCTGTTCTGTTCTGTAATTCAGTTCCTGTGTAGCCAAGTTTCCATTCCGTGTATTACTGATATCTTATGATGTTTCTTTTTCTGTGTGACTTATTTCAGTTAGAATCATCATACCTGAATCCACTCATTGTGATGCTAAGGGCCTGATGACATAGAATTCATTGCTGAGTGATATTGCTTTGTAAGTAAATACCACAACTTCTTTATCCATTTTTCACTTTCTGCGATGTTGAACTTGTACTGTAAACGAGGTTCTTGTAAACAGAGGCGTCCCAAACTTTAGGGTGGCTGTGTCTTTTTGATTTTAATTTCCCTAAGCTATAGGACCATAAGTGGCAGTGCCTTAGGCTCTGTTGCTTTGTTTTTTAGATGTTTCAGGAAACACCATACACTTCTCCCGAGTGGTTGTTGGCAATTTACATCCCGCCCATCAGCATAACAAGGCTCCCAGTTCTCCATGGCCTGTCCTGCCTTTCTGGATTTTACACTTTTTTCAGATGGCCCTTTTGACCGGGGGGAAGTGAGACTTCATTGTAGTGCAGATTTCCTTTGCAAGCTTGCTTGGTTGGCCAAAAAGTGCGTATGCGTTTTTTCCTGAATATATTCAGGAAAAAACGCATACGCCCTTTTTGGCCAAGTGCATCATTGTGGACGTTCTGCCTCTTTTCCTATGCTTTCAATGCAATTCCAGTCTACCTCCTGAAATCGGTTTCCTGCAATTCTGCCCCGCTTTCAAGTCCTCTTGGCAGCCTTACTTCAGTCTATTTTTGGACGATAGCTGTCATTTATAACTCTGCAGGTTTGTGAATTACAGTGCCCCTGAGCTCCTTTCTTCAACTCGCTTTCTTGTGACCTGGCCGCAACACCGCAGGATGGCTTCAGGCCCTAATCTGGTTCCGGCACGGCACGCTGAGCCTTTGGTTATTTCCTCTTCCTGGTGGGAAATGAGAGTTAAATTTGCCCGTCCAGACACCTCCAGCTAGCCTCTCATTGGTTCTCGCTATTCCTGTTCATCTTCCGCAGAAATTGCAAACTGGGTCAAACAGGAGGTTAAAGGCGCTGACTCTCCAAGTGGGGAGAGTGTTAGTAAAGCGTCTGGAATGTTGCACCCGAGTACCAGGGGAGGAAAACTGAGACATATTTGAACACGTCTCCCGTTCACATGGTTGATCATACTTGGGTTCCACATGCATGTTTTAGCTGAAGGAAGAATACCTTAAACCTGGAGAGTTAAGACCCGTGTAATGGGTACCATGCAATATGACTTCAAAGGGTCTTCATTTGCTCACCGAACCTCTCCAATCCTATCACTGCTGCGTTTATGCCCCTGTACACATGCTTGATTCTCTTTCGGAGACATAGCAATCCATAGGTTTTTAAGATACTTACTAGTCAGGTACATTCTTAGGCGTTTAATATGCGGTGTTGAGTCCATTTCATTGAGCAAGGAGTAGCTCTTGTCTATTCCATATTTGACTTAAGGAACTTTATCTGTGCTCATTTCAATCTCTGGTTTTATGCAGCACCCCAACTCACCTTTACCCTTAAGCAAGCATAAGTTGGTTTTCTAAATTTGAGACCCTGTTCTGTTCTGTAATTCAGTTCCTGTGTAGCCAAGTTTACATTCCGTGTATTACTGATATCTTATGATGTTTCTTTTTCTGTGTGACTTACTTCAGTTAGAATCATCATACCTGAATCCACTCATTGTGCTGCTAAGGGCCTGATGACACAGATTTCATTGCTGAGTGATATTGCTTTGTAAGTAAATACCACAACTTCTTTATCCATTTTTCACTTTCTGCGATGTTGAACTTGTACTGTAAACGAGGTTCTTGTAAACAGAGCCGTTCCAAACTTTGGGGTGGCTGTGTCTTTTTGATTTTAATTTCCCTAAGCTATAGGACCATAAGTGGAAGTGCCCTAGGTTCTGTTGCTTTGTTTTTTAGATGTTTCAGGAAACACCATACACTTCTCCCGAGTGGTTGTTGGCAATTTACATCCCGCCCATCAGCATAACAAGGCTCCCAGTTCTCCAAGGCCTGTCCTGCCTTTGTGGATTTTACACTTTTTTCAGATGGCCCTTTTGACCGGGGGGAAGTGAGACTTCATTGTAGTGCAGATTTCCTTTGCAAGCTTGCTTGGTTGGCCAAAAAGGGCGTATGCGTTTTTTCCTGAATATATTCAGGAAAAAACGCATACGCCCTTTTTGGCCAAGTGCATCATTGTGGACGTTCTGCCTCTTTTCCTATGCTTTCAATGCAATTCCAGTCTACCTCCTGAAATCGGTTTCCTGCAATTCTGCCCTGCTTTCAAGTCCTCTTGGCAGCCTTACTTCAGTATATTTTTGGACGATAGCTGTCATTTATAACTCTGCAGGTTTGTGAACTACAGTGCCCCTGAGCTCCTTTGTTCAACTCGCTTTCTTGTGACCTGGCCGCAACACCGCAGGATGGCTTCAGGCCCTAATCTGGTTCCGGTACGGCACGCTGAGCCTTTGGTTATTTCCTCTTCCTGGTGGGAAATGAGAGTTAAATTTGCCCGTCCAGACACCTCCAGCTAGCCTCTCATTGGTTCTCGCTATTCCTGTTCATCTTCCGCAGAAATTGCAAACTGGGCCAAACAGGAGGTTAAAGGCGCTGACTCTCCAAGTGGGGAGAGTGTTAGTAAAGCGTCTGGAATGTTGCACCCGAGTACCAGGGGAGGAAAACTGAGACATATTTGAACACGTCTCCCGATCACATGGTTGATCATACTTGGGTTCCACATGCATGTTTTAGCTGAAGGAAGAATACCTTAAACCTGGGTAGTTGAAACCCGTGGAATGGGTACCATGCAATATGACTTCAATGGGTCTTCATTTGCTCACCGAACCTCTCCAATCCTATCACTGCTGCGTTTATGCCCCTGTACACATGCTTGATTCTCTTTTGGAGACATAGCAATCCATAGGTTTTAAGATACTTACTAGTCAGGAACATTCTTAGGCGTTTAATATGGGGTGTTGAGTCCATTTCGTTGAGCAAGGAGTAGCTCTTGTCTATTCCATATTTGGCTTAAGGAACTTTATCTGTGCTCATTTCAATCTCTGGTTTTATGCAGCACCCCAACTCACCTTTACCCTTAAGCAAGCATAAGTTGGTTTTCTAAATTTGAGACCCTGTTCTGTTCTGTAATTCAGTTCCTGTGTAGGCAAGTTTACATTCCGTGTATTAGTGATATCTTATGATGTTTCTTTTTCTGTGTGACTTATTTCAGTTAGAATCATCATACCTGAATCCACTCTTTGCGATGCTAAGGGCCTGATGACATAGATTTCATTGCTGAGTGATATTGCTTTGTAAGTGAATACCACAACTTCTTTATCCATTTTTCACTTTCTGCGATGTTGAACTTGTACTGTAAACGAGGTTCTTGTAAACAGAGCCGTTCCAAACTTTGGGGTGGCTGTGTCTTTTTGATTTTAATTTCCCTAAGCTATAGGACCATAAGTGGAAGTGCCCTAGGCTCTGTTGCTTTGTTTTTTAGATGTTCAGGAAACACCATACACTTCTCCCAAGTGTCTGTTGGCAATTTACATCCCGCCCATCAGCATAACAAGGCTCCCAGTTTTCCATGGCCTGTCCTGCCTTTCTGGATTTTACACTTTTTTCAGATGGCCCTTTTGACCGGGGGGAAGTGAGACTTCATTGTAGTGCAGATTTCCTTTGCAAGCTTGCTTGGTTGGCCAAAAAGGGCGTATGCGTTTTTTCCTGAATATATTCAGGAAAAAACGCATACGCCCTTTTTGGCCAAGTGCATCATTGTGGACGTTCTGCCTCTTTTCCTATGCTTTCAATGCAATTCCAGTCTACCTCCTGAAATCGGTTTCCTGCAATTCTGCCCCGCTTTCAAGTCCTCTTGGCAGCCTTACTTCAGTCGATTTTTGGACGATAGCTGTCATTTATAACTCTGCAGGTTTGTGAATTACAGTGCCCCTGAGCTCCTTTCTTCAACTCGCTTTCTTGTGACCTGGCCGCAACACCGCAGGATGGCTTCAGGCCCTAATCTGGTTCCGGCACGGCACGCTGAGCCTTTGGTTATTTCCTCTTCCTGGTGGGAAATGAGAGTTAAATTTGCCCGTCCAGACACCTCCAGCTAGCCTCTCATTGGTTCTCGCTATTCCTGTTCATCTTCCGCAGAAATTGCAAACTGGGCCAAACAGGAGGTTAAAGGGACTGACTCTCCAAGTCGGGAGAGTGTTAGTAAAGCGTCTGGAATGTTGCACCCGAGTACCAGGGTACGAAAACAGAGACATATTTGAACACGTCTCCCGTTCACATGGTTGATCATACTCTGGGTTCCACATGCATGTTTTAGCTGAAGGAAGAATACCTTAAACCTGGAGAGTTGAGACCCGTGTAATGGGTACCATGCAATATAACTTCAAAGGGTCTTCATTTGCTCACCGAACCTCTCCAATCCTATCACTGCTGTGTTTATTCCCCTATACACACGCTTGATTCTCTTTTGGAGACATAGCAATCCATAGGTTTTAAGATACTTACTAGTCAGGTACATTCTTAGGGGTTTAATATGCGGTGTTGAGTCCATTTCGTTGAGCAAGGAGTAGCTCTTGTCTATTCCATATTTGGCTTAAGGAACTTTATCTGTGCTCATTTCAATCTCTGGTTTTATGCAGCACCCCAACTCACCTTTCCCCTTAAGCAAGCATAAGTTGGTTTTCTAAATTTGAGTCCCTGTTCTGTTCTGTAATTCAGTTCCTGTGTAGCCAAGTTTACATTCCGTGTATTACTGATATCTTATGATGTTTCTTTTTCTGTGTGACTTACTTCAGTTAGAATCATCATACCTGAATCCACTCATTGTGCTGCTACGGGCCTGATGACACAGATTTCATTGCTGAGTGATATTGCTTTGTAAGTAAATACCACAACTTCTTTATCCATTTTTCACTTTCTGCGATGTTGAACTTGTGCTGTAAACGAGGTTCTTGTAAACAGAGCCGTTCCAAACTTTGGGGTGGCTGTGTCTTTTTGATTTTAATTTCCCTAAGCTATAGGACCATAAGTGGAAGTGCCCTAGGTTCTGTTGCTTTGTTTTTTAGATGTTTCAGGAAACACCATACACTTCTCCCGAGTGGTTGTTGGCAATTTACATCCCGCCCATCAGCATAACAAGGCTCCCAGTTCTCCATGGCCTGTCCTGCCTTTCTGGATTTTACACTTTTTTCAGATGGCCCTTTTGACCGGGGGGAAGTGAGACTTCATTGTAGTGCAGATTTCCTTTGCAAGCTTGCTTGGTTGGCCAAAAAGGGCGTATGCGTTTTTTCCTGAATATATTCAGGAAAAAACGCATACGCCCTTTTTGGCCAAGTGCATCATTGTGGACGTTCTGCCTCTTTTCCTATGCTTTCAATGCAATTCCAGTCTACCTCCTGAAATCGGTTTCCTGCAATTCTGCCCCGCTTTCAAGTCCTCTTGGCAGCCTTACTTCAGTCTATTTTTGGACGATAGCTGTCATTTATAACTCTGCAGGTTTGTGAATTACAGTGCCCCTGAGCTCCTTTGTTCAACTCGCTTTCTTTTGAGCTGGCCGCAACACCGCAGGATGGCTTCACGCCCTAATCTGGTTCCGGTACGGCACGCTGAGCCTTTGGTTAATTCCTCTTCCTGGTGGGAAATGAGAGTTAAATTTGCCCGTCCAGACACCTCCAGCTAGCCTCTCATTGGTTCTCGCTATTCCTGTTCATCTTCCGCAGAAATTGCAAACTGGGCCAAACAGGAGGTTAAAGGGACTGACTCTCCAAGTCGGGAGAGTGTTAGTAAAGCGTCTGGAATGTTGCACCCGAGTACCAGGGTACGAAATCTGAGACATATTTGAACACGTCTCCCGATCACATGGTTGATCATACTCTAGGTTCCACATGCATGTTTTAGCTGAAGGAAGAATACCTTAAACCTGGGTAGTTGAAACCCGTGGAATGGGTACCATGCAATATGACTTCAAAGGGTCTTCATTTGCTCACCGAACCTCTCCAATCCTAACACTGCTGCGTTTATGCCCCTGTACACATGCTTGATTCTCTTTTGGAGACATAGCAATCCATATGTTTTAAGATACTTACTAGTCAGGAACATTCTTAGGCGTTTAATATGGGGTGTTGAGTCCATTTCGTTGAGCAAGGAGTAGCTCTTGTCTATTCCATATTTGGCTTAAGGAACTTTATCTGTGCTCATTTCAATCTCTGGTTTTATGCAGCACCGCAACTCACCTTTACCCTTAAGCAAGCATAAGTTGGTTTTCTAAATTTGAGACCCTGTTCTGTTCTGTAATTCAGTTCCTGTGTAGGCAAGTTTACATTCCGTGTATTAGTGATATCTTATGATGTTTCTTTTTCTGTGTGACTTATTTCAGTTAGAATCATCGTACCTGAATCCACTCATTGTGCTGCTAAGGGCCTGATGACATAGATTTCATTGCTGAGTGATATTGCTTTGTAAGTAAATACCACAACTTCTTTATCCATTTTTCACTTTCTGCGATGTTGAACTTGTACTGTAAACGAGGTTCTTCTAAACAGAGCCGTTCCAAACTTTGGGGTGGCTGTGTCTTTTTGATTTTAATTTCCCTAAGCTATAGGACCATAAGTGGAAGTGCCCTAGGTTCTGTTGCTTTGTTTTTTACATGTTTCAGGAAACACCATACACTTCTCCCGAGTGGTTCTTGGCAATTTACATCCCGCCCATCAGCATAACAAGGCTCCCAGTTCTCCATGGCCTGTCCTGCCTTTCTGGATTTTACACTTTTTTCAGATGGCCCTTTTGACCGGGGGGAAGTGAGACTTCATTGTAGTGCAGATTTCCTTTGCAAGCTTGCTTGGTTGGCCAAAAAGGGCGTATGCGTTTTTTCCTGAATATATTCAGGAAAAAACGCATACGCCCTTTTTGGCCAAGTGCATCATTGTAGACGTTCTGCTTCTTTTCCTATGCTTTCAATGCAATTCCAGTCTACCTCCTGAAATCGGTTTCCTGCAATTCTGCCCTGCTTTCAAGTCCTCTTGGCAGCCTTACTTCAGTCTATTTTTGGACGATAGCTGTCATTTATAACTCTGCAGGTTTGTGAATTACAGTGCCCCTGAGCTCCTTTCTTCAACTCGCTTTCTTGTGACCTGGCCGCAACACCGCAGGATGGCTTCAGGCCCTAATCTGGTTCCAGTACGGCACGCTCAGCCTTTGGTTAATTCCTCTTCCTGGTGGGAAATGAGAGTTAAATTTGCCCGACCAGACACCTCCAGCTAGCCTCTCATTGGTTCTCGCTATTCCTGTTCATCTTCTGCAGAAATTGCAAACTGGGCCAAACAGGAGGTTAAAGGCGCTGACTCTCCAAGTGGGGAGAGTGTTAGTAAAGCGTCTGGAATGTTGCACCCGAGTACCATGGGAGGAAAACTGAGACATATTTGAACACGTCTCCCGATCACATGGTTGATCATACTCTAGGTTCCACATGCATGTTTTAGCTGAAGGAAGAATACCTTAAACCTGGGTAGTTGAAACCCGTGGAATGGGTACCAT
The DNA here is from genome assembly GCF_951394435.1 of Stenella coeruleoalba. Classification (NCBI taxonomy): domain Eukaryota; kingdom Metazoa; phylum Chordata; class Mammalia; order Artiodactyla; family Delphinidae; genus Stenella; species Stenella coeruleoalba. Next base: position 781,237 of record NW_027645992.1, on the reverse strand, counting down.
GCAATATGACTTCAAAGGGTCTTCATTTGCTCACCGAACCTCTCCAATCCTATCACTGCTGCGTTTATGCCCCTGTACACATGCTTGATTCTCTTTCGGAAACATAACAATCCATAGGTTTTAAGATACTTACTAGTCAGGTACATTCTTAGGCGTTTAATATGCGTTGTTGAGTCCATTTCGTTGAGCAAGGAGTAGCTCTTGTCTATTCCATATTTGGCTTAAGGAACTTTATCTGTGCTCATTTCAATCTCTGGTTTTATGCAGCACCCCAACTCACCTTTACCCTTAAGCAAGCATAAGTTGGTTTTCTAAATTTGAGACCCTGTTCTGTTCTGTAATTCAGTTCCTGTGTAGCCAAGTTTACATTCCGTGTATTACTGATATCTTATGATGTTTCTTTTTCTGTGTGACTTACTTCAGTTAGAATCATCATACCTGAATCCACTCATTGTGCTGCTAAGGGCATGATGACACAGATTTCATTGCTGAGTGATATTGCTTTGTAAGTAAATACCACAACTTCTTTATCCATTTTTCACTTTCTGCGATGTTGAACTTGTACTGTAAACGAGGTTCTTGTAAACAGAGGCGTCCCAAACTTTGGGGTGGCTGTGTCTTTTTGATTTTAATTTCCCTAAGCTATAGGACCATAAGTGGCAGTGCCCTAGGCTCTGTTGCTTTGTTTTTTAGATGTTTCAGGAAACACCATACACTTCTCCCGAGTGTTTGTTGGCAATTTACATCCCGCCCATCAGCATAACAAGGCTCCCAGTTCTCCATGGCCTGTCCTGCCTTTCTGGATTTTACACTTTTTTCAGATGGCCCTTTTGACCGGGGGGAAGTGAGACTTCATTGTAGTGCAGATTTCCTTTGCAAGCTTGCTTGGTTGGCCAAAAAGTGCGTATGCGTTTTTTCCTGAATATATTCAGGAAAAAACGCATACGCCCTTTTTGGCCAAGTGCATCATTGTGGACGTTCTGCCTCTTTTCCTATGCTTGCAATGCAATTCCAGTCTACCTCCTGAAATCGGTTTCCTGCAATTCTGCCCCGCTTTCAAGTCCTCTTGGCAGCCTTACTTCAGTCTATTTTTGGACGATAGCTGTCATTTATAACTCTGCAGGTTTGTGAATTACAGTGCCCCTGAGCTCCTTTCTTCAACTCGCTTTCTTGTGACCTGGCCGCAACACCGCAGGATGGCTTCAGGCCCTAATCTGGTTCCGGCCCGGCACGCTGAGCCTTTGGTTAATTCCTCTTCCTGGTGGGAAATGAGAGTTAAATTTGCCCGTCCAGACACCTCCAGCTAGCCTCTCATTGGTTCTCGCTATTCCTGTTCATCTTCCGCAGAAATTGCAAACTGGGCCAAACAGGAGGTTAAAGGCGCTGACTCTCCAAGTGGGGAGAGTGTTAGTAAAGCGTCTGGAATGTTGCACCCGAGTACCAGGGGAGGAAAACTGAGACATATTTGAACACGTCTCCCGATCACATGGTTGATCATACTTGGGTTCCACATGCATGTTTTAGCTGAAGGAAGAATACCTGAAACCTGGGTAGTTGAGACCCGTGGAATGGGTACCATGCAATATGACTTCAAAGGGTCTTCATTTGCTCACCGAACCTCTCCAATCCTATCACTGCTGCGTTTATGCCCCTGTACACATGCTTGATTCTCTTTCGGAGACATAGCAATCCATAGGTTTTAAGATACTTACTAGTCAGGTACATTCTTAGGCGTTTAATATGCGGTGTTGAGTCCATTTCGTTGAGCAAGGAGTAGCTCTTGTCTATTCCATATTTGACTTAAGGAACTTTATCTGTGCTCATTTCAATCTCTGGTTTTATGCAGCACCCCAACTCACCTTTACCCTTAAGCAAGCATAAGTTGGTTTTCTAAATTTGAGACCCTGTTCTGTTCTGTAATTCAGTTCCTGTGTAGCCAAGTTTACATTCCGTGTATTACTGATATCTTATGATGTTTCTTTTTCTGTGTGACTTACTTCAGTTAGAATCATCATACCTGAATCCACTCATTGTGCTGCTAAGGGCCTGATGATACAGATTTCATTGTTGAGTGATATTGCTTTGTAAGTAAATACCACAACTTCTTTATCCATTTTTCACTTTCTGCAATGTTGAACTTGTACTGTAAACGAGGTTCTTGTAAACAGAGGCGTCCCAAACTTTGGGGTGGCTGTGTCTTTTTGATTTTAATTTCCCTAAGCTATAGGACCATAAGTGGAAGTGCCCTAGGTTCTGTTGCTTTGTTTTTTAGATGTTTCAGGAAACACCATACACTTCTCCCGAGTGGTTGTTGGCAATTTACATGCCGCCCATCAGCATAACAAGGCTCCCAGTTCTCCATGGCCTGTCCTGCCTTTCTGGATTTTACACTTTTTTCAGATGGCCCTTTTGACCGGGGGGAAGTGAGACTTCATTGTAGTGCAGATTTCCTTTGCAAGCTTGCTTGGTTGGCCAAAAAGGGCGTATGCGTTTTTTCCTGAATATATTCAGGAAAAAACGCATACGCCCTTTTTGGCCAAGTGCATCATTGTGGACGTTCTGCCTCTTTTCCTATGCTTTCAATGCAATTCCAGTCTACCTCCTGAAATCGGTTTCCTGCAATTCTGCCCCGCTTTCAAGTCCTCTTGGCAGCCTTACTTCAGTCTATTTTTGGACGATAGCTGTCATTTATAACTCTGCAGGTTTGTGAATTACAGTGCCCCGAGCTCCTTTCTTCAACTCGCTTTCTTGTGACCTGGCCGCAACACCGCAGGATGGCTTCAGGCCCTAATCTGGTTCCGGTACGGCACGCTGAGCCTTTGGTTATTTCCTCTTCCTGGTGGGAAATGAGAGTTAAATTTGCCCGTCCAGACACCTCCAGCTAGCCTCTCATTGGTTCTCGCTATTCCTGTTCATCTTCCGCAGAAATTGCAAACTGGGCCAAACAGGAGGTTAAAGGCGCTGACTCTCCAAGTGGGGAGAGTGTTAGTAAAGCGTCTGGAATGTTGCACCCGAGTACCAGGGGAGGAAAACTGAGACATATTTGAACACGTCTCCCGTTCACATGGTTGATCATACTTGGGTTCCACATGCATGTTTTAGCTGAAGGAAGAATACCTTAAACCTGGAAAGTTGAGACCCGTGGAATGGGTACCATGCAATATGACTTCAAAGGGTCTTCATTTGCTCACCGAACCTCTCCAATCCTATCACTGCTGCGTTTATGCCCCTGTACACACGCTTGGTTCTCTTTTGGAGACATAGCAATCCATAGGTTTTAAGATACTTACTAGTCAGGTACATTCTTAGGCGTTTAATATGGGGTGTTGAGTCCATTTCGTTGAGCAAGGAGTAGCACTTGTCTATTCCATATTTGGCTTAAGGAACTTTATGTGTGCTCATTTCAATCTCTGGTTTTATGCAGCACCCCAACTCACCTTTACCCTTAAGCAAGCATAAGTTGGTTTTCTAAATTTGAGACCCTGTTCTGTTTTGGAATGCAGTTCCTGTGTAGCCAAGTTTACATTCCGTGTATTAGTGATATCTTATGATGTTTCTTTTTCTGTGTGACTATTTCAGTTAGAATCATCGTACCTGAATCCACTCATTATGCTGCTACGGGCCTGATGACATAGATTTCATTGCTGAGTGATACTGCATTGTACGTAAGTACCACAAATTCTTTATCCATTTTTCACTTTCTGCGATGTTGAACTTGTACTGTAAACGAGGTTCTTGTAAACAGAGCCGTTCCAAACTTTGGGGTGGCTGTGTCTTTTTGATTTTAATTTCCCTAAGCTATAGGACCATAAGTGGCAGTGCCCTAGGCTCTGTTGCTTTGTTTTTTAGATGTTTCAAGAAACACCATACACTTCTCCCGAGTGTCTGTTGGCAATTTACATCCCGCCCATCAGCATAACAAGGCTCCCAGTTCTCCATGGCCTGTTGCCTTTCTGGATTTTACACTTTTTTCAGATGACCCTTTTGACCGGGGGGAAGTGAGACTTCATTGTAGTGCAGATTTCCTTTGCAAGCTTGCTTGGTTGGCCAAAAAGGGCGTATGCGTTTTTTCCTGAATATATTCAGGAAAAAACGCATACGCCCTTTTTGGCCAAGTGCATCATTGTGGACGTTCTGCCTCCTTTCCTATGCTTTCAATGCAATTCCAGTCTACCTCCTGAAATCGGTTTCCTGCAATTCTGCCCCGCTTTCAAGTCCTCTTGGCAGCCTTACTTCAGTCTATTTTTGGACGATAGCTGTCATTTATAACTCTGCAGGTTTGTGAATTACAGTGCCCCTGAGCTCCTTTCTTCAACTCGCTTTCTTGTGACCTGGCCGCAACACCGCAGGATGGCTTCAGGCCCTAATCTGGTTCCGGCCCGGCATGCTGAGCCTTTGGTTAATTCCTCTTCCTGGTGGGAAATGAGAGTTAAATTTGCCCGTCCAGACACCTCCAGCTAGCCTCTCATTGGTTCTCGCTATTCCTGTTCATCTTCCGCAGAAATTGCAAACTGGGCCAAACAGGAGGTTAAAGGGACTGACTCTCCAAGTGGGGAGAGTGTTATTAAAGCATCTGGAATGTTGCACCCGAGTACCAGGGGAGGAAAACTGAGACATATTTGAACACGTCTCCCGTTCACATGGTTGATCATACTTGGGTTCCACATGCATGTTTTAGCTGAAGGAAGAATACCTTAAACCTGGAGAGTTAAGACCCGTGTAATGGGTACCATGCAATATGACTTCAAAGGGTCTTCATTTGCTCACCGAACATCTCCAATCCTATCACTGCTGCGTTTATGCCCCTGTACACATGCTTGATTCTCTTTCGGAGACATAGCAATCCATAGGTTTTAAGATACTTACTAGTCAGGTACATTCTTAGGCGTTTAATATGCGGTGTTGAGTCCATTTCGTTGAGCAATGAGTAGCTCTTGTCTATTCCATATTTGACTTAAGGAACTTTATCTGTGCTCATTTCAATCTCTGGTTTTATGCAGCACCCCAACTCACCTTTACTCTTAAGCAAGCATGAGTTGGTTTTCTAAATTTGAGACCCTGTTCTGTTCTGTAATTCAGTTCCTGTGTAGCCAAGTTTACATTCCGTGTATTACTGATATCTTATGATGTTTCTTTTTCTGTGTGACTTACTTCAGTTAGAATCATCATACCTGAATCCACTCATTGTGCTGCTAAGGGCCTGATGATACAGATTTCATTGCTGAGTGATATTGCTTTGTAAGTAAATACCACAACTTCTTTATCCATTTTTCACTTTCTGCGATGTTGAACTTGTACTGTAAACGAGGTTCTTGTAAACAGAGGCGTCCCAAACTTTGGGGTGGCTGTGTCTTTTTGATTTTAATTTCCCTAAGCTATAGGACCATAAGTGGCAGTGCTCTAGGCTCTGTTGCTTTGTTTTTTAGATGTTCAGGAAACACCATACACTTCTCCCGAGTGTCTGTTGGCAATTTACATCCCGCCCATCAGCATAACAAGACTCCCAGTTCTCCATGGCCTGTCCTGCCTTTCTGGATTTTACACTTTTTTCAGATGGCCCTTTTGACCGGGGGGAAGTGAGACTTCATTGTAGTGCAGATTTCCTTTGCAAGCTTGCTTGGTTGGCCAAAAAGGGCGTATGCGTTTTTTTCTGAATATACTCAGGAAAAAACGCATACGCCCTTTTTGGCCAAGTGCATCATTGTGGACGTTCTGCCTCTTTTCCTATGCTTTCAATGCAATTCCAGTCTACCTCCTGAAATCGGTTTCCTGCAATTCTGCCCCGCTTTCAAGTCCTCTTGGCAGCCTTACTTCAGTCTATTTTTGGACGATAGCTGTCATTTATAACTCTGCAGGTTTGTGAATTACAGTGCCCCTGAGCTCCTTTCTTCAACTCGCTTTCTTGTGACCTGGCCGCAACACCGCAGGATGGCTTCAGGCCCTAATCTGGTTCCGGCACGGCACGCTGAGCCTTTGGTTATTTCCTCTTCCTGGTGGGAAATGAGAGTTAAATTTGCCCGTCCAGACACCTCCAGCTAGCCTCTCATTGGTTCTCGCTATTCCTGTTCATCTTCCGCAGAAATTGCAAACTGGGCCAAACAGGAGGTTAAAGGGACTGACTCTCCAAGTGGGGAGAGTGTTAGTAAAGCGTCTGGAATGTTGCACCCGAGTACCAGGGGAGGAAAACTGAGACATATTTGAACACGTCTCCCGATCATATGGTTGATCATACTCTGGGTTCCAAATGCATGTTTTAGCTGAAGGAAGAATACCTTAAACCTGGAGAGTTGAGACCCGTGTAATGGGTACCATGCAATATGACTTCAAAGGGTCTTCATTTGCTCACCGAACCTCTCCAATCCTATCACTGCTGCGTTTATGCCCCTGTACACATGCTTGATTCTCTTTCGGAGACATAGCAATCCATAGGTTTTAAGATACTTACTAGTCAGGTACATTCTTAGGCGTTTAATATGCGGTGTTGAGTCCATTTCGTTGAGCAAGGAGTAGCTCTTGTCTATTCCATATTTGACTTAAGGAACTTTATCTGTGCTCATTTCAATCTCTGGTTTTATGCAGCACCCCAACTCACCTTTACCCTTAAGCAAGCATAAGTTGGTTTTCTAAATTTGAGAACCTGTTCTGTTTTGGAATTCAGTTCCTGTGTAGCCAAGTTTACATTCCGTGTATTAGTGATATCTTATGATGTTTCTTTTTCTGTGTGACTTATTTCAGTTAGAATCATCGTACCTGAATGTACTCATTATGCTGCTACGGGCCTGATGACATAGATTTCATTGCTTAGTGATACTGCATTGTACGTAAGTACCACAAGTTCTTTATCCATTTTTCACTTTCTGCGATGTTGAACTTGTACTGTAAACGAGGTTCTTGTAAACAGAGCCGTTCCAAACTTTGGGGTGGCTGTGTCTTTTTGGTTTTAATTTCCCTAAGCTATAGGACCATAAGTGGCAGTGCCCTAGGCTCTGTTGCTTTGTTTTTTAGATGTTTCAGGAAACACCATACACTTCTTCCGAGTGTCTGTTGGCAATTTACATCCCGCCCATCAGCATAACAAGGCTCCCAGTTCTCAATGGCCTGTTGCCTTTCTGGATTTTACACTTTTTTCAGATGGCCCTTTTGACCGGGGGGAAGTGAGACTTCATTGTAGTGCAGATTTCCTTTGCAAGCTTGCTTGGTTGGCCAAAAAGGGCGTATGCGTTTTTTCCTGAATATATTCAGGAAAAAACGCATACGCCCTTTTTGGCCAAGTGCATCATTGTGGACGTTCTGCCTCTTTTCCTATGCTTTCAATGCAATTCCAGTCTACCTCCTGAAATCGGTTTCCTGCAATTCTGCCCCGCTTTCAAGTCCTCTTGGCAGCCTTACTTCAGTCTATTTTTGGACGATAGCTGTCATTTATAACTCTGCAGGTTTGTGAATTACAGTGCCCCTGAGCTCCTTTCTTCAACTCGCTTTCTTGTAACCTGGCCACAACACCGCGGGATTGCTTCAGGCCCTAATCTGGTTCCGGCCCGGCATGCTGAGCCTTTGGTTAATTCCTCTTCCTGGTGGGAAATGAGAGTTAAATTTGCCCGTCCAGACACCTCCAGCTAGCCTCTCATTGGTTCTCGCTATTCCTGTTCATCTTCCGCAGAAATTGCAAACTGGGCCAAACAGGAGGTTAAAGGGACTGACTCTCCAAGTTGGGAGAGTGTTAGTAAAGCGTCTGGAATGTTGCACCCGAGTACCAGGGGAGGAAAACTGAGACATATTTGAACACGTCTCCCGTTCACATGGTTGATCATACTTGGGTTCCACATGCATGTTTTAGCTGAAGGAAGAATACCTTAAACCTGGAGAGTTAAGACCCGTGTAATGGGTACCATGCAATATGACTTCAAAGGGTCTTCATTTGCTCACCGAACCTCTCCAATCCTATCACTGCTGCGTTTATGCCCCTGTACACATGCTTGATTCTCTTTCGGTGACACAGCAATCCATAGGTTTTAAGATACTTACTAGTCAGGTACATTCTTAGGCGTTTAATATGGGGTGTTGAGTCCAATTTGTTGAGCAAGGAGTAGCTCTTGTCTATTCCATATTTGACTTAAGGAACTTTATCTGTGCTCATTTCAATCTCTGGTTTTATGCAGCACCCCAACTCACCTTTACCCTTAAGCAAGCATGAGTTGGTTTTCTAAATTTGAGACCCTGTTCTGTTCTGTAATTCAGTTCCTGTGTAGCCAAGTTTACATTCCGTGTATTACTGATATCTTATGATGTTTCTTTTTCTGTGTGACTTACTTCAGTTAGAATCATCATACCTGAATCCACTCATTGTGCTGCTAAGGGCCTGATGACACAGATTTCATTGCTGAGTGATATTGCTTTGTAAGTAAATACCACAACTTCTTTATCCATTTTTCACTTTCTGCGATGTTGAACTTGTACTGTAAACGAGGTTCTTGTAAACAGAGGCGTTCCACACTTTGGGGTGGCTGTGTCTTTTTGATTTTAATTTCCCTAAGCTATAGGACCATAAGTGGCAGTGCTCTAGGCTCTGTTGCTTTGTTTTTTAGATGTTTCAGGAAACACCATACACTTCTCCCGAGTGTCTGTTGGCAATTTACATCCCGCCCATCAGCATAACAAGGCTCCCAGTTCTCAATGGCCTGTTGCCTTTCTGGATTTTACACTTTTTTCAGTTGGCCCTTTTGACCGGGGGGAAGTGAGACTTCATTGTAGTGCAGATTTCCTTTGCAAGCTTGCTTGGTTGGCCAAAAAGGGCGTATGCGTTTTTTCCTGAATATATTCAGGAAAAAACGCATACGCCCTTTTTGGCCAAGTGCATCATTGTGGACGTTCTGCCTCTTTTCCTATGCTTTCAATGCAATTCCAGTCTACCTCCTGAAATCGGTTTCCTGCAATTCTGCCCCGCTTTCAAGTCCTCTTGGCAGCCTTACTTCAGTCTATTTTTGGACGATAGCTGTCATTTATAACTCTGCAGGTTTGTTAATTACAGTGCCCCTGAGCTCCTTTCTTCAACTCGCTTTCTTGTGACCTGGCCGCAACACCGCAGGATGGCTTCAGGCCCTAATCTGGTTCTGGCACGGCACGCTGAGCCTTTGGTTATTTCCTCTTCCTGGTGGGAAATGAGAGTTAAATTTGCCCGTCCAGACACCTCCAGCTAGTCTCTCATTGGTTTTCGCTATTCCTGTTCATCTTCCGCAGAAATTGCAAACTGGGCCAAACAGGAGGTTAAAGGGACTGACTCTCCAAGTGGGGAGAGTGTTAGTAAAGTGTCTGGAATGTTGCACCCGAGTACCAGGGGAGGAAAACTGAGACATATTTGAAAACGTCTCCCGATCATATGGTTGATCATACTCTGGGTTCCACATGCATGTTTTAGCTGAAGGAAGAATACCTTAAACCTGGAGAGTTGAGACCCGTGTAATGGGTACCATGCAATATGACTTCAAAGGGTCTTCATTTGCTCACCGAACCTCTCCAATCCTATCACTGCTGCATTTATGCCCCTGTACACATGCTTGATCCTCTTTCGGAGACATAGCAATCCATAGGTTTTAAGATACTTACTAGTCAGGTACATTCTTAGGCGTTTAATATGCGGTGTTGAGTCCATTTCGTTGAGCAAGGAGTAGCTCTTGTCTATTCCATATTTGACTTAAGGAACTTTATCTGTGCTCATTTCAATCTCTGGTTTTATGCAGCACCCCAACTCACCTTTACCCTTAAGCAAGCATAAGTTGGTTTTCTAAATTTGAGAACCTGTTCTGTTTTGGAATTCAGTTCCTGTGTAGCCAAGTTTACATTCCGTGTATTAGTGATATCTTATGATGTTTCTTTTTCTGTGTGACTTATTTCAGTTAGAATCATCGTACCTGAATCTACTCATTATGCTGCTACGGGCCTGATGACATAGATTTCATTGCTGAGTGATACTGCATTGTATGTAAGTACCACAAGTTCTTTATCCATTTTTCACTTTCTGCGATGTTGAACTTGTACTGTAAACGAGGTTCTTGTAAACAGAGCCGTTCCAAACTTTGGGGTGGCTGTGTCTTTTTGATTTTAATTTCCCTAAGCTATAGGACCATAAGTGGAAGTGCCCTAGGCTCTGTTGCTTTGTTTTTTAGATGTTTCAGGAAACACCATACACTTCTCCCGAGTGTCTGTGGGCAATTTACATCCCGCCCATCAGCATAACAAGGCTCCCAGTTCTCAATGGCCTGTTGCCTTTCTGGATTTTACACTTTTTTCAGATGGCCCTTTTGACCGGGGGGAAGTGAGACTTCATTGTAGTGCAGATTTCCTTTGCAAGCTTGCTTGGTTGGCCAAAAAGGGCGTATGCGTTTTTTCCTGAATATATTCAGGAAAAAACGCATACGCCCTTTTTGGCCAAGTGCATCATTGTGGACGTTCTGCCTCTTTTCCTATGCTTTCAATGCAATTCCAGTCTACCTCCTGAAATCGGTTTCCTGCAATTCTGCCCCGCTTTCAAGTCCTCTTGGCAGCCTTACTTCAGTCTATTTTTGGACGATAGCTGTCATTTATAACTCTGCAGGTTTGTGAATTACAGTGCCCCTGAGCTCCTTTCTTCAACTCGCTTTCTTGTAACCTGGCCGCAACACCGCAGGATGGCTTCAGGCCCTAATCTGGTTCCGGCCCGGCATGCTGAGCCTTTGGTTAATTCCTCTTCCTGGTGGGAAATGAGAGTTAAATTTGCCCGTCCAGACACCTCCAGCTAGCCTCTCATTGGTTCTCGCTATTCCTGTTCATCTTCCGCAGAAATTGCAAACTGGGCCAAACAGGAGGTTAAAGGGACTGACTCTCCAAGTGGGGAGAGTGTTAGTAAAGCGTCTGGAATGTTGCACCCGAGTACCAGGGGAGGAAAACTGAGACATATTTGAACACGTCTCCCGTTCACATGGTTGATCATACTTGGGTTCCACATGCATGTTTTAGCTGAAGGAAGAATACCTTAAACCTGGAGAGTTAAGACCCGTGTAATGGGTACCATGCAATATGACTTCAAAGGGTCTTCATTTGCTCACCGAACCTCTCCAATCCTATCACTGCTGCGTTTATGCCCCTGTACACATGCTTGATTCTCTTTCGGTGACATAGCAATCCATAGGTTTTAAGATACTTACTAGTCAGGTACATTCTTAGGCGTTTAATATGGGGTGTTGAGTCCAATTTGTTGAGCAAGGAGTAGCTCTTGTCTATTCCATATTTGACTTAAGGAACTTTATCTGTGCTCATTTCAATCTCTGGTTTTATGCAGCACCCCAACTCACCTTTACCCTTAAGCAAGCATGGGTTGGTTTTCTAAATTTGAGACCCTGTTCTGTTCTGTAATTCAGTTCCTGTGTAGCCAAGTTTACATTCCGTGTATTACTGATATCTTATGATGTTTCTTTTTCTGTGTGACCTACTTCAGTTAGAATCATCATACCTGAATCCACTCATTGTGCTGCTAAGGGCCTGATGACACAGATTTCATTGCTGAGTGATATTGCTTTGTAAGTAAATACCACAACTTCTTTATCCATTTTTCACTTTCTGCGATGTTGAACTTGTACTGTAAACGAGGTTCTTGTAAACAGAGGCGTCCCAAACTTTGGGGTGGCTGTGTCTTTTTGATTTTAATTTCCCTAAGCTATAGGACCATAAGTGGCAGTGCTCTAGGCTCTGTTGCTTTGTTTTTTAGATGTTTCAGGAAACACCATACACTTCTCCCGAGTGTCTGTTGGCAATTTACATCCCGCCCATCAGCATAACAAGGCTCCCAGTTCTCCATGGCCTGTCCTGCCTTTCTGGATTTTACACTTTTTTCAGATGGCCCTTTTGACCGGGGGGAAGTGAGACTTCATTGTAGTGCAGATTTCCTTTGCAAGCTTGCTTGGTTGGCCAAAAAGGGCGTATGCGTTTTTTTCTGAATATATTCAGGAAAAAACGCATACGCCCTTTTTGGCCAAGTGCATCATTGTGAACGTTCTGCCTCTTTTCCTATGCTTTCAATGCAATTCCAGTCTACCTCCTGAAATCGGTTTCCTGCAATTCTGCCCCGCTTTCAAGTCCTCTTGGCAGCCTTACTTCAGTCTATTTTTGGACGATAGCTGTCATTTATAACTCTGCAGGTTTGTGAATTACAGTGCCCCTGAGCTCCTTTCTTCAACTCGCTTTCTTTTGAGCTGGCCGCAACACCGCAGGATGGCTTCAGGCCCTAATCTGGTTCCGGTACGGCACGCTGAGCCTTTGGTTATTTCCTCTTCCTGGTGGGAAATGAGAGTTAAATTTGCCCGTCCAGACACCTCCAGCTAGCCTCTCATTGGTTCTCGCTATTCCTATTCATCTTCCGCAGAAATTGCAAACTGGGCCAAACAGGAGGTTAAAGGCGCTGACTCTCCAAGTGGGGAGAGTGTTAGTAAAGCGTCTGGAATGTTGCACCCGAGTACCAGGGGAGGAAAACTGAGACATATTTGAACACATCTCCCGATCACATGGTTGATCATACTCTAGGTTCCACATATATGTTTTAGCTGAAGGAAGAATACCTTAAACCTGGGTAGTTGAAACCCGTGGAATGGGTACCATGCAATATGACTTCAAAGGGTCTTCATTTGCTCACCGAACCTCTCCAATCCTATCACTGCTGCGTTTATGCCCCTGTACACATGCTTGATTCTCTGTCGGAGACATAGCAATCCATAGGTTTTAAGATACTTACAAGTCAGGTACATTCTTAGGCGTTTAATATGCGGTGTTGAGTCCATTTCGTTGAGCAAGGAGTAGCTCTTGTCTATTCCATATTTGGCTTAAGGAACTTTATCTGTGCTCATTTCAATCTCTGGTTTTATGCAGCACCCCAACTCACCTTTACCCTTAAGCAAGCATAAGTTGTTTTTCTAAATTTGAGGCCCTGTTCTGTTCTGTAATTCAGTTCCTGTGTAGTCAAGTTTCCATTCCGTGTATTACTGATATCTTATGATGTTTCTTTTTCTGTGTGACTTATTTCAGTTAGAATCATCATACCTGAATCCACTCATTGTGCTGCTAAGGGCCTGATGACATAGATTTCATTGCTGAGTGATATTGCTTTGTAAGTCAATACCACAACTTCTTTATCCATTTTTCACTTTCTGCGATGTTGAACTTGTACTGTAAACGAGGTTCTTGTAAACAGAGCCGTTCCACACTTTGGGGTGGCTGTGTCTTTTTGATTTTAATTTCCCTAAGCTATAGGACCATAAGTGGAAGTGCCCTAGGCTCTGTTGCTTTGTTTTTTAGATGTTTCAGGAAACACCATACACTTCTCCCAAGTGTCTGTTGGCAATTTACATCCCGCCCATCAGCATAACAAGGCTGCCAGTTCTCCATGGCCTGTCCTGCCTTTCTGGATTTTACACTTTTTTCAGATGGCCCTTTTGACCGGGGGGAAGTGAGACTTCATTGTAGTGCAGATTTCCTTTGCAAGCTTGCTTGGTTGGCCAAAAAGGGCGTATGCGTTTTTTCCTGAATATATTTAGGAAAAAACGCATACGCCCTTTTTGGCCAAGTGCATCATTGTGGACGTTCTGCCTCTTTTCCTATGCTTTCAATGCAATTCCAGTCTACCTCCTGAAATCGGTTTCCTGCAATTCTGCCCCGCTTTCAAGTCCTCTTGGCAGCCTTACTTCAGTCTATTTTTGGTCGATAGCTGTCATTTATAACTCTGCAGGTTTGTGAATTACAGTGCCCCTGACCTCCTTTCTTCAACTCGCTTTCTTTTGAGCTGGCCGCAACACCGCAGGATGGCTTCAGGCCCTAATCTGGTTCCGGTACGGCACACTGAGCCTTTGGTTATTTCCTCTTCCTGGTGGGAAATGAGAGTTAAATTTGCCCGTCCAGACACCTCCAGCTAGCCTCTCATTGGTTCTCGCTATTCCTGTTCATCTTCCGCAGAAATTGCAAACTGGGCCAAACAGGAGGTTAAAGGCGCTGACTCTCCAAGTGGGGAGAGTGTTAGTAAAGCGTCTGGAATGTTGCACCCGAGTACCAGGGGAGGAAAACTGAGACATATTTGAACACGTCTCCCGTTCACATGGTTGATCATACTCTAGGTTCCACATGCATGTTTTAGCTGAAGGAAGAATACCTTAAACCTGGGTAGTTGAAACCTGTGGAATGGGTACCATGCAATATGACTTCAAAGGGTCTTCATTTGCTCACCGCACCTCTCCAATCCTATCACTGCTGCGTTTATGCCCCTGTACACATGCTTGATTCTCTTTCGGAGACATAGCAATCCATAGGTTTTACGATACTTACTAGTCAGGTACATTCTTAGGCGTTTAATATGCGGTGTTGAGTCCATTTCATTGAGCAAGGAGTAGCTCTTGTCTATTCCATATTTGACTTAAGGAACTTTATCTGTGCTCATTTCAATCTCTGGTTTTATGCAGCACCCCAACTCACCTTTACCCTTAAGCAAGCATAAGTTGGTTTTCTAAATTTGAGACCCTGTTCTGTTCTGTAATTCAGTTCCTGTGTAGCCAAGTTTACATTCCGTGTATTACTGATATCTTATGATGTTTCTTTTTCTGTGTGACTTATTTCAGTTAGAATCATCATACCTGAATCCACTCATTGTGATGCTAAGGGCCTGATGACATAGATTTCATTGCTGAGTGATATTGCTTTGTAAGTAAATACCACAACTTCTTTATCCATTTTTCACTTTCTGCGATGTTGAACTTCTACTGTAAACGAGGTTCTTGTAAACAGAGGCGTCCCAAACTTTGGGGTGGCTGTGTCTTTTTGATTTTAATTTCCCTAAGCTATAGGACCATAAGTGGCAGTGCCCTAGGCTCTGTTGCTTTGTTTTTTAGATGTTTCAGGAAACACCATACACTTCTCCGGAGTGTCTGTTGGCAATTTACATCCCGCCCATCAGCATAACAAGGCTCCCAGTTCTCCATGGCCTGTTGCCTTTCTGGATTTTACACTTTTTTCAGATGGCCCTTTTGACCGGGGGGAAGTGAGACTTCATTGTAGTGCAGATTTCCTTTGCAAGCTTGCTTGGTTGGCCAAAAAGGGCGTATGCGTTTTTTCCTGAATATATTCAGGAAAAAACGCATACGCCCTTTTTGGCCAAGTGCATCATTGTGGACGTTCTGCCTCTTTTCCTATGCTTTCAATGCAATTCCAGTCTACCTCCTGAAATCGGTTTCCTGCAATTCTGCCCCGCTTTCAAGTCCTCTTGGCAGCCTTACTTCAGTCTATTTTTGGACGATAGCTGTCATTTATAACTCTGCAGGTTTGTGAATTACAGTGCCCCTGAGCTCCTTTCTTCAACTCGCTTTCTTGTGACCTGGCCGCAACACCGCAGGATGGCTTCAGGCCCTAATCTGGTTCCGGCCCGGCATGCTGAGCCTTTGGTTAATTCCTCTTCCTGGTGGGAAATGAGAGTTAAATTTGCCCGTCCAGACACCTCCAGCTAGCCTCTCATTGGTTCTCGCTATTCCTGTTCATCTTCCGCAGAAATTGCAAACTGGGCCAAACAGGAGGTTAAAGGGACTGACTCTCCAAGTGGGGAGAGTGTTAGTAAAGCGTCTGGAATGTTGCACCCGAGTACCAGGGGAGGAAAACTGAGACATATTTGAACACGTCTCCCGTTCACATGGTTGATCATACTTAGGTTCCACATGCATGTTTTAGCTGAAGGAAGAATACCTTAAACCTGGAGAGTTGAGACTCGTGTAATGGGTACCATGCAATATGACTTCAAAGGGTCTTCATTTGCTCACCGAACCTCTCCAATCCTATCACTGCTGCGTTTATGCCCCTGTACACATGCTTGATTCTCTTTTGGAGACATAGCAATCCATAGGTTTTACGATACTTACTAGTCAGGTACATTCTTAGGCGTTTAATATGCGGTGTTGAGTCCATTTCGTTGAGCAAGGAGTAGCTCTTGTCTATTCCATATTTGACTTAAGGAACTTTATCTGTGCTCATTTCAATCTCTGGTTTTATGCAGCACCCCAACTCACCTTTACCCTTAAGCAAGCATAAGTTGGTTTTCTAAATTTGAGACCCTGTTCTGTTCTGTAATTCAGTTCCTGTGTAGCCAAGTTTACATTCCGTGTATTACTGATATCTTATGATGTTTCTTTTTCTGTGTGACTTATTTCAGTTAGAATCATCATACCTGAATCCACTCATTGTGATGCTAAGGGCCTGATGACATAGATTTCATTGCTGAGTGATATTGCTTTGTAAGTAAATACCACAACTTCTTTATCCATTTTTCACTTTCTGCGATGTTGAACTTGTACTGTAAACGAGGTTCTTGTAAACAGAGGCGTCCCAAACTTTGGGGTGGCTGTGTCTTTTTGATTTTAATTTCCCTAAGCTATAGGACCATAAGTGGCAGTGCCCTAGGCTCTGTTGCTTTGTTTTTTAGATGTTTCAGGAAACACCATACACTTCTCCCGAGTGTCTGTTGGCAATTTACATCCCGCCCATCAGCATAACAAGGCTCCCAGTTCTCCATGGCCTGTCCTGCCTTTCTGGATTTTACACTTTTTTCAGATGGCCCTTTTGACCGGGGGGAAGTGAGACTTCATTGTAGTGCAGATTTCCTTTGCAAGCTTGCTTGGTTGGCCAAAAAGGGCGTATGCGTTTTTTCCTGAATATATTCAGGAAAAAACGCATACGCCCTTTTTGGCCAAGTGCATCATTGTGGACGTTCTGCCTCTTTTCCTATGCTTTCAATGCAATTCCAGTCTACCTCCTGAAATCGGTTTCCTGCAATTCTGCCCCGCTTTCAAGTCCTCTTGGCAGCCTTACTTCAGTCTATTTTTGGACGATAGCTGTCATTTATAACTCTGCAGGTTTGTGAATTACAGTGCCCCTGAGCTCCTTTCTTCAACTCGCTTTCTTGTGAGCTGGCCGCAACACCGCAGGATGGCTTCAGGCCCTAATCAGGTTCCGGCCCGGCATGCTGAGCCTTTGGTTAATTCCTCTTCCTGGTGGGAAATGAGAGTTAAATTTGCCCATCCAGACACCTCCAGCTAGCCTCTCATTGGTTTTCGCTATTCCTGTTCATCTTCCGCAGAAATTGCAAACTGGGCCAAACAGGAGGTTAAAGGGACTGACTCTCCAAGTGGGGAGAGTGTTAGTAAAGCGTCTGGAATGTTGCACCCGAGTACCAGGGGAGGAAAACTGAGACATATTTGAACACGTCTCCCGATCACATGGTTGATCATACTCTAGGTCCCACATGCATGTTTTAGCTGAAGGAAGAATACCTTAAACCTGGGTAGTTGAAACCTGTGGAATGGTTACCATGCAATATGACTTCAAAGGGTCTTCATTTGCTCACCGCACCTCTCCAATCCTATCACTGCTGCGTTTATGCCCCTGTACACATGCTTGATTCTCTTTCGGAGACATAGCAATCCATAGGTTTTACGATACTTACTAGTCAGGTACATTCTTAGGCGTTTAATATGCGGTGTTGAGTCCATTTCATTGAGCAAGGAGTAGCTCTTGTCTATTCCATATTTGACTTAAGGAACTTTATCTGTGCTCATTTCAATCTCTGGTTTTATGCAGCACCCCAACTCACCTTTACCCTTAAGCAAGCATAAGTTGGTTTTCTAAATTTGAGACCCTGTTCTGTTCTGTAATTCAGTTCCTGTGTAGCCAAGTTTACATTCCGTGTATTACTGATATCTTATGATGTTTCTTTTTCTGTGTGACTTATTTCAGTTAGAATCATCATACCTGAATCCACTCATTGTGATGCTAAGGGCCTGATGACATAGATTTCATTGCTGAGTGATATTGCTTTGTAAGTAAATACCACAACTTCTTTATCCATTTTTCACTTTCTGCGATGTTGAACTTCTACTGTAAACGAGGTTCTTGTAAACAGAGGCGTCCCAAACTTTGGGGTGGCTGTGTCTTTTTGATTTTAATTTCCCTAAGCTATAGGACCATAAGTGGCAGTGCCCTAGGCTCTGTTGCTTTGTTTTTTAGATGTTTCAGGAAACACCATACACTTCTCCCAAGTGTCTGTTGGCAATTTACATCCCGCCCATCAGCATAACAAGGCTCCCAGTTCTCCATGGCCTGTTGCCTTTCTGGATTTTACACTTTTTTCAGATGGCCCTTTTGACCGGGGGGAAGTGAGACTTCATTGTAGTGCAGATTTCCTTTGCAAGCTTGCTTGGTTGGCCAAAAAGGGCGTATGCGTTTTTTCCTGAATATATTCAGGAAAAAACGCATACGCCCTTTTTGGCCAAGTGCATCATTGTGGACGTTCTGCCTCTTTTCCTATGCTTTCAATGCAATTCCAGTCTACCTCCTGAAATCGGTTTCCTGCAATTCTGCCCTGCTTTCAAGTCCTCTTGGCAGCCTTACTTCAGTCTATTTTTGGACGATAGCTGTCATTTATAACTCTGCAGGTTTGTGAATTACAGTGCCCCTGAGCTCCTTTCTTCAACTCGCTTTCTTGTGACCTGGCCGCAACACCGCAGGATGGCTTCAGGCCCTAATCTGGTTCCGGCCCGGCATGCTGAGCCTTTGGTTAATTCCTCTTCCTGGTGGGAAATGAGAGTTAAATTTGCCCGTCCAGACACCTCCAGCTAGCCTCTCATTGGTTCTCGCTATTCCTGTTCATCTTCCGCAGAAATTGCAAACTGGGCCAAACAGGAGGTTAAAGGGACTGACTCTCCAAGTGGGGAGAGTGTTAGTAAAGCGTCTGGAATGTTGCACCCGAGTACCAGGGGAG
This sequence comes from Stenella coeruleoalba, assembly GCF_951394435.1. NCBI lineage: Eukaryota > Metazoa > Chordata > Mammalia > Artiodactyla > Delphinidae > Stenella > Stenella coeruleoalba. Next base: position 762,429 of record NW_027645992.1, on the reverse strand, counting down.
GAAAACTGAGACATATTTGAACACGTCTCCCGATCACATGGTTGATCATACTCTAGGTTCCACATGCATGTTTTAGCTGAAGGAAGAATACCTTAAACCTGGGTAGTTGAAACCCGTGGAATGGGTACCATGCAATATGACTTCAAAGGGTCTTCATTTGCTCACCGAACCTCTCCAATCCTATCACTGCTGCGTTTATGCCCCTGTACACATGCTTGATTCTCTTTCGGAGACATAGCAATCCATAGGTTTTAAGATACTTACTAGTCAGGTACATTCTTAGGCGTTTAATATGGGGTGTTGAGTCCATTTCGTTGAGCAAGGAGTAGCTCTTGTCTATTCCATATTTGGCTTAAGGAACTTTATCTGTGCTCATTTCAATCTCTGGTTTTATGCAGCACCCCAACTCACCTTTACCCTTAAGCAAGAATAAGTTGGTTTTCTAAATTTGAGACCCTGTTCTGTTCTGTAATTCAGTTCCTGTGTAGGCAAGTTTACATTCCGTGTATTAGTGATATCTTATGATGTTTCTTTTTCTGTGTGACTTATTTCAGTTAGAATCATCATACCTGAATCCACTCATTGTGCTGCTAAGGGCCTGATGACACAGATTTCATTGCTGAGTGATATTGCTTTGTAAGTAAATACCACAACTTCTTTATCCATTTTTCACTTTCTGCGATGTTGAACTTGTACTGTAAACGAGGCTCTTGTAAACAGAGCCGTTCCAAACTTTGGGGTGGCTGTGTCTTTTTGATTTTAATTTCCCTAAGCTATAGGACCATAAGTGGAAGTGCCCTAGGCTCTGTTGCTTTGTTTTTTAGATGTTTCAGGAAACACCATACACCTCTCCCAAGTGTCTGTTGGCAATTTACATCCCGCCCATCAGCATAACAAGGCTGCCAGTTCTCAATGGCCTGTTGCCTTTCTGGATTTTACACTTTTTTCAGATGGCCCTTTTGGCCGGGGGGAAGTGAGACTTCATTGTAGTGCAGATTTCCTTTGCAAGCTTGCTTGGTTGGCCAAAAAGGGCGTATGCGTTTTTTCCTGAATATATTCAGGAAAAAACGCATACGCTCTTTTTGGCCAAGTGCATCATTGTGGACGTTCTGCCTCTTTTCCTATGCTTTCAATGCAATTCCAGTCTACCTCCTGAAATCGGTTTCCTGCAATTCTGCCCCGCTTTCAAGTCCTCTTGGCAGCCTTACTTCAGTCTATTTTTGGACGATAGCTGTCATTTATAACTCTGCAGGTTTGTGAATTACAGTGCCCCTGAGCTCCTTTCTTCAACTCGCTTTCTTTTGAGCTGGCCGCAACACCGCAGGACGGCTTCAGGCCCTAATCTGGTTCCGGTACGGCACGCTGAGCCTTTGGTTGTTTCCTCTTCCTGGTGGGAAATGAGAGTTAAATTTGCCCGTCCAGACACCTCCAGCTAGCCTCTCATTGGTTCTCGCTATTCCTGTTCATCTTCCGCAGAAATTGCAAACTGGGCCAAACAGGAGGTTAAAGGCGCTGACTCTCCAAGTGGGGAGAGTGTTAGTAAAGCGTCTGGAATGTTGCACCCAAGTACCAGGGGAGGAAAACTGAGACATATTTGAACACGTCTCCCGTTCACATGGTTGATCATACTTGGGTTCCACATGCATGTTTTAGCTGAAGGAAGAATATCTTAAACCTGGAAAGTTAAGACCCGTGTAATGGGTACCATGCAATATGACTTCAAAGGGTCTTCATTTGCTCACCGAACCTCTCCAATCCTATCACTGCTGTGTTTATGCCCCTGTACACATGCTTGATTCTCTTTCGGAGACATAGCAATCCATAGGTTTTAAGATACTTACTAGTCAGGTACATTCTTAGGCGTTTAATATGGGGTGTTGAGTCCATATCGTTGAGCAAGGAGTAGCTCTTGTCTATTCCATATTTGGCTTAAGGAACTTTATCTGTGCTCATTTCAATCTCTGGTTTTATGCAGCACCCCAACTCACCTTTACCTTTAAGCAAGAATAAGTTGGTTTTCTAAATTTGAGACCCTGTTCTGTTCTGTAATTCAGTTCCTGTGTAGCCAAGTTTACATTCCGTGTATTACTGATATCTTATGATGTTTCTTTTTCTGTGTGACTTACTTCAGTTAGAATCATCATACCTGAATCCACTCATTGTGCTGCTAAGGGCCTGATGACACAGATTTCATTGCTGAGTGATATTGCTTTGTAAGTAAATACCACAACTTCTTTATCCATTTTTCACTTTCTGCGATGTTGAACTTGTACTGTAAACGAGGTTCTTGTAAACAGAGCCATTCCAAACTTTGGGGTGGCTGTGTCTTTTTGATTTTAATTTCCCTAAGCTATAAGACCATAAGTGGAAGTGCCCTAGGTTCTGTTGCTTTGTTTTTTAGATGTTTCAGGAAACACCATACACTTCTCCCGAGTGTCTGTTGGCAATTTACATCCCGCCCATCAGCATAACAAGGCTCCCAGTTCTCCATGGCCTGTCCTGCCTTTCTGGATTTTACACTTTTTTCAGATGGCCCTTTTGACCGGGGGAAAGTGAGACTTCATTGTAGTGCAGATTTCCTTTGCAAGCTTGCTTGGTTGGCCAAAAAGGGCGTATGCGTTTTTTCCTGAATATATTCAGGAAAAAACGCATACGCCCGTTTTGGCCAAGTGCATCATTGTGGACGTTCTGCCTCTTTTCCTATGCTTTCAATGCAATTCCAGTCTACCTCCTGAAATCGGTTTCTTGCAATTCTGCCCCGCTTTCAAGTCCTCTTGGCAGCCTTACTTCAGTCTATTTTTGGATGATAGCTGTCATTTATAACTCTGCAGGTTTGTGAATTACAGTGCCCCTGAGCTCCTTTCTTCAACTCGCTTTCTTGTGACCTGGCCGCAACACCGCAGGATGGCTTCAGGCCCTAATCTGGTTCCGGCACGGCACGCTGAGCCTTTGGTTAATTCCTCTTCCTGGTGGGAAATGAGAGTTAAATTTGCCCGTCCAGACACCTCCAGCTAGCCTCTCATTGGTTCTCGCTATTCCTGTTCATCTTCCGCAGAAATTGCAAACTGGGCCAAACAGGAGGTTAAAGGGACTGACTCTCCAAGTGGGGAGAGTGTTAGTAAAGCGTCTGGAATGTTGCACCCGAGTACCAGGGGAGGAAAACTGAGACATATTTGAACACGTCTCCCGATCATATGGTTGATCATACTCTGGGTTCCACATGCATGTTTTAGCTGAAGGAAGAATACCTTAAACCTGGAGAGTCGAGACCCGTGTAATGGGTACCATGCAATATGACTTCAAAGGGTCTTCATTTGCTCACCGAACCTCTCCAATCCTATCACTGCTGCGTTTATGCCCCTGTACACATGCTTGATTCTCTTTCGGAGACATAGCAATCCATAGGTTTTAAGATACTTACTAGTCAGGTACATTCTTAGGCGTTTAATATGCGGTGTTGAGTCCATTTCGTTGAGCAAGGAGTAGCTCTTGTCTATTCCATATTTGACTTAAGGAACTTTATCTGTGCTCATTTCAATCTCTGGTTTTATGCAGCACCCCAACTCACCTTTACCCTTAAGCAAGCATAAGTTGGTTTTCTAAATTTGAGAACCTGTTCTGTTTTGGAATTCAGTTCCTGTGTAGCCAAGTTTCCATTCCATGTATTAGTGATATCTTATGATGTTTCTTTTTCTGTGTGACTTATTTCAGTTAGAATCATCGTACCTGAATCTACTCATTATGCTGCTACGGGCCTGATGACATAGATTTCATTGCTGAGTGATACTGCATTGTACGTAAGTACCACAAGTTCTTTATCCATTTTTCACTTTCTGCGATGTTGAACTTGTACTGTAAACGAGGTTCTTGTAAACAGAGCCGTTCCAAACTTTGGGGTGGCTGTGTCTTTTTGATTTTAATTTCCCTAAGCTATAGGACCATAAGTGGCAGTGCCCTAGGCTCTGTTGCTTTGTTTTTTAGATGTTTCAAGAAACACCATACACTTCTCCCGAGTGTCTGTTGGCAATTTACATCCCGCCCATCAGCATAACAAGGCTCCCAGTTCTCAATGGCCTGTTGCCTTTCTGGATTTTACACTTTTTTCAGATGACCCTTTTGACCGGGGGGAAGTGAGACTTCATTGTAGTGCAGATTTCCTTTGCAAGCTTGCTTGGTTGGCCAAAAAGGGCGTATGCGTTTTTTCCTGAATATATTCAGGAAAAAACGCATACGCCCTTTTTGGCCAAGTGCATCATTGTGGACGTTCTGCCTCCTTTCCTATGCTTTCAATGCAATTCCAGTCTACCTCCTGAAATCGGTTTCCTGCAATTCTGCCCCGCTTTCAAGTCCTCTTGGCAGCCTTACTTCAGTCTATTTTTGGACGATAGCTGTCATTTATAACTCTGCAGGTTTGTGAATTACAGTGCCCCTGAGCTCCTTTCTTCAACTCGCTTTCTTGTGACCTGGCCGCAACACCGCAGGATGGCTTCAGGCCCTAATCTGGTTCCGGCCCGGCATGCTGAGCCTTTGGTTAATTCCTCTTCCTGGTGGGAAATGAGAGTTAAATTTGCCCGTCCAGACACCTCCAGCTAGCCTCTCATTGGTTCTCGCTATTCCTGTTCATCTTCCGCAGAAATTGCAAACTGGGCCAAACAGGAGGTTAAAGGGACTGACTCTCCAAGTGGGGAGAGTGTTATTAAAGCGTCTGGAATGTTGCACCCGAGTACCAGGGGAGGAAAACTGAGACATATTTGAACACGTCTCCCGTTCACATGGTTGATCATACTTGGGTTCCACATGCATGTTTTAGCTGAAGGAAGAATACCTTAAACCTGGAGAGTTAAGACCCGTGTAATGGGTACCATGCAATATGACTTCAAAGGGTCTTCATTTGCTCACCGAACATCTCCAATCCTATCACTGCTGCGTTTATGCCCCTGTACACATGCTTGATTCTCTTTCGGAGACATAGCAATCCATAGGTTTTAAGATACTTACTAGTCAGGTACATTCTTAGGCGTTTAATATGCGGTGTTGAGTCCATTTCGTTGAGCAAGGAGTAGCTCTTGTCTATTCCATATTTGACTTAAGGAACTTTATCTGTGCTCATTTCAATCTCTGGTTTTATGCAGCACCCCAACTCACCTTTACTCTTAAGCAAGCATGAGTTGGTTTTCTAAATTTGAGACCCTGTTCTGTTCTGTAATTCAGTTCCTGTGTAGCCAAGTTTACATTCCGTGTATTACTGATATCTTATGATGTTTCTTTTTCTGTGTGACTTACTTCAGTTAGAATCATCATACCTGAATCCACTCATTGTGCTGCTAAGGGCCTGATGATACAGATTTCATTGCTGAGTGATATTGCTTTGTAAGTAAATACCACAACTTCTTTATCCATTTTTCACTTTCTGCGATGTTGAACTTGTACTGTAAACGAGGTTCTTGTAAACAGAGGCGTCCCAAATTTTGGGGTGGCTGTGTCTTTTTGATTTTAATTTCCCTAAGCTATAGGACCATAAGTGGCAGTGCTCTAGGCTCTGTTGCTTTGTTTTTTAGATGTTCAGGAAACACCATACACTTCTCCCGAGTGTCTGTTGGCAATTTACATCCCGCCCATCAGCATAACAAGACTCCCAGTTCTCCATGGCCTGTCCTGCCTTTCTGGATTTTACACTTTTTTCAGATGGCCCTTTTGACCGGGGGGAAGTGAGACTTCATTGTAGTGCAGATTTCCTTTGCAAGCTTGCTTGGTTGGCCAAAAAGGGCGTATGCGTTTTTTTCTGAATATACTCAGGAAAAAACGCATACACCCTTTTTGGCCAAGTGCATCATTGTGGACGTTCTGCCTCTTTTCCTATGCTTTCAATGCAATTCCAGTCTACCTCCTGAAATCGGTTTCCTGCAATTCTGCCCCGCTTTCAAGTCCTCTTGGCAGCCTTACTTCAGTCTATTTTTGGACGATAGCTGTCATTTATAACTCTGCAGGTTTGTGAATTACAGTGCCCCTGAGCTCCTTTCTTCAACTCGCTTTCTTGTGACCTGGCCGCAACACCGCAGGATGGCTTCAGGCCCTAATCTGGTTCCGGCACGGCATGCTGAGCCTTTGGTTATTTCCTCTTCCTGGTGGGAAATGAGAGTTAAATTTGCCCGTCCAGACACCTCCAGCTAGCCTCTCATTGGTTCTCGCTATTCCTGTTCATCTTCCGCAGAAATTGCAAACTGGGCCAAACAGGAGGTTAAAGGGACTGACTCTCCAAGTGGGGAGAGTGTTAGTAAAGCGTCTGGAATGTTGCACCCGAGTACCAGGGGAGGAAAACTGAGACATATTTGAACACGTCTCCCGATCATATGGTTGATCATACTCTGGGTTCCACATGCATGTTTTAGCTGAAGGAAGAATACCTTAAACCTGGAGAGTTGAGACCCGTGTAATGGGTACCATGCAATATGACTTCAAAGGGTCTTCATTTGCTCACCGAACCTCTCCAATCCTATCACTGCTGCGTTTATGCCCCTGTACACATGCTTGATTCTCTTTCGGAGACATAGCAATCCATAGGTTTTAAGATACTTACTAGTCAGGTACATTCTTAGGCGTTTAATATGCGGTGTTGAGTCCATTTCGTTGAGCAAGGAGTAGCTCTTGTCTATTCCATATTTGACTTAAGGAACTTTATCTGTGCTCATTTCAATCTCTGGTTTTATGCAGCACCCCAACTCACCTTTACCCTTAAGCAAGCATAAGTTGGTTTTCTAAATTTGAGGACCTGTTCTGTTTTGGAATTCAGTTCCTGTGTAGCCAAGTTTACATTCCGTGTATTAGTGATATCTTATGATGTTTCTTTTTCTGTGTGACTTATTTCAGTTAGAATCATCGTACCTGAATGTACTCATTATGCTGCTACGGGCCTGATGACATAGATTTCATTGCTGAGTGATACTGCATTGTACGTAAGTACCACAAGTTCTTTATCCATTTTTCACTTTCTGCGATGTTGAACTTGTACTGTAAACGAGGTTCTTGTAAACAGAGGCGTCCCAAACTTTGGGGTGGCTGTGTCTTTTTGGTTTTAATTTCCCTAAGCTATAGGACCATAAGTGGCAGTGCCCTAGGCTCTGTTGCTTTGTTTTTTAGATGTTTCAGGAAACACCATACACTTCTCCCGAGTGTCTGTTGGCAATTTACATCCCGCCCATCAGCATAACAAGGCTCCCAGTTCTCAATGGCCTGTTGCCTTTCTGGATTTTACACTTTTTTCAGATGGCCCTTTTGACCGGGGGGAAGTGAGACTTCATTGTAGTGCAGATTTCCTTTGCAAGCTTGCTTGGTTGGCCAAAAAGGGCGTATGCGTTTTTTCCTGAATATATTCAGGAAAAAACGCATACGCCCTTTTTGGCCAAGTGCATCATTGTGGACGTTCTGCCTCTTTTCCTATGCTTTCAATGCAATTCCAGTCTACCTCCTGAAATCGGTTTCCTGCAATTCTGCCCCGCTTTCAAGTCCTCTTGGCAGCCTTACTTCAGTCTATTTTTGGACGATAGCTGTCATTTATAACTCTGCAGGTTTGTGAATTACAGTGCCCCTGAGCTCCTTTCTTCAACTCGCTTTCTTGTAACCTGGCCACAACACCGCGGGATGGCTTCAGGCCCTAATCTGGTTCCGGCCCGGCATGCTGAGCCTTTGGTTAATTCCTCTTCCTGGTGGGAAATGAGAGTTAAATTTGCCCGTCCAGACACCTCCAGCTAGTCTCTCATTGGTTCTCGCTATTCCTGTTCATCTTCCGCAGAAATTGCAAACTGGGCCAAACAGGAGGTTAAAGGGACTGACTCTCCAAGTTGGGAGAGTGTTAGTAAAGCGTCTGGAATGTTGCACCCGAGTACCAGGGGAGGAAAACTGAGACATATTTGAACACGTCTCCCGTTCACATGGTTGATCATACTTGGGTTCCACATGCATGTTTTAGCTGAAGGAAGAATACCTTAAACCTGGAGAGTTAAGACCCGTGTAATGGGTACCATGCAATATGACTTCAAAGGGTCTTCATTTGCTCACCGAACCTCTCCAATCCTATCACTGCTGCGTTTATGCCCCTGTACACATGCTTGATTCTCTTTCGGTGACATAGCAATCCATAGGTTTTAAGATACTTACTAGTCAGGTACATTCTTAGGCGTTTAATATGGGGTGTTGAGTCCAATTTGTTGAGCAAGGAGTAGCTCTTGTCTATTCCATATTTGACTTAAGGAACTTTATCTGTGCTCATTTCAATCTCTGGTTTTATGCAGCACCCCAACTCACCTTTACCCTTAAGCAAGCATGAGTTGGTTTTCTAAATTTGAGACCCTGTTTTGTTCTGTAATTCAGTTCCTGTGTAGCCAAGTTTACATTCCGTGTATTACTGATATCTTATGATGTTTCTTTTTCTGTGTGACTTACTTCAGTTAGAATCATCATACCTGAATCCACTCATTGTGCTGCTAAGGGCCTGATGACACAGATTTCATTGCTGAGTGATATTGCTTTGTAAGTAAATACCACAACTTCTTTATCCATTTTTCACTTTCTGCGATGTTGAACTTGTACTGTAAACGAGGTTCTTGTAAACAGAGCCGTCCCAAACTTTGGGGTGGCTGTGTCTTTTTGATTTTAATTTCCCTAAGCTATAGGACCATAAGTGGCAGTGCTCTAGGCTCTGTTGCTTTGTTTTTTAGATGTTTCAGGAAACACCATACACTTCTCCCGAGTGTCTGTTGGCAATTTACATCCCGCCCATCAGCATAACAAGGCTCCCAGTTCTCAATGGCCTGTTGCCTTTCTGGATTTTACACTTTTTTCAGTTGGCCCTTTTGACCGGGGGGAAGTGAGACTTCATTGTAGTGCAGATTTCCTTTGCAAGCTTGCTTGGTTGGCCAAAAAGGGCGTATGCGTTTTTTCCTGAATATATTCAGGAAAAAACGCATACGCCCTTTTTGGCCAAGTGCATCATTGTGGACGTTCTGCCTCTTTTCCTATGCTTTCAATGCAATTCCAGTCTACCTCCTGAAATCGGTTTCCTGCAATTCTGCCCCGCTTTCAAGTCCTCTTGGCAGCCTTACTTCAGTCTATTTTTGGACGATAGCTGTCATTTATAACTCTGCAGGTTTGTGAATTACAGTGCCCCTGAGCTCCTTTCTTCAACTCGCTTTCTTGTGACCTGGCCGCAACACCGCAGGATGGCTTCAGGCCCTAATCTGGTTCTGGCACGGCACGCTGAGCCTTTGGTTATTTCCTCTTCCTGGTGGGAAATGAGAGTTAAATTTGCCCGTCCAGACACCTCCAGCTAGTCTCTCATTGGTTTTCGCTATTCCTGTTCATCTTCCGCAGAAATTGCAAACTGGGCCAAACAGGAGGTTAAAGGGACTGACTCTCCAAGTGGGGAGAGTGTTAGTAAAGCGTCTGGAATGTTGCACCCGAGTACCAGGGGAGGAAAACTGAGACATATTTGAAAACGTCTCCCGATCATATGGTTGATCATACTCTGGGTTCCACATGCATGTTTTAGCTGAAGGAAGAATACCTTAAACCTGGAGAGTTGAGACCCGTGTAATGGGTACCATGCAATATGACTTCAAAGGGTCTTCATTTGCTCACCGAACCTCTCCAATCCTATCACTGCTGCGTTTATGCCCCTGTACACATGCTTGATCCTCTTTCGGAGACATAGCAATCCATAGGTTTTAAGATACTTACTAGTCAGGTACATTCTTAGGCGTTTAATATGCGGTGTTGAGTCCATTTCGTTGAGCAAGGAGTAGCTCTTGTCTATTCCATATTTGACTTAAGGAACTTTATCTGTGCTCATTTCAATCTCTGGTTTTATGCAGCACCCCAACTCACCTTTACCCTTAAGCAAGCATAAGTTGGTTTTCTGAATTTGAGAACCTGTTCTGTTTTGGAATTCAGTTCCTGTGTAGCCAAGTTTACATTCCGTGTATTAGTGATATCTTATGATGTTTCTTTTTCTGTGTGACTTATTTCAGTTAGAATCATCGTACCTGAATCTACTCATTATGCTGCTACGGGCCTGATGACATAGATTTCATTGCTGAGTGATACTGCATTGTACGTAAGTACCACAAGTTCTTTATCCATTTTTCACTTTCTGCGATGTTGAACTTGTACTGTAAACGAGGTTCTTGTAAACAGAGCCGTTCCAAACTTTGGGGTGGCTGTGTCTTTTTGATTTTAATTTCCCTAAGCTATAGGACCATAAGTGGAAGTGCCCTAGGCTCTGTTGCTTTGTTTTTTAGATGTTTCAGGAAACACCATACACTTCTCCCGAGTGTCTGTGGGCAATTTACATCCCGCCCATCAGCATAACAAGGCTCCCAGTTCTCAATGGCCTGTTGCCTTTCTGGATTTTACACTTTTTTCAGATGGCCCTTTTGACCGGGGGGAAGTGAGACTTCATTGTAGTGCAGATTTCCTTTGCAAGCTTGCTTGGTTGGCCAAAAAGGGCGTATGCGTTTTTTCCTGAATATATTCAGGAAAAAACGCATACGCCCTTTTTGGCCAAGTGCATCATTGTGGACGTTCTGCCTCTTTTCCTATGCTTTCAATGCAATTCCAGTCTACCTCCTGAAATCGGTTTCCTGCAATTCTGCCCCGCTTTCAAGTCCTCTTGGCAGCCTTACTTCAGTCTATTTTTGGACGATAGCTGTCATTTATAACTCTTCAGGTTTGTGAATTACAGTGCCCCTGAGCTCCTTTCTTCAACTCGCTTTCTTGTAACCTGGCCGCAACACCGCAGGGTGGCTTCAGGCCCTAATCTGGTTCCGGCCCGGCATGCTGAGCCTTTGGTTAATTCCTCTTCCTGGTGGGAAATGAGAGTTAAATTTGCCCGTCCAGACACCTCCAGCTAGCCTCTCATTGGTTCTCGCTATTCCTGTTCATCTTCCGCAGAAATTGCAAACTGGGCCAAACAGGAGGTTAAAGGGACTGACTCTCCAAGTGGGGAGAGTGTTAGTAAAGCGTCTGGAATGTTGCACCCGAGTACCAGGGGAGGAAAACTGAGACATATTTGAACACGTCTCCCGTTCACATGGTTGATCATACTTGGGTTCCACATGCATGGTTTAGCTGAAGGAAGAATACCTTAAACCTGGAGAGTTAAGACCCGTGTAATGGGTACCATGCAATATGACTTCAAAGGGTCTTCATTTGCTCACCGAACCTCTCCAATCCTATCACTGCTGCGTTTATGCCCCTGTACACATGCTTGATTCTCTTTCGGTGACATAGCAATCCATAGGTTTTAAGATACTTACTAGTCAGGTACATTCTTAGGCGTTTAATATGGGGTGTTGAGTCCAATTTGTTGAGCAAGGAGTAGCTCTTGTCTATTCCATATTTGACTTAAGGAACTTTATCTGTGCTCATTTCAATCTCTGGTTTTATGCAGCACCCCAACTCACCTTTACCCTTAAGCAAGCATGGGTTGGTTTTCTAAATTTGAGACCCTGTTCTGTTCTGTAATTCAGTTCCTGTGTAGCCAAGTTTACATTCCGTGTATTACTGATATCTTATGATGTTTCTTTTTCTGTGTGACTTACTTCAGTTAGAATCATCATACCTGAATCCACTCATTGTGCTGCTAAGGGCCTGATGACACAGATTTCATTGCTGAGTGATATTGCTTTGTAAGTAAATACCACAACTTCTTTATCCATTTTTCACTTTCTGCGATGTTGAACTTGTACTGTAAACGAGGTTCTTGTAAACAGAGGCGTCCCAAACTTTGGGGTGGCTGTGTCTTTTTGATTTTAATTTCCCTAAGCTATAGGACCATAAGTGGCAGTGCTCTAGGCTCTGTTGCTTTGTTTTTTAGATGTTTCAGGAAACACCATACACTTCTCCCGAGTGGTTGTTGGCAATTTACATCCCGCCCATCAGCATAACAAGGCTCCCAGTTCTCCATGGCCTGTCCTGCCTTTCTGGATTTTACACTTTTTTCAGATGGCCCTTTTGACCGGGGGGAAGTGAGACTTCATTGTAGTGCAGATTTCCTTTGCAAGCTTGCTTGGTTGGCCAAAAAGGGCGTATGCGTTTTTTTCTGAATATATTCAGGAAAAAACGCATACGCCCTTTTTGGCCAAGTGCATCATTGTGAACGTTCTGCCTCTTTTCCTATGCTTTCAATGCAATTCCAGTCTACCTCCTGAAATCGGTTTCCTGCAATTCTGCCCCGCTTTCAAGTCCTCTTGGCAGCCTTACTTCAGTCTATTTTTGGACGATAGCTGTCATTTATAACTCTGCAGGTTTGTGAATTACAGTGCCCCTGAGCTCCTTTCTTCAACTCGCTTTCTTGTGAGCTGGCCGCAACACCGCAGGATGGCTTCAGGCCCTAATCTGGTTCCGGTACGGCACGCTGAGCCTTTGGTTATTTCCTCTTCCTGGTGGGAAATGAGAGTTAAATTTGCCCGTCCAGACACCTCCAGCTAGCCTCTCATTGGTTCTCGCTATTCCTATTCATCTTCCGCAGAAATTGCAAACTGGGCCAAACAGGAGGTTAAAGGCGCTGACTCTCCAAGTGGGGAGAGTGTTAGTAAAGCGTCTGGAATGTTGCACCCGAGTACCAGGGGAGGAAAACTGAGACATATTTGAACACATCTCCCGATCACATGGTTGATCATACTCTAGGTTCCACATACATGTTTTAGCTGAAGGAAGAATACCTTAAACCTGGGTAGTTGAAACCCGTGGAATGGGTACCATGCAATATGACTTCAAAGGGTCTTCATTTGCTCACCGAACCTCTCCAATCCTATCACTGCTGCGTTTATGCCCCTGTACACATGCTTGATTCTCTGTCGGAGACATAGCAATCCATAGGTTTTAAGATACTTACAAGTCAGGTACATTCTTAGGCGTTTAATATGCGGTGTTGAGTCCATTTCGTTGAGCAAGGAGTAGCTCTTGTCTATTCCATATTTGGCTTAAGGAACTTTATCTGTGCTCATTTCAATCTCTGGTTTTATGCAGCACCCCAACTCACCTTTACCCTTAAGCAAGCATAAGTTGTTTTTCTAAATTTGAGGCCCTGTTCTGTTCTGTAATTCATTTCCTGTGTAGTCAAGTTTCCATTCCGTGTATTACTGATATCTTATGATGTTTCTTTTTCTGTGTGACTTATTTCAGTTAGAATCATCATACCTGAATCCACTCATTGTGCTGCTAAGGGCCTGATGACATAGATTTCATTGCTGAGTGATATTGCTTTGTAAGTCAATACCACAACTTCTTTATCCATTTTTCACTTTCTGCGATGTTGAACTTGTACTGTAAACGAGGTTCTTGTAAACAGAGCCGTTCCACACTTTGGGGTGGCTGTGTCTTTTTGATTTTAATTTCCCTAAGCTATAGGACCATAAGTGGAAGTGCCCTAGGCTCTGTTGCTTTGTTTTTTAGATGTTTCAGGAAACACCATACACTTCTCCCAAGTGTCTGTTGGCAATTTACATCCCGCCCATCAGCATAACAAGGCTGCCAGTTCTCCATGGCCTGTCCTGCCTTTCTGGATTTTACACTTTTTTCAGATGGCCCTTTTGACCGGGGGGAAGTGAGACTTCATTGTAGTGCAGATTTCCTTTGCAAGCTTGCTTGGTTGGCCAAAAAGGGCGTATGCGTTTTTTCCTGAATATATTTAGGAAAAAACGCATACGCCCTTTTTGGCCAAGTGCATCATTGTGGACGTTCTGCCTCTTTTCCTATGCTTTCAATGCAATTCCAGTCTACCTCCTGAAATCGGTTTCCTGCAATTCTGCCCCGCTTTCAAGTCCTCTTGGCAGCCTTACTTCAGTCTATTTTTGGTCGATAGCTGTCATTTATAACTCTGCAGGTTTGTGAATTACAGTGCCCCTGAGCTCCTTTCTTCAACTCGCTTTCTTTTGAGCTGGCCGCAACACCGCAGGATGGCTTCAGGCCCTAATCTGGTTCCGGTACGGCACACTGAGCCTTTGGTTATTTCCTCTTCCTGGTGGGAAATGAGAGTTAAATTTGCCCGTCCAGACACCTCCAGCTAGCCTCTCATTGGTTCTCGCTATTCCTGTTCATCTTCCGCAGAAATTGCAAACTGGGCCAAACAGGAGGTTAAAGGCGCTGACTCTCCAAGTGGGGAGAGTGTTAGTAAAGCGTCTGGAATGTTGCACCCGAGTACCAGGGGAGGAAAACTGAGACATATTTGAACACGTCTCCCGTTCACATGGTTGATCATACTCTAGGTTCCACATGCATGTTTTAGCTGAAGGAAGAATACCTTAAACCTGGGTAGTTGAAACCTGTGGAATGGGTACCATGCAATATGACTTCAAAGGGTCTTCATTTGCTCACCGCACCTCTCCAATCCTATCACTGCTGCGTTTATGCCCCTGTACACATGCTTGATTCTCTTTCGGAGACATAGCAATCCATAGGTTTTACGATACTTACTAGTCAGGTACATTCTTAGGCGTTTAATATGCGGTGTTGAGTCCATTTCATTGAGCAAGGAGTAGCTCTTGTCTATTCCATATTTGACTTAAGGAACTTTATCTGTGCTCATTTCAATCTCTGGTTTTATGCAGCACCCCAACTCACCTTTACCCTTAAGCAAGCATAAGTTGGTTTTCTAAATTTGAGACCCTGTTCTGTTCTGTAATTCAGTTCCTGTGTAGCCAAGTTTACATTCCGTGTATTACTGATATCTTATGATGTTTCTTTTTCTGTGTGACTTATTTCAGTTAGAATCATCATACCTGAATCCACTCATTGTGATGCTAAGGGCCTGATGACATAGATTTCATTGCTGAGTGATATTGCTTTGTAAGTAAATACCACAACTTCTTTATCCATTTTTCACTTTCTGCGATGTTGAACTTCTACTGTAAACGAGGTTCTTGTAAACAGAGGCGTCCCAAACTTTGGGGTGGCTGTGTCTTTTTGATTTTAATTTCCCTAAGCTATAGGACCATAAGTGGCAGTGCCCTAGGCTCTGTTGCTTTGTTTTTTAGATGTTTCAGGAAACACCATACACTTCTCCGGAGTGTCTGTTGGCAATTTACATCCCGCCCATCAGCATAACAAGGCTCCCAGTTCTCCATGGCCTGTTGCCTTTCTGGATTTTACACTTTTTTCAGATGGCCCTTTTGACCGGGGGGAAGTGAGACTTCATTGTAGTGCAGATTTCCTTTGCAAGCTTGCTTGGTTGGCCAAAAAGGGCGTATGCATTTTTTCCTGAATATATTCAGGAAAAAACGCATACGCCCTTTTTGGCCAAGTGCATCATTGTGGACGTTCTGCCTCTTTTCCTATGCTTTCAATGCAATTCCAGTCTACCTCCTGAAATCGGTTTCCTGCAATTCTGCCCCGCTTTCAAGTCCTCTTGGCAGCCTTACTTCAGTCTATTTTTGGACGATAGCTGTCATTTATAACTCTGCAGGTTTGTGAATTACAGTGCCCCTGAGCTCCTTTCTTCAACTCGCTTTCTTGTGACCTGGCCGCAACACCGCAGGATGGCTTCAGGCCCTAATCTGGTTCCGGCCCGGCATGCTGAGCTTTTGGTTAATTCCTCTTCCTGGTGGGAAATGAGAGTTAAATTTGCCCGTCCAGACACCTCCAGCTAGCCTCTCATTGGTTCTCGCTATTCCTGTTCATCTTCCGCAGAAATTGCAAACTGGGCCAAACAGGAGGTTAAAGGGACTGACTCTCCAAGTGGGGAGAGTGTTAGTAAAGCGTCTGGAATGTTGCACCCGAGTACCAGGGGAGGAAAACTGAGACATATTTGAACACGTCTCCCGTTCACATGGTTGATCATACTTAGGTTCCACATGCATGTTTTAGCTGAAGGAAGAATACCTTAAACCTGGAGAGTTGAGACTCGTGTAATGGGTACCATGCAATATGACTTCAAAGGGTCTTCATTTGCTCACCGAACCTCTCCAATCCTATCACTGCTGCGTTTATGCCCCTGTACACATGCTTGATTCTCTTTTGGAGACATAGCAATCCATAGGTTTTACGATACTTACTAGTCAGGTACATTCTTAGGCGTTTAATATGCGGTGTTGAGTCCATTTCGTTGAGCAAGGAGTAGCTCTTGTCTATTCCATATTTGACTTAAGGAACTTTATCTGTGCTCATTTCAATCTCTGGTTTTATGCAGCACCCCAACTCACCTTTACCCTTAAGCAAGCATAAGTTGGTTTTCTAAATTTGAGACCCTGTTCTGTTCTGTAATTCAGTTCCTGTGTAGCCAAGTTTACATTCCGTGTATTACTGATATCTTATGATGTTTCTTTTTCTGTGTGACTTATTTCAGTTAGAATCATCATACCTGAATCCACTCATTGTGATGCTAAGGGCCTGATGACATAGATTTCATTGCTGAGTGATATTGCTTTGTAAGTAAATACCACAACTTCTTTATCCATTTTTCACTTTCTGCGATGTTGAACTTCTACTGTAAACGAGGTTCTTGTAAACAGAGGCGTCCCAAACTTTGGGGTGGCTGTGTCTTTTTGATTTTAATTTCCCTAAGCTATAGGACCATAAGTGGCAGTGCCCTAGGCTCTGTTGCTTTGTTTTTTAGATGTTTCAGGAAACACCATACACTTCTCCGGAGTGTCTGTTGGCAATTTACATCCCGCCCATCAGCATAACAAGGCTGCCAGTTCTCAATGGCCTGTTGCCTTTCTGGATTTTACACTTTTTTCAGATGGCCCTTTTGGCCGGGGGGAAGTGAGACTTCATTGTAGTGCAGATTTCCTTTGCAAGCTTGCTTGGTTGGCCAAAAAGGGCGTATGCGTTTTTTCCTGAATATATTCAGGAAAAAACGCATACGCCCTTTTTGGCCAAGTGCATCATTGTGGACGTTCTGCCTCTTTTCCTATGCTTTCAATGCAATTCCAGTCTACCTCCTGAAATCGGTTTCCTGCAATTCTGCCCCGCTTTCAAGTCCCCTTGGCAGCCTTACTTCAGTCTATTTTTGGACGATAGCTGTCATTTATAACTCTGCAGGTTTGTGAATTACAGTGCCCCTGAGCTCCTTTCTTCAACTCGCTTTCTTGTGACCTGGCCGCAACACCGCAGGATGGCTTCAGGCCCTAATCAGGTTCCGGCCCGGCATGCTGAGCCTTTGGTTAATTCCTCTTCCTGGTGGGAAATGAGAGTTAAATTTGCCCGTCCAGACACCTCCAGCTAGCCTCTCATAGGTTCTCGCTATTCCTGTTCATCTTCCGCAGAAATTGCAAACTGGGCCAAACAGGAGGTTAAAGGGACTGACTCTCCAAGTGGGGAGAGTGTTAGTAAAGCGTCTGGAATGTTGCACCCGAGTACCAGGGGAGGAAAACTGAGACATATTTGAACACGTCTCCCGATCACATGGTTGATCATACTCTAGGTTCCTCATGCATGTTTTAGCTGAAGGAAGAATACCTTAAACCTGGGTAGTTGAAACCCGTGGAATGGGTACCATGCAATATGACTTCAAAGGGTCTTCATTTGCTCACCGAACCTCTCCAATCCTATCACTGCTGCGTTTATGCCCCTGTACACATGCTTGATTCTCTTTCGGAGACATAGCAATCCATAGGTTTTAAGATACTTACTAGTCAGGTACATTCTTAGGCGTTTAATATGGGGTGTTGAGTCCATTTCGTTGAGCAAGGAGTAGCTCTTGTCTATTCCATATTTGGCTTAAGGAACTTTATCTGTGCTCATTTCAATCTCTGGTTTTATGCAGCACCCCAACTCACCTTTACCCTTAAGCAAGAATAAGTTGGTTTTCTAAATTTGAGACCCTGTTCTGTTCTGTAATTCAGTTCCTGTGTAGGCAAGTTTACATTCCGTGTATTAGTGATATCTTATGATGTTTCTTTTTCTGTGTGACTTATTTCAGTTAGAATCATCATACCTGAATCCACTCATTGTGCTGCTAAGGGCCTGATGACACAGATTTCATTGCTGAGTGATATTGCTTTGTAAGTAAATACCACAACTTCTTTATCCATTTTTCACTTTCTGCGATGTTGAACTTGTACTGTAAACGAGGTTCTTGTAAACAGAGCCGTTCCAAACTTTGGGGTGGCTGTGTCTTTTTGATTTTAATTTCCCTAAGCTATAGGACCATAAGTGGAAGTGCCCTAGGCTCTGTTGCTTTGTTTTTTAGATGTTTCAGGAAACACCATACACCTCTCCCAAGTGTCTGTTGGCAATTTACATCCCGCCCATCAGCATAACAAGGCTGCCAGTTCTCAATGGCCTGTTGCCTTTCTGGATTTTACACTTTTTTCAGATGGCCCTTTTGGCCGGGGGGAAGTGAGACTTCATTGTAGTGCAGATTTCCTTTGCAAGCTTGCTTGGTTGGCCAAAAAGGGCGTATGCGTTTTTTCCTGAATATATTCAGGAAAAAACGCATACGCCCTTTTTGGCCAAGTGCATCATTGTGGACGTTCTGCCTCTTTTCCTATGCTTTCAATGCAATTCCAGTCTACCTCCTGAAATCGGTTTCCTGCAATTCTGCCCCGCTTTCAAGTCCCCTTGGCAGCCTTACTTCAGTCTATTTTTGGACGATAGCTGTCATTTATAACTCTGCAGGTTTGTGAATTACAGTGCCCCTGAGCTCCTTTCTTCAACTCGCTTTCTTGTGACCTGGCCGCAACACCGCAGGATGGCTTCAGGCCCTAATCTGGTTCCGGCAGGGCACGCTGAGCCTTTGGTTATTTCCTCTTCCTGGTGGGAAATGAGAGTTAAATTTGCCCGTCCAGACACCTCCAGCTAGCCTCTCATTGGTTCTCGCTATTCCTGTTCATCTTCCGCAGAAATTGCAAACTGGGCCAAACAGGAGGTTAAAGGCGCTGACTCTCCAAGTGGGGAGAGTGTTAGTAAAGCGTCTGGAATGTTGCACCCGAGTACCAGGGGAGGAAAACTGAGACATATTTGAACACGTCTCCCGTTCACATGGTTGATCATACTTGGGTTCCACATGCATGTTTTAGCTGAAGGAAGAATACCTTAAACCTGGAGAGTTGAGACCCGTGTAATGGGTACCATGCAATATGACTTCAAAGGGTCTTCATTTGCTCACCGAACCTCTCCAATCCTATCACTGCTGCGTTTATGCCCCTGTACACATGCTTGATTCTCTTTTGGAGACATAGCAATCCATAGGTTTTACGATACTTACTAGTCAGGTACATTCTTAGGCGTTTAATATGCGGTGTTGAGTCCATTTCGTTGAGCAAGGAGTAGCTCTTGTCTATTCCATATTTGGCTTAAGGAACTTTATCTGTGCTCATTTCAATCTCTGGTTTTATGCAGCACCCCAACTCACCTTTACCCTTAAGCAAGCATAAGTTGGTTTTCTAAATTTGAGACCCTGTTCTGTTCTGTAATTCAGTTCCTGTGTAGCCAAGTTTACATTCCGTGTATTACTGATATCTTATGATGTTTCTTTTTCTGTGTGACTTATTTCAGTTAGAATCATCATACCTGAATCCACTCATTGTGATGCTAAGGGCCTGATGACATAGATTTCATTGCTGAGTGATATTGCTTTGTAAGTAAATACCACAACTTCTTTATCCATTTTTCACTTTCTGCGATGTTGAACTTGTACTGTAAACGAGGTTCTTGTAAACAGAGGCGTCCCAAACTTTGGGGTGGCTGTGTCTTTTTGATTTTAATTTCCCTAAGCTATAGGACCATAAGTGGCAGTGCCCTAGGCTCTGTTGCTTTGTTTTTTAGATGTTTCAGGAAACACCATACACTTCTCCCGAGTGTCTGTTGGCAATTTACATCCCGCCCATCAGCATAACAAGGCTCCCAGTTCTCCATGGCCTGTCCTGCCTTTCTGGATTTTACACTTTTTTCAGATGGCCCTTTTGACCGGGGGGAAGTGAGACTTCATTGTAGTGCAGATTTCCTTTCAAGCTTGCTTGGTTGGCCAAAAAGGGCGTATGCGTTTTTTCCTGAATATATTCAGGAAAAAACGCATACGCCCTTTTTGGCCAAGTGCATCATTGTGGACGTTCTGCCTCTTTTCCTATGCTTTCAATGCAATTCCAGTCTACCTCCTGAAATCGGTTTCCTGCAATTCTGCCCCGCTTTCAAGTCCTCTTGGCAGCCTTACTTCAGTCTATTTTTGGACGATAGCTGTCATTTATAACTCTGCAGGTTTGTGAATTACAGTGCCCCTGAGCTCCTTTCTTCAACTCGCTTTCTTTTGAGCTGGCCGCAACACCGCAGGATGGCTTCACGCCCTAATCTGGTTCCGGCCCGGCATGCTGAGCCTTTGGTTAATTCCTCTTCCTGGTGGGAAATGAGAGTTAAATTTGCCTGTCCAGACACCTCCAGCTAGCCTCTCATTGGTTTTCGCTATTCCTGTTCATCTTCCGCAGAAATTGCAAACTGGGCCAAACAGGAGGTTAAAGGGACTGACTCTCCAAGTGGGGAGAGTGTTAGGAAAGCGTCTGGAATGTTGCACCCGAGTACCAGGGGAGGAAAACTGAGACATATTTGAACACGTCTCCCGATCACATGGTTGATTATACTCTAGGTTCCACATGCATGTTTTAGCTGAAGGAAGAATACCTTAAACCTGGGTAGTTGAAACCCGTGGAATGGGTACCATGCAATATGACTTCAAAGGGTCTTCATTTGCTCACCGCACCTCTCCAATCCTATCACTGCTGCGTTTATGCCCCTGTACACATGCTTGATTCTCTTTCGGAGACATAGCAATCCATAGCTTTTAAGATACTTACTAGTCAGGTACATTCTTAGGCGTTTAATATGGGGTGTTGAGTCCATTTCGTTGAGCAAGGAGTAGCTCTTGTCTATTCCATATTTGGCTTAAGGAACTTTATCTGTGCTCATTTCAATCTCTGGGTTTATGCAGCACCCCAACTCACCTTTACCCTTAAGCAAGCATAAGTTGGTTTTCTAAATTTGAGACCCTGTTCTGTTCTGTAATTCAGTTCCTGTGTAGCCAAGTTTCCATTCCGTGTATTAGTGATATCTTATGATGTTTCTTTTTCTGTGTGACTTATTTCAGTTAAAATCATCATACCTGAATCCACTCATTGTGCTGCTAAGGGCCTGATGACACAGATTTCATTGCTGAGTGATATTGCTTTGTAAGTAAATACCACAACTTCTTTATCCATTTTTCACTTTCTGCGATGTTGAACTTGTACTGTAAACGAGGTTCTTGTAAACAGAGGCGTCCCAAACTTTGGGGTGGCTGTGTCTTTTTGATTTTAATTTCCCTAAGCTATAGGACCATAAGTGGCAGTGCCCTAGGCTCTGTTGCTTTGTTTTTTAGATGTTTCAGGAAACACCATACACTTCTCCCGAGTGTCTGTTGGCAATTTACATCCCGCCCATCAGCATAACAAGGCTCCCAGTTCTCCATGGCCTGTCCTGCCTTTCTGGATTTTACACTTTTTTCAGATGGCCCTTTTGACCGGGGGGAAGTGAGACTTCATTGTAGTGCAGATTTCCTTTCAAGCTTGCTTGGTTGGCCAAAAAGGGCGTATGCGTTTTTTCCTGAATATATTCAGGAAAAAACGCATACGCCCTTTTTGGCCAAGTGCATCATTGTGGACGTTCTGACTCTTTTCCTATGCTTTCAATGCAATTCCAGTCTACCTCCTGAAATCGGTTTCCTGAAATTCTGCCCCGCTTTCAAGTCCTCTTGGCAGCCTTACTTCAGTCTATTTTTGGACGATAGCTGTCATTTATAACTCTGCAGGTTTGTGAATTACAGTGCCCCTGAGCTCCTTTCTTCAACTCGCTTTCTTTTGAGCTGGCCGCAACACCGCAGGATGGCTTCACGCCCTAATCTGGTTCCGGCCCGGCATGCTGAGCCTTTGGTTAATTCCTCTTCCTGGTGGGAAATGAGAGTTAAATTTGCCTGTCCAGACACCTCCAGCTAGCCTCTCATTGGTTTTCGCTATTCCTGTTCATCTTCCGCAGAAATTGCAAACTGGGCCAAACAGGAGGTTAAAGGGACTGACTCTCCAAGTGGGGAGAGTGTTAGTAAAGCGTCTGGAATGTTGCACCCGAGTACCAGGGGAGGAAAACTGAGACATATTTGAACACGTCTCCCGATCACATGGTTGATTATACTCTAGGTTCCACATGCATGTTTTAGCTGAAGGAAGAATACCTTAAACCTGGGTAGTTGAAACCCGTGGAATGGGTACCATGCAATATGACTTCAAAGGGTCTTCATTTGCTCACCGCACCTCTCCAATCCTATCACTGCTGCGTTTATGCCCCTGGACACATGCTTGATTCTCTTTCGGAGACATAGCAATCCATAGCTTTTAAGATACTTACTAGTCAGGTACATTCTTAGGCGTTTAATATGGGGTGTTGAGTCCATTTCGTTGAGCAAGGAGTAGCTCTTGTCTATTCCATATTTGGCTTAAGGAACTTTATCTGTGCTCATTTCAATCTCTGGGTTTATGCAGCACCCCAACTCACCTTTACCCTTAAGCAAGCATAAGTTGGTTTTCTAAATTTGAGACCCTGTTCTGTTCTGTAATTCAGTTCCTGTGTAGCCAAGTTTCCATTCCGTGTATTACTGATATCTTATGATGTTTCTTTTTCTGTGTGACTTATTTCAGTTAGAATCATCATACCTGAATCCACTCATTGTGCTGCTAAGGGCCTGATGACACAGATTTCATTGCTGAGTGATATTGCTTTGTAAGTAAATACCACAACTTCTTTATCCATTTTTCACTTTCTGCGATGTTGAACTTGTACTGTAAACGAGGTTCTTGTAAACAGAGCTGTTCCAAACTTTGGGGTGGCTGTGTCTTTTTTATTTTAATTTCCCTAAGCTATAGGACCATAAGTGGAAGTGCCCTAGGCTCTGTTGCTTTGTTTTTTAGATGTTTCAGGAAACACCATACACTTCTCCCACGTGTCTGTTGGCAATTTACATCCCGCCCATCAGCATAACAAGGCTCCCAGTTCTCAATGGCCTGTTGCCTTTCTGGATTTTACACTTTTTTCAGATGGCCCTTTTGGCCGGGGGGAAGTGAGACTTCATTGTAGTGCAGATTTCCTTTGCAAGCTTGCTTGGTTGGCCAAAAAGGGCGTATGCGTTTTTTCCTGAATATATTCAGGAGAAAACGCATACGCCCTTTTTGGCCAAGTGCATCATTGTGGACGTTCTGCCTCTTTTCCTATGCTTTCAATGCAATTCCAGTCTACCTCCTGAAATCGGTTTCCTGCAATTCTGCCCCTCTTTCAAGTCCTCTTGGCAGCCTTACTTCAGTCTATTTTTGGACGATAGCTGTCATTTATAACTCTGCAGGTTTTTGAATTACAGTGCCCCTGAGCTCCTTTCTTCAACTCGCTTTCTTGTGACCTGGCCGCAACACCGCAGGATGGCTTCAGGCCCTAATCTGGTTCCGGCCCGGCATGCTGAGCCTTTGGTTAATTCCTCTTCCTGGTGGGAAATGAGAGTTAAATTTGCCCGTCCAGACACCTCCAGCTAGCCTCTCATTGGTTCTCGCTATTCCTGTTCATCTTCCGCAGAAATTGCAAACTGGGCCAAACAGGAGGTTAAAGGGACTGACTCTCCAAGTGGGGAGAGTGTTAGTAAAGCGTCTGGAATGTTGCACCCGAGTACCAGGGGAGGAAAACTGAGACATATTTGAACACGTCTCCCGATCACATGGTTGATCATACTCTAGGTTCCACATGCATGTTTTAGCTGAAGGAAGAATACCTTAAACCTGGGTAGTTGAAACCCGTGGAATGGGTACCATGCAATATGACTTCAAAGGGTCTTCATTTGCTCACCGAACCTCTCCAATCCTATCACTGCTGCGTTTATGCCCCTGTACACATGCTTGATTCTCTTTTGGAGACATAGCAATCCATAGGTTTTAAGATACTTACTAGTCAGGTACATTCTTAGGCGTTTAATATGGGGTGTTGAGTCCATTTCGTTGAGCAAGGAGTAGCTCTTGTCTATTCCATATTTGGCTTAAGGAACTTTATCTGTGCTCATTTCAATCTCTGGTTTTATGCAGCACCCCAACTCACCTTTACCCTTAAGCAAGCATAAGTTGGTTTTCTAAATTTGAGACCCTGTTCTGTTCTGTAATTCAGTTCCTGTGTAGCCAAGTTTACATTCCGTGTATTACTGATATCTTATGATGTTTCTTTTTCTGTGTGACTTATTTCAGTTAGAATCATCATACCTGAATCCACTCATTGTGCTGCTAAGGGCCTGATGACACAGATTTCATTGCTGAGTGATATTGCTTTGTAAGTAAATACCACAACTTCTTTATCCATTTTTCACTTTCTGCGATGTTGAACTTGTACTGTAAACGAGGTTCTTGTAAACAGAGCCGTTCCAAACTTTGGGGTGGCTGTGTCTTTTTGATTTTAATTTCCCTAAGCTATAGGACCATAAGTGGCAGTGCCCTAGGCTCTGTTGCTTTGTTTTTTAGATGTTTCAGGAAACACCATACACTCCTCCCGAGTGTCTGTTGGCAATTTACATCCCGCCCATCAGCATAACAAGGCTCCCAGTTCTCCATGGCCTGTCCTGCCTTTCTGGATTTTACACTTTTTTCAGATGGCCCTTTTGACCGGGGGGAAGTGAGACTTCATTGTAGTGCAGATTTCCTTTGCAAGCTTGCTTGGTTGGCCAAAAAGTGCGTATGCGTTTTTTCCTGAATATATTCAGGAAAAAACGCATACGCCCTTTTTGGCCAAGTGCATCATTGTGGACGTTCTGCCTCTTTTCCTATGCTTTCAATGCAATTCCAGTCTACCTCTTGAAATTGGTGTCCTGCAATTCTGCCCCGCTTTCAAGTCCTCTTGGCAGCCTTACTTCAGTCTATTTTTGGACGATAGCTGTCATTTATAACTCTGCAGGTTTGTGAATTACAGTGCCCCTGAGCTCCTTTCTTCAACTCGCTTTCTTGTGACCTGGCTGCAACACCGCAGGATGGCTTCAGGCCCTAATCTGGTTCCGGCCCGGCATGCTGAGCCTTTGGTTAATTCCTCTTCCTGGTGGGAAATGAGAGTTAAATTTGCCCGTCCAGACACCTACAGCTAGCCTCTCATTGGTTCTCGCTATTCCTGTTCATCTTCCGCAGAAATTGCAAACTGGGCCAAACAGGAGGTTAAAGGGACTGACTCTCCAAGTGGGGAGAGTGTTAGTAAAGCGTCTGGAATGTTGCACCCGAGTACCAGGGGAGGAAAACTGAGACATATTTAAACACGTCTCCCGATCACATGGTTGATCATACTCTAGGTTCCACATGCATGTTTTAGCTGAAGGAAGAATACCTTAAACCTGGGTAGTTGAAACCCTTGGAATGGGTACCATGCAATATGACTTCAAAGGGTCTTCATTTGCTCACCGCACCTCTCCAATCCTATCACTGCTGCGTTTATGCCCCTGTACACATGCTTGATTCTCTTTCGGAGACATAGCAATCCATAGGTTTTAAGATACTTACTAGTCAGGTACATTCTTAGGCGTTTCATATGGGGTGTTGAGTCCATTTCGTTGAGCAAGGATTAGCTCTTGTCTATTCCATATTTGGCTTAAGGAACTTTATCTGTGCTCATTTCAATCTCTGGTTTTATGCAGCACCCCAACTCTCCTTTACCCTTAAGCAAGAATAAGTTGGTTTTCTAAATTTGAGACCCTGTTCTGTTCTGTAATTCAGTTCCTGTGTAGCCAAGTTTACATTCCGTGTATTACTGATATCTTATGATGTTTCTTTTTCTGTGTGACTTATTTCAGTTAGAATCATCATACCTGAATCCACTCATTGTGCTGCTAAGGGCCTGATGACACAGATTTCATTGCTGAGTGATATTGCTTTGTAAGTAAATACCACAACTTCTTTATCCATTTTTCACTTTCTGCGATGTTGAACTTGTACTGTAAACGAGGTTCCTGTAAACAGAGCCGTTCCAAACTTTGGGGTGGCTGTGTCTTTTTGATTTTAATTTCCCTAAGCTATAGGACCATAAGTGGAAGTGCCCTAGGCTCTGTTGCTTTGTTTTTTAGATGTTTCAGGAAACACCATACACTTCTCCCAAGTGTCTGTTGGCAATTTACATCCCGCCCATCAGCATAACAAGGCTCCCAGTTCTCAATGGCCTGTTGCCTTTCTGGATTTTACACTTTTTTCAGATGGCCCTTTTGGCCGGGGGGAAGTGAGACTTCATTGTAGTGCAGATTTCCTTTGCAAGCTTGCTTGGTTGGCCAAAAAGGGCGTATGCGTTTTTTCCTGAATATATTCAGGAAAAAACGCATACGCCCTTTTTGGCCAAGTGCATCATTGTGGACGTTCTGCCTCTTTTCCTATGCTTTCAATGCAATTCCAGTCTACCTCCTGAAATCGGTTTCCTGCAATTCTGCCCCACTTTCAAGTCCTCTTGGCAGCCTTACTTCAGTCTATTTTTGGACGATAGCTGTCATTTATAACTCTGCAGGTTTGTGAATTACAGTGCCCCTGAGCTCCTTTCTTCAACTCGCTTTCTTGTGACCTGGCCGCAACACCGCAGGATGGCTTCAGGCCCTAATCTGGTTCCGGCCCAGCATGCTGAGCCTTTGGTTAATTCCTCTTCCTGGTGGGAAATGAGAGTTAAATTTGCCCGTCCAGACACCTTCAGCTAGCCTGTCATTGGTTCTCGCTATTCCTGTTCATCTTCCGCAGAAATTGCAAACTGGGCCAAACAGGAGGTTAAAGGGACTGACTCTCCAAGTGGGGAGAGTGTTAGTAAAGCGTCTGGAATGTTGCACCCGAGTACCAGGGGAGGAAAACTGAGACATATTTGAACACGTCTCCCGATCACATGGTTGATCATACTCTAGGTTCCACATGCATGTTTTAGCTGAAGGAAGAATACCTTAAACCTGGGTAGTTGAAACCCGTGGAATGGGTACCATGCAATATGACTTCAAAGGGTCTTCATTTGCTCACCGAACCTCTCCAATCCTATCACTGCTGCGTTTATGCCCCTGTACACATGCTTGATTCTCTTTCGGAGACATAGCAATCCATAGGTTTTAAGATACTTACAAGTCAGGTACATTCTTAGGTGTTTAATATGCGGTGTTGAGTCCATTTCGTTGAGCAAGGAGTAGCTCTTGTCTATTCCATATTTGGCTTAAGGAACATTATCTGTGCTCATTTCAATCTCTGGTTTTATGCAGCACCCCAACTCACCTTTACCCTTAAGCAAGAATAAGTTGGTTTTCTAAATTTGAGACCCTGTTCTGTTCTGTAATTCAGTTCCTGTGTAGCCAAGTTTACATTCCGTGTATTACTGATATCTTATGATGTTTCTTTTTCTGTGTGACTTATTTCAGTTAGAATCATCATACCTGAATCCACTCATTGTGCTGCTAAGGGCCTGATGACACAGATTTCATTGCTGAGTGATATTGCTTTGTAAGTAAATACCACAACTTCTTTATCCATTTTTCACTTTCTGCGATGTTGAACTTGTACTGTAAACGAGGTTCTTGTAAACAGAGCCGTTCCAAACTTTGGGGTGGCTGTGTCTTTTTTATTTTAATTTCCCTAAGCTATAGGACCATAAGTGGCAGTGCCCTAGGCTCTGTTGCTTTGTTTTTTAGATGTTTCAGGAAACACCATACACTTCTCCCGAGTGTCTGTTGGCAATTTACATCCCGCCCATCAGCATAACAAGGCTCCCAGTTCTCCATGGCCTGTCCTGCCTTTCTGGATTTTACACTTTTTTCAGATGGCCCTTTTGACCAGGGGGAAGTGAGACTTCATTGTAGTGCAGATTTCCTTTGCAAGCTTGCTTGGTTGGCCAAAAAGGGCGTATGCGTTTTTTCCTGAATATATTCAGGAAAAAACGCATACGCCCTTTTTGGCCAAGTGCATCATTGTGGACGTTCTGCCTCTTTTCCTATGCTTTCAATGCAATTCCAGTCTACCTCCTGAAATCGGTTTCCTGCAATTCTGCCCCGCTTTCAAGTCCTCTTGGCAGCCTTACTTCAGTCTATTTTTGGACGATAGCTGTCATTTATAACTCTGCAGGTTTGTGAATTACAGTGCCCCTGAGCTCCTATCTTCAACTCGCTTTCTTGTGACCTGGCCGCAACACCACAGGATGGCTTCAGGCCCTAATCTGGTTCCGGCCCGGCATGCTGAGCCTTTGGTTAATTCCTCTTCCTGGTGGGAAATGAGAGTTAAATTTGCCCGTCCAGACACCTCCAGCTAGCCTCTCATTGGTTCTCGCTATTCCTGTTCATCTTCCGCAGAAATTGCAAACTGGGCCAAACAGGAGGTTAAAGGGACTGACTCTCCAAGTGGGGAGAGTGTTAGTAAAGCGTCTGGAATGTTGCACCCGAGTACCAGGGGAGGAAAACTGAGACATATTTAAACACGTCTCCCGATCACATGGTTGATCATACTCTAGGTTCCACATGCATGTTTTAGCTGAAGGAAGAATACCTTAAACCTGGGTAGTTGAAACCCGTGGAATGGGTACCATGCAATATGACTTCAAAGGGTCTTCATTTGCTCACCGCACCTCTCCAATCCTATCACTGCTGCGTTTATGCCCCTGTACACATGCTTGATTCTCTTTCGGAGACATAGCAATCCATAGGTTTTAAGATACTTACTAGTCAGGTACATTCTTAGGCGTTTAATATGGGGTGTTGAGTCCATTTCGTTGAGCAAGGATTAGCTCTTGTCTATTCCATATTTGGCTTAAGGAACTTTATCTGTGCTCATTTCAATCTCTGGTTTTATGCAGCACCCCAACTCACCTTTACCCTTAAGCAAGAATAAGTTGGTTTTCTAAATTTGAGACCCTGTTCTGTTCTGTAATTCAGTTCCTGTGTAGCCAAGTTTACATTCCGTGTATTACTGATATCTTATGATGTTTCTTTTTCTGTGTGACTTATTTCAGTTAGAATCATCATACCTGAATCCACTCATTGTGCTGCTAAGGGCCTGATGACACAGATTTCATTGCTGAGTGATATTGCTTTGTAAGTAAATACCACAACTTCTTTATCCATTTTTCACTTTCTGCGATGTTGAACTTGTACTGTAAACGAGGTTCCTGTAAACAGAGCCATTCCAAACTTTGGGGTGGCTGTGTCTTTTTGATTTTAATTTCCCTAAGCTATAGGACCATAAGTGGCAGTGCCCTAGGCTCTGTTGCTTTGTTTTTTAGATGTTTCAGGAAACACCATACACTTCTCCCAAGTGTCTGTTGGCAATTTACATCCCGCCCATCAGCATAACAAGGCTCCCAGTTCTCCATGGCCTGTCCTGCCTTTCTGGATTTTACACTTTTTTCAGATGGCCCTTTTGACCAGGGGGAAGTGAGACTTCATTGTAGTGCAGATTTCCTTTGCAAGCTTGCTTGGTTGGCCAAAAAGGGCGTATGCGTTTTTTCCTGAATATATTCAGGAAAAAACGCATACGCCATTTTTGGCCAAGTGCATCATTGTGGACGTTCTGCCTCTTTTCCTATGCTTTCAATGCAATTCCAGTCTACCTCCTGAAATCGGTTTCCTG
The DNA here is from genome assembly GCF_951394435.1 of Stenella coeruleoalba. Classification (NCBI taxonomy): domain Eukaryota; kingdom Metazoa; phylum Chordata; class Mammalia; order Artiodactyla; family Delphinidae; genus Stenella; species Stenella coeruleoalba. The sequence continues at coordinate 732,847 of NW_027645992.1, read as the reverse complement.
CAATTCTGCCCCGCTTTCAAGTCCTCTTGGCAGCCTTACTTCAGTCTATTTTTGGACGATAGCTGTCATTTATAACTCTGCAGGTTTGTGAATTACAGTGCCCCTGAGCTCCTATCTTCAACTCGCTTTCTTGTGACCTGGCCGCAACACCACAGGATGGCTTCAGGCCCTAATCTGGTTCCGGCCCGGCATGCTGAGCCTTTGGTTAATTCCTCTTCCTGGTGGGAAATGAGAGTTAAATTTGCCCGTCCAGACACCTCCAGCTAGCCTCTCATTGGTTCTCGCTATTCCTGTTCATCTTCCGCAGAAATTGCAAACTGGGCCAAACAGGAGGTTAAAGGGACTGACTCTCCAAGTGGGGAGAGTGTTAGTAAAGCGTCTGGAATGTTGCACCCGAGTACCAGGGGAGGAAAATTGAGACATATTTGAACACGTCTCCCGATCACATGGTTGATCATACTCTAAGTTCCACATGCATGTTTTAGCTGAAGGAAGAATACCTTAAACCTGGGTAGTTGAAACCCGTGGAATGGGTACCATGCAATATAACTTCAAAGGGTCTTCATTTGCTCACCGAACCTCTCCAATCCTATCACTGCTGCGTTTATGCCCCTGTACACATGCTTGATTCTCTTTCGGAGACATAGCAATCCATAGGTTTTAAGATACTTACTAGTCTGGTACATTCTTAGGCGTTTAATATGGGGTGTTGAGTCCATTTCGTTGAGCAAGGAGTAGCTCTTGTCTATTCCATATTTGGCTTAAGGAACTTTATCTGTGCTCATTTCAATCTCTGGTTTTATGCAGCACCCCAACTCACCTTTACCCTTAAGCAAGCATAAGTTGGTTTTCTAAATTTGAGACCCTGTTCTGTTCTGTAATTCAGTTCCTGTGTAGCCAAGTTTACATTCCGTGTATTACTGATATCTTATGATGTTTCTTTTTCTGTGTGACTTATTTCAGTTAGAATCATCATACCTGAATCCACTCATTGTGCTGCTAAGCGCCTGATGACACAGATTTCATTGCTGAGTGATATTGCTTTGTAAGTAAATACCACAACTTCTTTATCCATTTTTCACTTTCTGCGATGTTGAACTTGTACTGTAAATGAGGTTCTTGTAAACAGAGCCGTTCCAAACTTTGGGGTGGCTGTGTCTTTTTGATTTTAATTTCCCTAAGCTATAGGACCATAAGTGGAAGTGCCCTAGGCTCTGTTGCTTTGTTTTTTAGATGTTTCAGGAAACACCATACACTTCTCCCCAGTGGTTGTTGGCAATTTACATCCCGCCCATCAGCATAACAAGGCTCCCGGTTCTCCATGGCCTGTCCTGCCTTTCTGGATTTTACACTTTTTTCAGATGGCCCTTTTGACCGGGGGGAAGTGAGACTTCATTGTAGTGCAGATTTCCTTTGCAAGCTTGCTTGGTTGGCCAAAAAGGGCGTATGCGTTTTTTCCTGAATATATTCAGGAAAAAACGCATACGCCCTTTTTGGCCAAGTGCATCATTGTGGACGTTCTGCCTCTTTTCCTATGCTTTCAATGCAATTCCAGTCTACCTCCTGAAATCGGTTTCCTGCAATTCTGCCCCGCTTTCAAGTCCTCTTGGCAGCCTTACTTCAGTCTATTTTTGGACGATAGCTGTCATTTATAACTCTGCAGGTTTGTGAATTACAGTGCCCCTGAGCTCCTTTCTTCAACTCGCTTTCTTGTGACCTGGCCGCAACACCGCAGGATGGCTTCAGGCCCTAATCTGGTTCCGGCACGGCACGCTGAGCCTTTGGTTATTTCCTCTTCCTGGTGTGAAATGAGAGTTAAATTTGCCCGTCCAGACACCTCCAGCTAGTCTCTCATTGGTTCTCGATATTCCTGTTCATCTTCCGCAGAAATTGCAAACTGGGCCAAACAGGAGGTTAAAGGGACTGACTCTCCAAGTGGGGAGAGTGTTAGGAAAGCGTCTGGAATGTTGCACCCGAGTACCAGGGGAGGAAAACTGAGACATATTTGAACACGTCTCCCGATCACATGGTTGATCATACTCTAGGTTCCACATGCATGTTTTAGCTGAAGCAAGAATACCTTAAACCTGGGTAGTTGAAACCCGTGGAATGGGTACCATGCAATATGACTTCAAAGAGTCTTCATTTGCTCACCGAACCTCTCCAATCCTATCACTGCTGCGTTTATGCCCCTGTACACATGCTTGATTCTCTTTCGGAGACATAGCAATCCATAGGTTTTAAGATACTTACTAGTCAGGTACATTCTTAGGCGTTTAATATGCGGTGTTGAGTCCATTTCGTTGAGCAAGGAGTAGCTCTTGTCTATTCCATATTTGGCTTAAGGAACTTTATCTGTGCTCATTTCAATCTCTGTTTTTATGCAGCACCCCAACTCACCTTTACCCTTAAGCAAGAATAAGTTGGTTTTCTAAATTTGAGACCCTGTTCTGTTCTGTAATTCAGTTCCTGTGTAGCCAAGTTTCCATTCCGTGTATTACTGATATCTTATGATGTTTCTTTTTCTGTGTGACTTATTTCAGTTAGAATCATCATACCTGAATCCACTCATTGTGCTGCTAAGGGCCTGATGACACAGATTTCATTGCTGAGTGATATTGCTTTGTAAGTAAATACCACAACTTCTTTATCCATTTTTCACTTTCTGCGATGTTGAACTTGTACTGTAAACGAGGTTCTTGTAAACAGAGCCGTTCCAAACTTTGGGGTGGCTGTGTCTTTTTGATTTTAATTTCCCTAAGCTATAGGACCATAAGTGGAAGTGCCCTAGGTTCTGTTGCTTTGTTTTTTAGATGTTTCAGGAAACACCATACACTTCTCCCAAGTGTCTGTTGGCAATTTACATCCCGCCCATCAGCATAACAAGGCTCCCAGTTCTCAATGGCCTGTTGCCTTTCTGGATTTTACACTTTTTTCAGATGGCCCTTTTGGCCGGGGGGAAGTGAGACTTCATTGTAGTGCAGATTTCCTTTGCAAGCTTGCTTGGTTGGCCAAAAAGGGCGTATGCGTTTTTTCCTGAATATATTCAGGAAAAAACGCATACGCCCTTTTTGGCCAAGTGCATCATTGTGGACGTTCTGCCTCTTTTCCTATGCTTTCAGTGCAATTCCAGTCTACCTCCTGAAATCGGTTTCCTGCAATTCTGCCCCGCTTTCAAGTCCTCTTGGCAGCCTTACTTCAGTCTATTTTTGGACGATAGCTGTCATTTATAACTCTGCAGGTTTGTGAATTACAGTGCCCCTGAGCTCCTTTCTTCAACTCGCTTTCTTGTGACCTGGCCGCAACACCGCAGGATGGCTTCAGGCCCTAATCTGGTTCCGGCCCGGCATGCTGAGCCTTTGGTTAATTCCTCTTCCTGGTGGGAAATGAGAGTTAAATTTGCCCGTCCAGACACCTCCAGCTAGCCTGTCATTGGTTCTCGCTATTCCTGTTCATCTTCCGCAGAAATTGCAAACTGGGCCAAACAGGAGGTTAAAGGGACTGACTCTCCAAGTGGGGAGAGTGTTAGTAAAGCGTCTGGAATGTTTCACCCGAGTACCAGGGGAGGAAAACTGAGACATATTTGAACACGTCTCCCGATCACATGGTTGATCATACTCTAGGTTCCACATGCATGTTTTAGCTGAAGGAAGAATACCTTAAACCTGGGTAGTTGAAACCCGTGGAATGGGTACCATGCAATATGACTTCAAAGGGTCTTCATTTGCTCACCGAACCTCTCCAATCCTATCACTGCTGCGTTTATGCCCCTGTACACATGCTTGATTCTCTTTCGGAGACATAGCAATCCATAGGTTTTAAGATACTTACTAGTCAGGTACATTCTTAGGTGTTTAATATGCGGTGTTGAGTCCATTTCGTTGAGCAAGGAGTAGCTCTTGTCTATTCCATATTTGGCTTAAGGAACTTTATCTGTGCTCATTTCAATCTCTGGTTTTATGCAGCACCCCAACTCACCTTTACCCTTAAGCAAGCATAAGTTGGTTTTCTAAATTTGAGACCCTGTTCTGTTCTGTAATTCAGTTCCTGTGTAGCCAAGTTTACATTCCGTGTATTACTGATATCTTATGATGTTTCTTTTTCTGTGTGACTTATTTCAGTTAGAATCATCATACCTGAATCCACTCATTGTGCTGCTAAGGGCCTGATGACACAGATTTCATTGCTGAGTGATATTGCTTTGTAAGTAAATACCACAACTTCTTTATCCATTTTTCACTTTCTGCGATGTTGAACTTGTACTGTAAACGAGGTTCTTGTAAACAAAGCCGTTCCAAACTTTGGGGTGGCTGTGTCTTTTTGATTTTAATTTCCCTAAGCTATAGGACCATAAGTGGAAGTGCCCTAGGCTCTGTTGCTTTGTTTTTTAGATGTTTCAGGAAACACCATGCACTTCTCCCGAGTGGTTGTTGGCAATTTACATCCCGCCCATCAGCATAACAAGGCTCCCAGTTCTCCATGGCCTGTCCTGCCTTTCTGGATTTTACACTTTTTTCAGATGGCCCTTTTGGCCGGGGGGAAGTGAGACTTCATTGTAGTGCAGATTTCCTTTGCAAGCTTGCTTGGTTGGCCAAAAAGGGCGTATGCGTTTTTTCCTGAATATATTCAGGAAAAAACGCATACGCCCTTTTTGGCCAAGTGCATCATTGTGGACGTTCTGCCTCTTTTCCTATGCTTTCAATGCAATTCCAGTCTACCTCCTGAAATCGGTTTCCTGCAATTCTGCCCCGCATTCAAGTCCTCTTGGCAGCCTTACTTCAGTCTATTTTTGGACGATAGCTGTCATTTATAACTCTGCAGGTTTGTGAATTACAGTGCCCCTGAGCTCCTTTCTTCAACTCGCTTTCTTTTGAGCTGGCCGCAACACCGCAGGATGGCTTCATGCCTTAATCTGGTTCCGGTACGGCACGCTGAGCCTTTGGTTATTTCCTCTTCCTGGTGGGAAATGAGAGTTAAGTTTGCCCGTCCAGACACCTCCAGCTAGTCTCTCATTGGTTCTCGCTATTCCTGTTCATCTTCCGCAGAAATTGCAAACTGGGCCAAACAGGAGGTTAAAGGCGCTGACTCTCCAAGTGGGGAGAGTGTTAGTAAAGCGGCTGGAATGTTGCACCCCAGTTCCAGGGGAGGAAAACTGAGACATATTTGAACACGTCTCCCGATCACATGGTTGATCATAGTCTAGGTTCCACATGCATGTTTTAGCTGAAGGAAGAATACCTTAAACCTGGGTAGTTGAAACCCGTGTAATGGGTACCATGCAATATGACTTCAAAGGGTCTTCATTTGCTCACCGCACCTCTCCAATCCTATCACTGCTGCATTTATGCCCCTGTACACATGCTTGATTCTCTTTCGGAGACATAGCAATCCATAGGTTTTAAGATACTTACTAGTCAGGTACATTCTTAGGCGTTTAATATGCGGTGTTGAGTCCATTTCGTTGAGCAAGGAGTAGCTCTTGTCTATTCCATATTTGGCTTAAGGAACTTTATCTGTGCTCATTTCAATCTCTGGTTTTATGCAGCACCCCAACTCACCTTTACCCTTAAGCAAGCATAAGTTGGTTTTCTAAATTTGAGACCCTGTTCTGTTCTGTAATTCAGTTCCTGTTTAGCCAAGTTTCCATTCCGTGTATTACTGATATCTTATGATGTTTCTTTTTCTGTGTGACTTATTTCAGTTAGAATCATCATACCTGAATCCACTCATTGTGCTGCTAAGGGCCTGATGACATAGATTTCATTGCTGAGTGATATTGCTTTGTAATTGAATACCACAACTTCTTTATCCATTTTTCACTTTCTGCGATGTTGAACTTGTACTGTAAACGAGGTTCTTGTAAACAGAGCCGTTCCACACATTGGGGTGGCTGTGTCTTTTTGAATTTAATTTCCCTAAGCTATAGGACCATAAGTGGCAGTGCCCTAGGCTCTGTTGCTTTGTTTTTTAGATGTTACAGGAAACACCATACACTTCTCCCAAGTGTCTGTTGGCAATTTACATCCCGCCCATCAGCATAACAAGGCTCCCAGTTCTCCATGGCCTGTTGCCTTTCTGGATTTTACACTTTTTTCAGATGGCCCTTTTGACCGGGGGGAAGTGAGACTTCATTGTAGTGCAGATTTCCTTTGCAAGCTTGCTTGGTTGGCCAAAAAGGGCGTATGCATTTTTTCCTGAATATGTTCAGGAAAAAATGCATACGCCCTTTTTGGCCAAGTGCATCATTGTGGACGTTCTGCCTCTTTTCCTATGCTTTCAATGCAATTCCAGTCTACCTCCTGAAATCGGTTTCCTGCAATTCTGCCCCGCTTTCAAGTCCTCTTGGCAGCCTTACTTCAGTCTATTTTTGGACGATAGCTGTCATTTATAACTCTGCAGGTTTGTGAATTACAGTGCCCCTGAGCTCCTTTCTTCAACTCGCTTTCTTGTGACGTGGCCGCAACACCGCAGGATGGCTTCAGGCCCTAATCTGGTTCCGGCCCAGCATGCTGAGCCTTTGGTTAATTCCACTTCCTGGTGGGAAATGAGAGTTAAATTTGCCCGTCCAGACACCTCCAGCTAGCCTCTCATTGGTTCTCGCTATTTCTGTTCATCTTCCGCAGAAATTGCAAACTGGGCCAAACAGGAGGTTAAAGGGACTGACTCTCCAAGTGGGGAGAGTGTTAGTAAAGCGTCTGGAATGTTGCACCCGAGTACTAGGGGAGGAAAACTGAGACATATTTGAACACGTCTCCCGTTCACATGGTTGATCATACTTGGGTTCCACATGCATGTTTTAGCTGAAGGAAGAATACCTTAAACCTGGAGAGTTGAGACCCGTGTAATGGGTACCATGCAATATGACTTCAAAGGGTCTTCATTTGCTCACCGAACCTCTCCAATCCTATCACTGCTGCGTTTATGCCCCTGTACACATGCTTGATTCTCTTTCGGTGACATAGCAATCCATAGGTTTTAAGATACTTACTAGTCAGGTACATTCTTAGGCGTTTAATATGCGGTGTTGAGTCCATTTCGTTGAGCAAGGAGTAGCTCTTGTCTATTCCATATTTGGCTTAAGGAACTTTATCTGTGCTCATTTCAATCTCTGGTTTTATGCAGCACCCCAACTCACCTTTACCCTTAAGCAAGCATAAGTTGGTTTTCTAAATTTGAGACCCTGTTCTGTTCTGTAATTCAGTTCCTGTGTAGCCAAGTTTACATTCCGTGTATTACTGATATCTTATGATGTTTCTTTTTCTGTGTGACTTATTTCAGTTAGAATCATCATACCTGAATCCACTCATTGTGCTGCTAAGGGCCTGATGACACAGATTTCATTGCTGAGTGATATTGCTTTGTAAGTAAATACCACAACTTCTTTATCCATTTTTCACTTTCTGCGATGTTGTACTTGTACTGTAAACGAGGTTCTTGTAAACAGAGCCGTTCCAAACTTTGGGGTGGCTGTGTCTTTTTGATTTTAATTTCCCTAAGCTATAGGACCATAAGTGGAAGTGCCCTAGGTTCTGTTGCTTTGTTTGTTAGATGTTTCAGGAAACACCATACACTTCTCCCGAGTGGTTGTTGGCAATTTACATCCCGCCCATCAGCATAACAAGGCTCCCAGTTCTCAATGGCCTGTTGCCTTTCTGGATTTTACACTTTTTTCAGATGGCCCTTTTGACCGGGGGGAAGTGAGACTTCATTGTAGTGCAGATTTCCTTTGCAAGCTTGCTTGGTTGGCCAAAAAGGGCGTATGCGTTTTTTCCTGAATATATTCAGGAAAAAACGCATACGCCCTTTTTGGCCAAGTGCATCATTGTGGACGTTCTGCCTCTTTTCCTATGCTTTCAATGCAATTCCAGTCTACCTCCTGAAATCGGTTTCCTGCAATTCTGCCCCGCTTTCAAGTCCTCTTGGCAGCCTTACTTCAGTCTATTTTTGGACGATAGCTGTCATTTATAACTCTGCAGGTTTGTGCATTACAGTGCCCCTGAGCTCCTTTCTTCAACTCGCTTTCTTTTGAGCTGGCCGCAACACCGCAGGATGGCTTCAGGCCCTAATCTGGTTCCGGTACGGCACGCTGAGCCTTTGGTTATTTCCTCTTCCTGGTGGGAAATGAGAGTTAAATTTGCCCGTCCAGACACCTCCAGCTAGCCTCTCATTGGTTCTCGCTATTCCTGTTCATCTTCCGCAGAAATTGCAAACTGGGCCAAACAGGAGGTTAAAGGCGCTGACTCTCCAAGTGGGGAGAGTGTTAGTAAAGCGTCTGGAATGTTGCACCCGAGTACCAGGGGAGGAAAACTGAGACATATTTGAACACGTCTCCCGTTCACATGGTTGATCATACTTGGGTTCCACATGCATGTTTTAGCTGAAGGAAGAATACCTTAAACCTGGAGAGTTGAGACCCGTGGAATGGGTACCATGCAATATGACTTCAAAGGGTCTTCATTTGCTCACCGAACCTCTCCAATCCTATCACTGCTGCGTTTATGCCCTGAACACATGCTTGATTCTCTTTTGGAGACATAGCAATCCATAGGTTTTACGATACTTACTAGTCAGGTACATTCTTAGGCGTTTAATATGCGGTGTTGAGTCCATTTCGTTGAGCAAGGAGTAGCTCTTGTCTATTCCATATTTGACTTAAGGAACTTTATCTGTGCTCATTTCAATCTCTGGTTTTATGCAGCACCCCAACTCACCTTTACCCTTAAGCAAGCATAAGTTGGTTTTCTAAATTTGAGACCCTGTTGTGTTCTGTAATTCATTTCCTGTGTAGTCAAGTTTACATTCCATGTATTACTGATATCTTATGATGTTTCTTTTTCTGTGTGACTTATTTCAGTTAGAATCATCATACCTGAATCCACTCATTGTGCTGCTAAGGGCGTGATGACACAGATTTCATTGCTGAGTGATATTGCTTTGTAAGTAAATACCACAACTTCTTTATCCATTTTTCACTTTCTGCGATGTTGAACTTGTACTGTAAACGAGGTTCTTGTAAACAGAGCCGTTCCAAACTTTGGGGTGGCTGTGTCTTTTTGATTTTAATTTCCCTAAGCTATAGGACCATAAGTGGAAGTGCCCTAGGTTCTGTTGCTTTGTTTTTTAGATGTTTCAGGAAACACCATGCACTTCTCCCGAGTGGTTGTTGGCAATTTACATCCCGCCCATCAGCATAACAAGGCTCCCAGTTCTCCATGGCCTGTCCTGCCTTTCTGGATTTTACACTTTTTTCAGATGGCCCTTTTGACCGGGGGGAAGTGAGACTTCATTGTAGTGCAGATTTCCTTTGCAAGCTTGCTTGGTTGGCCAAAAAGGGCTTATGCGTTTTTTCCTGAATATATTCAGGAAAAAACGCATACGCCCTTTTTGGCCAAGTGCATCATTGTGGACGTTCTGCCTCTTTTCCTATGCTTTCAATGCAATTCCAGTCTACCTCCTGAAATCGGTTTCCTGCAATTCTGCCCCGCTTTCAAGTCCTCTTGGCAGCCTTACTTCAGTCTATTTTTGGACGATAGCTGTCATTTATAACTCTGCAGGTTTGTGAATTACAGTGCCCCTGAGCTCCTTTCTTCAACTCGCTTTCTTGTGACCTGGCCGCAACACCGCAGGATGGCTTCAGGCCCTAATTTGGTTCCGGCCCGGCATGCTGAGCCTTTGGTTAATTCCTCTTCCTGGTGGGAAATGAGAGTTAAATTTGCCCGTCCAGACACCTCCAGCTAGCCTCTCATTGGTTCTCACTATTCCTGTTCATCTTCCGCAGAAATTGCAAACTGGGCCAAACAGGAGGTTAAAGGGACTGACTCTCCAAGTGGGGAGAGTGTTAGTAAAGCGTCTGGAATGTTGCACCCGAGTACCAGGGGAGGAAAACTGAGACATATTTGAACACGTCTCCCGATCACATGGTTGATCATACTCTAGGTTCCACATGCATGTTTTAGCTGAAGGAAGAATACCTTAAACCTGGGTAGTTGAAACCCGTGGAATGGGTACCATGCAATATGACTTCAAAGGGTCTTCATTTGCTCACCGAACCTCTCCAATCCTATCACTGCTGCGTTTATGCCCCTGTACACATGCTTGATTCTCTTTTGGAGACATAGCAATCCATAGGTTTTAAGATACTTACAAGTCAGGTACATTCTTAGGCGTTTAATATGCGGTGTTGAGTCCATTTCGTTGAGCAAGGAGTAGCTCTTGTCTATTCCATATTTGGCTTAAGGAACTTTATCTGTGCTCATTCCAATCTCTGGTTTTATGCAGCACCCCAACTCACCTTTACCCTTAAGCAAGCATAAGTTGTTTTTCTAAATTTGAGACCCTGTTCTGTTCTGTAATTCAGTTCCTGTGTAGCCAAGTTTACATTCCGTGTATTACTGATATCTTATGATGTTTCTTTTTCTGTGTGACTTATTTCAGTTAGAATCATCATACCTGAATCCACTCATTGTGCTGCTAAGGGCCTGATGACACAGATTTCATTGCTGAGTGATATTGCTTTGTAAGTAAATACCACAACTTCTTTATCCATTTTTCACATTCTGCGATGTTGAACTTGTACTGTAAACGAAGTTCTTGTAAACAGAGCCGTTCCAAACTTTGGGGTGGCTGTGTCTTTTTGATTTTAATTTCCCTAAGCTATAGGACCATAAGTGGAAGTGCCCTAGGTTCTGTTGCTTTGTTTTTTAGATGTTTCAGGAAACACCATACACTTCTCCCGAGTGGTTGTTGGCAATTTACATCCCGCCCATCAGCATAACAAGGCTCCCAGTTCTCAATGGCCTGTTGCCTTTCTGGATTTTACACTTTTTTCAGATGGCCCTTTTGACCGGGGGGAAGTGAGACTTCATTGTAGTGCAGATTTCCTTTGCAAGCTTGCTTGTTTGGCCAAAAAGGGCGTATGCGTTTTTTCCTGAATATATTCAGGAAAAAACGCATACGCCCTTTTTGGCCAAGTGCATCATTGTGGACGTTCTGCCTCTTTTCCTATGCTTTCAATGCAATTCCAGTCTACCTCCTGAAATCGGTTTCCTGCAATTCTGCCCCGCTTTCAAGTCCTCTTGGCAGCCTTACTTCAGTCTATTTTTGGACGATAGCTGTCATTTATAACTCTGCAGGTTTGTGCATTACAGTGCCCCTGAGCTCCTTTCTTCAACTCGCTTTCTTTTGAGCTGGCCGCAACACCGCAGGATGGCTTCAGGCCCTAATCTGGCTCCGGTACGGCACGCTGAGCCTTTGGTTATTTCCTCTTCCTGGTGGGAAATGAGAGTTAAATTTGCCCGTCCAGACACCTCCAGCTAGCCTCTCATTGGTTCTCGCTATTCCTGTTCATCTTCCGCAGAAATTGCAAACTGGGCCAAACAGGAGGTTAAAGGCGCTGACTCTCCAAGTGGGGAGAGTGTTAGTAAAGCGTCTGGAATGTTGCACCCGAGTACCAGGGGAGGAAAACTGAGACATATTTGAACACGTCTCCCGTTCACATGGTTGATCATACTTGGGTTCCACATGCATGTTTTAGCTGAAGGAAGAATACCTTAAACCTGGAGAGTTGAGACCCGTGGAATGGGTACCATGCAATATGACTTCAAAGGGTCTTCATTTGCTCACCGAACCTCTCCAATCCTATCACTGCTGCGTTTATGCCCCTGAACACATGCTTGATTCTCTTTTGGAGACATAGCAATCCATAGGTTTTACGATACTTACTAGTCAGGTACATTCTTAGGCGTTTAATATGCGGTGTTGAGTCCATTTCGTTGAGCAAGGAGTAGCTCTTGTCTATTCCATATTTGACTTAAGGAACTTTATCTGTGCTCATTTCAATCTCTGGTTTTATGCAGCACCCCACCTCACCTTTACCCTTAAGCAAGCATAAGTTGGTTTTCTAAATTTGAGACCCTCTTCTGTTCTGTAATTCAGTTCCTGTGTAGCCAAGTTTACATTCCGTGTATTACTGATATCTTATGATGTTTCTTTTTCTGTGTGACTTACTTCAGTTACAATCATCCTACCTGAATCCACTCATTGTGCTGTTAAGGGCCTGATGACACAGATTTCATTGCTGAGTGATACTGCATTGTACGTAAGTACCCCATGTTCTTTATCCATTTTTCACTTTCTGCGATGTTGAACTTGTACTGTAAACGAGGTTCTTGTAAACAGAGCCGTTCCAAACTTTGGGGTGGCTGTGTCTTTTTGATTTTAATTTCCCTAAGCTATAGGACCATAAGTGGAAGTGCCCTAGGCTCTGTTGCTTTGTTTTTTAGATGTTTCAGGAAACACCATACACTTCTCCGGAGTGTCTGTTGGCAATTTACATCCCGCCCATCAGCATAACAAGGCTCCCAGTTCTCAATGGCCTGTTGCCTTTCTGGATTTTACACTTTTTTCAGATGGCCCTTTTGACCGGGGGGAAGTGAGACTTCATTGTAGTGCAGATTTCCTTTGCAAGCTTGCTTGGTTGGCCAAAAAGGGCGTATGCGTTTTTTCCTGAATATATTCAGGAAAAAACGCATACGCCCTTTTTGGCCAAGTGCATCATTGTGGACGTTCTGCCTCTTTTCCTATGCTTTCAATGCAATTCCAGTCTACCTCCTGAAATCGGTTTCCTGCAATTCTGCCCCGCTTTCAAGTCCTCTTGGCAGCCTTACTTCAGTCTATTTTTGGACGATAGCTGTCATTTATAACTCTGCAGGTTTGTGCATTACAGTGCCCCTGAGCTCCTTTCTTCAACTCGCTTTCTTTTGAGCTGGCCGCAACACCGCAGGATGGCTTCAGGCCCTAATCTGGCTCCGGTACGGCACGCTGAGCCTTTGGTTATTTCCTCTTCCTGGTGGGAAATGACAGTTAAATTTGCCCGTCCAGACACCTCCAGCTAGCCTCTCATTGGTTCTCGCTATTCCTGTTCATCTTCCGCAGAAATTGCAAACTGGGCCAAACAGGAGGTTAAAGGCGCTGACTCTCCAAGTGGGGAGAGTGTTAGTAAAGCGTCTGGAATGTTGCACCCGAGTACCAGGGGAGGAAAACTGAGACATATTTGAACACGTCTCCCGTTCACATGGTTGATCATACTTGGGTTCCACATGCATGTTTTAGCTGAAGGAAGAATACCTTAAACCTGGAGAGTTGAGACCCGTGGAATGGGTACCATGCAATATGACTTCAAAGGGTCTTCATTTGCTCACCGAACCTCTCCAATCCTATCACTGCTGCGTTTATGCCCCTGAACACATGCTTGATTCTCTTTTGGAGACATAGCAATCCATAGGTTTTACGATACTTACTAGTCAGGTACATTCTTAGGCGTTTAATATGCGGTGTTGAGTCCATTTCGTTGAGCAAGGAGTAGCTCTTGTCTATTCCATATTTGACTTAAGGAACTTTATCTGTGCTCATTTCAATCTCTGGTTTTATGCAGCACCCCACCTCACCTTTACCCTTAAGCAAGCATAAGTTGGTTTTCTAAATTTGAGACCCTCTTCTGTTCTGTAATTCAGTTCCTGTGTAGCCAAGTTTACATTCCGTGTATTACTGATATCTTATGATGTTTCTTTTTCTGTGTGACTTACTTCAGTTACAATCATCCTACCTGAATCCACTCATTGTGCTGTTAAGGGCCTGATGACACAGATTTCATTGCTGAGTGATACTGCATTGTACGTAAGTACCCCATGTTCTTTATCCATTTTTCACTTTCTGCGATGTTGAACTTGTACTGTAAACGAGGTTCTTGTAAACAGAGCCGTTCCAAACTTTGGGGTGGCTGTGTCTTTTTGATTTTAATTTCCCTAAGCTATAGGACCATAAGTGGAAGTGCCCTAGGCTCTGTTGCTTTGTTTTTTAGATGTTTCAGGAAACACCATACACTTCTCCGGAGTGTCTGTTGGCAATTTACATCCCGCCCATCAGCATAACAAGGCTCCCAGTTCTCAATGGCCTGTTGCCTTTCTGGATTTTACACTTTTTTCAGATGGCCCTTTTGACCGGGGCGAAGTGAGACTTCATTGTAGTGCAGATTTCCTTTGCAAGCTTGCTTGGTTGGCCAAAAAGGGCGTATGCGTTTTTTCCTGAATATATTCAGGAAAAAACGCATACGCCCTTTTTGGCCAAGTGCATCATTGTGGACGTTCTGCCTCTTTTCCTATGCTTTCAATGCAATTCCAGTCTACCTCCTGAAATCGGTTTCCTGCAATTCTGCCCCGCTTTCAAGTCCTCTTGGCAGCCTTACTTCAGTCTATTTTTGGACGATAGCTGTCATTTATAACTCTGCAGGTTTGTGAATTACAGTGCCCCTGAGCTCCTTTCTTCAACTCGCTTTCTTGTGACCTGGCCGCAACACCGCAGGATGGCTTCAGGCCCTAATCTGGTTCCGGCACGGCACGCTGAGCCTTTGGTTAATGCCTCTTCCTGGTGGGAAATGAGAGTTAAATTTGCCCGACCAGACACCTCCAGGTAGTCTCTCATTGGTTCTCGCTATTCCTGTACATCTTCCGCAGAAATTGCAAACTGGGCCAAACAGGAGGTTAAAGGGACTGACTCTCCAAGTCGGGAGAGTGTTAGTAAAGCGTCTGGAATGTTGCACCCGAGTACCAGGGGAGGAAAACTGAGACATATTTGAACACGTCTCCCAATCATATGGTTGATCATACTCTAGGTTCCACATGCATGTTTTAGCTGAAGGAAGAATACCTTAAACCTGGGTAGTTGAAACCCGTGGAATGGGTACCATGCAATATGACTTCAAAGGGTCTTCATTTGCTCACCGAACCTCTCCAATCCTATCACTGCTGCGTTTATGCCCCTGTACACATGCTTGATTCTCTTTCGGAGACATAGCAATCCATAGGTTTTAAGATACTTACTAGTCAGGAACATTCTTAGGCGTTTAATATGGGGTGTTGAGTCCATTTCGTTGAGCAAGGAGTAGCTCTAGTCTATTCCATATTTGGCTTAAGGAACTTTATCTGTGCTCATTGCAATCTCTGGTTTTATGCAGCACCCCAACTCACCTTTACCCTTAAGCAAGAATAAGTTGGTTTTCTAAATTTGAGACCCTGTTCTGTTCTGTAATTCAGTTCCTGTGTAGCCAAGTTTACATTCCGTGTATTACTGATATCTTATGATGTTTCTTTTTCTGTGTGACTTATTTCAGTTAGAATCATCATACCTGAATCCACTCATTGTGCTGCTAAGGGCGTGATGACACAGATTTCATTGCTGAGTGATATTGCTTTGTAAGTAAATACCACAACTTCTTTATCCATTTTTCACTTTCTGCAATGTTGAACTTGTACTGTAAACGAGGTTCTTGTAAACAGAGCCGTTCCAAACTTTGGGGTGGCTGTGTCTTTTTGATTTTAATTTCCCTAAGCTATAGGACCATAAGTGGCAGTGCCCTAGGTTCTCTTGCTTTTTTTTTCGATGTTTCAGGAAACACCATACACTTCTCCGGAGTGGTTGTTGGCAATTTACATCCCGCCCATCAGCATAACAAGGCTCCCAGTTCTCCATGGCCTGTCCTGCCTTTCTGGATTTTACACTTTTTTCAGATGGCCCTTTTGACCGGGGGGATGTGAGACTTCATTGTAGTGCAGATTTCCTTTGCAAGCTTGCTTGGTTGGCCAAAAAGGGCGTATGCGTTTTTTCCTGAATATATTCAGGAAAAAACGCATACGCCCTTTTTGGCCAAGTGCATCATTGTGGACGTTCTGCCTCTTTTCCTATGCTTTCAATGCAATTCCAGTCTACCTCCTGAAATCGGTTTCCTGCAATTCTGCCCTGCTTTCAAGTCCTCTTGGCAGCCTTACTTCAGTCTATTTTGGATGATAGCTGTCATTTATAACTCTGCAGGTTTGTGAATTACAGTGCCCCTGAGCTCCTTTCTTCAACTCGGTTTCTTTTGAGCTGGCCGCCACACCGCAGGATGGCTTCAGGCCCTAATCTGGTTCCGGTACGGAACGCTGAGCCTTTGGTTATTTCCTCTTCCTGTTGTGAAATGAGAGTTAAATTTGCCCGTCCAGACACCTCCAGCTAGCCTCTCATTGGTTCTCGCTATTCCTGTTCATCTTCCGCAGAAATTGCAAACTGTGCCAAACAGGAGGTTAAAGGCGCTGACTCTCCAAGTGGGGAGAGTGTTAGTAAAGCGTCTGGAATGTTGCACCCGAGTACCACGGGAGGAAAACTGAGACATATTTGAACACGTCTCCCGATCACATGGTTGATCATACTCTGGGTTCCACATGCATGTTTTAGCTGAAGGAAGAATACCTAAAACCTGGGTAGTTGAAACCCGTGGAATGGGTACCATGCAATATGACTTCAAAGGGTCTTCATTTGCTCACCGAACCTCTCCAATCCTATCACTGCTGCGTTTATGCCCCTGTACACATGCTTGATTCTCTTTTGGAGACATAGCAATCCATAGGTTTTAAGATACTTACTAGTCAGGTACATTCTTAGGCGTTTAATATGCGGTGTTGAGTCCATTTCGTTGAGCAAGGAGTAGCTCTTGTCTATTCCATATTTGGCTTAAGGAACTTTATCTGTGCTCATTTCAATCTCTGGTTTTATGCAGCACCCCAACTCACCTTTACCCTTAAGCAAGCATAAGTTGGTTTTCTAAATTTGAGACCCTGTTCTGTTCTGTAATTCATTTCCTGTGTAGTCAAGTTTACATTCCATGTATTACTGATATCTTATGATGTTTCTTTTTCTGTGTGACTTATTTCAGTTAGAATCATCATACCTGAATCCACTCATTGTGCTGCTAAGGGCGTGATGACACAGATTTCATTGCTGAGTGATATTGCTTTGTAAGTAAATACCACAACTTCTTTATCCATTTTTCACTTTCTGCGATGTTGAACTTGTACTGTAAACGAGGTTCTTGTAAACAGAGCCGTTCCAAACTTTGGGGTGGCTGTGTCTTTTTGATTTTAATTTCCCTAAGCTATAGGACCATAAGTGGAAGTGCCCTAGGTTCTGTTGCTTTGTTTTTTAGATGTTTCAGGAAACACCATACACTTCTCCCGAGTGGTTGTTGGCAATTTACATCCCGCCCATCAGCATAACAAGGCTCCCAGTTCTCCATGGCCTGTCCTGCCTTTCTGGATTTTACACTTTTTTCAGATTGCCCTTTTGACCGGGGGGAAGTGAGACTTCATTGTAGTGCAGATTTCCTTTGCAAGCTTGCTTGGTTGGCCAAAAAGGGCGTATGCGTTTTTTCCTGAATATATTCAGGAAAAAACGCATACGCCCTTTTTGGCCAAGTGCATCATTGTGGACGTTCTGCCTCTTTTCCTATGCTTTCAATGCAATTCCAGTCTACCTCCTGAAATCGGTTTCCTGCAATTCTGTCCCGCTTTCAAGTCCTCTTGGCAGCCTTACTTCAGTCTATTTTGGATGATAGCTGTCATTTATAACTCTGCAGGTTTGTGAATTACAGTGCCCCTGAGCTCCTTTCTTCAACTTGCTTTCTTGTGACCTGGCCGCAACACCGCAGGATGGCTTCAGGCCCTAATCTGGTTCCGGCACGGCACGCTGAGCCTTTGGTTATTTCCTTTTCCTGGTGGGAAATGAGAGTTAAATTTGCCCGTCCAGACACCTCCAGCTAGTCTCTCATTGGTTCTCGCTATTCCTGTTCATCTTCCGCAAAAATTGCAAACTGGGCCAAACAGGAGGTTAAAGGCGCTGACTCTCCAAGTGGGGAGAGTGTTAGTAAAGCGTCTGGAATGTTGCACGCGAGTACCAGGGGAGTAAAACTGAGACATATTTGAACACGTCTCCCGTTCACATGGTTGATCATACTTGGGTTCCACATGCATGTTTTAGCTGAAGGAAGAATACCTTAAACCTGGAGAGTTGAGACCCGTGTAATGGGTACCATGCAATATGACTTCAAAGGGTCTTCATTTGCTCACCGAACCTCTCCAATCCTATCACTGCTGCGTTTATGCCCCTGTACACATGCTTGATTCTCTTTCGGAGACATAGCAATCCATAGATTTTAAGATACTTACTAGTGAGGTACATTCTTAGGCGTTTAATATGCGGTGTTGAGTCCATTTCGTTGAGCAAGGAGTAGCTCTTGTCTATTCCATATTTGGCTTAAGGAACTTTATCTGTGCTCATTTCAATCTCTGGTTTTATGCAGCAACCCAACTCACCTTTCCCCTTAAGCAAGCATAAGTTGGTTTTCTAAATTTGAGAACCTGTTCTGTTTTGGAATTCAGTTCCTATGTAGCCAAGTTTACATTCCGTGTATTAGTGATATCTTATGATGTTTCTTTTTCTGTGTGACTTATTTCAGTTAGAATCATCGTACCTGAATCTACTCATTATGCTCCTACGGGCCTGATGACATAGCTTTCATTGCTGAGTGACACTGCTTTGTACGTAAGTACCACAAGTTCTTTATCCATTTTTCACTTTCTGGGATGTTGAACTTGTACTGTAAACGAGGTTCTTGTAAACAGAGCCGTTCCAAACTTTGGGGTGGCTGTGTCTTTTTGATTTTAATTTCCCTAAGCTATAGGACCATAAGTGGAAGTGCCCTAGGCTCTGTAGCTTTGTTTTTTAGATGTTTCAGGAAACACCATACACTTCTCCCAAGTGTCTGTTGGCAATTTACATCCCGTCCATCAGCATAACAAGGCTCCCAGTTCTCAATGGCCTGTTGCCTTTCTGGATTTTACACTTTTTTCAGATGGCCCTTTTGACCGGGGGGAAGTGAGACTTCATTGTAGTGCAGATTTCCTTTGCAAGCTTGCTTGGTTGGCCAAAAAGGGCGTATGCGTTTTTTCCTGAATATATTCAGGAAAAAACGCATACGCCCTTTTTGGCCAAGTGCATCATTGTGGACGTTCTGCCTCTTTTCCTATGCTTTCAATGCAATTCCAGTCTACCTCCTGAAATCGGTTTCCTGCAATTCTGCCCCGCTTTCAAGTCCTCTTGGCAGCCTTACTTCAGTCTATTTTTGGACGATAGCTGTCATTTATAACTCTGCAGGTTTGTGAATTACAGTGCCCTTGAGCTCCTTTCTTCAACTCGCTTTCTTGTGACCTGGCCGCAACACCGCAGGATGGCTTCAGGCCCTAATCTGGTTCCGGCCCGGCACGCTGAGCCTTTGGTTAATTCCTCTTCCTGGTGGGAAATGAGAGTTAAATTTGCCCGTCCAGACACCTCCAGCTAGTCTCTCATTGGTTCTCGCTATTCCTGTTCATCTTCCGCAGAAATTGCAAACTGGGCCAAACAGGAGGTTAAAGGGACTGACTCTCCAAGTCGGGAGAGTGTTAGTAAAGCGTCTGGAATGTTGCACCCGAGTACCAGGGTACGAAAACTGAGACATATTTGAACACGTCTCCCGATCACATGGTTGATCATACTCTAGGTTCCACATGCATGTTTTAGCTGAAGGAAGAATACCTTAAACCTGGGTAGTTGAAACCCGTGGAATGGGTACCATGCAATATGACTTCAAAGGGTCTTCATTTGCTCACCGAACCTCTCCAATCCTATCACTGCTGCGTTTATGCCCCTGTACACATGCTTGATTCTCTTTCGGAGACATAGCAATCCATAGGTTTTAAGATACTTACTAGTCAGGAACATTCTTAGGCGTTTAATATGGGGTGTTGAGTCCATTTCGTTGAGCAAGGAATAGCTCTTGTCTATTCCATATTTGGCTTAAGGAACTTTATCTGTGCTCATTTCAATCTCTGGTTTTATGCAGCACCCCAACTCACCTTTCCCCTTAAGCAAGCATAAGTTGTTTTTCTAAATTTGAGACCCTGTTCTGTTCTGTAATTCAGTTCCTGTGTAGCCAAGTTTCCATTCCCTGTATTACTGATATCTTATGATGTTTCTTTTTCTGTGTGACTTATTTCAGTTAGAATCATCATACCTGAATCCACTCATTGTGCTGCTAAGGGCCTGATGACACAGATTTCATTACTGAGTGATATTGCTTTGTAAGTAAATACCACAACTTCTTTATCCATTTTTCACTTTCTGCGATGTTGAACTTGTACTGTAAACGAGGTTCTTGTAAACAGAGCCGTTCCAAACTTTGGGGTAGCTGTGTCTTTTTGATTTTAATTTCCCTAAGCTATAGGACCATAAGTGGAAGTGCCCTAGGTTCTGTTGCTTTGTTTTTTAGATGTTTCAGGAAACACCATACACTTCTCCCGAGTGGTTGTTGGCAATTTACATCCCGCCCATCAGCATAACAAGGCTCCCAGTTCTCCATGGCCTGTCCTGCCTTTCTGGATTTTACACTTTTTTCAGATGGCCCTTTTGACCGGGGGGAAGTGAGACTTCATTGTAGTGCAGATTTCCTTTGCAAGCTTGCTTGGTTGGCCAAAAAGGGCGTATGCGTTTTTTCCTGAATATATTCAGGAAAAAACGCATACGCCCTTTTTGGCCAAGTGCATCATTGTGGACGTTCTACCTCTTTTCCTATGCTTTCAATGCAATTCCAGTCTACCTCCTGAAATCAGTTTCCTGCAATTCTGCCCCGCTTTCAAGTCCTCTTGGCAGCCTTACTTCAGTATATTTTTGGACGATAGCTGTCATTTATAACTGCAGGTTTGTGAATTACAGTGCCCCTGAGCTCCTTTATTCAACTCGGTTTCTTTTGAGCTGGCCGCAACACCGCAGGATGTCTTCAGGCCCTAATCTGGTTCCGGTACGGAACGCTGAGCCTTTGGTTATTTCCTCTTCCTGTTGCGAAATGAGAGTTAAATTTGCCCGTCCAGACACCTCCAGCTAGTCTCTCATTGGTTCTCGCTATTCCTGTTCATCTCCCACAGAAATTGCAAACTGGGCCAAACAGGAGGTTAAAGGCGCTGACTCTCCAAGTGGGGAGAGTGTTAGTAAAGCGTCTGGAATGTTGCACCCGAGTACCAGGGGAGGAAAACTGAGACATATTTGAACACGTTTCCCGTTCACATGGTTGATCATACTTGGGTTCCACATGCATGTTTTAGCTGAAGGAAGAATACCTTAAACCTGGAGAGTTAAGACCCGTGTAATGGGTACCATGCAATATGACTTCAAAGGGTCTTCATTTGCTCACCGAACCTCTCCAATCCTATCACTGCTGCGTTTATGCCCCTGTACACATGCTTGATTCTCTTTCGGAGACATAGCAATCCATAGGTTTTAAGATACTTACTAGTCAGGTACATTCTTAGGCGTTTAATATGCGGTGTTGAGTCCATTTCGTTGAGCAAGGAGTAGCTCTTGTCTATTCCATATTTGACTTAAGGAACTTTATCTGTGCTCATTTCAATCTCTGGTTTTATGCAGCACCCCAACTCACCTTTCCCCTTAAGCAAGCATAAGTTGGTTTTCTAAATTTGAGACCCTGTTCTGTTCTGTAATTCAGTTCCTGTGTAGCCAAGTTTACATTCCGTGTATTACTGATATCTTATGATGTTTCTTTTTCTGTGTGACTTACTTCAGTTAGAATCATCATACCTGAATCCACTAATTGTGCTGCTAAGGGCCTGATGACACAGATTTTATTGCTGAGTGATATTGCTTTGTAAGTAAATACCACAACTTCTTTATCCATTTTTCACTTTCTGCGATGTTGAACTTGTACTGTAAACGAGGTTCTTGTAAACAGAGCCGTTCCAAACTTTGGGGTGGCTGTGTCTTTTTGATTTTAATTTCCCTAAGCTATAGGACCATAAGTGGAAGTGCCCTAGGTTCTGTTGCTTTGTTTTTTAGATGTTTCAGGAAACACCATACACTTCTCCCTAGTGGTTGTTGGCAATTTACATCCCGCCCATCAGCATAACAAGGCTCCCAGTTCTCCATGGCCTGTCCTGCCTTTCTGGATTTTACACTTTTTTCAGATGGCCCTTTTGACCGGGGGGAAGTGAGACTTCATTGTAGTGCAGATTTCCTTTGCAAGCTTGCTTGGTTGGCCAAAAAGGGCGTATGCGTTTTTTCCTGAATATATTCAGGAAAAAACGCATACGCCCTTTTTGGCCAAGTTCATCATTGTGGACGTTCTGTGTCTTTTCCTATGCTTTCAATGCAATTCCAGTCTACCTCCTGAAATCGGTTTCCTGCAATTCTGCCCCGCTTTCAAGTCCTCTTGGCAGCCTTACTTCAGTCTATTTTTGGACGATAGCTGTCATTTATAACTCTGCATGTTTGTGAATTACAGTGCCCCTGAGCTCCTTTCTTCAACTCGCTTTCTTTTGAGCTGGCCTCCACACCGCAGGATGGCTTCAGGCCCTAATCTGGTTCCGGTACGGCACGCTGAGCCTTTGGTTATTTCCTCTTCCTGGTGGGAAATGAGAGTTAAATTTGCCCGTCCAGACACCTCCAGCTAGCCTCTCATTGGTTCTCGCTATTCCTGTTCATCTTCGGCAGAAATTGCAAACTGGGCCAAACAGGAGGTTAAAGGCGCTGACTCTCCAAGTGGGGAGAGTGTTAGTAAAGCGTCTGGAATGTTGCACCGGAGTACCAGGGGAGGAAAACTGAGACATATTTGAACACGTCTCCCGTTCACATGGTTGATCATACTTGGGTTCCACATGCATGTTTTAGCTGAAGGAAGAATACCTTAAACCTGGAGAGTTGAGACCCGTGGAATGGGTACCATGCAATATGACTTCAAAGGGTCTTCATTTGCTCACCGAACCTCTCCAATCCTATCACTGCTGCGTTTATGCCCCTGTACACATGCTTGATTCTCTTTTGGAGACATAGCAATCCATAGGTTTTACGATACTTACTAGTCAGGTACATTCTTAGGCGTTTAATATGCGGTGTTGAGTCCATTTCGTTGAGCAAGGAGTAGCTCTTGTCTATTCCATATTTGACTTAAGGAACTTTATCTGTGCTCATTTCAATCTCTGGTTTTATGCAGCACCCCAACTCACCTTTACCCTTAAGCAAGCATAAGTTGGTTTTCTAAATTTGAGACCCTGTTCTGTTCTGTAATTCAGTTCCTGTGTAGCCAAGTTTACATTCCGTGTATTACTGATATCTTATGATGTTTCTTTTTCTGTGTGACTTATTTCAGTTAGAATCATCATACCTGAATCCACTCATTGTGCTGCTAAGGGCGTGATGACACAGATTTCATTGCTGAGTGATATTGCTTTGTAAGTAAATACCACAACTTCTTTATCCATTTTTCACTTTCTGCGATGTTGAACTTGTACTGTAAACGAGGTTCTTGTAAACAGAGCCGTTCCAAACTTTGGGGTGGCTGTGTCTTTTTGATTTTAATTTCCCTAAGCTATAGGACCATAAGTGGAAGTGCCCTAGGTTCTGTTGCTTTGTTTTTTAGATGTTTCAGGAAACACCATACACTTCTCCCGAGTGGTTGTTGGCAATTTACATCCCGCCCATCAGCATAACAAGGCTCCCAGTTCTCCATGGCCTGTCCTGCCTTTCTGGATTTTACACTTTTTTCAGATTGCCCTTTTGACCGGGGGGAAGTGAGACTTCATTGTAGTGCAGATTTCCTTTGCAAGCTTGCTTGGTTGGCCAAAAAGGGGGTATGCGTTTTTTCCTGAATATATTCAGGAAAAAACGCATACGCCCTTTTTGGCCAAGTGCATCATTGTGGACGTTCTGCCTCTTTTCCTATGCTTTCAATGCAATTCCAGTCTACCTCCTGAAATCGGTTTCCTGCAATTCTGCCCTGCTTTCAAGTCCTCTTGGCAGCCTTACTTCCGTCTATTTTTGGACGATAGCTGTCATTTATAACTCTGCAGGTTTGTGAATTACAGTGCCCCTGAGCTCCTTTCTTCAACTCGCTTTCTTGTGACCTGGCCGCAACACCGCAGGATGGCTTCAGGCCCTAATCTGGTTCCGGCACGGCACGCTGAGCCTTTCGTTATTTCCTCTTCCTGGTGGGAAATGAGAGTTAAATTTGCCCGTCCAGACACCTCCAGCTAGTCTCTCATTGGTTCTCGCTATTCCTGTTCATCTCCCGCAGAAATTGCAAACTGGGCCAAACAGGAGGTTAAAGGCGCTGACTCTCCAAGTGGGGAGAGTGTTAGTAAAGCGTCTGGAATGTTGCACCCGAGTACCAGGGGAGGAAAACTGAGACATATTTGAACACGTCTCCCGATCACATGGTTGATCATACTCTAGGTTCCACATGCATGTTTTAGCTGAAGGAAGAATACCTTAAACCTGGGTAGTTGAAACCCGTGGAATGGGTACCATGCAATATGACTTCAATGGGTCTTCATTTGCTCACCGAACCTCTCCAATCCTATCACTGCTGCGTTTATGCCCCTGTACACATGCTTGATTCTCTTTTGGAGACATAGCAATCCATAGGTTTTAAGATACTTACAAGTCAGGTACATTCTTAGGCGTTTAATATGCGGTGTTGAGTCCATTTCGTTGAGCAAGGAGTAGCTCTTGTCTATTCCATATTTGGCTTAAGGAACTTTATCTGTGCTCATTCCAATCTCTGGTTTTATGCAGCACCCCAACTCACCTTTACCCTTAAGCAAGCATAAGTTGTTTTTCTAAATTTGAGACCCTGTTCTGTTCTGTAATTCAGTTCCTGTGTAGCCAAGTTTCCATTCCGTGTATTACTGATATCTTATGATGTTTCTTTTTCTGTGTGACTTATTTCAGTTAGAATCATCATACCTGAATCCACTCATTGTGCTGCTAAGGGCCTGATGACATAGATTTCATTGCTGAGTGATATTGCTTTGTAAGTGAATACCACAACTTCTTTATCCATTTTTCACTTTCTGCGATGTTGAACTTGTACTGTAAACGAGGTTCTTGTAAACAGAGCCGTTCCAAACTTTGGGGTGGCTGTGTCTTTTTGATTTTAATTTCCCTAAGCTATAGGACCATAAGTGGAAGTGCCCTAGGCTCTGTTGCTTTGTTTTTTAGATGTTTCAGGAAACACCATACACTTCTCCCAAGTGTCTGTTGGCAATTTACATCCCGCCCATCAGCATAACAAGGCTCCCAGTTCTCAATGGCCTGTTGCCTTTCTGGATTTTACACTTTTTTCAGATGGCCCTTTTGACCGGGGGGAAGTGAGACTTCATTGTAGTGCAGATTTCCTTTGCAAGCTTGCTTGGTTGGCCAAAAAGGGCGTATGCGTTTTTTCCTGAATATATTCAGGAAAAAACGCATACGCCCTTTTTGGCCAAGTGCATCATTGTGGACGTTCTGCCTCTTTTCCTATGCTTTCAATGCAATTCCAGTCTACCTCCTGAAATCGGTTTCCTGCAATTCTGCCCCGCTTTCAAGTCCTCTTGGCAGCCTTACTTCAGTCTATTTTTGGACGATAGCTGTCATTTATAACTCTGCAGGTTTGTGAATTACAGTGCCCCTGAGCTCCTTTCTTCAACTCGCTTTCTTGTGACCTGGCCGCAACACCGCAGGATGGCTTCAGGCCCTAATCTGGTTCCGGCACGGCACGCTGAGCCTTTGGTTAATGCCTCTTCCTGGTGGGAAATGAGAGTTAAATTTGCCCGTCCAGACACCTCCAGGTAGTCTCTCATTGGTTCTCGCTATTCCTGTACATCTTCCGCAGAA
Organism: Stenella coeruleoalba; assembly: GCF_951394435.1. NCBI lineage: Eukaryota > Metazoa > Chordata > Mammalia > Artiodactyla > Delphinidae > Stenella > Stenella coeruleoalba. The sequence continues at coordinate 707,287 of NW_027645992.1, read as the reverse complement.
ATTGCAAACTGGGCCAAACAGGAGGTTAAAGGGACTGACTCTCCAAGTCGGGAGAGTGTTAGTAAAGCGTCTGGAATGTTGCACCCGAGTACTAGGGGAGGAAAACTGAGACATATTTGAACACGTCTCCCAATCACATGGTTGATCATACTCTAGGTTCCACATGCATGTTTTAGCTGAAGGAAGAATACCTTAAACCTGGGTAGTTGAAACCCGTGGAATGGGTACCATGCAATATGACTTCAAAGGGTCTTCATTTGCTCACCGAACCTCTCCAATCCTATCACTGCTGCGTTTATGCCCCTGTACACATGCTTGATTCTCTTTCGGAGACATAGCAATCCATAGGTTTTAAGATACTTACTAGTCAGGAACATTCTTAGGCGTTTAATATGGGGTGTTGAGTCCATTTCGTTGAGCAAGGAGTAGCTCTTGTCTATTCCATATTTGGCTTAAGGAACTTTATCTGTGCTCATTGCAATCTCTGGTTTTATGCAGCACCCCAACTCACCTTTACCCTTAAGCAAGAATAAGTTGGTTTTCTAAATTTGAGACCCTGTTCTGTTCTGTAATTCAGTTCCTGTGTAGCCAAGTTTACATTCTGTGTATTACTGATATCTTATGATGTTTCTTTTTCTGTGTGACTTATTTCAGTTAGAATCATCATACCTGAATCCACTCATTGTGCTGCTAAGGGCGTGATGACACAGATTTCATTGCTGAGTGATATTGCTTTGTAAGTAAATACCACAACTTCTTTATCCATTTTTCACTTTCTGCAATGTTGAACTTGTACTGTAAACGAGGTTCTTGTAAACAGAGCCGTTCCAAACTTTGGGGTGGCTGTGTCTTTTTGATTTTAATTTCCCTAAGCTATAGGACCATAAGTGGAAGTGCCCTAGGTTCTGTTGCTTTGTTTTTTAGATGTTTCAGGAAACACCATGCACTTCTCCCGAGTGGTTGTTGGCAATTTACATCCCGCCCATCAGCATAACAAGGCTCCCAGTTCTCCATGGCCTGTCCTGCCTTTCTGGATTTTACACTTTTTTCAGATGGCCCTTTTGACCGGGGGGAAGTGAGACTTCATTGTAGTGCAGATTTCCTTTGCAAGCTTGCTTGGTTGGCCAAAAAGGGCGTATGCGTTTTTTCCTGAATATATTCAGGAAAAAACGCATACGCCCTTTTTGGCCAAGTGCATCATTGTGGACGTTCTGCCTCTTTTCCTATGCTTTCAATGCAATTCCAGTCTACCTCCTGAAATCGGTTTCCTGCAATTCTGCCCTGCTTTCAAGTCCTCTTGGCAGCCTTACTTCCGTCTATTTTTGGACGATAGCTGTCATTTATAACTCTGCAGGTTTGTGAATTACAGTGCCCCTGAGCTCCTTTCTTCAACTCGCTTTCTTGTGACCTGGCCGCAACACCGCAGGATGGCTTCAGGCCCTAATCTGGTTCCGGCACGGCACGCTGAGCCTTTCGTTATTTCCTCTTCCTGGTGGGAAATGAGAGTTAAATTTGCCCGTCCAGACACCTCCAGCTAGTCTCTCATTGGTTCTCGCTATTCCTGTTCATCTCCCGCAGAAATTGCAAACTGGGCCAAACAGGAGGTTAAAGGCGCTGACTCTCCAAGTGGGGAGAGTGTTAGTAAAGCGTCTGGAATGTTGCACCCGAGTACCAGGGGAGGAAAACTGAGACATATTTGAACACGTCTCCCGATCACATGGTTGATCATACTCTAGGTTCCACATGCATGTTTTAGCTGAAGGAAGAATACCTTAAACCTGGGTAGTTGAAACCCGTGGAATGGGTACCATGCAATATGACTTCAAAGGGTCTTCATTTGCTCACCGAACCTCTCCAATCCTATCACTGCTGCGTTTATGCCCCTGTACACATGCTTGATTCTCTTTTGGAGACATAGCAATCCATAGGTTTTAAGATACTTACAAGTCAGGTACATTCTTAGGCGTTTAATATGCGGTGTTGAGTCCATTTCGTTGAGCAAGGAGTAGCTCTTGTCTATTCCATATTTGGCTTAAGGAACTTTATCTGTGCTCATTCCAATCTCTGGTTTTATGCAGCACCCCAACTCACCTTTACCCTTAAGCAAGCATAAGTTGTTTTTCTAAATTTGAGACCCTGTTCTGTTCTGTAATTCAGTTCCTGTGTAGCCAAGTTTCCATTCCGTGTATTACTGATATCTTATGATGTTTCTTTTTCTGTGTGACTTATTTCAGTTAGAATCATCATACCTGAATCCACTCATTGTGCTGCTAAGGGCCTGATGACATAGATTTCATTGCTGAGTGATATTGCTTTGTAAGTGAATACCACAACTTCTTTATCCATTTTTCACTTTCTGCGATGTTGAACTTGTACTGTAAACGAGGTTCTTGTAAACAGAGCCGTTCCAAACTTTGGGGTGGCTGTGTCTTTTTGATTTTAATTTCCCTAAGCTATAGGACCATAAGTGGAAGTGCCCTAGGCTCTGTTGCTTTGTTTTTTAGATGTTTCAGGAAACACCATACACTTCTCCCAAGTGTCTGTTGGCAATTTACATCCCGCCCATCAGCATAACAAGGCTCCCAGTTCTCAATGGCCTGTTGCCTTTCTGGATTTTACACTTTTTTCAGATGGCCCTTTTGACCGGGGGGAAGTGAGACTTCATTGTAGTGCAGATTTCCTTTGCAAGCTTGCTTGGTTGGCCAAAAAGGGCGTATGCGTTTTTTCCTGAATATATTCAGGAAAAAACGCATACGCCCTTTTTGGCCAAGTGCATCATTGTGGACGTTCTGCCTCTTTTCCTATGCTTTCAATGCAATTCCAGTCTACCTCCTGAAATCGGTTTCCTGCAATTCTGCCCCGCTTTCAAGTCCTCTTGGCAGCCTTACTTCAGTCTATTTTTGGACGATAGCTGTCATTTATAACTCTGCAGGTTTGTGAATTACAGTGCCCCTGAGCTCCTTTCTTCAACTCGCTTTCTTGTGACCTGGCCGCAACACCGCAGGATGGCTTCAGGCCCTAATCTGGTTCCGGCACGGCACGCTGAGCCTTTGGTTAATGCCTCTTCCTGGTGGGAAATGAGAGTTAAATTTGCCCGTCCAGACACCTCCAGGTAGTCTCTCATTGGTTCTCGCTATTCCTGTACATCTTCCGCAGAAATTGCAAACTGGGCCAAACAGGAGGTTAAAGGGACTGACTCTCCAAGTCGGGAGAGTGTTAGTAAAGCGTCTGGAATGTTGCACCCGAGTACTAGGGGAGGAAAACTGAGACATATTTGAACACGTCTCCCAATCACATGGTTGATCATACTCTAGGTTCCACATGCATGTTTTAGCTGAAGGAAGAATACCTTAAACCTGGGTAGTTGAAACCCGTGGAATGGGTACCATGCAATATGACTTCAAAGGGTCTTCATTTGCTCACCGAACCTCTCCAATCCTATCACTGCTGCGTTTATGCCCCTGTACACATGCTTGATTCTCTTTCGGAGACATAGCAATCCATAGGTTTTAAGATACTTACTAGTCAGGAACATTCTTAGGCGTTTAATATGGGGTGTTGAGTCCATTTCGTTGAGCAAGGAGTAGCTCTTGTCTATTCCATATTTGGCTTAAGGAACTTTATCTGTGCTCATTGCAATCTCTGGTTTTATGCAGCACCCCAACTCACCTTTACCCTTAAGCAAGAATAAGTTGGTTTTCTAAATTTGAGACCCTGTTCTGTTCTGTAATTCAGTTCCTGTGTAGCCAAGTTTACATTCTGTGTATTACTGATATCTTATGATGTTTCTTTTTCTGTGTGACTTATTTCAGTTAGAATCATCATACCTGAATCCACTCATTGTGCTGCTAAGGGCGTGATGACACAGATTTCATTGCTGAGTGATATTGCTTTGTAAGTAAATACCACAACTTCTTTATCCATTTTTCACTTTCTGCAATGTTGAACTTGTACTGTAAACGAGGTTCTTGTAAACAGAGCCGTTCCAAACTTTGGGGTGGCTGTGTCTTTTTGATTTTAATTTCCCTAAGCTATAGGACCATAAGTGGAAGTGCCCTAGGTTCTGTTGCTTTGTTTTTTAGATGTTTCAGGAAACACCATACACTTCTCCCGAGTGGTTGTTGGCAATTTACATCCCGCCCATCAGCATAACAAGGCTCCCAGTTCTCCATGGCCTGTCCTGCCTTTCTGGATTTTACACTTTTTTCAGATGGCCCTTTTGACCGGGGGGAAGTGAGACTTCATTGTAGTGCAGATTTCCTTTGCAAGCTTGCTTGGTTGGCCAAAAAGGGCGTATGCGTTTTTTCCTGAATATATTCAGGAAAAAACGCATACGCACTTTTTGGCCAAGTTCATCATTGTGGACGTTCTGCCTGTTTTCCTATGCTTTCAATGCAATTCCAGTCTACCTCCTGAAATCGGTTTCCTGCAATTCTGCCCCGCTTTCAAGTCCTCTTGGCAGCCTTACTTCAGTCTATTTTTGGACGATAGCTGTCATTTATAACTCTGCAGGTTTGTGAATTACAGTGCCCCTGAGCTCCTTTCTTCAACTCGCTTTCTTTTGAGCTGGCCGCAACACCGCAGGATGGCTTCAGGCCCTAATCTGGTTCCGGTACGGCACGCTGAGCCTTTGGTTATTTCCTCTTCCTGGTGGGAAATGAGAGTTAAATTTGCCCGTCCAGACACCTCCAGCTAGCCTCTCATTGGTTCTCGCTATTCCTGTTCATCTTCGGCAGAAATTGCAAACTGGGCCAAACAGGAGGTTAAAGGCGCTGACTCTCCAAGTGGGGAGAGTGTTAGTAAAGCGTCTGGAATGTTGCACCGGAGTACCAGGGGAGGAAAACTGAGACATATTTGAACACGTCTCCCGTTCACATGGTTGATCATACTTGGGTTCCACATGCATGTTTTAGCTGAAGGAAGAATACCTTAAACCTGGAGAGTTGAGACCCGTGGAATGGGTACCATGCAATATGACTTCAAAGGGTCTTCATTTGCTCACCGAACCTCTCCAATCCTATCACTGCTGCGTTTATGCCCCTGTACACATGCTTGATTCTCTTTTGGAGACATAGCAATCCATAGGTTTTACGATACTTACTAGTCAGGTACATTCTTAGGCGTTTAATATGCGGTGTTGAGTCCATTTCGTTGAGCAAGGAGTAGCTCTTGTCTATTCCATATTTGACTTAAGGAACTTTATCTGTGCTCATTTCAATCTCTGGTTTTATGCAGCACCCCAACTCACCTTTACCCTTAAGCAAGCATAAGTTGGTTTTCTAAATTTGAGACCCTGTTCTGTTCTGTAATTCAGTTCCTGTGTAGCCAAGTTTACATTCCGTGTATTACTGATATCTTATGATGTTTCTTTTTCTGTGTGACTTATTTCAGTTAGAATCATCATACCTGAATCCACTCATTGTGATGCTAAGGGCCTGATGACATAGATTTCATTGCTGAGTGATATTGCTTTGTAAGTAAATACCACAACTTCTTTATCCATTTCTCACTTTCTGCGATGTTGAACTTGTACTGTAAACGAGGTTCTTGTAAACAGAGGCGTCCCAAACTTTGGGGTGGCTGTGTCTTTTTGATTTTAATTTCCCTAAGCTATAGGACCATAAGTGGCAGTGCCCTAGGCTCTGTTGCTTTGTTTTTTAGATGTTTCAGGAAACACCATACACTTCTCCCAAGTGTCTGTTGGCAATTTACATCCCGCCCATCAGCATAACAAGGCTCCCAGTTCTCCATGGCCTTTCCTACCTTTCTGGATTTTACACTTTTTTCAGATGGCCCTTTTGACCGGGGGGAAGTGAGACTTCATTGTAGTGCAGATTTCCTTTGCAAGCTTGCTTGGTTGGCCAAAAAGGGCGTATGCGTTTTTTCCTGAATATATTCAGGAATAATCTGCCCGTCCAGACACCTCCAGCTAGCCTCTCATTGGTTCTCGCTATTCCTGTTCATCTTCCGCAGAAATTGCAAACTGGGCCAAACAGGATGTTAAAGGCGCTGACTCTCCAAGTGGGGAGAGTGTTAGTAAAGCGTCTGGAATGTTGCACCCGAGTACCAGGGGAGGAAAACTGAGACATATTTGAACACGTCTCCCGATCACATGGTTGATCATACTCTAGGTTCCACATGCATGTTTTAGCTGAAGGAAGAATACCTTAAACCTGGGTAGTTGAAACCCGTGGAATGGGTACCATGCAATATGACTTCAAAGGGTCTTCATTTGCTCACCGAACCTCTCCAATCCTATCAGTGCTGCGTTTATGCCCCTGTACACATGCTTGATTCTCTTTTGGAGACATAGCAATCCATAGGTTTTAAGATACTTACAAGTCAGGTACATTCTTAGGCGTTTAATATGCGGTGTTGAGTCCATTTCGTTGAGCAAGGAGTAGCTCTTGTCTATTCCATATTTGGCTTAAGGAACTTTATCTGTGCTCATTCCAATCTCTGGTTTTATGCAGCACCCCAACTCACCTTTACCCTTAAGCAAGCATAAGTTGTTTTTCTAAATTTGAGACCCTGTTCTGTTCTGTAATTCAGTTCCTGTGTAGCCAAGTTTCCATTCCGTGTATTACTGATATCTTATGATGTTTCTTTTTCTGTGTGACTTATTTCAGTTAGAATCATCATACCTGAATCCACTCATTGTGCTGCTAAGGGCCTGATGACATAGATTTCATTGCTGAGTGATATTGCTTTGTAAGTGAATACCACAACTTCTTTATCCATTTTTCACTTTCTGCGATGTTGAACTTGTACTGTAAACGAGGTTCTTGTAAACAGAGCCGTTCCAAACTTTGGGGTGGCTGTGTCTTTTTGATTTTAATTTCCCTAAGCTATAGGACCATAAGTGGAAGTGCCCTAGGCTCTGTTGCTTTGTTTTTTAGATGTTTCAGGAAACACCATACACTTCTCCCAAGTGTCTGTTGGCAATTTACATCCCGCCCATCAGCATAACAAGGCTCCCAGTTCTCAATGGCCTGTTGCCTTTCTGGATTTTACACTTTTTTCAGATGGCCCTTTTGACCGGGGGGAAGTGAGACTTCATTGTAGTGCAGATTTCCTTTGCAAGCTTGCTTGGTTGGCCAAAAAGGGCGTATGCGTTTTTTCCTGAATATATTCAGGAAAAAACGCATACGCCCTTTTTGGCCAAGTGCATCATTGTGGACGTTCTGCCTCTTTTCCTATGCTTTCAATGCAATTCCAGTCTACCTCCTGAAATCGGTTTCCTGCAATTCTGCCCCGCTTTCAAGTCCTCTTGGCAGCCTTACTTCAGTCTATTTTTGGACGATAGCTGTCATTTATAACTCTGCAGGTTTGTGAATTACAGTGCCCCTGAGCTCCTTTCTTCAACTCGCTTTCTTGTGACCTGGCCGCAACACCGCAGGATGGCTTCAGGCCCTAATCTGGTTCCGGCACGGCACGCTGAGCCTTTGGTTAATGCCTCTTCCTGGTGGGAAATGAGAGTTAAATTTGCCCGTCCAGACACCTCCAGGTAGTCTCTCATTGGTTCTCGCTATTCCTGTACATCTTCCGCAGAAATTGCAAACTGGGCCAAACAGGAGGTTAAAGGGACTGACTCTCCAAGTCGGGAGAGTGTTAGTAAAGCGTCTGGAATGTTGCACCCGAGTACTAGGGGAGGAAAACTGAGACATATTTGAACACGTCTCCCAATCACATGGTTGATCATACTCTAGGTTCCACATGCATGTTTTAGCTGAAGGAAGAATACCTTAAACCTGGGTAGTTGAAACCCGTGGAATGGGTACCATGCAATATGACTTCAAAGGGTCTTCATTTGCTCACCGAACCTCTCCAATCCTATCACTGCTGCGTTTATGCCCCTGTACACATGCTTGATTCTCTTTCGGAGACATAGCAATCCATAGGTTTTAAGATACTTACTAGTCAGGAACATTCTTAGGCGTTTAATATGGGGTGTTGAGTCCATTTCGTTGAGCAAGGAGTAGCTCTTGTCTATTCCATATTTGGCTTAAGGAACTTTATCTGTGCTCATTGCAATCTCTGGTTTTATGCAGCACCCCAACTCACCTTTACCCTTAAGCAAGAATAAGTTGGTTTTCTAAATTTGAGACCCTGTTCTCTTCTGTAATTCAGTTCCTGTGTAGCCAAGTTTACATTCTGTGTATTACTGATATCTTATGATGTTTCTTTTTCTGTGTGACTTATTTCAGTTAGAATCATCATACCTGAATCCACTCATTGTGCTGCTAAGGGCGTGATGACACAGATTTCATTGCTGAGTGATATTGCTTTGTAAGTAAATACCACAACTTCTTTATCCATTTTTCACTTTCTGCAATGTTGAACTTGTACTGTAAACGAGGTTCTTGTAAACAGAGCCGTTCCAAACTTTGGGGTGGCTGTGTCTTTTTGATTTTAATTTCCCTAAGCTATAGGACCATAAGTGGAAGTGCCCTAGGTTCTCTTGCTTTTTTTTTAGATGTTTCAGGAAACACCATACACTTCTCCGGAGTGGTTGTTGGCAATTTACATCCCGCCCATCAGCATAACAAGGCTCCCAGTTCTCCATGGCCTGTCCTGCCTTTCTGGATTTTACACTTTTTTCAGATGGCCCTTTTGACCGGGGGGATGTGAGACTTCATTGTAGTGCAGATTTCCTTTGCAAGCTTGCTTGGTTGGCCAAAAAGGGCGTATGCGTTTTTTCCTGAATATATTCAGGAAAAAACGCATACGCCCTTTTTGGCCAAGTGCATCATTGTGGACGTTCTGCCTCTTTTCCTATGCTTTCAATGCAATTCCAGTCTACCTCCTGAAATCGGTTTCCTGCAATTCTGCCCTGCTTTCAAGTCCTCTTGGCAGCCTTACTTCAGTCTATTTTGGATGATAGCTGTCATTTATAACTCTGCAGGTTTGTGAATTACAGTGCCCCTGAGCTCCTTTCTTCAACTCGGTTTCTTTTGAGCTGGCCGCCACACCGCAGGATGGCTTCAGGCCCTAATCTGGTTCCAGTACGGAACGCTGAGCCTTTGGTTATTTCCTCTTCCTGTTGCGAAATGAGAGTTAAATTTGCCCGTCCAGACACCTCCAGCTAGCCTCTCATTGGTTCTCGCTATTCCTGTTCATCTTCCGCAGAAATTGCAAACTGTGCCAAACAGGAGGTTAAAGGCGCTGACTCTCCAAGTGGGGAGAGTGTTAGTAAAGCGTCTGGAATGTTGCACCCGAGTACCACGGGAGGAAAACTGAGACATATTTGAACACGTCTCCTGATCACATGGTTGATCATACTCTGGGTTCCACATGCATGTTTTAGCTGAAGGAAGAATACCTAAAACCTGGGTAGTTGAAACCCGTGGAATGGGTACCATGCAATATGACTTCAAAGGGTCTTCATTTGCTCACCGAACCTCTCCAATCCTATCACTGCTGCGTTTATGCCCCTGTACACATGCTTGATTCTCTTTTGGAGACATAGCAATCCATAGGTTTTAAGATACTTACTAGTCAGGTACATTCTTAGGCGTTTAATATGCGGTGTTGAGTCCATTTCGTTGAGCAAGGAGTAGCTCTTGTCTATTCCATATTTGGCTTAAGGAACTTTATCTGTGCTCATTTCAATCTCTGGTTTTATGCAGCACCCCAACTCACCTTTACCCTTAAGCAAGCATAAGTTGGTTTTCTAAATTTGAGACCCTGTTCTGTTCTGTAATTCATTTCCTGTGTAGTCAAGTTTACATTCCATGTATTACTGATATCTTATGATGTTTCTTTTTCTGTGTGACTTATTTCAGTTAGAATCATCATACCTGAATCCACTCATTGTGCTGCTAAGGGCGTGATGACACAGATTTCATTGCTGAGTGATATTGCTTTGTAAGTAAATACCACAACTTCTTTATCCATTTTTCACTTTCTGCGATGTTGAACTTGTACTGTAAACGAGGTTCTTGTAAACAGAGCCGTTCCAAACTTTGGGGTGGCTGTGTCTTTTTGATTTTAATTTCCCTAAGCTATAGGACCATAAGTGGAAGTGCCCTAGGTTCTGTTGCTTTGTTTTTTAGATGTTTCAGGAAACACCATACACTTCTCCCGAGTGGTTGTTGGCAATTTACATCCCGCCCATCAGCATAACAAGGCTCCCAGTTCTCCATGGCCTGTCCTGCCTTTCTGGATTTTACACTTTTTTCAGATTGCCCTTTTGACCGGGGGGAAGTGAGACTTCATTGTAGTGCAGATTTCCTTTGCAAGCTTGCTTGGTTGGCCAAAAAGGGCGTATGCGTTTTTTCCTGAATATATTCAGGAAAAAACGCATACGCCCTTTTTGGCCAAGTGCATCATTGTGGACGTTCTGCCTCTTTTCCTATGCTTTCAATGCAATTCCAGTCTACCTCCTGAAATCGGTTTCCTGCAATTCTGCCCTGCTTTCAAGTCCTCTTGGCAGCCTTACTTCCGTCTATTTTTGGACGATAGCTGTCATTTATAACTCTGCAGGTTTGTGAATTACAGTGCCCCTGAGCTCCCTTCTTCAACTCGCTTTCTTGTGACCTGGCCGCAACACCGCAGGATGGCTTCAGGCCCTAATCTGGTTCCGGCACGGCATGCTGAGCCTTTCGTTATTTCCTCTTCCTGGTGGGAAATGAGAGTTAAATTTGCCCGTCCAGACACCTCCAGCTAGTCTCTCATTGGTTCTCGCTATTCCTGTTCATCTCCCGCAGAAATTGCAAACTGGGCCAAACAGGAGGTTAAAGGCGCTGACTCTCCAAGTGGGGAGAGTGTTAGTAAAGCGTCTGGAATGTTGCACCCGAGTACCAGGGGAGGAAAACTGAGACATATTTGAACACGTCTCCCTTTCACATGGCTGATCATACTTGGGTTCCACATGCATGTTTTAGCTGAAGGAAGAATACCTTAAACCTGGAGAGTTGAGACCCGTGCAATGGGTACCATGCAATATGACTTCAAAGGGTCTTCATTTGCTCACCGAACCTCTCCAATCCTATCACTGCTGCGTTTATGCCCCTGTACACATGCTTGATTCTCTTTCGGAGACATAGCAATCCATAGGTTTTAAGATACTTACTAGTCAGGTACATTCTTAGGCGTTTAATATGCGGTGTTGAGTCCATTTCGTTGAGCAAGGAGTAGCTCTTGTCTATTCCATATTTGACTTAAGGAACTTTATCTGTGCTCATTTCAATCTCTGGTTTTATGCAGCACCCCAACTCACCTTTACCCTTAAGCAAGCATAAGTTGGTTTTCTAAATTTGAGACCCTGTTCTGTTCTGTAATTCAGTTCCTGTGTAGCCAAGTTTACATTCCGTGTATTACTGATATCTTATGATGTTTTTTTTCTGTGTGACTTATTTCAGTTAGAATCATCATACCTGAATCCACTCATTGTGATGCTAAGGGCCTGATGACATAGATTTCATTGCTGAGTGATATTGCTTTGTAAGTAAATACCACAACTTCTTTATCCATTTTTCACTTTCTGCGATGTTGAACTTGTACTGTAAACGAGGTTCTTGTAAACAGAGGCGTCCCAAACTTTGGGGTGGCTGTGTCTTTTTGATTTTAATTTCCCTAAGCTATAGGACCATAAGTGGCAGTGCCCTAGGCTCTGTTGCTTTGTTTTTTAGATGTTTCAGGAAACACCATACACTTCTCCCGAGTGGTTGTTGGCAATTTACATCCCGCCCATCAGCATAACAAGGCTCCCAGTTCTCCATGGCCTGTCCTGCCTTTCTGGATTTTACACTTTTTCCAGATGGCCCTTTTGACCGGGGGGAAGTGAGACTTCATTGTAGTGCAGATTTCCTTTGCAAGCTTGCTTGGTTGGCCAAAAAGGGCGTATGCGTTTTTTCCTGAATATATTCAGGAAAAAACGCATACGCCCTTTTTGGCCAAGTGCATCATTGTGGACGTTCTGCCTCTTTTCCTATGCTTTCAATGCAATTCCAGTCTACCTTCTGATATCGGTTTCCTGCAATTCTGCCCCGCTTTCAAGTCCTCTTGGCAGCCTTACTTCAGTCTATTTTTGGACGATAGCTGTCATTTATAACTCTGCAGGTTTGTGAATTACAGTGCCCCTGAGCTCCTTTCTTCAACTCGCTTTCTTGTGACCTGGCCGCAACACCGCAGGATGGCTTCAGGCCCTAATCTGGTTCCGGCCCGGCATGCTGAGCCTTTGGTTAATTCCTCTTCCTGGTGGGAAATGAGAGTTAAATTTGCCCGTCCAGACACCTCCAGCTAGCCTCTCATTGGTTCTCACTATTCCTGTTCATCTTCCGCAGAAATTGCAAACTGGGCCAAACAGGAGGTTAAAGGGACTGACTCTCCAAGTGGGGAGAGTGTTAGTAAAGCGTCTGGAATGTTGCACCCGAGTACCAGGGGAGGAAAACTGAGACATATTTGAACACGTCTCCCGATCACATGGTTGATCATACTCTAGGTTCCACATGCATGTTTTAGCTGAAGGAAGAATACCTTAAACCTGGGTAGTTGAAACCCGTGGAATGGGTACCATGCAATATGACTTCAAAGGGTCTTCATTTGCTCACCGAACCTCTCCAATCCTATCACTGCTGCGTTTATGCCCCTGTACACATGCTTGATTCTCTTTTGGAGACATAGCAATGCATAGGTTTTAAGATACTTACAAGTCAGGTACATTCTTAGGCGTTTAATATGCGGTGTTGAGTCCATTTCGTTGAGCAAGGAGTAGCTCTTGTCTATTCCATATTTGGCTTAAGGAACTTTATCTGTGCTCATTCCAATCTCTGGTTTTATGCAGCACCCCAACTCACCTTTACCCTTAAGCAAGCATAAGTTGTTTTTCTAAATTTGAGACCCTGTTCTGTTCTGTAATTCAGTTCCTGTGTAGCCAAGTTTCCATTCCGTGTATTACTGATATCTTATGATGTTTCTTTTTCTGTGTGACTTATTTCAGTTAGAATCATCATACCTGAATCCACTCATTGTGCTGCTAAGGGCCTGATGACATAGATTTCATTGCTGAGTGATATTGCTTTGTAAGTGAATACCACAACTTCTTTATCCATTTTTCACTTTCTGCGATGTTGAACTTGTACTGTAAACGAGGTTCTTGTAAACAGAGCCGTTCCAAACTTTGGGGTGGCTGTGTCTTTTTGATTTTAATTTCCCTAAGCTATAGGACCATAAGTGGAAGTGCCCTAGGCTCTGTTGCTTTGTTTTTTAGATGTTTCAGGAAACACCATACACTTCTCCCAAGTGTCTGTTGGCAATTTACATCCCGCCCATCAGCATAACAAGGTTCCCAGTTCTCAATGGCCTGTTGCCTTTCTGGATTTTACACTTTTTTCAGATGGCCCTTTTGACCGGGGGGAAGTGAGACTTCATTGTAGTGCAGATTTCCTTTGCAAGCTTGCTTGGTTGGCCAAAAAGGGCGTATGCGTTTTTTCCTGAATATATTCAGGAAAAAACGCATATGCCCTTTTTGGCCAAGTGCATCATTGTGGACGTTCTGCCTCTTTTCCTATGCTTTCAATGCAATTCCAGTCTACCTCCTGAAATCGGTTTCCTGCAATTCTGCCCCGCTTTCAAGTCCTCTTGGCAGCCTTACTTCAGTCTATTTTTGGACGATAGCTGTCATTTATAACTCTGCAGGTTTGTGAATTACAGTGCCCCTGAGCTCCTTTCTTCAACTCGCTTTCTTGTGACCTGGCCGCAACACCGCAGGATGGCTTTAGGCCCTAATCTGGTTCCGGCCCGGCATGCTGAGCCTTTGGTTAATTCCTCTTCCTGGTGGGAAATGAGAGTTAAATTTGCCCGTCCAGACACCTCCAGCTAGCCTCTCATTGGTTCTCGCTATTCCTGTTCATCTTCCGCAGAAATTGCAAACTGGGCCAAACAGGAGGTTAAAGGCGCTGACTCTCCAAGTGGGGAGAGTGTTAGTAAAGCGTCTGGAATGTTGCACCCGAGTACCAGGGGAGGAAAACTGAGACATATTTGAACACGTCTCCCGTTCACATGGTTGATCATACTTGGGTTCCACATGCATGTTTTAGCTGAAGGAAGAATACCTTAAACCTGGAGAGTTGAGACCCGTGTAATGGGTACCATGCAATATGACTTCAAAGGGTCTTCATTTGCTCACCGAACCTCTCCAATCCTATCACTGCTGCGTTTATGCCCCTGTACACATGCTTGATTCTCTTTTGGAGACATAGCAATCCATAGGTTTTACGATACTTACTAGTCAGGTACATTCTTAGGCGTTTAATATGCGGTGTTGAGTCCATTTCGTTGAGCAAGGAGTAGCTCTTGTCTATTTCATATTTGACTTAAGGAACTTTATCTGTGCTCATTTCAATCTCTGGTTTTATGCAGCACCCCAACTCACCTTTACCCTTAAGCAAGCATAAGTTGGTTTTCTAAATTTGAGACCCTGTTCTGTTCTGTAATTCAGTTCCTGTGTAGCCAAGTTTACATTCCGTGTATTACTGATATCTTATGATGTTTCTTTTTCTGTGTGACTTATTTCAGTTAGAATCATCATACCTGAATCCACTCATTGTGATGCAAAGGGCCTGATGACATAGATTTTATTGCTGAGTGATATTGCTTTGTAAGTAAATACCACAACTTCTTTATCCATTTTTCACTTTCTGCGATGTTGAACTTGTACTGTAAACGAGGTTCTTGTAAACAGAGGCGTCCCAAACTTTGGGGTGGCTGTGTCTTTTTGATTTTAATTTCCCTAAGCTATAGGACCATAAGTGGCAGTGCCCTAGGCTCTGTTGCTTTGTTTTTTAGATGTTTCAGGAAACACCATACACTTCTCCCGAGTGTCTGTTGGCAATTTACATCCCGCCCATCAGCATAACAAGGCTCCCAGTTGTCCATGGCCTGTCCTGCCTTTCTGGATTTTACACTTTTTTCAGATGGCCCTTTTGACCGGGGGGAAGTGAGACTTCATTGTAGTGCAGATTTCCTTTGCAAGCTTGCTGGGTTGGCCAAAAAGGGCGTATGCGTTTTTTCCTGAATATATTCAGGAAAAAACGCATACGCCCTTTTTGGCCAAGTGCATCATTGTGGACTTTCTGCCTCTTTTCCTATGCTTTCAATGCAATTCCAGTCTACCTCCTGAAATCGGTTTCCTGCAATTCTGCCCCGCTTTCAAGTCCTCTTGGCAGCCTTACTTCAGTCTATTTTTGGACGATAGCTGTCATTTATAACTCTGCAGGTTTGTGAATTACAGTGCCCCTGAGCTCCTTTCTTCAACTCGCTTTCTTGTGAACTGGCCGCAACACCGCAGGATGACTTCAGGCCCTAATCTGGTTCCGGCCCGGCACGCTGAGCCTTTGGTTAATTCCTCTTCCTGGTGGGAAATGAGAGTTAAATTTGCCCGTCCAGACACCTCCAGCTAGCCTCTCATTGGTTCTCGCTATTCCTGTTCATCTTCCGCAGAAATTGCAAACTGGGCCAAACAGGAGGTTAAAGGGACTGACTCTGCAAGTGGGGAGAGTGTTAGTAAAGCGTCTGGAATGTTGCACCCGAGTACCAGGGGAGGAAAACTGAGACATATTTGAACACGTCTCCCGATCACATGGTTGATCATACTCTAGGTTCCACATGCATGTTTTAGCTGAAGGAAGAATACCTTAAACCTGGGTAGTTGAAACCCGTGGAATGGGTACCATGCAATATGACTTCAAAGGGTCTTCATTTGCTCACCGAACCTCTCCAATCCTATCACTGCTGCGTTTATGCCCCTGTACACATGCTTGATTCTCTTTCGGAGACATAGCAATCCATAGGTTTTAAGATACTTACTAGTCAGGTACATTCTTAGGCGTTTAATATGGGGTGTTGAGTCCATTTCGTTGAGCAAGGAGTAGCTCTTGTCTATACCATATTTGGCTTAAGGAACTTTATCTGTGCTCATTTCAATCTCTGGTTTTATGCAGCACCCCAACTCACCTTTACCCTTAAGCAAGAATAAGTTGGTTTTCTAAATTTGAGACCCTGTTCTGTTCTGTAATTCAGTTCCTGTGTAGCCAAGTTTCCATTCCGTGTATTACTGATATCTTATGATGTTTCTTTTTCTGTGTGACTTATTTCAGTTAGAATCATCATACCTGAATCCACTCATTGTGCTGCTAAGGGCCTGATGACACAGATTTCATTGCTGAGTGATATTGCTTTGTAAGTAAATACCACAACTTCTTTATCCATTTTTCACTTTCTGCGATGTTGAACTTGTACTGTAAACGAGGTTCTTGTAAACAGAGCCGTTCCAAACTTTGGGGTGGCTGTGTCTTTTTGATTTTAATTTCCCTAAGCTATAGGACCATAAGTGGAAGTGCCCTAGGTTCTGTTGCTTTGTTTTTTAGATGTTTCAGGAAACACCATACACTTCTCCCGAGTGGTTGTTGGCAATTTACATCCCGCCCATCAGCATAACAAGGCTCCCAGTTCTCCATGGCCTGTCCTGCCTTTCTGGATTTTACACTTTTTTCAGATGGCCCTTTTGACCGGGGGGAAGTGAGACTTCATTGTAGTGCAGATTTCCTTTGCAAGCTTGCTTGGTTGGCCAAAAAGGGCGTATGCGTTTTTTCCTGAATATATTCAGGAAAAAACGCATACGCCCTTTTTGGCCAAGTGCATCATTGTGGACGTTCTGCCTCTTTTCCTATGCTTTCAATGCAATTCCAGTCTACCTCCTGAAATCGGTTTCCTGCAATTCTGCCCCACTTTCAAGTCCTCTTGGCAGCCTTACTTCAGTCTATTTTTGGACGATAGCTGTCATTTATAACTCTGCAGGTTTGTGAATTACAGTGCCCCTGAGCTCCTTTCTTCAACTTGCTTTCTTGTGACCTGGCCGCAACACCGCAGGATGGCTTCAGGCCCTAATCTGGTTCCGGCACGGCACGCGGAGCCTTTGGTTATTTCCTCTTCCTGGTGGGAAATGAGAGTTAAATTTGCCCGGCCAGACACCTCCAGCTAGCCTCTCATTGGTTCTCGCTATTCCTGTTCATCTTCCGCAGAAATTGCAAACTGGGCCAAACAGGAGGTTAAAGGCGCTGACTCTCCAAGTGGGGAGAGTGTTAGTAAAGCGTCTGGAATGTTGCACCCGAGTACCAGGGGAGGAAAACTGAGACATATTTGAACACGTCTCCCGTTCACATGGTTGATCATACTTGGGTTCCACGTGCATGTTTTAGCTGAAGGAAGAATACCTTAAAGCTGGAGAGTTGAGACCCGTGTAATGGGTACCATGCAATATGACTTCAAAGGGTCTTCATTTGCTCACCGAACCTCTCCAATCCTATCACTGCTGCGTTTATGCCCCTGTACACATGCTTGATTCTCTTTCGGAGACATAGCAATCCATAGGTTTTACGATACTTACTAGTCAGGTACATTCTTAGGCGTTTAATATGCGGTGTTGAGTCCATTTCGTTGAGCAAGGAGTAGCTCTTGTCTATTCCATATTTGACTGAAGGAACTTTATCTGTGCTCATTTCAATCTCTGGTTTTATGCAGCACCCCAACTCACCTTTACCCTTAAGCAAGCATAAGTTGGTTTTCTAAATTTGAGACACTGTTCTGTTCTGTAATTCAGTTCCTGTGTAGCCAAGTTTACATTCCGTGTATTACTGATATCTTATGATGTTTCTTTTTCTGTGTGACTTATTTCAGTTAGAGTCATCATACCTGAATCCACTCATTGTGATGCTAAGGACCTGATGACATAGATTTCATTGCTGAGTGATATTGCTTTGTAAGTAAATACCACAACTTCTTTATCCATTTTTCACTTTCTGCGATGTTGAACTTGTACTGTAAACGAGGTTCTTGTAAACAGAGGCGTCCCAAACTTTGGGGTGGCTGTGTCTTTTTGATTTTAATTTCCCTAAGCTATAGGACCATAAGTGGCAGTGCCCTAGGCTCTGTTGCTTTGTTTTTTAGATGTTTCAGGAAACACCATACACTTCTCCCGAGTGTCTGTTGGTAATTTACATCCCGCCCATCAGCATAACAAGGCTCCCAGTTGTCCATGGCCTGTCCTGCCTTTCTGGATTTTACACTTTTTTCAGATGGCCCTTTTGACCGGGGGGAAGTGAGACTTCATTGTAGTGCAGATTTCCTTTGCAAGCTTGCTTGGTTGGCCAAAAAGGGCGTATGCGTTTTTTCCTGAATATATTCAGGAAAAAACGCATACGCCCTTTTTGGCCAAGTGCATCATTGTGGACGTTCTGCCTCTTTTCCTATGCTTTCAATGCAATTCCAGTCTACCTCCTGAAATCGGTTTCCTGCAATTCTGCCCCGCTTTCAAGTCCTCTTGGCAGCCTTACTTCAGTCTATTTTTGGACGATAGCTGTCATTTATAACTCTGCAGGTTTGTGAATTACAGTGCCCCTGAGCTCCTTTCTTCAACTCGCTTTCTTGTGACCTGGCCGCAACACCGCAGGATGGCTTCAGGCCCTAATCTGGTTCCGGCCCGGCACGCTGAGCCTTTGGTTAATTCCTCTTCCTGGTGGGAAATGAGAGTTAAATTTGCCCGGCCAGACACCTCCAGCTAGCCTCTCATTGGTTCTCACTATTCCTGTTCATCTTCCGCAGAAATTGCAAACTGGGCCAAACAGGAGGTTAAAGGCGCTGACTCTCCAAGTGGGGAGAGTGTTAGTAAAGCGTCTGGAATGTTGCACCCGAGTACCAGGGGAGGAAAACTGAGACATATTTGAACACGTCTCCCGATCACATGGTTGATCATACTCTAGGTTCCACATGCATGTTTTAGCTGAAGGAAGAATACCTTAAACCTGGGTAGTTGAAACCCGTGGAATGGGTACCATGCAATATGACTTCAAAGGGTCTTCATTTGCTCACCGAACCTCTCCAATCCTATCACTGCTGCGTTTATGCCCCTGTACACATGCTTGATTCTCTTTCGGAGACATAGCAATCCATAGGTTTTACGATACTTACTAGTCAGGTACATTCTTAGGCGTTTAATATGCGGTGTTGAGTCCATTTCGTTGAGCAAGGAGTAGCTCTTGTCTATTCCATATTTGGCTTAAGGAACTTTATCTGTGCTCATTTCAATCTCTGGTTTTATGCAGCACCCCACTCACCTTTACCCTTAAGCAAGCATAAGTTGGTTTTCTAAATTTGAGTCCCTGTTCTGTTCTGTAATTCAGTTCCTGTGTAGCCAAGTTTACATTCCGTGTATTACTGATATCTTATGATGTTTCTTTTTCTGTGTGACTTACTTCAGTTAGAATCATCATACCTGAATCCACTCATTGTGCTGCTAAGGGCCTGATGACACAGATTTCATTGCTGAGTGATATTGCTTTGTAAGTAAATACCACAACTTCTTTATCCATTTTTCACTTTCTGCGATGTTGAACTTGTACTGTAAACGAGGTTCTTGTAAACAGAGCTGTTCCAAACTTTGGGGTGGCTGTGTCTTTTTGATTTTAATTTCCCTAAGCTATAGGACCATAAGTGGAAGTGCCCTAGGTTCTGTTGCTTTGTTTTTTAGATGTTTCAGGAAACACCATACACTTCTCCCGAGTGGTTGTTGGCAATTTACATCCCGCCCATCAGCATAACAAGGCTCCCAGTTGTCCATGGCCTGTCCTGCCTTTCTGGATTTTACACTTTTTTCAGATGGCCCTTTTGACCGGGGGGAAGTGAGACTTCATTGTAGTGCAGATTTCCTTTGCAAGCTTGCTTGGTTGGCCAAAAAGGGCGTATGCGTTTTTTCCTGAATATATTCAGGAAAAAACGCATACGCCCTTTTTGGCCAAGTGCATCATTGTGGACGTTCTGCCTCTTTTCCTATGCTTTCAATGCAATTCCAGTCTACCTCCTGAAATCGGTTTCCTGCAATTCTGCCCCGCTTTCAAGTCCTCTTGGCAGCCTTACTTCAGTGTATTTTTGGACGATAGCTGTCATTTATAACTCTGCAGATTTGTGATTTACAGTGCCCCTGAGCTCCTTTGTTCAACTCGCTTTCTTTTGAGCTGGCCGCAACACCGCAGGATGGCTTCAGGCCCTAATCTGGTTCAAGCACGGCACGCTGAGCCTTTGGTTATTTCCTCTTCCTGGTGGGAAATGAGAGTTAAATTTGCCCGTCCAGACACCTCCAGCTAGTCTCTCATTGGTTCTCGCTATTCCTGTTCATCTTCCGCAGAAATTGCAAACTGGGCCAAACAGGAGGTTAAAGGCGCTGACTCTCCAAGTGGGGAGAGTGTTAGTAAAGCGTCTGGAATGTTGCACCCGAGTACCAGGGGAGGAAAACTGAGACATATTTGAACACGTCTCCCGTTCACATGGTTGATCATACTTGGGTTCCACATGCATGTTTTAGCTGAAGGAAGAATACCTTAAACCTGGAGAGTTGAGACCCGTGTAATGGGTACCATGCAATATGACTTCAAAGGGTCTTCATTTGCTCACCGAACCTCTCCAATCCTATCACTGCTGCGTTTATGCCCCTGTACACATGCTTGATTCTCTTTTTGAGACATAGCAATCCATAGGTTTTACGATACTTACTAGTCAGGTACATTCTTAGGCGTTTAATATGCGGTGTTGAGTCCATTTCGTTGAGCAAGGAGTAGCTCTTGTCTATTCCATATTTGACTTAAGGAACTTTATCTGTGCTCATTTCAATCTCTGGTTTTATGCAGCACCCCAACTCACCTTTACCCTTAAGCAAGCATAAGTTGGTTTTCTAAATTTGAGACCCTGTTCTGTTCTGTAATTCAGTTCCTGTGTAGCCAAGTTTACATTCCGTGTATTACTGATATCTTATGATGTTTCTTTTTCTGTGTTACTTATTTCAGTTAGAATCATCATACCTGAATCCACTCATTGTGATGCTAAGGGCCTGATGACATAGATTTCATTGCTGAGTGATATTGCTTTGTAAGTAAATACCACAACTTCTTTATCCATTTTTCACTTTCTGCGATGTTGAACTTGTACTGTAAACGAGGTTCTTGTAAACAGAGCCGTTCCAAACTTTGGGGTGGCTGTGTCTTTTTGATTTTAATTTCCCTAAGCTATAGGACCATAAGTGGCAGTGCCCTAGGCTCTGTTGCTTTGTTTTTTAGATGTTTCAGGAAACACCATACACTTCTCCCGAGTGTCTGTTGGCAATTTACATCCCGCCCATCAGCATAACAAGGCTCCCAGTTCTCCATGGCCTGTCCTGCCTTTCTGGATTTTACACTTTTTTCAGATGGCCCTTTTGACCGGGGGGAAGTGAGACTTCATTGTAGTGCAGATTTCCTTTGCAAGCTTGCTTGGTTGGCCAAAAAGGGCGTATGCGTTTTTTCCTGAATATATTCAGGAAAAAACGCATACGCCCTTTTTGGCCAAGTGCATCATTGTGGACGTTCTGCCTCTTTTCCTATGCTTTCAATGCAATTCCAGTCTACCTCCTGAAATCGGTTTCCTGCAATTCTGCCCCGCTTTCAAGTCCTCTTGGCAGCCTTACTTCAGTCTATTTTTGGACGATAGCTGTCATTTATAACTCTGCAGGTTTGTGAATTACAGTGCCACTGAGCTCCTTTCTTCAACTCGCTTTCTTGTGACCTGGCCGCAACACCGCAGGATGGCTTCAGGCCCTAATCTGGTTCCGGCACGGTACGCTGAGCCTTTGGTTATTTCCTCTTCCTGGTGGGAAATGAGAGTTAAATTTGCCCGTCCAGACACCTCCAGCTAGTCTCTCATTGGTTCTCGCTATTCCTGTTCATCTTCCGCAGAAATTGCAAACTGGGCCAAACAGGAGGTTAAAGGCGCTGACTCTCCAAGTGGGGAGAGTGTTAGTAAAGCGTCTGGAATGTTGCACCCGAGTACCAGGGGAGGAAAACTGAGACATATTTGAACACGTCTCCCGTTCACATGGTTGATCATACTTGGGTTCCACATGCATGTTTTAGCTGAAGGAAGAATACCTTAAACCTGGAGAGTTGAGACCCGTGTAATGGGTACCATGCAATATGACTTCAAAGGGTCTTCATTTGCTCACCGAACCTCTCCAATCCTATCACTGCTGCGTTTATGCCCCTGTACACATGCTTGATTCTCTTTTGGAGACATAGCAATCCATAGGTTTTCCGATACTTACTAGTCAGGTACATTCTTAGGCGTTTAATATGCGGTGTTGAGTCCATTTCGTTGAGCAAGGAGTAGCTCTTGTCTATTCCATATTTGACTTAAGGAACTTTATCTGTGCTCATTTCAATCTCTGGTTTTATGCAGCACCCCAACTCACCTTTACCCTTAAGCAAGCATAAGTTGGTTTTCTAAATTTGAGACCCTGTTCTGTTCTGATATTCAGTTCCTGTGTAGCCAAGTTTACATTCCGTGTATTACTGATATCTTATGATGTTTCTTTTTCTGTGTGACTTATTTCAGTTACAATCATCATACCTGAATCCACTCATTGTGATGCTAAGGGCCTGATGACATAGATTTCATTGCTGAGTGATATTGCTTTGTAAGTAAATACCACAACTTCTTTATCCATTTTTCACTTTCTGCGATGTTGAACTTGTACTGTAAACGAGGTTCTTGTAAACAGAGCCATTCCAAACTTTGGGGTGGCTGTGTCTTTTTGATTTTAATTTCCCTAAGCTATAGGACCATAAGTGGCAGTGCCCTAGGCTGTGTTGCTTTGTTTTTTAGATGTTTCAGGAAACACCATACACTTCTCCCGAGTGTCTGTTGGCAATTTACATCCCGCCCATCAGCATAACAAGGCTCCCAGTTCTCCATGGCCTGTCGTGCCTTTCTGGATTTTACACTTTTTTCAGATGGCCCTTTTGACCGGGGGGAAGTGAGACTTCATTGTAGTGCAGATTTCCTTTGCAAGCTTGCTTGGTTGGCCAAAAAGTGCGTATGCGTTTTTTCCTGAATATATTCAGGAAAAAACGCATACGCCCTTTTTGGCCAAGTGCATCATTGTGGACGTTCTGCCTCTTTTCCTATGCTTTCAATGCAATTCCAGTCTACCTCCTGAAATCGGTTTCCTGCAATTCTGCCCCGCTTTCAAGTCCTCTTGGCAGCCTTACTTCAGTCTATTTTTGGACGATAGCTGTCATTTATAACTCTGCAGGTTTGTGAATTACAGTGCCCCTGAGCTCCTTTCTTCAACTCGCTTTCTTGTGACCTGGCCGCAACACCGCAGGATGGCTTCAGGCCCTAATCTGGTTCAAGCACGGCACGCTGAGCCTTTGGTTATTTCCTCTTCCTGGTGGGAAATGAGAGTTAAATTTGCCCGTCCAGACACCTCCAGCTAGTCTCTCATTGGTTCTCGCTATTCCTGTTCATCTTCCGCAGAAATTGCAAACTGGGCCAAACAGGAGGTTAAAGGCGCTGACTCTCCAAGTGGGGAGAGTGTTAGTAAAGCGTCTGGAATGTTGCACCCGAGTACCAGGGGAGGAAAACTGAGACATATTTGAACACGTCTCCCGTTCACATGGTTGATCATACTTGGGTTCCACATGCATGTTTTAGCTGAAGGAAGAATACCTTAAACCTGGAGAGTTGAGACCCGTGTAATGGGTACCATGCAATATGACTTCAAAGGGTCTTCATTTGCTCACCGAACCTCTCCAATCCTATCACTGCTGCGTTTATGCCCCTGTACACATGCTTGATTCTCTTTTGGAGACATAGCAATCCATAGGTTTTACGATACTTACTAGTCAGGTACATTCTTAGGCGTTTAATATGCGGTGTTGAGTCCATTTCATTGAGCAAGGAGTAGCTCTTGTCTATTCCATATTTGACTTAAGGAACTTTATCTGTGCTCATTTCAATCTCTGGTTTTATGCAGCACCCCAACTCACCTTTACCCTTAAGCAAGCATAAGTTGGTTTTCTAAATTTGAGACCCTGTTCTGTTCTGTAATTCAGTTCCTGTGTAGCCAAGTTTACATTCCGTGTATTACTGATATCTTATGATGTTTCTTTTTCTGTGTGACTTATTTCAGTTAGAATCATCGTACCTGAATCCACTCATTGTGCTGCTAAGGGCCTGATGACACAGATTTCATTGCTGAGTGATATTGCTTTGTAAGTAAATACCACAACTTCTTTATCCATTTTTCACTTTCTGCGATGTTGAACTTGTACTGTAAACGAGGTTCTTGTAAACAGAGGCGTCCCAAACTTTGGGGTGGCTGTGTCTTTTTGATTTTAATTTCCCTAAGCTATAGGACCATAAGTGGAAGTGCCCTAGGCTCTGTTGCTTTGTTTTTTAGATGTTTCAGGAAACACCATACACTTCTCCCGAGTGTCTGTTGGCAATTTACATCCCGCCCATCAGCATAACAAGGCTCCCAGTTGTCCATGGCCTGTCCTGCCTTTCTGGATTTTACACTTTTTTCAGATGGCCCTTTTGACCGGGGGGAAGTGAGACTTCATTGTAGTGCAGATTTCCTTTGCAAGCTTGCTTGGTTGGCCAAAAAGGGCGTATGCGTTTTTTCCTGAATATATTCAGGAAAAAACGCATATGCCCTTTTTGGCCAAGTGCATCATTGTGGACGTTCTGCCTGTTTTCCTATGCTTTCAATGCAATTCCAGTCTACCTCCTGAAATCGGTTTCCTGCAATTCTGCCCCGCTTTCAAGTCCTCTTGGCAGCCTTACTTCAGTATATTTTTGGACGATAGCTGTCATTTATAACTCTGCAGGTTTGTGAATTACAGTGCCCCTGAGATCCTTTCTTCAACTCGCTTTCTTGTGAGCTGGCCGCAACACCGCAGGATGGCTTCAGGCCCTAATCTGGTTCCGGCACGGCATGCTGAGCCTTTGGTTAATTCCTCTTCATGGTGGGAAATGAGAGTTAAATTTGCCCGTCCAGACACCTCCAGCTAGTCTCTCATTGGTTCTCCCTATTCCTGTTCATCTTCCGCAGAAATTGCAAACTGGGCCAAACAGGAGGTTAAAGGCGCTGACTCTCCAAGTGGGGAGAGTGTTAGTAAAGCGTCTGGAATATTGCACCCGAGTACCAGGGGAGGAAAACTGAGACATATTTGAACACGTCTCCCGTTCACACTGTTGATCATACTCCAGGTTCCACATGCATGTTTTAGCTGAAGGAAGAATACCTTAAACCTGGGTAGTTGAAACCCGTGGAATGGGTACCATGCAATATGACTTCAAAGGGTCTTCATTTGCTCACCGAACCTCTCCAATCCTATCACTGCTGCGTTTATGCCCCTGTACACACGCTTGATTCTCTTTCGGAGACATAGCAATCCATAGGTTTTAAGATACTTACTAGTCAGGTACATTCTTAGGCGTTTAATATGGGGTGTTGAGTCCATTTCGTTGAGAAAGGAGTAGCTCTTGTGTATTCCATATTTGGCTTAAGGAACTTTATCTGTGCTCATTTCAATCTCTGGTTTTATGCAGCACCCCAACTCACCTTTACCCTTAAGCAAGCATAAGTTGGTTTTCTAAATTTGAGACCCTGTTCTGTTCTGTAATTCAGTTCCTGTGTAGCCAACTTTACATTCCGTGTATTACTGATATCTTATGATGTTTCTTTTTCTGTGTGACTTATTTCAGTTAGAATCATCATACCTGAATCCACTCATTGTGCTGCTAAGGGCCTGATGACATAGATTTCATTGCTGAGTGATATTGCTTTGTAAGTAAATACCACAACTTCTTTATCCATTTTTCACTTTCTGCGATGTTGAACTTGTACTGTAAACGAGGTTCTTGTAAACAGAGGCGTCCCAAACTTTGGGGCGGCTGTGTCTTTTTGATTTTAAATTCCCTGAGCTATAGGACCATAAGTGGAAGTGCCCTAGGCTCTGTTGCTTTGTTTTTTAGATGTTTCAGGAAACACCATACACTTCTCCCGAGTGTCTGTTGGCAATTTACATCCCGCCCATCAGCATAACAAGGCTCCCAGTTCTCCATGGCCTGTCCTGCCTTTCTGGATTTTACACTTTTTTCAGGTGGCCCTTTTGACCGGGGGGAAGTGAGACTTCATTGTAGTGCAGATTTCCTTTGCAAGCTTGCTTGGTTGGCCAAAAAGTGCGTATGCGTTTTTTCCTGAATATATTCAGGAAAAAACGCATACGCCCTTTTTGGCCAAGTGCATCATTGTGGACGTTCTGCCTCTTTTCCTATGCTTTCAATGCAATTCCAGTCTACCTCCTGAAATCGGTTTCCTGCAATTCTGCCCCGCTTTCAAGTCCTCTTGGCAGCCTTACTTCCGTCTATTTTTGGACGATAGCTGTCATTTATAACTCTGCAGGTTTGTGAATTACAGTGCCCCTGAGCTCCTTTCTTCAACTCGCTTTCTTGTGACCTGGCCGCAACACCGCAGGATGGCTTCAGGCCCTAATCTGGTTCAAGCACGGCACGCTGAGCCTTTGGTTATTTCCTCTTCCTGGTGGGAAATGAGAGTTAAATTTGCCCGTCCAGACACCTCCAGCTAGTCTCTCATTGGTTCTCGCTATTCCTGTTCATCTTCCGCAGAAATTGCAAACTGGGCCAAACAGGAGGTTAAAGGCGCTGACTCTCCAAGTGGGGAGAGTGTTAGTAAAGCGTCTGGAATGTTGCACCCGAGTACCAGGGGAGGAAAACTGAGACATATTTGAACACGTCTCCCGTTCACATGGTTGATCATACTTGGGTTCCACATGCATATTTTAGCTGAAGGAAGAATACCTTAAACCTGGAGAGTTGAGACCCGTGTAATGGGTACCATGCAATATGACTTCAAAGGGTCTTCATTTGCTCACCGAACCTCTCCAATCCTATCACTGCTGCGTTTATGCCCCTGTACACATGCTTGATTCTCTTTTGGAGACATAGCAATCCATAGGTTTTACGATACTTACTAGTCAGGTACATTCTTAGGCGTTTAATATGCGGTGTTGAGTCCATTTCATTGAGCAAGGAGTAGCTCTTGTCTATTCCATATTTGACTTAAGGAACTTTATCTGTGCTCATTTCAATCTCTGGTTTTATGCAGCACCCCAACTCACCTTTACCCTTAAGCAAGCATAAGTTGGTTTTCTAAATTTGAGACCCTGTTCTGTTCTGTAATTCAGTTCCTGTGTAGCCAAGTTTACATTCCGTGTATTACTGATATCTTATGATGTTTCTTTTTCTGTGTGACTTATTTCAGTTAGAATCATCGTACCTGAATCCACTCATTGTGCTGCTAAGGGCCTGATGACACAGATTTCATTGCTGAGTGATATTGCTTTGTAAGTAAATACCACAACTTCTTTATCCATTTTTCACTTTCTGTGATGTTGAACTTGTACTGTAAACGAGGTTCTTGTAAACAGATCCGTTCCAAACTTTGGGGTGGCTGTGTCTTTTTGATTTTAATTTCCCTAAGCTATAGGACCATAAGTGGAAGTGCCCTAGGTTCTGTTGCTTTGTTTTTTACATGTTTCAGGAAACACCATACACTTCTCCCGAGTGGTTGTTGGCAATTTACATCCCGCCCATCAGCATAACAAGGCTCCCAGTTCTCCATGGCCTGTCTTGTCTTTCTGGATTTTACACTTTATTCAGATGGCCCTTTTGACCGGGGGGAAGTGAGACTTCATTGTAGTGCAGATTTCCTTTGCAAGCTTGCTTGGTTGGCCAAAAAGGGCGTATGCGTTTTTTCCTGAATATATTCAGGAAAAAACGCATACGCCCTTTTTGGCCAAGTGCATCATTGTGGACGTTCTGCCTCTTTTCCTATGCTTTCAATGCAATTCCAGTCTACCTTCTGAAATCGGTTTCCTGCAATTCTGCCCCGCTTTCAAGTCCTCTTGGCAGCCTTACTTCAGTCTATTTTTGGACGATAGCTCTCATTTATAACTCTGCAGGTTTGTGATTTACAGTGCCCCTGAGCTCCTTTCTTCAACTCGCTTTCTTGTGACCTGGCCGCAACACCGCAGGATGGCTTCAGGCCCTAATCTGGTTCAAGCACGGCACGCTGAGCCTTTGGTTATTTCCTCTTCCTGGTGGGAAATGAGAGTTAAATTTGCCCGTCCAGACACCTCCAGCTAGCCTCTCATTGGTTCTCGCTATTCCTGTTCATCTTCCGAAGAAATTGCAAACTGGGCCAAACAGGAGGTTAAAGGCGCTGACTCTCCAAGTGGGGAGAGTGTTAGTAAAGCGTCTGGAATGTTGCACCCGAGTACCAGGGTACGAAAACTGAGACATATTTGAACACGTCTCCCGTTCACATGGTTGATCATACTTGGGTTCCACATGCATGTTTTAGCTGAAGGAAGAATACCTTAAACCTGGAGAGTTGAGACCCGTGTAATGGGTACCATGCAATATGACTTCAAAGGTTCTTCATTTGCTCACCAAACCTCTCCAATCCTATCACTGCTCCGTTTATGCCTCTGTACACATGCTTGATTCTCTTTCGGAGACATAGCAATCCATAGGTTTTAAGATACTTACTAGTCAGGTACATTCTTAGGCGTTTAATATGCGGTGTTGAGTCCATTTCATTGAGCAAGGAGTAGCTCTTGTCTATTCCATATTTGGCTTAAGGAACTTTATCTGTGCTCATTTCAATCTCTGGTTTTATGCAGCACCCCAATTCACCTTTCCCCTTAAGCAAGCATAAGTTGGTTTTCTAAATTTGAGACCCTGTTCTGTTCTGTAATTCAGTTCCTGTGTAGCCAGGTTTACATTCCGTGTATTACTGATATCTTATGATGTTTCTTTTTCTGTGTGACTTATTTCAGTTAGAATCATCATACCTGAATCCACTCATTGTGCTGCTAAGGGCCTGATGACATAGATTTCACTGCTGAGTGATATTGCTTTGTAAGTAAATACCACAACTTCTTTATCCATTTTTCACTTTCTGCGATGTTGAACTTGTACTGTAAACGAGGTTCTTGTAAACAGAGGCGTCCCAAACTTTGGGGTGGCTGTGTCTTTTTGATTTTAATTTCCCTAATCTATAGGACCATAAGTGGAAGTGCCCTAGGCTCTGTTGCTTTGTTTTTTAGATGTTTCAGGAAACACCATACACTTCTCCCGAGTGTCTGTTGGCAATTTACATCCCGCCCATCAGCATAACAAGGCTCCCAGTTGTCCATGGCCTGTCCTGCCTTTCTGGATTTTACACTTTTTTCAGATGGCCCTTTTGACCGGGGGGAAGTGAGACTTCATTGTAGTGCAGATTTCCTTTGCAAGCTTGCTTGGTTGGCCAAAAAGGGCGTATGCGTTTTTTCCTGAATATATTCAGGAAAAAACGCATATGCCCTTTTTGGCCAAGTGCATCATTGTGGACGTTCTGCCTGTTTTCCTATGCTTTCAATGCAATTCCAGTCTACCTCCTGAAATCGGTTTCCTGCAATTCTGCCCCGCTTTCAAGTCCTCTTGGCAGCCTTACTTCAGTATATTTTTGGACGATAGCTGTCATTTATAACTCTGCAGGTTTGTGAATTACAGTGCCCCTGAGATCCTTTCTTCAACTCGCTTTCTTGTGAGCTGGCCGCAACACCGCAGGATGGCTTCAGGCCGTAATCTGGTTCCGGCCCGGCATGCTGAGCCTTTGGTTAATTCCTCTTCATGGTGGGAAATGAGAGTTAAATTTGCCCGTCCACACACCTCCAGCTAGTCTCTCATTGGTTCTCCCTATTCCTGTTCATCTTCCGCAGAAATTGCAAACTGGGCCAAACAGGAGGTTAAAGGCGCTGACTCTCCAAGTGGGGAGAGTGTTAGTAAAGCGTCTGGAATATTGCACCCGAGTACCAGGGGAGGAAAACTGAGACATATTTGAACACGTCTCCCGTTCACACTGTTGATCATACTCCAGGTTCCACATGCATGTTTTAGCTGAAGGAAGAATACCTTAAACCTGGAGAGTTGAGACCCGTGGAATGGGTACCATGCAATATGTCTTCAAAGGGTATTCATTTGCTCACCGAACCTCTCCAATCCTAAAACTGCTGCGTTTATGCCCCTGTACACATGCTTGATTCTCTTTCGGAGACATAGCAATCCGTAGGTTTTAAGATACTTACTAGTCAGGTACAGTCTTAGGCGTTTAATATGGGGTGTTGAGTCCATTTCGTTGAGCAAGGAGTAGCTCTTGTCTATTCCATATTTGGCTTAAGGAACTTTATCTGTGCTCATTTCAATCTCTGGTTTTATGCAGCACCCCAACTCACCTTTCCCCTTAAGCAAGCATAAGTTGGTTTTCTAAATTTGAGACCTTGTTCTGTTCTGTAATTCAGTTCCTGTGTAGCCAAGTTTACATTCCGTGTATTACTGATATCTTATGATGTTTCTTTTTCTGTGTGACTTATTTCAGTTAGAATCATCATACCTGAATCCACTCATTGTGCTGCTAAGGGCCTGATGACATAGATTTCATTGCTGAGTGATATTGCTTTGTAAGTAAATACCACAACTTCTTTATCCATTTTTCACTTTCTGCGATGTTGAACTTGTACTGTAAACGAGGTTCTTGTAAACAGAGGCGTCCCAAACTTTGGGGTGGCTGTGTCTTTTTGATTTTAATTTCCCTAAGCTATAGGACCATAAGTGGAAGTGCCCTAGGCTCTGTTGCTTTGTTTCTTAGGCGTTTCAGGAAACACCATACACTTCTCCCGAGTGTCTGTTGGCAATTTACATCCCGCCCATCAGCATAACAAGGCTCCCAGTTCTCCATGGCCTGTCCTGCCTTTCTGGATTTTACACTTTTTTCAGATGGCCCTTTTGACCGGGGGGAAGTGAGACTTCATTGTAGTGCAGATTTCCTTTGCAAGCTTGCTTGGTTGGCCAAAAAGGGCGTATGCGTTTTTTCCTGAATATATTCAGGAAAAAACGCATATGCCCTTTTTGGCCAAGTGCATCATTGTGGACGTTCTGCCTCTTTTCCTATGCTTTCAATGCAATTCCAGTCTACCTCCTGAAATCGGTTGCCTGCAATTCTGCCCCGCTTTCAAGTCCTCTTGGCAGCGTTACTTCAGTATATTTTTGGACGATAGCTGTCATTTATAACTCTGCAGGTTTGTGAATTACAGTGTCCCTGAGCCCCTGTCTTCAACTCGCTTTCTTTTGAGCTGGCCGCAACACTGCAGGATGGCTTCAGGCCCTAATCTGGTTCCGGCACGGCACAATGAGCCTTTGGTTAATTCCTCTTCCTGGTGGGAAATGAGAGTTAAATTTGCCCGTCCAGACACCTCCAGCTAGTCTCTCATTGGTTCTCGCTATTCCTGTTCATCTTCTGCAGAAATTGCAAACTGGGCCAAACAGGAGGTTAAAGGGACTGACTCTCCAAGTCGGGAGAGTGTTAGTAAAGCGTCTGGAATGTTGCACCCGAGTACCAGGGTACGAAAACTGAGACATATTTGAACACATCTCCCGATCACATGGTTGATCATACTCTAGGTTCCACATGCATGTTTTAGCTGAAGGAAGAATACCTTAAACCTGGGTAGTTGAAACCCGTGGAATGGGTACCATGCAATATGACTTCAAAGGGTCTTCATTTGCTCACCGAACCTCTCCAATCCTATCACTGCTGCGTTTATGCCCCTGTACACACGCTTGATTCTCTTTCGGAGACATAGCAATCCATAGGTTTTAAGATACTTACTAGTCAGGTACATTCTTAGGCGTTTAATATGGGGTGTTGAGTCCATTTCGTTGAGAAAGGAGTAGCTCTTGTGTATTCCATATTTGGCTTAAGGAACTTTATCTGTGCTCATTTCAATCTCTGGTTTTATGCAGCACCCCAACTCACCTTTACCCTTAAGCAAGCATAAGTTGGTTTTCTAAATTTGAGACCCTGTTCTGTTCTGTAATTCAGTTCCTGTGTAGCCAAGTTTACATTCCGTGTATTACTGATATCTTATGATGTTTCTTTTTCTGTGTGACTTATTTCAGTTAGAATCATCATACCTGAATCCACTCATTGTGCTGCTAAGGGCCTGATGACATAGATTTCATTGCTGAGTGATATTGCTTTGTAAGTAAATACCACAACTTCTTTATCCATTTTTCACTTTCTGCGATGTTGAACTTGTACTGTAAACGAGGTTCTTGTAAACAGAGGCGTCCCAAACTTTGGGGCGGCTGTGTCTTTTTGATTTTAAATTCCCTGAGCTCTAGGACCATAAGTGGAAGTGCCCTAGGCTCTGTTGCTTTGTTTTTTAGATGTTTCAGGAAACACCATACACTTCTCCCGAGTGTCTGTTGGCAATTTACATCCCGCCCATCAGCATAACAAGGCTCCCAGTTCTCCATGGCCTGTCCTGCCTTTCTGGATTTTACACTTTTTTCAGGTGGCCCTTTTGACTGGGGGGAAGTGAGACTTCATTGTAGTGAAGATTTCCTTTGCAAGTTTGCTTGGTTGGGCAAAAAGCGCGAATGCGTTTTTTCCTGAATATATTCAGGAAAAAACGCATACGCCCTTTTTGACCAAGTGCATCATTGTGGACGTTCTGCCTCTTTTCCTATGCTTTCAATGCAATTCCAGTCTACCTCCTGAAATCGGTTTCCTGCAATTCTGCCCCGCTTTCAAGTCCTCTTGGCAGCCTTACTTCAGTATATTTTTGGACGATAGCTGTCATTTATAACTCTGCAGGTTTGTGAATTACAGTGCCCCTGAGCTCCTTTCTTC
Source organism: Stenella coeruleoalba (assembly GCF_951394435.1). Lineage (NCBI taxonomy): Eukaryota > Metazoa > Chordata > Mammalia > Artiodactyla > Delphinidae > Stenella > Stenella coeruleoalba. Next base: position 674,658 of record NW_027645992.1, on the reverse strand, counting down.
CACTCGCTTTCTTCTGACCTGGCCGCAACACCGCAGGATGGCTTCAGGCCCTAATCTGGTTCCGGCACGGCACGCTGAGCCTTTGGTTAATTCCTCTTCTTGTTGGGAAATGAGAGTTAAATTTGCCCATCCAGACACCTCCAGCTAGTCTCTCATTGGTTCTCCCTATTCCTGTTCATCTTCCGCAGAAATTGCAAACTGGGCCAATCAGGAGGTTAAAGGGACTGACTCTCCAAGTGGGGAGAGTGTTAGTAAAGCGTCTGGAATGTTGCACCCGAGTACCAGGGGAGGAAAACTGAGACATATTTGAACACGTCTCCTGATCACACGGTTGATCATACTCTGGGTTCCACATGCATGTTTTAGCTGAAGGAAGAATACCTTAAACCTGGAGAGTTGAGACCCGTGGAATGGGTACCATGCAATATGACTTCAAAGGGTCTTCATTTGCTCACCGAACCTCTCCAATCCTATCACTGCTGCGTTTATGCCCCTGTGCAGACGCTTGATTCTCTTTTGGAGACATAGCAATCCATAGGTTTTAAGATACTTACTAGTCAGGTACATTCTTAGGCGTTTAATATGGGGTGTTGAGTCCATTTCGTTGAGCAAGGAGTAGCTCTTGTCTATTCCATATTTGGCTTAAGGAACTTTATCTGTGCTCATTTCAATCTCTGGTTTTATGCAGCACCCCAACTCACCTTTCCCCTTAAGTAAGCATAAGTTGGTTTTCTAAATTTGAGACCCTGTTCTGTTCTGTAATTCAGTTCCTGTGTAGCCAAGTTTACATTCTGTGTATTACTGATATCTTATGATGTTTCTTTTTCTGTGTGACTTATTTCAGTTAGAATCATCGTACCTGAATCCACTCATTATGCTGCTACAGGCCTGATGACATAGATTTCATTGCTGAGTGATACTGCATTGTACGTAAGTACCACAAGTTCTTTATCCATTTTTCACTTTCTGTGATATTGAACTTGTACGGTAAAAGAGGTTCTTGTAAACAGAGGCGTCCCAAACTTTGGGGTGGCTGTGTCTTTTTGATTTTAATTTCCCTAAGCTATAGGACCATAAGTGGAAGTGCCCTAGGCTCTGTTGCTTTGTTTTTTAGATGTTTCAGGAAACACCATACACTTCTCCCAAGTGTCTGTTGGCAATTTACATCCTGCCCATCAGCATAACAAGGCTCCCAGTTCTCCATGGCCTGTCCTGCGTTTCTGGATTTTACACTTTTTTCAGATGGCCGTTTTGACCGGGGAGCAGTGAGACTTCACTGTACTGCAGATTTCCTTTGCAAGCTTGCTTGGTTGGCCAAAAAGGGCGTATGCGTTTTTTCCTGAATATATTCAGGAAAAAACGCATACGCCCTTTTTGGCCAAGTGCATCATTGTGGACGTTCTGCCTCTTTTCCTATGCTTTCAATGCAATTCCAGTCTACCTCCTGAAATCGGTTTCCTGCAATTCTGCCCCGCTTTCAAGTCCTCTTGGCAGCCTTACTTCAGTCTATTTTTGGACGATAGCTGTCATTTATAACTCTGCAGGTTTGTGAATTACAGTGCCCCTGAGCTCCTTTCTTCAACTCACTTTCTTTTGAGCTGGCCGCAACACCGCAGGATGGCTTCAGGCCCTAATCTGGTTCCGGCACAGCACGCTGAGCCTTTGGTTATTTCCTTTTCCTGGTGGGAAATGAGAGTTAAATTTGCCCGTCCAGACACCTCCAGCTAGTCTCTCATTGGTTCTCCCTATTCCTGTTCATCTTCCTCAGAAATTGCAAACTGGGGCAAACAGACGTTAAAGGCGCTGACTCTCCAAGTGGGGAGAGTGTTAGTAAAGCGTCTGGAATGTTGCACCCGAGTACCAGTGTACGAAAACTGAGACATATTTGAACACATCTCCCATTCACACGGTTGATCATACTCTGGGTTCCACATGCATGTTTTAGCTGAAGGAAGAATACCTTAAACCTGGGTTGTTGAAACCCGTGAAATGGGTACCATGCAATATGACTTCAAAGGGTCTTCATTTGCTCACCGAACCTCTCCAATCCTATGACAGCTGCGTTTATGCCCCTGTACACATGCTTGATTCTCTTTCGGAGACATAGCAATCCATAGGTTTTAAGATACTTACTAGTCAGATACATTCTTAGGCGTTTAATATGGGGTGTTGAGTCCATTTCGTTGAGCAAGGAGTAGCTCTTGTCTATTCCATATTTGGCTTAAGGAACTTTATCTGTGCTCATTTCAATCTCTGGTTTTATGCAGCACCCCAACTCACCTTTCCCCTTAAGCAAGCATAAGTTGGTTTTCTAAATTTGAGACCCTGTTCTGTTATGGAATTCAGTTCCTGTGTAGCCAAGTTTTCATTCCGTGTATTAGTGATATCTTATGATGTTTCTTTTTCTGTGTGACTTATTTCAGTTAGAATCATCGTACCTGAATCCACTCATTATGCTGCTACGGGCGTGATGTCATAGATTTCATTGCTGAGTGATATTGCTTTGTAAGTAAATACCACAACTTCCTTATCCATTTTTCACTTTCTGCGATGTTGAACTTGTACTGTAACGAGGTTCTTGTAAACAGAGGCGTCCCAAACTTTGGGGTGGCTGTGTCTTTTTGATTTTAATTTCCCTAAGCTATAGGACCATAAGTGGAAGTGCCCTAGGCTCTGTTGCTTTGTTTTTTAGATGTTTCAGGAAACGCCATACACTTCTCCCCAGTGTCTGTTGGCAACTTACATCCCGCCCATCAGCATAACAAGGCTCCCAGTTCTCCATGGCCTGTCCTGCCTTTCTGGATTTTACACTTTTTTCAGATTGCCCTTTTGACCGGGGGGAAGTGAGACTTCATTGTAGTGCAGATTTCCTTTGCAAGCTTGCTTGGTTGGCCAAAAAGGGCGTATGCGTTTTTTCCTGAATATATTCAGGAAAAAACGCATACGCCCTTTTTGGCCAAGTGCATCATTGTGGACGTTCTGCCTCTTTTCCTATGCTTTCAATGCAATTCCAGTCTACCTCCTGAAATCGGTGTCCTGCAATTCTGCCCCGCTTTCAAGTCCTTTTGGCAGCCTTACTTCAGTATATTTTTGGACGATAGCTGTCATTTATAACTCTGCAGGTTTGTGAATTACAGTGCCCCTGAGCTCCTTTCTTCAACTCGCTTTCTTTTGAGCTGGCCACAACACCGCAGGATGGCTTCAGGCCCTAATCTGGTTCCGGCACGGCACACTGAGCCTTTGGTTATTTCCTCTTCCTGGTGGGAAATGAAAGTTAAATTTGCCCGTCCAGACACCTCCAGCTAGTTTCTCATTGGTTCTCCCTATTCCTGTTCATCTTCCGCAGAAATTGCAAACTGGGCCAAACAGGAGGTTAAATACGCTGACTCTCCAAGTGGGGAGAGTGTTAGTAAAGCGTCTGGAATGTTGCACCCAAGTACCAGGGGAGGAAAACTGAGACATATTAGAACACATCTCCCGTTCACACGGTTGATCATACTCTGGGTTCCACATGCATGTTTTAGCTGAAGGAAGAATACCTTAAACCTGGAGAGTTGAGACCCGTGTAATGGGTACCATGCAATATGACTTCAAAGGGTCTTCATTTGCTCACCGAACCTCTCCAATCCTATCACTGCTGCGTTTATGCCCCTGTACACACGCTTGATTCTCTTTCGGAGACATAGCAATCCATAGGTTTTAAGATACTTACTAGTCAGGTACATTCTTAGGCGTTTAATATGGGGTGTTGAGTCCATTTCGTTGAGAAAGGAGTAGCTCTTGTGTATTCCATATTTGGCTTAAGGAACTTTATCTGTGCTCATTTCAATCTCTGGTTTTATGCAGCACCCCAACTCACCTTTACCCTTAAGCAAGCATAAGTTGGTTTTCTAAATTTGAGACCCTGTTCTGTTCTGTAATTCAGTTCCTGTGTAGCCAACTTTACATTCCGTGTATTACTGATATCTTATGATGTTTCTTTTTCTGTGTGACTTATTTCAGTTAGAATTATCGTACGTGAATGCTCTCATTATGCTGCTATGGGCCTGATGACATAGATTTCATTGCTGAGTGATACTGCATTGTACGTAAGTACCACAAGTTCTTATCCATTTTTCACTTTCTGCGATATTGAACTTGTACGGTAAACGAGGTTCTTGTAAACAGAGGCGTCCCAAACTTTGGGGTGGCTGTGTCTTTTTGATTTTAATTTCCCTAAGCTATAGGACCATAAGTGGAAGTGCCCTAGGCTCTGTTGCTTTGTTTTTTAGATGTTTCAGGAAACACCATACACTTCTCCCGAGTGTCTGTTGGCAATTTACATCCCGCCCATCAGCATAACAAGGCTCCCAGTTCTCCATGGCCTGTCCTGCCTTTCTGGATTTTACACTTTTTTCAGATGGCCCTTTTGTGCGGGGGGAAGTGAGACTTCATTGTAGTGCAGATTTCCTTTGCAAGCTTGCTTGGTTGGCCAAAAAGGGCGCATGCGTTTTTTCCTGAATATATTCAGGAAAAAACGCATGCGCCCTTTTTGGCCAAGTGCATCATTGTGGACGTTCTGCCTCTTTTCCTATGCTTTCAATGCAATTCCAGTCTACCTCCTGAAATCGGTTTCCTACAATTCTGCCCCGCTTTCAAGTCCTCTTGGCAGCCTTACTTCAGTATATTTTTGGACGATAGCTGTCATTTACAACTCTGCAGGTTTGTGAATTACAGTGCCCCTGAGCTCCTTTCTTCAACTCACTTTCTTTTGAGCTGGCCACAACACCGCAGGATGGCTTCAGGCCCTAATCTGGATCCGGCACGGCACGCTGAGCCTTTGGTTATTTCCTCTTCCTGGTGGGAAATGAGAGTTAAATTTGCCCGTCCAGACACCTCCAGCTAGTCTCTCATTGGTTCTCCCTATTCCTGTTCATCTTCCGCAGAAATTGCAAACTGGGCCAAACAGGAGGTTAAAGGCGCTGACTCTCCAAGTGGGGAGAGTGTTAGTAAAGCGTCTGGAATGTTGCACCCGAGTACCAGGTTACGAAAACTGAGACATATTTGAACACGTCTCCCGATCACATGGTTGATCATACTCTAGGTTCCACATGCATGATTTAGCTGAAGGAAGAATACCTTAAACCTGGAGAGTTGAGACCTGTGGAATGGGTACCATGCAATATGACTTCAAAGGGTCTTCATTTGCTCACCGAACCTCTCCAATCCTATCACTGCTGCGTTTATGCCCCTGTACACATGCTTGATTCTCTTTTGGAGACATAGCAATCCTTAGGTTTTAAGATACTTACTAGTCAGGTACATTCTTAGGCGTTTAATATGGGTTGTTGAGTCCATTTCCTTGAGCAAGGAATAGCTCTTGTCTATTCCATATTTGGCTTAAGGAACTTTATCTGTGCTCATTTCAATCTCTGGTTTTATGCAGCTCCACAACTCACCTTTCCCCTTAAGCAAGCATAAGTTGGTTTTCTAAATTAGAGACCCTGTTCTGTTTTGGAATTCAGTTCCTGTGTAGCCAAGTTTACATTCTGTGTATTAGTGATATCTTATGATGTTTCTTTTTCTGTGTGACTTATTTCAGTTAGAATCATTGTACCTGAATCCACTCATTATGCTGCTACGGGCCTGATGACATAGATTTCATTGCTGAGTGATATTGCTTTGTAAGTAAGTACCACAACTTCTTTATCCATTTTTCACTTTCTGCGATGTTGAACTTGTACTGTAAACGAGGTTCTTGTAAACAGAGCCGTTCCAAACTTTGGGGTGGCTGTGTCTTTTTGATTTTACTTTCCTAAGCTATAGGACCATAAGTGGAAGTGCCAAAGGCTCTGTTGCTTTGTTTTATGGATGTTTCAGGAAACACCATACACTTCTCCCGAGTGTCTGTTGGCAATTTACATCCCGCCCATCAGCATAACAAGGCTCCCAGTTCTCCATGGCCTGTCCTGCCTTTCTGGATTTTACACTATTTTCAGATGACCGTTTTGACTGGGGGGAAGTGAGACTTCATTGTAGTGCAGATTTCCTTTGCAAGCTTGCTTGGTTGGCCAAAAAGGGCGTATGCGTTTTTTCCTGAATATATTCAGGAAAAAACGCATACGCCCTTTTTGGCCAAGTGCATCATTGTGGACGTTCTGCCTCTTTTCCTATGCTTTCAATGCAATTCCAGTCTACCTCCTGAAATCGGTTTCCTGCAATTCTGCCCCGCTTTCAAGTCCTCTTGGCAGCCTTACTTCAGTATATTTTTGGACGATAGCTGTCATTTATAACTCTGCAGGTTTGTGAATTACAGTGCCCCTGAGCTCCTTTCTTCAACTCGCTTTCTTGTGACCTGGCCGCAACACCACAGGATGGCTTCAGGCCCTAATCTGGTTCCGGCACGGCACGCTGAGCCTTTGGATAATTCCTCTGCCTGGTGGGAAAAGAGAGTTAAATTTGCCCGTCCAGACACCTCCAACTAGTCTCTCATTGGTTCTCCCTATTCCTGTTCATCTTCCGCAGAAATTGCAAACTGGGCCAAACAGGAGGTTAAAGGCACTGACTCTCCAAGTCGGGAGAGTGTTAGTAAAGCGTCTGGAATGTTGCACCCGAGTACCAGGGTATGAAAACTGAGACATATTTGAACACGTCTCCCGATCACACGGTTGATCATACTCTGGGTTCCACATGCATGTTTTAGCTGAAGGAAGAATCCCTTAAACCTGGAGAGTTGAGACCCGTGGAATGGGTACCATGCAATATGACTTCAAAGGGTCTTCATTTGCTCACCGAACCTCTCCAATCCTATCACTGCTGCGTTTATGCCCCTGTACACACGCTTGATTCTCTTTCGGAGACATAGCAATCCATAGGTTTTAAGATACTTACTAGTCAGGTACATTCTTAGGCGTTTAATATGGGGTGTTGAGTCCATTTCATTGAGCAAGGAGTAGCTCTTGTCTATTCCATATTTGGCTTAAGGAATTTTATCTGTGCTCATTTCAATCTCTGGTTTTATGCAGCACCCCAACTCACCTTTCCCCTTAAGCAAGCATAGGTTAGTTTTCTAAATTTGAGACCCTGTTCTGTTTTGTAATTCAGTTCCTGTGTAGCCAAGTTTACGTTCCGTGTATTAGTGATATCTTATGATGGTTCTTTTTCTGTGTGACTTATTTCAGTTAGAATCATCATACCTGAATCCACTCATTATGCTGCTATGGGCCTGATGACATAGATTTCATTGCTGAGTGATATTGCATTGTACGTAAGTACCACAACTTCTTCATCCAGTTTTCACTTTCTGCGATATTGAACTTGTCCCGTAAACGAGGTTCTTGTAAACAGAGGCGTCCCAAACTTTGGGGTGGCTGTGTCTTTTTGATTTTAATTTCCCTAAGCTATAGGACCATAAGTGGAAGTGCCCTAGGCTCTGTTGCTTTGTTTTTTAGATATTTCAGGAAACACCATACATTTCTCCCAAGTGCTGTTGGCAACTTACATCCCGCCCATCAGCATAACAAGGCTCCCAGTTCTCCATGGCCTGTCCTGCCTTTCTGGATTTTACACTTTTTTCAGATGGCCCTTTTGACCGGGGGGAAGTGAGACTTCATTGTAGTGCAGATTTCCTTTGCAAGCTTGCTTGGTTGGCCAAAAAGGGCGTATGCGTTTTTTCCTGAATATATTCAGGAAAAAACGCATACGCCTTTTTTGGCCAAGTGCATCATTGTCGAGGTTCTGACTTTCTTCATATGTTTTCAATGCAATTCCAGTCTACCTCCTGAAATCGGTTTCCTGCAATTCTGCCTTGCTTTCATTGACTCTTCATAGCGTTACCTCAGTATATTTTTTGAAAGTAGTTGGCCTTTATACCTCTGCAGGGTTTTGAATTGCAGTGGTCCTTAGCTCCATTTTTCAGCTCTTATTTTTGTGATCTTGCCTCATAACCACAGGATTCCTTCAGGCCCTATTCTTCTGGGGCACCTTGCTCTGCCTTTGGTTAATTCTTCTTACTGATGTGAAATTAGAATGACATGTGCCCATTGAAACCGCTACAGCTAGTTTCTCGCTGGTTCCCTCTATTCCCATTCATCCTCCGCAGTAACTGCAGACTGTGCGATACCAGAACTTAAAGGCATTGACTCTCCTTGTGGGGATGTTGTTAGTAAAGCGGCTGGAATGTCTATCCGGAGCCCCAGGAGAGGAAAAATGAGGTGCGTTTTAGAAACCTTTCCCGATCATATGGTATACCAGTCGCTGGGTTTCCCAAGCATGGTTTAGCTGTAGGAAGATTCCCTTCAACCTGGAGTGTTGGGACCCTTGGAATGAGCAGCATGAAGTATTGCATTAAACTTTCGGCAGTTGCTCACCAAAGCTCACCAATCCTCTCAGCCCCAAGTGTCCAGCCTTATGTCTTATCCAGCTGTGGGTTTATATGTGGTCAATCCAGGTTGCATCACAGCCCCTGAGCGAATTTTGTAAGAATTTTTCTCTCTTTCATTGTTTCTGCGTTTTGTTTTTAAAATTTATTTCTATAATGGGGTTTAGCTCATTTTCACTGCTGTGTTTGTGCCGCTCTGCACACACTTGATTCCCTTATGGAGATATATCAATACATGGGTTTTAAGACTCTTATTACTCAGATATATTTCTCTGTGGTGTATAGGGTGTGTTGAGGCCAGTTCATTGAGCAAGGTGTAGATCTTGTCTAATACCTATTTGGTTTATTGAACGGTATCTGTGCTAATTTCAAACTCTGGTTTTATGCATCACCCCACCTCTCCTTTCCCCTTAAGCTGACATAAGTGTGTTTTCTAAATGTGAGACACTGTTCTGTTCTGTAATTCATTTCTTGTGCAGCCATATTTACCCTCCCTCTATAGGTGATATCTTATGATATGTTTCTTTTTCTGTTTGACTTATTTCAAGTAGTATTATCGGACCTAAATCCACTCTTTATCCTTCTACTAGCCTTATTATATTGATTTCATGGTGAAGAGATATTCCGTTGTACATAAGTACCACATCTTCTTTATCCATTGTTCTCTTTCCTGGGATATTTAAGGTGTACTGAAGTTGAGGTTCTTGTAAACAGAGTAGCCCTAAACTGTGGTGTGCTTGTTTCTTGTTGATTTTTAGACTTCCCTAGATATACTCCCATGATTGGAAGTGTCCTATGCTCTGTAGCTCTGTTTTTTAGATGATTTAGGAACCACCATACACTTCTCCAGAGTGGCTCTCGGCAGTTCACACACTGCCCATCAGCGTATAAAGGCTCCCTGTTCTCCATGGCCTGTCCTGCATTTCTGGTTTTTACAATTTTTTAGGATGGCTCTTTTGACCGGTGGGAAATGAGACTTCTTTGTTGTGCACATTTGCATTGCTTGCTTGCCCATATGGGCTTCCTTCCCATAAAGTGCGTATGCGTTTTTTCCTGGATATAATCAGGAAAAACGCATATGCCCTTTTGGGCCAACTGCATCATTGTCGAAATTCTGCCGCTTTTCATGTGCTTTAAAGATGAGTCCAATCTATCTCTTGAAATCTGTTTCTTGCAATTCTGTCTTGCATTCAGATCCTCTTCTTTGCCTTACCTCAACATATTTTTGGACGTTAGTTTTCATTTATAACTCTGCAGGTTTGTGAATTGCAGTGATCCTGAGCTCCATTTTTTAAGTTGCTCTTTTGTGAGCTGGCCTCAAACCCGCAGGATTGCTTCAGGCCCTATTTTGGCTCCGGCGAGGCGATCTGAGCCCTTTTTCAATTCTTATTCTTAATGGGAAATTAGATTGATATGTGCCCGTCCAACCCCCTACAACTATTCTCTCATTGGTTCCCCCTCTTCCCGTTCATCCTCCTCACAATTTGCAAAATGTGTGAAACAGAAGTTGAAATGTGCTGATTCTCCAAGTGGGGAGATTCTAAGTAACGTGGCTGGAATGGTGAACAGGAGCACCAGGAGAGGATAAATGAGCTGCATTTTAGACACATCTCCCGATCACATGGTGTACAGTCCTCTGGGTTTTCCATGCATGTTTTAGCTGTAGGAAGATCCCTTGAACCTGCAGATTTGGGACCCATTGAATGGGCACCAGGTAGTATTACTTTAAAGGGTGTGCATTTCCTCACCCAACCTCACATTTCTCTTAGCGCAGTTTCCAGCCTTATGTCTCATCCTGCTGTGGGTCTAGATGTGTTCAATCCATGTTGCATCACCGTCCCTGAGGAAAAGTTGTAAGAGGTTTTCTCTGTCTCTCTGTCATTTATTTTTTTCAATTTATTACTATATTGGTTACAGCTGATTTTCAGAGCTCTGTTTCTTGCTGCTGTACATCCACTTGATTCACGTACAGAGAGACATCAATAAATTCTTTTTCAGATTCTTACCAGTCGTATATATTCTTTTCCGGTGACTTGAGTGTGCTGAGTGCAGTTCTTTTAGCTACCGTGTAGGCCTTGTTGATTATCAGTTTGGTATTTGGAATGGTATCTTTGCTAATTTCAACCTCCTGGATGATGCCTCACCCCTCCCCACCTTTCCCGTTTAGCAGCCTTATGCGTGTTTTCTACATATTTGACTATGTTTTTGTTTTGTAATTTATTTCATGTGTAGCCATTTTGGATTCCACCTTTAAGTGATATCTTATGATATGTGTCTTTTTCTTTTTGAATTATGTCACTTAGAATGATCATACATAACTCCTCCGGAGTTGTTACAACTGGCCATATTTCATTGATTTCCAGGCTGAATAATATTCCACTCTACCTAAGTACCACATCTCTATCCATTTTTTCCCTCCAGAGACATTTAAGTTATATCCTAGTTGAGGATCTTTTAAACAGAGAGGGGGTAAACATTGGGGTGCCTGTGTCCTCTCGATTTTTGTTTTTCCCAAGATATACACCCATGAGTGCAAGTGCCCTATGCTCTGTAGCTCATTTTTTAGATGCTTTAGTAAACACAATACACTTCTCCAGAATGGCCGTTGGCAATATACATTTCCACTATAAGTCTCACAGGGCTCCCTCTTCTCGTTGCCCTGTCCTGCATTTCTGTTGTTTACGCTTTATGAGGATGGCTCTTCTGACTGATGCGAAGTGATATGTTTTGTAGTATTGACTTCCAGTGCCCACCTGTTTGGTTGGCTAAAAAAGTGTATGCCCTTTTCTTGAATATATACAGAAAAAAACGCATACACCCTTTTTGGCCAACTGCAATGTTGGCAATGTTCAGCTCCTTTTCTTGTGCTTAATGGCGAGTCCTTTCTACCTCCTCAAATCCCTTTCCTGCCATTCTCCCTTGCTTACAAGTCCTTTTCTCTGACTTTCCTCAAGACATTTTTCAGTGATGGATATTTTCAACTCTGCAGTTTCGTGAATTTTACTGCCCCTGAGTTCCATTGTTCAACTTGTGTTTATGGGAACTGGCCACAAAGCAGCAGGATTTCCTCAAGCCCTATACTGTTTCCATGGGCAACCCTAGCCTTTGGTCAATTCGTCTTCCTGATTGGAAATTAGAGTGACATGTGCCTGTCTGAACACCTAGGACTTGTCTCTCATTGTTCCTCATCCTTCCGCTTCATCCTCTGGACAAATTCCAAACTGTACGCAACAGGATGTTGACAGTGCTGACATCTCCAAGTGGGGAGACTGTTAGTAAAGACGCTGGAGGGGTGAACCCGAGCACCAGGAGATGAGGAGATGAGATGCCTTTTCCAAACTCTTCCCGATCAGACGGTATACCATCCTCTGGGTGTGACAGACATGTTTTAGCAGTAGGAAGAGTCCCATTCATGTAAGGAGAACACCAGGGCTTTTTCAAAATCAGTGTCTCCCTGAAACCCAAACTGGGGAATTTTTTAAGCTACGGCTACACATATGTTCATTAAGGGCCTTGGGAAGTAGGCAGAGTCCAAACTTTAGATGATTGAAGTCTTCAGGGTCAGAAGCACTCACCACCAGCTTCCCTTAGGTTACACTTTAACTGTCATTGATAGATGATGTCAATAAAAATATCTATTCTTTTTCAGATTATTTCCCCTTATAGGTTATTGCAAAATGTTGAGTGTAGTTCCCTGTGCTATACAGTAGTTCCTTGTTGATGATCTATTTTATACATAGCAGTGTGTATGTGTTAATACCAAACTGTTAATTTATCCCTCCTCCCACCTTTCCCCTTTGGTAATAATAAATTATAAGATTTTATACTTCTCAGAAATGGGGGAGCTGAAAGAGAGGTATCATTTTCAATGGAAAAGCATTTAAAACAAGATTGAAGGTTTAACCAAGATTATTAGATGTACATCCTTGGAAAGAAATCACTTCGTTTCTCTAATATTGACCTGACAAATAAGACAAACCTTTTCACTGAACTTGCTTATAATAAAGTGATGGAAATATCAAATGGAAGTGTTAGAAACATCTTATTTTACCCGAGCCTTATACACTGTTCTATGTTAACTACAGTTTGGCTCACACATCTGTTCATTGAGGTTACAATAGTCTCAATTTCTGTTACTGATCCTCCAGAGTGGACCCCAACAAGTGTCCCCCTGCCCAGTGTCATTGGGGCCAACAGATCGAGACTGAGTTTGGTTCACAAGCAAAGGAAACTTTATATTTTGATCAGAGAATGGAGAGGTGAGAGCATGCACTACCCCGTGGGCTGTGGGCTGGGCTGCTGTGTAGAGATCCTGTCAGAGTCAGTGGGAGGGAGGGGGCGGAGCTCTCGAGGGCGGGGTTGGCTGCAGCTCAGGCTCTATATCGCGGAGTCTGCACTGGGCCCCAGGAGCTGAGGTGTCGACCCAGCCATTCTGCACTAGGAAATCTGGTCTGAAGTGCCGGGTGTGGAACCTCTGCATGCGGGACCCTAGGAGCACATGAAATTAGACAAAGCACAAAGGATAAAAAAGGTTAGACTTGACTTTATTGCCCAGATTCTATTTTTATCTCCCAGGGATTTTTAATGGGCTTTGCTGGGGACAAACCCCTCCTCTGCCTTTTGTCCCGTTCCTCATTCTTGGAGTGCTGAGGGTGCAGACCCTTCTTCTGTAACTGCTGAGTGCTGAGTTGGGAGCCCTCATACCCTGGGGCGAGGGTCAGAGCTTCTCCCCAGCAGCCTCCAGGTGACGTTGATTGTCCCCAGGACCCCTGCCTCCCTGCTCGTCCACCTGAGCACCAGCATTGGAAGTGTTATAGATTCTAATGACCTTTAAGGGTCCAGGAAAGAGATGTGCAGAGACGCTGTGGGGGCCGGTTTCACCCCGCCCCACATTTGTTTGGCCACCTTAGGCTGACCGTTTCTGCCAGCCTAGATGCTCTGACCAGTAGTCTGCGCTTTCTTCAATTAGGCCCCTGAATTAATGTACAAACAGCACCAGGTGTCAGAGCCCTGCCCGCTCCACTCCCAGACAGTCCAGGGTCAGTGGTGATCAAGGACCATGATGGCCACTGAGTCAACAGCCTTTTGAAGTAAACAGGAGTCCAGCCGGTCTTATTGGCCACCATCAGCACAGTGTCTGTAGGCTTTTCTATGGTGACAGTGTGATATACGGTTCCCCCGCCAAGATTATTAGCTCCCCTCTGGGTGCAGTAAGTCCTGCAAGCAGTAGTCTACTCTTTTGGGACACACTCTTGTTGTTTTATGAGAGAAACTCCAGGTCAAGTGATGTTCACACGAGTCGTCATGGTGCCCTGTTGCCCCTGGTTATCTCTCTGGATGATGGAGTTGGAGGGCCTCCTCACTCGAGGTTGGTGTGCCCACGGAGCGAACCCTGCAACTTCAGGGCATGGTTGGTGGTTAGGATCACCACGTGGGGTCCTTTTCCCTTAGGAGGGAGGTGGCCTTTTGGGCTGCTGATTTCCAGGTTTTTAGATACCGCCAGTATCTTGGCCAGATGTGGCAGTGGGCCAAGCCCCTTGGTGACCGTAGTTTATCCTACCTGGATGGCATTCTTGCATTGTTCCATTTCAAGTGGTCCCAGTTTTTGCACTAATTCTCCAATGGCGATTCACCTTTCACCGGGAATGTAAAGGTCAAAGGGTTTAGCTAAATTAGGGAGTTCCATGGCAAGGGTCTGAATTGACTGCTCTTTCCATTCTTGAAAGGTCACTTCTGGATTCTATTCAAAAGGATCATCATCTTTTCCTTTCAGTGTTTCATATAGAGACCCAGCTAGTAGACTGTAGTTAGGGATCCAGAAGCAGCAAACCCTGGCCTCCCCAGGAACCCCTAAGCTGTCTTCTAGTTTTAGAAAGGGGTAAGGCTGAAAATGGTTTCTTCCCTTTCCTGGGATGGGCTTCTCCGACCTTCTGTGAGAATGAAGCCCAGGCAGGTCACCACAGTCTGTGATATTTGAGCTTTTTCTTGGACAACTTCTATCCTTTATTGGCTTGGTAGTTCAGAGGCCTCCTTAGTAGGGCTGGCGATCAGAATGTCGTCTGCGTACTGAAGGAGGATTTCCTTTTCCAGAGGTAGAACTTTTAGGTCTTTAGCTAAGCTTTCCCCAAAGATGGTGTGGGAATTTTTGCACCCTTGGGGCAAGACGGCCCGGAAGTATTGTTTTAGTTGTATGTTGAGTCCTGCCACTCACAAGCCAAAATTTCTTGTGACTCTGGGACTAATGGAATGCAAAAGAAGGCATCATTGAAGACTAATACAGAATACCATGTCCTGGTGGTTGGTAGAATGACCAGCAGGGTGTAGGAATTAGGAGCAACTGGAGGTATATCCTCGGTGGCTTCACTGACTGTCCTGACATCCTTTACCAGGTCCCCAGCAGCCCATGGGGCTCTCGTGGTCAGACCAATCCCAGAATATGGAGCTCACCTGGGCAGGTACCCCACCCCCACCCCAGCCCACGGGGCTCTCGTGGTCAGGCCCCTCCCAGGATACAGAGCTACCCTTGCAGGTACCGTGGCAGGGCTGGGCACACAGGAACTGTGCACATAGCCCTCATTGCAGAGCACCCCCAGCTCACCTGTCGCTCAGAGCTGACACAGAGCACCTCAGAGCAGGACTTGAACTAACAAACAGCAGCTGCGACAGGTCTGTGACCCTGGGCATCACTCTGTGTGGCCTCCTTCCACCTGGTCTTCCAGAGACTTCCACTGCACCCGGGGCACCAGGCCTCTGTCTCCAACCACCACCCACCCCTCCTCTCCCTGACTCCTGGTTTCCTCTCATTAGGAGAGGGTTTTCTTGAAGTTGTCTCCCACTCATGGGCCAGATAAAATGATTAGAAAACAAGCCAAAGCTGCAGCCCCTTGTCTATCCTGACTCTCAGGAGCCCACACCTGTTCCTTGGACCTGGCCAGTTTAGCAAGTTCCATTTTCTGCAACTGTGAGCCCCTGAGGGGTGATGATTGGCTGAGCTGGGCAGCCTTACCGTGCCGGCCAGCCCTCCCCAGGTGTGCCTGGGTTGAGATCAATATAAATACCACTCCAGGCAGCAAGAGCCCCTGCAGTGCCTGACGCCATTTTCTCTGCCCTGTCAGCAGTCTCGGGGCTGGGCTGGTGGGAGGGAGTGAGAGGCCACAGCTTTGTGGGTGGCCCAGTGTGAGTGGGGCTCTGCTGGACTTTCTGCAGCAGTTGCCATGCTGCCACCTGCTAAAGAAGAGGATGTGTCACCCATACCTGCTGCTGGAATTTCTCCCTGGGCAGAGGTGAGGAAGGAAAAAAGCAGTGGGGGCAGGGACAGGACGGGTATCTCAGGCAGGGAAATGGAAATCTTCCAGAAGAGCACCCAGGGCCAGGACCATCCTGGCTGGCCTGCAGGCACCAAGTCGGCCGGCATGCTGTCACTCGTGTGGCTCTATGGCCCTTCCTCTAGGCTTTCAAGTCCTTGTATATATTCAGGTGTTTTACCTGGGACGGGTGGGAATAGTTCAGCAGCAACTGGCCTGGGGCTCAGCTCACGTTTACTCACAGATGCCTCGGCACGGTGCCCCAGCTTTGCAATGAGGACGCTTGTTGCGTGGGGGCTGCTGGCTGAATGGGAGACGATTCCCCACCACTGACCAACTTCAGAATTGTTTACAACTGGAGCAAGTGCCCTGATACGGTTTTCCTCTGTGGAACTGGTGGGTTCTGTGTTTTTTTTCTCTTTTTCGTTTTTGATTCAAGGTAGGTTTTATTCCTCTTTTTTGTATTTACAGATATAAGCATGGAAATAATTTATTCATATAAATACATGTATGTGAAGAGAATAATTGTTTTTTCTGTTTTATTTTTTAAATTTTATTTCTTTTTAATTTTGAATTTTATTTTATATTTTTATACAGCAGGTTCTTATTGGTTATCTATTTTATACATATAAATGTATACATGCCAATCCCAGTCTCTCAACTCCTCCCACCACCACCCCCCCAACAGCTTTCCCCCCTTGTTGTCCATACGTTTGTTGTCTACATCTGTTGCTCTATTTATGCCTTGCAAAATGGTTAATCTGTACAGTTTTTCTAGGTTCCACATATATGCATGAATATACAAGATTTGTTTTTCTCTTTCTGACTTACTTCACTCTGTATGACAGTCTCTAGATCCATCGACGTCTCTACAAATGACCCAATTTCATTCCTTTTCGTGGCTTAGTAATATTCCATTTTATATATGTACCACAGCTTTATGCATTCGTCTGTCTGTGGGCATTTAGATTGCTTCCATTACCTCGATATTGTAAATAGTGATGCAATGAACATTGTGGTGAATGTCTCTTTTTGATTTATGGTTTTGTCTGGGTATATGTCCAGAACTGGGATTGCTGTATCATATGGTAATTCTATTGTTAGTTTCTTAAGAAACTCCATATTGTTCTCCATAGTGACTGTATCAATTTATATTCCCAACAATAGTGGAAGAGTGTTCCTTTTCTCCACACCCTTTCCAGCATTTTTGTTTGTAGATTTTCTGATGATGCCCATTCTATCAGGTGTGAGGTGATACATCATTGTTGAGTCCATTTTGTTGAGCAAGGGGTAGGTCTTGTCTATTACATATTTGGCTTATGGAACGGTATCTGTGCTAATTTCAAACTCTGGTTTTATGCAGCACCCCAACTCACCTTCCCCCTTAAGCAAACATAAGTTGGTTTTCTAAACTTGAGACCCTGTTCTGTTTTGTAACTCAGTTAATGTGTAGCCAAGTTCACATTCCGTGTATTAGTGATATCTTATGATGTTTTTATTCTGTGTGATTTATTTCAGTTAGAATCATCATACCTGAATCCACTCATTATGCTGCTACGGGCCTGATGATATAGATGTCATTGCTGAGTGATATTGCATTGTACGTAAGTACCACAAGTTCTTTATCCATTTTTCACTTTCTGCGATATTGAACTTGTACTGTAAACGAGGTTCTTGTAAACAGAGCCGTCCCAAACTTTGGGGTGGCTGTGTCTTTTTGATTTTCATTTCCCTAAGCTATAGGACCATAAGTGGAAGTGCCCTAGGCTCTGTTGCTTTGTTTTTTAGATGTTTCAGGAAACACCATACACTTCTCCGGAGTGTCTGTTGGCAATTTACATCCCGCCCATCAGCATAACAAGGCTCCCAGTTCTCCATGGCCTGTCCTGCCTTTCTGGATTTTACACTTTTTTCAGGTGGCCCTTTTGACCTTGTGGAAGTGAGACTTCATTGTAGTGCAGATTTCCTTTGCAAGCTTGCTTGGTTGGCCAAAAAGGGCGTATGCGTTTTTTCCTGAATATATTCAGGAAAAAACGCATACGCCCTTTTTGGCCAAGTGCATCATTGTGGACGTTCTGCCTCTTTTCCTATGCTTTAAATGCAATTCCAGTCTACCTGCTGAAATCGGTTTCCTGCAATTCTGCCCCGCTTTCAAGTCCTCTTGGCAGCCTTACTTCAGTATATTTTTGGACGATAGCTGTCATTTATAACTCTGCAGGTTTGTGAATTACAGTGCCCCTGAGCTCCTTTCTTCAACTCGCTTTCTTTTCAGCTGGCCACAACACCGCAGGATGGCTTCAGGCCCTAATCTGGTTCCGGCACGGCATGCTGAGCCTTTGGTTATTTCCTCTTCCTGGTGGGAAATGAGAGTTAAATTTGCCCGTCCAGACACCTCCAGCTAGTCTCTCATTGGTTCTCCCTATTCCTGTTCATCTTCCGCATAAATTGCAAACTGGGCCAAACAGGAGGTTAAAGGCGCTGACTCTCCAAGTGGGGAGAGTGTTAGTAAAGCGTCTGGAATGTTGCACCCGAGTACCAGGGTATGAAACCTGAGACATATTTGAACACGTCTCCCATTCACACGGTTGATCATACTCTGGGTTCCACATGCATGTTTTAGCTGAAGGAAGAATACCTTAAACCTGGAGAGTTGAGACCCGTGTAATGGGTACCATGCAATATGACTTCAAAGGGTCTTCATTTGCTCACCGAACCTCTCCAATCCTAAAACTGCTGCGTTTATGCCCCTGTACACACGCTTGATTCTCTTTTGGAGACATAGCAATCCATAGGTTTTAAGATACTTACTAGTCAGGTACATTCTTAGGCGTTTAATATGGGGTGTTGAGTCCATTTCGTTGAGCAAGGAGTAGCACTTGTCTATTCCATATTTGGCTTAAGGAACTTTATCTGTGCTCATTTCAATCTCTGGTTTCATGCAGCACCCCAACTCACCTTTACCCTTAAGCAAGCATAAGTTGGGTTTCTAAATTTGAGACCCTGTTCTGTTCTGTAATTCAGTTCCTGTGTAGCCAAGTTTACATTCTGTGTATTACTGATATCTTATGATGTTTCTTTTTCTGTGTGACTTATTTCAGTTAGAATCATCATACCTGAATCCACTCATTGTGCTGCTAAGGACCTGATGACATAGATTTCATTGCTGAGTGATATTGCTTTGTAAGTAAATACCACAACTTCTTTATCCATTTTTCACTTTCTGCGATGTTGAACTTGTACTGTAAAGGAGGTTTTTGTAAACAGAGGTGTCCCAAACTTTGGGGTGGCTGTGTCTTTTTGATTTTAATTTCCCTGAGCTATAGGACCATAAGTGGAAGTGCCCTAGGCTCTGTTGCTTTGTTTTTTAGATGTTTCCGGAAACACCATACACTTCTCCCGAGTGTCTGTTGGCAATTTACATCCCGCCCATCAGCATAACAAGGCTCCCAGTTCTCCATGGCCTGTCCTGCCTTTCTGGATTTTACACTTTTTTCAGATGGCCCTTTTGACCGGGGGGAAGTGAGACTTCATTGTAGTGCAGATTTCCTTTGCAAGCTTGCTTGGTTGGCCAAAAAGGGCGTATGCGTTTTTTCCTGAATATATTCAGGAAAAAACGCATACACCCTTTTTGGCCAAGTGCATCATTGTGGACGTTCTGCCTCTTTTCCTATGCTTTCTATGCAATTCCAGTCTACCTCCTGAAATCGGTTTCCTGCAATTCTGCCCCGCTTTCAAGTCCTCTTGGCAGCCTTACTTCAGTATATTTTTGGACGATAGCTGTCATTTATAACTCTGCAGGTTTGTGAATTACAGTGCCCCTGAGCTCCTTTCTTCAACTCACTTTCTTTTGAGCTGGCCGCAACACCGCAGGATGGCTTCAGGCCCTAATCTGGTTCCGGCACGGCACGCTGAGCCTTTGGTTATTTCCACTTCCTGGTGGGAAATGAGAGTGAAATTTGCCCGTCCAGACACCTCCAGCTAGTCTCTCATTGGTTCTCCCTATTCCTGTTCATCTTCCGCAGAAATTGCAAACTGGGCCAAACAGGAGGTTAAAGGCGCTGACTCTCCAAGTGAGGAGAGTGTTAGTAAAGCGTCTGGAATGTTGCACCCTAGTACCAGGGGAGGAAAACTGAGACATATTTGAACACGTCTCCCGTTCACACGGTTGATCATACTCTGGGTTCCACATGCATGTTTTAGCTGAAGGAAGAATACCTTAAACCTGGGGAGTTGAGACCCCTGGAATGGGTACCATGCAATATGACTTCAAAGGGTCTTCATTTGCTCACCGAACCTCTCCAATCCTATCACTGCTGCGTTTGTGCCCCTCTACACACGCTTGATTCACTTTTGGAGACATAGCATTCCATAGGTTTTAAGATACTTACTAGTCAGGTACATTCTTAGGCGTTTAATATGCGGTGTTGAGTCCATTTCGTTGAGCAAGGAGTAGCTCTTGTCTATTCCATATTTGGCTTAAGGAACTTTATCTGTGCTCATTTCAATCTCTGGTTTTATGCAGCACCCCAACTCTCCTTTACCCTTAAGCAAGCATAAGTTGGTTTTCTAAATTTGAGACCCTGTTCTGTTCTGTAATTCAGTTCCTGTGTAACCAAGTTTACATTCCGTGTATTAGTGATATCTTATGATGTTTCTTTTTCTGTGTGACTTATTTCAGTTAGAATCATCGTACCTGAATCCACTCATTGTGCTGCTAAGGGCCTGATGACATAGATTTCATTGCTGAGTGATATTGCTTTGTAAGTAAATACCACAACTTCTTTATTCATTTTTCACTTTCTGCGATGTTGAACTTGTACTGTAAACGAGGTTCTTGTAAACAGAGGCGTCCCAAACTTTGGGGTGGCTGCGTCTTTTTGATTTTACTTCCCTAAGCTATAGGTCCATAAGTGGAAGTGCCCTAGGCTCTGTTGCTTTGTTTTATAGATGTTTCAGGAAACACCATACACTTCTCCTGAGTGTCTGTTGGCAATTTACATCCCGCCCATCAGCATAACAAGGCTCCCAGTTCTCCATGGCCTGTCCTGCCTTTCTGGATTTTATACTTTTTTTCAGATGGCCCTTTTGACCGCGTGGAAGTGAGACTTCATTGTAGTGCAGATTTCCTTTGCAAGCTTGATTGGTTGGCCAAAAAGGGCGTATGCGTTTTTTCCTGAATATATTCAGGAAAAAACGCATACGCCCTTTTTGGCCAAGTGCATCATTGTGGACGTTCTGCCTCTTTTCCTATGCTTTCAATGCAATTCCAGTCTACCTCCTGAAATCGGTTTTCTGCAATTCTGCCCTGCTTTCAAGTCCTCTTGGCAGCCTTACTTCAGTATATTTTTGGATAAAAGCTGTCATTTATAACTCTGCAGGTTTGTGAATTACAGTGCCCCTGAGCTCCTTTCTTCAACTCGCTTTCTTTTGGGCTGGCCGCAACACCGCAGGATGGCTTCAGGCCCTAATCTGCTTTCGGCACGGCACACTGAGCCTTTGGTTATTTCCTCTTCCTGGTGGGAATTGAGAGTTAAATTTGCCCGTCCAGACACCTCCAGCTAGTCTCTCATTGGTTCTCGCTATTCCTGTTCATCTTCCGCAGAAATTGCAAACTGGGCCAAACAGGAGGTTAAAGGGACTGACTCTCCAAGTCGGGAGAGTGTTAGTAAAGCGTCTGGAATGTTGCACCCGAGTACCTGGGTACGAAAACTGAGACATATTTGAACACGTCTCCTGATCACATGGTTGATCATACTCTAGGTTCCACATGCATGTTTTAGCTGAAGGAAGAATACCTTAAACCTGGAGAGTTGAGACCTGTGGAATGGGTACGATGCAGTATGACTTCAAAGGGTCTTCATTTGCTCACAAAGCTCTCCAGTCCTATCACTGTTGCATTTATGCCGCTGTACACACGCTTGATTCTCTTTTGGAGACATAGTAATCCATAGGTTTTAAGATACTTAATAGTCAGGTACATTCTTAGGCGTTTAATATCGGGTGTTGAGTCCATTTCGTTGAACAAGGAGTAGCTATTGTCTGTTCCATATTTAGCGTAAGGAACTTTATCTGTGCTCATTTCAATCTCTGGTTTTATGCAGCACCCCAACTCACCTTTCCCCTTAAGCAAGCATAAGTTGCTTTTCTAAATTTGAGACCCTGTTCTGTTCTGTAATTCAGTTCCTGTGTAGCCAAGTTTACATTCCGTGTATTACTGATATCTTATGATGTTTCTTTTTCTGTGTGACTTATTTCAGTTAGAATCATCATACCTGAATCCACTCATTGTGCTGCTAAGGGCCTGATGACATAGATTTCATTGCTGAGTGATATTGCTTTGTAAGTAAATACCACAACTTCTTTATCCATTTTTCACTTTCTGCGATGTTGAACTTGTACTGTAAACGACGTTCTTGTAAACAGAGGCGTCCCAAACTTTGGGGTGGCTGTGTCTTTTTGATTTTAATTTCCCTAAGCTATAGGGCCATAAGTGGAAGTGCCCTACGCTCTGTTGCTTTGTTTTTTAGATGTTTCAGGAAACACCATACACTTCTCCCGAGTGTCTGTTGGCAATTTACATCACGCCCATCAGCATAACAAGGCTCCCAGTTCTCCATGGCCTGTCCTGCCTTTCTGGATTTTACACTTTTTTCAGATGGCCCTTTTGACCAGGGAGAAGTGAGACTTCATTGTAGTGCACATTTCCTTTGCAAGCTTGCTTGGTTTGCCAAAAAGGGCGTATGCGTTTTTTCCTGAATATATTCAGGAAAAAACGCATACGCCCTTTTTGGCCAAGTACATCATTGTGGACGTTCTGCCTGTTTTCCTATGCTTTCAATGCAATTCCAGTCTACCTCCTGAAATCGGTTTCCTGCAATTCTGCCCCGCATTCAAGTCCTCTTGGCAGCCTTACTTCAGTATATTTTTGGATGATAGCAGTCATTTATAACTCTGCAGGTTTGTGAATTACAGTGCCCCTGAGCTCCTTTCTACAACTCGCTTTCTTGTGACCTGGCCGCAACACCGCAGGATGGCTTCAGGCCCTAATCTGGTTCCGGCACGGCACGCTGAGCCTTTGGTTATTTCCTCTTCCTGGTGGGAAATGAGAGTTAAATTTGCCCGTCCAGACACCTCCAGCTAGTCTCTCATTGGTTCTCCCTATTCCTGTTCATCTTCCGCAGAAATTGCAAACTGGGCCAAACAAGAGGTTAAAGGGACTGACTCTCCAAGTCGGGAGAGTGTTAGTAAAGCGTCTGGAATGTTGCACCCGAGTACCAGGGTACGAAAACTGAGACATATTTGAACACGTCTCCCAATCACATGCTTGATCATACTCTAGGTTCCACATGCATGTTTTAGCTGAAGGAAGAATACCTTAAACCTGGAGAGTTGAGACCCGTGGAATGGTACCATGCAATATGACTTCAAAGGGTCTTCATTTGCTCACCGAACCTCTCCAATCCTATCACTGCTGCGTTTATGCCCCTGTACACAGGCTTGATTCTCTTTCGGAGACATAGCAATCCATAGGTCTTAAGATACTTACTAGTCAGGTACATTCTTAGGCGTTTAATATGGGGTGTTGAGTCCATTTCGTTGAGCAAGGAGTAGCTCTTGTCTATTCCATATTTGGCTTAAGGAACTTTATCTGTGCTCATTTCAATCTCTGGTTTTATGCAGCACCCCAACTCACCTTTACCCTTAAGCAAACATAAGTTGGTTTTCTAAATTTGAGACCCTGTTTTGTTCTGTATTTCAGTTCCTGTGTAGCCAAGTTTATATTCCGTGTATTACTGATATCTTATGATGTTTCTTTTTCTGTGTGACTTATTTCAGTTAGAATCATCATACCTGAATCCACTCATTGTGCTGCTAAGGGCCTGATGACATAGATTTCATTGCTGAGTGATATTGCTTTGTAAGTAAATACCACAACTTCTTTATCCATTTTTCACTTTCTGCGATGTTGAACTTGTACTGTAAACGAGGTTCTTGTAAACAGAGGCGTCCCAAACTTTGGGGTGGCTGTGTCTTTTTGATTTTAATTTCCCTAATCTATAGGACCATAAGTGGAAGTGCCCTAGGTTCTGTTGCTTTGTTTTTTAGATGTTTCAGGAAACACCATACACTTCTCCCGAGTGGTTGTTGGCAATTTACATCCCGCACATCAGCATAACAAGGCTCCCAGTTCTCCATGGCCTGTCCTGCCTTTCTGGATTTTACACTTTTTTCAGATGGCCCTTTTGACTGGGGGGAAGTGAGACTTCATTGTAGTGCAGATTTCCTTTGCAAGCTTGCTTGGTTGGCCAAAAAGGGCGTATGCGTTTTTTCCTGAATATATTCAGGAAAAAACGTATACGCCCTTTTTGGCCAAGTGCATCATTGTGGACGTTCTGCCTCTTTTCCTATGCTTTCAATGCAATTCCAGTCTACCTCCTGAAATCGGTTTCCTGCAATTCTGCCCCGCTTTCAAGTCCTCTTGGCAGCCTTACTTCAGTATATTTTTGGACCATAGCTGTCATTTATAACTCTGCAGGTTTGTGAATTGCAGTGCCCCTGTGCTCCTTTCTTCAACTCGCTTTCTTTTGAGCTGGCCGCAACACCGCAGGATGGCTTCATGCCCTAATCTGGTTCCGGCACGGCACGCTGAGCCTTTGGTTATTTCCTCTTCCTGGTGGGAAATGAGAGTTAAATTTGCCTGTCCCGACACCTCCAGCTAGTCTCTCATTGGTTCTCCCTATTCCTGTTCATCTTCCGCAGAAATTGCAAACTGGGCCAAACAGGAGGTTAAAGGCGCTGACTCTCCAAGTGAGGAGAGTGTTAGTAAAGCGTCTGGAATGTTGCACCCGAGTACCAGGGGAGGAAAACTGAGACATATTTGAACACGTCTCCCGTTCACACAGTTGATCATACTCCGGGTTCCACATGCATGTTTTAGCTGAAGGAAGAATACCTTAAACCTTGAGAGTTGAGACCCGTGGAATGGCTACCATGCAATATGACTTCAAAGGGTCTTCATTTGCTCACGGAACCTCTCCAATCCTATCACTGCTGCGTTTCTGCCCCTGTACACACGCTTGATTCTCTTTTGGAGACATAGCATTCCATAGCTTTTAAGATACTTACTAGTCAGGTACATTCTTAGGCGTTTAATATGGGGTGTTGAGTCCATTTCGTTGAGCAAGGAGTAGCTCTTGTCTATTCCATGTTTGGCTTAAGGAACTTTATCTGTGCTCATTTCAATCTCTGGTTTTATGCAGCACCCCAACTCACCTTTCCCCTTAAGCAAGCATAAGTTGGTTTTTTAAATTTGAGACCCTGTTCTGTTCTGTAATTCAGTTCCTGTGTAGCCAAGTTTACATTCCGTGTATTACAGATATCTTATGATGTTTCTTTTTCTGTGTGACTTATTTCAGTTAGAATCATCATACCTGAATCCACTCATTGTGCTGCTAAGGGCCTGATGACACAGATTTCATTGCTGAGTGATATTGCTTTGTAAGTAAATACCACAACTTCTTTATCCATTTTTCACTTTCTGCGATGTTGAACTTGTACGGTAAACGAGGTTCTTGTAAACAGAGGCGTCCCAAACTTTGGGGTGGCTGTGTCTTTTTGATTTTAATTTCCCTAAGCTATAGGTCCATAAGTGGAAGTGCCCTAGGCTCTGTTGCTTTGTTTTTTAGATGTTTCAGGAAACACCATACACTTCTCCCGAGTGTCTGTTGGCAATTTACATCCCGCCCATCAGCATAACAAGGCTCCCAGTTCTCCATGGCCTGTCCTGCCTTTCTGGATTTTACACTTTTTTCAGATTGCCCTTTTGACCGGGGGGAAGTGAGACTTCATTGTAGTGCAGATTTCCTTTGCAAGCTTGCTTGGTTGGCCAAAAAGGGCGTATGCGTTTTTTCCTGAATATATTCAGGAAAAAACGCATACGCCCTTTTTGGCCAAGTGCATCATTGTGGACGTTCTGCCTCTTTTCCTATGCTTTCAATGCAATTCCAGTCTACCTCCTGAAATCGGTTTCCTGCAATTCTGCCCCGCTTTCAAGTCCTCTTGGCAGCCTTACTTCAGTATATTTTTGGACGATAGCTGTCATTTATAACTCTGCAGGTTTGTGAATTACAGTGCCCTTGAGCTCCTTTCTTCAACTCGCTTTCTTGTGAGCTGGCCGCAACACCGCAGGATGGCTTCAGGCCCTAATCTGGTTCCGGCACGGCATGCTGAGCCTTTGGTTAATTCCTCTTCCTGGTGGGAAATGAGAGTTAAATTTGCCCGTCCAGACACCTCCAGCTAGTCTCTCATTGGTTCTCCCTATTCCTGTTCATCTTCCGCAGAAATTGCAAACTGGGCCAAACAGGAGGTTAAAGGCGCTGACTCTCCAAGTGAGGAGAGTGTTAGTAAAGCGTCTGGAATGTTGCACCCGAGTACCAGGGGAGGAAAACTGAGACATATTTGAACACGTCTCCCGATCACACGGTTGATCATACTCTGGGTTCCACATGCATGTTTTAGCTGAAGGAAGAATACCTTAAACCTGGAGAGTTGAGACCCGTGGAATGGGTACCATGCAATATGACTTCAAAGGGTCTTCATTTGCTCACCGAACCTCTCCAATCCTATCACTGCTCCGTTTATGCCCCTGTACACACGCTGGATTCTCTTTCGGAGACATAGCAATCCATAGGTTTTAAGATACTTACTAGTCAGGTACATTCTTAGGCGTTTAATATGGGGTGTTGAGTCCATTTCGTGGAGCAAGGAGTAGCTCTTGTCTATTCCATATTTGGCTTAAGGAACTTTATCTGTGCTCATTTCAATCTCTGGTTTTATGCAGCACCCCAACTCACCTTTCTCCTTAAGCAAGCATAAGTTGGTTTTCTAAATTTGAGACCCTGTTCTGTTTTGGAATTCAGTTCCTGTGTAGCCAAGTTTACATTCCGTGTATTAGTGATATCTTATGATGTTTCTTTTTCTGTGTGACTTATTTCAGTTAGAATCATCGTACCTGAATCCACTCATTATGCTGCTATGGGCCTGATGACATAGATTTCATTGCTGAGTGATACTGCATTGTACGTAAGTACCACAAGTTCTTTATCCATTTTTCACTTTCTGTGATGTTGAACTTGTACGGTAAATGAGGTTCTTGTAAACAGAGGCGTCCCAAACTTTGGGGTGGCTGTGTCTTTTTGATTTTAATTTCCCTGAGCTATAGGACCATAAGTGGAAGTGCCCTAGGCTCTGTTGCTTTGTTTTTTAGATGTTTCAGGAAACACCATACACTTCTCCCAAGTGTCTGTTGGCAATTTACATCCCGCCCATCAGTACAACAAGGCTCCCAGTTCTCCATGGCCTGTCCTGCATTTCTGGATTTTACACATTTTTCAGATGGCCCTTTTGACCGGGGGGAAGTGAGACTTCATTGTAGTGCAGATTTCCTTTGCAAGCTTGCTTGGTTGGCCAAAAAGGGCGTATGCGTTTTTTCCTGAATATATTCAGGAAAAAACGCATACGCCCTTTTTGGCCAAGTGCATCATTGTGGACGTTCTGCCTGTTTTCCTATGCTTTCAATGCAATTCCAGTCTACCTCCTGAAATCGGTTTCCTGCAATTCTGCCCCGCTTTCAAGTCCTCTTGGCAGCCTTACTTCAGTCTATTTATGGACGATAGCTGTCATTTATAACTCTGCAGGTTTGTGAATTATAGTGCCCCGAGCTCCTTTCTTCAACTCGCTTTCTTTTGAGCTGGCCGCAACACCGCAGGATGGCTTCAGGCCCTAATCTGGTTCCGGCACGGCACGCTGAGCCTTTGGTTATTTCCTCTTCCTGGTGGGAAATGAGAGTTAAATATGCCCGTCCAGACACCTCCAGCTAGTCTCTCATTGGTTCTCCCTATTCCTGTTCATCTTCCGCAGAAATTGCAAACTGGGCCAAACAGGAGGTTAAAGGCGCTGACTCTCCAAGTGGGGAGAGTGTTACTAAAGCGTCTGGAATGTTGCACCAGAGTACCAGGGGAGGAAAAGTGAGACATATTTGAACACGTATCCCGTTCACACGGTTGATCATACTCTGGGTTCCACATGCATGTTTTAGCTGAAGGAAGAATACCTTAAACCTGGAGAGTTGAGACCCGTGGAATGGGTACCATGCAATATGACTTCAAAGGGTCTTCATTTGCTCACCGAACCTCTCCAATCCTATCACTGCTGCCTTTATGTCCCTGTACACACGCTTGATTCTCTTTTGGAGACATAGCAATCCGTAGGTTTTAAGATACTTACAAGTCAGGTACATTCTTAGGCGTTTAATATGGGGTGTTGAGTCCATTTCGTTGAGCAGGGAGTAGCTCTGGTCTATTCCATATTTGGCTTAAGGAACTTTATCTGTGCTCATTTCAATCTCTGGTTTAATGCAGCACCCCAACTCACCTTTACCCTTAAGCTAGCATAAGTTGGTTTTCTAAATTTGAGACCCTGTTCTGTTCTGTAATTCAGTTCCTGTGTAGCCAAGTTTACATTCCGTGTATTACTGATATCTTATGATGTTTCTTTTTCTGTGTGACTTATTTCAGTTAGAATCATCGTACCTGAATCCACTCATTGTGCTGCTAAGGGCCTGATGACATAGATTTCATTGCTGAGTGATATTGCTTTGTAAGTAAATACCACAACTTCTTTATCCATTTTTCACTTTCTGCGATGTTGAACTTGTACTGTAAACGAGGTTCTTGTAAACAGAGGCGTCCCAAACTTTGGGGTGGCTGTGTCTTTTTGATTTTAATTTCCCTAAGCTATAGGGCCATAAGTGGAAGTGCCCTAGGCTCTGTTGCTTTGTTTTTTAGATGTTTCAGGAAACACCATACACTTCTCCCGAGTGTCTGTTGGCAATTTACATCCCGCCCATCAGCATAACAAGGCTCCAAGTTCTCCATGGCCTGTCCTGCCTTTCTGGATTTTACACTTTTTTCAGATGGCCCTTTTGACCGGGTGGAAGTGAGACTACATTGTAGTGAAGATTTCCTTTGCAAGTTTGCTTGGTTGGGCAAAAAGCGCGTATGTGTTTTTTCCTGAATATATTCAGGAAAAAACGCATACGCCCTTTTTGGCCAAGTGCATCATTGTGGACGTTCTGCCTCTTTTCCTATGCTTTCAATGCAATTCCAGTCTACCTCCTGAAATCGGTTTCCTGCAATTCTGCCCCGCTTTCAAGTCCTCTTGGCAGCCTTACTTCAGTATATTTTTGGACGATAGCTGTCATTTATAACTCTGCAGGTTTGTGAATTACAGTGCCCCTGAGCTCCTTTCTTCCACTCGCTTTCTTGTGACCTGGCCGCAACACCGCAGGATGGCTTCAGGCCCTAATCTGGTTCCGGCACGGCACGCTGAGCCTTTGGTTAATTCCTCTTCCTGTTGGGAAATGAGAGTTAAATTTGCCCATCCAGACACCTCCAGCTAGTCTCTCATTGGTTCTCCCTATTCCTGTTCATCTTCCGCAGAAATTGCAAACTGGGCCAAACAGGAGGTTAAAGGCGCTGACTCTCCAAGTGGGGAGAGTGTTAGTAAAGCGTCTGGAATGTTGCACCCGAGTACCAGGGGAGGAAAACTGAGACATATTTGAACACGTTTCCCGTTCACACGGTTGATCATACTCTGGGTTCCACATGCATGTTTTAGCTGAAGGAAGAATACCTTAAACCTGGAGAGTTGAGACCCGTGGAATGGGTACCATGCAATATGACTTCAAAGGGTCTTCATTTGCTCACCGAACCTCTCCAATCCTATCACTGCTGCATTTGTGCCCCTGTACACAACTTGATTCTCTTTTGGAGACATAGCAATCCATAGGTTTTAAGATAATTACTAGTCAGGTACATTCTTAGGCGTTTAATATGGGGTGTTGAGTCCATTTCGTTGAACAAGGAGTAGCTCTTGTCTATTCCATATTTGGCTTAAGGAACTTTATCTGTGCTCATTTCAATCTCTGGTTTTATGCAGCACCCCAACTCACCTTTACCCTTAAGCAAACATAAGTTGGTTTTCTAAATTTGAGACCCTGTTTTGTTCTGTATTTCAGTTCCTGTGTAGCCAAGTTTATATTCCGTGTATTACTGATACCTTATGATGTTTCTTTTTCTGTGTGACTTATTTCAGTTAGAATCATCGTACCTGAATCCACTCATTGTGCTGTTAATGGCCTGATGACATAGATTTCATTGCTGAGTGATATTGCTTTGTAAGTAAATACCACAACTTCTTTATCCATTTTTCACTTTCTGCGATGTTGAACTTGTACTGTAAACGACGTTCTTGTAAACAGAGGTGTCCCAAACTTTGGGGTGGCTGTGTCTTTTTGATTTTAATTTCCCTAAGCTCTAGGACCATAAGCGGAAGTGCCCTAGGCTCTGTTGCTTTGTTTTTTAGATGTTTCAGGAAACACCATACACTTCTCCTGAGT
Organism: Stenella coeruleoalba; assembly: GCF_951394435.1. NCBI lineage: Eukaryota > Metazoa > Chordata > Mammalia > Artiodactyla > Delphinidae > Stenella > Stenella coeruleoalba. Next base: position 644,537 of record NW_027645992.1, on the reverse strand, counting down.
GTCTGTTGGCAATTTACATCCCGCCCATCAGCATAACAAGGCTCCCAGTTCTCCATGGCCTGTCCTGCCTTTCTGGATTTTACACTTTTTTCAGATGGCCCTTTTGACTGGGGAGAAGTGAGACTTCATTGTAGTGCAGATTTCCTTTGCAAGCTTGCTTGGTTGGCCAAAAAGTGCGTATGCGTTTTTTCCTGAATATATTCATTGTGGACGTTCTGCCTCTTTTCCTATGCTTTCAATGCAATTCCAGTCTACCTCCTGAAATCGGTTTCCTACAATTCTGCCGCGCTTTCAAGTCCTCTTGGCAGCCTTACTTCAGTATATTTTTGGACGATAGCTGTCATTTATAACTCTGCAGGTTTGTGAATTACAGTGCCCCTGAGCTCCTTTCTTCAACTCGCTTTCTTTTGAGCTGGCCGGAACACCGCAAGATGGCTTCAGGCCCTAATATGGTTCCGGCACGGCACGCTGAGCCTTTGGTTAATTCCTCTTCCTGGTGGGAAATGAGAGTTAAATTTGCCCGTCCAGACACCTCCAGCTAGTCTCTCATTGGTTCTCGCTATTCCTGTTCATCTTCCGCAGAAATTGCAAACTGGGCCAAACAGGAGGTTAAAGGGACTGACTCTCCAACTGGGGAGAGTGTTAGTAAAGCGTCTGGAATGTTGCACCCGAGTACCAGCGTACGAAAACTGAGACATATTTGAACACGTCTCCCGATCACATGGTTGATCATATTCTAGGTTCCACATGCATGTTTTAGCTGAAGGAAGAATACCTTAAACCTGGGTAGTTGAAACCCGTGGAATGGGTACCATGCAATATGACTTCAAAGGGTCTTCATTTGCTCACCGAACCTCTCCAATCCTATCACTGCTGCGTTTATGCCTCTGTACACACGCTTGATTCTCTTTCGGAGACATAGCAATCCATAGGTTTTAAGATACTTACTAGTCAGGTACATTTTTAGGCGTTTTATATGGGGTGTTGAGTCCATTTCGTTGAGCAAGGAGTAGCTCTTTTCTATTCCATATTTGGCTTAAGGAACTTTATCTGTGCTCATTTCAATCTCTGGTTTTATGCAGCACCCCAACTCACCTTTCCCCTTAAGGAAGCATAAGTTGGTTTTCTAAATTTGAGACCCTGTTCTGTTCTGTAATTCATTTCCTGTGTAGCCAAGTTTACATTCCGTGTATTAATGATATCGTATGATGTTTCTTTTCTGTGTGACTTATTTCAGTTAGAATCATCATACCTGAATCCACTCATTGTGCTCCTAAGGGCCTGATGACATAGATTTCATTGCTGAGTGATATTGCTTTGTAAGTAAATACCACAACTTCTTTATCCATTTTTCACTTTCTGCGATGTTGAACTTGTACTGTAAACGAGGTTCTTGTATACAGAGCCATTCCATACTTTGGGGTGGCTGTGTCTTTTTGATTTTCATTTCCCTAAGCTATAGGACCATAAGTGGAAGTGCTCTAGGCTCTGTTGCTTTGTTTTTTAGATGTTTCAGGAAACACCATACACTTCTCCGGAGTGTCTGTTGGCAATTTACATCCCGCCCATCAGCATAACAAGGCTCCCAGTTCTCCATGGCCTGTCCTGCCTTTCTGGATTTTACACTTTTATCAGATGGCCCTTTTGACCGGGGGGAAGTGAGACTTCATTGTAGTGCAGATTTCCTTTGCAAGCTTGCTTGGTTGGCCAAAAAGGGCGTATGTGTTTTTTCCTGAATATATTCAGGAAAAAAACGCAGACGCCCTTTTTGGCCAAGTGCATCATTGTGGACGTTCTGCCTCTTTTCCTATGCTTTCAATGCAATTCCAGTCTACCTCCTGAAATCGGTTTCCTGCAATTCTGCCCCGCTTTCAAGTCCTCTTGGCAGCCTTACTTCAGTATATTTTTGGATGATAGCTGTCATTTATAACTCTGCAGGTTTGTGAATTACAGTGTCCCAGAGCTCCTTTCTTCAACTCGCTTTCTTGTGAGCTGGCCGCAACACCGCAGGATGGCTTCAGGCCCTAATCTGGTTCCGGCACGGCACGCTGAAACTTTGGTTATTTCCTCTTCCTAGTGGGAATTGAGAGTTAAATTTGCCCGTCCAGACACCTCCAGCTAGTCTCTCATTGGTTCTCCCTATTCCTGTTCATCTTCCGCAGAAATTGCAAACTGGGCCAAACAGGAGGTTAAAGGCGCTGACACTCCAAGTGGGGAGAGTGTTAATAAAGCATCTTGAATGTTGCATCCGAGTACCAGGGGAGGAAAACTGAGACATATTTGAACACGTCTTCCGTTCACACGGTTGATCATACTCTGGGTTCCACATGCATGTTTTAGCTGAAGGAAGAATACCTTAAACCTGGGTAGTTGAAACCCGTGGAATGGGTACCATGCAATATGACTTCAAAGGGTCTTCATTTGCTCACCGAACCTCTCCAATCCTATCACTGCTGCGTTTATGCCCCTCTACACACGCTTGATTCACTTTTGGAGAAATAGCAATCCGTAGGTTTTAAGATACTTACTAGTCAGGTACATTCTTTGGCTTCTAATATGCGGTGTTGAGTCCATTTCGTTGAGCAAGGAGTAGCTCTTGTCTATTCCATATTTGGCTTAAGGAACTTTATCTGTGCTCATTTCAATCTTTGGTTTTATGCAGCACCCCAACTCTCTTTTACCCTTAAGGAAGCAAAAGTTGGTTTTCTAAATTTGAGACCCTGTTCTGTTCTGTAATTCAGTTCCTCTGTAGCCAAGTTTACATTCCGTGTATTACTGATATCTTATGATGTTTCTTTTTCTGTGTGACTTATTTCAGTTAGAATCATCATACCTGAATCCACTCATTGTGCGGCTAAGGTCCTGATGACATAGATTTCATTGCTGAGTGATATTGCTTTGTAAGTAAATACCACAACTTCTTTATCCATTTTTCACTTTCTGCGATGTTGAACTTGTACTGTAAACGAGGTTCTTGTAAACAGAGCCGTTCCAAACTTTGGGGTGGCTGTGTCTTTTTGATTTTAATTTCCCTAAGCTATAGGACCATAAGTGGAAGTGCCCTAGGCTCTGTTGCTTATTTTTCTAGATGTTTCAGGAAACACCATACACTTCTCCCGAGTGTCTGTTGGCAATTTACCTCCCGCCCATCAGCATAACAAGGCTCCCAGATCTCCATGGCCTGTCCTGCCTTTCTGGATTTTACACTTTTGTCAGATGGCCCTTTTGACCGGGGGGAAGTGAGACTTCATTGTAGTGCAGATTTCCTTTGCAAGCTTGCTTGGTTGGCCAGAAAGGGCGTATGCGTTTTTTCCTGAATATATTCAGAAAAAAACGCATACGCCCTTTTTGGCCAAGTGCATCATTGTGGACGTTCTGCCTCTTTTCCTATGCTTTCAATGCAATTCCAGTCTACCTCCTGAAATCGGTTTCCTGCAATTCTGCCCCGCTTTCAAGTCCTCTTGGCAGCCTTACTTCAGTATATTTTTGGACGATAGCTGTCATTTATAACTCTGCAGGTTTGTGAATTACAGTGCCCCTGAGCTCCTTTCTTCAACTCACTTTCTTTTGAGCTGGCCGCAACACCGCAGGATGGCTTCAGGCCCTAATCTGGTTCCGGCACGGCACGCTGAGCCTTTGGTTATTTCCTCTTCCTGGTGGGAAATGAGAGTGAAATTTGCCCGTCCAGACACCTCCAGCTAGTCTCTCATTGGTTCTCCCTATTCCTGTTCATCTTCCGCAGAAATTGCAAACTGGGCCAAACAGGAGGTTAAAGGCGCTGACTCTCCAAGTGAGGAGAGTGTTAGTAAAGCGTCTGGAATGTTGCACCCGAGTACCAGGGGAGGAAAACTGAGACATATTTGAACACGTCTCCCGTTCACACGGTTGATCATACTCTGGGTTCCACATGCATGTTTTAGCTGAAGGAAGAATACCTTAAACCTGGGGAGTTGAGACCCCTGGAATGGGTACCATGCAATATGACTTCAAAGGGTCTTCATTTGCTCACCGAACCTCTCCAATCCTATCACTGCTGCGTTTGTGCCCCTCTACACACGCTTGATTCACTTTTGGAGACATAGCATTCCATAGGTTTTCAGATACTTACTAGTCAGGTACATTCTTAGGCGTTTAATATGCGGTGTTGAGTCCATTTCGTTGAGCAAGGAGTAGCTCTTGTCTATTCCATATTTGGCTTAAGGAACTTTATCTGTGCTCATTTCAATCTCTGGTTTTATGCAGCACCCCAACTCTCCTTTACCCTTAAGCAAGCATAAGTTGGTTTTCTAAATTTGAGACCCTGTTCTGTTCTGTAATTCAGTTCCTGTGTAGCCAAGTTTACATTCCGTGTATTAGTGATATCTTATGATGTTTCTTTTTCTGTGTGACTTATTTCAGTTAGAATCATCGTACCTGAATCCACTCATTGTGCTGCTAAGGGCCTGATGACATAGATTTCATTGCTGAGTGATATTGCTTTGTAAGTAAATACCACAACTTCTTTATTCATTTTTCACTTTCTGCGATGTTGAACTTGTACTGTAAACGAGGTTCTTGTAAACAGAGGCGTCCCAAACTTTGGGGTGGCTGCGTCTTTTTGATTTTACTTCCCTAAGCTATAGGTCCATAAGTGGAAGTGCCCTAGGCTCTGTTGCTTTGTTTTATAGATGTTTCAGGAAACACCATACACTTCTCCAGAGTGTCTGTTGGCAATTTACATCCCGCCCATCAGCATAACAAGGCTCCCAGTTCTCCATGGCCTGTCCTGCCTTTCTGGATTTTATACTTTTTTTCAGATGGCCCTTTTGACCGCGTGGAAGTGAGACTTCATTGTAGTGCAGATTTCCTTTGCAAGCTTGATTGGTTGGCCAAAAAGGGCGTATGCGTTTTTTCCTGAATATATTCAGGAAAAAACGCATACGCCCTTTTTGGCCAAGTGCATCATTGTGGACGTTCTGCCTCTTTTCCTATGCTTTCAATGCAATTCCAGTCTACCTCCTGAAATCGGTTTTCTGCAATTCTGCCCCGCTTTCAAGTCCTCTTGGCAGCCTTACTTCAGTATATTTTTGGATAAAAGCTGTCATTTATAACTCTGCAGGTTTGTGAATTACAGTGCCCCTGAGCTCCTTTCTTCAACTCGCTTTCTTTTGGGCTGGCCGCAACACCGCAGGATGGCTTCAGGCCCTAATCTGCTTTCGGCACGGCACACTGAGCCTTTGGTTATTTCCTCTTCCTGGTGGGAATTGAGAGTTAAATTTGCCCGTCCAGACACCTCCAGCTAGTCTCTCATTGGTTCTCGCTATTCCTGTTCATCTTCCGCAGAAATTGCAAACTGGGCCAAACAGGAGGTTAAAGGGACTGACTCTCCAAGTCGGGAGAGTGTTAGTAAAGCGTCTGGAATGTTGCAACCGAGTACCTGGGTACGAAAACTGAGACATATTTGAACACGTCTCCTGATCACATGGTTGATCATACTCTAGGTTCCACATGCATGTTTTAGCTGAAGGAAGAATACCTTAAACCTGGAGAGTTGAGACCCGTGGAATGGGTACGATGCAGTATGACTTCAAAGGGTCTTCATTTGCTCACAAAGCTCTCCAGTCCTATCACTGTTGCATTTATGCCGCTGTACACACGCTTGATTCTCTTTTGGAGACATAGTAATCCATAGGTTTTAAGATACTTAATAGTCAGGTACATTCTTAGGCGTTTAATATCGGGTGTTGAGTCCATTTCGTTGAACAAGGAGTAGCTATTGTCTGTTCCATATTTAGCGTAAGGAACTTTATCTGTGCTCATTTCAATCTCTGGTTTTATGCAGCACCCCAACTCACCTTTCCCCTTAAGCAAGCATAAGTTGCTTTTCTAAATTTGAGACCCTGTTCTGTTCTGTAATTCAGTTCCTGTGTAGCCAAGTTTACATTCCGTGTATTACTGATATCTTATGATGTTTCTTTTTCTGTGTGACTTATTTCAGTTAGAATCATCATACCTGAATCCACTCATTGTGCTGCTAAGGGCCTGATGACATAGATTTCATTGCTGAGTGATATTGCTTTGTAAGTAAATACCCCAACTTCTTTATCCATTTTTCACTTTCTGCGATGTTGAACTTGTACTGTAAACGACGTTCTTGTAAACAGAGGCGTCCCAAACTTTGGGGTGGCTGTGTCTTTTTGATTTTAATTTCCCTAAGCTATAGGGCCATAAGTGGAAGTGCCCTACGCTCTGTTGCTTTGTTTTTTAGATGTTTCAGGAAACACCATACACTTCTCCCGAGTGTCTGTTGGCAATTTACATCACGCCCATCAGCATAACAAGGCTCCCAGTTCTCCATGGCCTGTCCTGCCTTTCTGGATTTTACACTTTTTTCAGATGGCCCTTTTGACCAGGGAGAAGTGAGACTTCATTGTAGTGCACATTTCCTTTGCAAGCTTGCTTGGTTGGCCAAAAAGGGCGTATGCGTTTTTTCCTGAATATATTCAGGAAAAAACGCATACGCCCTTTTTGGCCAAGTACATCATTGTGGACGTTCTGCCTGTTTTCCTATGCTTTCAATGCAATTCCAGTCTACCTCCTGAAATCGGTTTCCTGCAATTCTGCCCCGCTTTCAAGTCCTCTTGGCAGCCTTACTTCAGTATATTTTTGGATGATAGCAGTCATTTATAACTCTGCAGGTTTGTGAATTACAGTGCCCCTGAGCTCCTTTCTACAACTCGCTTTCTTGTGACCTGGCCGCAACACCGCAGGATGGCTTCAGGCCCTAATCTGGTTCCGGCACGGCACGCTGAGCCTTTGGTTATTTCCTCTTCCTGGTGGGAAATGAGAGTTAAATTTGCCCGTCCAGACACCTCCAGCTAGTCTCTCATTGGTTCTCCCTATTCCTGTTCATCTTCCGCAGAAATTGCAAACTGGGCCAAACAAGAGGTTAAAGGGACTGACTCTCCAAGTCGGGAGAGTGTTAGTAAAGCGTCTGGAATGTTGCACCCGAGTACCAGGGTACGAAAACTGAGACATATTTGAACACGTCTCCCAATCACATGCTTGATCATACTCTAGGTTCCACATGCATGTTTTAGCTGAAGGAAGAATACCTTAAACCTGGAGAGTTGAGACCCGTGGAATGGTACCATGCAATATGACTTCAAAGGGTCTTCATTTGCTCACCGAACCTCTCCAATCCTATCACTGCTGCGTTTATGCCCCTGTACACAGGCTTGATTCTCTTTCGGAGACATAGCAATCCATAGGTCTTAAGATACTTACTAGTCAGGTACATTCTTAGGCGTTTAATATGGGGTGTTGAGTCCATTTCGTTGAGCAAGGAGTAGCTCTTGTCTATTCCATATTTGGCTTAAGGAACTTTATCTGTGCTCATTTCAATCTCTGGTTTTATGCAGCACCCCAACTCACCTTTACCCTTAAGCAAACATAAGTTGGTTTTCTAAATTTGAGACCCTGTTTTGTTCTGTATTTCAGTTCCTGTGTAGCCAAGTTTATATTCCGTGTATTACTGATATCTTATGATGTTTCTTTTTCTGTGTGACTTATTTCAGTTAGAATCATCATACCTGAATCCACTCATTGTGCTGCTAAGGGCCTGATGACATAGATTTCATTGCTGAGTGATATTGCTTTGTAAGTAAATACCACAACTTCTTTATCCATTTTTCACTTTCTGCGATGTTGAACTTGTTCTGTAAACGAGGTTCTTGTAAACAGAGGCGTCCCAAACTTTGGGGTGGCTGTGTCTTTTTGATTTTAATTTCCCTAATCTATAGGACCATAAGTGGAAGTGCCCTAGGTTCTGTTGCTTTGTTTTTTAGATGTTTCAGGAAACACCATACACTTCTCCAGAGTGGTTGTTGGCAATTTACATCCCGCACATCAGCATAACAAGGCTCCCAGTTCTCCATGGCCTGTCCTGCCTTTCTGGATTTTACACTTTTTTCAGATGGCCCTTTTGACCGGGGGGAAGTGAGACTTCATTGTAGTGCAGATTTCCTTTGCAAGCTTGCTTGGTTGGCCAAAAAGGGCGTATGCGTTTTTTCCTGAATATATTCAGGAAAAAACGTATACGCCCTTTTTGGCCAAGTGCATCATTGTGGACGTTCTGCCTCTTTTCCTATGCTTTCAATGCAATTCCAGTCTACCTCCTGAAATCGATTTCCTGCAATTCTGCCCCGCTTTCAAGTCCTCTTGGCAGCCTTACTTCAGTATATTTTTGGACCATAGCTGTCATTTATAACTCTGCAGGTTTGTGAATTGCAGTGCCCCTGTGCTCCTTTCTTCAACTCGCTTTCTTGTGAGCTGGCCGCAACACCGCAGGATGGCTTCAGGCCCTAATCTGGTTCCGGCACGGCACGCTGAGCCTTTGGTTATTTCCTCTTCCTGGTGGGAAATGAGAGTTAAATTTGCCTGTCCCGACACCTCCAGCTAGTCTCTCATTGGTTCTCCCTATTCCTGTTCATCTTCCGCAGAAATTGCAAACTGGGCCAAACAGGAGGTTAAAGGCGCTGACTCTCCAAGTGAGGAGAGTGTTAGTAAAGCGTCTGGAATGTTGCACCCGAGTACCAGGGGAGGAAAACTGAGACATATTTGAACACGTCTCCCGTTCACACAGTTGATCATACTCCGGGTTCCACATGCATGTTTTAGCTGAAGGAAGAATACCTTAAACCTTGAGAGTTGAGACCCGTGGAATGGGTACCATGCAATATGACTTCAAAGGGTCTTCATTTGCTCACGGAACCTCTCCAATCCTATCACTGCTGCGTTTCTGCCCCTGTACACACGCTTGATTCTCTTTTGGAGACATAGCATTCCATAGCTTTTAAGATACTTACTAGTCAGGTACATTCTTAGGCGTTTAATATGGGGTGTTGAGTCCATTTCGTTGAGCAAGGAGTAGCTCTTGTCTATTCCATGTTTGGCTTAAGGAACTTTATCTGTGCTCATTTCAATCTCTGGTTTTATGCAGCACCCCAACTCACCTTTCCCCTTAAGCAAGCATAAGTTGGTTTTTTAAATTTGAGACCCTGTTCTGTTCTGTAATTCAGTTCCTGTGTAGCCAAGTTTACATTCCGTGTATTACAGATATCTTATGATGTTTCTTTTTCTGTGTGACTTATTTCAGTTAGAATCATCATACCTGAATCCACTCATTGTGCTGCTAAGGGCCTGATGACACAGATTTCATTGCTGAGTGATATTGCTTTGTAAGTAAATACCACAACTTCTTTATCCATTTTTCACTTTCTGCGATGTTGAACTTGTACGGTAAACGAGGTTCTTGTAAACAGAGGCGTCCCAAACTTTGGGGTGGCTGTGTCTTTTTGATTTTAATTACCCTAAGCTATAGGTCCATAAGTGGAAGTGCCCTAGGCTCTGTTGCTTTGTTTTTTAGATGTTTCAGGAAACACCATACACTTCTCCCGAGTGTCTGTTGGCAATTTACATCCCGCCCATCAGCATAACAAGGCTCCCAGTTCTCCATGGCCTGTCCTGCCTTTCTGGATTTTACACTTTTTTCAGATTGCCCTTTTGACCGGGGGGAAGTGAGACTTCATTGTAGTGCAGATTTCCTTTGCAAGCTTGCTTGGTTGGCCAAAAAGGGCGTATGCGTTTTTTCCTGAATATATTCAGGAAAAAACGCATACGCCCTTTTTGGCCAAGTGCATCATTGTGGACGTTCTGCCTCTTTTCCTATGCTTTCAATGCAATTCCAGTCTACCTCCTGAAATCGGTTTCCTGCAATTCTGCCCCGCTTTCAAGTCCTCTTGGCAGCCTTACTTCAGTATATTTTTGGACGATAGCTGTCATTTATAACTCTGCAGGTTTGTGAATTACAGTGCCCTTGAGCTCCTTTCTTCAACTCGCTTTCTTGTGAGCTGGCCGCAACACCGCAGGATGGCTTCAGGCCCTAATCTGGTTCCGGCACGGCATGCTGAGCCTTTGGTTAATTCCTCTTCCTGGTGGGAAATGAGAGTTAAATTTGCCCGTCCAGACACCTCCAGCTAGTCTCTCATTGGTTCTCCCTATTCCTGTTCATCTTCCGCAGAAATTGCAAACTGGGCCAAACAGGAGGTTAAAGGCGCTGACTCTCCAAGTGGGGAGAGTGTTAGTAAAGCGTCTGGAATGTTGCACCCGAGTACCAGGGGAGGAAAACTGAGACATATTTGAACACGTCTCCCGATCACACGGTTGATCATACTCTGGGTTCCACATGCATGTTTTAGCTGAAGGAAGAATACCTTAAACCTGGAGAGTTGAGACCCGTGGAATGGGTACCATGCAATATGACTTCAAAGGGTCTTCATTTGCTCACCGAACCTCTCCAATCCTATCACTGCTCCGTTTATGCCCCTGTACACACGCTGGATTCTCTTTCGGAGACATAGCAATCCATAGGTTTTAAGATACTTACTAGTCAGGTACATTCTTAGGCGTTTAATATGGGGTGTTGAGTCCATTTCGTTGAGCAAGGAGTAGCTCTTGTGTATTCCATATTTGGCTTAAGGAACTTTATCTGTGCTCATTTCAATCTCTGGTTTTATGCAGCACCCCAACTCACCTTTCTCCTTAAGCAAGCATAAGTTGGTTTTCTAAATTTGAGACCCTGTTCTGTTTTGGAATTCAGTTCCTGTGTAGCCAAGTTTACATTCCGTGTATTAGTGATATCTTATGATGTTTCTTTTTCTGTGTGACTTATTTCAGTTAGAATCATCGTACCTGAATCCACTCATTATGCTGCTATGGGCCTGATGACATAGATTTCATTGCTGAGTGATACTGCATTGTACGTAAGTACCACAAGTTCTTTATCCATTTTTCACTTTCTGTGATGTTGAACTTGAACGGTAAATGAGGTTCTTGTAAACAGAGGCGTCCCAAACTTTGGGGTGGCTGTGTCTTTTTGATTTTAATTTCCCTGAGCTATAGGACCATAAGTGGAAGTGCCCTAGGCTCTGTTGCTTTGTTTTTTAGATGTTTCAGGAAACACCATACACTTCTCCCAAGTGTCTGTTGGCAATTTACATCCCGCCCATCAGTACAACAAGGCTCCCAGTTCTCCATGGCCTGTCCTGCATTTCTGGATTTTACACATTTTTCAGATGGCCCTTTTGACCGGGGGGAAGTGAGACTTCATTGTAGTGCAGATTTCCTTTGCAAGCTTGCTTGGTTGGCCAAAAAGGGCGTATGCGTTTTTTCCTGAATATATTCAGGAAAAAACGCATACGCCCTTTTTGGCCAAGTGCATCATTGTGGACGTTCTGCCTGTTTTCCTATGCTTTCAATGCAATTCCAGTCTACCTCCTGAAATCGGTTTCCTGCAATTCTGCCCCGCTTTCAAGTCCTCTTGGCAGCCTTACTTCAGTCTATTTATGGACGATAGCTGTCATTTATAACTCTGCAGGTTTGTGAATTACAGTGCCCCGAGCTCCTTTCTTCAACTCGCTTTCTTTTGAGCTGGCCGCAACACCGCAGGATGGCTTCAGGCCCTAATCTGGTTCCGGCACGGCACGCTGAGCCTTTGGTTATTTCCTCTTCCTGGTGGGAAATGAGAGTTAAATATGCCCGTCCAGACACCTCCAGCTAGTCTCTCATTGGTTCTCCCTATTCCTGTTCATCTTCCGCAGAAATTGCAAACTGGGCCAAACAGGAGGTTAAAGGCGCTGACTCTCCAAGTGGGGAGAGTGTTACTAAAGCGTCTGGAATGTTGCACCAGAGTACCAGGGGAGGAAAAGTGAGACATATTTGAACACGTATCCCGTTCACACGGTTGATCATACTCTGGGTTCCACATGCATGTTTTAGCTGAAGGAAGAATACCTTAAACCTGGAGAGTTGAGACCCGTGTAATGGGTACCATGCAATATGACTTCAAAGGGTCTTCATTTGCTCACCGAACCTCTCCAATCCTATCACTGCTGCCTTTATGTCCCTGTACACACGCTTGATTCTCTTTTGGAGACATAGCAATCCGTAGGTTTTAAGATACTTACAAGTCAGGTACATTCTTAGGCGTTTAATATGGGGTGTTGAGTCCATTTCGTTGAGCAGGGAGTAGCTCTGGTCTATTCCATATTTGGCTTAAGGAACTTTATCTGTGCTCATTTCAATCTCTGGTTTTATGCAGCACCCCAACTCACCTTTCCCCTTAAGCAAGCATAAGTTGGTTTTTTAAATTTGAGACCCTGTTCTGTTCTGTAATTCAGTTCCTGTGTAGCCAAGTTTACATTCCGTGTATTACAGATATCTTATGATGTTTCTTTTTCTGTGTGACTTATTTCAGTTAGAATCATCATACCTGAATCCACTCATTGTGCTGCTAAGGGCCTGATGACACAGATTTCATTGCTGAGTGATATTGCTTTGTAAGTAAATACCACAACTTCTTTATCCATTTTTCACTTTCTGCGATGTTGAACTTGTACGGTAAACGAGGTTCTTGTAAACAGAGGCGTCCCAAACTTTGGGGTGGCTGTGTCTTTTTGATTTTAATTACCCTAAGCTATAGGTCCATAAGTGGAAGTGCCCTAGGCTCTGTTGCTTTGTTTTTTAGATGTTTCAGGAAACACCATACACTTCTCCCGAGTGTCTGTTGGCAATTTACATCCCGCCCATCAGCATAACAAGGCTCCCAGTTCTCCATGGCCTGTCCTGCCTTTCTGGATTTTACACTTTTTTCAGATTGCCCTTTTGACCGGGGGGAAGTGAGACTTCATTGTAGTGCAGATTTCCTTTGCAAGCTTGCTTGGTTGGCCAAAAAGGGCGTATGCGTTTTTTCCTGAATATATTCAGGAAAAAACGCATACGCCCTTTTTGGCCAAGTGCATCATTGTGGACGTTCTGCCTCTTTTCCTATGCTTTCAATGCAATTCCAGTCTACCTCCTGAAATCGGTTTCCTGCAATTCTGCCCCGCTTTCAAGTCCTCTTGGCAGCCTTACTTCAGTATATTTTTGGACGATAGCTGTCATTTATAACTCTGCAGGTTTGTGAATTACAGTGCCCTTGAGCTCCTTTCTTCAACTCGCTTTCTTGTGAGCTGGCCGCAACACCGCAGGATGGCTTCAGGCCCTAATCTGGTTCCGGCACGGCATGCTGAGCCTTTGGTTAATTCCTCTTCCTGGTGGGAAATGAGAGTTAAATTTGCCCGTCCAGACACCTCCAGCTAGTCTCTCATTGGTTCTCCCTATTCCTGTTCATCTTCCGCAGAAATTGCAAACTGGGCCAAACAGGAGGTTAAAGGCGCTGACTCTCCAAGTGGGGAGAGTGTTAGTAAAGCGTCTGGAATGTTGCACCCGAGTACCAGGGGAGGAAAACTGAGACATATTTGAACACGTCTCCCGATCACACGGTTGATCATACTCTGGGTTCCACATGCATGTTTTAGCTGAAGGAAGAATACCTTAAACCTGGAGAGTTGAGACCCGTGGAATGGGTACCATGCAATATGACTTCAAAGGGTCTTCATTTGCTCACCGAACCTCTCCAATCCTATCACTGCTCCGTTTATGCCCCTGTACACACGCTGGATTCTCTTTCGGAGACATAGCAATCCATAGGTTTTAAGATACTTACTAGTCAGGTACATTCTTAGGCGTTTAATATGGGGTGTTGAGTCCATTTCGTTGAGCAAGGAGTAGCTCTTGTGTATTCCATATTTGGCTTAAGGAACTTTATCTGTGCTCATTTCAATCTCTGGTTTTATGCAGCACCCCAACTCACCTTTCTCCTTAAGCAAGCATAAGTTGGTTTTCTAAATTTGAGACCCTGTTCTGTTTTGGAATTCAGTTCCTGTGTAGCCAAGTTTACATTCCGTGTATTAGTGATATCTTATGATGTTTCTTTTTCTGTGTGACTTATTTCAGTTAGAATCATCGTACCTGAATCCACTCATTATGCTGCTATGGGCCTGATGACATAGATTTCATTGCTGAGTGATACTGCATTGTACGTAAGTACCACAAGTTCTTTATCCATTTTTCACTTTCTGTGATGTTGAACTTGAACGGTAAATGAGGTTCTTGTAAACAGAGGCGTCCCAAACTTTGGGGTGGCTGTGTCTTTTTGATTTTAATTTCCCTGAGCTATAGGACCATAAGTGGAAGTGCCCTAGGCTCTGTTGCTTTGTTTTTTAGATGTTTCAGGAAACACCATACACTTCTCCCAAGTGTCTGTTGGCAATTTACATCCCGCCCATCAGTACAACAAGGCTCCCAGTTCTCCATGGCCTGTCCTGCATTTCTGGATTTTACACATTTTTCAGATGGCCCTTTTGACCGCGGGGAAGTGAGACTTCATTGTAGTGCAGATTTCCTTTGCAAGCTTGCTTGGTTGGCCAAAAAGGGCGTATGCGTTTTTTCCTGAATATATTCAGGAAAAAACGCATACGCCCTTTTTGGCCAAGTGCATCATTGTGGACGTTCTGCCTGTTTTCCTATGCTTTCAATGCAATTCCAGTCTACCTCCTGAAATCGGTTTCCTGCAATTCTGCCCCGCTTTCAAGTCCTCTTGGCAGCCTTACTTCAGTCTATTTATGGACGATAGCTGTCATTTATAACTCTGCAGGTTTGTGAATTACAGTGCCCCGAGCTCCTTTCTTCAACTCGCTTTCTTTTGAGCTGGCCGCAACACCGCAGGATGGCTTCAGGCCCTAATCTGGTTCCGGCACGGCACGCTGAGCCTTTGGTTATTTCCTCTTCCTGGTGGGAAATGAGAGTTAAATATGCCCGTCCAGACACCTCCAGCTAGTCTCTCATTGGTTCTCCCTATTCCTGTTCATCTTCCGCAGAAATTGCAAACTGGGCCAAACAGGAGGTTAAAGGCGCTGACTCTCCAAGTGGGGAGAGTGTTACTAAAGCGTCTGGAATGTTGCACCAGAGTACCAGGGGAGGAAAAGTGAGACATATTTGAACACGTATCCCGTTCACACGGTTGATCATACTCTGGGTTCCACATGCATGTTTTAGCTGAAGGAAGAATACCTTAAACCTGGAGAGTTGAGACCCGTGTAATGGGTACCATGCAATATGACTTCAAAGGGTCTTCATTTGCTCACCGAACCTCTCCAATCCTATCACTGCTGCCTTTATGTCCCTGTACACACGCTTGATTCTCTTTTGGAGACATAGCAATCCGTAGGTTTTAAGATACTTACAAGTCAGGTACATTCTTAGGCGTTTAATATGGGGTGTTGAGTCCATTTCGTTGAGCAGGGAGTAGCTCTGGTCTATTCCATATTTGGCTTAAGGAACTTTATCTGTGCTCATTTCAATCTCTGGTTTAATGCAGCACCCCAACTCACCTTTACCCTTAAGCAAGCATAAGTTGGTTTTCTAAATTTGAGACCCTGTTCTGTTCTGTAATTCAGTTCCTGTGTAGCCAAGTTTACATTCCGTGTATTACTGATATCTTATGATGTTTCTTTTTCTGTGTGACTTATTTCAGTTAGAATCATCGTACCTGAATCCACTCATTGTGCTGCTAAGGGCCTGATGACATAGATTTCATTGCTGAGTGATATTGCTTTGTAAGTAAATACCACAACTTCTTTATCCATTTTTCACTTTCTGCGATGTTGAACTTGTACTGTAAACGAGGTTCTTGTAAACAGAGGCGTCCCAAACTTTGGGGTGGCTGTGTCTTTTTGATTTTAATTTCCCTAAGCTATAGGGCCATAAGTGGAAGTGCCCTACGCTCTGTTGCTTTGTTTTTTAGATGTTTCAGGAAACACCATACACTTCTCCCGAGTGTCTGTTGGCAATTTACATCACGCCCATCAGCATAACAAGGCTCCCAGTTCTCCATGGCCTGTCCTGCCTTTCTGGATTTTACACTTTTTTCAGATGGCCCTTTTGACTGGGGGGAAGTGAGACTACATTGTAGTGAAGATTTCCTTTGCAAGTTTGCTTGGTTGGGCAAAAAGCGCGTATGCGTTTTTTCCTGAATATATTCAGGAAAAAACGCATACGCCCTTTTTGGCCAAGTGCATCATTGTGGACGTTCTGCCTCTTTTCCTATGCTTTCAATGCAATTCCAGTCTACCTCCTGAAATCGGTTTCCTGCAATTCTGCCCCGCTTTCAAGTCCTCTTGGCAGCCTTACTTCAGTATATTTTTGGACGATAGCTGTCATTTATAACTCTGCAGGTTTGTGAATTACAGTGCCCCTGAGCTCCTTTCTTCCACTCGCTTTCTTGTGACCTGGCCGCAACACCGCAGGATGGCTTCAGGCCCTAATCTGGTTCCGGCACGGCACGCTGAGCCTTTGGTTAATTCCTCTTCCTGTTGGGAAATGAGAGTTAAATTTGCCCATCCAGACACCTCCAGCTAGTCTCTCATTGGTTCTCCCTATTCCTGTTCATCTTCCGCAGAAATTGCAAACTGGGCCAAACAGGAGGTTAAAGGCGCTGACTCTCCAAGTGGGGAGAGTGTTAGTAAAGCGTCTGGAATGTTGCACCCGAGTACCAGGGGAGGAAAACTGAGACATATTTGAACACGTTTCCCGTTCACACGGTTGATCATACTCTGGGTTCCACATGCATGTTTTAGCTGAAGGAAGAATACCTTAAACCTGGAGAGTTGAGACCCGTGGAATGGGTACCATGCAATATGACTTCAAAGGGTCTTCATTTGCTCACCGAACCTCTCCAATCCTATCACTGCTGCATTTGTGCCCCTGTACACAACTTGATTCTCTTTTGGAGACATAGCAATCCATAGGTTTTAAGATAATTACTAGTCAGGTACATTCTTAGGCGTTTAATATGGGGTGTTGAGTCCATTTCGTTGAACAAGGAGTAGCTCTTGTCTATTCCATATTTGGCTTAAGGAACTTTATCTGTGCTCATTTCAATCTCTGGTTTTATGCAGCACCCCAACTCACCTTTACCCTTAAGCAAACATAAGTTGGTTTTCTAAATTTGAGACCCTGTTTTGTTCTGTATTTCAGTTCCTGTGTAGCCAAGTTTATATTCCGTGTATTACTGATATCTTATGATGTTTCTTTTTCTGTGTGACTTATTTCAGTTAGAATCATCGTACCTGAATCCACTCATTGTGCTGTTAAGGGCCTGATGACATAGATTTCATTGCTGAGTGATATTGCTTTGTAAGTAAATACCACAACTTCTTTATCCATTTTTCACTTTCTGCGATGTTGAACTTGTACTGTAAACGACGTTCTTGTAAACAGAGGTGTCCCAAACTTTGGGGTGGCTGTGTCTTTTTGATTTTAATTTCCCTAAGCTCTAGGACCATAAGCGGAAGTGCCCTAGGCTCTGTTGCTTTGTTTTTTAGATGTTTCAGGAAACACCATACACTTCTCCCGAGTGTCTGTTGGCAATTTACATCCCGCCCATCAGCATAACAAGGCTCCCAGTTCTCCATGGCCTGTCCTGCCTTTCTGGATTTTACACTTTTTTCAGATGGCCCTTTTGACTGGGGAGAAGTGAGACTTCATTGTAGTGCAGATTTCCTTTGCAAGCTTGCTTGGTTGGCCAAAAAGGGCGTATGCGTTTTTTCCTGAATATATTCATTGTGGACGTTCTGCCTCTTTTCCTATGCTTTCAATGCAATTCCAGTCTACCTCCTGAAATCGGTTTCCTACAATTCTGCCGCGCTTTCAAGTCCTCTTGGCAGCCTTACTTCAGTATATTTTTGGACGATAGCTGTCATTTATAACTCTGCAGGTTTGTGAATTACAGTGCCCCTGAGCTCCTTTCTTCAACTCGCTTTCTTTTGAGCTGGCCGGAACACCGCAAGATGGCTTCAGGCCCTAATATGGTTCCGGCACGGCACGCTGAGCCTTTGGTTAATTCCTCTTCCTGGTGGGAAATGAGAGTTAAATTTGCCCGTCCAGACACCTCCAGCTAGTCTCTCATTGGTTCTCGCTATTCCTGTTCATCTTCCGCAGAAATTGCAAACTGGGCCAAACAGGAGGTTAAAGGGACTGACTCTCCAAGTGGGGAGAGTGTTAGTAAAGCGTCTGGAATGTTGCACCCGAGTACCAGCGTACGAAAACTGAGACATATTTGAACACGTCTCCCGATCACATGGTTGATCATATTCTAGGTTCCACATGCATGTTTTAGCTGAAGGAAGAATACCTTAAACCTGGGTAGTTGAAACCCGTGGAATGGGTACCATGCAATATGACTTCAAAGAGTCTTCATTTGCTCACCGAACCTCTCCAATCCTATCACTGCTGCGTTTATGCCTCTGTACACACGCTTGATTCTCTTTCAGAGACATAGCAATCCATAGGTTTTAAGATACTTACTAGTCAGGTACATTTTTAGGCGTTTTATATGGGGTGTTGAGTCCATTTCGTTGAGCAAGGAGTAGCTCTTTTCTATTCCATATTTGGCTTAAGGAACTTTATCTGTGCTCATTTCAATCTCTGGTTTTATGCAGCACCCCAACTCACCTTTCCCCTTAAGGAAGCATAAGTTGGTTTTCTAAATTTGAGACCCTGTTCTGTTCTGTAATTCATTTCCTGTGTAGCCAAGTTTACATTCCGTGTATTAATGATATCGTATGATGTTTCTTTTCTGTGTGACTTATTTCAGTTAGAATCATCATACCTGAATCCACTCATTGTGCTCCTAAGGGCCTGATGACATAGATTTCATTGCTGAGTGATATTGCTTTGTAAGTAAATACCACAACTTCTTTATCCATTTTTCACTTTCTGCGATGTTGAACTTGTACTGTAAACGAGGTTCTTGTATACAGAGCCATTCCATACTTTGGGGTGGCTGTGTCTTTTTGATTTTCATTTCCCTAAGCTATAGGACCATAAGTGGAAGTGCTCTAGGCTCTGTTGCTTTGTTTTTTAGATGTTTCAGGAAACACCATACACTTCTCCGGAGTGTCTGTTGGCAATTTACATCCCGCCCATCAGCATAACAAGGCTCCCAGTTCTCCATGGCCTGTCCTGCCTTTCTGGATTTTACACTTTTATCAGATGGCCCTTTTGACCGGGGGGAAGTGAGACTTCATTGTAGTGCAGATTTCCTTTGCAAGCTTGCTTGGTTGGCCAAAAAGGGCGTATGTGTTTTTTCCTGAATATATTCAGGAAAAAAACGCAGACGCCCTTTTTGGCCAAGTGCATCATTGTGGACGTTCTGCCTCTTTTCCTATGCTTTCAATGCAATTCCAGTCTACCTCCTGAAATCGGTTTCCTGCAATTCTGCCCCGCTTTCAAGTCCTCTTGGCAGCCTTACTTCAGTATATTTTTGGATGATAGCTGTCATTTATAACTCTGCAGGTTTGTGAATTACAGTGTCCCTGAGCTCCTTTCTTCAACTCGCTTTCTTGTGAGCTGGCCGCAACACCGGAGGATGGCTTCAGGCCCTAATCTGGTTCCGGCACGGCACGCTGAACCTTTGGTTATTTCCTCTTCCTAGTGGGAATTGAGAGTTAAATTTGCCCGTCCAGACACCTCCAGCTAGTCTCTCATTGGTTCTCCCTATTCCTGTTCATCTTCCGCAGAAATTGCAAACTGGGCCAAACAGGAGGTTAAAGGCGCTGACACTCCAAGTGGGGAGAGTGTTAATAAAGCATCTTGAATGTTGCATCCGAGTACCAGGGGAGGAAAACTGAGACATATTTGAACACGTCTTCCGTTCACACTGTTGATCATACTCTGGGTTCCACATGCATGTTTTAGCTGAAGGAAGAATACCTTAAACCTGGGTAGTTGAAACCCGTGGAATGGGTACCATGCAATATGACTTCAAAGGGTCTTCATTTGCTCACCGAACCTCTCCAATCCTATCACTGCTGCGTTTATGCCCCTCTACACACGCTTGATTCACTTTTGGAGAAATAGCAATCCGTAGGTTTTAAGATACTTACTGGTCAGGTACATTCTTAGGCTTCTAATATGCGGTGTTGAGTCCATTTCGTTGAGCAAGGAGTAGCTCTTGTCTATTCCATATTTGGCTTAAGGAACTTTATCTGTGCTCATTTCAATCTTTGGTTTTATGCAGCACCCCAACTCTCTTTTACCCTTAAGGAAGCAAAAGTTGGTTTTCTAAATTTGAGACCCTGTTCTGTTCTGTAATTCAGTTCCTCTGTAGCCAAGTTTACATTCCGTGTATTACTGATATCTTATGATGTTTCTTTTTCTGTGTGACTTATTTCAGTTAGAATCATCATACCTGAATCCACTCATTGTGCGGCTAAGGTCCTGATGACATAGATTTCATTGCTGAGTGATATTGCTTTGTAAGTAAATACCACAACTTCTTTATCCATTTTTCACTTTCTGCGATGTTGAACTTGTACTGTAAACGAGGTTCCTGTAAACAGAGCCGTTCCATACTTTGGGGTGGCTGTGTCTTTTTGATTTTAATTTCCCTAAGCTATAGGACCATAAGTGGAAGTGCCCTAGGCTCTGTTGCTTATTTTTTTAGATGTTTCAGGAAACACCATACACTTCTCCCGAGTGTCTGTTGGCAATTTACATCCCGCCCATCAGCATAACAAGGCTCCCAGATCTCCATGGCCTGTCCTGCCTTTCTGGATTTTACACTTTTTTCAGATGGCCCTTTTGACCGGGGGGAAGTGAGACTTCATTGTAGTGCAGATTTCCTTTGCAAGCTTGCTTGGTTGGCCAGAAAGGGCGTATGCGTTTTTTCCTGAATATATTCAGAAAAAAACGCATACGCCCTTTTTGGCCAAGTGCATCATTGTGGACGTTCTGCCTCTTTTCCTATGCTTTCAATGCAATTCCAGTCTACCTCCTGAAATCGGTTTCCTGCAATTCTGCCCCGCTTTCAAGTCCTCTTGGCAGCCTTACTTCAGTATATTTTTGGACGATAGCTGTCATTTATAACTCTGCAGGTTTGTGAATTACAGTGCCCCTGAGCTCCTTTCTTCAACTCGCTTTCTTGTGACCTGGCCGCAACACCGCAGGATGGCTTCAGGCCCTAATCTGGTTCCGGCACGGCACGCTGAGCCTTTGGTTATTTCCTCTTCCTGGTGGGAAATGAGAGTGAAATTTGCCCGTCCAGACACCTCCAGCTAGTCTCTCATTGGTTCTCGCTATTCCTGTTCATCTTCCGCAGAAATTGCAAACTGGGCCAAACAGGAGGTTAAAGGGACTGACTCTCCAAGTCGGGAGAGTGTTAGTAAAGCGTCTGGAATGTTGCACCCGAGTACCAGGGTACGAAAACGGAGACATATTTGAACACGTCTCCCGATCACATGGTTGATCATGCTCTAGGTTCCACACGCATGTTTTAGCTGAAGGAAGAATACCTTAAACCTGGGTAGTTGAAACCCGTGGAATGGGTACCATGCAATATGACTTCAAAGGGTCTTCATTTGCTCACCGAACCTCTCCAATCCTATCACTGCTGCGTTTATGCCCCTGTACACACGCTTGATTCTCTTTCGGAGACATAGCAATCCATAGGTTTTAAGGTACTTACTAGTCAGGTACATTCTTAGGCGTTTAATATGCGGTGTTGAGTCCATTTCGTTGAGCAAGGAGTACCTCTAGTCTATTCCATATTTGGCTTAAGGAACTTTATCTGTGCTCATTTCAATCTCTGGTTTTATGCAGCACCCCAACTCACCTTTCCCCTTAAGCAAGCATAAGTTGGTTTTCTAAATTTGAGACCCTGTTCTGTTCTGTAATTCAGTTCTTGTGTAGCCAAGTTTACATTCCGTGTATTACTGATATCTTATGATGTTTCTATTTCTGTGTGACTTATTTCAGTTAGAATCATCATACCTGAATCCACTCATTGTGCTGCTAAGGGCCTGATGACATAGATTTCATTGCTGAGTGATATTGCTTTGTAAGTAAATACCACAATTTCTTTATCCATTTTGCACTTTCTGCGATGTTGAACTTGTACTGTAAACGAGGTTCTTGTAAACAGAGGCGTCCCAAACTTTGGGGTGGCTGTGTCTTTTAGATTTTAATTTCCCTAAGCTATAGGACCATAAGTGGAAGTGCCCTAGGCTCTGTTGCTTTGTTTTTTAGATGTTTCAGGAAACACCATACACTTCTTCCGAGTGTCTGTTGGCAATTTACATCCCGCCCATCAGCATAACAAGGCTCCCAGTTCTCCATGGCCTGTCCTGCCTTTCTGGGTTTTACACTTTTTTCAGATGGCCCTTTTGACCGGGGAGAAGTGAGACTTCATTGTAGTGCAGATTTCCTTTGCAAGCTCGCTTGGTTGGCCAAAAAGGGCGTATGCGTTTTTTCCTGAATATATTCAGGAAAAAACGCATACACCCTTTTTGGCCAAGTGCATCATTGTGGACGTTCTGCCTCTTTTCCTATGCTTTCAATGCAATTCCAGTCTACCTCCTGAAATCGGTTTCCTGCAATTCTGCCCCGCTTTCAAGTCCTCTTGGCAGCCTTACTTCAGTATATTTTTGGACGATAGCTGTCATTTATAACTCTGCAGGTTTGTGAATTACAGTGCCCCTGAGCTCCTTTCTTCAACTCGCTTTCTTTTGAGCTGGCCGCAACACCGCAGGATGGCTTCAGGCCCTAATCTGGTTCCGGCAGGCCACGCTGAGCCTTTGGTTATTTCCTCTTCCTGGTGGGAAATGAGTGTTAAATTTGCCCGTCCAGACACCTCCAGCTAGTCTCTCATTGGTTCTCCCTATTCCTGTTCATCTTCCGCAGAAATTGCAAACTGGGCCAAACAGGAGGTTAAAGGCGCTGACTCTCCAAGTGGGGAGAGTGTTAGTAAAGCGTCTGGAATGTTGCACCCGAGTACCAGGGGAGGAAAACTGAGACATATTTGAACACATCTCCCGTTCACACGGTTGATCATACTCTGGGTTCCACATGCATGTTTTAGCTGAAGGAAGAATACCTTAAACCTGGAGAGTTAAGACCTTTGGAATGGGTACCATGCAATATGACTTCAAAGGGTCTTCATTTGCTCACCGAACCTCTCCAATCCTATCACTGCTGCGTTTATGTCCCTGTACACATGCTTGATTCTCTTTCGGAGACATAGCAATCCATAGGTTTTAAGATAGTTACTAGTCAGGTACATTCTTAGGCGTTTAATATGGGGTGTTGAGTCCATTTCATTGAGCAAGGAGTAGCTCTTGTCTATTCCATATTTGGCTTAAGGAACTTTATCTGTGCTCATTTCAATCTGTGGTTTTATGCAGCACCCCAACTCACCTTTACCCTTAAGCAAGCATAAGTTGGTTTTCTAAATTTGAGACCCTGTTCTGTTTTGGAATTCAGTTCCTGTGTAGCCAAGTTTACATTCCGTGTATTAGTGATATCTTATGATGTTTCTTTTTCTGTGTGACTTATTTCAGTTAGAATCATCGTACCTAAATCCACTCATTATGCTGCTACGGACCTGATGACATAGATTTCATTGCTGAGTGATACTGCATTGTACGTAAGTACAACATGTTCTTTATCCATTTTTCACTTTCTGTGATACTGAACTTGTACGGTAAACGCGGTTCTTGTAAACAGAGGCGTCCCAAACTTTGGGGTGGCTGTGTCTTTTTCATTTTAATTTCCCTAAGCTATAGGACCATAAGTGGAAGTGCCCTAGTCTCTGTTGCTTTGTTTTTTACATGTTTCAGGAAACACCATACACTTCTCCCGAGTGTCTCTTGGCAATTTACATCCCGCCCATCAGCATAACAAGGCTCCCAGTTCTCCATGGCCTGTCCTGCCTTTCTGGATTTTACACTTTTTTCAGATGGCCCTTTTGACCGGGGGGAAGTGAGACTTCATTGTAGTGCAGATTTCCTTTGCAAGCTTGCTTGGTTGGCCAAAAAGTGCGTAGCGTTTTTTCCTGAATATATTCAGGAAAAAACGCATACGCCCTTTTTGGCCAAGTGCATCATTGTGGACGTTCTGCCTCTTTTCCTATGCTTTCAATGCAATTCCAGTCTACCTCATGAAATCGGTTTCCTGCAATTCTGCCCTGCTTTCAAGTCCTCTTGGCAGCCTTCCTTCAGTATATTTTTGGACGATAGCTGTCATTTATAACTCTGCAGGTTTGTGAATTACACTGCCCCTGAGCTCCTTTCTTCAACTCGCTTTCTTGTGAGCTGGCCGCAACACCGCAGGATGGCTTCAGGCCCTAATCTGGTTCCGGCATGGCACGCTGAGCCTTTGGTTATTTCCTCTTCCTGGTGGGAAATGAGAGTTAAATTTGCCCGTCCAGACACCTCCAGCTAGTCTCTCATTGGTCTCCCTATTCCTGTTCATCTTCCGCAGAAATTGCAAACTGGGCCAAACAGGAGGTTAAAGGTGCTGACTCTCCAAGTGGGGAGAGTGTTAGTAAAGCATCTGGAATGTTGCACCCGAGTACCAGGCGAGGATAACTGAGACATATTTGAACACGTCTCCCGTTCACACGGTTGATCATACTCTGGGTTCCACATGCATGTTTTAGCTGAAGGAAGAATACCTTAATCCTGGGTAGTTGAAACCCGTGGAATGGGTACCATGCAATATGACTTCAAAGGGTCTTCTTTTGCTCACCGAACCTCTCCAATCCTATCACTGCTGCGTTTATGCCCCTGTACACACGCTTCATTCTCTTTCGGAGACATAGCAATCCATAGGTTTTAAGGTACTTACTAGTCAGGTACATTCTTAGGCGTTTAATATGCGGTGTTGAGTCCATTTCGTTGAGCAAGGAGTACCTCTAGTATATTCCATATTTGGCTTAAGGAACTTTATCTGTGCTCATTTCAATCTCTGGTTTTATGCAGCACCCCAACTCACCTTTCCCCTTAAGCAAGCATAAGTTGGTTTTCTAAATTTGAGACCCTGTTCTGTTCTGTAATTCAGTTCCTGTGTAGCCAAGTT
Source organism: Stenella coeruleoalba (assembly GCF_951394435.1). Taxonomy (NCBI): domain Eukaryota; kingdom Metazoa; phylum Chordata; class Mammalia; order Artiodactyla; family Delphinidae; genus Stenella; species Stenella coeruleoalba. Next base: position 619,703 of record NW_027645992.1, on the reverse strand, counting down.
TACATTCCGTGTATTACTGATATCTTATGATGTTTCTTTTTCTGTGTGACTTATTTCAGTTAGAATCATCATACCTGAATCCACTCATTGTGCTGCTAAGGGCCTGATGACATAGATTTCATTGCTGAGTGATATTGCTTTGTAAGTAAATACCACAATTTCTTTATCCATTTTGCACTTTCTGCGATGTTGAACTTGTACTGTAAACGAGGTTCTTGTAAACAGAGGCGTCCCAAACTTTGGGGTGGCTGTGTCTTTTTAATTTTAATTTCCCTAAGCTATAGGACCATAAGTGGAAGTGCCCTAGGCTCTGTTGCTTTGTTTTTTAGATGTTTCAGGAAACACCATACACTTCTCCGGAGTGTCTGTTGGCAATTTACATCCCGCCCATCAGCATAACAAGGCTCCCAGTTCTCCATGGCCTGTCCTGCCTTTCTGGATTTTACACTTTTTTCAGATGGCCCTTTTGACCGGGGAGAAGTGAGACTTCATTGTAGTGCAGATTTCCTTTGCAAGCTTGCTTGGTTGGCCAAAAAGGGCGTATGCGTTTTTTCCTGAATATATTCAGGAAAAAACGCATACGCCCTTTTTGGCCAAGTGCATCATTGTGGACTTTCTGCCTCTTTTCCTATGCTTTCAATGCAATTCCAGTCTACCTCCTGAAATCGGTTTCCTGCATTTCTGCCCCACTTTCAAGTCCTCTTGGCAGCCTTACTTCAGTATATTTTTGGACGATAGCTGTCATTTATAACTCTGCAGGTTTGTGAATTACAGTGCCCCTGAGCTCCTTTCTTCAACTCGCTTTCTTGTGAGCTGGCCGCAACACCGCAGGAAGGCTTCAGGCCCTAATCTGGTTCCGGCAGGGCACGCTGAGCCTTTGGTTATTTCCTCTTCCTGGTGGGAAATGAGAGTTAAATTTGCCCGTCCAGACACCTCCAGCTAGTCTCTCATTGGTTCTCCCTATTCCTGTTCATCTTCCGCAGAAATTGCAAACTGGGCCAAACAGGAGGTTAAAGGCGCTGACTCTCCAAGTGGGGAGAGTGTTAGTAAAGCGTCTGGAATGTTGCACCCGTGTACCAGGGGAAGAAACTGAGACATATTTGAACACATCTCCCGTTCACACGGTTGATCATACTCTGGGTTCCACATGCATGTTTTAGCTGAAGGAAGAATACCTTAAATCTGGAGAGTTGAGACCCGTGTAATGTGTACCATGCAATATGACTTCAAAGGGTCTTCATTTGCTCACCGAACCTCTCCATTCCTATCACTGCTGCGTTTATGCCCCTGTACACATGCTTGATTCTCTTTTGGAGACATAGCAATCCATAGGTTTTAAGATACTTACTAGTCAGGTACATTCTTAGGCGTTTAATATGGGGTGTAAAGTCCATTTCGTTGAGCAAGGAGTAGCTCTTGTCTATTCCATATTTGGCTTAAGGAACTTTATCTGTGCTCATTTCAATCTCTGGTTTTATGCAGCACCCCAACTCACCTTTCCCCTTAAGCAAGCATAAGTTGCTTTTCTAAATTTGAGACCCTGTTCTGTTTTGGAATTCAGTTCCTGTGTAGCCAAGTTTACATTCCGTGTATTACTGATATCTTATGATGTTTCTTTTTCTGTGTGACTTATTTCAGTTAGAATCATCGTACCTGAATCCACTCATTATGCTGCTACAGGCCTGATGACATAGATTTCTTTGCTGAGTGATACTGCATTGTACGTATGTACCACAAGTTCTTTATCCATTTTTCACTTTCTGTGATATTGAACTTGTACGGTAAACGAGGTTCTTGTAAACAGAGCCGTTCCATACTTTGGGGTGGCTGTGTCTTTTTGATTTTAATTTCCCTAAGCTATAGGACCATAAGTGGAAGTGCCCTAGGCTCTGTTGCTTATTTTTTTAGATGTTTCAGGAAACACCATACACTTCTCCCAAGTGTCTGTTGGCAATTTACATCCCGCCCATCAGCATAACAAGGCTCCCACATCTCCATGGCCTGTCCTGCCTTTCTGGATTTTACACTTTTTTCAGATGGTCCCTTTGACAGGGGGGAATTGAGACTTCATTGTAGTGCAGATTTCCTTTGCAAGCTTGCTTGGTTGGCCAAAAAGGGCGTATGCGTTTTTTCCTGAATATATTCAGGAAAAAACGCATACGCCCTTTTTGGCCAAGTGCATCATTGTGGACGTTCTGCCTCTATTCCTATGCTTTCAATGCAATTCCAGTCTACCTCCTGAAATCGGTTTCCTGCAATTCTGCCCCGCTTTCAAGTCCTCTTGGCAGCCTTACTTCAGTATATTTTTGGACGATAGCTGTCATTTATAACTCTGCAGGTTTGTGAATTACAGTGTCCCTGAGCTCCTTTCTTCAACTCGCTTTCTTTTGAGCTGGCCGCAACACCGCAGGATGGCTTCAGGCCCTAATCTGGTTCCGGCAGGCCACGCTGAGCCTTTGGTTATTTCCTCTTCCTGGTGGGAAATGAGTGTTAAATTTGCCCGTCCAGACACCTCCAGCTAGTCTCTCATTGGTTCTCCCTATTCCTGTTCATCTTCCGCAGAAATTGCAAACTGGGCCAAACAGGAGGTTAAAGGCGCTGACTCTCCAAGTGGGGAGAGTGTTAGTAAAGCGTCTGGAATGTTGCACCCGAGTACCAGGGGAGGAAAACTGAGACATATTTGAACACATCTCCCGTTCACACGGTTGATCATACTCTGGGTTCCACATGCATGTTTTAGCTGAAGGAAGAATACCTTAAACCTTGAGAGTTGAGACCCGTGGAATGGGTACCATGCAATATGACTTCAAAGGGTCTTCATTTGCTCACCGAACCTCTCCAATCCTATCACTGCTGCGTTTATGCCCCTGTACACATGCTTGATTCTCTTTCGGAGACATAGCAATCCATAGGTTTTAAGATACTTACTAGTCAGGTACATTCTTAGGCGTTTAATATGGGGTGTTGAGTCCATTTCGTTGAGCAAGGAGTAGCTCTTGTCTATTCCATATTTGGCTTAAGGAACTTTATCTGTGCTCATTTCAATCTCTGGTTTTATGCAGCACCCCAACTCACCTTTACCCTTAAGCAAGCATAAGTTGGTTTTCTAAATTTGAGACCCTGTTCTGTTTTGGAATTCAGTTCCTGTGTAGCCAAGTTTACATTCCGTGTATTAGTGATATCTTATGATGTTTCTTTTTCTGTGTGACTTATTTCAGTTAGAATCATCGTACCTAAATCCACTCATTATGCTGCTACGGACCTGATGACATAGATTTCATTGCTGAGTGATACTGCATTGTACGTAAGTACAACATGTTCTTTATCCATTTTTCACTTTCTGTGATACTGAACTTGTACGGTAAACGCGGTTCTTGTAAACAGAGGCGTCCCAAACTTTGGGGTGGCTGTGTCTTTTTGATTTTAATTTCCCTAAGCTATAGGACCATAAGTGGAAGTGCCCTAGTCTCTGTTGCTTTGTTTTTTACATGTTTCAGGAAACACCATACACTTCTCCCGAGTGTCTCTTGGCAATTTACATCCCGCCCATCAGCATAACAAGGCTCCCAGTTCTCCATGGCCTGTCCTGCCTTTCTGGATTTTACACTTTTTTCAGATGGCCCTTTTGACCGGGGGGAAGTGAGACTTCATTGTAGTGCAGATTTCCTTTGCAAGCTTGCTTGGTTGGCCAAAAAGTGCGTAGCGTTTTTTCCTGAATATATTCAGGAAAAAACGCATACGCCCTTTTTGGCCAAGTGCATCATTGTGGACGTTCTGCCTCTTTTCCTATGCTTTCAATGCAATTCCAGTCTACCTCATGAAATCGGTTTCCTGCAATTCTGCCCTGCTTTCAAGTCCTCTTGGCAGCCTTCCTTCAGTATATTTTTGGACGATAGCTGTCATTTATAACTCTGCAGGTTTGTGAATTACACTGCCCCTGAGCTCCTTTCTTCAACTCGCTTTCTTGTGAGCTGGCCGCAACACCGCAGGATGGCTTCAGGCCTTAATCTGGTTCCGGCATGGCACGCTGAGCCTTTGGTTATTTCCTCTTCCTGGTGGGAAATGAGAGTTAAATTTGCCCGTCCAGACACCTCCAGCTAGTCTCTCATTGGTCTCCCTATTCCTGTTCATCTTCCGCAGAAATTGCAAACTGGGCCAAACAGGAGGTTAAAGGTGCAGACTCTCCAAGTGGGGAGAGTGTTAGTAAAGCATCTGGAATGTTGCACCCGAGTACCAGGCGAGGATAACTGAGACATATTTGAACACGTCTCCCGTTCACACGGTTGATCATACTCTGGGTTCCACATGCATGTTTTAGCTGAAGGAAGAATACCTTAAACCTGGGTAGTTGAAACCCGTGGAATGGGTACCATGCAATATGACTTCAAAGGGTCTTCATTTGCTCACCGAACCTCTCCAATCCTATCACTGCTGCGTTTATGCCCCTGTACACACGCTTGATTCTCTTTCGGAGACATAGCAATCCATAGGTTTTAAGGTACTTACTAGTCAGGTACATTCTTAGGCGTTTAATATGCGGTGTTGAGTCCATATCGTTGAGCAAGGAGTACCTCTAGTATATTCCATATTTGGCTTAAGGAACTTTATCTGTGCTCATTTCAATCTCTGGTTTTATGCAGCACCCCAACTCACCTTTCCCCTTAAGCAAGCATAAGTTGGTTTTCTAAATTTGAGACCCTGTTCTGTTCTGTAATTCAGTTCCTGTGTAGCCAAGTTTACATTCCGTGTATTACTGATATCTTATGATGTTTCTTTTTCTGTGTGACTTATTTCAGTTAGAATCATCATACCTGAATCCACTCATTGTGCTGCTAAGGGCCTGATGACATAGATTTCATTGCTGAGTGATATTGCTTTGTAAGTAAATACCACAATTTCTTTATCCATTTTGCACTTTCTGCGATGTTGAACTTGTACTGTAAACGAGGTTCTTGTAAACAGAGGCGTCCCAAACTTTGGGGTGGCTGTGTCTTTTTAATTTTAATTTCCCTAAGCTATAGGACCATAAGTGGAAGTGCCCTAGGCTCTGTTGCTTTGTTTTTTAGATGTTTCAGGAAACACCATACACTTCTCCGGAGTGTCTGTTGGCAATTTACATCCCGCCCATCAGCATAACAAGGCTCCCAGTTCTCCATGGCCTGTCCTGCCTTTCTGGATTTTACACTTTTTTCAGATGGCCCTTTTGACCGGGGAGAAGTGAGACTTCATTGTAGTGCAGATTTCCTTTGCAAGCTTGCTTGGTTGGCCAAAAAGGGCGTATGCGTTTTTTCCTGAATATATTCAGGAAAAAACGCATACGCCCTTTTTGGCCAAGTGCATCATTGTGGACGTTCTGCCTCTTTTCCTATGCTTTCAATGCAATTCCAGTCTACCTCCTGAAATCGGTTTCCTGCATTTCTGCCCCATTTTCAAGTCCTCTTGGCAGCCTTACTTCAGTATATTTTTGGACGATAGCTGTCATTTATAACTCTGCAGGTTTGTGAATTACAGTGCCCCTGAGCTCCTTTCTTCAACTCGCTTTCTTGTGAGCTGGCCGCAACACCGCAGGAAGGCTTCAGGCCCTAATCTGGTTCCGGCAGGGCACGCTGAGCCTTTGGTTATTTCCTCTTCCTGGTGGGAAATGAGAGTTAAATTTGCCCGTCCAGACACCTCCAGCTAGTCTCTCATTGGTTCTCCCTATTCCTGTTCATCTTCCGCAGAAATTGCAAACCGGGCCAAACAGGAGGTTAAAGGCGCTGACTCTCCAAGTGGGGAGAGTGTTAGTAAAGCGTCTGGAATGTTGCACCCTTGTACCAGGGGAGGAAACTGAGACATATTTGAACACATCTCCCGTTCACACGGTTGATCATACTCTGGGTTCCACATGCATGTTTTAGCTGAAGGAAGAATACCTTAAATCTGGAGAGTTGAGACCCGTGTAATGTGTACCATGCAATATGACTTCAAAGGGTCTTCATTTGCTCACCGAACCTCTCCATTCCTATCACTGCTGCGTTTATGCCCCTGTACACATGCTTGATTCTCTTTTGGAGACATAGCAATCCATAGGTTTTAAGATACTTACTAGTCAGGTACATTCTTAGGCGTTTAATATGGGGTGTAAAGTCCATTTCGTTGAGCAAGGAGTAGCTCTTGTCTATTCCATATTTGGCTTAAGGAACTTTATCTGTGCTCATTTCAATCTCTGGTTTTATGCAGCACCCCAACTCACCTTTCCCCTTAAGCAAGCACAAGTTGCTTTTCTAAATTTGAGACCCTGTTCTGTTTTGGAATTCAGTTCCTGTGTAGCCAAGTTTACATTCCGTGTATTACTGATATCTTATGATGTTTCTTTTTCTGTGTGACTTATTTCAGTTAGAATCATCGTACCTGAATCCACTCATTATGCTGCTACAGGCCTGATGACATAGATTTCTTTGCTGAGTGATACTGCATTGTACGTATGTACCACAAGTTCTTTATCCATTTTTCACTTTCTGTGATATTGAACTTGTACGGTAAACGAGGTTCTTGTAAACAGAGCCATTCCATACTTTGGGGTGGCTGTGTCTTTTTGATTTTAATTTCCCTAAGCTATAGGACCATAAGTGGAAGTGCCCTAGGCTCTGTTGCTTATTTTTTTAGATGTTTCAGGAAACACCATACACTTCTCCCAAGTGTCTGTTGGCAATTTACATCCCGCCCATCAGCATAACAAGGCTCCCACATCTCCATGGCCTGTCCTGCCTTTCTGGATTTTACACTTTTTTCAGATGGTCCCTTTGACAGGGGGGAATTGAGACTTCATTGTAGTGCAGATTTCCTTTGCAAGCTTGCTTGGTTGGCCAAAAAGGGCGTATGCGTTTTTTCCTGAATATATTCAGGAAAAAACGCATACGCCCTTTTTGGCCAAGTGCATCATTGTGGACGTTCTGCCTCTATTCCTATGCTTTCAATGCAATTCCAGTCTACCTCCTGAAATCGGTTTCCTGCAATTCTGCCCCGCTTTCAAGTCCTCTTGGCAGCCTTACTTCAGTATATTTTTGGACGATAGCTGTCATTTATAACTCTGCAGGTTTGTGAATTACAGTGCCCCTGAGCTCCTCTCTTCAACTCGCTTTCTTGTGAGCTGGCCGCAACACCGCAGGATGGCTTCAAGCCCTAATGTGCTTCCGGCATGGCACGATGAGCCTTTAGTTAATTCCTCTTCCTGGTGGGAAATGAGAGTTAAATTTGCCCGTCCAGACACCTCCAGCTAGTCTCTCATTGGTTCTCCCTATTCCTGTTCATCTTCCGCAGAAGTTGCAAACTGGGCCAAACAGGAGGTTAAAGGCGCTGACTCTCCTAGTGGGGAGAGTGTTAGTAAAGCGTCTGGAATGTTGCACCCTAGTACCAGGGGAGGAAAACTGAGACATATTTGAACACGTCTCCCGTTCACATGGTTGATCATACTCTGGGTTCCACATGCATGTTTTAGCTGAAGGAAGAATACCTTAAACCTGGGGAGTTGAGACCCGTGGAATGGGTACCATGCAATATGACTTCAAAGGGTCTTCATTTGCTCACCGAACCTCTCCAATCCTATCACTGCTGCGTTTATGCCCCTCTACACACGCTTGATTCACTTTTGGAGACATAGCAATCCATAGGTTTTAAGATACTTACTAGTCAGGTACATTCTTAGGCGTTTAATATGCGGTGTTGAGTCCATTTCGTTCAGCAAGGAGTAGCTCTTGTCTATTCCATATTTGGCTTAAGGAACTTTATCTGTGCTCATTTCAATCTCTGGTTTTATGCAGCACCCCAACTCTCCTTTACCCTTAAGCAAGCATAAGTTGGTTTTCTAAATTTGAGACCCTGTTCTGTTCTGTAATTCAGTTCCTGTGTAGCCAAGTTTACATTCCGTGTATTAGTGATATCTTATGATGTTTCTTTTTCTGTGTGACTTATTTCAGTTAGAATCATCATACCTGAATCCACTCATTGTGCTGCTAAGGGCCTGATGACATAGATTTCATTGCTGAGTGATATTGCTTTGTAAGTAAATACCACAACTTCTTTATCCATTTTTCACTTTCTGCGATGTTGAACTTGTACTGTAAACGAGGTTCTTGTAAATAGAGCCGTTCCATACTTTGGGGTGGCTGTGTCTTTTTGATTTTAATTTCCCTAAGCTATAGGACCATAAGTGGAAGTGCCCTAGGCTCTGTTGCTTATTTTTTTAGATGTTTCAGGAAACACCATACACTTCTCCCGAGTGTCTGTTGGCAATTTACATCCCGCCCATCAGCATAACAAGGCTCCCAGATCTCCATGGCCTGTCCTGCCTTTCTGGATTTTACACTTTTTTCAGATGGCCCTTTTGACCGGGGGGAAGTGAGACTTCATTGTAGTGCAGATTTCCTTTGCAAGCTTGCTTGGTTGGCAAAGAAGTGCGTATGCGTTTTTTCCTTAATATATTCAGGAAAAAACGCATACTCCCTTTTTGGCCAAGTGCATCATTGTGGACGTTCTGCCTCTTTTCCTATGCTTTCAATGCAATTCCAGTCTACCTCCTGAAATCAGTTTCCTGCAACTCTGCCCCGCTTTCAAGTCCTCTTGGCAGCCTTACTTCAGTATATTTTTGGACGATAGCTGTCATTTATAACTCTGAAGTTTTGTGAATTACAGTGCCCCTGAGCTCCTTTCTTCAACTCGCTTTCTTGTGACCTGGCCGCAGCACCGCAGGATGGCTTCAGGCCCTAATCTGGTTCAGGCATGGCACGCTGAGCCTTTGGTTATTTCCTCTTCCTGGTGGGAAATGAGAGTTAAATTTGCCCGTCCAGACACCTCCAGCTAGTCTCTCATTGGTTCTCCCTATTCCTGTGCATCTTCCGCAGAAGTTACAAACTGGGCCAAACAGGAGGTTAAAGGCGCTGACTCTCCTAGTGGCGAGAGTGTTAGTAAAGCGTCTGGAATTTTGCACCCGAGTACCAGGGGAGGAAAACTGAGACATATTTGAACACGTCTCCCGTTCACACGGTTGATCATACTCTGGGTTCCACATGCATGTTTTAGCTGAAGGGAGAATACCTTAAACCTGGAGAGTTGAGACCCGTGGAATGGGTACCATGCAATATGACTTCAAAGGGTCTTCATTTGCTCACCGAACCTCTCCAATCCTATCACTGCTGCTGTGTTTATGCCCCTCTACACACGCTTGATTCACTTTTGGAGACATAGCAATCCATAGGTTTTAAGATACTTACTAGTCAGGTACATTCTTAGGCGTTTAATATGCGGTGTTGAGTCCATTTCGTTGAGCAAGGAGTAGCTCTTCTCTATTCCATATTTGGCTTAAGGAACTTTATCTGTGCTCATTTCAATCTCTGGTTTTATGCAGCACCCCAACTCTCCTTAACCCTTAAGCAAGCATAAGTTGGTTTTCTAAATTTGAGACCTTGTTCTGTTTTGGAATTCAGTTCCTGTGTAGCCAAGTTTACATTCCGTGTATTAGTGATATCTTATGATGTTTCTTTTTCTGTGTGACTTATTTCAGTTAGAATCATCGTACCTGAATCCACTCATTATGCTGCTATGGGCCTGATGACATAGATTTCATTGCTGAGTGATACTGCATTGTACGTAAGTACCACAAGTTCTTTATCCATTTTTCACTTTCTGTGATATTGAACTTGTACGGTAAACGAGGTTCTTGTAAACAGAGGCGTCCCAAACTTTGGGGTGGCTGTGTCTTTTTGATTTTAATTTCCCTAAGCTATAGGACCATAAGTGGAAGTGCCCTAGGCTCTGTTGCTTTGTTTTTTAGATGTTTCAGGAAACACCATACACTTCTCCCGAGTGTCTGTTGGCAATTTACATCCCGCCCATCAGCATAACAAGGCTCCCAGTTCTCCATGGCCTGTCCTGCCTTTCTGGATTTTACACTTTTTTCAGATGGCCCTTTTGACCGGGGGGAAGTGAGACTTCATTGTAGTGCAGATTTCCTTTGCAAGCTTGCTTGGTTGGCCAAAAAGGGCGTATGCATTTTTCCCTGAATATATTCAGGAAAAAACGCATACGCCCTTTTTGGCCAAGTGCATCATTGTGGACGTTCTGCCTCTTTTCCTATGCTTTCAATGCAATTCCAGTCTATCTCCTGAAATCAGTTTCCTACAATTCTGCCCCGCTTTCAAGTCCTCTTGGCAGCCTTACTTCAGTATATTTTTGGACGATAGCTGTCATTTATAACTCTGCAGGTTTGTGAATTACAGTGCCCCTGAGCTCCTTTATTCAACTCGCTTTCTTGTGAGCTGGCCGCAACACCGCAGGATGGCTTCAGGCCCTAATATTGTTCCGGCACGGCACGCTGAGCCTTTGGTTAAGTCCTCTTCCTGGTGGGAAATGAGAGTTAAATTTGCCCGTCCAGACACCTCCAGCTAGTCTCTCATTGGTTCTCGCTATTCCTGTTCATCTTCCGCAGAAATTGCAAACTGGGCCAAACAGGAGGTTAAAGGGACTGACTCTCCAAGTCGGGAGAGTGTTAGTAAAGCGTCTGGAATGTTGCACCCGAGTACCAGGGTATGAAAACTGAGACATATTTGAACACATCTCCCGATCACATGGTTGATCATACTCTAGGTTCCACATGCATGTATTAGCTGAAGGAAGAATACCTTAAACCTGGGTAGTTGAAACCCGTGGAATGGGTACCATGCAATATGACTTAAAAGGGTCTTCATTTGTTCACCGAACCTCTCCAATCCTATCACTGCTGCGTTTATGCCCCTCTACACACGCTTGATTCTCTTTTGGAGACATAGCAATCCATAGGTTTTAAGATACTTACTAGTCAGATACATTCTTAGGCGTTTAATATGCGGTGTTGAGTCCATTTCATTGAGCAAGGAGTAGCTCTTGTCTATTTCATATTTGGCTTAAGGAACTTTATCTGTGCTCATTTCAATCTCTGGTTTTATGCAGCACCCCAACTCACCTTTTCCCTTAAGCAAGCATAAGTTGGTTTTCTAAATTTGAGACCCTGTTCTGTTCTGTAATTCAGTTCCTGTGTAGCCAAGTTTACATTCCGTGTATTAGTGATATCTTATGATGTTTCTTTTTCTGTGTGACTTATTTCAGTTAGAATCATCGTACCTGAATCCACTCATTATGCTGCTACGGGCCTGATGACATAGATTTCATTGCTGAGTGATACTGCATTGTACGTAAGTACCACAAGTTCTTTATCCATTTTTCACTTTCTGCGATGTTGAACTTGTACTGTAAACGAGGTTCTTGTAAACAGAGCCGTTCCAAACTTTGGGGTGGCTGTGTCTTTTTGATTTTACTTCCCTAAGCTATAGGTCCATAAGTGGAAGTGCCCTAGGCTCTGTTGCTTTGTTTTATAGATGTTTCAGGAAACACCATACACTTCTCTAGAGTGTCTGTTGGCAATTTACATCCCGCCCATCAGCATAACAAGGCTCCCAGTTCTCCATGGCCTGTCCTGCCTTTCTGGATTTTATACATTTTTTCAGATGGCCCTTTTGACCGCGTGGAAGTGAGACTTCATTGTAGTGCAGATTTCCTTTGCAAGCTTGCTTGGTTGGCCAAAAAGGGCGTATGCGTTTTTTCCTGAATATATTCAGGAAAAAACGCATACGCCCTTTTTTGCCAAGTGCATCATTGTGGATGTTCTGCCTCTTTTCCTATGCTTTCAATGCAATTCCAGTCTACCTCCTGAAATCGGTTTCCTGCAATTCTGCCCCACTTTCAAGTCCTCTTGGCAGCCTTACTTCAGTATATTTTTGGATAAAAGCTGTCATTTATAACTCTGCAGGTTTGTGAATTACAGTGCCCCTGAGCTCCTTTCTTCAACTCGCTTTCTTTTGGGCTGGCCGCAACACCGCAGGATGGCTTCAGGCCCTAATCTGCTTTCGGCACGGCACACTGAGCCTTTGGTTATTTCCTCTTCCTGGTGGGAATTGAGAGTTAAATTTGCCCGTCCAGACACCTCCAGCTAGTCTCTCATTGGTTCTCGCTATTCCTGTTCATCTTCCGCAGAAATTGCAAACTGGGCCAAACAGGAGGTTAAAGGAACTGACTCTCCAAGTCGGGAGAGTGTTAGTAAAGCGTCTGGAATGTTGCACCCGAGTACCTGGGTACGAAAACTGAGACATATTTGAACACGTCTCCTGATCACATGGTTGATCATACTCTAGGTTCCACATGCATGTTTTAGCTGAAGGAAGAATACCTTAAACCTGGAGAGTTGAGACCCGTGGAATGGGTACCATGCAGTATGACTTCAAAGGGTCTTCATTTGCTCACAAACCTCTCCAGTCCTATCACTGTTGCATTTATGCCGCTGTACACACGCTTGATTCTCTTTTGGAGACATAGCAATCCATAGGTTTTAAGATACTTAATAGTCAGGTACATTCTTAGGCGTTTAATATCGGGTGTTGAGTCCATTTCGTTGAACAAGGAGTAGCTATTGTCTGTTCCATATTTGGCGTAAGGAACTTTATCTGTGCTCATTTCAATCTCTGGTTTTATGCAGCACCCCAACTCACCTTTCCCCTTAAGCAAGCATAAGTTGCTTTTCTAAATTTGAGACCCTGTTCTGTTTTGGAATTCACTTCCTGTGTAGCCAAGTTTACATTCCGTGTATTAGTGATAGCTTATGATGTTTCTTTTTCTGTGTGACTTATTTCAGTTAGAATCATCGTACCTGAATCCATTCATTATGCTGCTAAGGGACTGATGACATAGGTTTCATTGCTGAGTGATACTGCATTGTACGTAAGTACCATAAGTACTTTATCCATTTTTCACTTTCTGTGATATTGAACTTGTACGGTAAACGAGGTTCTTGTAAACAGAGGCGTCCCTAACTTTGGGGTAGCTCTGTCTTTTTGATTTTAATTTCCCTAAGCTATAGGACCATAAGTGGAAGTGCCCTAGGCTCTGTTGCTTTGTTTTTTAGATGTTTCAGGAAACACCATACACTTCTCCCGAGTGTCTGTTGGCAATTTACATCCCGCCCATCAGCATAACAAGGCTCCCAGTTCTCCATGGCCTGTCCTGCCTTTCTGGATTTTACACTTTTTTCAGATGGCCCTTTTGACCGGGGGGAAGTGAGACTTCATTGTAGTGCAGATTTCCTTTGCAAGCTTGCTTGGTTGGCCAAAAAGTGCGTATGCGTTTTTTCCTGAATATATTCAGGGAAAAACGCATACGCCCTTTTTGGCCAAGTGCATCATTGTGGACGTTCTGCCTCTTTTCCTATGCTTTCAATGCAATTCCAGTCTACCTTCTGAAATCGGTTTCCTGCAATTCTGCCCCGCTTTCAAGTCCTCTTGGCAGCCTTACTTCAGTATATTTTTGGACCATAGCTGTCATTTATAACTCTGCAGGTTTGTGAATTACAGTGCCCCTGAGCTCCTTTCCTCAACTCTCTTTCTTGTGAGCTGCCCGCAGCACCGCAGGATGGCTTCAGGCCCTAATCTGGTTCCGGCACAGCACGCTGAGCCTTTGGTTATTTCCTCTTCCTGGTGGGAAATGAGAGTTAAATTTGCCCGTCCAGACACCTCCAGCTAGTCTCTCATTGGTTCTCCCTATTCCTGTTCATCTTCCGCAGAAATTGCAAACTGGGCCAAACAGGTGGTTAAAGGCACTGAGTCTCCAAGTGTGGAGAGTGTTAGTAAAGCGTCTGGAATGTTGCACCCGAGTACCAGGGGAGGAAAACTGAGACATATTTGAACACGTCTCCCGTTCACATGGTTGATCATACTCTGGGTTCCCCATGCATGTTTTAGCTGAAGGAAGAATACCTTATACCTGGAGAGTTGAGACCCGTGGAATGGGTACCATGCAATATGACTTCAAAGGGTCTTCATTTGCTCACCGAACCTCTCCAATCCTATCACTGCTGCGTTTATGCCCCTGTACACATGCTTGATTCTCTTTCGGAGACATAGCAATCCATAGGTTTTAAGATACTTACTAGTCAGGTACATTCTTAGGTGTTTAATATGCGGTGTTGAGTCCATTTCGTTGAGCAAGGAGTAGCTCTTGTCTATTCCATAGTTGGCTTAAGGAACTTTATCTGTGCTCATTTCAATCTCTGGTTTTATGCAGCACCCCAACTCACCTTTCCCCTTAAGCAAGCATAAGTTGGTTTTCTAAATTTGAGACCCTGTTCTGTTCTGTAATTCAGTTCCTGTGTAGCCAAGTTTACATTCCGTGTATTACTGATATCTTATGATGTTTCTTTTTCTGTGTGACTTATTTCAGTTAGAATCATCATACCTGAATCCACTCATTGTGCTGCTAAGGGCCTGATGACATAGATTTCATTGCTGAGTGATATTGCTTTGTAAGTAAATACCACAACTTCTTTATCCATTTTTCAATTTCTGCGATGTTGAACTTGTACGGTAAACGAGGTCTTGTAAACAGAGGCGTCCCAAAGTTTGGGGTGGCTGTGTCTTTTTGATTTTAATTTCCCTAAGCTATAGGACCATAAGTGGAAGTGCCCTAGGTTCTGTTGCTTTGTTTTTTAGATGTTTCAGGAAACACCATACACTTCTCCCGAGTGGTTGTTGGCAATTTACATCCCGCCCATCAGCATAACAAGGCTCCCAGTTCTCCATAGCCTGTCCTGCCTTTCTGGATTTTATACTTTTTTCAGATGGCCCTTTTGACCGGTGGGAAGTGAGACTTCATTGTAGTGCAGATTTCCTTTGCAAGCTTGCTTGGTTGGCCAAAAAGGGCGTATGCGTTTTTTCCTGAATATATTCAGGAAAAAACGCATACGCCCTTTTTGGCCAAGTGCATCATTGTGGACGTTCTGCCTCTTTTCCTATGCTTTCAATGCAATTCCAGTCTACCTCCTGAAATCAGTTTCCTGCAACTCTGCCCCGCTTTCAAGTCCTCTTGGCAGCCTTACTTCAGTATATTTTTGGACGATAGCTGTCATTTATAACTCTGCAGGTTTGTGAATTACAGTGCCCCTGAGATCCTTTCTTCAACTCGCTTTCTTGTGACCTGGCCGCAACACTGCAGGATGGCTTCAGGCCCTAATCTGGTTCCGGCACGGCACGCTGAGCCTTTGGTTATTTCCTCTTCCTGGTGGGAAATGAGAGTTAAATTTGCCCGTCCAGACACCTCCAGCTAGTCTCTCATTGGTTCTCCCTATTGCTGTTCATCTTCCACAGAAATTGCAAACTGGGCCAAACAGGACGTTAAAGGCGCTGACTCTCCAAGTGGGGAGATTGTTAGTAAAGCGTCTGGAATGTTGCACCCGGGTACCAGGGGAGGAAAACTGAGACATATTTGAACACGTCTCCCGTTCACACGGTTGATCATACTCTGGGTTCCACATGCATGTTTTAGCTGAAGGAAGAATACCTTAAACCTGGAGAGTTGAGACCCGTGGAATGGGTACCATGCAATATGACTTCAAAGGGTCTTCATTTGCTCACCGAACCTCTCCAATCCTATCACTGCTGCATTTATGCACCTGTACACACGCTTGATTCTCTTTTGGAGACATAGCAATCCATAGGTTTTAAGATACTTACTAGTCAGGTACATTCTTAGGCGTTTAATATGCGGTGTTGAGTCAATTTCGTTGAGCAAGGAGTAGCTCTTGTCTATTCCATATTTGGCTTAAGGAACTTTATCTGTGCTCATTTCAATCTCTGGTTTTATGCAGCACCCCAACTCACCTTTACCCGTAGCAAGCATAAGTTGGTTTTCTAAATTTGAGATACTGTTCTGTTCTGTCATTCAGTTCCTCTGTAGCCAAGTTTACATTCCGTGTATTACTGATATCTTATGATGTTTCTTTTTCTGTGTGACTTATTTCAGTTAGAATCATTATACCTGAATCCACTCATTGTGCTGTTAAGGGCCTGATGACATAGATTTCATTGCTGAGTGATATTGCTTTGTAAGTAAATACCACAACTTCTTTATCCATTTTTCACTTTCTGCGATGTTGAACTTGTACTGTAAACGACGTTCTTGTAAACAGAGGCGTCCCAAACTTTGGGGTGGCTGTGTCTTTTTGATTTTAATTTCCCTAAGCTCTAGGACCATAAGTGGAAGTGCCCTAGGCTCTGTTGCTTTGTTTTTTAGATGTTTCAGGAAACACCATACACTTCTCCCGAGTGTCTGTTGGTAATTTACATCCCGCCCATCAGCATAACAAGGCTCCCAGTTCTCCATGGCCTGTCCTGCCTGTCTGGATTTTACACTTTTTTCAGATGGCCCTTTTGACCGGGGGGAAGTGAGACTTCATTGTAGTGCAGATTTCCTTTGCAAGCTTGCTTGGTTGGCCGAAAAGGGCGTATGCGTTTTTTCCTGAATATATTCAGGAAAAAACGCATACGCCCTTTTTGGCCAAGTGCATCATTGTGGACGTTCTGCCTCTTTTCCTATGCTTTCAAAGCAATTCCAGTCTACCTCCTGAAATCGGTTTCCTGCAATTCTGCCCCGCTTTCAAGTCCTCTTGGCAGCCTTACTTCAGTATATTTTTGGACGATAGCTGTCATTTATAACTCTGCAGGTTTGTGAATTACAGTGCCCCTGAGCTCCTTTCTTCAACTCTCTTTCTTGTGACCTGGCCGCAACACTGCAGGATGGCTTCAGGCCCTACTCTGGTTCCGGCACGGCACGCTGAGCCTTTGGTTAATTCCTCTTCCTGGTGGGAAATGAGAGTTAAATTTGCCCGTCCAGACACCTCCAGCTAGCCTCTCATTGGTTCTCGCTGTTCCTGTTCATCTTCCCCAGAAATTGCAAACTGGGCCAAACAGGAGGTTAAAGGGACTGACTCTCCAAGTCGGGAGAGTGTTAGTAAAGCGTCTGGAATGTTGCACCCGAGTACCAGGGTACGAAAACTGAGACATATTTGAACACGTCTCCCGATCACATGGTTGATCATACTCTAGGTTCCACATGCATGTTTTAGCTGAAGGAAGAATACCTTAAACCTGGGTAGTTGAAACCCGTGGAATGGGTACCATGCAATATGACTTCAAAGGGTCTTCATTTGCTCACCGAACCGCTCCAATCCTATCACTGCTGCGTTTATGCCCCTGTACACATGCTTGATTCTCTTTCGGAGACATAGCAATGCATAGGTTTTAAGATACTTACTAGTCAGGTACATTCTTAGGCGTTTAATATGGGGTGTTGAGGCCATTTCGTTGAGCAAGGAGTAGCTCTTGTCTATTCCATGTTTGGCTTAAGGAACTTTATCTGTGCTCATTTCAATCTCTGGTTTTATGCAGCACCCCAACTCACCTTTACCCGTAGCAAGCATAAGTTGGTTTTCTAAATTTGAGACACTGTTCTGTTCTGTCATTCAGTTCCTGTGTAGCCAAGTTTACATTCCGTGTATTACTGATATCTTATGATGTTTCTTTTTCTGTGTGACTTATTTCAGTTAGAATCATCATACCTGAATCCACTCATTGTGCTGTTAAGGGCCTGATGACATAGATTTCATTGCTGAGTGATATTGCTTTGTAAGTAAATACCACAACTTCTTTATCCATTTTTCACTTTCTGCGATGTTGAACTTGTACTGTAAACGAGGTTCTTGTAAACAGAGGCGTCCCAAACTTTGGGGTGGCTGTGTCTTTTTGATTTTAATTTCCCTAAGCTCTAGGACCATAAGTGGAAGTGCCCTAGGCTCTGTTGCTTTGTTTTTTAGATGTTTCAGGAAACACCATACACTTCTCCGGAGTGTCTGTTGGCAATTTACATCCCGCCCATCAGCATAACAAGGCTCCCAGTTCTCCATGGCCTGTCCTGCCTGTCTGGATTTTACACTTTTTTCAGATGGCCCTTTTGACCGGGGGGAAGTGAGACTTCATTGTAGTGCAGATTTCCTTTGCAAGCTTGCTTGGTTGGCCAAAAAGGGCGTATGCGTTTTTTCCTGAATATATTCAGGAAAAAACTCATACGCCCTTTTTGGCCAAGTGCATCATTGTGGACGTTCTGCCTCTTTTCCTATGCTTTCAATGCAATTCCAGTCTACCTCCTGAAATCGGTTTCCTGCAATTCTGCCCCACTTTCAAGTCCTCTTGGCAGCCTTACTTCAGTATATTTTTGGACGATAGCTGTCATTTATAACTCTGCAGCTTTGTGAATTACAGTGCCCCTGAGCTCCTTTCTTCAACTCCCTTTATTTTGAGTTGGCCGCATCACCGCAGAATGGCTTCAGGCCCTAATCTGGTTCCGTCACGGCACGCTGAGCCTTTGGTTATTTCCTCTTCCTGGTGGGAAATGAGAGTTAAATTTGCCCGTCCAGACACCTCCAGCTAGTCTCTCATTGGTTCTCGCTATTCCTGTTCATCTTCCGTAGAAATTGCAAACTGGGCCAAACAGGAGGTTAAAGGGACTGACTCTCCAAGTGGGGAGAGTTTTAGTAAAGCGTCTGTAATGTTGCACCCGAGTACCAGGGGAGGAAAACTGTGACATATTTGAACACATCTCCCTTTCACACGGTTGATCATACTCTGGGTTCCACATGCATGTTTTAGCTGAAGGAAGAATACCTTAAACCTGTAGATTTGAGACCCGTGGAACGGGTACCATGCAATATGACTTCAAAGGGTCTTCATTTGCTCACCGAACCTCTCCAATCCTATCACTGCTGCTTTTTTGCCCCTGTACACACACTTGATTCTCTTTTGGAGACATAGCAATCCATAGGTTTTAAGATACTTACTAGTCAGGTACATTCTTAGGTGTTTAATATGGGGTGTTGAGTCCATTTCGTTGAGCAAGGAGTAGCTCTTGTCTATTCCATATTTGGCTTAAGGAACTTTATCTGTGCTCATTTCAATCTCTGGTTTTATGCAGCACCCCAACTCACCTTTCCCCTTAAGCAAGCATAAGTTGGTTTTCTAAATTTGAGATCCTGTTCTGTTTTGGAATTCAGTTCCTGTGTAGCCAAGTTTACATTCCGTGTATTAGTGATATCTTATGATGTTTCTTTTTCTGTGTGACTTATTTCAGTTAGAATCATCGTACCTGAATCCACTCATTATGCTGCTACGGGCCTGATGACATAGATTTCATTGCTGAGTGATACTGCATTGTACGTAAGTACCACAAGTTCTTTATCCATTTTTCACTTTCTGTGATATTGAACATGTACGGTAAATAAGGTTCTTGTAAACAGAGGCTTCCCAAACTTTGGGGTGGCTGTGTCTTTTCGATTTTAATTTCCCTAAGCTCTAGGACCATAAGTGGAAGTGCCCTAGGCTCTGTTGCTTTGTTTTTTAGATGTTTCAGGAAACACCATACACTTCTCCCGAGTGTCTGTTGGCAATTTCCATCCCGCCCATCAGCATAACAAGGCTCCCAGTTCTCCATGGCCTCTCCTGCCTTTCTGGATTTTACACTTTTTTCAGATGGCCCTTTTGACCGGGGGGAAGTGAGACTTCATTGTAGTGCAGATTTCCTTTGCAAGCTTGCTTGGTTGGCCAAAAAGGGCGTATGCGTTTTTTCCTGAATATATTCAGGAAAAAACGCATACGCCCTTTTTGGCCAAGTGCATCATTGTGGACGTTCTGCCTCTTTTCCTATGCTTTCAATGCAATTCCAGTCTACCTCCTGAAATCGGTTTCCTGCAATTCTGCCCCGCTTTCAAGTCCTCTTGGCAGCCTTACTTCAGTATATTTTTGGATGATAGCTGTCATTTATAACTCTGCAGGTTTGTGAATTACAGTGCCCCTGAGCTCCTTTCTTCAACTCGTTTTCTTTTGAGCTGGCCGCAACACCGCAGGATGGCTTCAGGCCCTAATCTGGTTCCGGCACGGCACGCTGAGCGTTTGGTTATTTCCTCTTCCTGGTGGGAAATGAGAGTTAAATTTGCCCGTCCAGACACCTCCAGCTAGTCTCTCATTGGTTCTCGCTATTCTTGTTCATCTTCCACAGAAATTGCAAACTGGGCCAAACAGGAGGTTAAAGGGACTGACTCTCCAAGTCGGGAGAGTGTTCGTAAAGCATCTGGAATGTTGCACCACAGTACCAGGGTACGAAAACTAAGACATATTTGAACACGTCTCCCGATCACATGGTTGATCATACTCTAGGTTCCACATGCATGTTTTAGCTGAAGGAAGAATACCTTAAACCTGGGTAGTTGAAACCCGTGGAATGGGTACCATGCAATATGACTTCAAAGGGTCTTCATTTGCTCACCGAACCTCTCCAATCCTATCACTGCTGCGTTTATGCCCCTGTACACATGCTTGATTCTCTTTCGGAGACATAGCAATCCATAGGTTTTAAGATACTTACTAGTCAGATACATTCTTAGGCGTTTAATATGCGGTGTTGAGTCCATTTCGTTGAGCAAGGAGTAGCTCTTGTCTATTCCATATTTGGCTTAAGGAACTTTATCTGTGCTCATTTCAATCTCTGGTTTTATGCAGCACCCCAACTCACCTTTCCCCTTAAACAAGCATAAGTTGCTTTTCTAACTTTGAGACACTCTTCTGTTCTGTAATTCAGTTCCTGTGGAGCCAGGTTTGCATTCCATGTATTACTGATATCTTATGATGTTTCTTTTTCTGTGTGACTTATTTCAGTTAGAATCATCATACCTGAATCCACTCATTGTGCTGCTAAGGGCCTGATGACATAGATTTCATTGCTGAGTGATATTGCTTTGTAAGTAAATACCACAACTTCTTTATCCATTTTTCACTTTCTGCGATGTTGAACTTGTACTGTAAACGAGGTTCTTGTAAACAGAGGCGTCCCAAACTTTGGGGTGACTGTGTCTTTTTGATTTTAATTTCCCTAAGCTCTAGGACCATAAGTGGAAGTGCCCTAGGCTCTGTTGCTTTGTTTTTTAGATGTTTCAGGAAACACCATACACTTCTCCCGAGTGTCTGTTGGCAATTTACATCCCGCCCATCAGCATAACAAGGCTCCCAGTTCTCCATGGCCTGTCCTGCCTTTCTGGATTTTACACTTTTTTCAGATGGCCCTTTTGACCGGGGGGAAGTGAGACTTCATTGTAGTGCAGATTTCCTTTGCAAGCTTGCTTGGTTGGCCAAAAAGGGCGTATGCGTTTTTTCCTGAATATATTCAGGAAAAAACGCATACGCCCTTTTTGGCCAAGTGCATCATTGTGGACGTTCTGCCTCTTTTCCTATGCTTTCAATGCAATTCCAGTCTACCTCCTGAAATCGGTTTCCTGCATTTCTGCCCCGCTTTCAAGTCCTCTTGGCAGCCTTACTTCAGTATATTTTTGGACGATAGCTGTCATTTATAACTCTGCAGGATTGTGAATTACAGTGCTCCTGAGCTCCTTTCTTCAACTCGCTTTCTTTTGAGCTGGACGCAACACCGCAGGATGCCTTCAGGCCCTAATCTGGTTCCGGCACGGCATGCTGATTCTTTGGTTATTTCCTCTTCCTGGTGGGAAATGAGAGTTAAATTTGCCCGTCCAGACACCTCCAGCTAGTCTCTCATTGGTTCTCACTATTCCTGTTCATCTTCCGCAGAAATTGCAAACTGGGCCAAACAGGAGGTTAAAGGGACTGACTCTCCAAGTCGGGAGAGTGTTAGTAAAGCGTCTGGAATGTTGCACCCGAGTACCAGGGGAGGAAAACTGAGACATATTTGAACACGTCTCCCGATCACATGGTTGATCATACTCTAGGTTCCACATGCATGTTTTAGCTGAAGGAAGAATACTTTAAACCTGGGTAGTTGAAACCCGTGGAATGGGTACCATGCAATATGACTTCAAAGGGTCTTCATTTGCGCACCGAACCTCTGCAATCCTATCACTGCTGCGTTTATGCCCCTGTACACATGCTTGATTCTCTTTCGGAGACATAGCAATCCATAGGTTTTAAGATACTTACTAGTCAGGCACATTCTTAGGCGTTTAATATGCGGTGTTGAGTCCATTTCGTTGAGCAAGGAGTAGCTCTTGTCTATTCCATATTTGGCTTAAGGAACTTTATCTGTGCTCATTTCAATCTCTGGTTTTATGCAGCACCCCAACTCAGCTTTCCCCTTACACAAGCATAAGTTGCTTTTCTAACTTTGAGACACTCTTCTGTTCTGTAATTCAGTTCCTGTGTAGCCAGGTTTGCAGTCCATGTATTACTGATATCTTATGATGTTTCTTTTTCTGTGTGACTTATTTCAGTTAGAATCATCATACCTGAATCCACTCATTGTGCTGCTAAGGGCCTGATGACATAGATTTCATTGCTGAGTGATATTGCTTTGTAAGTAAATACCACAACTTCTTTATCCATTTTTCACTTTCTGCGATGTTGAACTTGTACTGTAAAAGAGGTTCTTGTAAACAGAGGCGTCCCAAACTTTGGGTTGGCTGTGTCTTTTTGATTTTAATTTCCCTAAGCTATAGGACCATAAGTGGAAGTGCCCTAGGCTCTGTTGCTTTGTTTTTTAGATGTTTCAGGAAACACCATACACTTCTCCTGAGTGTCTGTTGGCAATTTACATCCCGCCCATCAGCATAACAAGGCTCCCAGTTCTCCATGGCCTGTCCTGCCTTTCTGGATTTTACACTTTTTTCAGATGGCCCTTTTGACCGGGGGAAGTGAGACTTCATTGTAGTGCAGATTTCCTTTGCAAGCTTGCTTGGTTGGCCAAAAAGTGCGTATGCGTTTTTTGCTGAATATATTCAGGAAAAAACGCATACGCCCTTTTTGGCCAAGTGCATCATTGTGGACGTTCTGCCTCTTTTCCTATGTTTTCAATGCTATTCCAGTCTACCTCCTGAAATCAGTTTCCTGCAATTCTGCCCCGCTTTCAAGTCCTCTTGGCAGCCTTACTTCAGTATATTTTTGGACGATAGCTGTCATTTATAACTCTGCAGGTTTGTGAATTACAGTGCCCCTGAGCTCCTTTCTTCAACTCCCTTTATTTTGAGCTGGCCGCAACACCGCAGGATGGTTTCAGGCCCTAATCTGGTTCCGGCACGGCACGCTGAGCCTTTGGTTAATTCCTCTTCCTGGTGGGAAATGAGAGTTAAATTTGCCGGACCAGACACCTCCAGCTAGTCTCTCATTGGTTCTCCCTATTCCTGTTCATCTTCCGCAGAAATTGCAAACTGGGCCAGACAGGAGGTTAAAGGGACTGACTCTCCAAGTGGGGAGAGTGTTAGTAAAGCATCTGTAATGTTGCACCCGACTACCAGCGTACGAAAACTGAGACATATTTGAACATGGCTCCCGATCACATGGTTGATCATACTCTAGGTTCCACATGCATGTTTTAGCTGAAGGAAGAATACCTTAAACCTGGGTAGTTGAAACCCGTGTAATGGGTACCATGCAATATGACTTCAAAGGGTCTTCATTTGCTCACCGAACCTTTCCAATCCTATCACTGCTGCGTTTATGCCCCTGTACACACGCTTGATTCTCTTTTGGAGACATAGCAATCCATAGGTTTTAAGATACTTACTAGTCAGGTACATTCTTAGGCGTTTAATATGGGGTGTTGAGTCCATTTCGTTGAGCAAGGAGTAGCTCTTGTCTATTCCATATTTGGCTTAAGGAACTTTATCTGTGCTCATTTCAATCTCTGGTTTTATGCAGCACCCCAACTCACCTTTCCCCTTAAGCAAGCATAAGTTGGTTTTCTAAATTTGAGACCCTGTTCTGTTCTCTAATTCAGTTCCTGTGTAGCCAAGTTTACATTCCGTGTATTACTGATATCTTATGATGTTTCTTTTTCTGTGTGACTTATTTCAGTTAGAATCATCGTACCTGAATCCACTCATTATGCTGCTACGGGCCTGATGACATAGATTTCATTGCTGAGTGATACTGCATTGTACGTAAGTACCACAAGTTCTTTATCCATTTTTCACTTTCTGCGATATTGAACTTGTACGGTAAACGAGGTTCTTGTAAACAGAGCCGTCCCAAACTTTGGGGTGGCTGTGTCTTTTTGATTTTAATTTCCCTAAGCTCTAGGACCATAAGTGGAAGTGCCCTAGGCTCTGTTGCTTTGTTTTTTAGATGATTCAGGAAACACCATACACTTCTCCCGAGTGTCTGTTGGCAATTTACATCCCGCCCATCAGCATAAAAAGGCTCCCAGTTCTCCATGGCCTGTCCTGCCTTTCTGGATTTTACACTTTTTTCAGATGGCCCTTTTGACCGGGGTGAAGTGAGACTTCATTGTAGTGCAGATTTCCTTTGCAAGCTTGCTTGGTTGGCCAAAAAGGGTGTATGCGTTTTTTCCTGAATATATTCAGGAAAAAACGCATACGCCCTTTTTGGCCAAGTGCATCATTGTGGACGTTCTGCCTCTTTTCCTATGCTTTCAATGCAATTCCAGTCTACCTCCTGAAATCGGTTTCCTGCAATTCTGCCCCGCTTTCAAGTCCTCTTGGCAGCCTTACTTCAGTATATTTTTGGACGATAGCTGTCATTTATAACTCTGCAGGTTTGTGAATTACAGTGCCCCTGAGCTCCTTTCTTCAACTCGCTTTCTTGTGACATGGCCGCAACACTGCAGGATGGCTTCAGGCCCTACTCTGGTTCCGGCACGGCATGCTGAGTCTTTGGTTAATTCCTCTTCCTGGTGGGAAATTAGAGTTAAATTTTCCCGTCCAGACACCTCCAGCTAGCCTCTCATTGGTTCTCGCTGTTCCTGTTCATCTTCCGCAGAAATTGCAAACTGGGCCAAACAGGAGGTTAAAGGGACTGACTCTCCAAGTCGGGAGAGTGTTAGTAAAGCGTCTGGAATTATGCACCCGAGTACCAGGGGAGGAAAACTGAGACATATTTGAACACGTCTCCCGATCACATGGTTGATCATACTCTAGGTTCCACATGCATGTTTTAGCTGAAGGAAGAATACCTTAAACCTGGGTAGTTGAAACCCGTGGAATGGGTACCATGCAATATGACTTCAAAGGGTCTTCATTTGCTCACCGAACCGCTCCAATCCTATCACTGCTGCGTTTATGCCCCTGTACACATGCTTGATTCTCTTTCGGAGACATAGCAATGCATAGGTTTTAAGATACTTACTAGTCAGGTACATTCTTAGGCGTTTAATATGGGGTGTTGAGGCCATTTCGTTGAGCAAGGAGTAGCTCTTGTCTATTCCATATTTGGCTTAAGGAACTTTATCTGTGCTCATTTCAATCTCTGGTTTTATGCAGCACCCCAACTCACCTTTCCCCTTAAGCAAGCATAAGTTGGTTTTCTAAATTTGAGACCCTGTTCTGTTTTGGAATCCAGTTCCTGTGTAGCCAAGTTTACATTCCGTGTATTAGTGATATCTTATGATGTTTCTTTTTCTGTGTGACTTATTTCAGTTAGAATCATCGTACCTGAATCCACTCATTATGCTGCTACGGGCCTGATGATATAGATTTGATTGCTGAGTGATACTGCATTGTACGTAAGTACCACAAGTTCTTTATCCATTTTTCACTTTCTGTGATATTGAACTTGTATGGTAAACGAGGTTCTTGTAAACAGAGGCGTCCCAAACTTTGGGGTGGCTGTGTCTTTTTGATTTTAATTTCCCTAAGCTATAGGACCATAAGTGGAAGTGCCCTAGGCTCTGTTGCTTTGTTTTTTAGATGTTTCAGGAAACACCATACACTTCTCCCGAGTGTCTGTTGGCAATTTACATCCCGCCCATCAGCATAACAAGGCTCCCAGTTCTCCATGGTCTGTCCTGCCTTTCTGGATTTTACACTTTTTTCAGATGGCCCTTTTGACCGGGGGGAAGTGAGACTTCATTGTAGTGCAGATTTCCTTTGCAAGCTTGCTTGTTTGGCCAAAAAGGGCGTATGCGTTTTTTCCTCAATATATTCACGAAAAAATGCATACGCCCTTTTTGGCCAAGTGCATCATTGTGGACGTTCTGCCTCTTTTCCTATGCTTTCAATGCAATTCCAGTCTACCTCCTGAAATCGGTTTCCTGCAATTCTGCCCCGCTTTCAAGTCCTCTTGGCAGCCTTACTTCAGTATATTTTTGGACGATAGCTGTCATTTATAACTCTGCAGGTTTGTGAATTACAGTGCCCCTGAGCTCCTTTCTTCAACTCGCTTTCCTTTGAGCTGGCCGCAACACAGCAGGATGGCTTCAAGCCCTAATCTGGTTCCGGCACGGCACGCTGAGCCTTTGGTTAATTGCTCTTCCTGGTGGGAAATGAGAGTTAAATTTGCCCGTCCAGACACCTCCAGCTAGTCTCTCATTGGTTCTCGCTATTCCTGTTCATCTTCCGCAGAAATTGCAAACTGGGCCAAACAGGAGGTTAAAGGTGCTGACTCTCCAAGTGGGGAGAGTGTTAGTAAAGCGTCTGGAATGTTGCACCCGAGTACCAGGGTACGAAAACTGAGACATATTTGAACACGTCTCCCGATCACATGGTTGATCATACTCTAGGTTCCACATGCATGTTTTAGCTGAAGGAAGAATACCTTAAACCTGGAGTGTTGAGACCCGTGGAATGGGTACCATGCAATATGACTTCAAAGGGTCTTCATTTGCTCACCGAACCTCTCCAATCCTATCACTGCTGCGTTTATGCCCCTGTACACACGCTTGATTCTCTTTTGGAGACATAGCAATCCATAGGTTTTAAGATACTTACTAGTCAGGTACATTCTTAGGCGTTTAATATGGGGTGTTGAGTCCATTTCGTTGAGCAAGGAGTAGCTCTTGTCTATTCCATATTTGGCTTAAGGAACTTTATCTGTGCTCATTTCAATCTCTGGTTTTATGCAGCACCCCAACTCACCTTTCCCCTTAAGCAAGCATAAGTTGGTTTTCTAAATTTGAGACCCTGTTCTGTTCTCTAATTCAGTTCCTGTGTAGCCAAGTTTACATTCCGTGTATTAGTTATGTCTTATGATGTTTCTTTTTCTGTGTGACTTATTTCAGTTAGAATCATCATACCTGAATCCACTCATTATTCTGCTACGGGCCTGATGACATAGATTTCATTGCTGAGTGATACTGCATTGTACGTATGTACCACAAGTTCTTTATCCATTTTTCACTTTCTGTGATATTGAACTTGTACAGTAAACGAGGTTCTTGTAAACAGAGGCGTCCCAAACTTTGGGGTGGCTGTGTCTTTTTGATTTTAATTTCCCTAAGCTATAGGACCATAAGTGGAAGTGCCCTAGGCTCTGTTGCTTTGTTTTTTAGATGTTTCAAAAACACCATACACTTCTCCCGAGTGTCTGTTGGCAATTTACATCCCGCCCATCAGCATAACAAGGCTCCCAGTTCTCCATGGCCTGTCCTGCCTTTCATTATTTTACACTTTTTTCAGATGGCCCTTTTGACCGGGGGGAAGTGAGACTTCATTTTAGTGCCGATTTCCTTTGCAAGCTTGCTTGGTTGGCCAAAAAGGGCGTATGCGTTTTTTCCTGAGGAAAAAAGGCATACGCCCTTTTTGGCCAAGTGCATCATTGTGGACGTTCTGCCTCTTTTCCTATGCTTTCAATGCAATTCCAGTCTACCTCCTGAAATCGGTTTCCTGCAATTCTGCCCCGCTTTCAAGTCCTCTTGGCAGCCTTACTTCAGTATATTTTTGGACGATAGCTGTCATTTATAACTCTGCAGGTTTGTGAATTACAGTGCCCCCGAGCTCCTTTCTTCAACTCGCTTTCTTGTGAGCTGGCCGCAACACCGCAGGATGGCTTCAGGCCCTAATCTGGTTCCGGCACGGCACGCTGAGCCTTTGGTTATTTCCTCTTCCTGGTGGGAAATGAGAGTTAAATTTGCCCGTCCAGACACCTCCAGCTAGTCTCTCATTGGTTCTCCCTATTCCTGTTCATCTTCCGCAGAAATTGCAAACTGGGCCAAACAGGAGGTTAAAGACGCTGACTTTCCAAGAGGGAAGAGTGTTAGTAAAGCGTCTGGAATGTTGCACCCGAGTACAAGGGGAGGAAAAGTGAGACATATTTGAACACGTCTCCCATTCACACGGTTGATCATACTCTGGGTTCCACATGCATGTTTTTGCTGAAGGAAGAATACCTTAAACCTGGAGAGTTGAGACCCGTGTAATGGGTACCATGCAATATGACTTCAAAGGGTCTTCATTTGCTCACCGAACCTCTCCAATCCTATCACTGCTGCGTTTATGCCCGTGTACACACGCTTGATTCTCTTTTGGAGACATAGCAATCCATAGGTTTTAAGATACTTACTAGTCAGGTACATTCTTAGGCGTTTAATATGGGGTGTTGAGTCCATTTCGTTGAGCAAGGAGTAGCTCTTGTCTATTCCATATTTGGCTTAAGGAACTTTATCTGTGCTCATTTCAATCTCTGGTTTTATGCAGCACCCCAACTCACCTTTCCCCTTAAGCAAGCATAAGTTGGTTTTCTAAATTTGAGACCCTGTTCTGTTCTCTAATTCAGTTCCTGTGTAGCCAAGTTTACATTCCGTGTATTAGTTATGTCTTATGATGTTTCTTTTTCTGTGTGACTTATTTCAGTTAGAATCATCATACCTGAATCCACTCATTATGCTGCTACGGGCCTGATGACATAGATTTCATTGCTGAGTGATACTGCATTGTACGTATGTACCACAAGTTCTTTATCCATTTTTCACTTTCTGTGATATTGAACTTGTACAGTAAACGAGGTTCTTGTAAACAGAGGCGTCCCAAACTTTGGGGTGGCTGTGTCTTTTTGATTTTAATTTCCCTAAGCTATAGGACCATAAGTGGAAGTGCCCTAGGCTCTGTTGCTTTGTTTTTTAGATGTTTCAAAAACACCATACACTTCTCCCGAGTGTCTGTTGGCAATTTACATCCCGCCCATCAGCATAACAAGGCTCCCAGTTCTCCATGGCCTGTCCTGCCTTTCTGGATTTTACACTTTTTTCAGATGGCCCTTTTGACCGGGGGGAAGTGAGACTTCATTTTAGTGCCGATTTCCTTTGCAAGCTTGCTTGGTTGGCCAAAAAGGGCGTATGCGTTTTTTCCTGAGGAAAAAAGGCATACGCCCTTTTTGGCCAAGTGCATCATTGTGGACGTTCTGCCTCTTTTCCTATGCTTTCAATGCAATTCCAGTCTACCTCCTGAAATCGGTTTCCTGCAATTCTGCCCCGCTTTCAAGTCCTCTTGGCAGCCTTACTTCAGTATATTTTTGGACGATAGCTGTCATTTATAACTCTGCAGGTTTGTGAATTACAGTGCCCCTGAGCTCCTTTCTTCAACTCGCTTTCTTGTGACATGGCCGCAACACTGCAGGATGGCTTCAGGCCCTACTCTGGTTCCGGCACGGCATGCTGAGTCTTTGGTTAATTCCTCTTCCTGGTGGGAAATTAGAGTTAAATTTTCCCGTCCAGACACCTCCAGCTAGCCTCTCATTGGTTCTCGCTGTTCCTGTTCATCTTCCGCAGAAATTGCAAACTGGGCCAAACAGGAGGTTAAAGGGACTGACTCTCCAAGTCGGGAGAGTGTTAGTAAAGCGTCTGGAATTATGCACCCGAGTACCAGGGGAGGAAAACTGAGACATATTTGAACACGTCTCCCGATCACATGGTTGATCATACTCTAGGTTCCACATGCATGTTTTAGCTGAAGGAAGAATACCTTAAACCTGGGTAGTTGAAACCCGTGGAATGGGTACCATGCAATATGACTTCAAAGGGTCTTCATTTGCTCACCGAACCGCTCCAATCCTATCACTGCTGCGTTTATGCCCCTGTACACATGCTTGATTCTCTTTCGGAGACATAGCAATGCATAGGTTTTAAGATACTTACTAGTCAGGTACATTCTTAGGCGTTTAATATGGGGTGTTGAGGCCATTTCGTTGAGCAAGGAGTAGCTCTTGTCTATTCCATATTTGGCTTAAGGAACTTTATCTGTGCTCATTTCAATCTCTGGTTTTATGCAGCACCCCAACTCACCTTTCCCCTTAAGCAAGCATAAGTTGGTTTTCTAAATTTGAGACCCTGTTCTGTTTTGGAATCCAGTTCCTGTGTAGCCAAGTTTACATTCCGTGTATTAGTGATATCTTATGATGTTTCTTTTTCTGTGTGACTTATTTCAGTTAGAATCATCGTACCTGAATCCACTCATTATGCTGCTACGGGCCTGATGATATAGATTTGATTGCTGAGTGATACTGCATTGTACGTAAGTACCACAAGTTCTTTATCCATTTTTCACTTTCTGTGATATTGAACTTGTATGGTAAACGAGGTTCTTGTAAACAGAGGCGTCCCAAACTTTGGGGTGGCTGTGTCTTTTTGATTTTAATTTCCCTAAGCTATAGGACCATAAGTGGAAGTGCCCTAGGCTCTGTTGCTTTGTTTTTTAGATGTTTCAGGAAACACCATACACTTCTCCCGAGTGTCTGTTGGCAATTTACATCCCGCCCATCAGCATAACAAGGCTCCCAGTTCTCCATGGTCTGTCCTGCCTTTCTGGATTTTACACTTTTTTCAGATGGCCCTTTTGACCGGGGGGAAGTGAGACTTCATTGTAGTGCAGATTTCCTTTGCAAGCTTGCTTGTTTGGCCAAAAAGGGCGTATGCGTTTTTTCCTCAATATATTCACGAAAAAATGCATACGCCCTTTTTGGCCAAGTGCATCATTGTGGACGTTCTGCCTCTTTTCCTATGCTTTCAATGCAATTCCAGTCTACCTCCTGAAATCGGTTTCCTGCAATTCTGCCCCGCTTTCAAGTCCTCTTGGCAGCCTTACTTCAGTATATTTTTGGACGATAGCTGTCATTTATAACTCTGCAGGTTTGTGAATTACAGTGCCCCTGAGCTCCTTTCTTCAACTCGCTTTCCTTTGAGCTGGCCGCAACACAGCAGGATGGCTTCAAGCCCTAATCTGGTTCCGGCACGGCACGCTGAGCCTTTGGTTAATTGCTCTTCCTGGTGGGAAATGAGAGTTAAATTTGCCCGTCCAGACACCTCCAGCTAGTCTCTCATTGGTTCTCGCTATTCCTGTTCATCTTCCGCAGAAATTGCAAACTGGGCCAAACAGGAGGTTAAAGGCGCTGACTCTCCAAGTGGGGAGAGTGTTAGTAAAGCGTCTGGAATGTTGCACCCGAGTACCAGGGTACGAAAACTGAGACATATTTGAACACGTCTCCCGATCACATGGTTGATCATACTCTAGGTTCCACATGCATGTTTTAGCTGAAGGAAGAATACCTTAAACCTGGAGTGTTGAGACCCGTGGAATGGGTACCATGCAATATGACTTCAAAGGGTCTTCATTTGCTCACCGAACCTCTCCAATCCTATCACTGCTGCGTTTATGCCCCTGTACACACGCTTGATTCTCTTTTGGAGACATAGCAATCCATAGGTTTTAAGATACTTACTAGTCAGGTACATTCTTAGGCGTTTAATATGGGGTGTTGAGTCCATTTCGTTGAGCAAGGAGTAGCTCTTGTCTATTCCATATTTGGCTTAAGGAACTTTATCTGTGCTCATTTCAATCTCTGGTTTTATGCAGCACCCCAACTCACCTTTCCCCTTAAGCAAGCATAAGTTGGTTTTCTAAATTTGAGACCCTGTTCTGTTCTCTAATTCAGTTCCTGTGTAGCCAAGTTTACATTCCGTGTATTAGTTATGTCTTATGATGTTTCTTTTTCTGTGTGACTTATTTCAGTTAGAATCATCATACCTGAATCCACTCATTATTCTGCTACGGGCCTGATGACATAGATTTCATTGCTGAGTGATACTGCATTGTACGTATGTACCACAAGTTCTTTATCCATTTTTCACTTTCTGTGATATTGAACTTGTACAGTAAACGAGGTTCTTGTAAACAGAGGCGTCCCAAACTTTGGGGTGGCTGTGTCTTTTTGATTTTAATTTCCCTAATCTATAGGACCATAAGTGGAAGTGCCCTAGGCTCTGTTGCTTTGTTTTTTAGATGTTTCAAAAACACCATACACTTCTCCCGAGTGTCTGTTGGCAATTTACATCCCGCCCATCAGCATAACAAGGCTCCCAGTTCTCCATGGCCTGTCCTGCCTTTCATTATTTTACACTTTTTTCAGATGGCCCTTTTGACCGGGGGGAAGTGAGACTTCATTTTAGTGCCGATTTCCTTTGCAAGCTTGCTTGGTTGGCCAAAAAGGGCGTATGCGTTTTTTCCTGAGGAAAAAAGGCATACGCCCTTTTTGGCCAAGTGCATCATTGTGGACGTTCTGCCTCTTTTCCTATGCTTTCAATGCAATTCCAGTCTACCTCCTGAAATCGGTTTCCTGCAATTCTGCCCCGCTTTCAAGTCCTCTTGGCAGCCTTACTTCAGTATATTTTTGGACGATAGCTGTCATTTATAACTCTGCAGGTTTGTGAATTACAGTGCCCCCGAGCTCCTTTCTTCAACTCGCTTTCTTGTGAGCTGGCCGCAACACCGCAGGATGGCTTCAGGCCCTAATCTGGTTCCGGCACGGCACGCTGAGCCTTTGGTTATTTCCTCTTCCTGGTGGGAAATGAGAGTTAAATTTGCCCGTCCAGACACCTCCAGCTAGTCTCTCATTGGTTCTCCCTATTCCTGTTCATCTTCCGCAGAAATTGCAAACTGGGCCAAACAGGAGGTTAAAGACGCTGACTTTCCAAGAGGGAAGAGTGTTAGTAAAGCGTCTGGAATGTTGCACCCGAGTACAAGGGGAGGAAAAGTGAGACATATTTGAACACGTCTCCCATTCACACGGTTGATCATACTCTGGGTTCCACATGCATGTTTTTGCTGAAGGAAGAATACCTTAAACCTGGAGAGTTGAGACCCGTGTAATGGGTACCATGCAATATGACTTCAAAGGGTCTTCATTTGCTCACCGAACCTCTCCAATCCTATCACTGCTGCGTTTATGCCCGTGTACACACGCTTGATTCTCTTTTGGAGACATAGCAATCCATAGGTTTTAAGATACTTACTTGTCAGGTACATTCTTAGGCATTTAATATGGGGTGTTGAGTCCATTTCGTTGAGCAAGGAGTAGCTCTTGTCTATTCCATATTTGGCTTAAGGAACTTTATCTGTGCTCATTTCAATCTCTGGTTTTATGCAGCACCCCAACTCACCTTTCCCCTTAAGCAAGCATAAGTTGGTTTTCTAAATTTGAGACCCTGTTCTGTTCTCTAATTCAGTTCCTGTGTAGCCAAGTTTACATTCCGTGTATTAGTTATGTCTTATGATGTTTCTTTTTCTGTGTGACTTATTTCAGTTAGAATCATCATACCTGAATCCACTCATTATGCTGCTACGGGCCTGATGACATAGATTTCATTGCTGAGTGATACTGCATTGTACGTATGTACCACAAGTTCTTTATCCATTTTTCACTTTCTGTGATATTGAACTTGTACAGTAAACGAGGTTCTTGTAAACAGAGGCGTCCCAAACTTTGGGGTGGCTGTGTCTTTTTGATTTTAATTTCCCTAAGCTATAGGACCATAAGTGGAAGTGCCCTAGGCTCTGTTGCTTTGTTTTTTAGATGTTTCAAAAACACCATACACTTCTCCCGAGTGTCTGTTGGCAATTTACATCCCGCCCATCAGCATAACAAGGCTCCCAGTTCTCCATGGCCTGTCCTGCCTTTCTGGATTTTACACTTTTTTCAGATGGCCCTTTAGACCGGGGGGAAGTGAGACTTCATTTTAGTGCCGATTTCCTTTGCAAGCTTGCTTGTTTGGCCAAAAAGGGCGTATGCGTTTTTTCCTGAGGAAAAAAGGCATACGCCCTTTTTGGCCAAGTGCATCATTGTGGACGTTCTGCCTCTTTTCCTATGCTTTCAATGCAATTCCAGTCTACCTCCTGAAATCGGTTTCCTGCAATTCTGCCCCGCTTTCAAGTCCTCTTGGCAGCCTTACTTCAGTATATTTTTGGACGATAGCTGTCATTTATAACTCTGCAGGTTTGTGAATTACAGTGCCCCTGAGCTCCTTTCTTCAACTCGCTTTCCTTTGAGCTGGCCGCAACACAGCAGGATGGCTTCAAGCCCTAATCTGGTTCCGGCACGGCACGCTGAGCCTTTGGTTAATTGCTCTTCCTGGTGGGAAATGAGAGTTAAATTTGCCCGTCCAGACACCTCCAGCTAGTCTCTCATTGGTTCTCGCTATTCCTGTTCATCTTCCGCAGAAATTGCAAACTGGGCCAAACAGGAGGTTAAAGGCGCTGACTCTCCAAGTGGGGAGAGTGTTAGTAAAGCGTCTGGAATGTTGCACCCGAGTACCAGGGTACGAAAACTGAGACATATTTGAACACGTCTCCCGATCACATGGTTGATCATACTCTAGGTTCCACATGCATGTTTTAGCTGAAGGAAGAATACCTTAAACCTGGAGTGTTGAGACCCGTGGAATGGGTACCATGCAATATGACTTCAAAGGGTCTTCATTTGCTCACCGAACCTCTCCAATCCTATCACTGCTGCGTTTATGCCCCTGTACACACGCTTGATTTTCTTTTGGAGACATAGCAATCCATAGGTTTTAAGATACTTACTAGTCAGGTACATTCTTAGGCGTTTAATATGGGGTGTTGAGTCCATTTCGTTGAGCAAGGAGTAGCTCTTGTCTATTCCATATTTGGCTTAAGGAACTTTATCTGTGCTCATTTCAATCTCTGGTTTTATGCAGCACCCCAACTCACCTTTCCCCTTAAGCAAGCATAAGTTGGTTTTCTAAATTTGAGACCCTGTTCTGTTTTGGAATTCAGTTCCTGTGTAGCCAAGTTTACATTCCGTGTATTACTGATATCTTATGATGTTTCTTTTTCTGTGTGACTTATTTCAGTTAGAATCATCGTACCTGAATCCACTCATTATGCTGCTACGGGCCTGATGACATAGATTTCATTGCTGAGTGATATTGTTTTGTAAGCAAATACCACAAGTTCTTTATCCATTTTTCACTTTCTGCGATGTTGAACTTGTACTGTAAACGACGTTCTTGTAAACAGAGGCGTCCCAAGCTTTGGGGACGCTGTGTCTTTTTGATTTTAATTTCCCTAAGCTATAGGACCATAAGTGGAAGTGCCCTAGGCTCTGTTGCTTTGTTTTTTAGATGTTTCAGGAAACACCATACACTTCTCCCGAGTGTCTGTTGGCAATTTCCATCCCGCCCATCAGCATAACAAGGCTCCCAGTTCTCCATGGCCTCTCCTGCTTTTCTGGATTTTACACTTTTTTCAGATGGCCCTTTTGACCGGGGGGAAGTGAGACTTCATTGTAGTGCAGATTTCCTTTGCAAGCTTGCTTGGTTGGCCAAAAAGGGCGTATGCGTTTTTTCCTGAATATATTCAGGAAAAAACGCATACGCTCTTTTTGGCCAAGTGCATCATTGTGGACGCTCTGCCTCTTTTCCTATGCTTTCAATGCAATTCCAGTCTACCTCCTGAAATCGGTTTCCTGCAATTCTGCCCCGCTTTCAAGTCCTCTTGGCAGCCTTACTTCAGTATATTTTTGGACGATAGCTGTCATTTATAACTCTGCAGGTTTGTGAATTACAGTGCCCCTGAGCTCCTTTCTTCAACTCGCTTTCTTGTGAGCTGGCCGCAACACCGCAGGATGGCTTCAGGCCCTAATCTGGTTCCGGCACGGCACGCTGAGCCTTTGGTTATTTCCTCTTCCTGGTGGGAAATGAGAGTTAAATTTGCCCGTCCAGACACCTCCAGCTAGTCTCTCATTGGTTCTCCCTATTCCTGTTCATCTTCCGCAGAAATTGCAAACTGGGCCAAACAGGAGGTTAAAGGCGCTGACTTTCCAAGTGGGGAGAGTGTTAGTAAAGCGTCTGGAATGTTGCACCCGAGTACAAGGGGAGGAAAACTGAGACATATTTGAACACGTCTCCCGTTCACACGGTTGATCATACACTGGGTTCCACATGCATGTTTTAGCTGAAGGACGAATACCTTAAACCTGGAGAGTTGAGACCCGTGGAATGGGTACCATGCAATATGACTTCAAAGGGTCTTCATTTGCTCACCGAACCTCTCCAATCCTATCACTGCTGCGTTTATGCCCCTGTACACACGCTTGATTCTCTTTTGGAGACATAGCAATCCATAGGTTTTAAGCTACTTACTAGTCAGGTACATTCTTAGGCGTTTAATATGGCGTGTTGAGTCCATTTCGTTGAGCAAGGAGTAGCTCTTGTCTATTCCATATTTGGCTTAAGGAACTTTATCTGTGCTCATTTCAATCTCTGGTTTTATGCAGCACCCCAACTCACCTTTCCCCTTAAGCAAGCATAAGTTGGTTTTCTAAATTTGAGACCCTGTTCTGTTTTGGAATTCAGTTCCTGTGTAGCCAAGTTTACATTCCGTGTATTACTGATATCTTATGATGTTTCTTTTTCTCTGTGACTTATTTCAGTTAGAATCATCGTACCTGAATCCACTCATTATGCTGCTACGGGCCTGATGACATAGATTTCATTGCTGAGTGATATTGTTTTGTAAGCAAATACCACAAGTTCTTTATCCATTTTTCACTTTCTGCGATGTTGAACTTGTACTGTAAACGAGGTTCTTGTAAACAGAGGCGTCCCAAGCTTTGGGGACGCTGTGTCATTTTGATTTTAATTTCCCTAAGCTATAGGACCATAAGTGGAAGTGCCCTAAGCTCTGTTGCTTTGTTTTTTAGATGTTTCAGGAAACACCATACACTTCTCCCGAGTGTCTGTTGGCAATTTCCATCCCGCCCATCAGCATAACAAGGCTCCCAGTTCTCCATGGCCTCTCCTGCTTTTCTGGATTTTACACTTTTTTCAGATGGCCCTTTTGACCGGGGGAAGTGAGACTTCATTGTAGTGCAGATTTCCTTTGCAAGCTTGCTTGGTTGGCCAAAAAGGGCGTATGCGTTTTTTCCTGAATATATTCAGGAAAAAACGCATACGCCCTTTTTGGCCAAGTGCATCATTGTGGACGCTCTGCCTCTTTTCCTATGCTTTCAATGCAATTCCAGTCTACCTCCTGAAATCGGTTTCCTGCAATTCTGCCCCGCTTTCAAGTCCTCTTGGCAGCCTTACTTCAGTATATTTTTGGACGATAGCTGTCATTTATAACTCTGCAGGTTTGTGAATTACAGTGCCCCTGAGCTCCTTTCTTCAACTCGCTTTCTTGTGAGCTGGCCGCAACACCGCAGGATGGCTTCAGGCCCTAATCTGGTTCCGGCACGGCACGCTGAGCCTTTGGTTAATTCCTCTTCCTGGTGGGAAATGAGAGTTAAATTTACACGTCCAGACACCTCCAGCTAGTCTCTCATTGGTTCTCCCTATTCCTGTTCATCTTCCGCAGAAATTGCAAACTGGGCCAAACAGGAGGTTAAAGGGACTGACTCTCCAAGTCGGGAGAGTGTTAGTAAAGCGTCTGGAATGTTGCACCCGAGTACCAGGGTATGAAAACTGAGACATGTTTGAACATGTCTCCCGATCACATGGTTGATCATACTCTAGGTTCCACATGCATGTTTTAGCTGAAGGAAGAATACCTTAAACCTGGGTAGGTGAAACCCGTGGAATGGGTACCATGCAATATGACTTCAAAGGGTCTTCATTTGCTCACCGAACCTCTCCAATCCTATCACTGCTGCGTTTATGCCCCTGTACACATGCTTGATTCTCTTTCGGAGACATAGCAATCCATAGGTTTTAAGATACTTACTAGTCAGGTACATTCTTAGGCGTTTAATATGGGGTGTTGAGTCCATTTCGTTGAGCAAGGAGTAGCTCTTGTCTATTCCATATTTGGCTTAAGGAACTTTATCTGTGCTCATTTCGATCTCTGGTTTTATGGAGCACCCCAACTCACCTTTACCCTTAATTAAGCATAAGTTGGTTTTCTAAATTTGAGACCCTGTTCTGTTCTGTAATTCATTTCCTGTGTAGCCAAGTTTATTGCGTGTATTACTGATATCTTATGATGTTTCTTTTTCTGTGTGACTTTTTTCAGTTAGAATCATCATACCTGAATCCACTCATTGTGCTGCTAAGGGCCTGATGACATAGATTTCATTGCTGAGTGATATTGCTTTGTAAGCAAATACCACAACTTCTTTATCCATTTTTCACTTTCTGCGATGTTGAACTTGTACTGTAAACGAGGTTCTTGTAAACAGAGGCGTCCCAAACTTTGGGGTGGCTGTGTCATTTTGATTTTAATTTCCCTAAGCTATAGGACCATAAGTGGAAGTGCCCTAGGCTCTGTTGCTTTGTTTTTTAGATGTTTCAGGAAACACCATACACTTCTCCCGAGTGTCTGTTGGCAATTTACATCCCGCCCATCAGCATAACAAGGCTCCCAGTTCTCCATGGCCTGTCCTGCCTTTCTGGATTTTACACTTTTTTCTGATGGCCCTTTTGACCGGGGGGAAGTGAGACTTCATTGTAGTGCAGATTTCCTTTGCAAGCTTGCTTGGTTGGCCAAAAAGGGCGTATGCGTTTTTTCCTGAATATATTTAGGAAAAAACGCATATGCCCTTTTTGGCCAAGTGCATCATTGTGGACGTTCTGCCTCTTTTCCTATGCTTTCAGTGCAATTCCAGTCTACCTCCTGAAATCGGTTTCCTGCAATTCTGCCCCGCTTTCAAGTCCTCTTGGCAGTCTTACTTCAGTATATTTTTGGATGATAGCTGTCATGTATAACTCTGCAGGTTTGTGAATAACAGTGCCCCTGAGCTCCTTTCTTCAACTCGCTTTCTTTTGAGCTGGCCGCAACACCGCAGGATACCTTCAGGCCCTAATCTGGTTCCGGCACGGCACGCTGAGCCTTTGGTTAATTCCTCTTCCTGGTGGGAAATGAGAGTTAAATTTGCCCGTCCAGACACCTCCAGCTAGTCTCTCATTGGTTCTCGCTATTCCTGTTCATCTTCCGCAGAAATTGCAAACTGGGCCAAACAGGAGGTTAAAGGGACTGACTCTCCAAGTCGGGAGAGTGTTAGTAAAGCGTCTGGAATGTTGCACCCGAGTACCAGGGTACGAAATCTGAGACATATTTGAACACGTCTCCCGATCACATGGTTGATCATACTCTAGGTTCCACATGCATGTTTTAGCTGAAGGAAGAATACCTTAAACCTGGGTAGGTGAAACCCTTGGAATGGGTACCATGCAATATGATTTCAAAGGGTCTTCATTTGCTCACCGAACCTCTCCAATCCTATCACTGCTGCGTTTATGCCCCTGTACACACGCTTGATTCTCTTTTGGAGACATAGCAATCCATAGGATTTAAGATACTTACTAGTCAGGTACATTCTTAGGCGTTTAATATGCGGTGTTGAGTCCATTTCATTGAGCAAGGAGTAGCTCTTGTCTATTCCATATTTGGCTTAAGGAAATTTATCTGTGCTCATTTCAATCTCTGGTTTTATGCAGCTCCCCAACTCACCTTTCCCCTTAAGCAAGCATAAGTTGGTTTTCTAAATTTGAGACCCTGTTCTGTTCTGTAATTCAGTTCCTGTGTAGCCAAGTTTACATTCCGTGTATTACTGATATCTTATGATGTTTCTTTTTCTGTGTGACTTATTTCAGTTAGAATCATCGTACATGAATCCACTCATTATGCTGCTACGGGCCTGATGACATAGATTTCATTGCTGAGTGATATTGCTTTGTAAGCAAATACCACAAGTTCTTTATCCATTTTTCACTTTCTGCGATGTTGAACTTGTACTGTAAACGAGGTTCTTGTAAACAGCGGCGTCCCAAGCTTTGGGGACGCTGTGTCTTTTTGATTTTAATTTCCCTAAGCTATAGGACCATAAGTGGAAGTGCCATAGGCTCTGTTGCTTTGTTTTTTAGATGTTTCAGGAAACACCATACACTTCTCCCGAGTGTCTGTTGGCAATTTACATCCCGCCCATCAGCATAACAAGGCTCCCAGTTCTCCATGGCCTCTCCTGCTTTTCTGGATTTTACACTTTTTTCAGATGGCCCTTTTGACCGGGGGGAAGTGAGACTTCATTGTAGTGCAGATTTCCTTTGCAAGCTTGCTTGGTTGGCCAAAAAGGGCGTATGCGTTTTGTCCTGAATATATTCAGGAAAAAACGCATACGCCCTTTTTGGCCAAGTGCATCATTGTGGACGCTCTGCCTCTTTTCCTATGCTTTCAATGCAATTCCAGTCTACCTCCTGAAATCGGTTTCCTGCAATTCTGCCCCGCTTTCAAGTCCTCTTGGCAGCCTTACTTCAGTATATTTTTGGACGATAGCTGTCATTTATAACTCTGCAGGTTTGTGAATTACAGTGCCCCTGAGCTCCTTTCTTCAACTCGCTTTCTTGTGAGCTGGCCGCAACACCGCAGGATGGCTTCAGGCCCTAATCTGGTTCCGGCACGGCACGCTGAGCCTTTGGTTATTTCCTCTTCCTGGTGGGAAATGAGAGTTAAATTTGCCCGTCCAGACACCTCCAGCTAGTCTCTCATTGGTTCTCCCTATTCCTGTTCATCTTCCGCAGAAATTGCAAACTGGGCCAAACAGGAGGTTAAAGGCGCTGACTTTCCAAGTGGGGAGAGTGTTAGTAAAGCGTCTGGAATGTTGCACCCGAGTACAAGGGGAGGAAAACTGAGACATATTTGAACACGTCTCCCGTTCACACGGTTGATCATACTCTGGGTTCCACATGCATGTTTTAGCTGAAGGAAGAATACCTTAAACCTGGAGAGTTGAGACCCGTGTAATGGGTACCATGCAATATGACTTCAAAGGGTCTTCATTTGCTCACCGAACCTCTCCAATCCTATCACTGCTGCGTTTATGCCCGTGTACACACGCTTGATTCTCTTTTGGAGACATAGCAATCCATAGGTTTTAAGATACTTACTAGTCAGGTACATTCTTAGGCGTTTAATATGGGGTGTTGAGTCCATTTCGTTGAGCAAGGAGTAGTTCTTGTCTATTCCATATTTGGCTTAAGGAACTTTATCTGTGCTCATTTCAATCTCTGGTTTTATGCAGCACCCCAACTCACCTTTCCCCTTAAGCAAGCATAAGTTGGTTTTCTAAATTTGAGACCCTGTTCTGTTCTCTAATTCA
The DNA here is from genome assembly GCF_951394435.1 of Stenella coeruleoalba. Classification (NCBI taxonomy): domain Eukaryota; kingdom Metazoa; phylum Chordata; class Mammalia; order Artiodactyla; family Delphinidae; genus Stenella; species Stenella coeruleoalba. Next base: position 578,691 of record NW_027645992.1, on the reverse strand, counting down.
GTTCCTGTGTAGCCAAGTTTACATTCCGTGTATTAGTTATGTCTTATGATGTTTCTTTTTCTGTGTGACTTATTTCAGTTAGAATCATCGTACATGAATCCACTCATTATGCTGCTACGGGCCTGATGACATAGATTTCATTGCTGAGTGATATTGCTTTGTAAGCAAATACCACAAGTTCTTTATCCATTTTTCACTTTCTGCGATGTTGAACTTGTACAGTAAACGAGGTTCTTGTAAACAGCGGCGTCCCAAGCTTTGGGGACGCTGTGTCTTTTTGATTTTAATTTCCCTAAGCTATAGGACCATAAGTGGAAGTGCCATAGGCTCTGTTGCTTTGTTTTTTAGATGTTTCAAAAACACCATACACTTCTCCCGAGTGTCTGTTGGCAATTTACATCCCGCCCATCAGCATAACAAGGCTCCCAGTTCTCCATGGCCTGTCCTGCCTTTCATTATTTTACACTTTTTTCAGATGGCCCTTTTGACCGGGGGGAAGTGAGACTTCATTTTAGTGCCGATTTCCTTTGCAAGCTTGCTTGGTTGGCCAAAAAGGGCGTATGCGTTTTTTCCTGAGGAAAAAAGGCATACACCCTTTTTGGCCAAGTGCATCATTGTGGACGTTCTGCCTCTTTTCCTATGCTTTCAATGCAATTCCAGTCTACCTCCTGAAATCGGTTTCCTGCAATTCTGCCCCGCTTTCAAGTCCTCTTGGCAGCCTTACTTCAGTATATTTTTGGACGATAGCTGTCATTTATAACTCTGCAGGTTTGTGAATTACAGTGCCCCCGAGCTCCTTTCTTCAACTCGCTTTCTTGTGAGCTGGCCGCAACACCGCAGGATGGCTTCAGGCCCTAATCTGGTTCCGGCACGGCACGCTGAGCCTTTGGTTATTTCCTCTTCCTGGTGGGAAATGAGAGTTAAATTTGCCCGTCCAGACACCTCCAGCTAGTCTCTCATTGGTTCTCCCTATTCCTGTTCATCTTCCGCAGAAATTGCAAACTGGGCCAAACAGGAGGTTAAAGACGCTGACTTTCCAAGAGGGAAGAGTGTTAGTAAAGCGTCTGGAATGTTGCACCCGAGTACAAGGGGAGGAAAAGTGAGACATATTTGAACACGTCTCCCATTCACACGGTTGATCATACTCTGGGTTCCACATGCATGTTTTTGCTGAAGGAAGAATACCTTAAACCTGGAGAGTTGAGACCCGTGTAATGGGTACCATGCAATATGACTTCAAAGGGTCTTCATTTGCTCACCGAACCTCTCCAATCCTATCACTGCTGCGTTTATGCCCGTGTACACACGCTTGATTCTCTTTTGGAGACATAGCAATCCATAGGTTTTAAGATACTTACTAGTCAGGTACATTCTTAGGCGTTTAATATGGGGTGTTGAGTCCATTTCGTTGAGCAAGGAGTAGCTCTTGTCTATTCCATATTTGGCTTAAGGAACTTTATCTGTGCTCATTTCAATCTCTGGTTTTATGCAGCACCCCAACTCACCTTTCCCCTTAAGCAAGCATAAGTTGGTTTTCTAAATTTGAGACCCTGTTCTGTTCTCTAATTCAGTTCCTGTGTAGCCAAGTTTACATTCCGTGTATTAGTTATGTCTTATGATGTTTCTTTTTCTGTGTGACTTATTTCAGTTAGAATCATCATACCTGAATCCACTCATTATGCTGCTACGGGCCTGATGACATAGATTTCATTGCTGAGTGATACTGCATTGTACGTATGTACCACAAGTTCTTTATCCATTTTTCACTTTCTGTGATATTGAACTTGTACAGTAAACGAGGTTCTTGTAAACAGAGGCGTCCCAAACTTTGGGGTGGCTGTGTCTTTTTGATTTTAATTTCCCTAAGCTATAGGACCATAAGTGGAAGTGCCCTAGGCTCTGTTGCTTTGTTTTTTAGATGTTTCAAAAACACCATACACTTCTCCCGAGTGTCTGTTGGCAATTTACATCCCGCCCATCAGCATAACAAGGCTCCCAGTTCTCCATGGCCTGTCCTGCCTTTCTGGATTTTACACTTTTTTCAGATGGCCCTTTTGACCGGGGGGAAGTGAGACTTCATTTTAGTGCCGATTTCCTTTGCAAGCTTGCTTGGTTGGCCAAAAAGGGCGTATGCGTTTTTTCCTGAGGAAAAAAGGCATACGCCCTTTTTGGCCAAGTGCATCATTGTGGACGTTCTGCCTCTTTTCCTATGCTTTCAATGCAATTCCAGTCTACCTCCTGAAATCGGTTTCCTGCAATTCTGCCCCGCTTTCAAGTCCTCTTGGCAGCCTTACTTCAGTATATTTTTGGACGATAGCTGTCATTTATAACTCTGCAGGTTTGTGAATTACAGTGCCCCTGAGCTCCTTTCTTCAACTCGCTTTCCTTTGAGCTGGCCGCAACACAGCAGGATGGCTTCAGGCCCTAATCTGGTTCCGGCACGGCACGCTGAGCCTTTGGTTAATTGCTCTTCCTGGTGGGAAATGAGAGTTAAATTTGCCCGTCCAGACACCTCCAGCTAGTCTCTCATTGGTTCTCGCTATTCCTGTTCATCTTCCGCAGAAATTGCAAACTGGGCCAAACAGGAGGTTAAAGGCGCTGACTCTCCAAGTGGGGAGAGTGTTAGTAAAGCGTCTGGAATGTTGCACCCGAGTACCAGGGTACGAAAACTGAGACATATTTGAACACGTCTCCCGATCACATGGTTGATCATACTCTAGGTTCCACATGCATGTTTTAGCTGAAGGAAGAATACCTTAAACCTGGAGTGTTGAGACCCGTGGAATGGGTACCATGCAATATGACTTCAAAGGGTCTTCATTTGCTCACCGAACCTCTCCAATCCTATCACTGCTGCGTTTATGCCCCTGTACACACGCTTGATTTTCTTTTGGAGACATAGCAATCCATAGGTTTTAAGATACTTACTAGTCAGGTACATTCTTAGGCGTTTAATATGCGGTGTTGAGTCCATTTCGTTGAGCAAGGAGTAGCTCTTGTCTATTCCATATTTGGCTTAAGGAACTTTATCTGTGCTCATTTCAATCTCTGGTTTTATGCAGCACCCCAACTCACCTTTCCCCTTAAGCAAGCATAAGTTGGTTTTCTAAATTTGAGACCCTGTTCTGTTCTCTAATTCAGTTCCTGTGTAGCCAAGTTTACATTCCGTGTATTAGTTATGTCTTATGATGTTTCTTTTTCTGTGTGACTTATTTCAGTTAGAATCATCGTACCTGAATCCACTCATTATGCTGCTACGGGCCTGATGACATAGATTTCATTGCTGAGTGATATTGTTTTGTAAGCAAATACCACAAGTTCTTTATCCATTTTTCACTTTCTGCGATGTTGAACTTGTACTGTAAACGACGTTCTTGTAAACAGAGGCGTCCCAAGCTTTGGGGACGCTGTGTCTTTTTGATTTTAATTTCCCTAAGCTATAGGACCATAAGTGGAAGTGCCCTAGGCTCTGTTGCTTTGTTTTTTAGATGTTTCAGGAAACACCATACACTTCTCCCGAGTGTCTGTTGGCAATTTCCATCCCGCCCATCAGCATAACAAGGCTCCCAGTTCTCCATGGCCTCTCCTGCTTTTCTGGATTTTACACTTTTTTCAGATGGCCCTTTTGACCGGGGGGAAGTGAGACTTCATTGTAGTGCAGATTTCCTTTGCAAGCTTGCTTGGTTGGCCAAAAAGGGCGTATGCGTTTTTTCCTGAATATATTCAGGAAAAAACGCATACGCTCTTTTTGGCCAAGTGCATCATTGTGGACGCTCTGCCTCTTTTCCTATGCTTTCAATGCAATTCCAGTCTACCTCCTGAAATCGGTTTCCTGCAATTCTGCCCCGCTTTCAAGTCCTCTTGGCAGCCTTACTTCAGTATATTTTTGGACGATAGCTGTCATTTATAACTCTGCAGGTTTGTGAATTACAGTGCCCCTGAGCTCCTTTCTTCAACTCGCTTTCTTGTGAGCTGGCCGCAACACCGCAGGATGGCTTCAGGCCCTAATCTGGTTCCGGCACGGCACGCTGAGCCTTTGGTTATTTCCTCTTCCTGGTGGGAAATGAGAGTTAAATTTGCCCGTCCAGACACCTCCAGCTAGTCTCTCATTGGTTCTCCCTATTCCTGTTCATCTTCCGCAGAAATTGCAAACTGGACCAAACAGGAGGTTAAAGGCGCTGACTTTCCAAGTGGGGAGAGTGTTAGTAAAGCGTCTGGAATGTTGCACCCGAGTACAAGGGGAGGAAAACTGAGACATATTTGAACACGTCTCCCGTTCACACGGTTGATCATACACTGGGTTCCACATGCATGTTTTAGCTGAAGGACGAATACCTTAAACCTGGAGAGTTGAGACCCGTGGAATGGGTACCATGCAATATGACTTCAAAGGGTCTTCATTTGCTCACCGAACCTCTCCAATCCTATCACTGCTGCGTTTATGCCCCTGTACACACGCTTGATTCTCTTTTGGAGACATAGCAATCCATAGGTTTTAGGCTACTTACTAGTCAGGTACATTCTTAGGCGTTTAATATGGCGTGTTGAGTCCATTTCGTTGAGCAAGGAGTAGCTCTTGTCTATTCCATATTTGGCTTAAGGAACTTTATCTGTGCTCATTTCAATCTCTGGTTTTATGCAGCACCCCAACTCACCTTTCCCCTTAAGCAAGCATAAGTTGGTTTTCTAAATTTGAGAACCTGTTCTGTTTTGGAATTCAGTTCCTGTGTAGCCAAGTTTACATTCCGTGTATTACTGATATCTTATGATGTTTCTTTTTCTCTGTGACTTATTTCAGTTAGAATCATCGTACCTGAATCCACTCATTATGCTGCTACGGGCCTGATGACATAGATTTCATTGCTGAGTGATATTGTTTTGTAAGCAAATACCACAAGTTCTTTATCCATTTTTCACTTTCTGCGATGTTGAACTTGTACTGTAAACGAGGTTCTTGTAAACAGAGGCGTCCCAAGCTTTGGGGACGCTGTGTCATTTTGATTTTAATTTCCCTAAGCTATAGGACCATAAGTGGAAGTGCCCTAAGCTCTGTTGCTTTGTTTTTTAGATGTTTCAGGAAACACCATACACTTCTCCCGAGTGTCTGTTGGCAATTTCCATCCCGCCCATCAGCATAACAAGGCTCCCAGTTCTGCATGGCCTCTCCTGCTTTTCTGGATTTTACACTTTTTTCAGATGGACCTTTTGACCGGGGGAAGTGAGACTTCATTGTAGTGCAGATTTCCTTTGCAAGCTTGCTTGGTTGGCCAAAAAGGGCGTATGCGTTTTTTCCTGAATATATTCAGGAAAAAACGCATACGCCCTTTTTGGCCAAGTGCATCATTGTGGACGCTCTGCCTCTTTTCCTATGCTTTCAATGCAATTCCAGTCTACCTCCTGAAATCGGTTTCCTGCAATTCTGCCCCGCTTTCAAGTCCTCTTGGCAGCCTTACTTCAGTATATTTTTGGACGATAGCTGTCATTTATAACTCTGCAGGTTTGTGAATTACAGTGCCCCTGAGCTCCTTTCTTCAACTCGCTTTCTTGTGAGCTGGCCGCAACACCGCAGGATGGCTTCAGGCCCTAATCTGGTTCCGGCACGGCACGCTGAGCCTTTGGTTAATTCCTCTTCCTGGTGGGAAATGAGAGTTAAATTTGCCCGTCCAGACACCTCCAGCTAGTCTCTCATTGGTTCTCCCTATTCCTGTTCATCTTCCGCAGAAATTGCAAACTGGGCCAAACAGGAGGTTAAAGACGCTGACTTTCCAAGAGGGAAGAGTGTTAGTAAAGCGTCTGGAATGTTGCACCCGAGTACAAGGGGAGGAAAAGTGAGACATATTTGAACACGTCTCCCGTTCACATGGTTGATCATACTCTGGGTTCCTCATGCATGTTTTAGCTGAAGGAAGAATACCTTAAACCTGGAGAGTTGAGACCCGTGTAATGGGTACCATGCAATATGACTTCAAAGGGTCTTCATTTGCTCACCGAACCTCTCCAATCCTATCACTGCTGCGTTTATGCCCGTGTACACACGCTTGATTCTCTTTTGGAGACATAGCAATCCATAGGTTTTAAGATACTTACTAGTCAGGTACATTATTAGGCGTTTAATATGGGGTGTTGAGTCCATTTCGTTGAGCAAGGAGTAGCTCTTGTCTATTCCATATTTGGCTTAAGGAACTTTATCTATGCTCATTTCAATCTCTGGTTTTATGCAGCACCCCAACTCACCTTTCCCCTTAAGCAAGCATAAGTTGGTTTTCTAAATTTGAGACCCTGTTCTGTTCTCTAATTCAGTTCCTGTGTAGCCAAGTTTACATTCCGTGTATTAGTTATGTCTTATGATGTTTCTTTTTCTGTGTGACTTATTTCAGTTAGAATCATCATACCTGAATCCACTCATTATGCTGCTACGGGCCTGATGACATAGATTTCATTGCTGAGTGATATTGTTTTGTAAGCAAATACCACAAGTTCTTTATCCATTTTTCACTTTCTGCGATGTTGAACTTGTACTGTAAACGACGTTCTTGTAAACAGAGGCGTCCCAAGCTTTGGGGACGCTGTGTCTTTTTGATTTTAATTTCCCTAAGCTATAGGACCATAAGTGGAAGTGCCCTAGGCTCTGTTGCTTTGTTTTTTACATGTTTCAGGAAACACCATACACTTCTCCCGAGTGTCTGTTGGCAATTTCCATCCCGCCCATCAGCATAACAAGGCTCCCAGTTCTCCATGGCCTGTCCTGTCTTTCATGATTTTACACTTTTTTCAGATGGCCCGTTTGACCGGGGGGAAGTGAGACTTCATTGTAGTGCAGATTTCCTTTGCAAGCTTGCTTGGTTGGCCAAAAAGTGCGTATGCGTTTTTTCCTGAATATATTCAGGAAAAAACGCATACGCCCTTTTTGGCCAAGTGCATCATTGTGGACGCTCTGCCTCTTTTCCTATGCTTTCAATGCAATTCCAGTCTACCTCCTGAAATCGGTTTCCTGCAATTCTGCCCCGCTTTCAAGTCCTCTTGGCAGCCTTACTTCAGTATATTTTTGGACGATAGCTGTCATTTATAACTCTGCAGGTTTGTGAATTACAGTTCCCCTGAGCTCCTTTCTTCAACTCGCTTTCTTTTGAGCTGGCCGCAACACCGCAGTATGGCTTCAGGCCCTAATCTGGTTCCGGCACGGCACGCTGAGCCTTTGGTTAATTCCTCTTCCTGGTGGGAAATGAGAGTTAAATTTGCCCGTCCAGACACCTCCAGCTAGTCTCTCATTGGTTCTCGCTATTCCTGTTCATCTTCCGCAGAAATTGCAAACTGGGCCAAACAGGAGGTTAAAGGCGCTGACTCTCCAAGTGGGGAGAGTGTTAGTAAAGCGTCTGGAATGTTGCACCCGAGTACCAGGGTACGAAAACTGAGACATATTTGAACACGTCTCCCGATCACATGGTTGATCATACTCTAGGTTCCACATGCATGTTTTAGCTGAAGGAAGAATACCTTAAACCTGGAGTGTTGAGACCCGTGGAATGGGTACCATGCAATATGACTTCAAAGGGTCTTCATTTGCTCACCGAACCTCTCCAATCCTATCACTGCTGCGTTTACGCCCCTGTACACACGTTTGATTCTCTTTTGGAGACATAGCAATCCATAGGTTTTAAGATACTTACTTGTCAGGTACATTCTTAGGCGTTTAATATGGGGTGTTGAGTCCATTTCGTTGAGCAAGGAGTAGCTCTTTTCTATTCCATATTTGGCTTAAGGAAATTTATCTGTGCTCATTTCAATCTCTGGTTTTATGCAGCACCCCAACTCACCTTTCCCCTTAAGCAAGCATAAGTTGGTTTTCTAAATTTGAGACCCTGTTCTGTTTTGGAATTCAGTTCCTGTGTAGCCAAGTTTACATTCCGTGTATTAGTGATATCTTATGATGTTTCTTTTTCTGTGTGACTTATTTCAGTTAGAATCATCGTACCTGAATCCACTCATTATGCTGCTACGGGCCTGATGACATAGATTTCATTGCTGAGTGATACTGCATTGTACGTAAGTACCACAAGTTCTTTATCCATTTTTCACTTTCTGTGATATTGAACTTGTACGGTAAACGAGGTTCTTGTAAACAGAGGCGTCCCAAACTTTGGGGTGGCTGTGTCTTTTTGATTTTAATTTCCCTAAGCTATAGGACCATAAGTGGAAGTGCCCTAGGCTCTGTTGCTTTGTTTCTTAGATGTTTCAGGAAACACCATACACTTTTCCCGAGTGTCTGTTGGCAATTTACATCCCGCCTATCAGCATAACAAGGCTCTCAGTTCTCCATGGCCTGTCGTGCCTTTCTGGATTTTACGCTTTTTTCAGATGGCCCTTTTAACCGGGGGGAAGTGAGACTTCATTGTAGTGCAGATTTCCTTTGCAAGCTTGCTTGGTTGGCCAAAAAGGGCGTATGCGTTTTTTCCTGAATATATTCAGGAACAAACGCATACGTCCTTTTTGGCCAAGTGCATCATTGTGGACGCTCTGCCTCTTTTCCTATGCTTTCAATGCAATTCCAGTCTACCTCCTGAAATCGGTTTCCTGCAATTCTGCCCCGCTTTCAAGTCCTCTTGGCAGCCTTACTTCAGTATATTTTTGGACGATAGCTGTCATTTATAACTCTGCAGGTTTGTGAATTACAGTGTCCCTGAGCTCCTTTCTTCAACTCGCTTTCTTGTGAGCTGGCCGCAACACCGCAGGATGGCTTCAGGCCCTAATCTTGTTCCGGCACGGCACGCTGAGCCTTTGGTTATTTCCTCTTCCTGGTGGGAAATGAGAGTTAAATTTGCGTGTCCAGACACCTCCAGCTAGTGTCTCATTGGTTCTCGCTATTCCTGTTCATCTTCCGCAGAAATTGCAAACTGGGCCAAACAGGTGGTTAAAGGTGCTGACTCTCCAAGTGGGGAGAGTGTTAGTAAAGCATCTGGAATGTTGCACAAGAGTACCAGGAGAGGAAAACTGAGACATATTTGAACACGTCTCCCGATCACATGGTTGATCATACTCTAGGTTCCACATGCATGTTTTAGCTGAAGGAAGAATACCTTAAACCTGGGTAGTTGAAACCCGTGGAATGGGTACCATGCAATATGACTTCAAAGGGTCTTCATTTGCTCACCGAACCTCTCCAATCCTATCACTGCTGCGTTTATGCCCCTGTACGCATGCTTGATTCTCTTTCGGAGACATAGCAATCCATAGGTTTTAAGATACTTACTAGTCAGGTACATTCTTAGGCGTTTAATATGCGGTGTTGAGTCCATTTCGTCGAGCAAGGAGTAGCTCTTGTCTATTCCATATTTGGCTTAAGGAACTTTATCTGTGCTCATTTCAATCTCTGGTTTTATGCAGCACTCCAACTCACCTTTACCCTTAAGAAAGCATAAGTTGGTTTTCTAAATTTGAGACCCTGTTCTGTTTTGGAATTCAGTTCCTGTGTAGCCAAGTTTACATTCCGTGTATTACTGATATCTTATGATGTTTCTTTTTCTGTGTTACTTATTTCAGTTAGAATCATCGTACCTGAATCCACTCATTGTGCTCCTAAGGGCCTGATGACATAGATTTCATTGCTGAGTGATATTGCTTTGTAAGTAAATACCACAAGTTCTTTATCCATTTTTCACTTTCTGCGATGTTGAACTTGTACTGTAAACGAGGTTCTTGTAAACAGAGCCGTCCCAAACTTTGGGATGGCTGTGTCTTTTTGAATTTAATTTCCCTAAGCTATAGGACACTAAGTGGAAGTGCCCTAGGCTCTGTTGCTTTGTTTTTTAGATGTTTCAGGAAACACCATACACTTCTCCCGAGTGTCTGTTGGCAATTTACATCCCGCCCATCAGCATAACAAGGCTCCCAGTTCTCCATGGCCTGTCCTGCCTTTCTGGATTTTACACTTTTTTCAGATGGCCCTTTTGACCGGGGGGATGTGAGACTTCATTGTAGTGCAGATTTCCTTTGCAAGCTTGCTTGGTTGGCCAAAAAGGGCGTATGCGTTTTTTCCTGAATATATTCAGGAAAAAACGCATACGCCCTTTTTGGCCAAGTGCATCATTGTGGACGTTCTGCCTCTTTTCCTATGCTTTCAATGCAATTCCAGTCTACCTCCTGAAATCGGTTTCCTGCAATTCTGCCCCGCTTTCAAGTCCTCTTGGCAGCCTTACTTCAGTATATTTTTGGACGATAGCTGTCATTTATAACTCTGCAGGTTTGTGAATTACAGTGCCCCTGAGCTCCTTTCTTCAACTCGCTTTCTTGTGAGCTGGCCGCAACACCGCAGGATGGCTTCAGGCCCTAATATGGTTCCGGCACGGCACGCTGAGCCTTTGGTTAATTCCTCTTCCTGGTGGGAAATGAGAGTTAAATTTGCCCGTCCAGACACCTCCAGCTAGTCTCTCATTGGTTCTCGCTATTCCTGTTCATCTTCCGCAGAAATTGCAAACTGGGCCAAACAGGAGGTTAAAGGGACTGACTCTCCAAGTTGTGAGAGTGTTAGTAAAGTGTCTGGAATGATGCACCCGAGTACCAGGGTACGAAAACTGAGACATATTTGAACACGTCTCCCGATCACATGGTTGATCATACTCTAGGTTCCACATGCATGTTTTAGCTGAAGGAAGAATACCTTAAACCTGGGTAGTTGAAACCCGTGGAATGGGTACCATGCAATATGACTTCAAAGGGTCTTCATTTGCTCACCGAACCTCTCCAATCCTATCACTGCTGCGTTTATGCCCCTGTACACATGCTTGATTCTCTTTCGGAGACATAGCAATCCATAGGTTTTAAGATACTTACTAGTCAGGTACATTCTTAGGCGTTTAATATGCGGTGTTGAGTCCATTTCGTCGAGCAAGGAGTAGCTCTTGTCTATTCCATATTTGTCTTAAGGAACTTTATCTGTGCTCATTTCAATCTCTGGTTTTATGCAGCACCCCAACTCACCTTTCCCCTTAAGCAAGCATAAGTTGGTTTTCTAAATTTGAGACCCTGTTTTGTTTTGTAATTCAGTTCCTGTGTAGCCAAGTTTACATTCCGTGTATTACTGATATCTTATGATGTTTCTTTTTCTGTGTTACTTATTTCAGTTAGAATCATCATACCTGAATCCACTCATTGTGCTCCTAAGGGCCTGATGACATAGATTTCATTGCTGAGTGATATTGCTTTGTAAGTAAATACCACAAGTTCTTTATCCATTTTTCACTTTCTGCGATGTTGAACTTGTACTGTAAACGAGGTTCTTGTAAACAGAGCCGTGCCAAACTTTCAGGTGGCTGTGTCTTTTTGATTTTAATTTCCCTAAGCTATAGGACCATAAGTGGAACTGCCCTAGGCTCTGTTGCTTTGTTTTTTAGATGTTTCAGGAAACACCATACACTTCTCCCGAGTGTCTGTTGGCAATTTACATCCCGCCCATCAGCATAACAAGGCTCCCAGTTCTCCATGGCCTGTCCTGCCTTTCTGGATTTTACACTTTTTTCAGATGACGCTTTTGACCGGGGGGATGTGAGACTTCATTGTAGTGCAGATTTCCTTTGCAAGCTTGCTTGGTTGGCCAAAAAGGGCGTATGCGTTTTTTCCTGAATATATTCAGGAAAAAACGCATACGCCCTTTTTGGCCAAGTGCATCATTGTGGACGTTCTGCCTCTTTTCCTATGCTTTCAATGCAATTCCAGTCTACCTCCTGAAATCGGTTTCCTGCAATTCTGCCCCACTTTCAAGTCCTCTTGGCAGCCTTACTTCAGTATATTTTTGGACGATAGCTGTCATTTATAACTCTGCAGGTTTGTGAATTACAGTGACCTTGAGCTCCTTTCTTCAACTCGCTTTCTTGTGAGCTGGCCGCAACACCACAGGATGGCTTCAGGCCCTAATGTGGTTCCGGCGTGGCACGGTGAGCCTTTAGTTACTTCCTCTTCCTGGTGGGAAATGAGAGTTAAATTTGCCCGTCCAGACACCTCCAGCTAGTCTCTCATTGGTTCTCGCTATTCCTGTTCATCTTCCGCAGAAATTGCAAACTGGGCCAAACAGGAGGTTAAAGGGACTGACTCTCCAAGTCGGGAGAGTGTTAGTAAAGCGTCTGGGATGTTGCACCCGAGTACCAGGGTACGAAAACTGAGACATATTTGAACATGTCTCCCGATCACATGGTTGATCATACTCTAGGTTCCACATGCATGTTTTAGCTGAAGGAAGAATACCTTAAACCTGGGTAGTTGAAACCCGTGGAATGGGTACCATGCAATATGACTTCAAAGGGTCTTCATTTGCTCACCGAACCTCTCCAATCCTATCACTGCTGCGTTTATGTCCCTGTGCACATGCTTGATTCCCTTTCGGAGACATAGCAATCCATAGGTTTTAAGATACTTACTAGTCAGGTACATTCTTAGGCGTTTAATATGCGGTGTTGAGTCCATTTCGTTGAGCAAGGAGTAGCTCTTGTCTATTCCATATTTGGCTTAAGGAACTTTATCTGTGCTCATTTCAATCTCTGGTTTTATGCAGCACCCCAACTCACCTTTTCCCTTAAGCAAGCATAAGTTGGTTTTCTAAATTTGAGACCCTGTTATGTTTTGTAATTCAGTTCCTGTGTAGCCAAGTTTACATTCCGTGTATTAGTGATATCTTATGATGTTTCTTTTTCTGTGTTACTTATTTCAGTTAGAATCATCGTACCTGAATCCACTCATTGTGCTCCTAAGGGCCTGATGACATAGATTTCATTGCTGAGTGATATTGCTTTGTAAGTAAATACCACAACTTCTTTATCCATTTTTCACTTTCTGCGATGTTGAACTTGTACTGTAAACGAGGTTCTTGTAAACAGAGCCGTGCCAAACTTTCAGGTGGCTGTGTCTTTTTGATTTTAATTTCCCTAAGCTATAGGACCCTAAGTGGAAGTGCCCTAGGCTCTGTTGCTTTGTTTTTTAGATGTTTCAGGAAACACCATACACTTCTCCCGAGTGTCTGTTGGCAATTTACATCCCGCCCATCAGCATAACAAGGCTCCCAGTTCTCCATGGCCTGTCCTGCCTTTCTGGATTTTACACTTTTTTCAGATGGCCCTTTTGACTGGGGGGATGTGAGACTTCATTGTAGTGCAGATTTCCTTTGCAAGCTTGCTTGGTTGGCCAAAAAGGGCGTATGCGTTTTTTCCTGAATATATTCAGGAAAAAACCCATACGCCCTTTTTGGCCAAGTGCATCATTGTGGACGTTCTGCCTCTTTTCCTATGCTTTCAATGCAATTCCAGTCTACCTCCTGAAATCGGTTTCCTGCAATTCTGTGCCGCTTTCAAGTCCTCTTGGCAGCCTTACTTCAGTATATTTTTGGACGATAGCTGTCATTTATAACTCTGCAGGTTTGTGAATTACAGTGCCCCTGAGCTCCTTTCTTCAACTCGCTTTCTTGTGAGCTGGCCGCAACACCGCAGGATGGCTTCAGGCCCTAATATGGTTCCGGCACGGCACGCTGAGCCTTTGGTTAATTCCTCTTCCTGGTGGGAAATGAGAGTTAAATTTGCCCGTCCAGACACCTCCAGCTAGTCTCTCATTGGTTCTCGCTATTCCTGTTCATCTTCCGCAGAAATTGCAAACTGGGCCAAACAGGAGGTTAAAGGGACTGACTCTCCAAGTTGTGAGAGTGTTAGTAAAGTGTCTGGAATGATGCACCCGAGTACCAGGGTACGAAAACTGAGACATATTTGAACACGTCTCCCGATCACATGGTTGATCATACTCTAGGTTCCACATGCATGTTTTAGCTGAAGGAAGAATACCTTAAACCTGGGTAGTTGAAACCCGTGGAATGGGTACCATGCAATATGACTTCAAAGGGTCTTCATTTGCTCACCGAACCTCTCCAATCCTATCACTGCTGCGTTTATGCCCCTGTACACATGCTTGATTCTCTTTCGGAGACATAGCAATCCATAGGTTTTAAGATACTTACTAGTCAGGTACATTCTTAGGCGTTTAATATGCGGTGTTGAGTCCATTTCGTCGAGCAAGGAGTAGCTCTTGTCTATTCCATATTTGTCTTAAGGAACTTTATCTGTGCTCATTTCAATCTCTGGTTTTATGCAGCACCCCAACTCACCTTTCCCCTTAAGCAAGCATAAGTTGGTTTTCTAAATTTGAGACCCTGTTTTGTTTTGTAATTCAGTTCCTGTGTAGCCAAGTTTACATTCCGTGTATTACTGATATCTTATGATGTTTCTTTTTCTGTGTTACTTATTTCAGTTAGAATCATCGTACCTGAATCCACTCATTGTTCTGCTAAGGGCCTGATGACATAGATTTCATTGCTGAGTGATACTGCATTGTACGTAAGTACCACAAGTTCTTTATCCATTTTTCACTTTCTGCGATGTTGAACTTGTACTGTAAACGAGGTTCTTGTAAACAGAGGCGTCCCAAATTTTGGGGTGGCTGTGTCTTTTTGATTTTAATTTCCCTAAGCTATGGGACTATAAGTGGAAGTGTCCTAGGCTCTGTTGCTTTGTTTTTTAGATGTTTCAGGAAACACCATACACTTCTCCCGAGTGTCTGTTGGCAATTTACATCCCGCCCATCAGCATAACAAGGCTCCCAGTTCTCCATGGCCTGTCCTGCCTTTCTGGATTTTACACTTTTTTCAGATGGCCCTTTTGACCGGGTGGAAGTGAGACTTCATTGTAGTGCAGGTTTCCTTTGCAAGCTTGCTTGGTTGGCCGAAAAGGGCGTATGCGTTTTTTCCTGAATATATTCAGGAAAAAACGCATACGCCCTTTTCGGCCAAGTGCATCATTGTGGACGTTCTGCCTCTTTTCCTATGCTTTCAATGCAATTCCAGTCTACCTCCTGAAATTGGTTTCCTGCAATTCTGCCCCGATTTCAAGTCCTCTTGACAGCCTTACTTCAGTATATTTTTGGACGATAGCTGTCATTTATAACTCTGCAGGTTTGTGAATTACAGTGCCCCTGAGCTCCTTTCTTCAACTCGCTTTCTTGTGAGCTGGCCGCAACACCGCAGGATGGCTTCAGGCCCTAATCTGGTTCCGGCACGGCATGCTGAGTCTTTGGTTATTTCCTCTTCCTGGTGGGAAATGAGAGTTAAATTTGCCCGTCCAGACACCTCCAGCTAGTCTCTCATTGGTTCTCCCTATTCCTGTTCATCTTCCACGGAAATTGCAAACTGGGCCAAACAGGAGGTTAAAGGCGCTGACTCTCCAAGGGGGAGAGTGTTAGTAAAGCGTCTGGAATGTTGCACCCGAGTACCAGGGGAGGAAAACTGAGACATATTTGAACACGTCTCCCGTTCCCATGGTTGATCATACTCTGGGTTCCACATGCATGTTTTAGCTGAGGGAAGAATACCTTAAACCTGGAGAGTTGAGACTCGTGGAATGGGTACCATGCAATATGACTTCAAAGGTCTTCATTTGCTCACCGAACCTCTCCAATCCTATCACTGCTGCGTTTATGTCCCTGTGCACACGCTTGATTCTCTTTTGGAGACATAGCAATCCATAGGTTTTAAGATACTTACTAGTCAGGTACATTCTTAGGCGTTTAATATGCGGTGTTGAGTCCATTTCGTTGAGCAAGGAATAGCTCTTGTCTATTCCATATTTGGCTTAAGGAACTTTATCTGTGCTCATTTCGATCTCTGGTTTTATGCAGCACCCCAACTCACCTTTACCCTTAATTAAGCATAAGTTGGTTTTCTAAATTTGAGACCCTGTTCTGTTCTGTAATTCATTTCCTGTGTAGCCAAGTTTATTGCGTGTATTACCGATATCTTATGATGTTTCTTTTTCTGTGTGACTTTTTTCAGTTAGAATCATCATACCTGAATCCACTCATTGTGCTGCTAAGGGCCTGATGACATAGATTTCATTGCTGAGTGATATTGCTTTGTAAGTAAATACCACAACTTCTTTATCCATTTTTCACTTTCTGCGATGTTGAACTTGTACTGTAAACGAGGTTCTTGTAAACAGAGGCGTCCCAAACTTTGGGGTGGCTGTGTCTTTTTGATTTTAATTTCCCTAAGCTATAGGACCATAAGTGGAAGTGCCCTAGGCTCTGTTGCTTTGTTTTTTAGATGTTTCAGGAAACACCATACACTTCTGCGGAGTGTCTGTTGGCAATTTACATCCCGCCCATCAGCATAACAAGGCTCCCAGTTCTCCATGGCCTGTCCTGCCTTTCTGGATTTTACACTTTTTTCAGATGGCCCTTTTGACCGGGTGGAAGTGAGACTTCATTGTAGTGCAGATTTCCTTTGCAAGCTTGCTTGGTTGGCCAAAAAGGGCGTATGCGTTTTTTCCTGAATATATTCAGGAAAAAACGCATACGCCCTTTTTGGCCAAGTGCATCATTGTGGACGTTCTGCCTCTTTTCCTATGCTTTCAATGCAATTCCAGTCTACCTCCTGAAATCGGTTTCCTGCAATTCTGCCCTGCTTTCAAGTCCTCTTGGCAGCCTTACTTCAGTATATTTTTGGACAATAGCTGTCATTTATAACTCTGCAGGTTTGTGAATTACAGTGCCCCTGAGCTCCTTTCTTCAA
Organism: Stenella coeruleoalba; assembly: GCF_951394435.1. Taxonomy (NCBI): domain Eukaryota; kingdom Metazoa; phylum Chordata; class Mammalia; order Artiodactyla; family Delphinidae; genus Stenella; species Stenella coeruleoalba. Next base: position 562,100 of record NW_027645992.1, on the reverse strand, counting down.
CTCGCTTTCTTGTGACCTGGCCGCAACACCGCAGGATGGCTTCAGGCCCTAATCTGGTTCCGGCACGGCACGCTGAGCCTTTGGTTAATTCCTCTTCCTGGTGGGAAATGAGAGTTAAATTTGCCCGTCCAGACACCTCCAGCTAGTCTCTCATTGGTTCTCGCTATTCCTGTTCATCTTCCGCAGAAATTGCAAACTGGGCCAAACAGGAGGTTAAAGGGACTGACTCTCCAAGTCGGGAGAGTGTTAGTAAAGCGTCTGGAATGTTGCACCCGAGTACCAGGGTATGAAAACTGAGACATGTTTGAACATGTCTCCCGATCACATGGTTGATCATACTCTAGGTTCCACATGCATGTTTTAGCTGAAGGAAGAATACCTTAAAACTGGGTAGGTGAAACCCGTGGAATGGGTACCATGCAATATGACTTCAAAGGGTCTTCATTTGCTCACCGAACCTCTCCAATCCTATCACTGCTGCGTTTATGCCCCTGTACACATGCTTGATTCTCTTTCGGAGACATAGCAATCCATAGGTTTTAAGATACTTACTAGTCAGGTACATTCTTAGGCGTTTAATATGGGGTGTTGAGTCCATTTCGTTGAGCAAGGAGTAGCTCTTGTCTATTCCATATTTGGCTTAAGGAACTTTATCTGTGCTCATTTCGATCTCTGGTTTTATGGAGCACCCCAACTCACCTTTACCCTTAATTAAGCATAAGTTGGTTTTCTAAATTTGAGACCCTGTTCTGTTCTGTAATTCATTTCCTGTGTAGCCAAGTTTATTGCATGTATTACTGATATCTTATGATGTTTCTTTTTCTGTGTGACTTTTTTCAGTTAGAATCATCATACCTGAATCCACTCATTGTGCTGCTAAGGGCCTGATGACATAGATTTCATTGCTGAGTGATATTGCTTTGTAAGTAAATACCACAACTTCTTTATCCATTTTTCACTTTCTGCGATGTTGAACTTGTACTGTAAACGAGGTTCTTGTAAACAGAGGCGTCCCAAACTTTGGGGTGGCTGTGTCATTTTGATTTTAATTTCCCTAAGCTATAGGACCATAAGTGGAAGTGCCCTAGGCTCTGTTGCTTTGTTTTTTAGATGTTTCAGGAAACACCATACACTTCTCCCGAGTGTCTGTTGGCAATTTACATCCCGCCCATCAGCATAACAAGGCTCCCAGTTCTCCATGGCCTGTCCTGCCTTTCTGGATTTTACACTTTTTTCTGATGGCCCTTTTGACCGGGTGGAAGTGAGACTTCATTGTAGTGCAGATTTCCTTTGCAAGCTTGCTTGGTTGGCCAAAAAGGGCGTATGCGTTTTTTCCTGAATATATCTAGGAAAAAACGCATACGCCCTTTTTGGCCAAGTGCATCATTGTGGACGTTCTGCCTCTTTTCCTATGCTTTCAATGCAATTCCAGTCTACCTCCTGAAATCGGTTTCCTGCAATTCTGCCCCACTTTCAAGTCCTCTTGGCAGTCTTACTTCAGTATATTTTTGGATGATAGCTGTCATGTATAACTCTGCAGGTTTGTGAATAACAGTGCCCCTGAGCTCCTTTCTTCAACTCGCTTTCTTTTCACCTGGCCGCAACACCGCAGGATACCTTCAGGCCCTAATCTGGTTCCGGCACGGCACGCTGAGCCTTTGGTTAATTCCTCTTCCTGGTGGGAAATGAGAGTTAAATTTGCCCGTCCAGACACCTCCAGCTAGTCTCTCATTGGTTCTCGCTATTCCTGTTCATCTTCCGCAGAAATTGCAAACTGGGCCAAACAGGAGGTTAAAGGGACTGACTCTCCAAGTCGGGAGAGTGTTAGTAAAGCGTCTGGAATGTTGCACCTGAGTACCAGGGTACGAAATCTGAGACATATTTGAACACGTCTCCCGATCACATGGTTGATCATACTCTAGGTTCCACATGCATGTTTTAGCTGAAGGAAGAATACCTTAAACCTGGGTAGGTGAAACCCTTGGAATGGGTACCATGCAATATGACTTCAAAGGGTCTTCATTTGCTCACCGAACCTCTCCAATCCTATCACTGCTGCGTTTATGCCCCTGTACACACGCTTGATTCTCTTTTGGAGACATAGCAATCCATAGGTTTTAAGATACTTACTAGTCAGGTACATACTTAGGCGTTTAATATGCGGTGTTGAGTCCATTTCATTGAGCAAGGAGTAGCTCTTGTCTATTCCATATTTGTCTTAAGGAAATTTATCTGTGCTCATTTCAATCTCTGGTTTTATGCAGCTCCCCAACTCACCTTTCCCCTTAAGCAAGCATAAGTTGGTTTTCTAAATTTGAGACCCTGTTCTGTTTTGGAATTCAGTTCCTGTGTAGCCAAGTTTACATTCCGTGTATTACTGATATCTTATGATGTTTCTTTTTCTGTGTGACTTATTTCAGTTAGAATCATCGTACCTGAATCCACTCATTGTGCTGCTAAGGGCCTGATGACATAGATTTCATTGCTGAGTGATATTGCTTTGTACGTAAGTACCACAAGTTCTTTATCCATTTTTCACTTTCTGCGATGTTGAACTTGTACTGTAAACGAGGTTCTTGTAAACAGAGGCGTCCCAAACTTTGGGGTGGCTGTGTCTTTTTTATTTTAATTTCCCTAAGCTATAGGACCATAAGTGGAAGTGCCCTAGGCTCTGTTGCTTTGTTTTTTAGATGTTTCAGGAAACACCATACACTTCTCCTGAGTGTCTGTTGGCAATTTACATCCCGCCCATCAGCATAACAAGGCTCCCAGTTCTCCATGGCCTGTCCTGCCTTTCTGCATTTTACACTTTTTTCAGATGGTCCTTTTGACCGGGGGGAAGTGAGACTTCATTGTAGTGCAGGTTTCCTCTACAAGCTTGCTTGGTTGGCCAAAAAGGGCGTATGCGTTTTTTCCTGAATATATTCAGGAAAAAACGCATACGCCCTTTTTGGCCAATTGCATCATTGTGGACGTTCTGCCTCTTTTCCTATGCTTTCAATGCAATTCCAGTCTACCTCCTGAAATTGGTTTCCTGCAATTCTGCCCCGCTTTCAAGTCCTCTTGGCAGCCTTACTTCAGTATATTTTTGGACGATAGCTGTCATTTATAACTCTGCAGGTTTGTGAATTACAGTGCACCTGAGCTGCTTTCTTCAACTCGCTTTCTTGTGACATGGCCGCAACACTGCAGGATGGCTTCAGGCCCTACTCTGGTTCCGGCACGGCATGCTGAGTCTTTGGTTAATTCCTCTTCCTGGTGGGAAATGAGAGTTAAATTTGCCCGTCCAGACACCTCCAGCTAGTCTCTTATTGGTTCTCGCTATTCCTGTTCATCTTCCGCAGAAATTGGAAACTGGGCCAAACAGGAGGTTAAAGGGACTGACTCTCCAAGTCGGGAGAGTGTTAGTAAAGCGTCTGGAATGTTGCACCCGAGTACCAGGGTACGAAAACTGAGACATGTTTGAACATGTCTCCCGATCACATGGTTGATCATACTCTAGGTTCCACATGCATGTTTTAGCTGAAGGAAGAATACCTTAAACCTGGGTAGTAGAAAACCGTGGAATGGGTACCATGCAATATGACTTCAAAGGGTCTTCATTTGCTCACCGAACCTCTCCAATCCTATCACTGCTGCGTTTATGCTCCTGTACACATGCTTGATTCTCTTTCGGAGACATAGCAATCCATAGGTTTTAAGATACTTACTAGTCAGGTACATTCTTAGGCGTTTAATATGCGGTGTTGAGTCCATTTCGTTGAGCAAGGAGTAGCTCTTGTCTATTCCATATTTGGCTTAAGGAACTTTATCTGTGCTCATTTCGATCTCTGGTTTTATGCAGCACCCCAACTCACCTTTACCCTTAATTAAGCATAAGTTGGTTTTCTAAATTTGAGACCCTGTTCTGTTCTGTAATTCATTTCCTGTGTAGCCAAGTTTATTGCGTGTATTACCGATATCTTATGATGTTTCTTTTTCTGTGTGACTTTTTTCAGTTAGAATCATCATACCTGAATCCACTCATTGTGCTGCTAAGGGCCTGATGACATAGATTTCATTGCTGAGTGATACTGCATTGTACGTAAGTACCACAAGTTCTTTATCCATTTTTCACTTTCTGCGATGTTGAACTTGTACGGTAAACGAGGTTCTTGTAAACAGAGGCGTCCCAAACTTTGGGGTGGCTGTGTCTTTTTGATTTTAATTTCCCTAAGCTATAGGACCATAAGTGGAAGTGCCCTAGGCTCTGTTGCTTTGTTTTTTAGATGTTTCAGGAAACACCATACACTTCTGCGGAGTGTCTGTTGGCAATTTACATCCCGCCCATCAGCATAACAAGGCTCCCAGTTCTCCATGGCCTGTCCTGCCTTTCTGGATTTTACACTTTTTTCAGATGGCCCTTTTGACCGGGGGGAAGTGAGACTTCATTGTAGTGCAGATTTCCTTTGCAAGCTTGCTTGGTTGGCCAAAAAGGGCGTATGCGTTTTTTCCTGAATATATTTAGGAAAAAACGCATACGCCCTTTTTGGCCAAGTGCATCATTGTGGACGTTCTGCCTCTTTTTCTATGCTTTCAATGCAATTCCAGTCTACCTCCTGAAATCGGTTTCCTGCAATTCTGCCCCGCTTTCAAGTCCTCTTGGCAGCCTTACTTCAGTATATTTTTGGATGATAGCTGTCATTTATAACTCTGCAGGTTTGTGAATAACAGTGCCCCTGAGCTCCTTTCTTCAACTCGCTTTCTTTTGAGCTGGCCGCAACACCGCAGGATGGCTTCAGGCCCTAATCTGGTTCCAGCACGGCACGCTGAGCCTTTGGTTAATTCCTCTTCCTGGTGGGAAATGAGAGTTAAATTTGCCCGTCCAGACACCTCCAGCTAGTCTGTCATTGGTTCTCGCTATTCCTGTTCATCTTCCGCAGAAATTGGAAACTGGGCCAAACAGGAGGTTAAAGGGACTGACTCTCCAAGTCGGGAGAGTGTTAGTAAAGCGTCTGGAATGTTGCACCCGAGTACCAGGGGAGGAAAACTGAGACATATTTGAACACGTCTCCCGTTCACATGGTTGATCATACTCTGGGTTCCACATGCATGTTTTAGCTGAAGGAAGAATACCTTAAACCTGGAGAGTTGAGACCCGTGGAATGGGTACCATGCAATATGACTTCAAAGGTCTTCATTTGCTCACTGAACCTCTCCAATCCTATCACTGCTGCGTTTATGTCCCTGTACACACGCTTGATTCTCTTTTGGAGACATAGCAATCCATAGGTTTTAAGATACTTACTAGTCAGGTACATTCTTAGGCGTTTAATATGCGGTGTTGAGTCCATTTCGTTCAGCAAGGAATAGCTCTTGTCTATTCCATATTTGGCTTAAGGAACTTCATCTGTGCTCATTTCAATCTCTGGTTTTATGCAGCACCCCAACTCACCTTTCCCCTTAAGCAAGCATAAGTTGGTTTTCTAAATTTGAGACCCTGTTCTGTTTTGTAATTCAGTTCCTGGGTAGCCAAGTTTACATTCCGTGTATTACTGATATCTTATGATGTTTCTTTTTCTGTGTGACTTATTTTAGTTAGAATCATCGTACCTGAATCCACTCATTATGCTGCTACGGGCCTGATGACATAGAATTCATTGCTGAGTGATACTGCATTGTACGTAAGTACCACAAGTTCTTTAACCATTTTTCACTTTCTGCGATATTGAACTTTACGGTAAACGAGGTTCTTGTAAACAGAGGCGTCCCAAACTTTGGGGTGGCTGTGTCTTTTTGATTTTAATTTTCCTAAGCTATAGGACCTTAAGTGGAAGTGCCCTAGGCTCTGTTGCTTTGTTTTTTAGATGTTTCAGGAAACACCATACACTTCTCCAGAATGTCTGTTGGCAATTTACATCCCGCCCATCAGCATAACAAGGCTCCCAGTTCTCCATGGCCTGTACTGCCTTTCTGGATTTTACACTTTTTTCAGATGGCCCTTTTGACCGGCGGGAAGTGAGACTTCATTGTACTGCAGATTTCCTTTGCAAGCTTGCTTGGTTGGCCAAAAAGGGCGTATGCGTTTTTTCCTGAATATATTCAGGAAAAAATGCATACGCCCTTTTTGGTCAAGTGCATCATTGTGGACGTTCTGCCTCTTTTCCTATGCTTTCAATGCAATTCCAGTCTACCTCCTGAAATCGGTTTCCTGCAATTCTGCCCCGCTTTCAAGTCCTCTTGGCAGCCTTACTTCAGTATATTTTGGATGATAGCTGTCATTTATAACTCTGCAGGTTTGTGAATTACAGTGCCCCTGAGCTCCTTTCTTCAACTCGCTTTCTTTTGAGCTGGCCGCAATACCGCAGGATGGCTTCAGGCCCTAATCTGGTTCCGGCACGGCATGCTGAGCCTTTGGTTAATTCCTCTACCTGGTGGGAAATGAGAGTTAAATTTACCCGTCCAGACACCTCCAGCTAGTCTCTCATTGGTTCTCGCTATTCCTGTTCATCTTCCGCAGAAATTGAAAACTGGGCCAAACAGGAGGTTAAAGGGACTGAGTCTCCAAGTCGGGAGAGTGTTAGTAAAGTGTCTGGAATGTTGCACCCGAGTACCAGGGTACGAAAACTGAGACATATTTGAACACATCTCCCGATCACATGGTTGATCATACTCTAGGTTCCACATGCATGTTTTAGCTGAAGGAAGAATACCTTAAACCTGAGTAGTTGAAACCCTTGGAATGGGTACCATGCAATATGACTTCAAAGGGTCTTCATTTGCTCACCGAACCTCTCCAGTCGTATCACTGCTGCATTTATGCCCCTGTACACACGCTTGATTCTCTTTCGGAGACATAGCAATCCATAGGTTTTAAGATACTTACTAGTCAGGTACATACTTAGGCGTTTAATATGCGGTGTTGAGTCCATTTCGTTGAGCAAGGAGTAGCTCTTGTCTATTCCATATTTGGCTTAAGGAACTTTATCTGTGCTCATTTCAATCTCTGGTTTTATGCAGCACCCCAACTCACCTTTCCCCTTAAGCAAGCATAAGTTGGTTTTCTAAATTTGAGACCCTTTTCTGTTCTGTAATTCAGTTCCTGTGTAGCCAAGTTTACATTCCGTGTATTACTGATATCTTATGATGTTTCTTTTTCTGTGTGACTTATTTCAGTTAGAATCATCATACCTGAATCCACTCATTGTGCTGTTAAGGGCCTGATGACATAGATTTCATTGCTGAGTGATATTGCTTTGTAAGTAAATACCACAACTTCTTTATCCATTTTTCACTTTCTGCGATGTTGAACTTGTACTGTAAACGACGTTCTTGTAAACAGAGGCGTCCCAAACTTTGGGGTGGCTGTGTCTTTTTGATTTTAATTTCCCTAAGCTATAGGACCCTAAGTGGAAGTGCCCTAGGCTCTGTTGCTTTGTTTTTTTAGATGTTTCAGGAAACACCATACACTTCTCCCCAGTGTCTGTTGGCAATTTACATCCCGCCCATCAGCATAACAAGGCTCCCAGTTCTCCATGGCCTGTCCTGCCTTTCTGGATTTTACACTTTTTTCAGATGGCCCTTTTGACCTGGGGGAAGTGAGACTTCATTGTAGTGCAGATTTCCTTTGGAAGCTTGCTTGGTTGGCCAAAAAGTGCGTATGCGTTTTTTCCTGAATATATTCAGGAAAAAACGCATATGCCCTTTTTGGCCTAGTGCATCATTGTGGACGTTCTGCCTCTTTTCCTATGCTTTCAATGCAATTCCAGTCTACCTCCTGAAATCGGTTTCCTGCAATTCTGCCCTGCTTTCAAGTCCTCTTGGCAGCCTTACTTCAGTATATTTTTGGACGATAGCTGTCATTTATAACTCTGCAGGTTTGTGCATTACAGTTTCCCTGAGCTCCTTTCTTCAACTCGCTTTCTTGTGAGCTGGCCGCAACACCGCAGGATGGTTTCAGGCCCTAATCTGGTTCAGGCACGGCACACTGAGCCTTTGGTTAATTCCTCTTCCTGGTGGGAAATGAGAGTTAAATTTGCCCGTCCAGACACCTCCAGCTAGTCTCTCATTGGTTCTCGCTATTCCTGTTCATCTTCCGCAGAAATTGCAAACTGGGCCAAACAGGAGGTTAAAGGCGTTGACTCTCCAAGTTGGGAGAGTGTTAGTAAAGCGTCTGGAATGTTGCACCCGAGTACCAGGGGAGAAAAACTGAGACATATTTGAACACGTCTCCCGTTCACACGGTTGATCATACTCTGGGTTCCACATGCATGTTTTAGCTGAAGGAAGAATACCTTAAACCTTGGTAGTTGAAACCCGTGGAATGGGTACCATGCAATATGACTTCAAAGGGTCTTCATTTGCTCACCGATCTTCTCCAATCCTATCACTGCTGCGTTTATGCCCCTGTACACACGCTTGATTCTCTTTTGGAGACATAGCAATCCATAGGTTTTAAGATACTTACTAGTCAGGTACATTCTTAGGCGTTTAATATGGGGTGTTGAGTCCATTTCGTTGAGCAAGGAGTAGCTCTTGTCTATTCCATATTTGGCTTAAGGAACTTTATCTGTGCTCATTTCAATCTCTGGTTTTATGCAGCACCCCAACTCTCCTTTCCCCTTAAGCAAGCATAAGTTGGTTTTCTAAATTTGAGACCCTGTTCTGTTTTGGAATTCAGTTCCTGTGTAGCCAAGTTTACATTCCGTGTATTAGTGATATCTTATGATGTTTCTTTTTCTGTGTGACTTATTTCAGTTAGAATCATCGTACCTGAATCCACTCATTATGCTGCTACGAGCCTGATGACATAGATTTCATGCTGAGTGATACTGCATTGTACGTAAGTACCACAAGTTCTTTATCCGTTTTTCACTTTCTGTGATAGTGAACTTGTACGGTAAACGATGTTCTTGTAAACAGAGCTGTCCCAAACATTGGGGTGGCTGTGTCTTTTTGATTTTAATTTCCCTAAGCTATAGGACCATAAGTGGAAGTGCCCTAGGCTCTGTTGCTTTGTTTTTTAGATGTTTCAGGAAACACCATACACTTCTCCCGAGTGTCTGTTGGCAATTTACATCCTGCCCATCAGCATAACAAGGCTCCCAGTTCTCCATGGACTGTCCTGCCTTTCTGGATTTTACACTTTTTTCAGATGGCCCTTTTGACCGGGTGGAAGTGAGACTTCATTGTAGTGCAGGTTTCCTTTGCAAGCTTGCTTGGTTGGCCAAAAAGGGCGTATGCGTTTTTTCCTGAATATATTCAGGAAAAAACGCATACGCCCTTTTTGGCCAAGTGCATCATTGTGGACGTTCTGCCTCTTTTCCTATGCTTTCAATGCAATTCCAGTCTACCTCCTGAAATCGGTTTCCTGCAATTCTGCCCTGCTTTCAAGTCCTCTTGGCAGCCTTACTTCAGTATATTTTTGGACGATAGCTGTCATTTATAACTCTGCAGGTTTCTGCATTACAGTGTCCCCGAGCTCCTTTCTTCAACTGGCTTTCTTGTGAGCTGGCCGCAACACCGCAGGATGGCTTCAGGCCCTAATCTGGTTCAGGCACGGCACGCTGAGCCTTTGGTTAATTCCTCTTCCTGGTGGGAAATGAGAGTTAAATTTGCCCGTCCAGACACCTCCAGCTAGTCTCTCATTGGTTCTCCCTATTCCTGTTCATCTTCCACAGAAATTGCAAACTGGGCCAAACAGGAGGTTAAAGGCGCTGACTCTGCAAGAGGGGAGAGTGTTAGTAAAGTGTCTGGAATGTTGCACCCGAGTACCAGGGGAGGAAAACTGAGACATATTTGAACACATCTCCCGTTCCCATGGTTCATCGTACTCTGGGTTCCACATGCATGTTTTAGCTGAAGGAAGAATACCTTAAACCTGGAGAGTTGAGACCCGTGGAATGGGTACCATGCAATATGAATTCAAAGGTCTTCATTTGCTCACCGAACCTCTCCAATCCTATCACTGCTGCGTTTATGTCCCTGTACACACGCTTGATTCTCTTTTGGAGACATAGCAATCCATAGGTTTTAAGATACTTACAAGTCAGGTACATTCTTAGGCGTTTAATATGGGGTGTTGAGTCCATTTCGTTGAGCAAGGAGTACCTCTGGTCTATTCCATAATGGCTTAAGGAACTTTATCTGTGCTCATTTCAATCTCTGGTTTTATGCAGCACCCCAACTCACCTTTCCCCTTAAGCAAGCATAAGTTGGTTTTCTAAATTTGAGACCCTGTTCTGTTTTGGAATTCAGTTCCTGTGTAGCCAAGTTTACATTCCGTGTATTAGTGATATCTTATGATGTTTCTTTTTCTGTGTGATTTATTTCAGTTAGAATCATCCTACCTGAATCCACTCATTATGCTGCTACGGGCCTGATGACATAGATTTCATTGCTGAGTGATACTGCATTGTACGTAAGTACCACAAGTTCTTTATCCATTTTTCACTTTCTGTCATATTGAACTTGTACGGTAAACGAGGTTCTTGTAAACAGAGGCGTCCCAAACTTTGGGGTGGCTGTGTCTTTTTGATTTTAATTTCCCTAAGCTATAGGACCATAAGTGGAAGTGCCCTAGGCTCTGTTGCTTTGTTTTTTAGATGTTTCAGGAAACACCATACACTTCTCCAGAGTGTCTGTTGGCAATTTACATCCCGCCCATCAGCATAACAAGGCTCCCAGTTCTCCATGGCCTGTCCTGCCTTTCTGGATTTTACACTTTTTTCAGATGGCCCTTTTGACCGGGGGGGAAGTGAGACTTCAATGTAGTGCAGATTTCCTTTGCAAGCTTGCTTGGTTGGCCAAAAAGGGCGTATGCGTTTTTTCCTGAATATATTCAGGAAAAAACGCATACGCCCTTTTTGGCCAAGTGCATCATTGTGGACGCTCTGCCTCTTTTCCTATGCTTTCAATGCAATTCCAGCCTACCTCCTGAAATCGGTTTCCTGCAATTCTGCCCGGCTTTCAAGTCCTCTTGGCAGCCTTACTTCAGTATATTTTTGGATGATAGCTGTCATTTATAACTCTGCAGGTTTGTGAATTACAGTGCCCCTGAGCTCCTTTCTTCAACTCGCTTTCTTGTGAGCTGGCCGCAACACCGCAGGATGGCTTCAAGCCCTAATCTGGTTCCCGCACGGCACGCTGAGCCTTTGGTTAATTCCTCTTCCTGGTGGGAAATGAGAGTTAAATTTGCCCGTCCAGACACCTCCAGCTAGTCTCTCATTGGTTCTCGCTATCCCTGTTCATCTTCCGCAGCAATTGCAAACTGGGCCAAACAGGAGGTTAAAGGGACTGACTCTCCAAGTAGGGAGAGTGTTAGTAAAGCGTCTGGAATGTTGCACCCGAGTACCTGGTACGAAAACTGAGACATATTTGAACACGTCTCCCGATCACATGGTTGATCATACTCTAGGTTCCACATGCATGTTTTAGCTGAAGGAAGAATACCTTAAACCTGGAGAGTTGAAACCCGTGGAATGGGTACCATGCAATATGACTTCAAAGGGTCTTCATTTGCTCACCGAACCTCTCCAATCCTATCACTGCTGCGTTTATGCCCCTGTACACATGCTTGATTCTCTTTTGCAGACATAGCAATCCATAGGTTTTAAGATACTTACTAGTCAGGTACATTCTTAGGCGTTTAATATGCGGTGTTGAGTCCATTTCGTTGAGCAAGGAGTAGCTCTTGTCTATTCCATATTTGGCTTAAGGAACTTTATCTGTGCTCATTTCAATCTCTGGTTTTATGCAGCTCCCCAACTCACCTTTCCCCTTAAGCAAGCATAAGTTGGTTTTCTAAATTTGAGACCCTGTTCTGTTTTGGAATCCAGTTCCTGTGTAGCCAAGTTTACATTCCGTGTATTACTGATATCTTATGATGTTTCTTTTTCTGTGTGACTTATTTCAGTTAGAATCATCGTACCTGAATCCACTCATTATGCTGCTACGGGCCTGATGACATAGATTTTATTGCTGAGTGATACTGCATTGTACGTAAGTACCACAATTTCTTTATCCATTTTTCACTTTCTGGGATGTTGAACTTCTTCTGTAAACGAGGTTCTTGTAAACAGAGCCGTTCCAAACTTTGGGGTGGCTGTGTCTTTTTGATTTTAATTTCCCTAAGCTATAGGACCATAAGTGGAAGTGCCCTAGGCTCTGTTGCTTTGTTTTTTAGATGTTTCAGGAAACACCATACACTTCTCCCGAGTGTCTGTTGGCAATTTACATCCCGCCCATCAGCATAACAAGGCTCCCATTTCTCCATGGACTGTCCTGCCTTTCTGGATTTTACACTTTTTTCAGATGGCCCTTTTGACCGGGGGGAAGTGAGACTTCATTGTAGTGCAGATTTCCTTTGCAAGCTTGCTTGGTTGGCCAAAAAGGGCGTATGCGTTTTTTCCTGAATATATTCAGGAAAAAACGCATACGCCCTTTTTGGCCAAGTGCATCATTGTGGACGCTCTGCCTCTTTTCCTATGCTTTCAATGCAATTCCAGTCTACCTCCTGAAATCGGTTTCCTGCAATTTTGCCCCGCTTTCAAGTCCTCTTGGCAGCCTTACTTCAGTATATTTTTGGACGATAGCTGTCATTTATAACTCTGCAAGTTTGTGCATTACAGTGTCCCTGAGCTCCTTTCTTCAACTCGCTTTCTTGTGAGCTGGCCGCAACACCGCAGGATGGCTTCAGGCCCTAATCTGGTTCCGGCACGGCATCCTGAGCCTTTGGTTAATTCCTCTTCCCGGTCGGAAATGAGAGTTAAATTTGCCCGTCCAGACACCTCCAGCTAGTCTCTCATTGGTTCTCGCTATTCCTGTTCATCTTCCGCAGAAATTGCAAACTGGGCCAAACAGGAGGTTAAAGGGACTGACTCTCCAAGTAGGGAGAGTGTTAGTAAAGCGTCTGGAATGTTGCACCCGAGTACCAGGCGAGAAAAACTGAGACATATTTGAACACGACTCCCGTTCACACGGTTGATCATACTCTGGGTTCCACATGCATGTTTTAGCTGAAGGAAGGATACCTTAAACCTGGAGAGTTGAAACCCGTGGAATGGGTACCATGAAATATTACTTCAAAGGGTCTTCATTTGCCTACCGATCCTCTCCAATCCTATCACTGCTGCATTTATGCCCCTGTACACACGCTTGATTCTCTTTTGGAGACATAGCAATCCATAGGTTTTAAGATACTTACTAGTCAGGTACATTGTTAGGCGTTTAATATGGGGTGTTGAGTCCATTTCGTTGAGCAAGGAGTAGCTCTTGTCTATTCCATATTTGGCTTAAGGAATTTTATCTGTGCTCATTTCAATTTCTGGTTTTATGCAGCACCCCAACTCACCTTTCCCCTTAAGCAAGCATAAGTTGGTTTTCTAAATTTGAGACCATGTTCTGTTTTGGAATTCAGTTCCTGTGTAGCCAAGTTTACATTCCGTGTATTACTGATATCTTATGATGTTTCTTTTTCTGTGTGACTTATTTCAGTTAGAATCATCGTACCTGAATCCACTCATTATGCTGCTACGGGCCTGATGACATAGATTTCATTGCTGTGTGATACTGCATCGTACGTAAGTACCACAAGTTCTTTATCCATTTTTCACTTTCTGTGATATTGAACTTGTACGGTAAACGAGGTTCTTATAAACAGAGGCGTCCCAAACTTTGGGGGGCTGTGTCTTTTTGATTTTAATTTCCCTAAACTATAGGACCATACGTGGAAGTGCCCTAGGCTCTGTTGCTTTGTTTTTTAGATGTTTCAGGAAACACCATACACTTCTCCGGAGTGTCTGTTGGCAATTTACATCCCGCCCATCAGCATAACAAGGCTCCCAGTTCTCCATGGCCTGTCCTGCCTTTCTGGATTTTACACTTTTTACAGATGGCCCTTTTGACCGGGGGGGAAGTGAGACTTCATTGTAGTGCAGATTTCCTTTGCAAGCTTGCTTGGTTGGCCAAAAAGGGCGTATGCGTTTTTTCCTGAATATATTCAGGGAAAAACGCATACGCCCTTTTTGGCCAAGTGCATCATTGTGGACGTTCTGCCTCTTTTCCTATGCTTTCAATGCAATTCCAGTCTACCTCCTGAAATCGGTTACCTGCAATTTTGCCCGGCTTTCAAGTCCTCTTGGCAGCCTTACTTCAGTATATTTTTGGACGATAGCTGTCATTTATAACTCTGCAGGTTTGTGAATTACAGTGCCCTAGAGCTCCTTTCTTCAACTCGCTTTTTTGTAACCTGGCCGCAACACAGCAGGATGGCTTCAAGCCCTAATCTGGTTCCCGCACGGCACGCTGAGCCTTTGGTTAATTCCTCTTCCTGGTGGGAAATGAGAGTTAAATTTGCCCGTCCAGACACCTCCAGCTAGTCTCTCATTGGTTCTCGCTATCCCTGTTCATCTTCCGCAGCAATTGCAAACTGGGCCAAACAGGAGTTTAAAGGGACTGACTCTCCAAGTAGGGAGAGTGTGAGTAAAGCGCCTGGAATGTTGCACCCGAGTACCAGGGTACGAAAACTGAGACATATTTGAACAAGTCTCCCGATCACATGGTTGATCATACTCTAGGTTCCACATGCATGTTTTAGCTGAAGGAAGAATACCTTAAACCTGGAGAGTTGAAACCCGTGGAATGGGTACCATGCAATATGACTTCAAAGGGTCTTCATTTGCTCACCGAACATCTCCAATCCTATCACTGCTGCGTTTATGCCCCTGTACACATGCTTGATTCTCTTTCGGAGACATAGCAATCCATAGGTTTTAAGATACTTACTAGTCAGGTACATTCTTAGGCGTTTAATATGCGGTGTTGAGTCCATTTCATTGAGCAAGGAGTAGCTCTTGTCTATTCCATATTTGGCTTAAGGAACTTTATCTGTGCTCATTTCAATCTCTGGTTTTATGCAGCACCCCAACTCACCTTTCCCCTTAAGCAAGCATAAGTTGGTTTTCTAAATTTGAGACCCTGTTCTGTTTTGGAATTCAGTTCCTGTGTAGCCAAGTTTACATTCCGTGTATTACTGATATCTTATGATGTTTCTTTTTCTGTATGACTTATTTCAGTTAGAATCATCGTACCTGAATCCACTCATTATGCTGCTACGTGCCTGATGACATAGATTTCATTGCTGAGTGATACTGCATTGTACGTAAGTACCACAAGTTCTTTATCCATTTTTCACTTTCTGTGATATTGAACTTGTATGGTAAACGAGGTTCTTGTAAACAGAGGTGTCCCAAACTTTGGGGTGGCTGTGTCTTTTTTATTTTAATTTCCCTAAGCTATAGGACCATAAGTGGAAGTTCCCTAGGCTCTGTTGCTTTGTTTTTTAGATGTTTCAGGAAACACCATACACTTCTCCCGAGTGTCTGTCGGCAATTTACATCCCGCCCATCAGCATAACAAGGCTCCCAGTTCTCCATGGCCTGTCCTGCCTTTCTGGATTTTACACTTTTTTCAGATGGCCCTTTTGACGGGGGGGGAAGTGAGACTTCTTTGTAGTGCAGATTTCCTTTGCAAGCTTGCTTGGTTGGCCAAAAAGGGCGTATGCGGTTTTTCCTGAATATATTCAGGAAAAAACGCATACGCCCTTTTTGGCCAAGTGCATCATTGTGGATGTTCTGCCTCTTTTCCTATGCTTTCAATGCAATTCCAGTCTACCTCCTGAAATCGGTTTCCTGCAATTCTGCCCCGCTTTCAAGTCCTCTTGGCAGCCTTACTTCAGTATATTTTTGGACGATAGCTGTCATTTATAACTCTGCAGGTTTGTGAATTACAGTGCCCCTGAGCTCCTTTCTTCAACTCACTATCATTTGAGCTGGCCGCAACACCGCAGGATGGCTTCAGGCCCTAATCTGGTTCTGGCACGGCACGCTGAGCCTTTGGTTAATTCCTCTTCCTGGTGGGAAATGAGAGTTAAATTTGCCCGTCCAGACACCTCCAGCTAGTCTCTCATTGGTTCTCCCTATTCCTGTTCATCTTCCGCAGAAATTGCAAACTGGGCCAAACAGGAGTTTAAAGGCGCTGACTCTCCAAGTGGGGAGAGTGTTAGTAAAGCGTCTGGAATGTTGCACCCGAGTACCAGGGTACGAAAACTGAGACATATTTGAACACGTCTCCCGATCACATGGTTGATCATACTCTAGGTTCCACATGCATGTTTTAGCTGAAGGAAGAATACCTTAAACCTGGAGAGTTGAGACCCGTGTAATGGGTACCATGCAATATGACTTCAAAGGGTCTTCATTTGCTCACCGAACCTCTCCAATCTTATCACTGCTGCGTTTATGCCCCTGTACACATGCTTGATTCTCTTTCGGAGACATAGCAATCCATAGGTTTTAAGGTACTTACTAGTCAGGTACATTCTTAGGCGTTTAATATGCGGTGTTGAGTCCATTTCGTTGAGCAAGGAGTAGCTCTTGTCTTTTCCATATTTGGCTTAAGGTACTTTATCTGTGCTCATTTCAATCTCTGGTTTTATGCAGCACGACAAATCACCTTCCCCTTAAGCAAGCATAAGTTGGTTTTCTAAATTTGAGACCCTGTTCTGTTCTGTAATTCTGTTCCTGTGTAGCCAAGTTTACATTCCGTGTATTACTGATATCTTATGATGTTTCTTTTTCTGTGTGACTTATTTCAGTTAGAATCATCATACCTGAATCCACTCACTGTCTGCTAAGGGCCTGATGACATAGATTTCATTGCTCAGTGATATTGATTTGTAAGTAAATACCACAACTTCTTTATCCATTTTTCATTTTCTGCGATGTTGAACTTGTACTGTAAACGAGGTTCTTGTAAACAGAGGCGTCCCAAACATTGGGGTGGCTGTGTCTTTTTGATTTTAATTTTTCTAAACTATAGGACCATAAGCGGAAGTGCCCTAGGCTCTGTTGCTTTGTTTTTTAGATGTTTCAGGAAACACCATACACTTCTCCCAAGTGGTTCTTGGCAATTTACATCCCGCCCATCAGCATAACAAGGCTCCCAGTTCTCCATGGCCTGTCCTGCCTTTCTGGATTATACACTTTTTTCAGATGGCCCTTTTGACCGGGGGGAAGTGAGACTTTATTGTAGTGCAGATTTCCTTTGCAAGCTTGCTTGGTTGGCCAAAAAGGGCGTATGCGTTTTTTCCTGAATATATTCAGGAAAAAACGCATACGCCCTTTTTGGCCAAGTGCATCATTTGTGGACGTTCTGCCTCTTTTCCTATGCTTTCAATGCAATTCCAGTCTACCTCCTGAAATCGGTTTCCTGCAATTCTGCCCCGCTTTCAAGTCCTCTTGGCAGCCTTACTTCAGTCTATTTTTGGACGATAGCTGTCATTTATAACTCTGCAGGTTTGTGAATTACAGTGCCCCTGAGCTCCTTTCTTCAACTCGCTTTCTTGTGAGCTGGCCGCAACACCGCAGAATGGCTTCAGGCCGTAATCTGGTTCCTGCACGGCATGCTGAGCCTTAGGTTATTTCCTCTTCCTGGTGGGAAATGAGAGTTAAATTTGCCCGTCCAGACACCTCCAGCTAGTCTCTCATTGGTTCTCGCTATCCCTGTTCATCTTCCGCAGCAATTGCAAACTGGGCCAAACAGGAGGTTAAAGGGACTGACTCTCCAAGTAGGGAGAGTGTTAGTAAAGCGCCTGGAATGTTGCACCCGAGTACCAGGGTACGAAAACTGAGACATATTTGAACAAGTCTCCCGATCACATGGTTGATCATACTCTAGGTTCCACATGCATGTTTTAGCTGAAGGAAGAATACCTTAAACCTGGAGAGTTGAAACCCGTGGAATGGGTACCATGCAATATGACTTCAAAGGGTCTTCATTTGCTCACCGAACATCTCCAATCCTATCACTGCTGCGTTTATGCCCCTGTACACATGCTTGATTCTCTTTCGGAGACATAGCAATCCATAGGTTTTAAGATACTTACTAGTCAGGTACATTCTTAGGCGTTTAATATGCGGTGTTGAGTCCATTTCGTTGAGCAAGGAGTAGCTCTTGTCTATTCCATATTTGGCTTAAGGAACTTTATCTGTGCTCATTTCAATCTCTGGTTTTATGCAGCACCCCAACTCACCTTTCCCCTTAAGCAAGCATAAGTTGGTTTTCTAAATTTGAGACCCTGTTCTGTTTTGGAATTCAGTTCCTGTGTAGCCAAGTTTACATTCCGTGTATTACTGATATCTTATGATGTTTCTTTTTCTGTATGACTTATTTCAGTTAGAATCATCGTACCTGAATCCACTCATTATGCTGCTACGTGCCTGATGACATAGATTTCATTGCTGAGTGATACTGCATTGTACGTAAGTACCACAAGTTCTTTATCCATTTTTCACTTTCTGTGATATTGAACTTGTACGGTAAACGAGGTTCTTGTAAACGGAGGTGTCCCAAACTTTGGGGTGGCTGTGTCTTTTTTATTTTAATTTCCCTAAGCTATAGGACCATAAGTGGAAGTTCCCTAGGCTCTGTTGCTTTGTTTTTTAGATGTTTCAGGAAACACCATACACTTCTCCCGAGTGTCTGTCGGCAATTTACATCCCGCCCATCAGCATAACAAGGCTCCCAGTTCTCCATGGCCTGTCCTGCCTTTCTGGATTTTACACTTTTTTCAGATGGCCCTTTTGACGGGGGGGGAAGTGAGACTTCTTTGTAGTGCAGATTTCCTTTGCAAGCTTGCTTGGTTGGCCAAAAAGGGCGTATGCGGTTTTTCCTGAATATATTCAGGAAAAAACGCATACGCCCTTTTTGGCCAAGTGCATCATTGTGGATGTTCTGCCTCTTTTCCTATGCTTTCAATGCAATTCCAGTCTACCTCCTGAAATCGGTTTCCTGCAATTCTGCCCCGCTTTCAAGTCCTCTTGGCAGCCTTACTTCAGTATATTTTTGGACGATAGCTGTCATTTATAACTCTGCAGGTTTGTGAATTACAGTGCCCCTGAGCTCCTTTCTTCAACTCACTATCATTTGAGCTGGCCGCAACACCGCAGGATGGCTTCAGGCCCTAATCTGGTTCTGGCACGGCACGCTGAGCCTTTGGTTAATTCCTCTTCCTGGTGGGAAATGAGAGTTAAATTTGCCCGTCCAGACACCTCCAGCTAGTCTCTCATTGGTTCTCCCTATTCCTGTTCATCTTCCGCAGAAATTGCAAACTGGGCCAAACAGGAGTTTAAAGGCGCTGACTCTCCAAGTGGGGAGAGTGTTAGTAAAGCGTCTGGAATGTTGCACCCGAGTACCAGGGTACGAAAACTGAGACATATTTGAACACGTCTCCCGATCACATGGTTGATCATACTCTAGGTTCCACATGCATGTTTTAGCTGAAGGAAGAATACCTTAAACCTGGAGAGTTGAGACCCGTGTAATGGGTACCATGCAATATGACTTCAAAGGGTCTTCATTTGCTCACCGAACCTCTCCAATCTTATCACTGCTGCGTTTATGCCCCTGTACACATGCTTGATTCTCTTTCGGAGACATAGCAATCCATAGGTTTTAAGGTACTTACTAGTCAGGTACATTCTTAGGCGTTTAATATGCGGTGTTGAGTCCATTTCGTTGAGCAAGGAGTAGCTCTTGTCTTTTCCATATTTGGCTTAAGGTACTTTATCTGTGCTCATTTCAATCTCTGGTTTTATGCAGCACGACAAATCACCTTCCCCTTAAGCAAGCATAAGTTGGTTTTCTAAATTTGAGACCCTGTTCTGTTCTGTAATTCTGTTCCTGTGTAGCCAAGTTTACATTCCGTGTATTACTGATATCTTATGATGTTTCTTTTTCTGTGTGACTTATTTCAGTTAGAATCATCATACCTGAATCCACTCACTGTCTGCTAAGGGCCTGATGACATAGATTTCATTGCTCAGTGATATTGATTTGTAAGTAAATACCACAACTTCTTTATCCATTTTTCATTTTCTGTGATGTTGAACTTGTACTGTAAACGAGGTTCTTGTAAACAGAGGCGTCCCAAACATTGGGGTGGCTGTGTCTTTTTGATTTTAATTTCTCTAAACTATAGGACCATAAGCGGAAGTGCCCTAGGCTCTGTTGCTTTGTTTTTTAGATGTTTCAGGAAACACCATACACTTCTCCCAAGTGGTTCTTGGCAATTTACATCCCGCCCATCAGCATAACAAGGCTCCCAGTTCTCCATGGCCTGTCCTGCCTTTCTGGATTATACACTTTTTTCAGATGGCCCTTTTGACCGGGGGGAAGTGAGACTTCATTGTAGTGCAGATTTCCTTTGCAAGCTTGCTTGGTTGGCCAAAAAGGGCGTATGCGTTTTTTCCTGAATATATTCAGGAAAAAACGCATACGCCCTTTTTGGCCAAGTGCATCATTTGTGGACGTTCTGCCTCTTTTCCTATGCTTTCAATGCATTTCCAGTCTACCTCCTGAAATCGGTTTCCTGCAATTCTGCCCCGCTTTCAAGTCCTCTTGGCAGCCTTACTTCAGTCTATTTTTGGACGATAGCTGTCATTTATAACTCTGCAGGTTTGTGAATTACAGTGCCCCTGAGCTCCTTTCTTCAACTCGCTTTCTTGTGAGCTGGCCACAACACCGCAGAATGGCTTCAGGCCGTAATCTGGTTCCTGCACGGCATGCTGAGCCTTAGGTTATTTCCTCTTCCTGGTGGGAAATGAGAGTTAAATTTGCCCGTCCAGACACCTCCAGCTAGTCTCTCATTGGTTCTCCCTATTCCTGTTCATCTTCCGCTGAAATTTCAAACTGGGCCAAACAGGAGGTTAAAGGCGCTGACTCTCCAAGTGGGGAGAGTGTTAGTAAAGCGTCTGGAATGTTGCACCCGAGTACCAGGGGAGGAAAACTGAGACATATTTGAACACGTCTCCCGATCACATGGTTGATCATACTCTAGGTTCCACATGCATGTTTTAGCTGAAGGAAGAATACCTTAAACCTGGAGAGTTGAAACCCGTGGAATGGGTACCATGCAATATGACTTCAAAGGGTCTTCATTTGCTCACCGAACCTCTCCAATCCTATCAGTGCTGCGTTTATGCCCCTGTACACATGCTTGATTCTCTTTCGGAGACATAGCAATCCATAGGTTTTAAGATACTTACTAGTCAGGTACATTCTTAGGCGTTTAATATGCGGTGTTGAGTCCATTTCATTGAGCAAGGAGTAGCTCTTGTCTATTCCATATTTGGCTTAAGGAACTTTATCTGTGCTCATTTCAATCTCTGGTTTTATGCAGCACCCCAACTCACCTTTCCCCTTAAGCAAGCATAAGTTGGTTTTCTAAATTTGAGACCCTGTTCTGTTCTGTAATTCAGTTCCTGTGTAGCCAAGTTTACATTCCGTGTATTACTGATATCTTATGATGTTTCTTTTTCTGTGTGACTTATTTCAGTTAGAATCATCATACCTGAATCCACTCATTGTGCTGCTAAGGGCCTGATGACATAGATTTCATTGCTGAGTGATATTGCTTTGTAAGGAAGTACCACAACTTCCTTATCCATTTTTCACTTTCTGCGATGTTGAACTTGTACTGTAAACGAGGTTCTTGTAAACAGAGGCGTCCCAAACTTTGGGGTGGCTGTGTCTTTTTGATTTTAATTTCCCTAAGCTATAGGACCATAAGTGGAAGTGCCCTAGGCTCTGTTGCTTTGTTTTTTACATGTTTCAGGAAACACCATACACTTCTCCCGAGTGTCTGTTGGCAATTTACATCCCGCCCATCAGCATAACAAGGCTCCCAGTTCTCCATGGCCTGTCCTGCCTTTCTGGATTTTACACTTTTTTCAGATGGCTCTTTTGACCGGGGGGAAGTGAGACTTCATTGTACTACAGATTTCCTTTGCAAGCTTGCTTGGTTGGCCAAAAAGGGCGAATGCGTTTTGTCCTGAATATATTCAGGAAAAAATGCATACGCCCTTTTTGGCCAAGTGCATCATTGTGGACGTTCTGCCTCTTTTCCTATGCTTTCAATGCAATTCCAGTCTACCTCCTGAAATCGGTTTCCTGCAATTCTGTCCTTCTTTCAAGTCCTCTTGGCAGCCTTACTTCAGTATATTTTTGGATGATAGCTGTCATTTATAACTCTGCAGGTTTGTGAATTACAGTGCCCCTGAGCTCCTTTCTTCAACTCGCTTTCTTGTGAGCTGGCCGCAACACCGCAGGATGGCTTCAGGCCCTAATCTGGTTCCGGCACGGCACGCTGAGCCTTTGGTTATTTCCTCTTCCTGGTGGGAAATGAGAGTTAAATTTGCCCGTCCAGACACCTCCAGCTAGTCTCTCATTATGCTCGCTATTCCTGTTCATCTTCCGCAGAAATTGCAAACTGGGCCAAACAGGAGGTTAAAGGCGCTGACTCTCCAAGTGGGGAGAGTGTTAGTTAAGCATCTGGAATGTTGCACCCGAGTACCAGGGGAGGAACACTGAGACATATTTGAACACGTCTCCCATTCACACGGTTGATCGTACTCTGGGTTCCACATGCATGTTTTAGCTGAAGGAAGAATACCTTAAACCTGGAGAGTTGAGACCCGTGTAATGGATACCATGCAATATGACTTCAAAGGGTCTTCATTTGCTCACCGAACCTCTCCAATCCTATCACTGCTGCGTTTATGCCCCTGCACACATGCTTGATTCTCTTTCGGAGACATAGCAATCCATAGGTTTTAAGATACTTACTAGTCAGGTACATTCTTAGGCGTTTAATATGCGGTGTTGAGTCCATTTCGTTGAGCAAGGAGTAGCTCTTGTCTATTCCATATTTGGCTTAAGGAACTTTATCTGTGCTCATTTCAATCTCTGGTTTTATGCAGCACCCCAACTCACCTTTACCCTTAAGCAAGCATAAGTTGGTTTTCTAAATTTGAGACCCTGTTCTGTTTGGAATTCAGTTCCTGTGTAGCCAAGTTTACATTCCGTGTATTACTGATATCTTATGATGATTCTTTTTCTGTGTGACTTATTTCAGTTAGAATCATCATACCTGAATCAACTCATTGTGCTGCTAAGGGCCTGATGACATAGAGTTCATGGCTGAGTGATATTGCTTTGTAAGTAAATAACACAACTTCTTTATCCATTTTTCACTTTCTGTGATATTGAACTTGTACGGTAAACGAGGTTCTTGTAAACAGAGGCGTCCCAAACTTTGGGGTGGCTGTGTCTTTTTGATTTTAATTTCCCTAAGCTATAGGACCATAAGTGGAAGTGACCTTGGCTCTGTTGCTTTGTTTTTTAGATGTTTCAGGAAACACCATACACTTCTCCCGAGTGTCTGTTGGCAATTTACATCCCGCCCATCAGCATAACAAGGCTCCCAGTTCTCCATGGCCTGTCCTGCCTTTCTGGATTTTACACTTTTTTCAGATGGCCCTTTTGACCGCGGGGAAGTGAGACTTCACTGTAGTGCAGATTTCCTTTGCAAGTTTGCTTGGTTGGCCAAAAAGGGCGTATGCGTTTTTTCCTGAATATATTCAGGAAAAAACGCATACGCCCTTTTTGGCCAAGTGCATCATTGTGGACGTTCTGCCTCTTTTCCTATGCTTTCAATGCAATTCCAGTCTACCTCCTGAAATCGGTTTCCTGCAATTCTGCGCCGCTTTCAAGTCCTCTTGGCAGCCTTACTTCAGTATATTTTTGGACGATAGCTGTCATTTATAACTCTGCAGGTTTGTGAATTACAGTGCCCCTGAGCTCCTTTCTTCAACTCGCTTTCTTGTGAGCTGGCCGCAACACCGCAGGATGGCTTCAGGCCCTAATCTGATCCCGGCACGGCACGCTGAGCCTTTGGTTAATTCCTCTTCCTGGTGGGAAATGAGAGTTAAATTTACACGTCCAGACACCTCCAGCTAGTCTCTCATTGTTTCTCGCTATTCCTGTTCATCTTCCGCAGAAATTGCAAACTGGGCCAAACAGGAGGTTAAAGGGACTGACTCTCCAAGTGGGGAGAGTGTTAGTAAAGCGTCTGGAATGTTGCACCCGAGTATCAGGGTACGAAAACTGAGACATATTTGAACACGTCTCCCGATCACATGGTTGATCATACTCTAGGTTCCACATGCATGATTTAGCTGAAGGAAGAATACCTTAAACCTGGAGAGTTGAGACCTGTGGAATGGGTACCATGCAATATGACTTCAAAGGGTCTTCATTTGCTCACCGAACCTCTCCAATCCTATCACTGCTGCGTTTATGCCCCTGTACACATGCTTGATTCTCTTTTGGAGACATAGCAATCCATAGGTTTTAAGATACTTACTAGTCAGGTACATTCTTAGGCGTTTAATATGGGGTGTTGAGTCCATTTCGTTGAGCAAGGAGTAGCTCTTCTCTATTCCATATTTGCCTTAAGGAACTTTATCTGTGCTCATTTCAATCTCTGGTTTTATGCAGCTCCCCAACTCACCTTTCCCCTTAAGCAAGCATAAGTTGGTTTTCTAAATTTGAGACCCTGTTCTGTTTTGGAATGCAGTTCCTGTGTAGCCAAGTTTACATTCCGTGTATTAGTGATATCTTATGATGTTTCTTTTTCTGTGTGACTTATTTCAGTTAGAATCATCGTACCTGAATCTACTCATTATGTTGCTACGGGCCTGATGACATAGATTTCATTGCTGAGTGATACTGCATTGTACGTAAGTACCACAAGTTCTTTATGCATTTTTCACTTTCTGTGATATTGAACTTGTACGGTAAACGAGGTTCTTGTAAACAGAGGCGTCCCAAACTTTGGGGTGGCTGTGTCTTTTTGATTTTAATTTCCCTAAGCTATAGGACCATAAGGGCAAGTGCCCTCGGCTCTGTTGCTTTGTTTTTTAGATGTTTCAGGAAACACCATACACTTCTCCTGAGTGTCTGTTGGCAATTTACATCCCGCCCATCAGCATAACAAGGCTCCCAGTTCTCCATGGCCTGTCCTTCCTTTCTGGATTTTACACTTTTTTCAGATGGCCCTTTTGACCGGGGGGAAGTGAGACTTCATTGTAGTGCAGATTTCCTTTGCAAGTTTGCTTGGTTGGCCAAAAAGGGCGTATGCGTTTTTTCCTGAATATATTCAGGAAAAAACGCATACGCCCTTTTTGGCCAAGTGCATCATTGTGGACGTTCTGCCTCTTTTCCTATGTTTTCAATGCAATTCCAGTCTACCTCCTGAAATCGGTTTCCTGCAATTCTGCCCCGCTTTCAAGTCCTCTTGGCAGCCTTACTTCAGTCTATTTTTGGACGATAGCTGTCATTTATAACTCTGCAGGTTTGTGAATTACAGTGCCCATGAGCTCCTTTCTTCAACTCGCTTTCTTGTGACCTGGCCGCAACACCGCAGGATGTCTACAGGCCCTAATCTGGTTCCGGCACGGCACGCTGAGCCTTTGGTTAATTCCTCTTCCTGGTGGGAAATGAGAGTTAAATTTGCCCATCCAGACACCTCCAGCTAGTCTCTCATTGGTTCTCGCTATTCCTGTTCATCTTCCACAGAAATTGCAAACTGGGCCAAACAGGAGGTTAAAGGGACTGACTCTCCAAGTGGGGAGAGTGTTAGTAAAGCGTCTGGAATGTTGAACCCGAGTACCAGGGTACGAAAACTGAGACATATTTGAACACGTCTCCCGATCACATGGTTGATCATAATCTAGGTTCCACATGCATGTTTTAGCTGAAGGAACAATACCTTAAACCTGGAGAGTTGAGACCCGTGGAATGGGTACCATGCAATATGACTTCAAAGGGTCTTCATTTGCTCACGAACCCCTCCAATCCTATCACTGCTGCATTTATGCGCATGTACACATGCTTGATTCTCTTTCAGAGACATAGCAATCCATAGGTTTTAAGATACTTACTAGTCAGGTACATTCTTAGGTGTTTAATATGCGGTGTTGAGTCCATTTCCTTGAGCAAGGAGTAGCTCTTGTCTATTCCATATTTGGCTTAAGGAACTTTATCTGTGCTCATTTCAATCTCTGGTTTTATGCAGCACCCCAACTCACCTTTCCCCTTAAGCAAGCATAAGTTGGTTTTCTAAATTTGAGACCCTGTTCTGTTCTGTAATTCAGTTCCTGTGTAGCCAAGTTTACATTCCGTGTATTACTGATATCTTATGATGTTTCTTTTTCTGTGTGACTTATTTCAGTTAGAATCATCATACCTGAATCCACTCATTGTGATGCTAAGGGCCTGATGACACAGATTTCATTGCTGAGTGATATTGCTTTGTAAGTAAATACCACAACTTCTTTATCCATTTTTCACTTTCTGCGATGTTGAACTTGTACTGTAAACGAGTTTCTTGTAAACAGAGCCGTTCCAAACTTTGGGGTGGCTGTGTCTTTTTGATTTTAATTTCCCTAAGCTATAGGACCATAAGTGGAAGTGCCCTAGGTTCTGTTGCTTTGTTTTTTAGATGTTTCAGGAAACACCATACACTTCTCCCAAGTGGTTGTTGGCAATTTACATCCCGCTCATCAGCATAACAAGGCTCCCAGTTCTCCATGGCCTGTCCTGCCTTTCTGGATTTTACACTTTTTTCAGATGGCCCTTTTGACCTGGGGGAAGTGAGACTTCATTGTAGTGCAGATTTCCTTTGCAAGCTTGCTTGGTTGGCCAAAAAGGGCGTATGCGTTTTTTCCTGAATATATTCAGGAAAAAACGCATACGCCCTTTTTGGCCAAGTGCATCATTGTGGACGTTCTGCCTCTTTTCCTATGCTTTCAATGCAATTCCAGTCTACCTCCTGAAATCGGTTTCCTGCAATTGTGCCCCGCTTTCAAGTCCTCTTGGCAGCCTTACTTCAGTCTATTTTTGGACGATAGCTGTCATTTATAACTCTGCAGGTTTGTGAATTACAGTGCCCCTGAGCTCCTTTCTTCAACTCGCTTTCTTGTGAGCTGGCCGCAACACCGCAGGATGGCTTCAGGCCCTAATCTGGTTCCGGAACGGCACGCTGAGCCTTTGGTTAATTCCTCTTTTTGGTGGGAAATGAGAGTTAAATTTGCCCGTCCAGACACCTCCAGCTAGTCTGTCATTGGTTCTCGCTATTCCCGTTCATCTTCCGCAGAAATTGCAAACTGGGCCAAACAGGAGGTTAAAGGGACTGACTCTCCAAGTGGGGAGAGTGTTAGTAAAGCGTCTGGAATGTTGCACGCGAGTACCAGGGGAGGAAAACTGACACATATTTGAACACGTCTCCCGATCACATGGTTGATCATACTCTAGGTTCCACATGCATGTTTTAGCTGAAGGAAGAATACCTTAAACCTGGAGAGTTGAAACCCGTGGAATGGGTACCATGCAATATGACTTCAAAGGGTCTTCATTTGCTCACCGAATCTCTCCAATCCTATCAGTGCTGTGTTTATGCCCCTGTACACATGCTTGATTCTCTTTCGGAGACATAGCAATCCATAGGTTTTAAGATACTTACTAGTCAGGTACATTCTTAGGCGTTTAATATGCGGTGTTGAGTCCATTTCGTTGAGCAAGGAGTAGCTCTTGTCTATTCCATATTTGGCTTAAGGAACTTTATCTGTGCTCATTTCAATCTCTGGTTTTATGCAGCACCCCAACTCACCTTTCCCCTTAAGCAAGCATAAGTTGGTTTTCTAAATTTGAGACCCTGTTCTGTTCTGTAATTCAGTTCCTGTGTAGCCAAGTTTACATTCCGTGTATTACTGATATCTTATGATGTTTCTTTTTCTGTGTGACTTATTTCAGTTAGAATCATCATACCTGAATCCACTCATTGTGCTGCTAAGGGCCTGATGACATAGATTTCATTGCTGAGTGATATTGCTTTGTAAGGAAGTACCACAACTTCTTTATCCATTTTTCACTTTCTGCGATGTTGAACTTGTACTGTAAACGAGGTTCTTGTAAACAGAGGCGTCCCAAACTTTGGGGTGGCTGTGTCTTTTTGATTTTAATTTCCCTAAGCTATAGGACCATAAGTGGAAGTGCCCTAGGCTCTGTTGCTTTGTTTTTTACATGTTTCAGGAAACACCATACACTTCTCCCGAGTGTCTGTTGGCAATTTACATCCCGCCCATCAGCATAACAAGGCTCCCAGTTCTCCATGGCCTGTCCTGCCTTTCTGGATTTTACACTTTTTTCAGATGGCTCTTTTGACCGGGGGGAAGTGAGACTTCATTGTACTACAGATTTCCTTTGCAAGCTTGCTTTGTTGGCCAAAAAGGGCGAATGCGTTTTTTCCTGAATATATTCAGGAAAAAATGCATTCGCCCTTTTTGGCCAAGTGCATCATTGTGGACGTTCTGCCTCTTTTCCTATGCTTTCAATGCAATTCCAGTCTACCTCCTGAAATCGGTTTCCTGCAATTCTGCGCCGCTTTCAAGTCCTCTTGGCAGCCTTACTTCAGTATATTTTTGGACGATAGCTGTCATTTATAACTCTGCAGGTTTGTGAATTACAGTGCCCCTGAGCTCCTTTCTTCAACTCGCTTTCTTTTGAGCTGGCCGCAACACCGCAGGATGGCTTCCGGCCCTAATCTGGTTCCAGCATGGCACGTTGAGCCTTTGGTTATTTCCTCTTCCTGGTGGGAAATGAGAGTTAAATTTGCCCGTCCAGACACCTCCAGCTAGTCTCTCATTGGTTCTCCCTATTCCTGTTCATCTTCTGCAGAAATTGCAAACTGGTTCAAACAAGAGTTTAAAGGCGCTGACTCTCAAAGTGGGGAGAGTGTTAGTAAAGAGTCTGGAATGTTGCACCCGAGTACAAGGGGAGGAAAACTGAGACATATTTGAACACGTCTCCCGTTCACACGGTTGATCATACTCTGGGTTCCACATGCATGTTTTAGCTGAAGGAAGAATACCTTAAACCTGGAGAGTTGAGACCCGTGTAATGGGTACCATGCAATATGACTTCAAAGGGTCTTCATTTGAGCACCGAACCTCTCCAATCCTATCACTGCTGCGTTTATGCCCCTGTACACATGCTTGATTCTCTTTTGGATACATAGCAATCCATAGGTTTTAAGATAGTTACTAGTCAGGTACATTCTTAGGCGTTTAATATGGGGTGTTGAGTCCATTTCGTTGAGCAAGGATTAGCTCTTGTCTATTCCATATTTGGCTTAAGGAACTTTATCTGTGTTCATTTCAATCTCTGGTTTTATGCAGCACCGCAAATCACCTTTCCCCTTAAGCAAGCATAAGTTGGTTTTCTAAATTTGAGACCCTGTTCTGTTTTGGAATTCAGTTCCTGTGTAGCCAAGTTTACATTCCGTGTATTAGTGATATCTTATGATGTTTCTTTTTCTGTGTGACTTATTTCAGTTAGAATCATCGTACCTGAATCCACTTATTATGCTGCTACGGGCCTGATGACATAGATTTCATTGCTGAGTGATACTGCATTGTACGTAAGTACCACAAGTTCTTCATCCATTTTTCACTTTCTGTGATATTGAAATTGTGCGGTAAACGAGGTTCTTGTAAACAGAGGCGTCCCAAACTTTGGGGTGGCTGTGTCTTTTTGATTTTAATTTCCCTAAGCTATAGGACCATAAGTGGAAGTGACCTTGGCTCTGTTGCTTTGTTTTTTAGATGTTTCAGGAAACACCATACACTTCTCCCGAGTGTCTGTTGGCAATTTACATCCCGCCCATCAACATAACAAGGCTCCCAGTTCTCCATGGCCTGTCCTGCCTTTCTGGATTTTACACTTTTTTCAGATGGCCCTTTTGACCGGGGGGAAGTGAGACTTCATTGTACTGCAGATTTCCTTTGCAAGTTTGCTTGGTTGGCCAAAAAGGGCGTATGAGTTTTTTCCTGAATATATTCAGGAAAAAACGCATACGCCCTTTTTGGCCAAGTGCATCATTGTGGACGTTCTGCCTCTTTTCCTATGCTTTCAATGCAATTCCAGTCTACCTCCTGAAATCGGTTTCCTGCAATTCTGCCCCGCTTTCAAGTCCTCTTGGCAGCCTTACTTCAGTATATTTTTGGACGATAGCTGTCATTTATAACTCTGCAGGTTTGTGAATTACAGTGCCCCTGAGCTCCTTTCTTCAACTCGCTTTCTTGTGAGCTGGCCGCAACACCGCAGGATGGCTTCAGGCCCTAATCTGATCCCGGCACGGCACGCTGAGCCTTTGGTTAATTCCTCTTCCTGGTGGGAAATGAGAGTTAAATTTACACGTCCAGACACCTCCAGCTAGTCTCTCATTGTTTCTCGCTATTCCTGTTCATCTTCCGCAGAAATTGCAAACTGGGCCAAACAGGAGGTTAAAGGGACTGACTCTCCAAGTGGGGAGAGTGTTAGTAAAGCGTCTGGAATGTTGCACCCGAGTATCAGGGTACGAAAACTGAGACATATTTGAACACGTCTCCCGATCACATGGTTGATCATACTCTAGGTTCCACATGCATGATTTAGCTGAAGGAAGAATACCTTAAACCTGGAGAGTTGAGACCTGTGGAATGGGTACCATGCAATATGACTTCAAAGGGTCTTCATTTGCTCACCGAACCTCTCCAATCCTATCACTGCTGCGTTTATGCCCCTGTACACATGCTTGATTCTCTTTTGGAGACATAGCAATCCATAGGTTTTAAGATACTTACTAGTCAGGTACATTCTTAGGCGTTTAATATGGGGTGTTGAGTCCATTTCATTGAGCAAGGAGTAGCTCTTCTCTATTCCATATTTGCCTTAAGGAACTTTATCTGTGCTCATTTCAATCTCTGGTTTTATGCAGCTCCCCAACTCACCTTTCCCCTTAAGCAAGCATAAGTTGGTTTTCTAAATTTGAGACCCTGTTCTGTTTTGGAATGCAGTTCCTGTGTAGCCAAGTTTACATTCCGTGTATTAGTGATATCTTATGATGTTTCTTTTTCTGTGTGACTTATTTCAGTTAGAATCATCGTACCTGAATCCACTCATTATGCTGCTACGGGCCTGATGACATAGATTTCATTGCTGAGTGATACTGCATTGTACGTAAGTACCACAAGTTCTTTATCCATTTTTCACTTTCTGTGATATTGAACTTGTACGGTAAACGAGGTTCTTGTAAACGGAGGCGTCCCAAACTTTGGGGTGGCTGTGTCTTTTTGATTTTAATTTCCCTAAGCTATAGGACCATAAGGGCAAGTGCCCTCGGCTCTGTTGCTTTGTTTTTTAGATGTTTCAGGAAACACCATACACTTCTCCTGAGTGTCTGTTGGCAATTTACATCCCGCCCATCAGCATAACAAGGCTCCCAGTTCTCCATGGCCTGTCCTTCCTTTCTGGATTTTACACTTTTTTCAGATGGCCCTTTTGACCGGGGGGAAGTGAGACTTCATTGTAGTGCAGATTTCCTTTGCAAGTTTGCTTGGTTGGCCAAAAAGGGCGTATGCGTTTTTTCCTGAATATATTCAGGAAAAAACGCATACGCCCTTTTTGGCCAAGTGCATCATTGTGGACGTTCTGCCTCTTTTCCTATGCCTTCAATGCAATTCCAGTCTACCTCCTGAAATCGGTTTCCTGCAATTCTGCCCCGCTTTCAAGTCCTCTTGGCAGCCTTACTTCAGTCTATTTTTGGACGATAGCTGTCATTTATAACTCTGCAGGTTTGTGAATTACAGTGCCCCTGAGCTCCTTTCTTCAACTCGCTTTCTTGTGACCTGGCCGCAACACCGCAGGATGTCTACAGGCCCTAATCTGGTTCCGGCACGGCACGCTGAGCCTTTGGTTAATTCCACTTCCTGGTGGGAAATGAGAGTTAAATTTTCCCATCCAGACACCTCCAGCTAGTCTCTCATTGGTTCTCGCTATTCCTGTTCATCTTCCACAGAAATTGCAAACTGGGCCAAACAGGAGGTTAAAGGGACTGACTCTCCAAGTGGGGAGAGTGTTAGTAAAGCGTCTGGAATGTTGAACCCGAGTACCAGGGTACGAAAACTGAGACATATTTGAACACGTCTCCCGATCACATGGTTGATCATAATCTAGGTTCCACATGCATGTTTTAGCTGAAGGAACAATACCTTAAACCTGGAGAGTTGAGACCCTTGGAATGGGTACCATGCAATATGACTTCAAAGGGTCTTCATTTGCTCACGAACCCCTCCAATCCTATCACTGCTGCATTTATGCCCATGTACACATGCTTGATTCTCTTTCAGAGACATAGCAATCCATAGGTTTTAAGATACTTACTAGTCAGGTACATTCTTAGGTGTTTAATATGCGGTGTTGAGTCCATTTCCTTGAGCAAGGAGTAGCTCTTGTCTATTCCATATTTGGCTTAAGGAACTTTATCTGTGCTCATTTCAATCTCTGGTTTTATGCAGCAACCCAACTCACCTTTCCCCTTAAGCAAGCATAAGTTGGTTTTCTAAATTTGAGACCCTGTTCTGTTCTGTAATTCAGTTCCTGTGTAGCCAAGTTTACATTCCGTGTATTACTGATATCTTATGATGTTTTTTTTTCTGTGTGACTTATTTCAGTTAGAATCATCATACCTGAATCCACTCATTGTGATGCTAAGGGCCTGATGACACAGATTTCATTGCTGAGTGATATTGCTTTGTAAGTAAATACCACAACTTCTTTATCCATTTTTCACTTTCTGCGATGTTGAACTTGTACTGTAAACGAGTTTCTTGTAAACAGAGCCATTCCAAACTTTGGGGTGGCTGTGTCTTTTTGATTTTAATTTCCCTAAGCTATAGGACCATAAGTGGAAGTGCCCTAGGTTCTGTTGCTTTGTTTTTTAGATGTTTCAGGAAACACCATACACTTCTCCCAAGTGGTTGTTGGCAATTTACATCCCGCCCATCAGCATAACAAGGCTCCCAGTTCTCCATGGCCTGTCCTGCCTTTCTGGATTTTACACTTTTTTCAGATGGCCCTTTTGACCTGGGGGAAGTGAGACTTCATTGTAGTGCAGATTTCCTTTGCAAGCTTGCTTGGTTGGCCAAAAAGGGCGTATGCGTTTTTTCCTGAATATATTCAGGAAAAAACGTATACGCCCTTTTTGGCCAAGTGCATCATTGTGGACGTTCTGCCTCTTTTCCTATGCTTTCAATGCAATTCCAGTCTACCTCCTGAAATCGGTTTCCTGCAATTCTGCCCCGCTTTCAAGTCCTCTTGGCAGCCTTACTTCAGTCTATTTTTGGACGATAGCTGTCATTTATAACTCTGCAGGTTTGTGAATTACAGTGCCCCTGAGCTCCTTTCTTCAACTCGCTTTCTTGTGAGCTGGCCGCAACACCGCAGGATGGCTTCAGGCCCTAATCTGGTTCCGGAACGGCACGCTGAGCCTTTGGTTAATTCCTCTTTTTGGTGGGAAATGAGAGTTAAATTTGCACGTCCAGACACCTCCAGCTAGTCTGTCATTGGTTCTCGCTATTCCTGTTCATCTTCCGCAGAAATTGCAAACTGGGCCAAACAGGAGGTTAAAGGGACTGACTCTCCAAGTGGGGAGAGTGTTAGTAAAGCGTCTGGAATGTTGCACCCGAGTACCAGGGGAGGAAAACTGAGACATATTTGAACACGTCTCCCGATCACATGGTTGATCATACTCTGGGTTCCACATGCATGTTTTAGCTGAAGGAAGAATACCTTAAACCTGGGTATTTGAAACCCGTGGAATCGGTACCATGCAATATGACTTCAAAGGGTCTTCATTTGATCACCGAACCTCTCCAATCCTATCACTGCTGCGTTTATGTCCCTGAACACATGCTTGATTCTCTTTCGGAGACATAGCAATCCATAGGTTTTAAGATACTTACTAGACAGGTACATTCTTAGGCGTTTAATATGGCGTGTTGAGTCCATTTCGTTGAGCAAGGAGTAGCTCTTGTCTATTCCATATTTGGCTTAAGGAACTTTATCTGTGCTCATTTCAATCTCTGGTTTTATGCAGCACCCCAACTCACCTTTCCCCTTAAGCAAGCATAAGTTGGTTTTCTAAATTTGAGACCCTGTTCTGTTTTGGAATTCAGTTCCTGTGTAGCCAAGTTTACATTCCGTGTATTAGTGATATCTTATGACGTTTCTTTTTCTCTGTGACTTATTTCAGTTAGAATCATCGTACCTGAATCCACTCATTATGCTGCTACGGGCCTGATGACATAGATTTCATTGCTGAGTGATACTGCATTGTACGTAAGTACCACAAGTTCTTTATCCATTTTTCACTTTCTGCGATGTTGAATTTGTACGGTAAACGAGGTTCTTGTAAACAGAGGCGTCCCAAACTTTGGGGTGGCTGTGTCTTTTTGATTTTAATTTCCCTAAGCTATAGGACCATAAGTGGAAGTGCCCTAGGCTCTGTTGCTTTGTTTTTTAAATGTTTCAAAAACACCATACACTTCTCCTGAATGTCTGTTGGCAATTTACATCCCGCCCATCAGCATAACAAGGCTCCCAGTTCTCCATGGCCTGTCCTGCCTTTCTGGATTTTACACTTTTTTCAGATGGCCCTTTTGACCAGAGGGAAGTGAGACTTCATTGTAGTGCAGATTTCCTTTGCAAGTTTGCTTGGTTGGCCAAAAAGTGCGTATGAGTTTCTTCCTGAATATATTCAGGAAAAAACGCATACGCCCTTTTTGGCCAAGTGCATCATTGTGGACGTTCTGCCTCTTTTCCTATGCTTTCAATGCAATTCCAGTCTACCTCCTGAAATCGGTTTCCTGCAATTCTGCCCCGCTTTCAAGTCCTCTTGGCAGCCTTACTTCAGTCTATTTTTGGACGATAGCTGTCATTTATAACTCTGCAGGTTTGTGAATTACAGTGCCCCTGAGCTCCTTTCTTCAACTCGCTTTCTTGTGAGCTGGCCGCAACACCGCAGGATGGCTTCAGGCCCTAATCTGGTTCCGGCACGGCACGCTGAGCCTTTGGTTATTTGCTCTTCCTGGTGGGAAATGTGAGTTAAATTTGCCCGTCCAGACACCTCCAGCTAGTCTCTCATTGGTTCTCCCTATTCCTGTTCATCTTCCGCAGAAATTGCAAACTGGGCCAAACAGGAGGTTAAAGGCGCTGACTCTCCAAGTGGGGAGAGTGTTAGTAAAGCGTCTGGAATGTTGCACCGAAGTACCAGGGGAGGAAAACTGAGACATATTTGAACACGTCTCCCGATCACATGGTTGATCATACTCTAGGTTCCACATGCATGTTTTAGCTGAAGGAAGAATACCTTAAATTGGGTAGTTGAAAGCCGTGGAATGGGTACCATGCAATATGACTTCAAAGGGTCTTCATTTGATCACCGAACCTCTCCAATCCTATCACTGCTGCGTTTATGTCCCTGTACACATGCTTGATTCTCTTTCGGAGACATAGCAATCCATAGGTTTTAAGATACTTACTAGTCAGGTACATTCTTAGGCGTTTAATATGCGGTGTTGAGTCCATTTCATTGAGCAAGGAGTAGCTCTTGTCTATTCCATATTTGGCTTAAGGAACTTTATCTGTGCTCATTTCAATCTCTGGTTTTATGCAACACCCCAACTCACCTTTCCCCTTAAGCAAGCATAAGTTGGTTTTCTAAATTTGAGACCCTGTTCTGTTCTGTAATTCAGTTCCTGTGTAGCCAGGTTTACATTCCGTGTATTACTGATATCTTATGATGATTCTTTTTCTGTGTGACTTTTTTCAGTTAGAATCATCATACCTGAATCCACTCATTGTGCTGCTAAGGGCCTGATGACATAGATTTCATTGCTGAGTGATATTGCTTTGTAAGTAAATACCACAACTTCTTTATCCATTTTTCACTTTCTGCGATGTTGAACTTGTACTGTAAACGAGGATCTTGTAAACAGAGGCGTCCCAAACTTTGGGGTGGCTGTGTCTTTTTGATTTTAATTTCCCTAAGCTATAGGAGCATAAGTGGAAGTGCCCTAGGCTCTGTTGCTTTGATTTTTAGATGTTTCAGGAAACACCATACACTTCTGCGGAGTGTCTGTTGGCAATTTACATCCCGCCCATCAGCATAACAAGGCTCCCAGTTCTCCATGGCCTGTCCTGCCTTTCTGGATTTTACACTTTTTTCAGATGGCCCTTTTGACCGGGAGGAAGTGAGACTTCATTGTAGTGCAGATTTCCTTTGCAAGCTTGCTTGGTTGGCCAAAAAGGGCGTATGCGTTTTTTCCTGAATATATTTAGGAAAAAACGCATACGCCCTTTTTGGCCAAGTGCATCATTGTGGACGTTCTGCCTCTTTTCCTATGCTTTCAATGCAATTCCAGTCTACCTCCTGAAATCGGTTTCCTGCAATTCTGCCCCGCTTTCAAGTCCTCTTGGCAGCCTTACTTCAGTATATTTTTGGATGATAGCTGTCATTTATAACTCTGCAGGTTTGTGAATAACAGTGCCCCTGAGCTCCTTTCTTCAACTCGCTTTCTTTTGAGCTGGCCGCAACACCGCAGGATGGCTTCAGGCCCTAATCTGGTTCCAGCACGGCACGCTGAGCCTTTGGTTAATTCCTCTTCCTGGTGGGAAATAAGAGTTAAATTTGCCCGTCCAGACACCTCCAGCTAGTCTCTCATTGGTTCTCCCTATTCCTGTTCATCTTCCACAGAAATTGCAAACTGGGCCAAACAGGAGGTTAAAGGCGCTGACTCTCCAAGGGGGAGAGTGTTAGTAAAGCGTCTGGAATGTTGCACCCGAGTACCAGGGGAGGAAAACTGAGACATATTTGAACACGTCTCCCATTCCCATGGTTCATCGTACTCTGGGTTCCACATGCATGTTTTAGCTGAAGGAAGAATACCTTAAACCTGGGTAGGTGAAACCCGTGGAATGGGTACCATGCAATATGATTTCAAAGGGTCTTCATTTGCTCACCGAACCTCTCCAATCCTATCACTGCTGCGTTTATGCCCCTGTACACATGCTTGATTCTCTTTCGGAGACATAGCAATCCATAGGTTTTAAGATACTTACTAGTGAGGTACATTCTTAGGCGTTTAATATGGGGTGTTGAGTCCATTTCGTTGAGCAAGGAGTAGCTCTTGTCTATTCCATATTTGGCTTAAGGAACTTTATCTGTGCTCATTTCAATCTCTGGTTTTATACAGCACCCCAACTCACCTTTCCCCTTAAGCAAGCATAAGTTGGTTTTCTAAATTTGAGACCCTGTTCTGTTCTGTAATTCAGTTCCTCTGTAGCCAAGTTTACATTCCGTGTATTACTGATATCTTATGATGTTTCTTTTTCTGTGTGACTTATTTCAGTTAGAATCATTATACCTGAATCCACTCATTGCGCTGCTAAGGTCCTGATGACATAGATTTCATTGCTGAGTGATACTGCATTGTACGTAAGTACCACAAGTTCTTTATCCATTTTTCACTTTCTGCGATGTTGAACTTCTACTGTAAACGAGGTTCTTGTAAACAGAGCCATTCCAAACTTTGGGGTGGCTGTGACTTTTTGATTTTAATTTCCCTAAGCTATAGGACCATAAGTGGAAGTGCCCTAGGCTCTGTTGCTTTGTTTTTTAGATGTTTCAGGAAACACCATACACTTCTCCGGAGTGTCTGTTGGCAATTTACATCCCGCCCATCAGCATAACAAGGCTCCCAGTTCTCCATGGCCTGTCCTGTCTTTCTGGATTTTACACTTTTTTCAGATGGTCCTTTTGATCGGGGGGAAGTGAGATTTCATTGTAGTGCAGTTTTCCTTTGCAAGCTTGCTTGGTTGGCCAAAAAGGGCGTATGTGTTTTTTCCTGAATATATTAAGGAAAAAACGCATACGCCCTTTTTGGCCAAGTGCATCATTGTGGACGCTCTGCCTCTTTTCCTATGCTTTCAATGCAATTCCAGTTACCTCCAGAAATCGGTTTCCTGCAATTCTGCCCCGCTTTCAAGTCCTCTTGGCAGCCTTACTTCAGTATATTTTTGGACGATAGCTGTCATTTATAACTCTGCACGTTTGTGAATTACAGTGCCCCTGAGCTCCGTTCTTCAACTCGCTTTCTTTTGAGCTGGCCGCAACACCGCAGAATGGCTTCAGGCCCTAATCTGGTTCCGGCACGGCACGCTGAGCCTTTGGTTATTTCCTCTTCCTGGTGGGAAATGAGAGTTAAATTTGCCCGTCCAGACACCTCCAGCTAATCTCTCATTTGTTCTCCCTATTCGTGTTCATCTTCCACAGAAATTGCAAACTGGGCCAAACAGGAGGTTAAAGGGACTGACTCTCCAAGTCGGGAGAGTGTTAGTAAAGCGTCTGGAATGTTGCACCCGAGTACCAGGGTACGAAAACTGAGACATATTTGAACACGTCTCCCGATCACACGGTTGATCATATTCTGGGTTCCACATGCATGTTTTAGCTGAAGGAAGAATACCTTAAACCTGGAGAGTTGAGACCCGTGGAATGGGTACCATGCAATATGACTTCAAAGGGTCTTCATTTGCTCACCGAACCTCTCCAATCCTATCACTGCTGCGTTTATGCCCCTGTACACACGCTTGATTCTCTTTTGGAGGCATAGCAATCCATAGGTTTTAAGATACATACTAGTCAGGTACATTCTTAGGCGTTTAATATGGGGTGTTGAGTCCATTACGTTGAGCAAGGAGTAGCACTTGTCTATTCCATATTTGGCTTAAGGAACTTTATCTGTGCTCATTTCAATCTCTGGTTTTATGCAGCACCCCAACTCACCTTTCCCCTTAAACAAGCATAAGTTGGTTTTCTAAATTTGAGATCCTGTTCTGTTTTGGAATTCAGTTCCTGTGTAGCCAAGTTTACATTCCGTGTATTAGTGATATCTTATGATGTTTCTTTTTCTGTGTGACTTATTTCAGTTAGAATCATCGTACCTGAATCCACTCATTGTGCTGCTAAGGGCCTGATGACATAGATTTCATTGCTGAGTGATATTGCTTTGTACGTAAGTACCACAAGTTCTTTATCCATTTTTCACTTTCTGCGATTTTGAACTTGTACTGTAAACGAGGTTCTTGTAAACAGAGCCGTCCCAAACTTTGGGGTGGCTGTGTCTTTTTGAATTTAATTTCCCTAAGCTATAGGACCGTAAGTGGAAGTGCCCTAGGCTCTGTTGGTTTGTTTTTTAGATGTTTCAGGAAACACCATACACTTCTCCCGAGTGTCTGTTGGCAATTTACATCCCGCCCATCAGCATAACAAGGCTCCCAGTTCTCCATGGCCTGTCCTGCCTTTCTGGATTTTACACTTTTTTCAGATGGCCCTTTAGACCAGGGGGAAGTGAGACTTCATTGTAGTGCAGATTTCCTTTGCAAGCTTGCTTGGTTGGCCAAAAAGGGCGTATGCGTTTTTTCCTGAATATATTCAGGAAAAAACGCATACGCCCTTTTTGGCCAAGTGCATCATTGTGGACGTTCTGCCTCTTTTCCTATGCTTTCAATGCAATTCCAGTCTACCTCCTGAAATCGGTTTCCTGCAATTCTGCCCCGCTTTCAAGTCCTCTTGGCAGCCTTACTTCAGTATATTTTTGGACGATAGCTGTCATTTATAACTCTGCAGGTTTGTGAATTACAGTGCCCCTGAGCTCCTTTCTTCAACTCGCTTTCTTGTGACCTGGCCGCAACACCGCAGGATGGCTTCAGGCCCTAATCTGGTTCCGGCACGGCACGCTGAGCCTTTGGTTAATTCCTCTTCCTGGTGGGAAATGAGAGTTAAATTTGCCCGTCCAGACACCTCCAGCTAGTCTCTCATTGGTTCTCGCTATTCCTGTTCATCTTCCGCAGAAATTGCAAACTGGGCCAAACAGGAGGTTAAAGGGACTGACTCTCCAAGTCGGGAGAGTGTTAGTAAAGCGTCTGCAATGTTGCACCCGAGTACCAGGGTACGAAAACTGAGACATGTTTGAACATGTCTCCCGATCACATGGTTGATCATACTCTCGGTTCCACATGCATGTTTTAGCTGAAGGAAGAATACCTTAAACCTGGGTAGTAGAAACCCGTGGAATGGGTACCATGCAATATGACTTCAAAGGGTCTTCATTTGCTCACGAACCTCTCCAATCCTATCACTGCTGCGTTTATGCCCCTGTACACATGCTTGATTCTCTTTCGGAGACATAGCAATCCATAGGTTTTAAGATACTTACTAGTCAGGTACATTCTTAGGCGTTTAATATGCGGTGTTGAGTCCATTTCGTTGAGCAAGGAGTAGCTCTTGTCTATTCCATATTTGGCTTAAGGAACTTTATCTGTGCTCATTTCGATCTCTGGTTTTATGCAGCACCCCAACTCACCTTTACCCTTAATTAAGCATAAGTTGGTTTTCTAAATTTGAGACCCTGTTCTGTTCTGTAATTCATTTCCTGTGTAGCCAAGTTTATTGCGTGTATTACTGATATCTTATGATGTTTCTTTTTCTGTGTGACTTTTTTCAGTTAGAATCATCATACCTGAATCCACTCATTGTGCTGCTAAGGGCCTGATGACATAGATTTCATTGCTGAGTGATATTGCTTTGTAAGTAAATACCACAACTTCTTTATCCATTTTTCACTTTCTGCGATGTTGAACTTGTACTGTAAACGAGGATCTTGTAAACAGAGGCGTCCCAAACTTTGGGGTGGCTGTGTCTTTTTGATTTTAATTTCCCTAAGCTATAGGACCATAAGTGGAAGTGCCCTAGGCTCTGTTGCTTTGTTTTTTAGATGTTTCAGGAAACACCATACACTTCTGCGGAGTGTCTGTTGGCAATTTACATCCCGCCCATCAGCATAACAAGGCTCCCAGTTCTCCATGGCCTGTCCTGCCTTTCTGGATTTTACACTTTTTTCAGATGGCCCTTTTGACCGGGGGGAAGTGAGACTTCATTGTAGTGCAGATTTCCTTTGCAAGCTTGCTTGGTTGGCCAAAAAGGGCGTATGCGTTTTTTCCTGAATATATTTAGGAAAAAACGCATACGCCCTTTTTGGCCAAGTGCATCATTGTGGACGTTCTGCCTCTTTTCCTATGCTTTCAATGCAATTCCAGTCTACCTCCTGAAATCGGTTTCCTGCAATTCTGCCCCGCTTTCAAGTCCTCTTGGCAGCCTTACTTCAGTATATTTTTGGATGATAGCTGTCATTTATAACTCTGCAGGTTTGTGAATAACAGTGCCCCTGAGCTCCTTTCTTCAACTCGCTTTCTTTTGAGCTGGCCGCAACACCGCAGGATGGCTTCAGGCCCTAATCTGGTTCCAGCACGGCACGCTGAGCCTTTGGTTAATTCCTCTTCCTGGTGGGAAATAAGAGTTAAATTTGCCCGTCCAGACACCTCCAGCTAGTCTCTCATTGGTTCTCCCTATTCCTGTTCATCTTCCACAGAAATTGCAAACTGGGCCAAACAGGAGGTTAAAGGCGCTGACTCTCCAAGGGGGAGAGTGTTAGTAAAGCGTCTGGAATGTTGCACCCGAGTACCAGGGGAGGAAAACTGAGACATATTTGAACACGTCTCCCATTCCCATGGTTCATCGTACTCTGGGTTCCACATGCATGTTTTAGCTGAAGGAAGAATACCTTAAACCTGGGTAGGTGAAACCCGTGGAATGGATACCATGCAATATGATTTCAAAGGGTCTTCATTTGCTCACCGAACTTCTCCAATCCTATCACTGCTGCGTTTATGCCCCTGTACACATGCTTGATTCTCTTTCGGAGACATAGCAATCCATAGGTTTTAAGATACTTACTAGTCAGGTACATTCTTAGGCGTTTAATATGCGGTGTTGAGTCCATTTCGTTGAGCAAGGAGTAGCTCTTGTCTATTCCATATTTGGCTTAAGGAACTTTATCTGTGCTCATTTCAATCTCTGGTTTTATGCAGCACCCCAACTCACCTTTCCCCTTCAGCAAGCATAAGTTGGTTTTCTAAATTTGAAACCCTGTTCTGTTCTGTAATTCAGTTCCTCTGTAGCCAAGTTTACATTCCGTGTATTACTGATATCTTATGATGTTTCTTTTTCTGTGTGACTTATTTCAGTTAGAATCATTATACCTGAATCCACTCATTGTGCTGCTAAGGTCCTGATGACATAGATTTC
Source organism: Stenella coeruleoalba (assembly GCF_951394435.1). Lineage (NCBI taxonomy): Eukaryota > Metazoa > Chordata > Mammalia > Artiodactyla > Delphinidae > Stenella > Stenella coeruleoalba. The sequence continues at coordinate 520,138 of NW_027645992.1, read as the reverse complement.
ATTGCTGAGTGATACTGCATTGTACGTAAGTACCACAAGTTCTTTATCCATTTTTCACTTTCTGCGATGTTGAACTTCTACTGTAAACGAGGTTCTTGTAAACAGAGCCGTTCCAAACTTTGGGGTGGCTGTGTCTTTTTGATTTTAATTTCCCTAAGCTATAGGACCATAAGTGGAAGTGCCCTAGGCTCTGTTGCTTTGTTTTTTAGATGTTTCAGGAAACACCATACACTTCTCCGGAGTGTCTGTTGGCAATTTACATCCCGCCCATCAGCATAACAAGGCTCCCAGTTCTCCATGGCCTGTCCTGTCTTTCTGGATTTTACACTTTTTTCAGATGGTCCTTTTGATCGGGGGGAAGTGAGATTTCATTGTAGTGCAGTTTTCCTTTGCAAGCTTGCTTGGTTGGCCAAAAAGGGCGTATGTGTTTTTTCCTGAATATATTAAGGAAAACACGCATACGCCCTTTTTGGCCAAGTGCATCATTGTGGACGCTCTGCCTCTTTTCCTATGCTTTCAATGCAATTCCAGTTACCTCCAGAAATCGGTTTCCTGCAATTCTGCCCCGCTTTCAAGTCCTCTTGGCAGCCTTACTTCAGTCTATTTTTGGACGATAGCTGTCATTTATAACTCTGCACGTTTGTGAATTACAGTGCCCCTGAGCTCCGTTCTTCAACTCGCTTTCTTTTGAGCTGGCCGCAACACCGCAGAATGGCTTCAGGCCCTAATCTGGTTCCGGCACGGCACGCTGAGCCTTTGGTTATTTCCTCTTCCTGGTGGGAAATGAGAGTTAAATTTGCCCGTCCAGACACCTCCAGCTAATCTCTCATTTGTTCTCCCTATTCGTGTTCATCTTCCACAGAAATTGCAAACTGGGCCAAACAGGAGGTTAAAGGGACTGACTCTCCAAGTCGGGAGAGTGTTAGTAAAGCATCTGGAATGTTGCACCCGAGTACCAGGGTACGAAAACTGAGACATATTTGAACACGTCTCCCGATCACACGGTTGATCATATTCTGGGTTCCACATGCATGTTTTAGTTGAAGGAAGAATACCTTAAACCTGGAGAGTTGAGACCCGTGGAATGGGTACCATGCAATATGACTTCAAAGGGTCTTCATTTGCTCACCGAACCTCTCCAATCCTATCACTGCTGCGTTTATGCCCCTGTACACACGCTTGATTCTCTTTTGGAGGCATAGCAATCCATAGGTTTTAAGATACATACTAGTCAGGTACATTCTTAGGCGTTTAATATGGGGTGTTGAGTCCATTACGTTGAGCAAGGAGTAGCACTTGTCTATTCCATATTTGGCTTAAGGAACTTTATCTGTGCTCATTTCAATCTCTGGTTTTATGCAGCACCCCAACTCACCTTTCCCCTTAAACAAGCATAAGTTGGTTTTCTAAATTTGAGATCCTGTTCTGTTTTGGAATTCAGTTCCTGTGTAGCCAAGTTTACATTCCGTGTATTAGTGATATCTTATGATGTTTCTTTTTCTGTGTGACTTATTTCAGTTAGAATCATCGTACCTGAATCCACTCATTGTGCTGCTAAGGGCCTGATGACATAGATTTCATTGCTGAGTGATATTGCTTTGTACGTAAGTACCACAAGTTCTTTATCCATTTTTCACTTTCTGCGATTTTGAACTTGTACTGTAAACGAGGTTCTTGTAAACAGAGCCGTCCCAAACTTTGGGGTGGCTGTGTCTTTTTGAATTTAATTTCCCTAAGCTATAGGACCATAAGTGGCAGTGCCCTAGGCTCTGTTGCTTTGTTTTATAGATGTTTCAGGAAACACCATACACTTCTCCCGAGTGTCTGTTGGCAATTTACATCCCGCCCATCAGCATAACAAGGCTCCCAGTTCTCCATGGCCTGTCCTGCCTTTCTGGATTTTACACTTTTTTCAGATGGCCCTTTTGACCAGGGGGAAGTGAGACTTCATTGTAGTGCAGATTTCCTTTGCAAGCTTGCTTGGTTGGCCAAAAAGGGCGTATGCGTTTTTTCCTGAATATATTCAGGAAAAAACGCATACGCCCTTTTTGGCCAAGTGCATCATTGTGGACGTTCTGCCTCTTTTCCTATGCTTTCAATGCAATTCCAGTCTACCTCCTGAAATCGGTTTCCTGCAATTCTGCCCCGCTTTCAAGTCCTCTTGGCAGCCTTACTTCAGTCTATTTTTGGACGATAGCTGTCATTTATAACTCTGCAGGTTTGTGAATTACAGTGCCCCTGAGCTCCTTTCTTCAACTCGCTTTCTTGTGACCTGGCCGCAACACCGCAGGATGGCTTCAGGCCCTAATCTGGTTCCGGCACGGCACGCTGAGCCTTTGGTTAATTCCTCTTCCTGGTGGGAAATGAGAGTTAAATTTGCCCGTCCAGACACCTCCAGCTAGTCTCTCATTGGTTCTCGCTATTCCTGTTCATCTTCCGCAGAAATTGCAAACTGGGCCAAACAGGAGGTTAAAGGGACTGACTCTCCAAGTCGGGAGAGTGTTAGTAAAGCGTCTGGAATGTTGCACCCGAGTACCAGGGTACGAAAACTGAGACATGTTTGAACATGTCTCCCGATCACATGGTTGATCATACTCTAGGTTCCACATGCATGTTTTAGCTGAAGGAAGAATACCTTAAACCTGGAGAGTTGAGACCCGTGGAATGGGTACCATGCAATATGAATTCAAAGGTCTTCATTTGCTCACCGAACCTCTCCAATCCTATCACTGCTGCGTTTATGCCCCTGTACACATGCTTGATTCACTTTCGGAGACATAGCAATCCATAGGTTTTAAGATACTTACTAGTCAGGTACATTCTTAGGCGTTTAATATGCGGTGTTGAGTCCATTTCGTTGAGCAAGGAGTAGCTCTTGTCTATTCCATATTTGGCTTAAGGAACTTTATCTGTGCTCATTTCGATCTCTGGTTTTATGCAGCACCCCAACTCACCTTTACCCTTAATTAAGCATAAGTTGGTTTTCTAAATTTGAGACCCTGTTCTGTTCTGTAATTCAGTTCCTGTGTAGCCAAGTTTATTGCGTGTATTACTGATATCTTATGATGTTTCTTTTTCTGTGTGACTTTTTTCAGTTAGAATCATCATACCTGAATCCACTCATTGTGCTGCTAAGGGCCTGATGACATAGATTTCATTGCTGAGTGATATTGCTTTGTAAGTAAATACCACAACTTCTTTATCCATTTTTCACTTTCTGCGATGTTGAACTTGTACTGTAAACGAGGTTCTTGTAAACAGAGGCGTCCCAAACTTTGGGGTGGCTGTGTCTTTTTGATTTTAATTTCCCTAAGCTATAGGACCATAAGTGGAAGTGCCCTAGACTCTGTTGCTTTGTCTTTTAGATGTTTCAGGAAACACCATACACTTCTGCGGAGTGTCTGTTAGCAATTTACATCCCGCCCATCAGCATAACAAGGCTCCCAGTTCTCCATGGCCTGTCCTGCCTTTCTGGATTTTACACTTTTTTCAGATGGCCCTTTTGACCGGGGGGAAGTGAGACTTCATTGTAGTGCAGATTTCCTTTGCAAGCTTGCTTGGTTGGCCAAAAAGGGCATATGCGTTTTTTCCTGAATATATTTAGGAAAAAACGCATACGCCCTTTTTGGCCAAGTGCATCATTGTGGACGTTCTGCCTCTTTTCCTATGCTTTCAATGCAATTCCAGTCTACCTCCTGAAATCGGTTTCCTGCAATTCTGCCCCGCTTTCAAGTCCTCTTGGCAGCCTTACTTCAGTCTATTTTTGGATGATAGCTGTCATTTATAACTCTGCAGGTTTGTGAATAACAGTGCCCCTGAGCTCCTTTCTTCAACTCGCTTTCTTTTGAGCTGGCCGCAACACCGCAGGATGGCTTCAGGCCCTAATCTGGTTCCAGCACGGCATGCTGAGCCTTTGGTTAATTCCTCTTCCTGGTGGGAAATGAGAGTTAAATTTGCCCGTCCAGACACCTCCAGCTAGTCTCTCATTGGTTCTCGCTATTCCTGTTCATCTTCCGCAGAAATTGCAAACTGGGCCAAACAGGAGGTTAAAGGGACTGACTCTCCAAGTCGGGAGAGTGTTAGTAAAGCGTCTGGAATGTTGCACCCGAGTACCAGGGTACGAAATCTGAGACATATTTGAACACGTCTCCCGATCACATGGTTGATCATACTCTAGGTTCCACATGCATGTTATAGCTGAAGGAAGAATACATTAAACCTGGGTAGGTGAAACCCGTGGAATGGGTACCATGCAATATGACTTCAAAGGGTCTTCATTTGCTCACCGAACCTCTCCAATCCTATCACTGCTGCGTTTATGCCCCTGTACACACGCTTGATTCTCTTTTGGAGACATAGCAATCCATAGGTTTTAAGATACTTACTAGTCAGGTACATTCTTAGGCGTTTAATATGCGGTGTTGAGTCCATTTCGTTGAGCAAGGAGTAGCTCTTGTCTATTCCATATTTGGCTTAAGGAACTTTATCTGTGCTCATTTCAATCTCTGGTTTTATGCAGCTCCCCAACTCACCTTTCCCCTTAAGCAAGCATAAGTTGGTTTTCTAAATTTGAGACCCTGTTCTGTTCTGTAATTCAGTTCCTGTGTAGCCAAGTTTACATTCCGTGTATTACTGATATCTTATGATGTTTCTTTTTCTGTGTGACTTATTTCAGTTAGAATCATCGTACCTGAATCCACTCATTGTGCTGCTAAGGGCCTGATGACATAGATTTCTTTGCTGAGTGATATTGCTTTGTACGTAAGTACCACAAGTTCTTTATCCATTTTTCACTTTCTGCGATGTTGAACTTGTACTGTAAACGAGGTTCTTGTAAACATAGGCGTCCCAAATTTTGGGGTGGCTGTGTCTTTTTGATTTTAATTTCCCTAAGCTATGGGACCATAAGTGGAAGTGCCCTAGGCTCTGTTGCTTTGTTTTTTAGATGTTTCAGGAAACACCATACACTTCTCCCGAGTGTCTGTTGGCAATTTCCATCCCGCCCATCAGCATAACAAGGCTCCCAGTTCTCCATGGCCTGTCCTGCCTTTCTGGATTTTACACTTTTTTCAGATGGCCCTTCTGACCGGGTGGAAGTGAGACTTCATTGTAGTGCAGGTTTCCTTTGCAAGCTTGCTTGGTTGGCCAAAAAGGGCGTATGCGTTTTTTCCTGAATATATTCAGGAAAAAACGCATACGCCCTTTTTGGCCAAGTGCATCATTGTGGACGTTCTGCCTCTTTTCCTATGCTTTCAATGCAATTCCAGTCTACCTCCTGAAATCGGTTTCCTGCAATTCTGCCCCGCTTTCAAGTCCTCTTGTCAGCCTTACTTCAGTATATTTTTGGACGATAGCTGTCATTTATAACTCTGCAGGTTTGTGAATTACAGTGACCCTGAGCTCCTTTCTTCAACTCGCTTTCTTGTGAGCTGGCCGCAACACCGCAGGATGGCTTCAGGCCCTAATCTGGTTCCGGCACGGCATGCTGAGTCTTTGGTTATTTCCTCTTCCTGGTGGGAAATGAGAGTTAAATTTGCCCGTCCAGACACCTCCAGCTAGTCTCTCATTGGTTCTCCCTATTCCTGTTCATCTTCCACAGAAATTGCAAACTGGGCCAAACAGGAGGTTAAAGGCGCTGACTCTCCAAGGGGGAGAGTGTTAGTAAAGCGTCTGGAATGTTGCACCCGAGTACCAGGGGAGGAAAACTGAGACATATTTGAACACGTCTCCCATTCCCATGGTTCATCGTACTCTGGGTTCCACATGCATGTTTTAGCTGAAGGAAGAATACCTTAAACCTGGAGAGTTGAGACCCGTGGAATGGGTACCATGCAATATGAATTCAAAGGTCTTCATTTGCTCACCGAACCTCTCCAATCCTATCACTGCTGCGTTTATGTCCCTGTGCACACGCTTGATTCTCTTTTGGAGACATAGCAATCCATAGGTTTTAAGATACTTACTAGTCAGGTACATTCTTAGGCGTTTAATATGCGGTGTTGAGTCCATTTCGTTGAGCAAGGAATAGCTCTTGTCTATTCCATATTTGGCTTAAGGAACTTTATCTGTGCTCATTTCAATCTCTGGTTTTATGCAGCACCCCAACTCACCTTTCCCCTTAAGCAAGCATAAGTTGGTTTTCTAAATTTGAGACCCTGTTCTGTTTTGGAATTCAGTTCCTGTGTAGCCAAGTTTACATTCCGTGTATTACTGATATCTTATGATGTTTCTTTTTCTGTGTGACTTATTTCAGTTAGAATCATCGTACCTGAATCCACTCATTGTGCTGCTAAGGGCCTGATGACATAGATTTCATTGCTGAGTGATATTGCTTTGTACGTAAGTACCACAAGTTCTTTATCCATTTTTCACTTTCTGCGATGTTGAACTTGTACTGTAAACGAGGTTCTTGTAAACAGAGGCGTCCCAAACTTTGGGGTGGCTGTGTCTTTTTTATTTTAATTTCCCTAAGCTATAGGACCATAAGTGGAAGTGCCCTAGGCTCTGTTGCTTTGTTTTTTAGATGTTTCAGGAAACACCATACACTTCTGCGGAGTGTCTGTTGGCAATTTCCATCCCGCCCATCAGCATAACAAGGCTCCCAGTTCTCCATGGCCTCTCCTGCCTTTCTGGATTTTACACTTTTTTCAGATGGCCCTTTTGACCGGGGGGGAAGTGAGACTTCATTGTAGTGCAGATTTCCTTTGCAAGCTTGCTTGGTTGGCCAAAAAGGGCGTATGCGTTTTTTCCTGAATATATTTAGGAAAAAACGCATACGCCCTTTTTGGCCAAGTGCATCATTGTGGACGTTCTGCCTCTTTTCCTATGCTTTCAATGCAATTCCAGTCTACCTCCTGAAATCGGTTTCCTGCAATTCTGCCCCGCTTTCAAGTCCTCTTGGCAGCCTTACTTCAGTATATTTTTGGATGATAGCTGTCATTTATAACTCTGCAGGTTTGTGAATAACAGTGCCCCTGAGCTCCTTTCTTCAACTCGCTTTCTTTTGAGCCGGCCGCAACACCGCAGGATGGCTTCAGGCCCTAATCTGGTTCCAGCACGGCACGCTGAGCCTTTGGTAAATTCGTCTTCCTGGTGGGAAATGAGAGTTAAATTTGCCCGTCCAGACACTATTCCTGTTCATCTTCCGCAGAAATTGCAAACTGGGCCAAACAGGAGTTTAAAGGGACTGACTCTCCAAGTAGGGAGAGTGTTAGTAAAGCGTCTGGAATATTTCACCCGAGTACCAGGGTACGAAATCTGAGACATATTTGAACACGTCTCCCGATCACATGGTTGATCATACTCTAGGTTCCACATGCATGTTTTAGCTGAAGGAAGAATACCTTAAACCCGGGTAGGTGAAACCCGTGGAATGGGTACCATGCAATATGACTTCAAAGGGTTTTCATTTGCTCACCGAACCTCTCCAATCCTATCACTGCTGCGTTTATGCCCCTGTACACACGCTTGATTCTCTTTTGGAGACATAGCAATCCATAGGTTTTAAGATACTTACTAGTCAGGTACATTCTTAGACGTTTAATATGCGGTGTTGAGTCCATTTCGTTGAGCAAGGAGTAGCTCTTGTCTATTCCATATTTGGCTTAAGGAACTTTATCTGTGCTCATTTCAATCTCTGGTTTTATGCAGCTCCCCAACTCACCTTTCCACTTAAGCAAGCATAAGTAGGTTTTCTAAATTTGACAACCTGTTCTGTTCTGTAATTCAGTTCCTGTGTAGCCAAGTTTACATTCCGTGTATTAGTGATATCTTATGATGTTTCTTTTTCTGTGTGACTTATTTCAGTTAGAATCATCGTACCTGAATCCACTCATTGTGCTGCTAAGGGCCTGATGACATAGATTTCATTGCTGAGTGATACTGCATTGTACGTAAGTACCACAAGTTCTTTATCCATTTTTCACTTTCTGCGATGTTGAACTTGTACTGTAAACGAGGTTCTTGTAAACAGAGGCGTCCCAAATTTTGGGGTGGCTGTGTCTTTTTGATTTTAATTTCCCTAAGCTATAGGACCATAAGTGGAAGTGCCCTAGGCTCTGTTATTTTGTTTTTTAGATGTTTCAGGAAACACCATACACTTCTCCGGAGAGTCTGTTGACAATTTACATCCCGCCCATCAGCATAACAAGGCTCCCAGTTCTCCATGGCCTGTCCTGCCTTTCTGGATTTTACACTTTTTTCAGATGGCCCTTTTGACCGGGGGGAAGTGAGACTTCATTGTAGTGCAGATTTCCTTTGCAAGCTTGCTTGGTTGGCCAAAAAGGGCATATGCGTTTTTTCCTGAATATATTCAGGAAAAAACGCATATGCCCTTTTTGGCCAAGTGCATCATTGTGGACGTTCTGCCTCTTTTCCTATGCTTTCAATGCAATTCCAGTCTACCTCCTGAAATCGGTTTCCTACAATTCTGCCCGTCTTTCAAGTCCTCTTGGCAGCCTTACTTCAGTATATTTTTGGACGATAACTGTCATTTATAACTATGCACGTTTGTGAATTACAGTGCCCTTGAGCTCCTTTCTTCAACTCGCTTTCTTGTGAGCTGGCCGCAACACCGCAGGATGGCTTCATGCCCTAATCTGGTTCCGGCATGGCACGCTGAGCCTTTGGTTAATTCCTCTTCCTGGTGGGAAATGAGAGTTAAATTTGCCCGTCCAGACACCTCCAGCTAGTCTCTCATTGGTTCTCGCTATTCCTGTTCATCTTCCGCAGAAATTGCAAACTGGGCCAAACAGGAGGTTAAAGGGACTGACTCTCCAAGTCGGGAGAGTGTTAGTAAAGCGTCTAGAATGTTGCACCCGAGTACCAGCGTACGAAAACTGAGACATATTTGAACACGTCTCCCGATCACATGGTTGATCATACTCTAGGTTCCACATGCATGTTTTAGCTGAAGGAAGAATACCTTAAACCCGGGTAGTTGAAACCCGTGTAATGGGTACCATGCAATATGTCTTCAAAGGGTCTTCATTTGCTCACCGAACCTCTCCAATCCTATCACTGCTGCGTTTATGCCCCTGTACACACGCTTGATTCTCTTTCGGAGACATAGCAATCCATAGGTTTTAAGATACTTACTAGTCAGGTACATTCTTAGGCGTTTAATATGGCGTGTTGAGTCCATTTCGTTGAGCAAGGAGTAGCTCTTGTCTATTCCATATTTGGCTTAAGGAACTTTATCTGTGCTTATTTCAATCTCTGGTTTTATGCAGCACCCCAACTCACCTTTCCCCTTAAGCAAGCATAAGTTGGGTTTCTAAATTTGAGACCCTGTTCTGTTTTGGAATTCAGTTCCTGTGTAGCCATGTTTACATTCCGTGTATTAGTGATATCTTATGATGTTTCTTTTTCTGTGTGACTTATTTCAGTTAGAATAATCATACCTGAATCCACTCATTATGCTGCTATGGGCCTGATGACATAGATTTCATTGCTGAGTGATACTGCATTGTACGTAAGTACCACAAGTTCTTTATCCATTTTTCACTTTTTGTGATATTGAACTTGTACTGTAAACGAGGTTCTTGTAAACAGAGGCGTCCCAAACTTTGGGGTGGCTGTGTCTTTTTGATTTTAATTTCCCTAAGCTATAGGACCATAAGTGGAAGTGCCCTAGGCTCTGTTGCTTTGTTTTTTAGATATTTCAGGAAACACCATACACTTCTCCCGAGTGTCTGTTGGCAATTTCCATCCCGCCCATCAGCATAACAAGGCTCCCAGTTCTCCATGGCCTGTCCTGCCTTTCTGGATTTTACACTTTTTTCCGATGACCCTTTTGACCAGGGGGAAGTGAGACTTCATTGTAGTGCAGATTTCCTTTGCAAGCTTGCTTGGTTGGCCAAAAAGGGCGTATGCGTTTTTTCCTGAATATATTCAGGAAAAAACGCATACGCCCTTTTTGGCCAAGTGCATCATTGTGGACGTTCTGCCTCTTTTCCTATGCTTTCAATGCAATTCCAGTCTACCTCCTGAAATCGGTTTCCTGCAATTCTGCCCCGCTTTCAAGTCCTCTTGGCAGCCTTCCTTCAGTATATTTTTGGACGATAGCTGTCATTTATAACTCTGCAGGTTTGTGAATTACAGTGCCCCTGAGCTCCTTTCTTCAACTTGCTTTCTTGTGACCTGGCTGCAACACCGCAGGATGGCTTCAGGCCCTAATCTTGTTCAGGCATGGCACGATGAGCCTTTGGTTATTTCCTCTTCCTGGTGGGAAATGAGAGTTAGAGTTGCCCGTCCAGACACCTCCAGCTAGTCTCTCATTGGTTCTCGCTATTCCTGTTCATCTTCTGCATTAATTGCAAACTGGGCCAAACAGGATGTTAAAGGCGCTGACTCTCCAAGTGGGGAGAGTGTTAGTAAAGCGTCTGGAATGTTGCACCCGAGTACCAGGGGAGGAAAACTGAGACATATTTGAACACGTCTCCCGTTCACACGGTTGATCATACTCTGGGTTCCACATGCATGTTTTAGCTGAAGAATTCCTTAAACCTGGAGAGTTGAGACCCGTGTAATGGGTACCATGCAATATGACTTCAAAGGGTCTTCATTTGTTCACCGAACCTCTCCAATCCTATCACTGCTGCGTTCATGCCCCTGTACACATGCTTCATTCTCTTTCAGCGACATAGCAATCCATAGGTTTTAAGATACTTACTAGTCAAGTATATTCTTAGGCGTTTAATATGCGGTGTTGAGTCCATTTCATTGAGCAAGGAGTAGCTCTTGTCTATTCCATATTTGGCTTAAGGAACTTTATCTGTGCTCATTTCAATCTCTGGTTTTATGCAGCACCTCAACTCACCTTTACCCTTAAGCAAACATAAGTTGGTTTTCTAAATTTGAGACCCTGTTCTGTTCTTTAATTCAGTTCCTGTGTAGCCAAGTTTACATTCCGTGTATTACTGATATCTTATGATGTTTCTTTTTCTGTGTGACTTATTTCAGTTAGAATCATCATACCTGAATCCAGTAATTGTGCTGCTAAGGGCCTGATGACATAGATTTCATTGCTGAATGATATTGCTTTGTAAGTAAGTACCACAACTTCTTTATCCATTTTTCACTTTCTGCGATGTTGAACTTGTACTGTAAACGAGGTTCTTGTAAACAGAGGTGTCCCAAACTTTGGGGTGGCTGTGCCTTTTTGATTTTAATTTCCCTAAGCTATAGGACCATAAGTGGAAGTGCCCTAGGCTCTGTTGCTTTGTTTTTTAGATGTTTCAGGAAACACCATACACTTCTCCCGAATGTCTGTTGGCAATTTACATCCCGTCCATCAGCATAACAAGGCTCCCAGTTCTCCATGGCCTGTCCTGCCTTTCTGGATTTTACACTTTTTTCCGATGGCCCTTTTGACCGGGGGGAAGTGAGACTTCATTGTAGTGCAGATTTCCTTTGCAAGCTTGCTTGGTTGGCCAAAAAGGGCGTATGCGTTTTTTCCTGAATATATTCAGGAAAAAACGCATACGCCCTTTTTGGCCAAGTGCATCATTGTGGACGTTCTGCCTCTTTTCCTATGCTTTCAATGCAATTCCAGTCTACCTCCTGAAATCGGTTTCCTGCAATTCTGCCCCGCTTTCAAGTCCTCTTGGCAGCCTTCCTTCAGTATATTTTTGGACGATAGCTGTCATTTATAACTCTGCAGGTTTGTGAATTACAGTGCCCCTGAGCTCCTTTCTTCAACTCCCTTTCTTGTGAGCTGGCTGCAACACCGCAGGATGGCTTCAGGCCCTAATCTTGTTCAGGCATGGCACGATGAGCCTTTGGTTATTTCCTCTTCCTGGTGGGAAATGAGAGTTAGAGTTGCCCGTCCAGACACCTCCAGCTAGTCTCTCATTGGTTCTCGCTATTCCTGTTCATCTTCTGCATTAATTGCAAACTGGGCCAAACAGGAGGTTAAAGGCGCTGACTCTCCAAGTGGGGAGAGTGTTAGTAAAGCGTCTGGAATGTTGCACCCGAGTACCAGGGGAGGAAAACTGAGACATATTTGAACACGTCTCCCGTTCACACGGTTGATCATACTCTGGGTTCCACATGCATGTTTTAGCTGAAGAATTCCTTAAACCTGGAGAGTTGAGACCCGTGTAATGGGTACCATGCAATATGACTTCAAAGGGTCTTCATTTGCTCACCGAACCTCTCCAATCCTATCAGTGCTGCGTTTATTCCCCTGTACACACGCTTGATTCTCTTTTGGAAACATAGCAATCCATAGGTTATAAGATACTTACTAGTCAGGTACATTCTTAGGCGTTTAATATGGGGTGTTGAGTCCATTTCGTTGAGCAAGGAGTAGCTCTTGTCTATTCCATATTTGGCTTAAGGAACTTTATCTGTGCTCATTTCAATCTCTGGTTTTATGCAGCACCCCAACTCACCTTTCCCCTTAAGCAAGCATAAGTTGGTGTTCTAAATTTGAGACCCTGTTCTGTTTTGGAATTCAGTTCCTGTGTAGCCAAGTTTACATTCCGTGTATTAGTGATATCTTATGATGTTTCTTTTTCTGTGTGACTTATTTCAGTTAGAATCATCGTACCTGAATCCACTCATTATGCTGCTACGGGCCTGATGACATAGATTTCATTGCTGAGTGATACTGCATTGTACGTAAGTACCACAATTTCTTTATCCATTTTTCACTTTCTGTGATATTGAACTTGTACTGTAAACGAGGTTCTTGTAAACAGAGGCGTCCCAAACTTTGGGGTGGCTGTGTCTTTTTTATTTTAATTTCCCTAAGCTCTAGGACCACAAGTGGAAGTGCCCTAGGCTCTGTTGCTTTGTTTTTTAGATGTTTCAGGAAACACCATACACTTCTCCCGAGTGTCTGTTGGCAATTTACATCCTGCCCATCAGCATAACAAGGCTCCCAGTTCTCCATGGCCTGTCCTGCCTTTCTGGATTTTACACTTTTTTCAGATGGCCCTTTTGACCGGGGGGAAGTGAGACTTCATTGTAGTGCAGATTTCCTTTGCAAGCTTGCTTGGTTGGCCAAAAAGGGCGTATGCGTTTTTTCCTGAATATATTCAGGAAAAAACGCATATGCCCTTTTTGGCCAAGTGCATCATTGTGGACGTTCTGCCTCTTTTCCTATGCTTTCAGTGCAATTCCAGTCTACCTCCTGAAATCGGTTTCCTGCAATCCTGCCCCACTTTCAAGTCCTCTTGGCTGTCTTACTTCAGTATATTTTTGGACGATAGCTGTCATTTATAACTCTGCAGGTTTGTGTATTACAGTGCCCCTGAACTCCTTTCTTCAACTCGCTTTCTTGAGACCTGGCCGCAGGAGCGCAGGATGGCTTCAGGCCCTAATCTGGTTGCGGCACGGCACGCTGAGCCTTTGGTTAATTCGTCTTCCTGGTGGGAAATGAGAGTTAAATTTGCCCGTCCAGACACCTCCAGCTAGTCTCTCATTGGTTCTCGCTATTCCTGTTCATCTTCCGCAGAAATTGCAAACTGGGCCAAACAGCAGGTTAAAGGGACTGGGTCTCCAAGTCGGGAGAGTGTTAGTAAAGCGTCTGGAATGTTGCACCCGAGTACCAGGGTACGAAAACTGAAACATATTTGAACACGTCTCCCGATCACATGGTTGATCATACTCTAGGTGCCACATGCATGTTTTAGCTGAAGGAAGAATACCTTAAACCTGGGTAGTTGAAACCCGTGGAATGGGTACCATGCAATATGACTTCAAAGGGTCTTCATTTGCTCACCGAACCTCTCCAATCCTATCACTGCTGCGTTTATGCCCCTGTACACATGCTTGATTCTCTTTCGGAGACATAGCAATCCATAGGTTTTAAGATACTTACTAGTCAGGTACATTCTTAGGCGTTTAATATGCGGTGTTGAGTCCATTTCGTTGAGCAAGGAGTAGCTCTTGTCTATTCCATATTAGGCTTAAGGAACTTTATCTGTGCTCATTTCAATCTCTGGTTTTATGCAGCACCCCAACTCACCTTTCCCCTTAAGCAAGCATAAGTTGGTTTTCTAAATTTGAGACACTGTTCTGTTCTGTATTTCAGTTCCTGTGTAGCCAAGTTTACATTCCGTGTATTACTGATATCTTATGATGTTTCATTTTCTGTGTGACTTATTTCAGTTAGAATCATCATACCTGAATCCACTCATTGTGCTGCTAAGGGCCTGATGACATAGATTTCATTGCTGAGTGATATTGCTTTGTAAGTAAATACCACAACTTCTTTATCCATTTTTCACTTTCTGCGATGTTGAACTTGTACTGTAAACGAGGTTCTTGTAAACAGAGCCGTCCCAAACTTTGGGGTGGCTGTGTCTTTTTGATTTTAATTTCCCTAAGCTATAGGACCGTAAGTGGAAGTGCCCTAGGCTCTGTTGCTTTGTTTTTTAGATGTTTCAGGAAATACCATACACTTCTCCCGAGTGTCTGTTGTCAATTTACATCCCGCCCTTCAGCATAACAAGGCTCCCAGTTCTCCATGGCCTGTCCTGCCTTTCTGGATTTTACACTTTTTTCAGAGACCCCTTTTGACCGGGGGGTTGTGAGACTTCATTGTAGTGCAGATTTCCTTTTCAAGTTTGCTTGGTTGGCCAAAAAGGGCGTATGCGTTTTTTCCTGAATATATTCAGGAAAAAACGCATACGCCCTTGTTGGCCAAGTGCATCATTGTGGACGTTCTGCCTCCTTTCCTATGCTTTCAATGCAATTCCAGTCTACCTCCTGTAATCGGTTTCCTGCAATTCTGCCCCGCTTTCAAGTCCTCTTGGCAGCCTTACTTCAGTATATTTTTGGACGATAGCTGTCATTTATAACTCTGCAGGTTTGTGAATTACAGTGCCCCTGAGATCCTTTCTTCAACTCGCTTTCTTTTGAGCTGGCCGCAACACCGCAGTATTGCTTCAGGCCCTAAACTGGTTCCCGCATGGCATGCTGAGCCTTTGGTTATTTCTCCTTCCTGGTGGGAAATAAGAGTTAAATTTGCCCGTCCAGACACCTCCAGCTAGTCTCTCATTGGTTCTCCCTATTCCTGTTCATCTTCCGCAGAAATTGCAAACTGGGCCAAACAGGAGGTTAAAGGCGCTGACTCTCCAAGTGGGGAGAGTGTTAGTAAAGCATCTGGAATGTTGCACCCGAGTACCAGGGGAGGAAAACTGAGACATATTTGCACACGTCTCCCGTTCACATGGTTGATCATACTCTGGGTTCCACATGCATGTTTTAGCTGAAGGAAGAATACCTTAAACCTGGAGAGTTGAGACCCGTGGAATGGGTACCATGCAATATGACTTCAAAGGGTCTTCATTTGCTCACCGAACCTCTCCAATCCTATCACTGCTGCATTTATGCCCCTGTTCACACGCTTGATTCTCTTTTGGAGACCTAGCAATCCATAGGTTTTAAGATACTTACTAGTCAGGTACATTCCTAGGCGTTTTATATGGGGTGTTGAGTCCATTTCGTTGAGCAAGGAGTAGCTTTTGTCTATTCCATATTTGGCTTAAGGAACTTTATCTGTGCTCATTTCAATCTCTGGTTTTATGCAGCACCCCATCTCACCTTTCCCCTTAAGCAAGCATAAGTTTGTTTTCTAAATTTGAGACCCTGTTCTGTTTTGGAATTCAGTTCCTGTGTAGCCAAGTTTACATTCCGTGTATTAGTGATATCTTATGATGTTTCTTTTTTTGTGTGACTTATTTCAGTTAGAATCATCGTACCTGAATCCATTCATTATACTGCTACGGGCCTAATGACATAGATTTCATTGCTGAGTGATACTGCATTGTACGTAAGTACCACAAGTTCTTTATCCATTTTTCACTTTCTGTGATATTGAACTTGTATGGTAAACGAGGTTCTTGTAAACAGAGCCGTTCCAAACTTTGGGGTGGCTGTGTCTTTTTGATTTTAAATTCCCTAAGCTATAGGACCATAAGTGGAAGTGCCCTAGGCTCTGTTGCTTTGTTGTATAGATGTTTCAGTAAACACCATACACTTCTCCCCAGTGTCTGTTGGCAATTTACATCCCGCCCATCAGCATAACAAGGCTCCCAGTTCTCCATGGCCTTTCCTGCCTTCCTGGATTTTACACTTTTTTCAGATGGCCCTTTTGACCGGGGGGAAGTGAGACTTCATTGTAGTGCAGATTTCCTTTGCAAGCTTGCTTGGTTGGCCAAAAAGGGCGTATGCGTTTTTTCCTGAATATATTCAGGAAAAAACGCATACGCCCTTTTTGGCCAAGTGCATCATTGTGGACGTTCTGCCTCTTTTCCTATGCTCTCAATGCAATTCCAGTCTACCTTCTGAAATCGGTTTCCTGCAATTCTGCCCCGCTTTCAAGTCCTCTTGGCAGCCTTACTTCAGTATATTCTTGGACGATAGCTGTCATTTATAACTCTGCAGGTTTGTGAATTACAGTGCCCCTGAGCTCCTTTCTTCAACTCGCTTTCTTGTGACCTGGCCGCAACACCGCAGGATGGCTCCAGGCCCTAATCTGGTTCCGGCACGGCACGCTGAGCCTTTGGTTATTTCCTCTTCCTGGTGGGAAATGAGAGTTAAATTTGCCCGTCCAGACACCTCCAGCTAGTCTCTCATTGGTTCTCGCTATTCCTGTTCATCTTCCGCAGAAATTGCAAACTGGGCCAAACAGGAGGTTAAAGGGACTGACTCTCCAAGTCGGGAGAGTGTCAGTAAAGTGTTTGGCATGTTGCACCCGAGTACCAAGGTACGAAAACTGAGACATATTTGAACACATCTCCCGATCACATGGTTGATCATACTCTAGGTTCCACATGCATGTTTTAGCTGAAGGAAGAATACCTTAAACCTGGGTAGTTGAAACCCGTGAAATGGGTACCACGCAATATGACTTCAAAGGGTCTTCATTTGCTCACCGAACCTCTCCAATCCTATCACTGCTGCGTTTATGCCCCTGTACACAAGCTTGATTCCCTTTTGGAGACATAGCAATCCATAGGTTTTAAGATACTTACTAGTCAGGTAAATTCTTAGGCGTTTAATATGCGGTGTTGAGTCCATTTCATTCAGCAAGGAGTAGCTCTTGTCTATTCCATATTTGGCTTAAGGAACTTTATCTGTGCTCATTTCAATCTCTGGTTTTATGCAGCACGCCAACTCACCTTTACCCTTAAGCAAACATAAGTTGGTTTTCTATATTTGAGACCCTGTTCTGTTCCGTAATTCAGTTCCTGTGTAGCCAAGTTTACATTCCGTGTATTACTGATATCTTAAGATGTTTCTTTTTCTGTGTGACTTATTTCAGTTAGAATCATCATACCTGAATCCACTCATTGTGCTGCTACGGGCCTGATGACATAGATTTCATTGCTGAGTGATACTGCATTGTACGTAAGTACCACAAGTTCTTTATCCATTTTTCACTTTCTGTGATATTGAACTTGTACGGTAAACGAGGTTCTTGTAAACAGAGGCGTCCCAAACTTTGGGGTGGCTGTGTCTTTTTGATTTTAATTTCCCTAAGCTATAGGACCTTAAGTGGAAGTGCCCTAGGCTCTTTGCTTTGTTTTTTAGATGTTTCAGGAAACAGCATACACTTCTCCCGAGTGTCTGTTGGCAACTTACATCCCGCCCATCAGCATAACAAGGCTCCCAGTTCTCCATGGCCTGTCCTGCCTTTCTGGATTTTACACTTTTTTCAGATGGCCCTTTTGACCGGGGGGAAGTGAGACTTCATTGTAGTGCAGATTTCCTTTGCAAGTTTGCTTGGTTGGCCAAAAAGGGCGTATGCGTTTTTTCCTGAATATATTCAGGAAAAAACACATACGCCATTTTTGGCCAAGTGCATCATTGTGGACGTTCTGCCTCTTTTCCTATGCTTTCAATGCAATTCCAGTCTACCTCCTGAAATCGGTTTCCTGCAATTCTGCCCCGCTTTCAAGTCCTCTTGGCAGCCTTACTTCAGTATATTTTTGGACGATAGCTGTCATTTATAACTCTGCAGGTTTGTGAATTACAGTGCCCCTGAGCTCCTTTCTTCAACTCGCTTTCTTGTGACCTGGCCGCAACACCGCAGGATGGCTTCAGGCCCTAATCTGGTTCCGGCACGGTACGCTGAGCCTTTGGTTAATTCCTCTTCCTGGTGGGAAATGAGAGTTAAATTTGCCCATCCAGACACCACCAGCTAGTCTCTCATTGGTTCTCCCTATTCCTGTTCATCTTCTGCAGAAATTGCAAACTGGGCCAAACAGGAGGTTAAAGGGACTGACTCTCCAAGTCGGGAGAGTGTTAGTAAAGTGTCTGGAATGTTGCACCCGAGTACCAGGGTACGAAAACTGAGACATATTTGAACATATCTCCCGATCACATGGTTGATCATACTCTGGGTTCCACATGCATGTTTTAGCTGAAGGAAGAATACCTTAAACCTGGGTAGTTGAAACCCGTGGAATGGGTACCATGCAATATGACTTCAAAGGGTCTTCATTTGCTCACCGAACCTCTCCAATCCTATCACTGCTGCGTTTATGCCCCTGTACACATGCTTGATTCTCTTTCGGAGACATAGCAATCCATAGGTTTTAAGATACTTACTAGTCAGGTACATTCTTAGACGTTTAATATGCGGTGTTGAGTCCATTTCGTTGAGCAAGGAGTAGCTCTTGTCTATTCCATATTTGGCTTAAGGACCTTTATGTGTGCTCATTTCAATTTCTGGTTTTATGCAGCACCCCAACTCACATTTACCCTTAAGCAAGCATAAGTTGGTTTTCTAAATTTGAGACACTGTCTGTTCTGTAATTCAGTTCCTGTGTAGCCAAGTTTACATTCCATGTATTACTGATATCTTATGATGTTTCTTTTTCTGTGTGACTTATTTCAGTTAGAATCATCATACCTGAATCCACTCATTGTGCTGCTAAGGGCCTGATGACATAGATTTCATTGCTGAGTGATATTGCTTTGTAAGTAAATACCACAATTTCTTTATCCATTTTCCATTTTCTGCGATGTTGAACTTGTACTGTAAACGAGGTTCTTGTAAACAGAGCCGTCCCAAACTTTTGGGTGGCTGTGTCTTTTTGATTTTAATTTCCCTAAGCTATAGGACCATAAGTGGAAGTGCCCTAGGCTCTGTTGCTTTGTTTTTTAGATGTTTCAGGAAACACCATTCACTTCTCCCAAGTGTCTTTTGACAATTTACATCCCGCCCATCAGCATAACAAGGCTCCCAGTTCTCCATGGCCTGTCCTGCCTTTCTGGATTTTACACATTTTTCAGATGGCCCTTTTGACTGGGGGGAAGTGAGACTTCATTGTAGTGCAGATTTCCTTTGCAAGCTTGCTTGGTTGGCCGAAAAGTGCGTATGCGTTTTTTCCTGAATATATTCAGGAAAAAACGCATACGCCCTTTTTGTCCAAGTGCATCATTGTGGACATTCTGCCTCTTCAACTATGCTTTCAATGCAATTCCTGTCTATCTCCTGAAATCGGTTTCCTGCAATTCTGCCCCGCTTTCAAGTCCTCTTGGCAGCCTTACTTCAGTATATTTTTGGACGATAGATGTCATTTATAACACTGCAGGTTTGTGAATTACAGTGCCCCGAGCTCCTTTCTTCAACTCGCTTTCTTTGGAGCTGGCCGCAACACCGCAGGATGGCTTCAGGCCCTAATCTGGTTCCGGCACGGCACGCTGAGCCTTTGGTTATTTCCTCTTCCTGGTGGGAAATGAGAGTTAAATTGGCCCGTCCAGACACCTCCAGCTAGTCTCTCATTGGTTCTCCCTATTCCTGTTCATCTTCCGCAGAAATTGCAAACTGGGCCAAAAAGAAGGTTAAAGGCGCTGACTCTCCAAGTGGGGAGAGTGTTAGTAAAGCGTCTGGAATGTTGCACCCGAGTACCAGGGGAGGAAAACTGAGACATATTTGAACACATCTCCCATTCACACGGTTGATCATACTCTGGGTTCCACATGCATGTTTTAGCTGAAGGAAGAATACCTTAAACCTGGAGAGTGGAGACCCGTGGAATGGGTACCATGCAATATGACTTCAAAGGGTCTGCATTTGCTCACCGAGCAGCTCCAATCCTATCACTGCTGCGTTTATGCCCCTGTACACATGCTTGATTCTCTTTTGGAGACATAGCAATCCATAGGTTTTAAGATACTTACTAGTCAGGTACACTCTTAGGCGTTTAATATGGGGTGTTGAGTCCATTTCGTTGAGCAAGGAGTAGCTCTTGTCTATTCCATATTTGGCTTAAGGAACTTTATCTGTGCTCATTTCAATCTCTGGTTTTATGCAGCACCCCAACTCACCTTTCCCCTTAAGCAAGCAGAAGTTGGTTTTCTAAATTTGAGACCCTGTTCTGTTTTGGAATTCAGTTCCTGTGTAGCCAAGTTTACATTCCGTGTATTAGTGATATCTTATGATGTTTCTTTTTCTGTGTGACTTATTTCAGTTAGAATCATCGTACCTGAATCCACTCATTATGCTGCTACGGGCCTGATGACATAGATTTCATTGCTGAGTGATACTGCATTGTACGTAAGTATCACAAGTTCTTTAACCATTTTTCACTTTCTGTGATATTGAACTTGTACGGTAAAAGAGGTTCTTGTAAACAGAGGCGTCCCAAACTTTTGGGTGGCGGTGTCTTTTTGATTTTCATTTCCCTAAGCTATAGGACAATAAGTGGAAGTGCCCTAGGCTCTGTTGCATTTTTTTTTAGATGTTTCAGGAAACACCATACACTTCTCCCGAGTTTCTGTTGGCAATTTACATCCCGCCCATCAGCATAACAAGGCTCCCAGTTCTCCATGGTCCGTCATGCCTTTCTGCATTTTACACTTTTTTCAGATGGCCCTTTTGACCGGGGGGAAGTGAGACTTCATTGTAGTGCAGATTTCCTTTGCAAGCTTGCTTGGTTGGCCAAAAAGGGCGTATGCGCTTTTTCCTGAATATATTCAGGAAGAAACGCATACGCCCTTTTTGGCCAAGCGCATCATTGTGGACGTTCTGCCTCTTTTCCTATGCTTTCAATGCAATTCCAGTCTACCTCCTGAAATCGGTTTCCTGCAATTCTGCCCTGCTTTCAAGTCCTCTTGGCAGCCTTACTTCAGTCTATTTTTGGACGATAGCTGTCATTTATAACTCTGCAGTTTTGTGAATTACAGTGCCCCTGAGCTCCTTTCTTCAACTCGCTTTCTTGTGACCTGGCCGCAACACCGCAGGATGGCTTCAGGCCCTAATCTGTTTCCGGCCCGGCATGCTGAGCCTTTGGTTAATTCCTCTTCCTGGTGGGAAATGAGAGTTAAATTTGCCCGTCCAGACACCTCCAGCTAGTCTCTCATTGGTTCTCGCTATTCCTGTTCATCTTCCGCAGAAATTGCAAACTGGGCCAAACAGGAGGTTAAAGGGACTGACTCTCCAAGTCGGGAGAGTGTTAGTAAAGCGTCTGGAATGTTGCACCCGAGTACCAGGGTACGAAAACTGAGACATATTTGAACACGTCTCCCAATCACATGGTTGATCATACTCTAGGTTCCACATGCATGTTTTAGCTGAAGGAAGAATACCTTAAACCTGGGTATTTGAAACCCGTGTAATGGGTACCATGCAATATGACTTCAAAGGGTCTTCATTTGCTCACGAACCTCTCAAATCCTATCACTGCTGCGTTTATGCCCCTGTACACATGCTTGATTCTCTTTCGGAGACATAGCAATCTATAGGTTTTAAGATACTTACTAGTCAGGTACATTCTTAGGCGTTTAATATGCGGTGTTGAGTCCATTTCGTTGAGCAAGGAGTAGCTCTTGTCTATTCCATATTTGGCTTAAGGAATTTTATCTGTGCTCATTTCAATCTCTGGTTTTATGCAGCACCCCAACTCACCTTTCCCCTTAAGCAGGCATAAGTTAGTTTTCTAAATTTGAGACCCTGTTCTGTTCTGTAATTCAGTTCCTGTGTAGCCAAGTTTACATTCCTTGTATTACTGATATCTTATGATGTTTCTTTTTCTGTGTGACTTATTTCAGTTAGAATCATCATACCTGAATCCACTCATTGTGCTGCTAAGGGCCTGATGACACAGATTTCATTGCTGAGTGATATTGCTTTGTAAGTAAATACCACAACTTCTTTATCCATTTTTCACTTTCTGCGATGTTGAACTTGTACTGTAAACGAGGTTCTTGTAAACAGAGCCGTTCCAAACTTTGGGGTGGCTGTGTCTTTTTCATTTTAATTTCCCTAAGCTATAGGACCATAAGTGGAAGTGCCCTAGGCTCTGTTGCTTTGTTTTTTAGTTGTTTCAGGAAACACCATACACTTCTCCCAAGTGGTTCTTGGCAATTTACATCCCGCCCATCAGCATAACAAGGCTCCCAGTTCTCCATGGCCTGTCCTGCCTTTCTGGATTTTACACTTTTTTCAGATGGCCCTTTTGACCGGGGGGAAGTGAGACTTCATTGTAGTGCAGATTTCCTTTGCAAGCTTGCTTGGTTGGCCAAAAAGGGCGTATGCGTTTTTTCCTGAATATATTCAGGAAAAAACGCATACGCCCTTTTTGGCCAAGTGCATCATTGTGGACGCTCTGCCTCTTTTCCTATGCTTTCAATGCAATTCCAGTCTACCTCCTGAAATCGGTTTCCTGCAATTCTGCCCCGCTTTCAAGTCCTCTTGGCAGCCTTACTTCAGTCTATTTTTGGACGATAGCTGTCATTTATAACTCTGCAGGTTTGTGAATTACAGTGCCCCTGAGCTCCTTTCTTCAACTCGCTTTCTTGTGACCTGGCCGCAACACCGCAGGATGCCTTCAGGCCCTAATCTGGTTCTGGCACGGCATGATGAGCCTTTGGTTAATTCCTCTTCCTGGTGGGAAATGAGAGTTAAATTTGCCCGTCCAGACACCTCCAGCTAGCCTCTCATTGGTTCTCGCTATTCCTGTTCATCTTCCGCAGAAATCGCAAACTGGGCCAAACAGGAGGTTAAAGGGACTGACTCTCCAAGTCGGGAGAGTGTTAGGAAAGCGTCTGGAATGTTGCACCCGAGTACCAGGGGAGGAAAACTGAGACATATTTGAACACGTCTTCCGTTCACATGGTTGATCATACTCTGGTTCCACATGCATGTTTTAGCTGAAGGAAGAATACCTTAAAACTGGAGAGTTGAAACCCGTGGAATGGGTACCATGCAATATGACTTCAAAGGGTCTTCATTTGCTCACCGAACCTCTCCAATCCTATTACTGCTGCGTTTATGCCCCTGTACACACGCTTGATTCTCTTTTGGAGACATAGCAATCCATAGGTTTTAAGATACTTACTAGTCATGTACATTCTTAGGCGTTTAATATGGGGTTTTGAGTCCATTTCGTTGAGCAAGGAGTAGCTCTTGTCTATTCCATATTTGGCTTAAGGAACTTTATCTGTGCTCATTTCAATCTCTGGTTTTATGCAGCACCCCAACTCACCTTTCCCCTTAAGCAAGCATAAGTTGGTTTTCTAAATTTGAGACCCTGTTCTGTTTTGGAATGCAGTTCCTGTGTAGCCAAGTTTACATTCCATGTATTAGTGATATCTTATGATGTTTCTTTTTCTGTGTGACTTATTTCAGTTAGAATCATCATACCTGAATCCACTCATTGTGCTGCTACGGGCCTGATGACACAGATTTCATTGCTGAGTGATATTGCTTTGTAAGTAAATACCACAACTTCTTTATCCATTTTTCACTTTCTGCGATATTGAACTTGTACTGTAAACGAGTTTCTTGTAAACAGAGCCGTTCCAAACTTTGGGGTGGCTGTGTCTTTTTGATTTTAATTTCCCTAAGCTCTAGGACCATAAGTGGAAGTGCCCTAGGCTCTGTTGCTTTGTTTTTTAGATGTTTCAGGAAACACCATACACTTCTCCCGAGTGTCTGTTGGCAATTTACATCCTGCCCATCAGCATAACAAGGCTCCCAGTTCTCCATGGCCTGTCCTGCCTTTCTGGATTTTACACTTTTTTCAGATGGCCCTTTTGACCGGGGGGAAGTGAGACTTCATTGTAGTGCAGATTTCCTTTGCAAGCTTGCTTGGTTGGCCAAAAAGGGCGTATGCGTTTTTTCCTGAATATATTCAGGAAAAAACGCATATGCCCTTTTTGGCCAAGTGCATCATTGTGGACGTTCTGCCTCTTTTCCTATGCTTTCAGTGCAATTCCAGTCTACCTCCTGAAATCGGTTTCCTGCAATCCTGCCCCACTTTCAAGTCCTCTTGGCTGTCTTACTTCAGTATATTTTTGGACGATAGCTGTCATTTATAACTCTGCAGGTTTGTGTATTACAGTGCCCCTGAACTCCTTTCTTCAACTCGCTTTCTTGAGACCTGGCCGCAGGAGCGCAGGATGGCTTCAGGCCCTAATCTGGTTGCGGCACGGCACGCTGAGCCTTTGGTTAATTCGTCTTCCTGGTGGGAAATGAGAGTTAAATTTGCCCGTCCAGACACCTCCAGCTAGTCTCTCATTGGTTCTCGCTATTCCTGTTCATCTTCCGCAGAAATTGCAAACTGGGCCAAACAGCAGGTTAAAGGGACTGGGTCTCCAAGTCGGGAGAGTGTTAGTAAAGCGTCTGGAATGTTGCACCCGAGTACCAGGGTACGAAAACTGAAACATATTTGAACACGTCTCCCGATCACATGGTTGATCATACTCTAGGTGCCACATGCATGTTTTAGCTGAAGGAAGAATACCTTAAACCTGGGTAGTTGAAACCCGTGGAATGGGTACCATGCAATATGACTTCAAAGGGTCTGCATTTGCTCACCGAACCTCTCCAATCCTATCACTGCTGCGTTTATGCCCCTGTACACATGCTTGATTCTCTTTCGGAGACATAGCAATCCATAGGTTTTAAGATACTTACTAGTCAGGTACATTCTTAGGCGTTTAATATGCGGTGTTGAGTCCATTTCGTTGAGCAAGGAGTAGCTCTTGTCTATTCCATATTAGGCTTAAGGAACTTTATCTGTGCTCATTTCAATCTCTGGTTTTATGCAGCACCCCAACTCACCTTTCCCCTTAAGCAAGCATAAGTTGGTTTTCTAAATTTGAGACACTGTTCTGTTCTGTATTTCAGTTCCTGTGTAGCCAAGTTTACATTCCGTGTATTACTGATATCTTATGATGTTTCATTTTCTGTGTGACTTATTTCAGTTAGAATCATCATACCTGAATCCACTCATTGTGCTGCTAAGGGCCTGATGACATAGATTTCATTGCTGAGTGATATTGCTTTGTAAGTAAATACCACAACTTCTTTATCCATTTTTCACTTTCTGCAATGTTGAACTTGTACTGTAAACGAGGTTCTTGTAAACAGAGCCGTCCCAAACTTTGGGGTGGCTGTGTCTTTTTGATTTTAATTTCCCTAAGCTATAGGACCGTAAGTGGAAGTGCCCTAGGCTCTGTTGCTTTGTTTTTTAGATGTTTCAGGAAATACCATACACTTCTCCCGAGTGTCTGTTGTCAATTTACATCCCGCCCTTCAGCATAACAAGGCTCCCAGTTCTCCATGGCCTGTCCTGCCTTTCTGGATTTTACACTTTTTTCAGAGACCCCTTTTGACCGGGGGGTTGTGAGACTTCATTGTAGTGCAGATTTCCTTTTCAAGTTTGCTTGGTTGGCCAAAAAGGGCGTATGCGTTTTTTCCTGAATATATTCAGGAAAAAACGCATACGCCCTTGTTGGCCAAGTGCATCATTGTGGACGTTCTGCCTCCTTTCCTATGCTTTCAATGCAATTCCAGTCTACCTCCTGAAATCGGTTTCCTGCAATTCTGCCCCGCTTTCAAGTCCTCTTGGCAGCCTTACTTCAGTATATTTTTGGACGATAGCTGTCATTTATAACTCTGCAGGTTTGTGAATTACAGTGCCCCTGAGATCCTTTCTTCAACTCGCTTTCTTTTGAGCTGGCCGCAACACCGCAGTATTGCTTCAGGCCCTAAACTGGTTCCCGCATGGCATGCTGAGCCTTTGGTTATTTCTCCTTCCTGGTGGGAAATGAGAGTTAAATTTGCCCGTCCAGACACCTCCAGCTAGTCTCTCATTGGTTCTCCCTATTCCTGTTCATCTTCCGCAGAAATTGCAAACTGGGCCAAACAGGAGGTTAAAGGCGCTGACTCTCCAAGTGGGGAGAGTGTTAGTAAAGCATCTGGAATGTTGCACCCGAGTACCAGGGGAGGAAAACTGAGACATATTTGCACACGTCTCCCGTTCACATGGTTGATCATACTCTGGGTTCCACATGCATGTTTTAGCTGAAGGAAGAATACCTTAAACCTGGAGAGTTGAGACCCGTGGAATGGGTACCATGCAATATGACTTCAAAGGGTCTTCATTTGCTCACCGAACCTCTCCAATCCTATCACTGCTGCATTTATGCCCCTGTTCACACGCTTGATTCTCTTTTGGAGACCTAGCAATCCATAGGTTTTAAGATACTTACTAGTCAGGTACATTCCTAGGCGTTTTATATGGGGTGTTGAGTCCATTTCGTTGAGCAAGGAGTAGCTTTTGTCTATTCCATATTTGGCTTAAGGAACTTTATCTGTGCTCATTTCAATCTCTGGTTTTATGCAGCACCCCATCTCACCTTTCCCCTTAAGCAAGCATAAGTTTGTTTTCTAAATTTGAGACCCTGTTCTGTTTTGGAATTCAGTTCCTGTGTAGCCAAGTTTACATTCCGTGTATTAGTGATATCTTATGATGTTTCTTTTTTTGTGTGACTTATTTCAGTTAGAATCATCGTACCTGAATCCATTCATTATACTGCTACGGGCCTAATGACATAGATTTCATTGCTGAGTGATACTGCATTGTACGTAAGTACCACAAGTTCTTTATCCATTTTTCACTTTCTGTGATATTGAACTTGTATGGTAAACGAGGTTCTTGTAAACAGAGCCGTTCCAAACTTTGGGGTGGCTGTGTCTTTTTGATTTTAAATTCCCTAAGCTATAGGACCATAAGTGGAAGTGCCCTAGGCTCTGTTGCTTTGTTGTATAGATGTTTCAGTAAACACCATACACTTCTCCCCAGTGTCTGTTGGCAATTTACATCCCGCCCATCAGCATAACAAGGCTCCCAGTTCTCCATGGCCTTTCCTGCCTTCCTGGATTTTACACTTTTTTCAGATGGCCCTTTTGACCGGGGGGAAGTGAGACTTCATTGTAGTGCAGATTTCCTTTGCAAGCTTGCTTGGTTGGCCAAAAAGGGCGTATGCGTTTTTTCCTGAATATATTCAGGAAAAAACGCATACGCCCTTTTTGGCCAAGTGCATCATTGTGGACGTTCTGCCTCTTTTCCTATGCTCTCAATGCAATTCCAGTCTACCTTCTGAAATCGGTTTCCTGCAATTCTGCCCCGCTTTCAAGTCCTCTTGGCAGCCTTACTTCAGTATATTCTTGGACGATAGCTGTCATTTATAACTCTGCAGGTTTGTGAATTACAGTGCCCCTGAGCTCCTTTCTTCAACTCGCTTTCTTGTGACCTGGCCGCAACACCGCAGGATGGCTCCAGGCCCTAATCTGGTTCCGGCACGGCACGCTGAGCCTTTGGTTATTTCCTCTTCCTGGTGGGAAATGAGAGTTAAATTTGCCCGTCCAGACACCTCCAGCTAGTCTCTCATTGGTTCTCGCTATTCCTGTTCATCTTCCGCAGAAATTGCAAACTGGGCCAAACAGGAGGTTAAAGGGACTGACTCTCCAAGTCGGGAGAGTGTCAGTAAAGTGTTTGGCATGTTGCACCCGAGTACCAAGGTACGAAAACTGAGACATATTTGAACACATCTCCCGATCACATGGTTGATCATACTCTAGGTTCCACATGCATGTTTTAGCTGAAGGAAGAATACCTTAAACCTGGGTAGTTGAAACCCGTGAAATGGGTACCACGCAATATGAGTTCAAAGGGTCTTCATTTGCTCACCGAACCTCTCCAATCCTATCACTGCTGCGTTTATGCCCCTGTACACAAGCTTGATTCCCTTTTGGAGACATAGCAATCCATAGGTTTTAAGATACTTACTAGTCAGATAAATTCTTAGGCGTTTAATATGCGGTGTTGAGTCCATTTCATTCAGCAAGGAGTAGCTCTTGTCTATTCCATATTTGGCTTAAGGAACTTTATCTGTGCTCATTTCAATCTCTGGTTTTATGCAGCACGCCAACTCACCTTTACCCTTAAGCAAACATAAGTTGGTTTTCTATATTTGAGACCCTGTTCTGTTCCGTAATTCAGTTCCTGTGTAGCCAAGTTTACATTCCGTGTATTACTGATATCTTAAGATGTTTCTTTTTCTGTGTGACTTATTTCAGTTAGAATCATCATACCTGAATCCACTCATTGTGCTGCTACGGGCCTGATGACATAGATTTCATTGCTGAGTGATACTGCATTGTACGTAAGTACCACAAGTTCTTTATCCATTTTTCACTTTCTGTGATATTGAACTTGTACGGTAAACGAGGTTCTTGTAAACAGAGGCGTCCCAAACTTTGGGGTGGCTGTGTCTTTTTGATTTTAATTTCCCTAAGCTATAGGACCTTAAGTGGAAGTGCCCTAGGCTCTTTGCTTTGTTTTTTAGATGTTTCAGGAAACACCATACACTTCTCCCGAGTGTCTGTTGGCAACTTACATCCCGCCCATCAGCATAACAAGGCTCCCAGTTCTCCATGGCCTGTCCTGCCTTTCTGGATTTTACACTTTTTTCAGATGGCCCTTTTGACCGGGGGGAAGTGAGACTTCATTGTAGTGCAGATTTCCTTTGCAAGCTTGCTTGGTTGGCCAAAAAGGGCGTATGCGTTTTTTCCTGAATATATTCAGGAAAAAACACATACGCCATTTTTGGCCAAGTGCATCATTGTGGACGTTCTGCCTCTTTTCCTATGCTTTCAATGCAATTCCAGTCTACCTCCTGAAATCGGTTTCCTGCAATTCTGCCCCGCTTTCAAGTCCTCTTGGCAGCCTTACTTCAGTATATTTTTGGACGATAGCTGTCATTTATAACTCTGCAGGTTTGTGAATTACAGTGCCCCTGAGCTCCTTTCTTCAACTCGCTTTCTTGTGACCTGGCCGCAACACCGCAGGATGGCTTCAGGCCCTAATCTGGTTCCGGCACGGTACGCTGAGCCTTTGGTTAATTCCTCTTCCTGGTGGGAAATGAGAGTTAAATTTGCCCATCCAGACACCACCAGCTAGTCTCTCATTGGTTCTCCCTATTCCTGTTCATCTTCTGCAGAAATTGCAAACTGGGCCAAACAGGAGGTTAAAGGGACTGACTCTCCAAGTCGGGAGAGTGTTAGTAAAGTGTCTGGAATGTTGCACCCGAGTACCAGGGTACGAAAACTGAGACATATTTGAACATATCTCCCGATCACATGGTTGATCATACTCTGGGTTCCACATGCATGTTTTAGCTGAAGGAAGAATACCTTAAACCTGGGTAGTTGAAACCCGTGGAATGGGTACCATGCAATATGACTTCAAAGGGTCTTCATTTGCTCACCGAACCTCTCCAATCCTATCACTGCTGCGTTTATGCCCCTGTACACATGCTTGATTCTCTTTCGGAGACATAGCAATCCATAGGTTTTAAGATACTTACTAGTCAGGTACATTCTTAGACGTTTAATATGCGGTGTTGAGTCCATTTCGTTGAGCAAGGAGTAGCTCTTGTCTATTCCATATTTGGCTTAAGGACCTTTATGTGTGCTCATTTCAATTTCTGGTTTTATGCAGCACCCCAACTCACATTTACCCTTAAGCAAGCATAAGTTGGTTTTCTAAATTTGAGACACTGTCTGTTCTGTAATTCAGTTCCTGTGTAGCCAAGTTTACATTCCATGTATTACTGATATCTTATGATGTTTCTTTTTCTGTGTGACTTATTTCAGTTAGAATCATCATACCTGAATCCACTCATTGTGCTGCTAAGGGCCTGATGACATAGATTTCATTGCTGAGTGATATTGCTTTGTAAGTAAATACCACAATTTCTTTATCCATTTTCCATTTTCTGCGATGTTGAACTTGTACTGTAAACGAGGTTCTTGTAAACAGAGCCGTCCCAAACTTTTGGGTGGCTGTGTCTTTTTGATTTTAATTTCCCTAAGCTATAGGACCATAAGTGGAAGTGCCCTAGGCTCTGTTGCTTTGTTTTTTAGATGTTTCAGGAAACACCATTCACTTCTCCCAAGTGTCTTTTGACAATTTACATCCCGCCCATCAGCATAACAAGGCTCCCAGTTCTCCATGGCCTGTCCTGCCTTTCTGGATTTTACACATTTTTCAGATGGCCCTTTTGACTGGGGGGAAGTGAGACTTCATTGTAGTGCAGATTTCCCTTTGCAAGCTTGCTTGGTTGGCCAAAAAGGGCGTATGCGTTTTTTCCTGAATATATTAAGGAAAAAACGCATACGCCCTTTTTGGCCAAGTGCATCATTGTGGACGTTCTGCCTCTTTTCCTATGCTTTCAATGCAATTCCAGTCTACCTCCTGAAATCGGTTTCCTGCAATTCTGCCCCGCTTTCAAGTCCTCTTGGCAGCCTTACTTCAGTATATTTTTGGACGATAGCTGTCATTTATAACTCTGCAGGTTTGTGAATTACAGTGCCCCTGAGCTCCTTTCTTCAACTCGCTTTGTTTTGAGCTGGCCGCAACACCGCAGGATGGCTTCCGGCCCTAATCTGGTTCCGGCATGGCACGCTGAGCCTTTGGTTATTTCCTCTTCCGGGTGGGAAATAAGAGTTAAATTTGCCCGTCCAGACACCTCCAGCTAGTCTCTCATTGGTTCTCCCTATTCCTGTTCATCTTCCGCAGAAATTGCAAACTGGTTCAAACAAGAGTTTAAAGGCGCTGACTCTCCAAGTGGGGAGAGTGTTAGTAAAGCGTCTGGAATGTTGCACCCGAGTACCAGGGGAGGAAAACTGAGACATATTTGAACACGTCTCCCGTTCACACGGTTGATCATACTCTGGGTTCCACATGCATGTTTTCGCTGAAGGAAGAATACCTTAAACCTGGGTAGTTGAAATCCTTGGAATGGGTACCATGCAATATGACTTCAAAGGGTCTTCATTTGCTCACCGAACCTCTCCAATCCTATCACTGCTGCGTTTATGCCCCTGTACACACGTTTGATTCTCTTTTGGAGACATAGCAATCCATAGGTTTTAAGATAGTTACTAGTCAGGTACATTCTTAGGCGTTTAATATGGGGTGTTGAGTACATTTCGTTGAGCAAGGAGTAGCTCTTGTCTATTCCATATTTGGCTTAAGGAACTTTATCTGTGCTCATTTCAATCTCTGGTTTTATGCAGCACCCCAACTCACCTTTCCCCTTAAGCAAGCATAAGTTGGTTTTCTAAATTTGAGACCCTGTTCTGTTCTGTAATTCAGTTCCTGTGTAGCCAAGTTTACATTCCGTGTATTACTGATATCTTATGATGTTTCTTTTTCTGTGTGACTTATTTCAGTTAGAATCATCATACCTGAATCCATTCATTGTGCTGCAAAGGGCCTGATGACATAGATTTCACTGCTGAGTGATACTGCATTGTACATAAGTACCACAAGTTCTTTATCCATTTTTCACTTTCTGTGATATTGAACTTGTACGGTAAACGAGGTTCTTGTAAACAGAGGCGTCCCAAACTTTGGGGTGGCTGTGTCTTTTTGATTTTAATTTCCCTGAGCTATAGGACCATAAGTGGAAGTGCCCTAGGCTCTGTTGCTTTGTTTTTTAGATATTTCAGGAAACACCATACACTTCTCCCGAGTGTCTGTTGTCAATTTACATCCCGCCCATCAGCATAACAAGGCTCCCAGTTCTCCATGGCCTGTCCTGCCTTTCTGGATTTTACACTTTTTTCAGATGCCCTTTTGACCGGGGGGAAGTGAGACTTCATTGTAGTGCAGATTTCCTTTGCAAGCTTGCTTGGTTGGCCAAAAAGGGCGTATGCGTTTTTTCCTGAATATATTCAGGAAAAAACGCATACGCCCTTTTTGGCCAAGTGCATCATTGTGGACGTTCTGCCTCTTTTCCTATGCTTTCAATGCAATTCCAGTCTACCTCCTGAAATCGGTTTCCTGCAATTCTGCCCCGCTTTCAAGTCCTCTTGGCAGCCTTACTTCAGTCTATTTTTGGACGATAGCTGTCATTTATAACTCTGCAGGTTTGTGAATTACAGTGCCCCTGAGCTCCTTTGTTCAACTCGCTTTCTTTTGAGCTGGCCGCAACACCGCAGGATGGCTTCAGGCCCTAATCTGGTTCCGGTACGGCACGCTGAGCCTTTGGTTATTTCCTCTTCCTGGTGGGAAATGAGAGTTAAATTTGCCCGTCCAGACACCTCCAGCTAGCCTCTCATTGGTTCTCGCTATTCCTGTTCATCTTCCGCAGAAATTGCAAACTGGGCCAAACAGGAGGTTAAAGGCACTGACTCTCAAGTGGGGAGAGTGTTAGTAAAGCGTCTGGAATGTTGCACCCGAGTACCAGGGGAGGAAAACTGAGACATATTTGAACACGTCTCCCGATCACATGGTTGATCATACTCTGGGTTCCACATGCATGTTTTAGCTGAAGGAAGAATACCTTAAACCTGGAGAGTTGAGACCCGTGTAAAGGGTACCATGCAATATGACTTCAAAGGGTCTTCATTTGCTCACCGAACCTCTCCAATCCTATCACTGCTGCGTTTATGCCCGTGTACACACGCTTGATTCTCTTTTGGAGACATAGCAATCCATAGGTTTTAAGATACTTACTAGTCAGGTACATTCTTAGGCGTTTAATATGGGGTTTTGAGTCCATTTCGTTGAGCAAGGAGTAGCTCTTGTCTATTCCATATTTGGCTTAAGGAACTTTATCTGTGCTCATTTCAATCTCTGGTTTTATGCAGCACCCCAACTCACCTTTCCCCTTAAGCAAGCATAAGTTGGTTTTCTAAATTTGAGACCCTGTTCTGTTTTGGAATGCAGTTCCTGTGTAGCCAAGTTTACATTCCGTGTATTAGTGATATCTTATGATGTTTCTTTTTCTGTGTGACTTATTTCAGTTAGAATCATCATACCTGAATCCACTCATTGTGCTGCTAAGGGCCTGATGACACAGATTTCATTGCTGAGTGATATTGCTTTGTAAGTAAATACCACAACTTCTTTATCCATTTTTCACTTTCTGCGATGTTGAACTTGTACTGTAAACGAGGTTCTTGTAAACAGAGCTGTTCCAAACTTTGGGGTGGCTGTGTCTTTTTCATTTTAATTTCCCTAAGCTATAGGACCATAAGTGGAAGTGCCCTAGGTTCTGTTGCTTTGTTTTTTAGTTGTTTCAGGAAACACCATACACTTCTCCCAAGTGGTTCTTGGCAATTTACATCCCGCCCATCAGCATAACAAGGCTCCCAGTTCTCCATGGCCTGTCCTGCCTTTCTGGATTTTACCCTTTTTTCAGATGGCCCTTTTGACCGGGGGGAAGTGAGACTTCATTGTAGTGCAGATTTCCTTTGCAAGCTTGCTTGGTTGGCCAAAAAGGGCGTATGCGTTTTTTCCTGAATATATTCAGGAAAAAACTCATACGCCCTTTTTGGCCAAGTGCATCATTGTGGACGTTCTGCCTCTTTTCCTATGCTTTCAATGCAATTCCAGTCTACCTCCTGAAATCGGTTTCCTGCAATTCTGCCCCGCTTTCAAGTCCTCTTGGCAGCCTTACTTCAGTCTATTTTTGGACGATAGCTGTCATTTATAACTCTGCAGGTTTGTGAATTACAGTGCCCCTGAGCTCCTTTCTTCAACTCGCTTTCTTGTGACCTGGCCGCAACACCGCAGGATGGCTTCAGGCCCTAATCTGTTTCCGGCCCGGCATGCTGAGCCTTTGGTTAATTCCTCTTCCTGGTGGGAAATGAGAGTTGAATTTGCCCGTCCAGACACCTCCAGCTAGCCTCTCATTGGTTCTCGCTATTCCTGTTCATCTTCCGCAGAAATTGCAAACTGGGCCAAACAGGAGGTTAAAGGGACTGACTCTCCAAGTGGGGAGAGTGTTAGTAAAGCGTCTGGAATGTTGAACCCGAGTACCAGGGTACGAAAACTGAGACATATTTGAACACGTCTCCCGATCACATGGTTGATCATAATCTAGGTTCCACATGCATGTTTTAGCTGAAGGAACAATACCTTAAACCTGGAGAGTTGAGACCCGTGGAATGGGTACCATGCAATATGACTTCAAAGGGTCTTCATTTGCTCACGAACCCCTCCAATCCTATCACTGCTGTATTTATGCCCATGTACACATGCTTGATTCTCTTTCGGAGACATAGCAATCCATAGGTTTTAAGATACTTACTAGTCAGGTACATTCTTAGGCGTTTAATATGCGGTGTTGAGTCCATTTCGTTGAGCAAGGAGTAGCTCTTGTCTATTCCATATTTGGCTTAAGGAACTTTATCTGTGCTCATTTCAATCTCTGGTTTTATGCAGCACCCCAACTCACCTTTCCCCTTAAGCAAGCATAAGTTGGTTTTCTAAATTTGAGACCCTGTTCTGTTCTGTAATTCAGTTCCTGTGTAGCCAAGTTTACATTCCGTGTATTACTGATATCTTATGATGTTTCTTTTTCTGTGTGACTTATTTCAGTTAGAATCATCATACCTGAATCCACTCATTGTGCTGCTAAGGGCCTGAAGACACAGATTTCATTGCTGAGTGATATTGCTTTGTAAGTAAATACCACAACTTCTTTATCCATTTTTCACTTTCTCCGATGTTGAACTTGTACTGTAAACGAGGTTCTTGTAAACAGAGCCGTTCCAAACTTTGGGGTGGCTGTGTCTTTTTCATTTTAATTTCCCTAAGCTATAGGACCATAAGTGGAAGTGCCCTAGGTTCTGTTGCTTTGTTTTTTAGATGTTTCAGGAAACACCATACACTTCTCCCAAGTGGTTGTTGGCAATTTACATCCCGCCCATCAGCATAACAAGGCTCCCAGTTCTCCATGGCCTGTCCTGCCTTTCTGGATTTTACACTTTTTTCAGATGGCCCTTTTGACCGGGGGGAAGTGAGACTTCATTGTAGTGCAGATTTCCTTTGCAAGCTTGCTTGGTTGGCCAAAAAGGACTTATGCGTTTTTTCCTGAATATATTCAGGAAAAAACGCATACGCCCTTTTTGGCCAAGTGCATCATTGTGGACGTTCTGCCTCTTTTCCTATGCTTTCAATGCAATTCCAGTCTACCTCCTGAAATCGGTTTCCTGCAATTCTGCCCCGCTTTCAAGTCCTCTTGGCAGCCTTACTTCAGTCTATTTTTGGACGATAGCTGTCATTTATAACTCTGCAGGTTTGTGAATTACAGTGCACCTGAGCTCCTTTCTTCAACTCGCTTTCTTGTGACCTGGCCGCAACACCGCAGGATGGCTTCAGGCCCTAATTTTGTTCCGGCCCGGCATGCTGAGCCTTTGGTTAATTCCTCTTCCTGGTGGGAAATGAGAGTTAAATTTGCCCATCCAGACACCTCCAGCTAGCCTCTCATTGGTTCTCGCTATTCCTGTTCAACTTCCGCAGAAATTGCAAACTGGGCCAAACAGGAGGTTAAAGGGACTGACTCTCCAAGTCGGGAGAGTGTTAGTAAAGCGTCTGGAATGTTGCACCCGAGTACCAGGGGAGGAAAACTGAGACATATTTGAACACGTCTCCCGTTCACATGGTTGATCATACTCTAGGTTCCACATGCATGTTTTAGCTGAAGGAAGAATACCTTAAACCTGGAGAGTTGAGATCCGTGGAATGGGTACCGTGCAATATGACTTCAAAGGGTCTTCATTTGCTCACCGAACCTCTCCAATCCTATCACTGCTGCGTTTATGCCCCTGTACACATGCTTGATTCTCTTTCGGAGACATAGCAATCCATAGGTTTTAAGATACTTACTAGTCAGGTACATTCTTAGGCGTTTAATATGGGGTTTTGAGACCATTTCGTTGAGCAAGGAGTAGCTCTTGTCTATTCCATATTTGGCTTAAGGAACTTTATCTGTGCTCATTTCAATCTCTGGTTTTATGCAGCACCCCAACTCACCTTTCCCCTTAAGCAAGCATAAGTTGGTTTTCTAAATTTGAGACCCTGTTCTGTTTTGGAATGCAGTTCCTGTGTAGCCAAGTTTACATTCCGTGTATTAGTGATATCTTATGATGTTTCTTTTTCTGTGTGACTTATTTCAGTTAGAATCATCGTACCTGAATCCACTCATGATGCTGCTACGGGCCTGATGACATAGATTTCATTGCTGAGTGATACTGCATTGTACGTAAGTACCACAAGTTCTTTATCCATTTTTCACTTTCTGTCATATTGAACTTGTACGGTAAACGAGGTTCTTGTAAACGGAGGCGTCCCAAACTTTGGGGTGGCTGTGTCTTTTTGATTTTAATTTCCCTAAGCTATAGGACCATAAGTGGAAGTGCCCTAGGCTCTGTTGCTTTGTTTTTTAGATGTTTCACGAAACACCATACACTTCTCCCGAGTGTCTGTTGGCAATTTCCATCCCGCCCATCAGCATAACAAGGCTCCCAGTTCTCCATGGCCTGTCCTGCCTTTCTGGATTTTACACTTTTTTCAGATGGCCCTTTTGACCGGGGGGAAGTGAGACTTCATTGTAGTGCAGATTTCCTTTGCAAGCTTGCTTGGTTGGCCAAAAAGGGCGTATGCGTTTTTTCCTGAATATATTCAGGAAAAAACGCATACGCCCTTTTTGGCCAAGTGCATCATTGTGGACGTTCTGCCTCTTTTCCTATGCTTTCAATGCAATTCCAGTCTACCTCCTGAAATCGGTTTCCTGCAATTCTGCCCCGCTTTCAAGTCCTCTTGGCAGCCTTACTTCAGTCTATTTTTGGACGATAGCTGTCATTTATAACTCTGCAGGTTTGTGAATTACAGTGCCCCTGAGCTCCTTTCTTCAACTCGCTTTCTTTTGAGCTGGCCGCAACACCGCAGGATGGCTTCAGGCCCTAATTTTGTTCCGGCCCGGCATGCTGAGCCTTTGGTTAATTCCTCTTCCTGGTGGGAAATGAGAGTTAAATTTGCCCATCCAGACACCTCCAGCTAGCCTCTCATTGGTTCTCGCTATTCCTGTTCAACTTCCGCAGAAATTGCAAACTGGGCCAAACAGGAGGTTAAAGGGACTGACTCTCCAAGTCGGGAGAGTGTTAGTAAAGCGTCTGGAATGTTGCACCCGAGTACCAGGGGAGGAAAACTGAGACATATTTGAACACGTCTCCCGTTCACATGGTTGATCATACTCTGGGTTCCACATGCATGTTTTAGCTGAAGGAAGAATACCTTAAACCTGGAGAGTTGAGACCCGTGGAATGGGTACCGTTCAATATGACTTCAAAGGGTCTTCATTTGCTCACCGAACCTCTCCAATCCTATCACTGCTGCGTTTATGCCCCTGTACACACGGTTGATTCTCTTTTGGAGACATAGCAATCCATAGGTTTTAAGATACTTACTAGTCAGGTACATTCTTAGGCGTTTAATATGGGGTTTTGAGACCATTTCGTTGAGCAAGGAGTAGCTCTTGTCTATTCCATATTTGGCTTAAGGAACTTTATCTGTGCTCATTTCAATCTCTGGTTTTATGCAGCACCCCAACTCACCTTTCCCCTTAAGCAAGCATAAGTTGGTTTTCTAAATTTGAGACCCTGTTCTGTTTTGGAATGCAGTTCCTGTGTAGCCAAGTTTACATTCCGTGTATTAGTGATATCTTATGATGTTTCTTTTTCTGTGTGACTTATTTCAGTTAGAATCATCGTACCTGAATCCACTCATGATGCTGCTACGGGCCTGATGACATAGATTTCATTGCTGAGTGATACTGCATTGTACGTAAGTACCACAAGTTCTTTATCCATTTTTCACTTTCTGTCATATTGAACTTGTACGGTAAACGAGGTTCTTGTAAACGGAGGCGTCCCAAACTTTGGGGTGGCTGTGTCTTTTTGATTTTAATTTCCCTAAGCTATAGGACCATAAGTGGAAGTGCCCTAGGCTCTGTTGCTTTGTTTTTTAGATGTTTCACGAAACACCATACACTTCTCCCGAGTGTCTGTTGGCAATTTACATCCCGCCCATCAGCATAACAAGGCTCCCAGTTCTCCATGGCCTGTCCTGCCTTTCTGGATTTTACACTTTTTTCAGATGGCCCTTTTGACCGGGGGGAAGTGAGACTTCATTGTAGTGCAGATTTCCTTTGCAAGCTTGCTTGGTTGGCCAAAAAGGGCGTATGCGTTTTTTCCTGAATATATTCAGGAAAAAACGCATACGCCCTTTTTGGCCAAGTGCATCATTGTGGACGTTCTGCCTCTTTTCCTATGCTTTCAATGCAATTCCAGTCTACCTCCTGAAATCGGTTTCCTGCAATTCTGCCCCGCTTTCAAGTCCTCTTGGCAGCCTTACTTCAGTCTATTTTTGGACGATAGCTGTCATTTATAACTCTGCAGGTTTGTGAATTACAGTGCCCCTGAGCTCCTTTCTTCAACTCGCTTTCTTTTGAGCTGGCCGCAACACCGCAGGATGGCTTCAGGCCCTAATCTGGTTCCGGCACGGCACGCTGAGCCTTTGGTTAATTCCTCTTCCTGGTGGGAAATGAGAGTTAAATTTGCCCGTCCAGACACCTCCAGCTAGCCTCTCATTGGTTCTCGCTATTCCTGTTCATCTTCCGCAGAAATTGCAAACTGGGCCAAACAGGAGGTTAAAGGGACTGACTCTCCAAGTGGGGAGAGTGTTAGTAAAGCGTCTGGAATGTTGCACCCGAGTACCAGGGGAGGAAAACTGGAAAATATTTGAACACGTCTCCCGATCACATGGTTGATCATACTCTAGGTTCCACATGCATGTTTTAGCTGAAGGAAGAATACCTTAAACCTGGGTAGTTGAAACCCGTGGAATGGGTACCATGCAATATGACTTCAAAGGGTCTTCATTTGCTCACGAACCTCTCCAATCCTATCACTGCTGCGTTTATGCCCCTGTACACATGCTTGATTCTCTTTCGGAGACATAGCAATCCCTAGGTTTTAAGATACTTACTAGTCAGGTACATTCTTAGGCGTTTAATATGCGGTGTTGAGTTCATTTCTTTGAGCAAGGAGTAGCTCTTGTCTATTCCATATTTGGCTTAAGGAACTTTATCTGTGCTCATTTCAATCTCTGGTTTTATGCAGCACCCCACCACACCTTTAACCTTAAGCAAGCATAAGTTGGTTTTCTAAATTTGAGACCCTGTTCTGTTCTGTAATTCAGTTCCTGTGTAGCCAAGTTTACATTCCGTGTATTACTGATATCTTATGATGTTTCATTTTCTGTGTGACTTATTTCAGTTAGAATCATCATACCTGAATCCACTCATTGTGCTGCTAAGGGCCTGATGACACAGATTTCATTGCTTGGTGATATTGCTTTGTAAGTAAATACCACAACTTCTTTATCCATTTTTCACTTTCTGCGATGTTGAACTTGTACTGTAAACGAGGTTCTTGTAAACAGAGGCATCCCAAACTTTGGGGTGGCTGTGTCTTTTTGATT
This sequence comes from Stenella coeruleoalba, assembly GCF_951394435.1. Lineage (NCBI taxonomy): Eukaryota > Metazoa > Chordata > Mammalia > Artiodactyla > Delphinidae > Stenella > Stenella coeruleoalba. The sequence continues at coordinate 480,545 of NW_027645992.1, read as the reverse complement.
TTAATTTCCCTAAGCTATAGGACCATAAGTGGAAGTGCCCTAGGTTCTGTTGCTTTGTTTTTTAGATGTTTCAGGAAACACCATACACTTCTCCCGAGTGGTTGTTGGCAATTTACATCCCGCCCTTCAGCATAACAAGGCTCCCAGTTCTCCATGGCCTGTCCTGCCTTTCTGGATTTTACCCTTTTTTCAGATGGCCCTTTTGACCGGGGGGAAGTGAGACTTCATTGTAGTGCAGATTTCCTTTACAAGCTTGCTTGGTTGGCCAAAAAGGGCGTATGCGTTTTTTCCTGAATATATTCAGGAAAAAACGCATACGCCCTTTTTGGCCAAGTGCATCATTGTGGACGTTCTGCCTCTTTTCCTATGCTTTCAATGCAATTCCAGTCTACCTCCTGAAATCGGTTTCCTGCAATTCTGCCCCGCTTTCAAGTCCTCTTGGCAGCCTTACTTCAGTCTATTTTTGGACGATAGCTGTCATTTATAACTCTACAGGTTTGTGAATTACAGTGCCCCTGAGCTCCTTTCTTCAACTCGCTTTCTTTTGAGCTGGCCGCAACACCGCAGGATGGCTTCAGGCCCTAATCTGGTTCCGGTACGGCACGCTGAGCCGTTGGTTATTTCCTCTTCCTGTTGGGAAATGAGAGTTAAATTTGCCCGTCCAGACACCTCCAGCTAGCCTCTCATTGGTTCTCGCTATTCCTGTTCATCTTCCGCAGAAATTGCAAACTGGGCCAAACAGGAGGTTAAAGGCGCTGACTCTCCAAGTGGGGAGAGTGTTAGTAAAGCGTCTGGAATGTTGCACCGGAGTACCAGGGTACGAAAACTGAGAAATATTTGAACACGTTTCCCGATCACATGGTTGATCATACTCTAGGTTCCACATGCATGTTTTAGCTGAAGGAAGAATAACTTAAACCTGGGTAGGTGAAACCCGTGGAATGGGTACCATGCAATATGACTTCGAAGGGTCTTCATTTGCTCACCGAACCTCTCCAATCCTATCACTGCTGCGTTTATGCCCCTGTACACATGCTTGATTCTCTTTCGGAGACATAGCAATCCATAGGTTTTAAGATACTTACTAGTCAGGTACATTCTTAGGCGTTTAATATGGGGTGTTGAGTCCATTTCGTTGAGCAAGGAGTAGCTCTTGTCTATTCCATATTTGGCTTAAGGAACTTTATCTGTGCTCATTTCAATCTCTGGTTTTATGCAGCACCCCAACTCACCTTTACCCTTAAGCAAGCATAAGTTGGTTTTCTAAATTTGAGACCCTGTTCTGTTCTGTAATTCAGTTCCTGTGTAGCCAAGTTTCCATTCCGTGTATTACTGATATCTTATGATGTTTCTTTTTCTGTGTGACTTATTTCAGTTAGAATCATCGTACCTGAATCCACTCATGATGCTGCTACGGGCCTGATGACATAGATTTCATTGCTGAGTGATACTGCATTGTACGTAAGTACCACAAGTTCTTTATCCATTTTTCACTTTCTGTGATATTGAACTTGTACTGTAAACGAGGTTCTTGTAAACAGAGGCGTCCCAAACTTTGGGGTGGCTGTGTCTTTTTGATTTTAATTTCCCTAAGCTATAGGACCATAAGTGGAAGTGCCCTAGGCTCTGTTGCTTTGTTTTTTAGATGTTTCAGGAAACACCATACACTTCTCCCAAGTGTCTGTTGGCAATTTACATCCCGCCCATCAGCATAACAAGGCTCCCAGTTCTCCATGGCCTGTCCTGCCTTTCTGGATTTTACACTTTTTTCAGATGGCCCTTTTGACCGGGGGGAAGTGAGACTTCATTGTAGTGCAGATTTCCTTTGCAAGTTTGCTTGGTTGGCCAAAAAGGGCGTATGCGTTTTTTCCTGAATATATTCAGGAGAAAACGCATACGCCCTTTTTGGCCAAGTGCATCATTGTGGACGTTCTGCCTCTTTTCCTATGCTTTCAATGCAATTCCAGTCTACCTCCTGAAATCGGTTTCCTGCAATTCTGCCCCGCTTTCAAGTCCTCTTGGCAGCCTTACTTCAGTCTATTTTTGGACGATAGCTGTCATTTATAACTCTGCAGGTTTGTGAATTACAGTGCACCTGAGCTCCTTTCTTCAACTCGCTTTCTTTTGAGCTGGCCGCAACACTGCAGGATGTCTTCAGGCCCTAATCTGGTTCTGGCATGGCACGCTGAGCCTTTGGTTAATTCCTCTTCCTGGTGGGAAATGAGAGTTAAATTTGCCCATCCAGACACCTCCAGCTAGTCTCTCATTGGTTCTCGCTATTCCTGTTCATCTTCCACAGAAATTGCAAACTGGGCCAAACAGGAGGTTAAAGGGACTGACTCTCCAAGTCGGGAGAGTGTTAGTAAAGCATCTGGAATGTTGCACCCGAGTACCAGGGTACGAAAACTGAGACATATTTGAACACGTCTCCCGATCACATGGTTGATCATACTCTGGGTTCCACATGCATGTTTTAGCTGAAGGAAGAATACCTAAAACCTGGGTAGTTGAAACCCGTGGAATGGGTACCATGCAATATGACTTTAAAGGGTCTTCATTTGCTCACCGAACCTCTCCAATCCTATCACTGCTGCGTTTATGCCCCTGTACACATGCTTGATTCTCTTTCGGAGACATAGCAATCCATAGGTTTTAAGATACTTACTAGTCAGGTACATTCTTAGGCGTTTAATATGCGGTGTTGAGTCCATTTCGTTGAGCAAGGAGTAGCTCTTGTCTATTCCATATTTGGCTTAAGGAACTTTATCTGTGCTCATTTCAATCTCTGGTTTTATGCAGCACCCCAACTCACCTTTCCCCTTAAGCAAGCATAAGTTGGTTTTCTAAATTTGAGAACCTGTTCTGTTCTGTAATTCAGTTCCTGTGTAGCCAAGTTTACATTCCGTGTATTAGTGATATCTTATGATGTTTCTTTTTCTGTGTGACTTATTTCAGTTAGAATCATCGTACCTGAATCCACTCATGATGCTGCTATGGGCCTGATGACATAGATTTCATTGCTGAGTGATACTGCATTGTACGTAAGTACCACAAGTTCTTTATCCATTTTTCACTTTCTGTGATATTGAACTTGTACTGTAAACGAGGTTCTTGTAAACAGAGGCGTCCCAAACTTTGGGGTGGCTGTGTCTTTTTGATTTTAATTTCCCTAAGCTATAGGACCATAAGTGGAAGTGCCCTAGGCACTGTTGCTTTGTTTTTTAGATGTTTCAGGAAACACCATACACTTCTCCCGAGTGTCTGTTGGCAATTTACATCCCGCCCATCAGCATAACAAGGCTCCCAGTTCTCCATGGCCTGTCCTGCCTTTCTGGATTTTACACTTTTTTCAGATGGCCCTTTTGACCGGGGGGAAGTGAGACTTCATTGTAGTGCAGATTTCCTTTGCAAGTTTGCTTGGTTGGCCAAAAAGGGCGTATGCGTTTTGTCCTGAATATATTCAGGAAAAAACGCATACGCCCTTTTTGGCCAAGTGCATCATTGTGGACGTTCTGCCTCTTTTCCTATGCTTTCAATGCAATTCCAGTCTACCTCCTGAAATCGGTTTCCTGCAATTCTGCCCCGCTTTCAAGTCCTCTTGGCAGCCTTACTTCAGTCTATTTTTGGACGATAGCTGTCATTTATAACTCTGCAGGTTTGTGAATTACAGTGCCCCTGAGCTCCTTTCTTCAACTCGCTTTCTTGTGACCTGGCCGCAACACCGCAGGATGGCTTCAGGCCCTAATCTGGTTCCGGCACGGCACGCTGAGCCTTTGGTTATTTCCTCTTCCTGGTGGGAAATGAGAGTTAAATTTGCCCGTCCAGACACCTCCAGCTAGTCTCTCATTGGTTCTCGCTATTCCTGTTCATCTTTCGCAGAAATTGCAAACTGGGCCAAACAGGAGGTTAAAGGCGCTGACTCTCCAAGTGGGGAGAGTGTTAGTAAAGCGTCTGGAATGTTGCACCCGAGTACCAGGGGAGGAAAACTGAGACATATTTGAACACGTCTCCCGTTCACATGGTTGATCATACTTGGGTTCCACATGCATGTTTTAGCTGAAGGAAGAATACCTTAAACCTGGAGAGTTAAGACCCGTGTAATGGGTACCATGCAATATGACTTCAAAGGGTCTTAATTTGCTCACCGAACCTCTCCAATCCTATCACTGCTGCGTTTATGCCCCTGTACACATGCTTGATTCTCTTTTGGAGACATAGCAATCCATAGGTTTTAAGATACTTACTAGTCAGGTACATTCTTAGGCGTTTAATATTGGGTGTTGAGTCCATTTCGTTGAGCAAGGAGTAGCTCTTGTCTATTCCATATTTGGCTTAAGGAACTTTATCTGTGCTCATTTCAATCTCTGCTTTTATGCAGCACCCCAACTCACCTTTACCCTTAAGCAAGCATCAGTTGGTTTTCTAAATTTGAGACCCTGTTCTGTTCTGTAATTCAGTTCCTGTGTAGCCAAGTTTACATTCCGTGTATTACTGATATCTTATGATGTTTCATTTTCTGTGTGACTTATTTCAGTTAGAATCATCATACCTGAATCCACTCATTGTGCTGCTAAGGGCCTGATGACACAGATTTCATTGCTGAGTGATATTGCTTTGTAAGTAAATACCACAACTTCTTTATCCATTTTTCACTTTCTGCGATGTTGAACTTGTACTGTAAACGAGCTTCTTGTAAACAGAGGCATCCCAAACTTTGGGGTGGCTGTGTCTTTTTGATTTTAATTTCCCTAAGCTATAGGACCATAAGTGGAAGTGCCCTAGGTTCTGTTGCTTTGTTTTTTAGATGTTTCAGGAAACACCATACACTTCTCCCGAGTGGTTGTTGGCAATTTACATCCCGCCCATCAGCATAACAAGTCTCCCAGTTCTCCATGGCCTGTCCTGCCTTTCTGGATTTTACACTTTTTTCAGATGGCCCTTTTGACCGGGGGGAAGTGAGACTTCATTGTAGTGCAGATTTCCTTTGCAAGCTTGCTTGGTTGGCCAAAAAGGGCGTATGCGTTTTTTCCTGAATATATTCAGGAAAAAACGCATACGCCCTTGTTGGCCAAGTGCATCATTGTGGACGTTCTGCCTCTTTTCCTATGCTTTCAATGCAATTCCAGTCTACCTCCTGAAATCGGTTTCCTGCAATTCTGCCCCGCTTTCAAGTCCTCTTGGCAGCCTTACTTCAGTCTATTTTTGGACGATAGCTGTCATTTATAACTCTGCAGGTTTGTGAATTACAGTGCCCCTGAGCTCCTTTCTTCAACTCGCTTTCTTTTGAGCTGGCCGCAACACCGCAGGATGTCTTCAGGCCCTAATCTGGTTCCGGCACGGCACGCTGAGCCTTTGGTTATTTCCTCTTCCTGGTGGGAAATGAGAGTTAAATTTGCCCGTCCAGACACCTCCAGCTAGCCTCTCATTGGTTCTCGCTATTCCTGTTCATCTTCCGCAGAAATTGCAAACTGGGCCAAACAGGAGGTTAAAGGGACTGACTCTCCAAGTCGGGAGAGTGTTAGTAAAGCGTCTGGAATGTTGCACCCGAGTACCAGGGGAGGAAAACTGAGACATATTTGAATACGTCTCCCGTTCACATGGTTGATCATACTCTGGGTTCCACATGCATGTTTTAGCTTAAGGAAGAATACCTTAAACCTGGAGAGTTGAGACCCGTGTAATGGGTACCATGCAATATGACTTCAAAGGGTCTTCATATGCTCACCGAACCTCTCCAATCCTATCACTGCTGCGTTTATGCCCCTGTACACATGCTTGATTCTCTTTCGGAGACATAGCAATCCATAGGTTTTAAGATACTTACTAGTCAGGTACATTCTTAGGCGTTTAATATGGGGTGTTGAGTCCATTTCGTTGAGCAAGGAGTAGCTCTTGTCTATTCCATATTTGGCTTAAGGAACTTTATCTGTGCTCATTTCAATCTCTGGTTTTATGCAGCACCCCAACTCACCTTTCCCCTTAAGCAAGCATAAGTTGGTTTTCTAAATTTGAGACCCTGTTCTGTTCTGTAATTCAGTTCCTGTGTAGCCAAGTTTATATTCCGTGTATTACTGATATGTTATGATGTTTCTTTTTCTGTGTGACTTATTTCAGTTAGAATCATCATACCTGAATCCACTCATTGTGCTGCTAAGGGCCTGATGACACAGATTTCATTGCTGAGTGATATTGCTTTGTAAGTAAATACCACAACTTCTTTATCCATTTTTCACTTTCTGCGATGTTGAACTTGTACTGTAAACGAGGTTCTTGTAAACAGAGCCAATCCAAACTTTGGGGTGGCTGTGTCTTTTTGATTTTAATTTCCCTAACCTATAGGACCATAAGTGGAAGTGCCCTAGGTTCTGTTGCTTTGTTTTTTAGATGTTTCAGGAAACACCATACACTTCTCCCGAGTGGTTGTTGGCAATTTACATCCCGCCCATCAGCATAACAAGGCTCCCAGTTCTCCATGGCCTGTCCTGCCTTTCTGGATTTTACACTTTTTTCAGATGGCCCTTTTGACCGGGGGGAAGTGAGACTTCATTGTAGTGCAGATTTCCTTTGCAAGCTTGCTTGGTTGGCCAAAAAGGGCGTATGCGTTTTTTCCTGAATATATTCAGGAAAAAACGCATACGCCCTTTTTGGCCAAGTGCATCATTGTGGACGTTCTGCCTCTTTTCCTATGCTTTCAATGCAATTCCAGTCTACCTCCTGAAATCGGTTTCCTGCAATTCTGCCCCGCTTTCAAGTCCTCTTGGCAGCCTTACTTCAGTCTATTTTTGGATGATAGCTGTCATTTATAACTCTGCAGGTTTGTGAATTACAGTGCCCCTGAGCTCCTTTCTTCAACTTGCTTTCTTGTGACCTGGCCGCAACACCGCAGGATGGCTTCAGGCCCTAATCTGGTTCCGGTACGGCACGCTGAGCCTTTGGTTATTTCCTCTTCCTGGTGGGAAATGAGAGTTAAATTTGCCCGTCCAGACACCTCCAGCTAGCCTCTCATTGGTTCTCGCTATTCCTGTTCATCTTCCGCAGAAATTGCAAACTGGGCCAAACAGGAGGTTAAAGGGACTGACTCTCCAAGTCGGGAGAGTGTTAGTAAAGCGTCTGGAATGTTGCACCCGAGTACCAGGGTACGAAAACTGAGACATATTTGAACACGTCTCCCGATCACATGGTTGATCATACTCTAGGTTCCACATGCATGTTTTAGCTGAAGGAAGAATACCTTAAACCTGGGTATTTGAAACCCGTGGAATGGGTACCATGCAATATGACTTCAAAGGGTATTCATTTGCTCACCGAACCTCTCCAATCCTATCACTGCTGCGTTTATGCCCCTGTACACACGCTTGATTCTCTTTTGGAGACATAGCAAACCATAGGTTTTAAGATACTTACTAGTTAGGTACATTCTTAGGCGTTTAATATGCGGTGTTGAGTCCATTTCGTTGAGCAAGGAGTAGCTCTTGTCTATTCCATATTTGGCTTAAGGAACTTTATCTGTGCTCATTTCAATCTCTGGTTTTATGCAGCACCCCAACTCACCTTTACCCTTAAGCAAGCATAAGTTGGTTTTCTAAATTTGAGACCCTGTTCTGTTCTGTAATTCAGTTCCTGTGTAGCCAAGTTTACATTCCGTGTATTACTGATATCTTATGATGTTTCTTCTTCTGTGTGACTTATTTCAGTTAGAATCATCATACCTGAATCCACTCATTGTGCTGCTAAGGGCCTGATGACACAGATTTCATTGCTGAGTGATATTGCTTTGTAAGTAAATACCACAACTTCTTTATCCATTTTTCACTTTCTGCGATGTTGAACTTGTACTGTAAACGAGGTTCTTGTAAACAGAGCCGTTCCAAACTTTGGGGTGGCTGTGTCTTTTTGATTTTAATTTCCCTAAGCTATAGGACCATAAGTGGAAGTGCCCTAGGCTCTGTTGCTTTGTTTTTTAAATGTTTCAAAAACACCATACACTTCTCCTGAATGTCTGTTGGCAATTTACATCCCGCCCATCAGCATAACAAGGCTCCCAGTTCTCCATGGCCTGTCCTGCCTTTCTGGATTTTACACTTTTTTTAGATGGCTCTTTTGACCAGAGGGAAGTGAGACTTCATTGTAGTGCAGATTTCCTTTGCAAGTTTGCTTGGTTGGCCAAAAAGTGCGTATGAGTTTCTTCCTGAATATATTCAGGAAAAAACGCATACGCCCTTTTTGGCCAAGTGCATCATTGTGGACGTTCTGCCTCTTTTCCTATGCTTTCAATGCAATTCCAGTCTACCTCCTGAAATCGGTTTCCTGCAATTCTGCCCCGCTTTCAAGTCCTCTTGGCAGCCTTCCTTCAGTATATTTTTGGACGATAGCTGTCATTTATAACTCTGCAGGTTTGTGAATTACAGTGCCCCTGAGCTCCTTTCTTCAACTCGCTTTCTTGTGACCTGGCCGCAACACCGCAGGATGTCTTCAGGCCCTAATCTGGTTCTGGCACGGCATGCTGAGCCTTTGGTTAATTCCTCTTCCTGGTGGGAAATGAGAGTTGAATTTGCCCGTCCAGACACCTCCAGCTAGCCTCTCATTTGTTCTCGCTATTCCTGTTCATCTTCCGCAGAAATTGCAAACTGGGCCAAACAGGAGGTTAAAGGGACTGACTCTCCAAGTCGGGAGAGTGTTAGTAAAGCGTCTGGAATGTTGCACACGAGTACCAGGGGAGGAAAACTGAGACATATTTGAACACGTCTCCCGTTCACATGGTTGATCATACTCTGGGTTCCACATGCATGTTTTAGCTGAAGGAAGAATACCTTAAACCTGGAGAGTTGAGACCCGTGTAATGGGTACCATGCAATATGACTTCAAAGGGTCTTCATTTGCTCACCGAACCTCTCCAATCCTATCACTGCTGCGTTTATGCCCCTGTACACACGCTTGATTCTCTTTTGGAGACATAGCAATCCATAGGTTTTAAGATACTTACTAGTCAGGTACATTCTTAGGCGTTTAATATGGGGTTTTGAGTCCATTTCGTTGAGCAAGGAGTAGCTCTTGTCTATTCCATATTTGGCTTAAGGAACTTTATCTGTGCTCATTTCAATCTCTGGTTTTATGCAGCACCCCAACTCACCTTTCCCTTAAGCAAGCATAAGTTGGTTTTCTAAATTTGAGACCCTGTTCTGTTTTGGAATGCAGTTCCTGTGTAGCCAAGTTTACATTCCGTGTATTAGTGATATCTTATGATGTTTCTTTTTCTGTGTGACTTATTTCAGTTAGAATCATCATACCTGAATCCACTCATTGTGCTGCTAAGGGCCTGATGACATAGATTTCATTGCTGAGTGATACTGCATTGTACGTAAGTACCACAAGTTCTTTATCCATTTTTCACTTTCTGCGATGTTGAACTTGTACTGTAAACGAGGTTCTTGTAAACAGAGCCATTCCAAACTTTGGGGTGGCTGTGTCTTTTTGATTTTAATTTCCCTAAGCTATAGGACCATAAGTGGAAGTGCCCTAGGCTCTGTTGCTTTGTTTTTTAGATGTTTCAGGAAACACCATACACTTCTCCGGAGTGTCTGTTGGCAATTTACATCCCGCCCATCAGCATAACAAGGCTCCCAGTTCTCCATGGCCTGTCCTGCCTTTCTGGATTTTACACTTTTTTCAGATGGCCCTTTTGACCGGGGGGAAGTGAGACTTCATTGTAGTGCAGATTTCCTTTGCAAGTTTGCTTGGTTGGCCAAAAAGGGCGTATGCGTTTTTTCCTGAATATATTCAGGAAAAAACGCATACGCCCTTTTTGGCCAAGTGCATCATTGTGGATGTTCTGCCTCTTTTCCTATGCTTTCAACGCAATTCCAGTCTACCTCTTGAAATCGGTTTCCTGCAATTCTGCCCCGCTTTCAAGTCCTTTTGGCAGCCTTACTTCAGTATATTTTTGGACGATAGCTGTCATTTATAACTCTGCAGGTTTGTGAATTACAGTGCCCCTGAGCTCATTTCTTCAACTCGCTTTTTTGTGACCTGGCCGCAACACCGCAGGATGTCTTCAGGCCCTAATCTGGTTCCGGCACGGCACGCTGAGCCTTTGGTTAATTCCTCTTCTTGGTGGGAAATGAGAGTTAAATTTGCCCGTCCAGACACTTCCAGCTAGCCTCTCATTGGTTCTCGCTATTCCTGTTCATCTTCCGCAGAAATTGCAAACTGGGCCAAACAGGAGGTTAAAGGGACTGACTCTCCAAGTCGGGAGAGTGTTAGTAAAGTGTCTGGGATGTTGCACCCGAGTACCAGGGTAGGAAAACTGAGACATATTTGAACACATCTCCCGTTCACATGGTTGATCATACTCTGGGTTCCACATGCATGTTTTAGCTGAAGGAAGAATACCTTAAACCTGGAGAGTTGAGACCCGTGGAATGGGTACCGTGCAATATGACTTCAAAGGGTCTTCATTTTCTCACCGAACCTCTCCAATCCTATCACAGCTGCATTTATGCCCCTGTACACATGCTTGATTCTCTTTCGGAGACATAGCAATCCATAGGTTTTAAGATACTTACTAGTCAGGTACATTCTTAGGCGTTTAATATGTGGTGTTGAGTCCATTTCGTTGAGCAAGGAGTAGCTCTTGTCTATTCCATATTTGGCTTAAGGAACTTTATCTGTGCTGATTTCAATCTCTGGTTTTATGCAGCACCCCAACTCACCTTTCACCTTAAGCAAACATAAGTTGGTTTTCTAAATTTGAGACACTGTTCTGTTCTGTAATTCAGTTCCTGTGTAGCCAAGTTTACATTCCGTGTATTACTGATATCTTATGATGTTTCTTTTTCTGTGTGACTTATTTCAGTTAGAATCATCATACCTGAATCCACTCATTGTGATGCTAAGGGCCTGATGACACAGATTTCATTGCTGAGTGATATTGCTTTGTAAGTAAATACCACAACTTCTTTATCCATTTTTCACTTTCTGCGATGTTGGACTTGTACTGTAAACGAGTTTCTTGTAAACAGAGCCGTTCCAAACTTTGGGGTGGCTGTGTCTTTTTGATTTTAATTTCCCTAAGCTATAGGACCATAAGTGGAAGTGCCCTAGGTTCTGTTGCTTTGTTTTTTAGATGTTTCAGGAAACACCATACACTTCTCCCAAGTGGTTGTTGGCAATTTACATCCCGCCCATCAGCATAACAAGGCTCCCAGTTCTCCATGGCCTGTCCTGCCTTTCTGGATTTTACACTTTTTTCAGATGGCCCTTTTGACCGGGGGGAAGTGAGACTTCATTGTAGTGCAGATTTCCTTTGCAAGCTTGCTTGGTTGGCCAAAAAGGGCGTATGCGTTTTTTCCTGAATATATTCAGGAAAAAACGCATACGCCCTTTTTGGCCAAGTGCATCATTGTGGACGTTCTGCCACTTTTCCTATGCTTTCAATGCAATTCCAGTCTACCTCCTGAAATCGGTTTCCTGCAATTCTGCCCCGCTTTCAAGTCCTCTTGGCAGCCTTACTTCAGTATATTTTTGGACGATAGCTGTCATTTATAACTCTGCAGGTTTGTGAATTACAGTGCCCCTGAGCTCCTTTCTTCAACTCGCTTTCTTGTGACCTGGCCGCAACACCGCAGGATGGCTTCAGGCCCTAATCTGGTTCTGGCACGGCACGCTGAGCCTTTGGTTAATTCCTCTTCCTGGTGGGAAATGAGAGTTATATTTGCCCATCCAGACACCTCCAGCTAGTCTTTCATTGGTTCTCGCTATTCCTGTTCATCTTCCACAGAAATTGCAAACTGGGCGAAACAGGAAGTTAAAGGGACTGACTCTCCAAGTGGGGAGAGTGTTAGTAAAGTGTCTGGAATGTTGCACCCGAGTACCAGGGTACGAAAACTGAGACATATTTGAACACGTCTCCCGATCACATGGTTGATCATACTCTAGGTTCCACATGCATGTTTTAGATGAAGGAAGAATACCTTAAACCTGGAGAGTTGAAACCCGTGGAATGGGTACCATGCAATATGACTTCAAAGAGTCTTCATTTGCTCACGAACCTCTCCAATCCTATCACTGCTGCGTTTATGCCCCTGTACACACGCTTGATTCTCTTTTGGAGACATAGCAATCCATAGGTTTTAAGATACTTACTAGTCAGGTACATTCTTAGGCGTTTAATATGGGGTTTTGAGTCCATTTCGTTGAGCAAGGAGTAGCTCTTGTCTATTCCATATTTGGCTTAAGGAACTTTATCTGTGCTCATTTCAATCTCTGGTTTTATGCAGCACCCCAACTCACCTTTCCCCTTAAGCAAGCATAAGTTGGTTTTCTAAATTTGAGACCCTGTTCTGTTTTGGAATGCAGTTCCTGTGTAGCCAAGTTTACATTCCGTGTATTAGTGATATCTTATGATGTTTCTTTTTCTGTGTGACTTATTTCAGTTAGAATCATCATACCTGAATCCACTCATTGTGCTGCTAAGGGCCTGATGACACAGATTTCATTGCTGAGTGATATTGCTTTGTAAGTAAATACCACAACTTCTTTATCCATTTTTCACTTTCTGCGATGTTGAACTTGTACTGTAAACGAGGTTCTTGTAAACAGAGCTGTTCCAAACTTTGGGGTGGCTGTGTCTTTTTCATTTTAATTTCCCTAAGCTATAGGACCATAAGTGGAAGTGCCCTAGGTTCTGTTGCTTTGTTTTTTAGTTGTTTCAGGAAACACCATACACTTCTCCCAAGTGGTTCTTGGCAATTTACATCCCGCCCATCAGCATAACAAGGCTCCCAGTTCTCCATGGCCTGTCCTGCCTTTCTGGATTTTACCCTTTTTTCAGATGGCCCTTTTGACCGGGGGGAAGTGAGACTTCATTGTAGTGCAGATTTCCTTTGCAAGCTTGCTTGGTTGGCCAAAAGGGGCGTATGCGTTTTTTCCTGAATATATTCAGGAAAAAACTCATACGCCCTTTTTGGCCAAGTGCATCATTGTGGACGTTCTGCCTCTTTTCCTATGCTTTCAATGCAATTCCAGTCTACCTCCTGAAATCGGTTTCCTGCAATTCTGCCCCGCTTTCAAGTCCTCTTGGCAGCCTTACTTCAGTCTATTTTTGGACGATAGCTGTCATTTATAACTCTGCAGGTTTGTGAATTACAGTGCCCCTGAGCTCCTTTCTTCAACTCGCTTTCTTGTGACCTGGCCGCAACACCGCAGGATGGCTTCAGGCCCTAATCTGTTTCCGGCCCGGCATGCTGAGCCTTTGGTTAATTCCTCTTCCTGGTGGGAAATGAGAGTTGAATTTGCCCGTCCAGACACCTCCAGCTAGCCTCTCATTGGTTCTCGCTATTCCTGTTCATCTTCCGCAGAAATTGCAAACTGGGCCAAACAGGAGGTTAAAGGGACTGACTCTCCAAGTGGGGAGAGTGTTAGTAAAGCGTCTGGAATGTTGAACCCGAGTACCAGGGTACGAAAACTGAGACATATTTGAACACGTCTCCCGATCACATGGTTGATCATAATCTAGGTTCCACATGCATGTTTTAGCTGAAGGAACAATACCTTAAACCTGGAGAGTTGAGACCCGTGGAATGGGTACCATGCAATATGACTTCAAAGGGTCTTCATTTGCTCACGAACCCCTCCAATCCTATCACTGCTGTATTTATGCCCATGTACACATGCTTGATTCTCTTTCGGAGACATAGCAATCCATAGGTTTTAAGATACTTACTAGTCAGGTACATTCTTAGGCGTTTAATATGCGGTGTTGAGTCCATTTCGTTGAGCAAGGAGTAGCTCTTGTCTATTCCATATTTGGCTTAAGGAACTTTATCTGTGCTCATTTCAATCTCTGGTTTTATGCAGCACCCCAACTCACCTTTCCCCTTAAGCAAGCATAAGTTGGTTTTCTAAATTTGAGACCCTGTTCTGTTCTGTAATTCAGTTCCTGTGTAGCCAAGTTTACATTCCGTGTATTACTGATATCTTATGATGTTTCTTTTTCTGTGTGACTTATTTCAGTTAGAATCATCATACCTGAATCCACTCATTGTGCTGCTAAGGGCCTGATGACACAGATTTCATTGCTGAGTGATATTGCTTTGTAAGTAAATACCACAACTTCTTTATCCATTTTTCACTTTCTCCGATGTTGAACTTGTACTGTAAACGAGGTTCTTGTAAACAGAGCCGTTCCAAACTTTGGGGTGGCTGTGTCTTTTTCATTTTAATTTCCCTAAGCTATAGGACCATAAGTGGAAGTGCCCTAGGTTCTGTTGCTTTGTTTTTTAGATGTTTCAGGAAACACCATACACTTCTCCCAAGTGGTTGTTGGCAATTTACATCCCGCCCATCAGCATAACAAGGCTCCCAGTTCTCCATGGCCTGTCCTGCCTTTCTGGATTTTACACTTTTTTCAGATGGCCCTTTTGACCGGGGGGAAGTGAGACTTCATTGTAGTGCAGATTTCCTTTGCAAGCTTGCTTGGTTGGCCAAAAAGGACTTATGCGTTTTTTCCTGAATATATTCAGGAAAAAACGCATACGCCCTTTTTGGCCAAGTGCATCATTGTGGACGTTCTGCCTCTTTTCCTATGCTTTCAATGCAATTCCAGTCTACCTCCTGAAATCGGTTTCCTGCAATTCTGCCCCGCTTTCAAGTCCTCTTGGCAGCCTTACTTCAGTCTATTTTTGGACGATAGCTGTCATTTATAACTCTGCAGGTTTGTGAATTACAGTGCCCCTGAGCTCCTTTCTTCAACTCGCTTTCTTGTGACCTGGCCGCAACACCGCAGGATGTCTTCAGGCCCTAATCTGGTTCTGGCACGGCACGCTGAGCCTTTGGTTAATTCCTCTTCCTGGTGGGAAATGAGAGTTATATTTGCCCATCCAGACACCTCCAGCTAGTCTTTCATTGGTTCTCGCTATTCCTGTTCATCTTCCACAGAAATTGCAAACTGGGCCAAACAGGAAGTTAAAGGGACTGACTCTCCAAGTGGGGAGAGTGTTAGTAAAGCGTCTGGAATGTTGCACCCGAGTACCAGGGTACGAAAACTGAGACATATTTGAACACGTCTCCCGATCACATGGTTGATCATACTCTAGGTTCCACATGCATGTTTTCGATGAAGGAAGAATACCTTAAACCTGGGTAGTTGAAACCCGTGGAATGGGTACCATGCAATATGACTTCAAAGGGTCTTCATTTGCTACGAACCTCTCCAATCCTATCACTGCTGCGTTTATGCCCCTGTACACATGCTTGATTCTCTTTCGGGGACATAGCAATCCATAGGTTTTAAGATACTTACGAGTCAGGTACATTCTTAGGCGTTTAATATGGGGTTTTGTGTCCATTTCGTTGAGCAAGGAGTAGCTCTTGTGTATTCCATATTTGGCTTAAGGAACTTTATCTGTGCTCATTTCAATCTCTGGTTTTATGCTGCACCCCAACTCACCTTTCACCTTAAGCAAGCATAAGTTGGTTTTCTAGTTTTGAGACCCTGTTCTGTTTTGGAATGCAGTTCCTGTGTAGCCAAGTTTACATTCCGTGTATTAGTGATATCTTATGATGTTTCTTTTTCTGTGTGACTTATTTCAGTTAGAATCATCGTACCTGAATCCACTCATTATGCTGCTACGGGCCTGATGACATAGATTTCATTGCTGAGTGATACTGCATTGTACGTAAGTACCACAAGTTCTTTATCCATTTTTCACTTTCTGTGATATTGAACTTGTACGGTAAACGAGGTTCTTGTAAACGGAGGCGTCCCAAACTTTGGGGTGGCTGTGTCTTTTTGATTTTAATTTCCCTAAGCTATAGGACCATAGGCGCAAGTGCCCTCAGCTCTTTTTCTTGGTTTTTTAGATGTTTCAGGAAACACCATACACTTCTCCTGAGTGTCTGTTGGCAATTTACATCCCGCCCATCAGCATAACAAGGCTCCCAGTTCTCCATGGCCTGTCCTGCCTTTCTGGATTTTACACTTTTTTCAGATGGCCCTTTTGACCGGGGGGAAGTGAGACTTCATTGTAGTGCAGATTTCCTTTGCAAGTTTGCTTGGTTGGCCAAAAAGGGCGTATGCGTTTTTTCCTGAATATATTCAGGAAAAAACGCATACGCCCTTTTTGGCCAAGTGCATCATTGTGGACGTTCTGCCTCTTTTCCTATGCTTTCAATGCAATTCCAGTCTACCTCCTGAAATCGGTTTCCTGCAATTCTGCCGCGCTTTCAAGTCCTCTTGGCAGCCTTACTTCAGTCTATTTTTGGACGATAGCTGTCATTTATAACTCTGCAGGTTTGTGAATTACAGTGCCCCTGAGTTCCTTTCTTCAACTCGCTTTCTTGTGACCTGGCCGCAACACCGCAGGATGGCTTCAGGCCCTAATCTGGTTCCGGCCCGGCATGCTGAGCCTTTGGTTAATTCCTCTTCCTGGTGGGAAATGAGAGTTGAATTTGCCCGTCCAGACACCTCCAGCTAGCCTCTCATTGGTTCTCGCTATTCCTGTTCATCTTCCGCAGAAATTGCAAACTGGGCCAAACAGGAGGTTAAAGGGACTGACTCTCCAAGTCGGGAGAGTGTTAGTAAAGCGTCTGGAATGTTGCACCCGAGTACCAGGGGAGGAAAACTGAGACATATTTGAACACGTCTCCCGTTCACATGGTTGATCATACTCTGGGTTCCACATGCATGTTTTAGCTGAAGGAAGAATACCTTAAACCTGGAGAGTTGAGACCCGTGTAATGGGTACCATGCAATATGACTTCAAAGGGTCTTCATTTGCTCACCGAACCTCTCCAATCCTATCACTGCTGCGTTTATGCCCCTGTACACACGCTTGATTCTCTTTTGGAGACATAGCAATCCATAGGTTTTAAGATACTTACTTGTCAGGTACATTCTTAGGCGTTTAATATGGGGTTTTGAGTCCATTTCGTTGAGCAAGGAGTAGCTCTTGTCTATTCCATATTTGGCTTAAGGAACTTTATCTGTGCTCATTTCAATCTCTGGTTTTATGCAGCACCCCAACTCACCTTTCCCCTTAAGCAAGCATAAGTTGGTTTTCTAAATTTGAGACCCTGTTCTGTTTTGGAATGCAGTTCCTGTGTAGCCAAGTTTACATTCCGTGTATTACTGATATCTTATGATGTTTCTTTTTCTGTGTGACTTATTTCAGTTAGAATCATCATACCTGAATCCACTCATTGTGCTGCTAAGGGCCTGATGACACAGATTTCATTGCTGAGTGATATTGCTTTGTAAGTAAATACCACAACTTCTTTATCCATTTTTAACTTTCTGCGATGGTGAACTTGTACTGTAAACGAGGTTCTTGTAAACAGAGCCATTCCAAACTTTGGGGTGGCTGTGTCTTTTTCATTTTAATTTCCCTAAGCTATAGGACCATAAGTGGAAGTGCCCTAGGTTCTGTTGCTTTGTTTTTTAGTTGTTTCAGGAAACACCATACACTTCTCCTGAGTGTCTGTTGGCAATTTACATCCCGCCCATCAGCATAACAAGGCTCCCAGTTCTCCATGGCCTGTCCTGCCTTTCTGGATTTTACACTTTTTTCAGATGGCCCTTTTGACCGGGGGGAAGTGAGACTTCATTGTAGTGCAGTTTTCCTTTGCAAGCTTGCTTGGTTGGCCAAAAAGGGCGTATGCGTTTTTTCCTGAATATATTCAGGAAAAAACGCATACGCCCTTTTTGGCCAAGTGCATCATTGTGGACGTTCTGCCTCTTTTCCTATGCTTTCAATGCAATTCCAGTCTACCTCCTGAAATCGGTTTCCTGCAATTCTGCCCCGCTTTCAAGTCCTCTTGGCAGCCTTACTTCAGTCTATTTTTGGACGATAGCTGTCATTTATAACTCTGCAGGTTTGTGAATTACAGTGCCCCTGAGTTCCTTTCTTCAACTCGCTTTCTTGTGACCTGGCCGCAACACCGCAGGATGGCTTCAGGCCCTAATCTGGTTTCGGCCCGGCATGCTGAGCCTTTGGTTAATTCCTCTTCCTGGTGGGAAATGAGAGTTGAATTTGCCCGTCCAGACACCTCCAGCTAGCCTCTCATTGGTTCTCGCTATTCCTGTTCATCTTCCGCAGAAATTGCAAACTGGGCCAAACAGGAGGTTAAAGGGACTGACTCTCCAAGTCGGGAGAGTGTTAGTAAAGCGTCTGGAATGTTGCACCCAAGTACCAGGGGAGGAAAACTGAGACATATTTGAACACGTCTCCCGTTCACATGGTTGATCATACTCTGGGTTCCACATGCATGTTTTAGCTGAAGGAAGAATACCTTAAACCTGGAGAGTTGAGACCCGTGGAATGGGTACCATGCAATATGACTTCAAAGGGTCTTCATTTGCTCACCGAACCTCTCCAATCCTATCACTGCTGCGTTTATGCCCCTGTACACACGCTTGATTCTCTTTTGGAGACATAGCAATCCATAGGTTTTAAGATACTTACTAGTCAGATACATTCTTAGGCGTTTAATATGGGGTTTTGAGTCCATTTCGTTGAGCAAGGAGTAGCTATTGTCTATTCCATATTTGGCTTAAGGAACTTTATCTGTGCTCATTTCAATCTCTGGTTTTATGCAGCACCCCAACTCACCTTTCCCCTTAAGCAAGCATAAGTTGGTTTTCTAAATTTGAGACCCTGTTCTGTTTTGGAATGCAGTTCCTGTGTAGCCAAGTTTACATTCCGTGTATTAGTGATATCTTATGATGTTTCTTTTTCTGTGTGACTTATTTCAGTTAGAATCATCATACCTGAATCCACTCATTGTGCTGCTAAGGGCCTGATGACACAGATTTCATTGCTGAGTGATATTGCTTTGTAAGTAAATACCACAACTTCTTTATCCATTTTTCACTTTCTGCGATGTTGAACTTGTACTGTAAACGAGGTTCTTGTAAACAGAGCTGTTCCAAACTTTGGGGTGGCTGTGTCTTTTTGATTTTAATTTCCCTA
The DNA here is from genome assembly GCF_951394435.1 of Stenella coeruleoalba. Classification (NCBI taxonomy): domain Eukaryota; kingdom Metazoa; phylum Chordata; class Mammalia; order Artiodactyla; family Delphinidae; genus Stenella; species Stenella coeruleoalba. The sequence goes on along the minus strand of NW_027645992.1, from coordinate 461,580 downwards.
AGCTATAGGACCATAAGTGGAAGTGCCCTAGGTTCTGTTGCTTTGTTTTTTAGTTGTTTCAGGAAACACCATACACTTCTCCCGAGTGGTTCTTGGCAATTTACATCCCGCCCATCAGCATAACAAGGCTCCCAGTTCTCCATGGCCTGTCCTGCCTTTCTGGATTTTACCCTTTTTTCAGATGGCCCTTTTGACCGGGGGGAAGTGAGACTTCATTGTAGTGCAGATTTCCTTTGCAAGCTTGCTTGGTTGGCCAAAAAGGGCGTATGCGTTTTTTCCTGAATATATTCAGGAAAAAACGCATACGCCCTTTTTGGCCAAGTGCATCATTGTGGACGTTCTGCCTCTTTTCCTATGCTTTCAATGCAATTCCAGTCTACCTCCTGAAATCGGTTTCCTGCAATTCTGCCCCGCTTTCAAGTCCTCTTGGCAGCCTTACTTCAGTCTATTTTTGGACGATAGCTGTCATTTATAACTCTGCAGGTTTGTGAATTACAGTGCCCCTGAGCTCCTTTCTTCAACTCGCTTTCTTGTGACCTGGCCGAAACACCGCAGGATGTCTTCAGGCCCTAATCTGGTTCTGGCACGGCACGCTGAGCCTTTGGTTAATTCCTCTTCCTGGTGGGAAATGAGAGTTATATTTGCCCATCCAGACACCTCCAGCTAGTCTTTCATTGGTTCTCGCTATTCCTGTTCATCTTCCACAGAAATTGCAAACTGGGCCAAACAGGAAGTTAAAGGGACTGACTCTCCAAGTGGGGAGAGTGTTAGTAAAGCGTCTGGAATGTTGCACCCGAGTACCAGGGTACGAAAACTGAGACATATTTGAACACGTCTCCCGATCACATGGTTGATCATACTCTAGGTTCCACATGCATGTTTTAGATGAAGGAAGAATACCATAAACCTGGGTAGTTGAAACACGTGGAATGGGTACCATGCAATATGACTTCAAAGGGTCTTCATTTGCTCACGAACCTCTCCAATCCTATCACTGCTGCGTTTATGCCCCTGTACACATGCTTGATTCTCTTTCGGAGACATAGCAATCCATAGGTTTTAAGATACTTACTAGTCAGGTGCATTCTTAGGCGTTTAATATGGGGTTTTGTGTCCATTTCGTTGAGCAAGGAGTAGCTCTTGTGTATTCCATATTTGGCTTAAGGAACTTTATCTGTGCTCATTTCAATCTCTGGTTTTATGCAGCACCCCAACTCACCTTTCACCTTAAGCAAGCATAAGTTGGTTTTCTAAATTTGAGACCCTGTTCTGTTTTGGAATGCAGTTCATGTGTAGCCAAGTTTACATTCCATGTATTAGTGATATCTTATGATGTTTCTTTTTCTGTGTGACTTATTTCAGTTAGAATCATCGTACATGAATCCACTCATTATGCTGCTACGGGCCTGATGACATAGATTTCATTGCTGAGTGATACTGCATTGTACGTAAGTACCACAAGTTCTTTATCCATTTTTCACTTTCTGTGATATTGAACTTGTACGGTAAACGAGGTTCTTGTAAACGGAGGCGTCCCAAACTTTGGGGTGGCTGTGTCTTTTTGATTTTAATTTCCCTAAGCTATAGGACCATAAGCGCAAGTGCCCTCGGCTCTGTTGCTTTGTTTTTTAGATGTTTCAGGAAACACCATACACTTCTCCCCAGTGGTTGTTGGCAAATTACATCCCGCCCATCAGCATAACAAGGCTCCCTGTTCTCCATGGACTGTCCTGCCTTTCTGGATTTTACACTTTTTTCAGATGGCCCTTTTTACCGGGGGGAAGTGAGACTTCATTGTAGTGCAGATTTCCTTTGCAAGCTTGCTTGGTTGGCCAAAAAGGGCGTATGCGTTTTTTCCTGAATATATTCAGGAAAAAACGCATACGCCCTTTTTGGCCAAGTGCATCATTGTGGACGTTCTGCCTCTTTTCCTATGCTTTCAATGCAATTCCAGTCTACCTCCTGAAATCGGTTTCCTGCAATTCTGCCCCGCTTTCAAGTCCTCTTGGCAGCCTTACTTCAGTCTATTTTTGGACGATAGCTGTCATTTATAACTCTGCAGGTTTGTGAATTACAGTGCCCCTGAGCTCCTTTCTTCAACTCGCTTTCTTGTGACCTGGCCGCAACACCGCAGGATGGCTTCAGGCCCTAATCTGGTTCCGGCACGGCACGCTGAGCCTTTGGTTAATTCCTCTTCCTGGTGGGAAATGAGAGTTAAATTTACCCGTCCAGACACCTCCAGGTAGTCTTTCATTGGTTCTCGCTATTCCTGTTCATCTTCCGCAGAAATTGCAAACTGGGCCAAACAGGAGGTTAAAGGGACTGACTCTCCAAGTGGGGAGAGTGTTAGTAAAGCGTCTGGAATGTTGCACCCGAGAACCAGGGGAGGAAAACTGAGACATATTTGAACACGTCTCCCGTTCACATGGTTGATCATACTCTGGGTTCCACATGCATGTTTTAGCTGAAGGAAGAATACCTTAAACCTGGAGAGTTAAGACCCGTGTAATGGGTACCATGCAATATGACTTCAAAGGGTCTTCATTTGCTCACCGAACCTCTCCAATCCTATCACTGCTGCGTTTATGCCCCTGTACACATGCTTGATTCTCTTTTGGAGACATAGCAATCCATAGGTTTTAAGATACTTACTAGTCAGGTACATTCTTAGGCGTTTAATATGGGGTTTTGAGATCATTTCGTTGAGCAAGGAGTAGCTCTTGTCTATTCCATATTTGGCTTAAGGAACTTTATCTGTGCTCATTTCAATCTCTGGTTTTATGCAGCACCCCAACTCACCTTTCCCCTTAAGCAAGCATAAGTTGGTTTTCTAAATTTGAGACCCTGTTCTGTTTTGGAATGCAGTTCCTGTGTAGCCAAGTTTACATTCCATGTATTAGTGATATCTTATGATGTTTCTTTTTCTGTGTGACTTATTTCAGTTAGAATCATCATACCTGAATCCACTCATAATGCTGCTATGGGCCTGATGACATAGATTTCATTGCTGAGTGATACTGCATTGTACGTAAGTACCACAAGTTCTTTATCCATTTTTCACTTTCTGTGATATTGAACTTGTACGGTAAACGAGGTTCTTGTAAACGGAGGTGTCCCAAACTTTGGGGTGGCTGTGTCTTTTTGATTTTAATTTCCCTAAGCTATAGGACCATAAGTGGAAGTGCCCTAGGCTCTGATGCTTTGTTTTTTAGATGTTTCAGGAAACACCATACACTTCTCCTGAGTGTCTGTTGGCAATTTACATCCCGCCCATCAGCATAACAAGGCTCCCAGTTCTTCATGGCCTGTCCTGCCTTTCTGGAGTTTACACTTTTTTCAGATGACCCTTTTGACCGGGGAGAAGTGAGACTTCATTGTAGTGCAGATTTCCTTTGCAAGTTTGCTTGGTTAGCCAAAAAGGGCGTATGCGTTTTTTCCTGAATATATTCAGGAAAAAACGCATACGCCCTTTTTGGCCAAGTGCATCATTGTGGACGTTCTGCCTCTTTTCCTATGCCTTCAATGCAATTCCAGTCTACCTCCTGAAATCGGTTTCCTGCAATTCTGCCCCGCTTTCAAGTCCTCTTGGCAGCCTTACTTCAGTCTATTTTTGGACGATAGCTGTCATTTATAACTCTGCAGGTTTGTGAATTACAGTGCCCCTGAGCTCCTTTCTTCAACTCGCTTTCTTGTGACCTGGCCGCAACACCGCAGGATGTCTACAGGCCCTAATCTGGTTCCGGCACGGCACGCTGAGCCTTTGGTTAATTCCTCTTCCTGGTGGGAAATGAGAGTTAAATTTGCCCATCCAGACACCTCCAGCTAGTCTCTCATTGGTTCTCGTTATTCCTGTTCATCTTCCACAGAATTTGCAAACTGGGCCAAACAGGAGGTTAAAGGGACTGACTCTCCAAGTGGGGAGAGTGTTAGTAAAGCGTCTGGAATGTTGAACCCGAGTACCTGGGTACGAAAACTGAGACATATTTGAACACGTCTCCCGATCACATGGTTGATCATAATCTAGGTTCCACATGAATGTTTTAGCTGAAGGAACAATACCTTAAACCTGGAGAGTTGAGACCCGTGGAATGGGTACCATGCAATATGACTTCAAAGGGTCTTCATTTGCTCACGAACCCCTCCAATCCTATCACTGCTGCATTTATGCCCATGTACACATGCTTGATTCTCTTTCGGAGACATAGCAATCCATAGGTTTTAAGATACTTACTAGTCAGGTACATTCTTAGGCGTTTAATATGCGGTGTTGAGTCCATTTCGTTGAGCAAGGAGTAGCTCTTGTCTATTCCATATTTGGCTTAAGGAACTTTATCTGTGCTCATTTCAATCTCTGGTTTTATGCAGCACCCCAACTCACCTTTCCCCTTAAGCAAGCATAAGTTGGTTTTCTAAATTTGAGACCCTGTTCTGTTCTGTAATTCAGTTCCTGTGTAGCCAAGTTTACATTCCGTGTATTACTGATATCTTATGATGTTTCTTTTTCTGTGTGACTTATTTCAGTTAGAATCATCATACCTGAATCCACTCATTGTGATGCTAAGGGCCTGATGACACAGATTTCATTGCTGAGTGATATTGCTTTGTAAGTAAATACCACAACTTCTTTATCCATTTTTCACTTTCTGCGATGTTGAACTTGTACTGTAAACGAGTTTCTTGTAAACAGAGCCGTTCCAAACTTTGGGGTGGCTGTGTCTTTTTGATTTTAATTTCCCTAAGCTATAGGACCATAAGTGGAAGTACCCTAGGTTCTGTTGCTTTGTTTTTTAGATGTTTCAGGAAACACCATACACTTCTCCCAAGTGGTTGTTGGCAATTTACATCCCGCCCATCAGCATAACAAGGCTCCCAGTTCTCCATGGCCTGTCCTGCCTTTCTGGATTTTACCCTTTTTTCAGATGGCCCTTTTGACCGGGGGGAAGTGAGACTTCATTGTAGTGCAGATTTCCTTTGCAAGCTTGCTTGGTTGGCCAAAAAGGGCGTATGCGTTTTTTCCTGAATATATTCAGGAAAAAACGCATACGCCCTTTTTGGCCAAGTGCATCATTGTGGACGTTCTGCCTCTTTTCCTATGCTTTCAATGCAATTCCAGTCTACCTCCTGAAATCGGTTTCCTGCAATTCTGCCCCGCTTTCAAGTCCTCTTGGCAGCCTTACTTCAGTATATTTTTGGACGATAGCTGTCATTTATAACTCTGCAGGTTTGTGAATTACAGTGCCCCTGAGCTCCTTTCTTCAACTCGCTTTCTTTTGAGATGGCCGCAACACCGCAGGATGTCTTCAGGCCCTAATCTGGTTCTGGCACGGCACGCTGAGCCTTTGGTTAATTCCTCTTCCTGGTGGGAAATGAGAGTTAAATTTGCCCGTCCAGACACCTCCAGCTAGTCTTTCATTGGTTCTCGTTATTCCTGTTCATCTTCCACAGAAATTGCAAACTGGGCCAAACAGGAAGTTAAAGGAACTGACTCTCCAAGTGGGGAGAGTGTTAGTAAAGCGTCTGGAATGTTGCACCCGAGTACCAGGGTACGAAATCTGAGACATATTTGAACACGTCTCCCGATCACATGGTTGATCATACTCTAGGTTCCACATGCATGTTTTAGATGAAGGAAGAATACCTTAAACCTGGGTAGTTGAAACCCGTGGAATGGGTACCATGCAATATGACTTCAAAGGGTCTTCATTTGCTCACGAACCTCTCCAATCCTATCACTGCTGCGTTTATGCCCCTGTACACATACTTGATTCTCTTTCGGAGACATAGCAATCCATAGGTTTTAAGATACTTACTAGTCAGGTGCATTCTTAGGCGTTTAATATAGGGTTTTGTGTCCATTTCGTTGAGCAAGGAGTAGCTCTTGTGTATTCCATATTTGGCTTAAGGAACTTTATCTGTGCTCATTTCAATCTCTGGTTTTATGCAGCACCCCAACTCACCTTTCACCTTAAGCAAGCATAAGTTGGTTTTCTAAATTTGAGACCTTGTTCTGTTTTGGAATGCAGTTCCTGTGTAGCCAAGTTTACATTCCGTGTATTAGTGATATCTTATGATGTTTCTTTTTCTGTGTGACTTATTTCAGTTAGAATCATCGTACCTGAATCCACTCATTATGCTGCTACGGGCCTGAAGACATAGATTTCATTGCTGAGTGATACTGCATTATACGTAAGTACCACAACTTCTTTATCCATTTTTCACTTTCTGTGATATTGAACTTGTACGGTAAACGAGGTTCTTGTAAACGGAGGCGTCCCAAATTTTGGGGTGGCTGTGTCTTTTTGATTTTAATTTCCCTAAGCTATAGGACCATAAGCGCAAGTGCCCTCGGCTCTGTTGCTTTGTTTTTTAGATGTTTCAGGAAACACCATACACTTCTCCTGAGTGTCTGTTGGCAATTTACATCCCGCCCATCGGCATAACAAGTCTCCCAGTTCTCCATGGCCTGTCCTGCCTTTCTGGATTTTACACTTTTTTCAGATGGCCCTTTTGACCGGGGGGAAGTGCGACTTCATTGTAGTGCAGATTTCCTTTGCAAGTTTGCTTGGTTGGCCAAAAAGGGCGTATGCTTTTTTTCCTGAATATATTCAGGAAAAAACGCATACGCCCTTTTTGGCCAAGTGCATCATTGTGGACGTTCTGCCTCTTTTCCTATGCTTTCAATGCAATTCCAGTCTACCTCCTGAAATCGGTTTCCTGCAATTCTGCCCCGCTTTCAAGTCCTCTTGGCAGCCTTACTTCAGTGTATTTTTGGACGATAGCTGTCATTTATAACTCTGCAGGTTTGTGAATTACAGTGCCCCTGAGCTCCTTTCTTCAACTCGCTTTCTTGTGAGCTGGCCGCAACACCACAGGATGTCTTCAGGCCCTAATCTGGTTCTGGCACGGCACGCTGAGCCTTTGGTTAATTCCTCTTCCTGGTGGGAAATGAGAGTTAAATTTGCCCATCCAGACACCTCCAGCTATTCTTTCATTGGTTCTCGCTATTCGTGTTCATCTTCCACAGAAATTGCAAACTGGGCCACACAGGAGGTTAAAGGGACTGACTCTCCAAGTCGGGAGAGTGTTAGTAAAGCGTCTGGAAAGTTGCACCCGAGTACCAGGGTACGAAAACTGAGACATATTTGAACACGTCTCCCGATCACATGGTTGATCATACTCTAGGTTCCACATGCATGTTTTAGCTGAAGGAAGAATACCTTAAACCTGGGTAGTTGAAACCCGTGGAATGGGTACCATGCAATATGACTTCAAAGGGTCTTCATTTGCTCACGAACCTCTTCAATCCTATCACTGCTGCGTTTATGCCCCTGTACACATGCTTGATTCTCTTTCGGAGACATAGCAATCCATAGGTTTTAAGATACTTACTAGTCAGGTACATTCTTAGGCGTTTAATATGGGGTGTTGAGTCCATGTCGTTGAGCAAGGAGTAGCTCTTGTCTATTCCATATTTGGCTTAAGGAACTTTATCTGTGCTCATTTCAATCTGTGGTTTTATGCAGCACCCCAACTCACCTTTCCCCTTAAGCAAGCATAAGTTAGTTTTCTAAATTTGAGACCCTGTTCTGTTCTGTAATTCAGTTCCTGTGTAGCCAAGTTTCCATTCCGTGTATTACTGATATCTTATGATGTTTCTTTTTCTGTGTGACTTATTTCAGTTAGAATCATCATACCTGAATCCACTCATTGTGCTGCTAAGGGCCTGATGACACAGATTTCATTGCTGAGTGATATTGCATTGTAAGTAAATACCACAACTTCTTTATCCATTTTTCACTTTCTGCGATGTTGAACTTGTACTGTAAACGAGGTTCTTGTAAACAGAGCCGTTCCAAACTTTGGGGTGGCTGTGTCTTTTTGATTTTAATTTCCCTAAGCTATAGGACCATAAGTGGAAGTGCCCTAGGTTCTGTTGCTTTGTTTTTTAGTTGTTTCAGGAAACACCATACACTTCTCCCAAGTGGTTGTTGGCAATTTACATCCCGCCCATCAGCATAACAAGGCTCCCAGTTCTCCATGGCCTGTCCTGCCTTTCTGGATTTTACACTTTTATCAGATGGCCCTTTTGACCGGGGGGAAGTGAGACTTCATTGTAGTGCAGATTTCCTTTGCAAGCTTGCTTGGTTGGCCAAAAAGGGCGTATGCATTTTTTCCTGAATATATTCAGGAAAAAACGCATACGCCCTTTTTGGCCAAGTGCATCATTGTGGACGTTCTGCCTCTTTTCCTATGCCTTCAATGCAATTCCAGTCTACCTCCTGAAATCGGTTTCCTGCAATTCTGCCCCGCTTTCAAGTCCTCTTGGCAGCCTTACTTCAGTCTATTTTTGGACGATAGCTGTCATTTATAACTCTGCAGGTTTGTGAATTACAGTGCCCCTGAGCTCCTTTCTTCAACTCGCTTTCTTGTGACCTGGCCGCAACACCGCAGGATGTCTACAGGCCCTAATCTGGTTCCGGCACGGCACGCTGAGCCTTTGGTTAATTCCTCTTCCTGGTGGGAAATGAGAGTTAAATTTGCCCATCCAGACACCTCCAGCTAGTCTCTCATTGGTTCTCGCTATTCCTGTTCATCTTCCACAGAAATTGCAAACTGGGCCAAACAGGAGGTTAAAGGGACTGACTCTCCAAGTGGGGAGAGTGTTAGTAAAGCGTCTGGAATGTTGAACCCGAGTACCAGGGTACGAAAACTGAGACATATTTGAACACGTCTCCAGATCACATGGTTGATCATAATCTAGGTTCCACATGCATGTTTTAGCTGAAGGAACAATACCATAAACCTGGAGAGTTGAGACCCGTGGAATGGGTACCATGCAATATGACTTCAAAGGGTCTTCATTTGCTCACGAACCCCTCCAATCCTATCACTGCTGCATTTATGCCCATGTACACATGCTTGATTCTCTTTCGGAGACATAGCAATCCATAGGTTTTAAGATACTTACTAGTCAGGTACATTCTTAGGCGTTTAATATGCGGTGTTGAGTCCATTTCGTTGAGCAAGGAGTAGTTCTTGTCTATTTCATATTTGGCTTAAGGAACTTTATCTGTGCTCATTTCAATCTCTGGTTTTATGCAGCACCCCAACTCACCTTTCCCCTTAAGCAAGCATAAGTTGGTTTTCTAAATTTGAGACCCTGTTCTGTTCTGTAATTCAGTTCCTGTGTAGCCAAGTTTACATTCCGTGTATTACTGATATCTTATGATGTTTGTTTTTCTGTGTGACTTATTTCAGTTAGAATCATCATACCCGAATCCACTCATTGTGCTGCTAAGGGCCTGATGACACAGATTTCATTGCTGAGTGATATTGCTTTGTAAGTAAATACCACAACTTCTTTATCCATTTTTCACTTTCTGCGATGTTGAACTTGTACTGTAAACGAGGTTCTTGTAAACAGAGCCGTTCCAAACTTTGGGGTGGCTGTGTCTTTTTGATTTTAAATTCCCTAAGCTATAGGACCATAAGTGGAAGTGCCCTAGGCTCTGTTGCTTTGTTTTTTAGATGTTTCAGGAAACACCATACACTTCTCCCGAGTGGTTGTTGGCAATTTACATCCCGCCCATCAGCATAACAAGGCTCCCAGTTCTCCATGGCCTGTCCTGCCTTTCTGGATTTTACACTTTTTTCAGATGGCCCTTTTGACCGGGGGGAAGTGAGACTTCATTGTAGTGCAGATTTCCTTTGCAAGCTTGCTTGGTTGGCCAAAAAGGGCGTATGCGTTTTTTCCTGAATATATTCAGGAAAAAACGCATACGCCCTTTTTGGCCAAGTGCATCATTGTGGACGTTCTGCCTCTTTTCCTATGCTTTCAATGCAATTCCAGTCTACCTCCTGAAATCGGTTTCCTGCAATTCTGCCCCGTTTTCAAGTCCTCTTGGCAGCCTTACTTCAGTCTATTTTTGGACGATAGCTGTCATTTATAACTCTGCAGGTTTGTGAATTACAGTGCCCCTGAGCTCCTTTCTTCAACTCGCTTTCTTGTGACCTGGCCGCAACACCGCAGGATGGCTTCAGGCCCTAATCTGGTTCCGGCCCGGCATGCTGAGCCTTTGGTTAATTCCTCTTCCTGGTGGGAAATGAGAGTTGAATTTGCCCGTCCAGACACCTCCAGCTAGCCTCTCATTGGTTCTCGCTATTCCTGTTCATCTTCCGCAGAAATTGCAAACTGGGCCAAACAGGAGGTTAAAGGGACTGACTCTCCAAGTCGGGAGAGTGTTAGTAAAGCGTCTGGAATGTTGCACTCGAGTACCAGGGGAGGAAAACTGAGACATATTTGAACACGTCTCCCGTTCACATGGTTGATCATACTCTGGGTTCCACATGCATGTTTTAGCTGAAGGAAGAATACCTTAAACCTGGAGAGTTGAGACCCGTGTAATGGGTACCATGCAATATGACTTCAAAGGGTCTTCATTTGCTCACCGAACCTCTCCAATCCTATCACTGCTGCGTTTATGCCCCTGTACACACGCTTGATTCTCTTTTGGAGACATAGCAATCCATAGGTTTTAAGATACTTACTAGTCAGGTACATTCTTAGGCGTTTAATATGGGGTTTTGAGTCCATTTCGTTGAGCAAGGAGTAGCTCTTGTCTATTCCATATTTGGCTTAAGGAACTTTATCTGTGCTCATTTCAATCTCTGGTTTTATGCAGCACCCCAACTCACCTTTCCCCTTAAGCAAGCATAAGTTGGTTTTCTAAATTTGAGACCCTGTTCTGTTTTGGAATGCAGTTCCTGTGTAGCCAAGTTTACATTCCGTGTATTACTGATATCTTATGATGTTTCTTTTTCTGTGTGACTTATTTCAGTTAGAATCATCATACCTGAATCCACTCATTGTGCTGCTAAGGGCCTGATGACACAGATTTCATTGCTGAGTGATATTGCTTTGTAAGTAAATACCACCACTTCTTTATCCATTTTTCACTTTCTGCGATGTTGAACTTGTACTGTAAACGAGGTTCTTGTAAACAGAGCCATTCCAAACTTTGGGGTGGCTGTGTCTTTTTCATTTTAATTTCCCTAAGCTATAGGACCATAAGTGGAAGTGCCCTAGGTTCTGTTGCTTTGTTTTTTAGATGTTTCAGGAAACACCATACACTTCTCCAGAGTGGTTTTTGGCAAATTACATCCCGCCCATCAGCATAACAAGGCTCCCAGTTCTCCATGGCCTGTCCTGCCTTTCTGGATTTTACACTTTTTTCAGATGGCCCTTTTGACCGGGGGGAAGTGAGACTTCATTGTAGTGCAGATTTCCTTTGCAAGCTTGCTTGGTTGGCCAAAAAGGGCGTATGCGTTTTTTCCTGAATATATTCAGGAAAAAACGCATACGCCCTTTTTGGCCAAGTGCATCATTGTGGACGTTCTGCCTCTTTTCCTATGCTTTCAATGCAATTCCAGTCTACCTCCTGAAATCGGTTTCCTGCAATTCTGCCCCGCTTTCAAGTCCTCTTGGCAGCCTTACTTCAGTCTATTTTTGGACGATAGCTGTCATTTATAACTCTGCAGGTTTGTGAATTACAGTGCCCCTGAGCTCCTTTCTTCAACTCGCTTTCTTGTGACCTGGCCGCAACACCGCAGGATGGCTTCAGGCCCTAATCTGGTTCCGGCCCGGCATGCTGAGCCTTTGGTTAATTCCTCTTCCTGGTGGGAAATGAGAGTTGAATTTGCCCGTCCAGACACCTCCAGCTAGCCTCTCATTGGTTCTCGCTATTCCTGTTCATCTTCCGCAGAAATTGCAAACTGGGCCAAACAGGAGGTTAAAGGGACTGACTCTCCAAGTCGGGAGAGTGTTAGTAAAGCGTCTGGAATGTTGCACCCGAGTACCAGGGGAAGAAAACTGAGACATATTTGAACACGTCTCCCGTTCACATGGTTGATCATACTTGGGTTCCACATGCATGTTTTAGCTGAAGGAAGAATACCTAAAACCTGGGTAGTTGAAACCCGTGGAATGGGTACCATGCAATATGACTTCAAAGGGTCTTCATTTGCTCACGAACCTCTCCAATCCTATCACTGCTGCGTTTATGCCCCTGTACACATGCTTGATTCTCTTTCGGAGACATAGCAATCCATAGGTTTTAAGATACTTACTAGTCAGGTACATTCTTAGGCGTTTAATATGCGGTGTTGAGTCCATTTCGTTGAGCAAGGAGTAGCTCTTGTCTATTCCATATTTGGCTTAAGGAACTTTATCTGTGCTCATTTCAATCTCTGGTTTTATGCAGCTCCCCAACTCACCTTTCCCCTTAAGCAAGCATAAGTTGGTTTTCTAAATTTGAGACCCTGTTCTGTTCTGTAATTCAGTTCCTGTGTAGCCAAGTTTCCATTCCGTGTATTACTGATATCTTATGATGTTTCTTTTTCTGTGTGACTTATTTCAGTTAGAATCATCATACCTGAATCCACTCATTGTGCTGCTAAGGGCCTGATGACACAGATTTCATTGCTGAGTGATATTGCTTTGTAAGTAAATACCACAACTTCTTTATCCATTTTTCACTTTCTGCGATGTTGAACTTGTACTGTAAACGAGGTTCTTGTAAACAGAGCCATTCCAAACTTTGGGGTGGCTGTGTCTTTTTGATTTTAAATTCCCTAAGCTATAGGACCATAAGTGAAAGTGCCCTAGGCTCTGTTGCTTTGTTTTTTAGATGTTTCAGGAAACACCATACACTTCTCCGCAGTGGTTGTTGGCAATTTACATCCCGCCCATCAGCATAACAAGGCTCCCAGTTCTCCATGGCCTGTCCTGCCTTTCTGGAGTTTACACTTTTTTCAGATGGCCCTTTTGAACAGGGGGAAGTGAGACTTCATTGTAGTGCAGATTTCCTTTGCAAGCTTGCTTGGTTGGCCAAAAAGGGCGTATGCGTTTTTTCCTGAATATATTCAGGAAAAAACGCATACGCCGTTTTTGGCCAAGTGCATCATTGTGGACGTTCTGCCTCTTTTCCTATGCTTTCAATGCAATTCCAGTCTACCTCCTGAAATCGGTTTCCTGCAATTCTGCCCCGCTTTCAAGTCCTCTTGGCAGCCTTACTTCAGTCTATTTTTGGACGATAGCTGTCATTTATAACTCTGCAGGTTTGTGAATTACAGTGCCCCTGAGCTCCTTTCTTCAACTCGCTTTCTTGTGACCTGGCCGCAACACCGCAGGATGGCTTCAGGCCCTAATCTGGTTCCGGCCCGGCATGCTGAGCCTTTGGTTAATTCCTCTTCCTGGTGGGAAATGAGAGTTGAATTTGCCCGTCCAGACACCTCCAGCTAGCCTCTCATTGGTTCTCGCTATTCCTGTTCATCTTCCGCAGAAATTGCAAACTGGGCCAAACAGGAGGTTAAAGGGACTGACTCTCCAAGTCGGGAGAGTGTTAGTAAAGCGTCTGGAATGTTGCACCCGAGTACCAGGGGAGGAAAACTGAGACATATTTGAACACGTCTCCCGTTCACATGGTTGATCATACTCTGGGTTCCACATGCATGTTTTAGCTGAAGGAAGAATACCTTAAACCTGGAGAGTTGAGACCCGTGTAATGGGTACCATGCAATATGACTTCAAAGGGTCTTCATTTGCTCCCCGAACCTCTCCAATCCTATCACTGCTGCGTTTATGCCCCTGTACACACGCTTGATTCTCTTTTGGAGACATAGCAATCCATAGGTTTTAAGATACTTACTAGTCAGGTACATTCTTAGGCGTTTAATATTGGGTTTTGAGTCCATTTCGTTGAGCAAGGAGTAGCTCTTGTCTATTCCATATTTGGCTTAAGGAACTTTATCTGTGCTCATTTCAATCTCTGGTTTTATGCAGCACCCCAACTCACCTTTCCCCTTAAGCAAGCATAAGTTGGTTTTCTAAATTTGAGACCCTGTTCTGTTTTGGAATGCAGTTCCTGTGTAGCCAAGTTTACATTCCGTGTATTAGTGATATCTTATGATGTTTCTTTTTCTGTGTGACTTATTTCAGTTAGAATCATCATACCTGAATCCACTCATTGTGCTGCTAAGGGCCTGATGACACAGAATTCATTGCTGAGTGATATTGCTTTGTAAGTAAATACCACAACTTCTTTATCCATTTTTCACTTTCTGCGATGTTGAACTTGTACTGTAAACGAGGTTCTTGTAAACAGAGCCGTTCCAAACTTTGGGGTGGCTGTGTCTTTTTCATTTTAATTTCCCTAAGCTATAGGACCATAAGTGGAAGTGCCCTAGGTTCTGTTGCTTTGTTTTTTAGATGTTTCAGGAAACACCATACACTTCTCCCGAGTGGTTGTTGGCAAATTACATCCCGCCCATCAGCATAACAAGGCTCCCAGTTCTCCATGGCCTGTCCTGCCTTTCTGGATTTTACACTTTTTTCAGATGGCCCTTTTGACCGGGGGGAAGTGAGACTTCATTGTAGTGCAGATTTCCTTTGCAAGCTTGCTTGGTTGGCCAAAAAGGGCGTATGCGTTTTTTCCTGAATATATTCAGGAAAAAACGCATACGCCCTTTTTGGCCAAGTGCATCATTGTGGACGTTCTGCCTCTTTTCCTATGCCTTCAGTGAAATTCCAGTCTACCTCCTGAAATCGGTTTCCTGCAATTCTGCCCCGCTTTCAAGTCCTCTTGGCAGCCTAACTTCAGTCTATTTTTGGACGATAGCTGCCATTTATAACTCTGCAGGTTTGTGAATTACAGTGCCCCTGAGCTCCTTTCTTCAACTCGCTTTCTTGTGACCTGGCCGCAACACCGCAGGATGTCTTCAGGCCCTAATCTGGTTCTGGCACGGCATGCTGAGCCTTTGGTTAATTCCTCTTCCTGGTGGGAAATGAGAGTTAAATTTGCCCGTCCAGACACCTCCAGCTAGCCTCTCATTGGTTCTCGCTATTCCTGTTCATCTTCCGCAGAAATTGCAAACTGGGCCAAACAGGAGGTTAAAGGGACTGACTCTCCAAGTCGGGAGAGTGTTAGTAAACCGTCTGGAATGTTGCACCCGAGTACCAGGGGAAGAAACCTGAGACATATTTGAATACGTCTCCCGTTCACATGGTTGATCGTACTTGGGTTCCACATGCATGTTTTACCTGAAGGAAGAATACCTAAAACCTGGGTAGTTGAAACCCGTGGAATGGGTACCATGCAATATGACTTCAAAGGGTCTTCATTTGCTCACCGAACCTCTCCAATCCTATCACTGCTGCGTTTATGCCCCTGTACACACGCTTGATTCTCTTTTGGAGACATAGCAATCCATAGGTTTTAAGATACTTACTAGTCAGGTACATTTTTAGGCGTTTAATATGCGGTGTTGAGTCCATTTCGTTGAGCAAGGAGTAGCTCTTGTCTATTCCATATTTGGCTTAAGGAACTTTATCTGTGCTCATTTCAATCTCTGGTTTTATGCAGCACCCCAACTCACCTTTCCCCTTAAGCAAGCATAAGTTGGTTTTCTAAATTTGAGACCCTGTTCTCTTCTGTAATTCAGTTCCTGTGTAGCCAAGTTTACATTCCGTGTATTACTGATATCTTATGATGTTTCTTTTTCTGTGTGACTTATTTCAGTTACAATCATCATACCTGAATCCACTCATTGTGCTGCTAAGGGCCTGATGACATAGATTTCATTGCTGAGTGATATTGCTTTGTAGGTTAATACCACAACTTCTTTATCCATTTTTCACTTTCTGCGATGTTGAACTTGTACTGTAAACGAGGTTCTTGTAAACAGAGCCGTTCCAAACTTTGGGGTGGCTGTGTCTTTTTGATTTTAATTTCCCTAAGCTATAGGACCATAAGTGGAAGTGCCCTAGGCTCTGTTGCTTTGTTTCTTAGATGTTTCAGGAAACACCATACACTTCTCCCAAGTGTCTGTTGCCAATTTACATCCCGCCCATCAGCATAACAAGGCTCCCAGTTCTCAATGGCCTGTACTGCCTTTCTGGATTTTACACTTTTTTCAGATGGCCCTTTTGACCGGGGGAAAGTGAGAATTCATTATAGTGCAGATTTCCTTTGCAAGCTTGCTTGGTTGGCCAAAAAGGGCGTATGCGTTTTTTCCTGAATATATTCAGGAAAAAACGCATACGCCCTTTTTGGCCAAGTGCATCATTGTGGACGTTCTGCCTCTTTTCCTATGCTTTCAATGCAATTCCAGTCTACCTCCTGAAATCGGTTTCCTGCAATTCTGCCCCGCTTTCAAGTCCTCTTGGCAGCCTTACTTCAGTCTATTTTTGGACGATAGCTGTCATTTATAACTCTGCAGGTTTGTGAATTACAGTGCCCCTGAGCTCCTTTCTTCAACTCGCTTTCTTGTGAGCTGGCCGCAACACCGCAGGATGGCTTCAGGCCCTAATCTGGATCCGGCACGGCACGCTGAGCCTTTGGTTAATTCCTCTTCCTGGTGGGAAATGAGAGTTAAATTTGCCCGTCCAGATACCTCCAGCTAGCCTCTCATTGGTTCTCGCTATTCCTGTTCATCTTCCGCAGAAATTGCAAACTGGGCCAAACAGGAGGTTAAAGGGACTGACTCTCCAAGTCGGGAGAGTGTTAGTAAAGCGTCTGGAATGTTGCACCCGAGTACCAGGGTACGAAAACTGAGACATATTTGAACACGTCTCCCCATCACATGGTTGATCATAATCTAGGTTCCACATGCATGTTTTAGCTGAAGGAAGAATACCTTAAACCTGGGTAGTTGAAACCCGTGGAATGGGTACCATGCAATATGACTTCAAAGGGTCTTCATTTGCTCACCGAACCTCTCCAATCCTATCACTGCTGCGTTTATGCCCCTGTACACACGCTTGATTCTCTTTTGGAGACATAGCAATCCATAGGTTTTAAGATACTTACTAGTCAGGTACATTCTTAGGCGTTTAATATGGGGTTTTGAGTCCATTTCGTTGAGCAAGGAGTAGCTCTTGTCTATTCCATATTTGGCTTAGAACTTTATCTGTGCTCATTTCAATCTCTGGTTTTATGCAGCACCCCAACTCACCTTTCCCCTTAAGCAAGCATAAGTTGGTTTTCTAAATTTGAGACCCTGTTCTGTTCTGTAATTCAGTTCCTGTGTAGCCAAGTTTCCATTCCGTGTATTACTGATATCTTATGATGTTTCTTTTTCTGTGTGACTTATTTCAGTTAGAATCATCATACCTGAATCCACTCATTGTGCTGCTAAGGGCCTGATGACACAGATTTCATTGCTGAGTGATATTGCTTTGTAAGTAAATACCACAACTTCTTTATCCATTTTTCACTTTCTGCGATGTTGAACTTGTACTGTAAACGAGGTTCTTGTAAACAGAGCCATTCCAAACTTTGGGGTGGCTGTGTCTTTTTGATTTTAAATTCCCTAAGCTATAGGACCATAAGTGAAAGTGCCCTAGGCTCTGTTGCTTTGTTTTTTAGATGTTTCAGGAAACACCATACACTTCTCCGGAGTGGTTGTTGGCAATTTACATCCCGCCCATCAGCATAACAAGGCTCCCAGTTCTCCATGGCCTGTCCTGCCTTTCTGGAGTTTACACTTTTTTCAGATGGCCCTTTTGAACAGGGGGAAGTGAGACTTCATTGTAGTGCAGATTTCCTTTGCAAGCTTGCTTGGTTGGCCAAAAAGGGCGTATGCGTTTTTTCCTGAATATATTCAGGAAAAAACGCATACGCCGTTTTTGGCCAAGTGCATCATTGTGGACGTTCTGCCTCTTTTCCTATGCTTTCAATGCAATTCCAGTCTACCTCCTGAAATCGGTTTCCTGCAATTCTGCCCCGCTTTCAAGTCCTCTTGGCAGCCTTACTTCAGTCTATTTTTGGACGATAGCTGTCATTTATAACTCTGCAGGTTTGTGAATTACAGTGCCCCTGAGCTCCTTTCTTCAACTCGCTTTCTTGTGACCTGGCCGCAACACCGCAGGATGGCTTCAGGCCCTAATCTGGTTCCGGCCCGGCATGCTGAGCCTTTGGTTAATTCCTCTTCCTGGTGGGAAATGAGAGTTGAATTTGCCCGTCCAGACACCTCCAGCTAGCCTCTCATTGGTTCTCGCTATTCCTGTTCATCTTCCGCAGAAATTGCAAACTGGGCCAAACAGGAGGTTAAAGGGACTGACTCTCCAAGTCGGGAGAGTGTTAGTAAAGCGTCTGGAATGTTGCACCCGAGTACCAGGGGAGGAAAACTGAGACATATTTGAACACGTCTCCCGTTCACATGGTTGATCATACTCTGGGTTCCACATGCATGTTTTAGCTGAAGGAAGAATACCTTAAACCTGGAGAGTTGAGACCCGTGTAATGGGTACCATGCAATATGACTTCAAAGGGTCTTCATTTGCTCCCCGAACCTCTCCAATCCTATCACTGCTGCGTTTATGCCCCTGTACACACGCTTGATTCTCTTTTGGAGACATAGCAATCCATAGGTTTTAAGATACTTACTAGTCAGGTACATTCTTAGGCGTTTAATATGGGGTTTTGAGTCCATTTCGTTGAGCAAGGAGTAGCTCTTGTCTATTCCATATTTGGCTTAAGGAACTTTATCTGTGCTCATTTCAATCTCTGGTTTTATGCAGCACCCCAACTCACCTTTCCCCTTAAGCAAGCATAAGTTGGTTTTCTAAATTTGAGACCCTGTTCTGTTTTGGAATGCAGTTCCTGTGTAGCCAAGTTTACATTCCGTGTATTAGTGATATCTTATGATGTTTCTTTTTCTGTGTGACTTATTTCAGTTAGAATCATCATACCTGAATCCACTCATTGTGCTGCTAAGGGCCTGATGACACAGATTTCATTGCTGAGTGATATTGCTTTGTAAGTAAATACCACAACTTCTTTATCCATTTTTCACTTTCTGCGATGTTGAACTTGTACTGTAAACGAGGTTCTTGTAAACAGAGCCGTTCCAAACTTTGGGGTGGCTGTGTCTTTTTCATTTTAATTTCCCTAAGCTATAGGACCATAAGTGGAAGTGCCCTAGGTTCTGTTGCTTTGTTTTTTAGATGTTTCAGGAAACACCATACACTTCTCCCGAGTGGTTGTTGGCAAATTACATCCCGCCCATCAGCATAACAAGGCTCCCAGTTCTCCATGGCCTGTCCTGCCTTTCTGGATTTTACCCTTTTTTCAGATGGCCCTTTTGACCGGGGGGAAGTGAGACTTCATTGTAGTGCAGATTTCCTTTGCAAGCTTGCTTGGTTGGCCAAAAAGGGCATATGCGTTTTTTCCTGAATATATTCAGGAAAAAACGCATACGCCCTTTTTGGCCAAGTGCATCATTGTGGACGTTCTGCCTCTTTTCCTATGCTTTCAATGCAATTCCAGTCTACCTCCTGAAATCGGTTTCCTGCAATTCTGCCCCGCTTTCAAGTCCTCTTGGCAGCCATACTTCAGTCTATTTTTGGACCATAGCTGTCATTTATAACTCTGCAGGTTTGTGAATTACAGTGTCCCTGAGCTCCTTTCTTCAACTCGCTTTCTTGTGACCTGGCCGCAACACCGCAGGATGGCTTCAGGCCCTAATCTGGTTCCGGCCCGGCATGCTGAGCCTTTGGTTAATTCCTCTTCCTGGTGGGAAATGAGAGTTGAATTTGCCCGTCCAGACACCTCCAGCTAGCCTCTCATTGGTTCTCGCTATTCCTGTTCATCTTCCGCAGAAATTGCAAACTGGGCCAAACAGGAGGTTAAAGGGACTGACTCTCCAAGTCGGGAGAGTGTTAGTAAAGCGTCTGGAATGTTGCACCCGAGTACCAGGGGAAGAAAACTGAGACATATTTGAACACGTCTCCCGTTCACATGGTTGATCATACTTGGGTTCCACACGCATGTTTTAGCTGAAGGAAGAATACCTAAAACCTGGGTAGTTGAAACCCGTGGAATGGGTACCATGCAATATGACTTCAAAGGGTCTTCATTTGCTCACGAACCTCTCCAATCCTATCACTGCTGCGTTTATGCCCCTGTACACATGCTTGATTCTCTTTCGGAGACATAGCAATCCATAGGTTTTAAGATACTTACTAGTCAGGTACATTCTTAGGCATTTAATATGCGGTGTTGAGTCCATTTCGTTGAGCAAGGAGTAGCTCTTGTCTATTCCATATTTGGCTTAAGGAACTTTATCTGTGCTCATTTCAATCTCTGGTTTTATGCAGCACCCCAACTCACCTTTCCCCTTAAGCAAGCATAAGTTGGTTTTCTAAATTTGAGACCCTGTTCTCTTCTGTAATTCAGTTCCTGTGTAGCCAAGTTTCCATTCCGTGTATTACTGATATCTTATGATGTTTCTTTTTCTGTGTGACTTATTTCAGTTAGAATCATCATACCTGAATCCACTCATTGTGCTGCTAAGGGCCTGATGACACAGATTTCATTGCTGAGTGATATTGCTTTGTAAGTAAATACCACAACTTCTTTATCCATTTTTCACTTTCTGCGATGTTGAACTTGTACTGTAAACGAGGTTCTTGTAAACAGAGCCATTCCAAACTTTGGGGTGGCTGTGTCTTTTTGATTTTAAATTCCCTAAGCTATAGGACCATAAGTGGAAGTGCACTAGGCTCTGTTGCTTTGTTTTTTAGATGTTTCAGGAAACACCATACACTTCTCCCGAGTGGTTGTTTGCAATTTACATCCCGCCCATCAGCATAACAAGGCTCCCAGTTCTCCATGGCCTGTCCTGCCTTTCTGGATTTTACACTTTTTTCAGATGGCCCTTTTGACCGGGGGGAAGTGAGACTTCATTGTAGTGCAGATTTCCTTTGTAAGCTTGCTTGGTTGGCCAAAAAGGGCGTATGCGTTTTTTCCTGAATATATTCAGGAAAAAACGCATACGCCCTTTTTGGCCAAGTGCATCATTGTGGACGTTCTGCCTCTTTTCCTATGCCTTCAGTGAAATTCCAGTCTACCTCCTGAAATCGGTTTCCTGCAATTCTGCCCCGCTTTCAAGTCCTCTTGGCAGCCTTACTTCAGTCTATTTTTGGACGATAGCTGCCATTTATAACTCTGCAGGTTTGTGAATTACAGTGCCCCTGAGCTCCTTTCTTCAACTCGCTTTCTTGTGACCTGGCCGCAACACCGCAGGATGTCTTCAGGCCCTAATCTGGTTCTGGCACGGCATGCTGAGCCT
This sequence comes from Stenella coeruleoalba, assembly GCF_951394435.1. Taxonomy (NCBI): domain Eukaryota; kingdom Metazoa; phylum Chordata; class Mammalia; order Artiodactyla; family Delphinidae; genus Stenella; species Stenella coeruleoalba. The sequence goes on along the minus strand of NW_027645992.1, from coordinate 440,451 downwards.
TTGGTTAATTCCTCTTCCTGGTGGGAAATGAGAGTTAAATTTGCCCGTCCAGACACCTCCAGCTAGCCTCTCATTGGTTCTCGCTATTCCTGTTCATCTTCCGCAGAAATTGCAAACTGGGCCAAACAGGAGGTTAAAGGGACTGACTCTCCAAGTCGGGAGAGTGTTAGTAAACCGTCTGGAATGTTGCACCCGAGTACCAGGGGAAGAAAACTGAGACATATTTGAACACGTCTCCCGTTCACATGGTTGATCGTACTTGGGTTCCACATGCATGTTTTACCTGAAGGAAGAATACCTAAAACCTGGGTAGTTGAAACCCGTGGAATGGGTACCATGCAATATGACTTCAAAGGGTCTTCATTTGCTCACCGAACCTCTCCAATCCTATCACTGCTGCGTTTATGCCCCTGTACACACGCTTGATTCTCTTTTGGAGACATAGCAATCCATAGGTTTTAAGATACTTACTAGTCAGGTACATTTTTAGGCGTTTAATATGCGGTGTTGAGTCCATTTCGTTGAGCAAGGAGTAGCTCTTGTCTATTCCATATTTGGCTTAAGGAACTTTATCTGTGCTCATTTCAATCTCTGGTTTTATGCAGCACCCCAACTCACCTTTCCCCTTAAGCAAGCATAAGTTGGTTTTCTAAATTTGAGACCCTGTTCTCTTCTGTAATTCAGTTCCTGTGTAGCCAAGTTTACATTCCGTGTATTACTGATATCTTATGATGTTTCTTTTTCTGTGTGACTTATTTCAGTTACAATCATCATACCTGAATCCACTCATTGTGCTGCTAAGGGCCTGATGACATAGATTTCATTGCTGAGTGATATTGCTTTGTAGGTTAATACCACAACTTCTTTATCCATTTTTCACTTTCTGCGATGTTGAACTTGTACTGTAAACGAGGTTCTTGTAAACAGAGCCGTTCCAAACTTTGGGGTGGCTGTGTCTTTTTGATTTTAATTTCCCTAAGCTATAGGACCATAAGTGGAAGTGCCCTAGGCTCTGTTGCTTTGTTTCTTAGATGTTTCAGGAAACACCATACACTTCTCCCAAGTGTCTGTTGCCAATTTACATCCCGCCCATCAGCATAACAAGGCTCCCAGTTCTCAATGGCCTGTACTGCCTTTCTGGATTTTACACTTTTTTCAGATGGCCCTTTTGACCGGGGGAAAGTGAGAATTCATTATAGTGCAGATTTCCTTTGCAAGCTTGCTTGGTTGGCCAAAAAGGGCGTATGCGTTTTTTCCTGAATATATTCAGGAAAAAAAGCATACGCCCTTTTTGGCCAAGTGCATCATTGTGGACGTTCTGCCTCTTTTCCTATGCTTTCAATGCAATTCCAGTCTACCTCCTGAAATCGGTTTCCTGCAATTCTGCCCCGCTTTCAAGTCCTCTTGGCAGCCTTACTTCAGTCTATTTTTGGACGATAGCTGTCATTTATAACTCTGCAGGTTTGTGAATTACAGTGCCCCTGAGCTCCTTTCTTCAACTCGCTTTCTTGTGAGCTGGCCGCAACACCGCAGGATGGCTTCAGGCCCTAATCTGGATCCGGCACGGCACGCTGAGCCTTTGGTTAATTCCTCTTCCTGGTGGGAAATGAGAGTTAAATTTGCCCGTCCAGATACCTCCAGCTAGCCTCTCATTGGTTCTCGCTATTCCTGTTCATCTTCCGCAGAAATTGCAAACTGGGCCAAACAGGAGGTTAAAGGGACTGACTCTCCAAGTCGGGAGAGTGTTAGTAAAGCGTCTGGAATGTTGCACCCGAGTACCAGGGTACGAAAACTGAGACATATTTGAACACGTCTCCCCATCACATGGTTGATCATAATCTAGGTTCCACATGCATGTTTTAGCTGAAGGAAGAATACCTTAAACCTGGGTAGTTGAAACCCGTGGAATGGGTACCATGCAATATGACTTCAAAGGGTCTTCATTTGCTCACCGAACTTCTCCAATCCTATCACTGCTGCGTTTATGCCCCTGTACACATGCTTGATTCTCTTTCGGAGACATAGCAATCCATAGGTTTTAAGATACTTACTAGTCATGTACATTCTTAGGCGTTTAATATGCGGTGTTGAGTCCATTTCGTTGAGCAAGGAGTAGCTCTTGTCTATTCCATATTTGGCTTAAGGAACTTTATCTGTTCTCATTTAAATCTCTGGTTTTATGCAGCACCCCAACTCACCTTTCCCCTTAAGCAAGCATAAGTTGGTTTTCTAAATTTGAGACCCTGTTCTGTTCTGTAATTCAGTTCCTGTGTAGCCAAGTTTCCATTCCGTGTATTACTGATATCTTATGATGTTTCTTTTTCTGTGTGACTTATTTCAGTTAGAATCATCATACCTGAATCCACTCATTGTGCTGCTAAGGGCCTGATGACACAGATTTCATTGCTGAGTGATATTGCTTTGTAAGTAAATACCACAACTTCTTTATCCATTTTTCACTTTCTGCGATGTTGAACTTGTACTGTAAACGAGGTTCTTGTAAACAGAGCCGATCCAAACTTTGGGGTGGCTGTGTCTTTTTGATTTTAATTTCCCTAAGCTATAGGACCATAAGTGCAAGTGCCCTAGGTTCTGTTGCTTTGTTTTTTAGATGTTTCAGGAAACACCATACACTTCTCCCGAGTGGTTGTTGGCAATTTACATCCCGCCCATCAGCATAACAAGGCTCCCAGTTCTCCATGGCCTGTCCTGCCTTTCTGGATTTTACCCTTTTTTCAGATGGCCCTTTTGACCGGGGGGAAGTGAGACTTCATTGTAGTGCAGATTTCCTTTGCAAGCTTGCTTGGTTGGCCAAAAAGGGCGTATGCGTTTTTTCCTGAATATATTCAGGAAAAAACGCATACGCCCTTTTTGGCCAAGTGCATCATTGTGGACGTTCTGCCTCTTTTCCTATGCTTTCAATGCAATTCCAGTCTACCTCCTGAAATCGGTTTCCTGCAATTCTGCCCTGCTTTCAAGTCCTCTTGGCAGCCTTACTTCAGTCTATTTTTGGACGATAGCTGTCATTTATAACTCTGCAGGTTTGTGAATTACAGTGCCCCTGAGCTCCTTTATTCAACTCGCTTTCTTGTGAGCTGGCCGCAACACCGCAGGATGGCTTCAGGCCCTAATCTGGATCCGGCACGGCACGCTGAGCCTTTGGTTATTTCCTCTTCCTGGTGGGAAATGAGAGTTAAATTTGCCCGTCCAGACACCTCCAGCTAGTCTCTCATTGGTTCTCGCTATTCCTGTTTATCTTCCGCAGAAATTGCACACTGGGCCAAACAGGAGGTTAAAGGCGCTGACTCTCCAAGTGGGGACAGTGTTAGTAAAGCGTCTGGAATGTTGCACCCGAGTACCAGGGGAGGAAAACTGAGACATATTTGAACACGTCTCCCGATCTCATGGTTGATCATACTCTGGGTTCCACATGCATGTTTTACCTGAAGGAAGAATACCTAAAACCTGGGTAGTTGAAACCCGTGGAATGGGTACCATGCAATATGACTTCAAAGGGTCTTCATTTGCTCACCGAACCTCTCTAATCCTATCACTGCTGCGTTTATGCCCCTGTACACATGCTTGATTCTCTTTTGGAGACATAGCAATCCCTAGGTTTTAAGATACTTACTAGTCAGGTACATTCTTAGGCGTTTAATATGCGGTGTTGGGTCCATTTCTTCGAGCAAGGAGTAGCTCTTGTCTATTCCATATTTGGCTTAAGGAACTTTATCTGTGCTCATTTCAATCTCTGGTTTTATGCAGCACCCCAACTCACCTTTCCCCTTAAGCAAGCATAAGTTGGTTTTCTAAATTTGAGACCCTGTTCTGTTCTGTAATTCAGTTCCTGTGTAGCCAAGTTTACATTCCGTGTATTACTGATATCTTATGATGTTTCTGTTTCTGTGTGACTTATTTCAGTTAGAATCATCATACCTGAATCCACTCATTGTGCTGCTAAGGACCTGATGACACAGATTTCATTGCTGAGTGATATTGCTTTGTAAGTAAATACCACAACTTTTTTATCCATTTTTCACTTTCTGCGATGTTGAACTTGTACTGTAAACGAGGTTCTTGTAAACAGAGCCATTCGAAACTTTGGGGTGGCTGTGTCTTTTTGATTTTAAATTCCCTAAGCTATAGGACCATAAGTGGAAGTGCCCTAGGCTCTCTTGCTTTGTTTTTTAGATGTTTCAGGAAACACCATACACTTCTCCCGAGTGTTTGTTGGCAATTTACATCCCGCCCTTCAGCATAACAAGGCTCCCAGTTCTCCATGGTCTGTCCTGCCTTTCTGGATTTTACACTTTTATCAGATGGCCCTTTTGACCGGGGGGAAGTGAGACTTCATTGTAGTGCAGATTTCCTTTGCAAGCTTGCTTGGTTGGCCAAAAAGGGCGTATGCGTTTTTTCCTGAATATATTCAGGAAAAAACGCATACGCCCTTTTTGGCCAAGTGCATCATTGTGGACGTTCTGCCTCTTTTCCTATGCTTTCAATGCAATTCCAGTCTACCTCCTGAAATCGGTTTCCTGCAATTCTGCCCCGCTTTCAAGTCCTCTTGGCAGCCTTACTTCAGTCTATTTTTGGACGATAGCTGTCATTTATAACTCTGCAGGTTTGTGAATTACAGTGCCCCTGAGCTCCTTTCTTCAACTCGCTTTCTTGTGACCTGGCCGCAACACCGCAGGATGTCTTCAGGCCCTAATCTGGTTCTGGCACGGCATGCTGAGCCTTTGGTTAATTCCTCTTCCTGGTGGGAAATGAGAGTTAAATTTGCCCATCCAGACACCTCCAGCTAGACTCTCATTGGTTCTCGCTATTCCTGTTCATCTTCCGCAGAAATTGCAAACTGGGCCAAACAGGAGGTTAAAGGGACTGACTCTCCAAGTCGGGAGAGTGTTAGTAAAGCGTCTGGAATGTTGCACCCGAGTACCAGGGTACGAAAACTGGGACATATTTGAACACGTCTCCCGATCACATGGTTGATCATACTCTAGGTTCCACATGCATGTTTTAGCTGAAGGAAGAATACCTTAAACCTGGGTAGTTGAAACCCGTGGAATGGGTACCATGCAATATGACTTCAAAGGGTCTTCATTTGCTCACGAACCTCTCCAATCCTATCACTGCTGCATTTATGCCCCTGTACACATGCTTGATTCTCTTTCGGAGACATAGCAATCCATAGGTTTTAAGATACTTACTAGTCAGGTACATTCTTAGGCGTTTAATATGGGGTGTTGAGTCCATTTCGTTGAGCAAGGAGTAGCTCTTGTCTATTCCATATTTGGCTTAAGGAACTTTATCTGTGCTCATTTCAATCTCTGGTTTTATGCAGCACCCCAACTCACCTTTCCCCTTAAGCAAGCATAAGTTGGTTTTCTAAATTTGAGACCCTGTTCTGTTTTGGAATGCAGTTCCTGTGTAGCCAAGTTTACATTCCGTGTATTAGTGATATCTTATGATGTTTCTTTTTCTGTGTGACTTATTTCAGTTAGAATCATCGTACCTGAATCTACTCATTATGCTGCTACGGGCCTGATGACATAGATTTCATTGCTGAGTGATACTGCATTGTACGTAAGTACCACAAGTTCTTTATGCATTTTTCACTTTCTGTGATATTGAACTTGTACGGTAAACGAGGTTCTTGTAAACAGAGGCGTCCCAAACTTTGGGGTGGCTGTGTCTTTTTGATTTTAATTTCCCTAAGCTATAGGACCATAAGTGGAAGTGCCCTAGGCTCTGTTGCTTTGTTTTTTAGATGTTTCAGGAAAGACCATACACTTCTCCCGAGTGTCTGTTGGCAATTTATATCCCGCGCATCAGCATAACAAGGCTCCCAGTTCTCCATGGCCTGTCCTGCTTTTCTGGATTTTACACTTTTTTCAGATGGCCCTTTTGACCGGGGGGAAGTGAGACTTCATTGTAGTGCAGATTTCCTTTGCAAGTTTGCTTGGTTGGCCAAAAAGGGCGTATGCGTTTTTTCCTGAATATATTCAGGAAAAAACGCATACGCCCTTTTTGGCCAAGTGCATCATTGTGGACGTTCTGCCTCTTTTCCTATGCTTTCAATGCAATTCCAGTCTACCTCCTGAAATCGGTTTCCTGCAATTCTGCCCCGCTTTCAAGTCCTCTTGGCAGCCTTACTTCAGTCTATTTTTGGACGATAGCTGTCATTTATAACTCTGCAGGTTTGTGAATTACAGTGCCCCTGAGCTCCTTTCTTCAACTCGCTTTCTTTTGAGCTGGCCGCAACACCGCAGGATGGCTTCAGGCCCTAATCTGGTTCCGGCACGGCATGCTGAGCCTTTGGTTAATTCCTCTTCCTGGTGGGAAATGAGAGTTAAATTTCCCATCCAGACACCTCCAGCTAGTCTCTCATTGGTTCTCGCTATTCCTGTTCATCTTCCGCAGAAATTGCAAACTGGGCCAAACAGGAGGTTAAAGGGACTGACTCTCCAAGTCGGGAGAGTGTTAGTAAAGCGTCTGGAATGTTGCACCCGAGTACCAGGGTACGAAAACTGGGACATATTTGAACACGTCTCCCGATCACATGGTTGATCATACTCTAGGTTGCACATGCATGTTTTAGCTGAAGGAAGAATACCTTAAACCTGGGTAGTTGAAACCCGTGGAATGGGTACCATGCAATATGACTTCAAAGGGTCTTCATTTGCTCACCGAACCTCTCCAATCCTATCACTGCTGCGTTTATGCCCCTGTACACATGCTTGATTCTCTTTCGGAGACATAGCAATCCATAGGTTTTAAGATACTTACTAGTCAGGTACATTCTTAGGCGTTTAATATGGGGTGTTGAGTCCATTTCGTTGAGCAAGGAGTAGCTCTTGTCTATTCCATATTTGGCTTAAGGAACTTTATCTGTGCTCATTTCAATCTCTGGTTTTATGCAGCACCCCAACTCACCTTTCCCCTTAAGCAAGCATAAGTTGGTTTTCTAAATTTGAGACCCTGTTCTCTTCTGTAATTCAGTTCCTGTGTAGCCAAGTTTACATTCCGTGTATTACTGATATCTTATGATGTTTCTTTTTCTGTGTGACTTATTTCAGTTAGAATCATCATACCTGAATCCACTCATTGTGCTGCTAAGGGCCTGATGACACAGATTTCATTGCTGAGTGATATTGCTTTGTAAGTAAATACCACAACTTCTTTATCCATTTTTCACTTTCTGCGATGTTGAACTTGTACTGTAAACGAGGTTCTTGTAAACAGAGCCGTTCCAAACTTTGGGGTGGCTGTGTCTTTTTGATTTTAAATTCCCTAAGCTATAGGACCATAAGTGGAAGTGCCCTAGGCTCTGTTGCTTTGTTTTTTAGATGTTTCAGGAAACACCATACACTTCTCCCGAGTGGTTGTTGGCAATTTACATCCCGCCTTTCAGCATAACAAGGCTCCCAGTTCTCCATGACCTGTCCTGCCTTTCTGGATTTTACACTTTTTTCAGATGGCCCTTTTGACCGGGGGGAAGTGAGACTTCATTGTAGTGCAGATTTCCTTTGCAAGCTTGCTTGGTTGGCCAAAAAGGGCGTATGCGTTTTTTCCTGAATATATTCAGGAAAAAACGCATACGCCCTTTTTGGCCAAGTGCATCATTGTGGACGTTCTGCCTCTTTTCCTATGCTTTCAATGCAATTCCAGTCTACCTCCTGAAATCGGTTTCCTGCAATTCTGCCCCGCTTTCGAGTCCTCTTGGCAGCCTTACTTCAGTCTATTTTTGGACGATAGCTGTCATTTATAACTCTGCAGGTTTGTGATTTACAGTGCCCCTGAGTTGCTTTCTTCAACTCGCTTTCTTGTGACCTGGCCGCAACACCGCAGGATGTTTTCAGGCCCTAATCTGGTTCTGGCACGGCATGCTGAGCCTTTGGTTAATTCCTCTTCCTGGTGGGAAATGAGAGTTAAATTTGCCCATCCAGACACCTCCAGCTAGTCTCTCATTGGTTCTCGCTATTCCTGTTCATCTTCCGCAGAAATTGCAAACTGGGCCAAACAGGAGGTTAAAGACACTGACTCTCCAAGTGGGGAGAGTGTTAGTAAAGCGTCTGGAATGTTGCACCCGAGTACCAGCGTACGAAAACTGGGACATATTTGAACACGTCTCCCGATCACATGGTTGATCATACTCTAGGTTCCACATGCATGTTTTAGCTGAAGGAAGAATACCTTAAACCTGGGTAGTTGAAACCCGTGGAATGGGTACCATGCAATATGACTTCAAAGGGTCTTCATTTGCTCACGAACCCCTCCAATCCTATCACTGCTGCGTTTATGCCCCTGTACACATGCTTGATTCTCTTTCGGAGACATAGCAATCCATAGGTTTTAAGATACTTACTAGTCAGGTACATTCTTAGGCGTTTAATATGGGGTGTTGAGTCCATTTCGTTGAGCAAGGAGTAGCTCTTGTCTATTCCATATTTGGCTTAAGGAACTTTATCTGTGCTCATTTCAATCTCTGGTTTTATGCAGCACCCCAACTCACCTTTCCCCTTAAGCAAGCATAAGTTGGTTTTCTAAATTTGAGACCCTGTTCTGTTCTGTAATTCAGTTCCTGTGTAGCCAAGTTTACATTCCGTGTATTACTGATATCTTATGATGTTTCTTTTTCTGTGTGACTTATTTCAGTTAGAATCATCATACCTGAATCCACTCATTGTGCTGCTAAGGGCCTGATGACACAGATTTCATTGCTGAGTGATATTGTTTTGTAAGTAAATACCACAACTTCTTTACCCATTTTTCACTTTCTGCGATGTTGAACTTGTACTGTAAACGAGGTTCTTGTAAACAGAGCCGTTCCAAACTTTGGGGTGGCTGTGTCTTTTTGATTTTAATTTCCCTAAGCTATAGGACCATAAGTGGAAGTGCCCTAGGTTCTGTTGCTTTGTTTTTTAGATGTTTCAGGAAACACCATACACTTCTCCCGAGTGGTTGTTGGCAATTTACATCCCGCCCTTCAGCATAACAAGGCTCCCAGTTCTCCATGGCCTGTCCTGCCTTTCTGGATTTTACCCTTTTTTCAGATGGCCCTTTTGACCGGGGGGAAGTGAGACTTCATTGTAGTGCAGATTTCCTTTGCAAGCTTGCTTGGTTGGCCAAAAAGGGCGTATGCGTTTTTTCCTGAATATATTCAGGAAAAAACGCATACGCCCTTTTTGGCCAAGTGCATCATTGTGGACGTTCTGCCTCTTTTCCTATGCTTTCAATGCAATTCCAGTCTACCTCCTGAAATCGGTTTCCTGCAATTCTGCCCCGCTTTCGAGTCCTCTTGGCAGCCTTACTTCAGTCTATTTTTGGACGATAGCTGTCATTTATAACTCTGCAGGTTTGTGAATTACAGTGCCCCTGAGCTCCTTTCTTCAACTCGCTTTCTTGTGACCTGGCCGCAACACCGCAGGATGGCTTCAGGCCCTAATCTGGATCCGGCACGGCACGCTGAGCCTTTGGTTATTTCCTCTTCCTGGTGGGAAATGAGAGTTAAATTTGCCTGTCCAGACACCTCCAGCTAGTCTCTCATTGGTTCTCGCTATTCCTGTTCATCTTCCGCAGAAATTGCAAACTGGGCCAAACAGGAGGTTAAAGGCGCTGACTCTCCAAGTGGGGAGAGTGTTAGTAAAGCGTCTGGAATGTTGCACCTGAGTACCAGGGTACGAAAACTGGGACATATTTGAACACGTCTCCCGATCACATGGTTGATCATACTCTAGGTTCCACATGCATGTTTTAGCTGAAGGAAGAATACCTAAAACCTGGGTAGTTGAAACCCGTGGAATGGGTACCATGCAATATGACTTCAAAGGGTCTTCATTTGCTCACGAACCTCTCCAATCCTATCACTGCTGCGTTTATGGCCCTGTACACATGCTTGATTCTCTTTCGGAGACATAGCAATCCATAGGTTTTAAGATACTTACTAGTCAGGTACATTCTTAGGCGTTTAATATGGGGTGTTGAGTCCATTTCGTTGAGCAAGGAGTAGCTCTTGTCTATTCCATATTTGGCTTAAGGAACTTTATCTGTGCTCATTTCAATCTCTGATTTTATGCAGCACCCCAACTCACCTTTCCCCTTAAGCAAGCATAAGTTGGTTTTCTAAATTTGAGACCCTGTTCTGTTTTGGAATGCAGTTCCTGTGTAGCCAAGTTTACATTCCGTGTATTAGTGATATCTTATGATGTTTCTTTTTCTGTGTGACTTATTTCAGTTAGAATCATCGTACCTGAATCTACTCATTATGTTGCTACGGGCCTGATGACATAGATTTCATTGCTGAGTGATACTGCATTGTACGTAAGTACCACAAGTTCTTTATGCATTTTTCACTTTCTGTGATATTGAACTTGTACGGTAAACGAGGTTCTTGTAAACAGAGGCGTCCCAAACTTTGGGGTGGCTGTGTCTTTTTGATTTTAATTTCCCTAAGCTATAGGACCATAAGTGGAAGTGCCCTAGGCTCTGTTGCTTTGTTTTTTAGATGTTTCAGGAAACACCATACACTTCTCCCGAGTGTCTGTTGGCAATTTACATCCCGCCCATCAGCATAACAAGGCTCCCAGTTCTCCATGGCCTGTCCTGCCTTTCTGGATTTTACACTTTTTTCAGATGGCCCTTTTGACCGGGGGGAAGTGAGAGTTCATTGTAGTGCAGATTTCCTTTGCAAGCTTGCTTGGTTGGCCAAAAAGGGCGTATGCGTTTTTTCCTGAATATATTCAGGAAAAAACGCATACGCCCTTTTTGGCCAAGTGCATCATTGTGGACGTTCTGCCTCTTTTCCTATGCTTTCAATGCAATTCCAGTCTACCTCCTGAAATCGGTTTCCTGCAATTCTGCCCCGCTTTCAAGTCCTCTTGGCAGCCTTACTTCAGTCTATTTTTGGACGATAGCTGTCATTTATAACTCTGCAGGTTTGTGAATTACAGTGCCCCTGAGCTCCTTTCTTCAACTCGCTTTCTTTTGAGCTGGCCGCAACACCGCAGGATGGCTTCAGGCCCTAATCTGGTTCCGGCACGGCACGCTGAGCCTTTGGTTAATTCCTCTTCCTGGTGGGAAATGAGAGTTAAATTTGCCCATCCAGACACCTCCAGCTAGTCTCTCATTGGTTCTCGCTATTCCTGTTCATCTTCCGCAGAAATTGCAAACTGGGCCAAACAGGAGGTTAAAGGGACTGACTCTCCAAGTCGGGAGAGTGTTAGTAAAGCATCTGGAATGTTGCACCCGAGTACCAGGGTACGAAAACTGAGACATATTTGAACACGTCTCCCGATCACATGGTTGATCATACTCTGGGTTCCACATGCATGTTTTAGCTGAAGGAAGAATACCTAAAACCTGGGTAGTTGAAACCCGTGGAATGGGTACCATGCAATATGACTTCAAAGGGTCTTCATTTGCTCACCGAACATCTCCAATCCTATCACTGCTGCGTTTATGCCCCTGTACACATGCTTGATTCTCTTTCGGAGACATAGCAATCCATAGGTTTTAAGATACTTACTAGTCAGGTACATTCTTAGGCGTTTAATATGGGGTGTTGAGTCCATTTCGTTGAGCAAGGAGTAGCTCTTGTCTATTCCATATTTGGCTTAAGGAACTTTATCTGTGCTCATTTCAATCTCTGGTTTTATGCAGCACCCCAACTCACCTTTCCCCTTAAGCAAGCATAAGTTGGTTTTCTAAATTTGAGACACTGTTCTGTTCTGTAATTCAGTTCCTGTGTAGCTAAGTTTACATTCCGTGTATTACTGATATCTTATAATGTTTCTTTTTCTGTGTGACTTATTTCAGTTAGAATCATCATACCTGAATCCACTCATTGTGCTGCTAAGGGCCTGATGACACAGATTTCATTGCTGAGTGATATTGTTTTGTAAGTAAATACCACAACTTCTTTACCCATTTTTCACTTTCTGCGATGTTGAACTTGTACTGTAAACGAGGTTCTTGTAAACAGAGCCGTTCCAAACTTTGGGGTGGCTGTGTCTTTTTGATTTTAATTTCCCTAAGCTATAGGACCATAAGTGGAAGTGCCCTAGGTTCTGTTGCTTTGTTTTTTAGATGTTTCAGGAAACACCATACACTTCTCCCGAGTGGTTGTTGGCAATTTACATCCCGCCCTTCAGCATAACAAGGCTCCCAGTTCTCCATGGCCTGTCCTGCCTTTCTGGATTTTACCCTTTTTTCAGATGGCCCTTTTGACCGGGGGGAAGTGAGACTTCATTGTAGTGCAGATTTCCTTTGCAAGCTTGCTTGTTTGGCCAAAAAGGGCGTATGCATTTTTTCCTGAATATATTCAGGAAAAAACGCATACGCCCTTTTTGGCCAAGTGCATCATTGTGGACGTTCTGCCTCTTTTCCTATGCTTTCAATGCAATTCCAGTCTACCTCCTGAAATCGGTTTCCTGCAATTCTGCCCCGCTTTCAAGTCCTCTTGGCAGCCTTACTTCAGTCTATTTTTGGACGATAGCTGTCATTTATAACTCTGCAGGTTTGTGAATTACAGTGCCCCTGAGCTCCTTTCTTCAACTCGCTTTCTTTTGAGCTGGCCGCAACACCGCAGGATGGCTTCAGGCCCTAATCTGGTTCCGGCACGGCACGCTGAGCCTTTGGTTAATTCCTCTTCCTGGTGGGAAATGAGAGTTAAATTTGCCAATCCAGACACCTCCAGCTAGTCTCTCATTGGCTCTCGCTATTCCTGTTCATCTTCCACAGAAATTGCAAACTGGGCCAAACAGGAGGTTAAAGGGACTGACTCTCCAAGTCGGGAGAGTGTTAGTAAAGCGTCTGGAATGTTGCACCCGAGTACCAGGGTACGAAAACTGAGACATATTTGAACACGTTTCCCGATCACATGGTTGATCATACTCTGGGTTCCACATGCATGTTTTAGCTGAAGGAAGAATACCTAAAACCTGGGTAGTTGAAACCCGTGGAATGGGTACCATGCAATATGACTTCAAAGGGTCTTCATTTGCTCACTGAACATCTCCAATCCTATCACTGCTGCGTTTATGCCCCTGTACACATGCTTGATTCTCTTTCGGAGACATAGCAATCCATTCGTTTTAAGATACTTACTAGTCAGGTACATTCTTAGGCGTTTAATATGGGGTGTTGAGTCCATTTCGTTGAGCAAGGAGTAGCTCTTGTCTATTCCATATTTGGCTTAAGGAACTTTATCTGTGCTCATGTCAATCTCTGGTTTTATGCAGCACCCAAACTCACCTTTCCCCTTAAGCAAGCATAAGTTGGTTTTCTAAATTTGAGACACTGTTCTGTTCTGTAATTCAGTTCCTGTGTAGCCAAGTTTACATTCCGTGTATTACTGATATCTTATGATGTTTCTTTTTCTGTGTGACTTATTTCAGTTAAAATCATCATACCTGAATCCACTCATGATGCTGCTAAGGGCCTGATGACACAGATTTCATTGCTGAGTGATATTGTTTTGTAAGTAAATACCACAACTTCTTTACCCATTTTTCACTTTCTGCGATGTTGAACTTGTACTGTAAACGAGGTTCTTGTAAACAGAGCCGTTCCAAACTTTGGGGTGGCTGTGTCTTTTTGATTTTAATTTCCCTAAGCTATAGGACCATAAGTGGAAGTGCCCTAGGTTCTCTTGCTTTGTTTTTTAGATGTTTCAGGAAACACCATACACTTCTCCCGAGTGGTTGTTGGCAATTTACATCCCGCCCTTCAGCATAACAAGGCTCCCAGTTCTCCATGGCCTGTCCTGCCTTTCTGGATTTTACCCTTTTTTCAGATGGCCCTTTTGACCGGGGGGAAGTGAGACTTCATTGTAGTGCAGATTTCCTTTGCAAGCTTGCTTGGTTGGCCAAAAAGGGCGTATGCGTTTTTTCCTGAATATATTCAGGAAAAAACGCATACGCCCTTTTTGGCCAAGTGCATCATTGTGGACGTTCTGCCTCTTTTCCTATGCTTTCAATGCAATTCCAGTCTACCTCCTGAAATCAGTTTCCTGCAATTCTGCCCCGCTTTCAAGTCCTCTTGGCAGCCTTACTTCAGTCTATTTTTGGACGATAGCTGTCATTTATAACTCTGCAGGTTTGTGAATTACAGTGCCCCTGAGCTCCTTTCTTCAACTCGCTTTCTTGTGACCTGGCCGCAACACCGCAGGATGGCTTCAGGCCCTAATCTGGATCCGGCACGGCATGCTGAGCCTTTGGTTATTTCCTCTTCCTGGTGGGAAATGAGAGTTAAATTTGCCCGTCCAGACACCTCCAGCTAGTCTCTCATTGGTTCTCGCTATTCCTGTTCATCTTCCGCAGAAATTGCAAACTGGGCCAAACAGGAGGTTAAAGACACTGACTCTCCAAGTGGGGAGAGTGTTAGTAAAGCGTCTGGAATGTTGCACCCGAGTACCAGCGTACGAAAACTGGGACATATTTGAACACGTCTCCCGATCACATGGTTGATCATACTCTAGGTTCCACATGCATGTTTTAGCTGAAGGAAGAATACCTTAAACCTGGGTAGTTGAAACCCGTGGAATGGGTACCATGCAATATGACTTCAAAGGGTCTTCATTTGCTCACGAACCCCTCCAATCCTATCACTGCTGCGTTTATGCCCCTGTACACATGCTTGATTCTCTTTCGGAGACATAGCAATCCATAGGTTTTAAGATACTTACTAGTCAGGTACATTCTTAGGCGTTTAATATGGGGTGTTGAGTCCATTTCGTTGAGCAAGGAGTAGCTCTTGTCTATTCCATATTTGGCTTAAGGAACTTTATCTGTGCTCATTTCAATCTCTGGTTTTATGCAGCACCCCAACTCACCTTTCCCCTTAAGCAAGCATAAGTTGGTTTTCTAAATTTGAGACCCTGTTCTGTTCTGTAATTCAGTTCCTGTGTAGCCAAGTTTACATTCCGTGTATTACTGATATCTTATGATGTTTCTTTTTCTGTGTGACTTATTTCAGTTAGAATCATCATACCTGAATCCACTCATTGTGCTGCTAAGGGCCTGATGACACAGATTTCATTGCTGAGTGATATTGTTTTGTAAGTAAATACCACAACTTCTTTACCCATTTTTCACTTTCTGCGATGTTGAACTTGTACTGTAAACGAGGTTCTTGTAAACAGAGCCGTTCCAAACTTTGGGGTGGCTGTGTCTTTTTGATTTTAATTTCCCTAAGCTATAGGACCATAAGTGGAAGTGCCCTAGGTTCTGTTGCTTTGTTTTTTAGATGTTTCAGGAAACACCATACACTTCTCCCGAGTGGTTGTTGGCAATTTACATCCCGCCCTTCAGCATAACAAGGCTCCCAGTTCTCCATGGCCTGTCCTGCCTTTCTGGATTTTACCCTTTTTTCAGATGGCCCTTTTGACCGGGGGGAAGTGAGACTTCATTGTAGTGCAGATTTCCTTTGCAAGCTTGCTTGGTTGGCCAAAAAGGGCGTATGCGTTTTTTCCTGAATATATTCAGGAAAAAACGCATACGCCCTTTTTGGCCAAGTGCATCATTGTGGACGTTCTGCCTCTTTTCCTATGCTTTCAATGCAATTCCAGTCTACCTCCTGAAATCGGTTTCCTGCAATTCTGCCCCGCTTTCGAGTCCTCTTGGCAGCCTTACTTCAGTCTATTTTTGGACGATAGCTGTCATTTATAACTCTGCAGGTTTGTGAATTACAGTGCCCCTGAGCTCCTTTCTTCAACTCGCTTTCTTGTGACCTGGCCGCAACACCGCAGGATGGCTTCAGGCCCTAATCTGGATCCGGCACGGCACGCTGAGCCTTTGGTTATTTCCTCTTCCTGGTGGGAAATGAGAGTTAAATTTGCCTGTCCAGACACCTCCAGCTAGTCTCTCATTGGTTCTCGCTATTCCTGTTCATCTTCCGCAGAAATTGCAAACTGGGCCAAACAGGAGGTTAAAGGCGCTGACTCTCCAAGTGGGGAGAGTGTTAGTAAAGCGTCTGGAATGTTGCACCTGAGTACCAGGGTACGAAAACTGGGACATATTTGAACACGTCTCCCGATCACATGGTTGATCATACTCTAGGTTCCACATGCATGTTTTAGCTGAAGGAAGAATACCTAAAACCTGGGTAGTTGAAACCCGTGGAATGGGTACCATGCAATATGACTTCAAAGGGTCTTCATTTGCTCACGAACCTCTCCAATCCTATCACTGCTGCGTTTATGGCCCTGTACACATGCTTGATTCTCTTTCGGAGACAT
Organism: Stenella coeruleoalba; assembly: GCF_951394435.1. Classification (NCBI taxonomy): domain Eukaryota; kingdom Metazoa; phylum Chordata; class Mammalia; order Artiodactyla; family Delphinidae; genus Stenella; species Stenella coeruleoalba. The sequence goes on along the minus strand of NW_027645992.1, from coordinate 424,214 downwards.
AGCAATCCATAGGTTTTAAGATACTTACTAGTCAGGTACATTCTTAGGCGTTTAATATGGGGTGTTGAGTCCATTTCGTTGAGCAAGGAGTAGCTCTTGTCTATTCCATATTTGGCTTAAGGAACTTTATCTGTGCTCATTTCAATCTCTGATTTTATGCAGCACCCCAACTCACCTTTCCCCTTAAGCAAGCATAAGTTGGTTTTCTAAATTTGAGACCCTGTTCTGTTTTGGAATGCAGTTCCTGTGTAGCCAAGTTTACATTCCGTGTATTAGTGATATCTTATGATGTTTCTTTTTCTGTGTGACTTATTTCAGTTAGAATCATCGTACCTGAATCTACTCATTATGTTGCTACGGGCCTGATGACATAGATTTCATTGCTGAGTGATACTGCATTGTACGTAAGTACCACAAGTTCTTTATGCATTTTTCACTTTCTGTGATATTGAACTTGTACGGTAAACGAGGTTCTTGTAAACAGAGGCGTCCCAAACTTTGGGGTGGCTGTGTCTTTTTGATTTTAATTTCCCTAAGCTATAGGACCATAAGTGGAAGTGCCCTAGGCTCTGTTGCTTTGTTTTTTAGATGTTTCAGGAAACACCATACACTTCTCCCGAGTGTCTGTTGGCAATTTACATCCCGCCCATCAGCATAACAAGGCTCCCAGTTCTCCATGGCCTGTCCTGCCTTTCTGGATTTTACACTTTTTTCAGATGGCCCTTTTGACCGGGGGGAAGTGAGACTTCATTGTAGTGCAGATTTCCTTTGCAAGCTTGCTTGGTTGGCCAAAAAGGGCGTATGCGTTTTTTCCTGAATATATTCAGGAAAAAACGCATACGCCCTTTTTGGCCAAGTGCATCATTGTGGACGTTCTGCCTCTTTTCCTATGCTTTCAATGCAATTCCAGTCTACCTCCTGAAATCGGTTTCCTGCAATTCTGCCCCGCTTTCAAGTCCTCTTGGCAGCCTTACTTCAGTCTATTTTTGGACGATAGCTGTCATTTATAACTCTGCAGGTTTGTGAATTACAGTGCCCCTGAGCTCCTTTCTTCAACTCGCTTTCTTTTGAGCTGGCCGCAACACCGCAGGATGGCTTCAGGCCCTAATCTGGTTCCGGCACGGCACGCTGAGCCTTTGGTTAATTCCTCTTCCTGGTGGGAAATGAGAGTTAAATTTGCCCATCCAGACACCTCCAGCTAGTCTCTCATTGGTTCTCGCTATTCCTGTTCATCTTCCGCAGAAATTGCAAACTGGGCCAAACAGGAGGTTAAAGGGACTGACTCTCCAAGTCGGGAGAGTGTTAGTAAAGCATCTGGAATGTTGCACCCGAGTACCAGGGTACGAAAACTGAGACATATTTGAACACGTCTCCCGATCACATGGTTGATCATACTCTGGGTTCCACATGCATGTTTTAGCTGAAGGAAGAATACCTAAAACCTTGGTAGTTGAAACCCGTGGAATGGGTACCATGCAATATGACTTCAAAGGGTCTTCATTTGCTCACCGAACATCTCCAATCCTATCACTGCTGCGTTTATGCCCCTGTACACATGCTTGATTCTCTTTCGGAGACATAGCAATCCATAGGTTTTAAGATACTTACTAGTCAGGTACATTCTTAGGCGTTTAATATGGGGTGTTGAGTCCATTTCGTTGAGCAAGGAGTAGCTCTTGTCTATTCCATATTTGGCTTAAGGAACTTTATCTGTGCTCATTTCAATCTCTGGTTTTATGCAGCACCCCAACTCACCTTTCCCCTTAAGCAAGCATAAGTTGGTTTTCTAAATTTGAGACACTGTTCTGTTCTGTAATTCAGTTCCTGTGTAGCTAAGTTTACATTCCGTGTATTACTGATATCTTATAATGTTTCTTTTTCTGTGTGACTTATTTCAGTTAGAATCATCATACCTGAATCCACTCATTGTGCTGCTAAGGGCCTGATGACACAGATTTCATTGCTGAGTGATATTGTTTTGTAAGTAAATACCACAACTTCTTTACCCATTTTTCACTTTCTGCGATGTTGAACTTGTACTGTAAACGAGGTTCTTGTAAACAGAGCCGTTCCAAACTTTGGGGTGGCTGTGTCTTTTTGATTTTAATTTCCCTAAGCTATAGGACCATAAGTGGAAGTGCCCTAGGTTCTGTTGCTTTGTTTTTTAGATGTTTCAGGAAACACCATACACTTCTCCCGAGTGGTTGTTGGCAATTTACATCCCGCCCTTCAGCATAACAAGGCTCCCAGTTCTCCATGGCCTGTCCTGCCTTTCTGGATTTTACCCTTTTTTCAGATGGCCCTTTTGACCGGGGGGAAGTGAGACTTCATTGTAGTGCAGATTTCCTTTGCAAGCTTGCTTGTTTGGCCAAAAAGGGCGTATGCATTTTTTCCTGAATATATTCAGGAAAAAACGCATACGCCCTTTTTGGCCAAGTGCATCATTGTGGACGTTCTGCCTCTTTTCCTATGCTTTCAATGCAATTCCAGTCTACCTCCTGAAATCGGTTTCCTGCAATTCTGCCCCGCTTTCAAGTCCTCTTGGCAGCCTTACTTCAGTCTATTTTTGGACGATAGCTGTCATTTATAACTCTGCAGGTTTGTGAATTACAGTGCCCCTGAGCTCCTTTCTTCAACTCGCTTTCTTTTGAGCTGGCCGCAACACCGCAGGATGGCTTCAGGCCCTAATCTGGTTCCGGCACGGCACGCTGAGCCTTTGGTTAATTCCTCTTCCTGGTGGGAAATGAGAGTTAAATTTGCCAATCCAGACACCTCCAGCTAGTCTCTCATTGGCTCTCGCTATTCCTGTTCATCTTCCACAGAAATTGCAAACTGGGCCAAACAGGAGGTTAAAGGGACTGACTCTCCAAGTCGGGAGAGTGTTAGTAAAGCGTCTGGAATGTTGCACCCGAGTACCAGGGTACGAAAACTGAGACATATTTGAACACGTTTCCCGATCACATGGTTGATCATACTCTGGGTTCCACATGCATGTTTTAGCTGAAGGAAGAATACCTAAAACCTGGGTAGTTGAAACCCGTGGAATGGGTACCATGCAATATGACTTCAAAGGGTCTTCATTTGCTCACTGAACATCTCCAATCCTATCACTGCTGCGTTTATGCCCCTGTACACATGCTTGATTCTCTTTCGGAGACATAGCAATCCATTCGTTTTAAGATACTTACTAGTCAGGTACATTCTTAGGCGTTTAATATGGGGTGTTGAGTCCATTTCGTTGAGCAAGGAGTAGCTCTTGTCTATTCCATATTTGGCTTAAGGAACTTTATCTGTGCTCATGTCAATCTCTGGTTTTATGCAGCACCCAAACTCACCTTTCCCCTTAAGCAAGCATAAGTTGGTTTTCTAAATTTGAGACACTGTTCTGTTCTGTAATTCAGTTCCTGTGTAGCCAAGTTTACATTCCGTGTATTACTGATATCTTATGATGTTTCTTTTTCTGTGTGACTTATTTCAGTTAAAATCATCATACCTGAATCCACTCATGATGCTGCTAAGGGCCTGATGACACAGATTTCATTGCTGAGTGATATTGTTTTGTAAGTAAATACCACAACTTCTTTACCCATTTTTCACTTTCTGCGATGTTGAACTTGTACTGTAAACGAGGTTCTTGTAAACAGAGCCGTTCCAAACTTTGGGGTGGCTGTGTCTTTTTGATTTTAATTTCCCTAAGCTATAGGACCATAAGTGGAAGTGCCCTAGGTTCTCTTGCTTTGTTTTTTAGATGTTTCAGGAAACACCATACACTTCTCCCGAGTGGTTGTTGGCAATTTACATCCCGCCCTTCAGCATAACAAGGCTCCCAGTTCTCCATGGCCTGTCCTGCCTTTCTGGATTTTACCCTTTTTTCAGATGGCCCTTTTGACCGGGGGGAAGTGAGACTTCATTGTAGTGCAGATTTCCTTTGCAAGCTTGCTTGGTTGGCCAAAAAGGGCGTATGCGTTTTTTCCTGAATATATTCAGGAAAAAACGCATACGCCCTTTTTGGCCAAGTGCATCATTGTGGACGTTCTGCCTCTTTTCCTATGCTTTCAATGCAATTCCAGTCTACCTCCTGAAATCAGTTTCCTGCAATTCTGCCCCGCTTTCAAGTCCTCTTGGCAGCCTTACTTCAGTCTATTTTTGGACGATAGCTGTCATTTATAACTCTGCAGGTTTGTGAATTACAGTGCCCCTGAGCTCCTTTCTTCAACTCGCTTTCTTGTGACCTGGCCGCAACACCGCAGGATGGCTTCAGGCCCTAATCTGGATCCGGCACGGCATGCTGAGCCTTTGGTTATTTCCTCTTCCTGGTGGGAAATGAGAGTTAAATTTGCCCGTCCAGACACCTCCAGCTAGTCTCTCATTGGTTCTCGCTATTCCTGTTCATCTTCCGCAGAAATTGCAAACTGGGCCAAACAGGAGGTTAAAGGCGCTGACTCTCCAAGTGGGGAGAGTGTTAGTAAAGCGTCTGGAATGTTGCACCTGAGTACCAGGGTACGAAAACTGGGACATATTTGAACACGTCTCCCGATCACATGGTTGATCATACTCTAGGTTCCACATGCATGTTTTAGCTGAAGGAAGAATACCTAAAACCTGGGTAGTTGAAACCCGTGGAATGGGTACCATGCAATATGACTTCAAAGGGTCTTCATTTGCTCACGAACCTCTCCAATCCTATCACTGCTGCGTTTATGCCCCTGTACACATGCTTGATTCTCTTTCGGAGACATAGCAATCCATAGGTTTTAAGATACTTACTAGTCAGGTACATTCTTAGGCGTTTAATATGCGGTGTTGAGTCCATTTCGTTGAGCAAGGAGTAGCTCTTGTCTATTCCATATTTGGCTTAAGGAACTTTATCTGTGCTCATTTCAATCTCTGGTTTTATGCAGCACCCCAACTCACCTTTCCCCTTAAGCAAGCATAAGTTGGTTTTCTAAATTTGAGACCCTGTTCTGTTCTGTAATTCAGTTCCTGTGTAGCCAAGTTTACATTCCGTGTATTACTGATATCTTATGATGTTTCTTTTTCTGTGTGACTTATTTCAGTTAGAATCATCATACCTGAATCCACTCATTGTGCTGCTAAGGGCCTGATGACACAGTTTTCATTGCTGAGTGATATTGTTTTGTAAGTAAATAGCACAACATCTTTACCCATTTTTCACTTTCTGCGATGTTGAACTTGTACTGTAAACGAGGTTCTTGTAAACAGAGCCGTTCCAAACTTTGGGGTGGCTGTGTCTTTTTGATTTTAATTTCCCTAAGCTATAGGACCATAAGTGGAAGTGCCCTAGGTTCTGTTGCTTTGTTTTTTAGATGTTTCAGGAAACACCATACACTTCTCCCTAGTGGTTGTTGGCAATTTACATCCCGCCCTTCAGCATAACAAGGCTCCCAGTTCTCCATGGCCTGTCCTGCCTTTCTGGATTTTACCCTTTTTTCAGATGGCCCTTTTGACCGGGGGGAAGTGAGACTTCATTGTAGTGCAGATTTCCTTTGCAAGCTTGCTTGGTTGGCCAAAAAGGGCGTATGCGTTTTTTCCTGAATATATTCAGGAAAAAACGCATACGCCCTTTTTGGCCAAGTGCATCATTGTGGACGTTCTGCCTCTTTTCCTATGCTTTCAATGCAATTCCAGTCTACCTCCTGAAATCGGTTTCCTGCAATTCTGCCCCGCTTTCAAGTCCTCTTGGCAGCCTTACTTCAGTCTATTTTTGGACGATAGCTGTCATTTATAACTCTGCAGGTTTGTGAATTACAGTGCCCCTGAGCTCCTTTCTTCAACTCGCTTTCTTTTGAGCTGGCCGCAACACCGCAGGATGGCTTCAGGCCCTAATCTGGTTCCGGCACGGCACGCTGAGCCTTTGGTTAATTCCTCTTCCTGGTGGGAAATGAGAGTTAAATTTGCCCATCCAGACACCTCCAGCTAGTCTCTCATTGGTTCTCGCTATTCCTGTTCATCTTCCACAGAAATTGCAAACTGGGCCAAACAGGAGGTTAAAGGGACTGACTCTCCAAGTCGGGAGAGTGTTAGTAAAGCGTCTGGAATGTTGCACCCGAGTACCAGGGTACGAAAACTGAGACATATTTGAACACGTCTCCCGATCACATGGTTGATCATACTCTAGGTTCCACATGCATGTTTTAGCTGAAGGAAGAATACCTTAAACCTGGGTAGTTGAAACCCGTGGAATGGGTACCATGCAATATGACTTCAAAGGGTGTTCATTTGCTCACCGAACATCTCCAATCCTATCACTGCTGCGTTTATGCCCCTGTACACATGCTTGATTCTCTTTCGGAGACATAGCAATCCATAGGTTTTAAGATACTTACTAGTCAGGTACATTCTTAGGCGTTTAATATGGGGTGTTGAGTCCATTTCGTTGAGCAAGGAGTAGCTCTTGTCTATTCCATATTTGGCTTAAGGAACTTTATCTGTGCTCATTTCAATCTCTGGTTTTATGCAGCACCCCAACTCACCTTTCCCCTTAAGCAAGCATAAGTTGGTTTTCTAAATTTGAGACCCTGTTCTGTTTTGGAATGCAGTTCCTGTGTAGCCAAGTTTACATTCCGTGTATTACTGATATCTTATGATGTTTCTTTTTCTGTGTGACTTATTTCAGTTAGAATCATCATACCTGAATCCACTCATTATGCTGCTACGGGCCTGATGACATAGATTTCATTGCTGAGTGATACTGCATTGTACGTAAGTACCACAACTTCTTTATCCATTTTTCACTTTCTGCGATGTTGAACTTGTACTGTAAACGAGGTTCTTGTAAACAGAGGCGTCCCAAATTTTGGGGTGGCTGTGTCTTTTTGATTTTAATTTCCCTAAGCTATAGGACCATAAGTGGCATTGCCCTAGGCTCTGTTGCTTTGTTTTTTAGATGTTTCAGGAAACACCATACACTTCTCCCGAGTGTCTGTTGGCAATTTACATCCCGCCCATCAGCATAACAAGGCTCCCAGTTCTCCATGGCCTGTCCTGCCTTTCTGGATTTTACACTTTTTTCAGATGGCCCTTTTGACCGGGGGGAAGTGAGACTTCATTGTAGTGCAGATTTCCTTTGCAAGCTTGCTTGGTTGGCCAAAAAGGGCGTATGCGTTTTTTCCTGAATATATTCAGGAAAAAACGCATACGCCCTTTTTGGCCAAGTGCATCATTGTGGACGTTCTGCCTCTTTTCCTATGCTTTCAATGCAATTCCAGTCTACCTCCTGAAATCGGTTTCCTGCAATTCTGCCCCGCTTTCAAGTCCTCTTGGCAGCCTTACTTCAGTATATTTTTGGACGATAGCTGTCATTTATAACTCTGCAGGTTTGTGAATTACAGTGCCCCTGAGCTCCTTTCTTCAACTCGCTTTCTTGTGAGCTGGCCGCAACACCGCAGGATGGCTTCAGGCCCTAATCTGGTTCTGGCACGGCACGCTGAGCCTTTGGTTAATTCCTCTTCCTGGTGGGAAATGAGAGTTAAATTTGCCCGTTCAGACACCTCCAGCTAGTCTCTCATTGGTTCTCGCTATTCCTGTTCATCTTCCGCAGAAATTGCAAACTGGGCCAAACAGGAGGTTAAAGGGACTGACTCTCCAAGTGGGGAGAGTGTTAGTAAAGCGTCTGGAATGTTGCACCCGAGTACCAGGGTACGAAAACTGAGACATATTTGAACACGTCTCCCGATCACATGGTTGATCATACTCTAGGTTCCACATGCATGTTTTAGCTGAAGGAAGAATACCTTAAACCTGGGTAGTTGAAACCCGTGGAATGGGTACCATGCAATATGACTTCAAAGGGTCTTCATTTGCTCACCGAACATCTCCAAACCTATCACTGCTGCGTTTATGCCCCTGTACACATGCTTGATTCTCTTTCGGAGACATTGCAATCCATAGGTTTTAAGATACTTACTAGTCAGGTACATTCTTAGGCGTTTAATATGCGGTGTTGAGTCCATTTCGTTGAGCAAGGAGTAGCTCTTGTCTATTCCATATTTGGCTTAAGGAACTTTATCTGTGCTCATTTCAATCTCTGGTTTTATGCAGCACCGCAACTCACCTTTACCCTTAAGCAAGCATAAGTTGGTTTTCTAAATTTGAGACCCTGTTCTTTTCTGTAATTCAGTTCCTGTGTAGCCAAGTTTACATTCCGTGTATTACTGATATCTTATGATGTTTCTTTTTCTGTGTGACTTATTTCAGTTAGAATCATCATACCTGAATCCACTCATTGTGCTGCTAAGGGCCTGATGACACAGATTTCATTGCTGAGTGATATTGCTTTGTAAGTAAATACCACAACTTCTTTATCCATTTTTCACTTTCTGCAATGTTGAACTTGTACTGTCAACGAGGTTCTTGTAAACAGAGGCGTCCCAAACTTTGGGGTGGCTGTGTCTTTTTGATTTTAATTTCCCTAAGCTATAGGACCATAAGTGGAAGTGCCCTAGGCTCTGTTGCTTTGTTTTTTAGATGTTTCAGGAAACACCATACACTTCTCCCGAGTGTCTGTTGGCAATTTACATCCCGCCCATCAGCATAACAAGGCTCCCAGTTCTCCATGGCCTGTCCTGCCTTTCTGGATTTTACACTTTTTTCAGATGGCCCTTTTGACCGGGGGGAAGTGAGACTTCATTGTAGTGCAGATTTCCTTTGCAAGCTTGCTTGGTAGGCCAAAAAGGGCGTATGCGTTTTTTCCTGAATATATTCAGGAAAAAACGCATACGCCCTTTTTGGCCAAGTGCATCATTGTGGACGTTCTGCCTCTTTTCCTATGCTTTCAATGCAATTCCAGTCTACCTCCTGAAATCGGTTTCCTGCAATTCTGCCCCGCTTTCAAGTCCTCTTGGCAGCCTTACTTCAGTCTATTTTTGGACGATAGCTGTCATTTATAACTCTGCAGGTTTGTGAATTACAGTGCCCCTGAGCTCCTTTCTTCAACTCGCTTTCTTTTGAGCTGGCCGCAACACCGCAGGATGGCTTCAGGCCCTAATCTGGTTCCGGCACGGCACGCTGAGCCTTTGGTTAATTCCTCTTCCTGGTGGGAAATGAGAGTTAAATTTGCCCGTCCAGACACCTCCAGCTAGTCTCTCATTGGTTCTCACTATTCCTGTTCATCTTCCGCAGAAATTGCAAACTAGGCCAAACAGGAGGTTAAAGGGACTGACTCTCCAAGTGGGGAGAGTGTTAGTAAAGCGTCTGGAATGTTGCACCCGAGTACCAGGGTACGAAAACTGAGACATATTTGAACACATCTCCCGATCACATGGTTGATCATACTCTGGGTTCCACATGCATGTTTTAGCTGAAGGAAGAATACCTAAAACCTGGGTAGTTGAAACCCGTGGAATGGGTACCATGCAATATGACTTCAAAGGGTCTTCATTTGCTCACCGAACCTCTCCAATGCTATCACTGCTGCGTTTATGCCCATGTACACATGCTTGATTCTCTTTCGGAGACATAGCAATCCATAGGTTTTAAGATACTTACTAGTCAGGTACATTCTTAGGCGTTTAATAGGCGGTGTTGAGTCCATTTCGTTGAGCAAGGAGTAGTTCTTGTGTATTCCATATTTGGCTTAAGGAACTTTATCTGTGCTCATTTCAATCTCTGGTTTTATGCAGCACCCCAACTCACCTTTCCCCTTAAGCAAGCATAAGTTGGTTTTCTAAATTTGAGACCCTGTTCTGTTCTGTAATTCAGTTCCTGTGTAGCCAAGTTTACATTCCGTGTATTACTGATATCTTATGATGTTTCTTTTTCTGTGTGACTTATTTCAGTTAGAATCATCATACCTGAATCCACTCATTGTGCTGCTAAGGGCCTGATGACACAGATTTCATTGCTGAGTGATATTGCTTTGTAAGTAAATACCACAACTTCTTTATCCATTTTTCACTTTCTGCGATGTTGAACTTGTACTGTAAATGAGGTTCTTGTAAACAGAGCCGTTCCAAACTTTGGGGTGGCTGTGTCTTTTTGATTTTAATTTCCCTAAGCTATAGGACCATAAGTGGAAGTGCCCTAGGTTCTGTTGCTTTGTTTTTTAGATGTTTCAGGAAACACCATACACTTCTCCCGAGTGTCTGTTGGCAATTTACATCCCGCCCATCAGCATAACAATTCTCCCAGTTCTCCATGGCCTGTCCTGCCTTTCTGGATTTTACACTTTTTTCAGATGGCCCTTTTGACCGGGGGGAAGTGAGACTTCATTGTAGTGCAGATTTCCTTTGCAAGCTTGCTTGGTTGGCCAAAAAGGACGTATGCGTTTTTTCCTGAATATATTCAGGAAAAAACGCATACGCCCTTTTTGGCCAAGTGCATCATTGTGGACGTTCTGCCTCTTTTCCTATGCTTTCAATGCAATTCCAGTCTACCTCCTGAAATCGGTTTCCTGCAATTCTGCCCCGCTTTCAAGTCCTCTTGGCAGCCTTACTTCAGTATATTTTTTGACGATAGCTGTCATTTATAACTCTGCAGGTTTGTGAATTACAGTGCCCCTGAGCTCCTTTCTTCAACTCGCTTTCTTGTGAGCTGGCCGCAACACCGCAGGATGGCTTCAGGCCCTAATCTGGTTTCGGCATGGCACGCTGAGCCTTTGGTTAATTCCTCTTCCTGGTGGGAAATGAGAGTTAAATTTGCCTGTCCAGACACCTCCAGCTAGTCTCTCATTGGTTCTCGCTATTCCTGTTTATCTTCCGCAGAAATTGCAAACTGGGCCAAACAGGAGGTTAAAGGGACTGACTCTCCAAGTCGGGAGAGTGTTAGTAAAGCGTCTGGAATGTTGCACCCGAGTACCAGGGTACAAAAACTGAGACATATTTGAACACGTCTCCTGATCACATGGTTGATCATACTCTAGGTTCCACATGCATGTTTTAGCTGAAGGAAGAATACCTTAAACCTGGGTAGTTGAAACCCGTGGAATGGGTACCATGCAATATGACTTCAAAGGGTCTTCATTTGCTCCCCAAACCTCTCCAATCCTATCACTGCTGCGTTTATGCCCCTGTACACATGCTTGATTCTCTTTCGGAGACATAGCAATCCATAGGTTTTAAGATACTTACAAGTCAGGTACATTCTTAGGCGTTTAATATGCGGTGTTGAGTCCATTTCGTTGAGCAAGGAGTAGCTCTTGTCTATTCCATATTTGGCTTAAGGAACTTTATCTGTGCTCATTTCAATCTCTGGTTTTATGCAGCACCCCAACTCACCTTTACCCTTAAGCAAGCATAAGTTGGTTTTCTAAATTTGAGACCCTGTTCTGTTCTGTAATTCAGTTCCTGTGTAGCCAAGTTTACATTCCATGTATTACTGATATCTTATGATGTTTCTTTTTCTGTGTGACTTATTTCAGTTAGAATCATCATACCTGAATCCACTCATTGTGCTGCTAAGGGCCTGATGACACAGATTTCATTGCTGAGTGATATTGCTTTGTAAGTAAATACCACAACTTCTTTATCCATTTTTCATTTTCTACAATGTTGAACTTGTACTGTAAACGAGGTTCTTGTAAACAGAGGCGTCCCAAACTTTGGGGTGGCTGTGTCTTTTTGATTTTAATTTCCCTAAGCTATAGGACCATAAGTGGCAGTGTCCTAGGCTCTGTTGCATTGTTTTTTAGATATTTCAGGAAACACCATACACTTCTCCCGAGTGTCTGTTGGCAATTTACATCCCGCCCATCAGCATATCAAGGCTCCCAGTTCTCCATGGCCTGTCCTGCCTTTCTGGATTTTACCCTTTTTTCAGATGGCCCTTTTGACCGGGGGGAAGTGAGACTTCATTGTAGTGCAGATTTCCTTTGCAAGCTTGCTTGGTTGGCCAAAAAGGGCGTATGCGTTTTTTCCTGAATATATTCAGGAAAAAACGCATACGCCCTTTTTGGCCAAGTGCATCATTGTGGACGTTCTGCCTCTTTTCCTATGCTTTCAATGCAATTCCAGTCTACCTCCTGAAATCGGTTTCCTGCAATTCTGCCCCGCTTTCAAGTCCTCTTGGCAGCCTTACTTCAGTCTATTTTTGGACGATAGCTGTCATTTATAACTCTGCAGGTTTGTGAATTACAGTGCCCCTGAGCTCCTTTCTTCAACTCACTTTCTTGTGAGCTGGCCGCAACACCGCAGGATGGCTTCAGGCCCTAATCTGGTTCTGGCACGGCACACTGAGCCTTTGGTTAATTCCTCTTCCTGGTGGGAAATGAGAGTTAAATTTGCCCGTCCAGACACCTCCAGCTAGTCTCTCATTGGTTCTCGCTATTCCTGTTCATCTTCCGCAGAAATTGCAAACTGGGCCAAACAGGAGGTTAAAGGGACTGACTCTCCAAGTGGGGAGAGTGTTAGTAAAGCGTCTGGAATGTTGCACCCGAGTACCAGGGTACGAAAACTGAGACATATTTGAACACGTCTCCCGATCACATGGTTGATCATACTCTGGGTTCCACATGCATGTTTTAGCTGAAGGAAGAATACCTTAAACCTGGGTAGTTGAAACCCGTGGAATGGGTACCATGCAATATGACTTCAAAGGGTCTTCATTTGCTCCCCGAACCTCTCCAATCCTATCACTGCTGCGTTTATGCCCCTGTACACATGCTTGATTCTCTTTCGGAGACATAGCAATCCATAGGTTTTAAGATACTTACTAGTCAGGTACATTCTTAGGCGTTTAATATGCGGTGTTGAGTCCATTTCGTTGAGCAAGGAGTAGCTCTTGTCTATTCCATATTTGGCTTAAGGAACTTTATCTGTGCTCATTTCAATCTCTGGTTTTATGCAACAAACCAACTCACCTTTCCCCTTAAGCAAGCATAAGTTGGTTTTCTAAATTTGAGAACCTGTTCTGTTTTGGAATTCAGTTCCTGTGTAGCCAAGTTTACATTCCGTGTATTAGTGATATCTTATGATGTTTCTTTTTCTGTGTGACTTATTTCAGTTAGAATCATCGTACCTGAATCCACTCATTATGCTGCTATGGGCCTGATGACATAGATTTCATTGCTGAGTGATACTGCATTGTACGTAAGTACCACAAGTTCTTTATCCATTTTTCACTTTCTGTGATATTGAACTTGTACGGTAAACGAGGTTCTTGTAAACGGAGGCGTCCCAAACTTTGGGGTGGCTGTGTCTTTTTGATTTTAATTTCCCTAAGCTATAGGACCATAAGTGGAAGTGCCGTAGGTTCTGTTGCTTTGTTTTTTAGATGTTTCAGGAAACACCATACACTTCTCCGGAGTGGTTGTTGGCAATTTACATCCCGCCCATCAGCATAACAAGGCTCCCAGTTCTCCATGGCCTGTCCTGCCTTTCTGGATTTTACACTTTTTTCAGATGGCCCTTTTGACCGGGGGGAAGTGAGACTTCATTGTAGTGCAGATTTCCTTTGCAAGCTTGCTTGGTTGGCCAAAAAGGGCGTATGCGTTTTTTCCTGAATATATTCAGGAAAAAACGCATACGCCCTTTTTGGCCAAGTGCATCATTGTGGACGTTCTGCCTCTTTTCCTATGCTTTCAATGCAATTCCAGTCTACCTCCTGAAACCGGTTTCCTGCAATTCTGCCCCGCATTCAAGTCCTCTTGGCAGCCTTACTTCAGTCTATTTTTGGACGATGGCTGTCATTTATAACTCTGCAGGTTTGTGAATTACAGTGCCCCTGAGCTCCTTTCTTCAACTCGCTTTCTTGTGACCTGGCCGCAACACCGCAGGATGGCTTCAGGCCCTAATCTGGTTCTGGCACGGCACGCTGAGCCTTTGGTTATTTCCTCCTCCTGGTGGGAAATGAGAGTTAAATTTGCCCATCCAGACACCTCCAGCTAGCCTCTCATTGGTTCTCGCTATTCCTGTTCATCTTCCGCAGAAATTGCAAACTGTGCCAAACCGGAGGTTAAAGGCGCTGACTCTCCAAGTGGGGAGAGTGTTAGTAAAGCGTCTGGAATGTTGCACCCGAGTACCAGGGGAGGAAAACTGAGACATATTTGAACATGTCTCCCGATCACATGGTTGATCATACTCTGGGTTCCACATGCATGTTTTAGCTGAAGGAAGAATACCTAAAACCTGGGTAGTTGAAACCCGTGGAATGGGTACCATGCAATATGACTTCAAAGGGTCTTCATTTGCTCACCGAACCTCTCCAATCCTATCACTGCTGCGTTTATACCCCTGTACACATGCTTGATTCTCTTTCGGAGACATAGCAATCCATAGGTTTTAAGATACTTACAAGTCAGGTACATTCTTAGGCGTTTAATATGCGGTGTTGAGTCCATTTCGTTGAGCAAGGAGTAGCTCTTGTCTATTCCATATTTGGCTTAAGGAACTTTATCTCTGCTCATTTCAATCTCTGGTTTTATGCAGCACCCCAACTCACCTTTCCTCTTAAGCAAGCATAAGTTGGTTTTCTAAATTTGAGACCCTGTTCTCTTTTGGAATTCAGTTCCTGTGTAGACAAGTTTACATTCTGTGTATTAGTGATATCTTATGATGTTTCTTTTTCTGTGTGACTTATTTCAGTTAGAATCATCGTACCTGAATCCACTCATTATGCTGCTACGGGCCTGATGACATAGATTTCATTGCTGAGTGATACTGCATTGTACGTAAGTACCACAAGTTCTTTATCCATTTTTCACTTTCTGTGATATTGAACTTGTACGGTAAATGAGGTTCTTGTAAACAGAGGCGTCCCAAACTTTGGGTTGGCTGTGTCTTTTTGATTTTAATTTCCCTAAGCTATAGGACCATAAGTGGAAGTGCCCTAGGCTCTGTTGCTTTGTTTTTTAGATGTTTCAGGAAACACCATACACTTCTCCCGAGTGTCTGTTGGCAATTTACATCCCGCCCATCAGCATAACAAGGCTCCCAGTTCTCAATGGCCTGTTGCATTTCTGGATTTTACACTTTTTTCAGATGGCCCTTTTGACCGGGGGGAAGTGAGACTTCATTGTAGTGCAGATTTCCTTTGCAAGCTTGCTTGGTTGGCCAAAAAGGGCGTATGCGTTTTTTCCTGAATATATTCAGGAAAAAACGCATACGCCCTTTTTGGCCAAGTGCATCATTGTGGACGTTCTGCCTCTTTTCCTATGCTTTCAATGCAACTCCAGTCTACCTCCTGAAATCGGTTTCCTGCAATTCTGCCCCGCTTTCAAGTCCTCTTGGCAGCCTTACTTCAGTCTATTTTTGGACGATAGCTGTCATTTATAACTCTGCAGGTTTGTGAATTACAGTGCCCCTGAGCTCCTTTCTTCAACTCGCTTTCTTGTGACCTGGCCGCAACACCGCAGGATGGCTTCAGGCCCTAATCTGGTTCCGGCCCGGCATGCTGAGCCTTTGGTTAATTCCTCTTCCTGGTGGGAAATTAGAGTTAAATTTGCCCGTCCAGACACCTCCAGCTAGCCTCTCATTGGTTCTCGCTATTCCTGTTCATCTTCCGCAGAAATTGCAAACTGGGCCAAACAGGAGGTTAAAGGGACTGACTCTCCAAGTCGGGAGAGTGGTAGTAAAGCATCTGGAATGTTGCACCCGAGTACCAGGGGAGGAAAACTGAGGCATATTTGAACACGTCTCCCGTTCACATGGTTGATCATACTCTGGGTTCCACATGCATGTTTTAGCTGAAGGAAGAATACCTTAAACCTGGAGAGTTGAGACCCGTGGAATGGGTACCATGCAATATGACTTCAAAGGGTCTTCATTTGCTCACCGAACCTCTCCAATCCTATCACTGCTGCGTTTATGCCCCTGTACACATGCTTGATTCTCTTTCGGAGACATAGCAATCCATAGGTTTTAAGATACTTACTAGTCAGGTACATTCTTAGGCGTTTAATATGCGGTGTTGAGTCCATTTCGTTGAGCAAGGAGTAGCTCTTGTCTATTCCATATTTGGCTTAAGGAACTTTATCTGTGCTCATTTCAATCTCTGGTTTTATGCAGCACCCCAACTCACCTTTACCCTTAAGCAAGAATAAGTTGGTTTTCTAAATTTGAGACCCTGTTCTGTTCTGTAATTCAGTTCCTGTGTAGCCAAGTTTACATTCCGTGTATTACTGATATCTTATGATGTTTCTTTTTCTGTGTGACTTATTTCAGTTAGAATCATCATACCTGAATCCACTCATTGTGCTGCTAAGGGCCTGATGACACAGATTTCATTGCTGTGTGATATTGCTTTGTAAGTAAATACCACAACTTCTTTATCCATTTTTCACTTTCTGCGATGTTGAACTTGTACTGTAAACGAGGTTCTTGTAAACAGAGCCGTTCCAAACTTTGGGGTGGCTGTGTCTTTTTGATTTTAATTTCCCTAAGCTATAGGACCATAAGTGGAAGTGCCCTAGGTTCTGTTGCTTTGTTTTTTAGATGTTTCAGGAAACACCATACACTTCTCCCGAGTGGTTGTTGGCAATTTACATCCCGCCCATCAGCATAACAAGGCTCCCAGTTCTCCATGGCCTGTCCTGCCTTTCTGGATTTTACACTTTTTTCAGATGGCCCTTTTGACCGGGGGGAAGTGAGACTTCATTGTAGTGCAGATTTCCTTTGCAAGCTTGCTTGGTTGGCCAAAAAGGGCGTATGCGTTTTTTCCTGAATATATTCAGGAAAAAACGCATACGCCCTTTTTGGCCAAGTGCATCATTGTGGACGTTCTGCCTCTTTTCCTATGCTTTCAATGCAACTCCAGTCTACCTCCTGAAATCGGTTTCCTGCAATTCTGCTCCGCTTTCAAGTCCTCTTGGCAGCCTTACTTCAGTCTATTTTTGGACGATAGCTGTCATTTATAACTCTGCAGGTTTGTGAATTACAGTGCCCCTGAGCTCCTTTCTTCAACTCGCTTTCTTGTGACCTGGCCGCAACACCGCAGGATGGCTTCAGGCCCTAATCTGGTTCCGGCCTGGCATGCTGAGCCTTTGGTTAATTCCTCTTCCTGGTGGGAAATGAGAGTTAAATTTGCCCGTCCAGACACCTCCAGCTAGCCTCTCATTGGTTCTCGCTATTCCTGTTCATCTTCCGCAGAAATTGCAAACTGGGCCAAACAGGAGGTTAAAGGGACTGACTCTCCAAGTCGGGAGAGTGGTAGTAAAGCATCTGGAATGTTGCACCCGAGTACCAGGGGAGGAAAACTGAGACATATTTGAACACGTCTCCCGTTCACATGGTTGATCATACTCTGGGTTCCACATGCATGTTTTAGCTGAAGGAAGAATACCTTAAACCTGGAGAGTTGAGACCCGTGGAATGGGTACCATGCAATATGACTTCAAAGGGTCTTCATTTGCTCACCGAACCTCTCCAATCCTATCACTGCTGCGTTTATGCCCCTGTACACATGCTTGATTCTCTTTCGGAGACATAGCAATCCATAGGTTTTAAGATACTTACTAGTCAGGTACATTCTTAGGCGTTTAATATGCGGTGTTGAGTCCATTTCGTTGAGCAAGGAGTAGCTCTTGTCTATTCCATATTTGACTTAAGGAACTTTATCTGTGCTCATTTCAATCTCTGGTTTTATGCAGCACCCCAACTCACCTTTCCTCTTAAGCAAGCATAAGTTGGTTTTCTAAATTTGAGACCCTGTTCTGTTTTGGAATTCAGTTCCTGTGTAGACAAGTTTACATTCTGTGTACTAGTGATATCTTATGATGTTTCTTTTTCTGTGTGACTTATTTCAGTTAGAATCATCGTACCTGAATCCACTCATTATGCTGCTATGGGCCTGATGACATAGATTTCATTGCTGAGTGATACTGCATTGTACGTAAGTACCACAAGTTCTTTATCCATTTTTCACTTTCTGTGATATTGAACTTGTACGGTAAATGAGGTTCTTGTAAACAGAGGCGTCCCAAACTTTGGGTTGGCTGTGTCTTTTTGATTTTAATTTCCCTAAGCTATAGGACCATAAGTGGAAGTGCCCTAGGTTCTGTTGCTTTGTTTTTTAGATGTTTCAGGAAACACCATACACTTCTCCCAAGTGTCTGTTGGCAATTTACATCCCGCCCATCAGCATAACAAGGCTCCCAGTTCTCAATGGCCTGTTGCCTTTCTGGATTTTACACTTTTTTCAGATGGCCCTTTTGACCGGGGGGAAGTGAGACTTCATTGTAGTGCAGATTTCCTTTGCAAGCTTGCTTGGTTGGCCAAAAAGGGCGTATGCGTTTTTTCCTGAATATATTCAGGAAAAAACGCATACGCCCTTTTTGGCCAAGTGCATCATTGTGGACGTTCTGCCTCTTTTCCTATGCTTTCAATGCAATTCCAGTCTACCTCCTGAAATCGGTTTCCTGCAATTCTGCCCCGCTTTCAAGTCCTCTTGGCAGCCTTACTTCAGTCTATTTTTGGACGATAGCTGTCATTTATAACTCTGCAGGTTTGTGAATTACAGTGCCCCTGAGCTCCTTTCTTCAACTCGCTTTCTTGTGAGCTGGCCGCAACACCGCAGGATGGCTTCAGGCCCTAATCTGGTTCTGGCACGGCACGCTGAGCCTTTGGTTAATTCCTCTTCCTGGTGGGAAATGAGAGTTAAATTTGCCCGTTCAGACACCTCCAGCTAGTCTCTCATTGGTTCTCGCTATTCCTGTTCATCTTCCGCAGAAATTGCAAACTGGGCCAAACAGGAGGTTAAAGGGACTGACTCTCCAAGTGGGGAGAGTGTTAGTAAAGCGTCTGGAATGTTGCACCCGAGTACCAGGGTACGAAAACTGAGACATATTTGAACACGTCTCCCGATCACATGGTTGATCATACTCTAGGTTCCACATGCATGTTTTAGCTGAAGGAAGAATACCTTAAACCTGGGTAGTTGAAACCCGTGGAATGGGTACCATGCAATATGACTTCAAAGGGTCTTCATTTGCTCACCGAACATCTCCAAACCTATCACTGCTGCGTTTATGCCCCTGTACACATGCTTGATTCTCTTTCGGAGACATTGCAATCCATAGGTTTTAAGATACTTACTAGTCAGGTACATTCTTAGGCGTTTAATATGCGGTGTTGAGTCCATTTCGTTGAGCAAGGAGTAGCTCTTGTCTATTCCATATTTGGCTTAAGGAACTTTATCTGTGCTCATTTCAATCTCTGGTTTTATGCAGCACCGCAACTCACCTTTACCCTTAAGCAAGCATAAGTTGGTTTTCTAAATTTGAGACCCTGTTCTGTTCTGTAATTCAGTTCCTGTGTAGCCAAGTTTACATTCCGTGTATTACTGATATCTTATGATGTTTCTTTTTCTGTGTGACTTATTTCAGTTAGAATCATCATACCTGAATCCACTCATTGTGCTGCTAAGGGCCTGATGACACAGATTTCATTGCTGAGTGATATTGCTTTGTAAGTAAATACCACAACTTCTTTATCCATTTTTCACTTTCTGCAATGTTGAACTTGTACTGTAAACGAGGTTCTTGTAAACAGAGGCGTCCCAAACTTTGGGGTGGCTGTGTCTTTTTGATTTTAATTTCCCTAAGCTATAGGACCATAAGTGGAAGTGCCCTAGGCTCTGTTGCTTTGTTTTTTAGATGTTTCAGGAAACACCATACACTTCTCCCGAGTGTCTGTTGGCAATTTACATCCCGCCCATCAGCATAACAAGGCTCCCAGTTCTCCATGGCCTGTCCTGCCTTTCTGGATTTTACACTTTTTTCAGATGGCCCTTTTGACCGGGGGGAAGTGAGACTTCATTGTAGTGCAGATTTCCTTTGCAAGCTTGCTTGGTAGGCCAAAAAGGGCGTATGCGTTTTTTCCTGAATATATTCAGGAAAAAACGCATACGCCCTTTTTGGCCAAGTGCATCATTGTGGACGTTCTGCCTCTTTTCCTATGCTTTCAATGCAATTCCAGTCTACCTCCTGAAATCGGTTTCCTGCAATTCTGCCCCGCTTTCAAGTCCTCTTGGCAGCCTTACTTCAGTCTATTTTTGGACGATAGCTGTCATTTATAACTCTGCAGGTTTGTGAATTACAGTGCCCCTGAGCTCCTTTCTTCAACTCGCTTTCTTTTGAGCTGGCCGCAACACCGCAGGATGGCTTCAGGCCCTAATCTGGTTCCGGCACGGCACGCTGAGCCTTTGGTTAATTCCTCTTCCTGGTGGGAAATGAGAGTTAAATTTGCCCGTCCAGACACCTCCAGCTAGTCTCTCATTGGTTCTCACTATTCCTGTTCATCTTCCGCAGAAATTGCAAACTAGGCCAAACAGGAGGTTAAAGGGACTGACTCTCCAAGTGGGGAGAGTGTTAGTAAAGCGTCTGGAATGTTGCACCCGAGTACCAGGGTACGAAAACTGAGACATATTTGAACACATCTCCCGATCACATGGTTGATCATACTCTGGGTTCCACATGCATGTTTTAGCTAAAGGAAGAATACCTAAAACCTGGGTAGTTGAAACCCGTGGAATGGGTACCATGCAATATGACTTCAAAGGGTCTTCATTTGCTCACCGAACCTCTCCAATGCTATCACTGCTGCGTTTATGCCCATGTACACATGCTTGATTCTCTTTCGGAGACATAGCAATCCATAGGTTTTAAGATACTTACTAGTCAGGTACATTCTTAGGCATTTAATATGCGGTGTTGAGTCCATTTCGTTGAGCAAGGAGTAGTTCTTGTGTATTCCATATTTGGCTTAAGGAACTTTATCTGTGCTCATTTCAATCTCTGGTTTTATGCAGCAGCCCAACTCACCTTTCCCCTTAAGCAAGCATAAGTTGGTTTTCTAAATTTGAGACCCTGTTCTGTTCTGTAATTCAGTTCCTGTGTAGCCAAGTTTACATTCCGTGTATTACTGATATCTTATGATGTTTCTTTTTCTGTGTGACTTATTTCAGTTAGAATCATCATACCTGAATCCACTCATTGTGCTGCTAAGGGCCTGATGACACAGATTTCATTGCTGAGTGATATTGCTTTGTAAGTAAATACCACAACTTCTTTATCCATTTTTCACTTTCTGCGATGTTGAACTTGTACTGTAAATGAGGTTCTTGTAAACAGAGCCGTTCCAAACTTTGGGGTGGCTGTGTCTTTTTGATTTTAATTTCCCTAAGCTATAGGACCATAAGTGGAAGTGCCCTAGGTTCTGTTGCTTTGTTTTTTAGATGTTTCAGGAAACACCATACACTTCTCCCGAGTGTCTGTTGGCAATTTACATCCCGCCCATCAGCATAACAATTCTCCCAGTTCTCCATGGCCTGTCCTGCCTTTCTGGATTTTACACTTTTTTCAGATGGCCCTTTTGACCGGGGGGAAGTGAGACTTCATTGTAGTGCAGATTTCCTTTGCAAGCTTGCTTGGTTGGCCAAAAAGGACGTATGCGTTTTTTCCTGAATATATTCAGGAAAAAACGCATACGCCCTTTTTGGCCAAGTGCATCATTGTGGACGTTCTGCCTCTTTTCCTATGCTTTCAATGCAATTCCAGTCTACCTCCTGAAATCGGTTTCCTGCAATTCTGCCCCGCTTTCAAGTCCTCTTGGCAGCCTTACTTCAGTATATTTTTTGACGATAGCTGTCATTTATAACTCTGCAGGTTTGTGAATTACAGTGCCCCTGAGCTCCTTTCTTCAACTCGCTTTCTTGTGAGCTGGCCGCAACACCGCAGGATGGCTTCAGGCCCTAATCTGGTTTCGGCATGGCACGCTGAGCCTTTGGTTAATTCCTCTTCCTGGTGGGAAATGAGAGTTAAATTTGCCTGTCCAGACACCTCCAGCTAGTCTCTCATTGGTTCTCGCTATTCCTGTTTATCTTCCGCAGAAATTGCAAACTGGGCCAAACAGGAGGTTAAAGGGACTGACTCTCCAAGTCGGGAGAGTGTTAGTAAAGCGTCTGGAATGTTGCACCCGAGTACCAGGGTACAAAAACTGAGACATATTTGAACACGTCTCCTGATCACATGGTTGATCATACTCTAGGTTCCACATGCATGTTTTAGCTGAAGGAAGAATACCTTAAACCTGGGTAGTTGAAACCCGTGGAATGGGTACCATGCAATATGACTTCAAAGGGTCTTCATTTGCTCACCAAACCTCTCCAATCCTATCACTGCTGCGTTTATGCCCCTGTACACATGCTTGATTCTCTTTCGGAGACATAGCAATCCATAGGTTTTAAGATACTTACTAGTCAGGTACATTCTTAGGCGTTTAATATGCGGTGTTGAGTCCATTTCGTTGAGCAAGGAGTAGCTCTTGTCTATTCCATATTTGGCTTAAGGAACTTTATCTGTGCTCATTTCAATCTCTGGTTTTATGCAGCACCCCAACTCACCTTTACCCTTAAGCAAGCATAAGTTGGTTTTCTAAATTTGAGACCCTGTTCTGTTCTGTAATTCAGTTCCTGTGTAGCCAAGTTTACATTCCATGTATTACTGATATCTTATGATGTTTCTTTTTCTGTGTGACTTATTTCAGTTAGAATCATCATACCTGAATCCACTCATTGTGCTGCTAAGGGCCTGATGACACAGATTTCATTGCTGAGTGATATTGCTTTGTAAGTAAATACCACAACTTCTTTATCCATTTTTCATTTTCTACAATGTTGAACTTGTACTGTAAACGAGGTTCTTGTAAACAGAGGCGTCCCAAACTTTGGGGTGGCTGTGTCTTTTTGATTTTAATTTCCCTAAGCTATAGGACCATAAGTGGCAGTGTCCTAGGCTCTGTTGCATTGTTTTTTAGATATTTCAGGAAACACCATACACTTCTCCCGAGTGTCTGTTGGCAATTTACATCCCGCCCATCAGCATATCAAGGCTCCCAGTTCTCCATGGCCTGTCCTGCCTTTCTGGATTTTACCCTTTTTTCAGATGGCCCTTTTGACCGGGGGGAAGTGAGACTTCATTGTAGTGCAGATTTCCTTTGCAAGCTTGCTTGGTTGGCCAAAAAGGGCGTATGCGTTTTTTCCTGAATATATTCAGGAAAAAACGCATACGCCCTTTTTGGCCAAGTGCATCATTGTGGACGTTCTGCCTCTTTTCCTATGCTTTCAATGCAATTCCAGTCTACCTCCTGAAATCGGTTTCCTGCAATTCTGCCCCGCTTTCAAGTCCTCTTGGCAGCCTTACTTCAGTCTATTTTTGGACGATAGCTGTCATTTATAACTCTGCAGGTTTGTGAATTACAGTGCCCCTGAGCTCCTTTCTTCAACTCACTTTCTTGTGAGCTGGCCGCAACACCGCAGGATGGCTTCAGGCCCTAATCTGGTTCTGGCACGGCACACTGAGCCTTTGGTTAATTCCTCTTCCTGGTGGGAAATGAGAGTTAAATTTGCCCGTCCAGACACCTCCAGCTAGTCTCTCATTGGTTCTCGCTATTCCTGTTCATCTTCCGCAGAAATTGCAAACTGGGCCAAACAGGAGGTTAAAGGGACTGACTCTCCAAGTGGGGAGAGTGTTAGTAAAGCGTCTGGAATGTTGCACCCGAGTACCAGGGTACGAAAACTGAGACATATTTGAACACGTCTCCCGATCACATGGTTGATCATACTCTGGGTTCCACATGCATGTTTTAGCTGAAGGAAGAATACCTTAAACCTGGGTAGTTGAAACCCGTGGAATGGGTACCATGCAATATGACTTCAAAGGGTCTTCATTTGCTCCCCGAACCTCTCCAATCCTATCACTGCTGCGTTTATGCCCCTGTACACATGCTTGATTCTCTTTCGGAGACATAGCAATCCATAGGTTTTAAGATACTTACTAGTCAGGTACATTCTTAGGCGTTTAATATGCGGTGTTGAGTCCATTTCGTTGAGCAAGGAGTAGCTCTTGTCTATTCCATATTTGGCTTAAGGAACTTTATCTGTGCTCATTTCAATCTCTGGTTTTATGCAACAAACCAACTCACCTTTCCCCTTAAGCAAGCATAAGTTGGTTTTCTAAATTTGAGAACCTGTTCTGTTTTGGAATTCAGTTCCTGTGTAGCCAAGTTTACATTCCGTGTATTAGTGATATCTTATGATGTTTCTTTTTCTGTGTGACTTATTTCAGTTAGAATCATCGTACCTGAATCCACTCATTATGCTGCTATGGGCCTGATGACATAGATTTCATTGCTGAGTGATACTGCATTGTACGTAAGTACCACAAGTTCTTTATCCATTTTTCACTTTCTGTGATATTGAACTTGTACGGTAAACGAGGTTCTTGTAAACGGAGGCGTCCCAAACTTTGGGGTGGCTGTGTCTTTTTGATTTTAATTTCCCTAAGCTATAGGACCATAAGTGGAAGTGCCGTAGGTTCTGTTGCTTTGTTTTTTAGATGTTTCAGGAAACACCATACACTTCTCCGGAGTGGTTGTTGGCAATTTACATCCCGCCCATCAGCATAACAAGGCTCCCAGTTCTCCATGGCCTGTCCTGCCTTTCTGGATTTTACACTTTTTTCAGATGGCCCTTTTGACCGGGGGGAAGTGAGACTTCATTGTAGTGCAGATTTCCTTTGCAAGCTTGCTTGGTTGGCCAAAAAGGGCGTATGCGTTTTTTCCTGAATATATTCAGGAAAAAACGCATACGCCCTTTTTGGCCAAGTGTATCATTGTGGACGTTCTGCCTCTTTTCCTATGCTTTCAATGCAATTCCAGTCTACCTCCTGAAACCGGTTTCCTGCAATTCTGCCCCGCATTCAAGTCCTCTTGGCAGCCTTACTTCAGTCTATTTTTGGACGATGGCTGTCATTTATAACTCTGCAGGTTTGTGAATTACAGTGCCCCTGAGCTCCTTTCTTCAACTCGCTTTCTTGTGACCTGGCCGCAACACCGCAGGATGGCTTCAGGCCCTAATCTGGTTCTGGCACGGCACGCTGAGCCTTTGGTTATTTCCTCCTCCTGGTGGGAAATGAGAGTTAAATTTGCCCATCCAGACACCTCCAGCTAGCCTCTCATTGGTTCTCGCTATTCCTGTTCATCTTCCGCAGAAATTGCAAACTGTGCCAAACCGGAGGTTAAAGGCGCTGACTCTCCAAGTGGGGAGAGTGTTAGTAAAGCGTCTGGAATGTTGCACCCGAGTACCAGGCGAGGAAAACTGAGACAAATTTGAACATGTCTCCCGATCACATGGTTGATCATACTCTGGGTTCCACATGCATGTTTTAGCTGAAGGAAGAATACCTAAAACCTGGGTAGTTGAAACCCGTGGAATGGGTACCATGCAATATGACTTCAAAGGGTCTTCATTTGCTCACCAAACCTCTCCAATCCTATCACTGCTGCGTTTATACCCCTGTACACATGCTTGATTCTCTTTCGGAGACATAGCAATCCATAGGTTTTAAGATACTTACAAGTCAGGTACATTCTTAGGCGTTTAATATGCGGTGTTGAGTCCATTTCGTTGAGCAAGGAGTAGCTCTTGTCTATTCCATATTTGGCTTAAGGAACTTTATCTCTGCTCATTTCAATCTCTGGTTTTATGCAGCACCCCAACTCACCTTTCCTCTTAAGCAAGCATAAGTTGGTTTTCTAAATTTGAGACCCTGTTCTCTTTTGGAATTCAGTTCCTGTGTAGACAAGTTTACATTCTGTGTATTAGTGATATCTTATGATGTTTCTTTTTCTGTGTGACTTATTTCAGTTAGAATCATCGTACCTGAATCCACTCATTATGCTGCTACGGGCCTGATGACATAGATTTCATTGCTGAGTGATACTGCATTGTACGTAAGTACCACAAGTTCTTTATCCATTTTTCACTTTCTGTGATATTGAACTTGTACGGTAAATGAGGTTCTTGTAAACAGAGGCGTCCCAAACTTTGGGTTGGCTGTGTCTTTTTGATTTTAATTTCCCTAAGCTATAGGACCATAAGTGGAAGTGCCCTAGGCTCTGTTGCTTTGTTTTTTAGATGTTTCAGGAAACACCATACACTTCTCCCAAGTGTCTGTTGGCAATTTACATCCCGCCCATCAGCATAACAAGGCTCCCAGTTCTCAATGGCCTGTTGCATTTCTGGATTTTACACTTTTTTCAGATGGCCCTTTTGACCGGGGGGAAGTGAGACTTCATTGTAGTGCAGATTTCCTTTGCAAGCTTGCTTGGTTGGCCAAAAAGGGCGTATGCGTTTTTTCCTGAATATATTCAGGAAAAAACGCATACGCCCTTTTTGGCCAAGTGCATCATTGTGGACATTCTGCCTCTTTTCCTATGCTTTCAATGCAATTCCAGTCTACCTCCTGAAATCGGTTTCCTGCAATTCTGCCCCGCTTTCAAGTCCTCTTGGCAGCCTTACTTCAGTCTATTTTTGGACGATAGCTGTCATTTATAACTCTGCAGGTTTGTGAATTACAGTGCCCCTGAGCTCCTTTCTTCAACTCGCTTTCTTGTGACCTGGCCGCAACACCGCAGGATGGCTTCAGGCCCTAATCTGGTTCCGGCCCAGCACGCTGAGCCTTTGGTTATTTCCTCTTCCTGGTGGGAAATGAGAGTTAAATTTGCCCGTCCAGACACCTCCAGCTAGCCTCTCATTGGTTCTCGCTATTCCTGTTCATCTTCCACAGAAATTGCAAACTGGGCCAAACAGGAGGTTAAAGGGACTGACTCTCCAAGTGGGGAGAGTGTTAGTAAAGCGTCTGGAATGTTGCACCTGAGTACCAGGGGAGGAAAACTGAGACATATTTGAACACGTCTCCCGATCACATGGTTGATCATACTCTAGGTTCCACATGCATGTTTTAGCTGAAGGAAGAATACCTTAAACCTGGGTAGTTGAAACCCGTGGAATGGGTACCATGCAATATGACTTCAAAGGGTCTTCATTTGCTCACCGAACCTCTCCAATCCTATCACTGCTGCGTTTATGCCCCTGTACACATGCTTGATTCTCTTTCGGAGACATAGCAATCCATAGGTTTTAAGATACTTACTAGTCAGGTACATTCTTAGGCGTTTAATATGGGGTGTTGAGTCCATTTCGTTGAGCAAGGAGTAGCTCTTGTCTATTCCATATTTGGCTTAAGGAACTTTATCTGTGCTCATTTCAATCTCTGGTTTTATGCAGCACCCCAACTCACCTTTACCCTTAAGCAAGAATAAGTTGGTTTTCTAAATTTGAGACCCTGTTCTGTTCTGTAATTCAGTTCCTGTGTAGCCAAGTTTACATTCCGTGTATTACTGATATCTTATGATGTTTCTTTTTCTGTGTGACTTATTTCAGTTAGAATCATCATACCTGAATCCACTCATTGTGCTGCTAAGGGCCTGATGACACAGATTTCATTGCTGTGTGATATTGCTTTGTAAGTAAATACCACAACTTCTTTATCCATTTTTCACTTTCTGCGATGTTGAACTTGTACTGTAAACGAGGTTCTTGTAAACAGAGCCGTTCCAAACTTTGGGGTGGCTGTGTCTTTTTGATTTTAATTTCCCTAAGCTATAGGACCATAAGTGGAAGTGCCCTAGGTTCTGTTGCTTTGTTTTTTAGATGTTTCAGGAAACACCATACACTTCTCCCGAGTGGTTGTTGGCAATTTACATCCCGCCCATCAGCATAACAAGGCTCCCAGTTCTCCATGGCCTGTCCTGCCTTTCTGGATTTTACACTTTTTTCAGATGGCCCTTTTGACCGGGGGGAAGTGAGACTTCATTGTAGTGCAGATTTCCTTTGCAAGCTTGCTTGGTTGGCCAAAAAGGGCGTATGCGTTTTTTCCTGAATATATTCAGGAAAAAACGCATACGCCCTTTTTGGCCAAGTGCATCATTGTGGACGTTCTGCCTCTTTTCCTATGCTTTCAATGCAACTCCAGTCTACCTCCTGAAATCGGTTTCCTGCAATTCTGCCCCGCTTTCAAGTCCTCTTGGCAGCCTTACTTCAGTCTATTTTTGGACGATAGCTGTCATTTATAACTCTGCAGGTTTGTGAATTACAGTGCCCCTGAGCTCCTTTCTTCAACTCGCTTTCTTGTGACCTGGCCGCAACACCGCAGGATGGCTTCAGGCCCTAATCTGGTTCCGGCCCGGCATGCTGAGCCTTTGGTTAATTCCTCTTCCTGGTGGGAAATGAGAGTTAAATTTGCCCGTCCAGACACCTCCAGCTAGCCTCTCATTGGTTCTCGCTATTCCTGTTCATCTTCCGCAGAAATTGCAAACTGGGCCAAACAGGAGGTTAAAGGGACTGACTCTCCAAGTCGGGAGAGTGGTAGTAAAGCATCTGGAATGTTGCACCCGAGTACCAGGGGAGGAAAACTGAGACATATTTGAACACGTCTCCCGTTCACATGGTTGATCATACTCTGGGTTCCACATGCATGTTTTAGCTGAAGGAAGAATACCTTAAACCTGGAGAGTTGAGACCCGTGGAATGGGTACCATGCAATATGACTTCAAAGGGTCTTCATTTGCTCACCGAACCTCTCCAATCCTATCACTGCTGCGTTTATGCCCCTGTACACATGCTTGATTCTCTTTCGGAGACATAGCAATCCATAGGTTTTAAGATACTTACTAGTCAGGTACATTCTTAGGCGTTTAATATGCGGTGTTGAGTCCATTTCGTTGAGCAAGGAGTAGCTCTTGTCTATTCCATATTTGGCTTAAGGAACTTTATCTGTGCTCATTTCGATCTCTGCTTATGCAGCACCCCAATTCACCTTTATCCTTAAGCAAGCATAAGTTGGTTTTCTAAATTTGAGACCCTGTTCTGTTCTGTAATTCAGTTCCTGTGTAGCCAAGTTTACATTCCGTGTATTACTGATATATTATGATGTTTCTTTTTCTGTGTGACTTATTTCAGTTAGAATCATCATACCTGAAACCACTCATTGTGCTGCTAAGGGCCTGATGACATAGATTTCATTGCTGAGTGATATTGCTTTGTAAGTAAATACCACAACTTCTTTATCCATTTTTCACTTTCTGCGATGTTGAACTTGTACTGTAAACGAGGTTCTTGTAAACAGAGCCGTTCCAAACTTTGGGGTGGCTGTGTCTATTTTATTTTAATTTTCCTAAGCTATAGGACCATAAGTGGAAGTGCCCTAGGCTCTGTTGCTTTGTTTTTTAGATGTTTCAGGAGACACCATACACTTCTCCCGAGTGGTTGTTGGCAATTTACATCCCGCCCATCAGCATAACAAGGCTCCCAGTTCTCCATGGCCTGTCCTGCCTTTCTGGATTTTACACTTTTTTCAGATGTCCCTTTTGACCGGGGGGAAGTGAGACTTCATTGTAGTGCAGATTTCCTTTGCAAGCTTGCTTGGTTGGCCAAAAAGGGCGTATGCGTTTTTTCCTGAATATATTCAGGAAAAAACGCATACGCCCTTTTTGGCCAAGTGCATCATTGTGGATGTTCTGCCTCTTTTCCTATGCTTTCAATGCAATTCCAGTCTACCTCCTGAAATCGGTTTCCTGCAATTCTGCCCCGCTTTCAAGTCCTCTTGGCAGCCTTACTTCAGTCTATTTTTGGACGATAGCTGTCATTTATAACTCTGCAGGCTTGTGAATTACAGTGCCCCTGAGCTCCTTTCTTCAACTCGCTTTCTTGTGAGCTGGCCGCAACACCGCAGGATGGCTTCAGGCCCTAATCTGGTTCCGGCACGGCACGCTGAGCCTTTGGTTAATTCCTCTTCCTGGTGGGAAATGAGAGTTAAATTTGCCCGTCCAGACACCTCCAGCTAGTCTCTCATTGGTTCTCGCTATTCCTGTTCATCTTCCGCAGAAATTGCAAACTGGGCCAAACAGGAGGTTAAAGGCGCTGAC
The DNA here is from genome assembly GCF_951394435.1 of Stenella coeruleoalba. NCBI lineage: Eukaryota > Metazoa > Chordata > Mammalia > Artiodactyla > Delphinidae > Stenella > Stenella coeruleoalba. Next base: position 394,500 of record NW_027645992.1, on the reverse strand, counting down.
TCTCCAAGTGGGGAGAGTGTTAGTAAAGCTTCTGGAATGTTGCACCCGAGTACCAGGGGAGGAAAACTGAGACATATTTGAACACGTCTCCCGTTCACACGGTTGATCATACTCTGGGTTCCACATGCATGATTTAGCTGAAGGAAGAATACCTTAAACCTGGAGAGTTGAGACCCGTGGAATGGGTACCATGCAATATGTCTTCAAAGGGTCTTCATTTGCTCACCGAACCTCCCCAATCCTATCACTGCTGCGTTTATGCCCCTGTACACATGCTTGATTCTCTTTTGGAGACATAGCAATCCATAGGTTTTACGATACTTACTAGTCAGGTACATTCTTAGGCGTTTAATATGCGGTGTTGAGTCCATTTCGTTGAGCAAGGAGTAGCTCTTGTCTATTCCATATTTGGCTTAAGGAACTTTATCTGTGCTCATTTCAATCTCTGGTTTTATGCAGCACCCCACCTCACCTTTACCCTTAAGCAAGCATAAGTTGGTTTTCTAAATTTGAGACCCTGTTCTGTTCTGTAATTCAGTTCCTGTGTAGCCAAGTTTACATTCCGTGTATTACTGATATCTTATGATGTTTCTTTTTCTGTGTGACTTATTTCAATTAGAATCATCATACCTGAATCCACTCATTGTTCTGCTAAGGGCCTGATGACATAGATATCATTGCTGAGTGATATTGCTTTGTAAGTAAATACCACAACTTCTTTATGCATTTTTCACTTTCTGCGATGTTGAACTTGTACTGTAAACGAGGTTCTTGTAAACAGAGGCGTCCCAAACTTTGGGGTGGCTGTGTCTTTTTGATTTTAATTTCCCTAAGCTATAGGACCATAAGTGGAAGTGCCCTAGGCTCTGTTGCTTTGTGTTTTAGATGTTTCAGGAAACACCATACACTTCTCCCGAGTGTCTGTTGGCAATTTACATCCCGCCCATCAGCATAACAAGGCTCCCAGTTCTCCATGGCCTGTCCTGCCTTTCTGGATTTTACACTTTTTTCAGATGGCCCTTTTGACCGGGGGGAAGTGAGACTTCATTGTAGTGCAGATTTCCTTTGCAAGCTTGCTTGGTTGGCCAAAAAGGGCGTATGCGTTTTTTCCTGAATATATTCAGGAAAAAACGCATACGCCCTTTTTGGCCAAGTGCATCATTGTGGACGTTCTGCCTCTTTTCCTATGCTTTCAATGCAATTCCAGTCTACCTCCTGAAATCGGTTTCCTGCAATTCTGCCCCGCTTTCAAGTCCTCTTGGCAGCCTTACTTCAGTCTATTTTTGGACGATAGCTGTCATTTATAACTCTGCAGGTTTGTGAATTACAGTGCCCCTGAGCTCCTTTCTTCAACTCGCTTTCTTGTGACCTGGCCGCAACACCGCAGGATGGCTTCAGGCCCTAATCTGGTTCCGGCCCGGCATGCTAAGTCTTTGGTTAATTCCTCTTCTTGGTGGGAAATGAGAGTTAAATTTGCCCGTCCAGACACCTCCAGCTAGCCTCTCATTGGTTCTCGCTATTCCTGTTCATCTTCCGCAGAAATTGCAAACTGGGCCAAACAGGAGGTTAAAGGGACTGACTCTCCAAGTGGGGAGAGTGTTAGTAAAGCGTCTGGAATGTTGCACCCGAGTACCAGGGGAGGAAAACTGAGACATATTTGAACACGTCTCCCGTTCACACGGTTGATCATACTCTGGGTTCCACATGCATGTTTTAGCTGAAGGAAGAATACCTTAAACCTGGAGAGTTGAGACCCGTGGAATGGGTACCATGCAATATGTCTTCAAAGGGTCTTCATTTGCTCACCGAACCTCCCCAATCCTATCACTGCTGCGTTTATGCCCCTGTACACATGCTTGATTCTCTTTTGGAGACATAGCAATCCATAGGTTTTACGATACTTACTAGTCAGGTACATTCTTAGGCGTTTAATATGCGGTGTTGAGTCCATTTCGTTGAGCAAGGAGTAGCTCTTGTCTATTCCATATTTGGCTTAAGGAACTTTATCTGTGCTCATTTCAATCTCTGGTTTTATGCAGCACCCCACCTCACCTTTACCCTTAAGCAAGAATAAGTTGGTTTTCTAAATTTGAGACCCTGTTCTGTTCTGTAATTCAGTTCCTGTGTAGCCAAGTTTACATTCCGTGTATTACTGATATCTTATGATGTTTCTTTTTCTGTGTGACTTATTTCAGTTAGAATCATCATACCTGAATCCACTCATTGTTCTGCTAAGGGCCTGATGACACAGATTTCATTGCTGAGTGATATTGCTTTGTAAGTAAATACCACAACTTCTTTATCCATTTTTCACTTTCTGCGATGTTGAACTTGTACTGTAAACGAGGTTCTTGTAAACAGAGCCGTTCCAAACTTTGGGGTGGCTGTGTCTTTTTGATTTTAATTTCCCTAAGCTATAGGACCATAAGTGGAAGTGCCCTAGGTTCTGTTGCTTTGTTTTTTTGATGTTTCAGGAAACACCATACACTTCTCCTGAGTGGTTGTTGGCATTTTACATCCCGCCCATCAGCATAACAAGGCTCCCAGTTCTCCATGGCCTGTCCTGCCTTTCTGGATTTTACACTTTTTTCAGATGGCCCTTTTGACCGGGGGGAAGTGAGACTTCATTGTAGTGCAGATTTCCTTTGCAAGCTTGCTTGGTTGGCCAAAAAGGGCGTATGCGTTTTTTCCTGAATATATTCAGGAAAAAACGCATACGCCCTTTTTGGCCAAGTGCATCATTGTGGACGTTCTGCCTCTTTTCCTATGCTTTCAATGCAATTCCAGTCTACCTCCTGAAATCGGTTTCCTGCAATTCTGCCCCGCTTTCAAGTCCTCTTGGCAGCCTTACTTCAGTCTATTTTTGGACGATAGCTGTCATTTATAACTCTGCAGGTTTGTGAATTACAGTGCCCCTGAGCTCCTTTCTTCAACTCGCTTTCTTGTGACCTGGCCGCAACACCGCAGGATGGCTTCAGGCCCTAATCTGGTTCCGGCCCGGCATGCTAAGTCTTTGGTTAATTCCTCTTCTTGGTGGGAAATGAGAGTTAAATTTGCCCGTCCAGACACCTCCAGCTAGCCTCTCATTGGTTCTCGCTATTCCTGTTCATCTTCCGCAGAAATTGCAAACTGGGCCAAACAGGAGGTTAAAGGGACTGACTCTCCAAGTGGGGAGAGTGTTAGTAAAGCGTCTGGAATGTTGCACCCGAGTACCAGGGGAGGAAAACTGAGACATATTTGAACACGTCTCCCGATCAAATGGTTGATCATACTCTGGGTTCCACATGCATGTTTTAGCTGAAGGAAGAATACCTAAAACCTGGGTAGTTGAAACCCGTGGAATGGGTACCATGCAATATGACTTCAAAGGGTCTTCATTTGCTCACCGAATCTCCAATCCTATCACTGCTGCGTTTATGCCCCTGTACACATGCTTGATTCTCTTTCGGAGACATAGCAATCTATAGGTTTTAAGATACTTACTAGTCAGGTACATTCTTAGTCGTTTAATATGCGGTGTTGAGTCCATTTCGTTGAGCAAGGAGTAGCTCTTGTCTATTCCATATTTGGCTTAAGGAACTTTATCTGTGCTCATTTCAATCTCTGGTTTTATGCAGCACCCCAACTCACCTTTCCCCTTAAGCAAGCATAAGTTGTTTTTCTAAATTTGAGACCCTGTTCTGTTCTGTAATTCAGTTCCTGTGTAGCCAAGTTTACATTCCGTGTATTACTGATATCTTATGATGTTTCTTTTTCTGTGTGACTTATTTCAGTTAGAATCATCATACCTGAATCCACTCATTGTGCTGCTAAGGGCCTGATGACACAGATTTCATTGCTGAGTGATATTGCTTTGTAAGTAAATACCACAACTTCTTTATCCATTTTTCACTTTCTGCGATGTTGAACTTGTACTGTAAACGAGGTTCTTGTAAACAGAGCCGTTCCAAACTTTGGGGTGGCTGTGTCTTTTTGATTTTAATTTCCCTAAGCTATAGGACCATAAGTGGAAGTGCCCTAGGTTCTGTTGCTTTGTTTTTTAGATGTTTCAGGAAACACCATACACTTCTCCCGAGTGGTTGTTGGCAATTTACATCCCGCCCATCAGCATAACAAGGCTCCCAGTTCTCCATGGCCTGTCCTGCCTTTCTGGATTTTACACTTTTTTCAGATGGCCCTTTTGACCGGGGGGAAGTGAGACTTCATTGTAGTGCAGATTTCCTTTGCAAGCTTGCTTGGTTGGCCAAAAAGGGCGTATGCGTTTTTTCCTGAATATATTCAGGAAAAAACGCATACGCCCTTTTTGGCCAAGTGCATCATTGTGGACGTTCTGCCTCTTTTCCTATGCTTTCAATGCAATTCCAGTCTACCTCCTGAAATCGGTTTCCTGCAATTCTGCCCCGCTTTCAAGTCCTCTTGGCAGCCTTACTTCAGTCTATTTTTGGACGATAGCTGTCATTTATAACTCTGCAGGTTTGTGAATTACAGTGCCCCTGAGCTCCTTTCTTCAACTCGCTTTCTTGTGAGCTGGCCGCAACACCGCAGGATGGCTTCAGGCCCTAATCTGGCTCCGGTACGGCACGCTGACCCTTTGGTTATTTCCTCTTCCTGGTGGGAAATGAGAGTTAAATTTGCCCGTCCAGACACCTCCAGCTAGTCTCTCATTGGTTCTCGCTATTCCTGTTCATCTTCCGCAGAAATTGCAAACTGGGCCAAACAGGAGGTTAAAGGCGCTGACTCTCCAAGTGGGGAGAGTGTTAGTAAAGCGTCTGGAATGTTGCACCCGAGTACCAGGGGAGGAAAACTGAGACATATTTGAACACGTCTCTCATTCACATGGTTGATCATACTTGGGTTCCACATGCATGTTTTAGCTGAAGGAAGAATACCTTAAACCTGGAGAGTTGAGACCCGTGTAATGGGTACCATGCAATATGACTTCAAAGGGTCTTCATTTGCTCACCGAACCTCTCCAATCCTATCACTGCTGCGTTTATGCCCCTGTACACATGCTTGATTCTCTTTTGGAGACATAGCAATCCATAGGTTTTACGATACTTACTAGTCAGGTACATTCTTAGGCGTTTAATATGCGGTGTTGAGTCCATTTCGTTGAGCAAGGAGTAGCTCTTGTCTATTCCATATTTGACTTAAGGAACTTTATCTGTGCTCATTTCAATCTCTGGTTTTATGCAGCACCCCAACTCACCTTTACCCTTAAGCAAGCATAAGTTGGTTTTCTAAATTTGAGACCCTGTTCTGTTCTGTAATTCAGTTCCTGTGTAGCCAAGTTTACATTCCGTGTATTACTGATATCTTATGATGTTTCTTTTTCTGTGTGACTTATTTCAGTTAGAATCATCATACCTGAATCCACTCATTGTTCTGCTAAGGGCCTGATGACATAGATTTCATTGCTGAGTGATATTGCTTTGTAAGTAAATACCACAACTTCTTTATCCATTTTTCACTTTCTGCGATGTTGAACTTGTACTGTAAACGAGGTTCTTGTAAACAGAGCCGTTCCAAACTTTGGGGTGGCTGTGTCTTTTTGATTTTAATTTCCCTAAGCTATAGGACCATAAGTGGCAGTGCCCTAGGCTCTGTTGCTTTGTTTTTTAGATGTTTCAGGAAACACCATACACTTCTCCCGAGTGTCTGTTGGCAATTTACATCCCGCCCATCAGCATAACAAGGCTCCCAGTTCTCCATGGCCTGTCCTGCCTTTCTGGATTTTACACTTTTTTCAGATTGCCCTTTTGACCAGGGGGAAGTGAGACTTCATTGTAGTGCAGATTTCCTTTGCAAGCTTGCTTGGTTGGCCAAAAAGGGCCTATGCGTTTTTTCCTGAATATATTCAGGAAAAAACGTATACGCCCTTTTTGGCCAAGTGCATCATTGTGGACGTTCTGCCTCTTTTCCTATGCTTTCAATGCAATTCCAGTCTACCTCCTGAAATCGGTTTCCTGCAATTCTGCCCCGCTTTCAAGTCCTCTTGGCAGCCTTACTTCAGTCTATTTTTGGACGATAGCTGTCATTTATAACTCTGCAGGTTTGTGAATTACAGTGCCCCTGAGCTCCTTTCTTCAACTCGCTTTCTTGTGACCTGGCCGCAACACCGCAGGATGGCTTCAGGCCATAATCTGGTTCCGGCCCGGCATGCTGAGCCTTTGGTTAATTCCTCTTCCTGGTGGGAAATGAGAGTTAAATTTGCCCGTCCAGACACCTCCAGCTAGCCTCTCATTGGTTCTCGCTATTCCTGTTCATCTTCCGCAGAAATAGCAAACCGGGCCAAACAGGAGGTTAAAGGGACTGACTCTCCAAGTGGGGAGAGTGTTAGTAAAGCGTCTGGAATGTTGCACCTGAGTACCAGGGGAGGAAAACTGAGACATATTTGAACACGTCTCCCGATCACATGGTTGATCATACTCTAGGTTCCACATGCATGATTTAGCTGAAGGAAGAATACCTTAAACCTGGTTAGTTGAAACCCGTGGAATGGGTACCATGCAATATGACTTCAAAGGGTCTTCATTTGCTCACCGAACCTCTCCAATCCTATCACTGCTGCGTTTATGCCCCTGTACACATGCTTGATTCTCTTTTGGAGACATAGCAATCCATAGGTTTTACGATACTTACTAGTCAGGTACATTCTTAGGCGTTTAATATGCGGTGTTGAGTCCATTTCGTTGAGCAAGGAGTAGCTCTTGTCTATTCCATATTTGACTTAAGGAACTTTATCTGTGCTCATTTCAATCTCTGGTTTTATGCAGCACCCCACCTCGCCTTTACCCTTAAGCAAGCATAAGTTGGTTTTCTAAATTTGAGACCCTGTTCTGTTCTGTAATTCAGTTCCTGTGTAGCCAAGTTTACATTCCGTGTATTACTGATATCTTATGATGTTTCTTTTTCTGTGTGACTTATTTCAATTAGAATCATCATACCTGAATCCACTCATTGTTCTGCTAAGGGCCTGATGACATAGATTTCATTGCTGAGTGATATTGCTTTGTAAGTAAATACCACAACTTCTTTATGCATTTTTCACTTTCTGCGATGTTGAACTTGTACTGTAAACGAGGTTCTTGTAAACAGAGGCGTCCCAAACTTTGGGGTGGCTGTGTCTTTTTGATTTTAATTTCCCTAAGCTATAGGACCATAAGTGGCAGTGCCCTAGGCTCTGTTGCTTTGTGTTTTAGATGTTTCAGGAAACACCATACACTTCTCCCGAGTGTCTGTTGGCAATTTACATCCCGCCCATCAGCATAACAAGGCTCCCAGTTCTCCATGGCCTGTCCTGCCTTTCTGGATTTTACACTTTTTTCAGATGGCCCTTTTGACCGGGGGGAAGTGAGACTTCATTGTAGTGCAGATTTCCTTTGCAAGCTTGCTTGGTTGGCCAAAAAGGGCGTATGCGTTTTTTCCTGAATATATTCAGGAAAAAACGCATACGCCCTTTTTGGCCAAGTGCATCATTGTGGACGTTCTGCCTCTTTTCCTATGCTTTCAATGCAATTCCAGTCTACCTCCTGAAATCGGTTTCCTGCAATTCTGCCCCGCTTTCAAGTCCTCTTGGCAGCCTTACTTCAGTCTATTTTTGGACGATAGCTGTCATTTATAACTCTGCAGGTTTGTGAATTACAGTGCCCCTGAGCTCCTTTCTTCAACTCGCTTTCTTGTGACCTGGCCGCAACACCGCAGGATGGCTTCAGGCCCTAATCTGGTTCTGGCACGGCACGCTGAGCCTTTGTTTATTTCCTCCTCCTGGTGGGAAATGATAGTTAAATTTGCCCGTCCAGACACCTCCAGCTAGCCTCTCATTGGTTCTCGCTATTCCTGTTCATCTTCCACAGAAATTGCAAACTGGGCCAAACAGGAGGTTAAAGGCGCTGACTCTCCAAGTGGGGAGAGTGTTAGTAAAGCGTCTGGAATGTTGCACCCGAGTACCAGGGGAGGAAAACTGAGACATATTTGAACACGTCTCCCGATCAAATGGTTGATCATACTCTGGGTTCCACATGCATGTTTTAGCTGAAGGAAGAATACCTAAAACCTGGGTAGTTGAAACCCGTGGAATGGGTACCATGCAATATGACTTCAAAGGGTCTTCATTTGCTCACCGAACCTCTCCAATCCTATCACTGCTGCGTTTATGCCCCTGTACACATGCTTGATTCTCTTTCGGAGACATAGCAATCTATAGGTTTTAAGATACTTACTAGTCAGGTACATTCTTAGGCGTTTAATATGCGGTGTTGAGTCCATTTCGTTGAGCAAGGAGTAGCTCTTGTCTATTCCATATTTGGCTTAAGGAACTTTATCTGTGCTCATTTCAATCTCTGGTTTTATGCAGCACCCCAACTCACCTTTACCCTTAAGCAAGCATAAGTTGTTTTTCTAAATTTGAGACCCTGTTCTGTTCTGTAATTCAGTTCCTGTGTAGCCAAGTTTACATTCCGTGTATTACTGATATCTTATGATGTTTCTTTTTCTGTGTGACTTATTTCAGTTAGAATCATCATACCTGAATCCAGTAATTGTGCTGCTAAGGGCCTGATGACACAGATTTCATTGCTCAGTGATATTGCTTTGTAAGTAAATACCACAACTTCTTTATCCATTTTTCACTTTCTGCGATGTTGAACTTGTACTGTAAACGAGGTTCTTGTAAACAGAGCCGTTCCAAACTTTGGGGTGGCTGTGTCTTTTTGATTTTAATTTCCCTAAGCTATAGGACCATAAGTGGAAGTGCCCTAGGTTCTGTTGCTTTGTTTTTTAGATGTTTCAGGAAACACCATACACTTCTCCCGAGTGGTTGTTGGCAATTTACATCCCGCCCATCAGCATAACAAGGCTCCCAGTTCTCCATGGCCTGTCCTGCCTTTCTGGATTTTACACTTTTTTCAGATGGCCCTTTAGACCGGGGGGAAGTGAGACTTCATTGTAGTGCAGATTTCCTTTGCAAGCTTGCTTGGTTGGCCAAAAAGGGTGTATGCGTTTTTTCCTGAATATATTCAGGAAAAAACGCATACGCCCTTTTTGGCCAAGTACATCATTGTGGACGTTCTGCCTCTTTTCCTATGCTTTCAATGCAATTCCAGTCTACCTCCTGAAATCGGTTTCCTGCAATTCTGCCCCGCTTTCAAGTCCTCTTGGCAGCCTTACTTCAGTCTATTTTTGGACGATAGCTGTCATTTATAACTCTGCAGGTTTGTGAATTACAGTGCCCCTGAGCTCCTTTCTTCAACTCGCTTTCTTGTGAGCTGGCCGCAACACCGCAGGATGGCTTCAGGCCCTAATCTGGCTCCGGTACGGCACGCTGACCCTTTGGTTATTTCCTCTTCCTGGTGGGAAATGAGAGTTAAATTTGCCCGTCCAGACACCTCCAGCTAGTCTCTCATTGGTTCTCGCTATTCCTGTTCATCTTCCGCAGAAATTGCAAACTGGGCCAAACAGGAGGTTAAAGGCGCTGACTCTCCAAGTGGGGAGAGTGTTAGTAAAGCGTCTGGAATGTTGCACCCGAGTACCAGGGGAGGAAAACTGAGACATATTTGAACACGTCTCCCATTCACATGGTTGATCATACTTGGGTTCCACATGCATGTTTTAGCTGAAGGAAGAATACCTTAAACCTGGAGAGTTGAGACCCGTGTAATGGGTACCATGCAATATGACTTCAAAGGGTCTTCATTTGCTCACCGAACCTCTACAATCCTATCACTGCTGCGTTTATGCCCCTGTACACATGCTTGATTCTCTTTTGGAGACATAGCAATCCATAGGTTTTACAATACTTACTAGTCAGGTACATTCTTAGGCGTTTAATATGCGGTGTTGAGTCCATTTCGTTGAGCAAGGAGTAGCTCTTGTCTTTTCCATATTTGACATAAGGAACTTTATCTGTGCTCATTTCAATCTCTGGTTTTATGCAGCACCCCAACTCACCTTTACCCTTAAGCAAGCATAAGTTGGTTTTCTAAATTTGAGACCCTGTTCTGTTCTGTAATTCAGTTCCTGTGTAGCCAAGTTTACATTCCGTGTATTACTGATATCTTATGATGTTTCTTTTTCTGTGTGACTTATTTCAGTTAGAATCATCATACCTGAATCCACTCATTGTTCTGCTAAGGGCCTGATGACATAGATTTCATTGCTGAGTGATATTGCTTTGTAAGTAAATACCACAACTTCTTTATCCATTTTTCACTTTCTGCGATGTTGAACTTGTACTGTAAACGAGGTTCTTGTAAACAGAGCCGTTCCAAACTTTGGGGTGGCTGTGTCTTTTTGATTTTAATTTCCCTAAGCTATAGGACCATAAGTGGCAGTGCCCTAGGCTCTGTTGCTTTGTTTTTTAGATGTTTCAGGAAACACCATACACTTCTCCCGAGTGTCTGTTGGCAATTTACATCCCGCCCATCAGCATAACAAGGCTCCCAGTTCTCCATGGCCTGTCCTGCCTTTCTGGATTTTACACTTTTTTCAGATGGCCCTTTTGACCAGGGGGAAGTGAGACTTCATTGTAGTGCAGATTTCCTTTGCAAGCTTGCTTGGTTGGCCAAAAAGGGCCTATGCGTTTTTTCCTGAATATATTCAGGAAAAAACGTATACGCCCTTTTTGGCCAAGTGCATCATTGTGGACGTTCTGCCTCTTTTCCTATGCTTTCAATGCAATTCCAGTCTACCTCCTGAAATCGGTTTCCTGCAATTCTGCCCCGCTTTCAAGTCCTCTTGGCAGCCTTACTTCAGTCTATTTTTGGACGATAGCTGTCATTTATAACTCTGCAGGTTTGTGAATTACAGTGCCCCTGAGCTCCTTTCTTCAACTCGCTTTCTTGTGACCTGGCCGCAACACCGCAGGATGGCTTCAGGCCCTAATCTGGTTCCGGCCCGGCATGCTGAGCCTTTGGTTAATTCCTCTTCCTGGTGGGAAATGAGAGTTAAATTTGCCCGTCCAGACACCTCCAGCTAGCCTCTCATTGGTTCTCGCTATTCCTGTTCATCTTCCGCAGAAATAGCAAACCGGGCCAAACAGGAGGTTAAAGGGACTGACTCTCCAAGTGGGGAGAGTGTTAGTAAAGCGTCTGGAATGTTGCACCTGAGTACCAGGGGAGGAAAACTGAGACATATTTGAACACGTCTCCCGATCACATGGTTGATCATACTCTAGGTTCCACATGCATGATTTAGCTGAAGGAAGAATACCTTAAACCTGGTTAGTTGAAACCCGTGGAATGGGTACCATGCAATATGACTTCAAAGGGTCTTCATTTGCTCACCGAACCTCTCCAATCCTATCACTGCTGCGTTTATGCCCCTGTACACATGCTTGATTCTCTTTTGGAGACATAGCAATCCATAGGTTTTACGATACTTACTAGTCAGGTACATTCTTAGGCGTTTAATATGCGGTGTTGAGTCCATTTCGTTGAGCAAGGAGTAGCTCTTGTCTATTCCATATTTGACTTAAGGAACTTTATCTGTGCTCATTTCAATCTCTGGTTTTATGCAGCACCCCACCTCGCCTTTACCCTTAAGCAAGCATAAGTTGGTTTTCTAAATTTGAGACCCTGTTCTGTTCTGTAATTCAGTTCCTGTGTAGCCAAGTTTACATTCCGTGTATTACTGATATCTTATGATGTTTCTTTTTCTGTGTGACTTATTTCAATTAGAATCATCATACCTGAATCCACTCATTGTTCTGCTAAGGGCCTGATGACATAGATTTCATTGCTGAGTGATATTGCTTTGTAAGTAAATACCACAACTTCTTTATGCATTTTTCACTTTCTGCGATGTTGAACTTGTACTGTAAACGAGGTTCTTGTAAACAGAGGCGTCCCAAACTTTGGGGTGGCTGTGTCTTTTTGATTTTAATTTCCCTAAGCTATAGGACCATAAGTGGCAGTGCCCTAGGCTCTGTTGCTTTGTGTTTTAGATGTTTCAGGAAACACCATACACTTCTCCCGAGTGTCTGTTGGCAATTTACATCCCGCCCATCAGCATAACAAGGCTCCCAGTTCTCCATGGCCTGTCCTGCCTTTCTGGATTTTACACTTTTTTCAGATGGCCCTTTTGACCGGGGGGAAGTGAGACTTCATTGTAGTGCAGATTTCCTTTGCAAGCTTGCTTGGTTGGCCAAAAAGGGCGTATGCGTTTTTTCCTGAATATATTCAGGAAAAAACGCATACGCACTTTTTGGCCAAGTGCATCATTGTGGACGTTCTGCCTCTTTTCCTATGCTTTCAATGCAATTCCAGTCTACCTCCTGAAATCGGTTTCCTGCAATTCTGCCCCGCTTTCAAGTCCTCTTGGCAGCCTTACTTCAGTCTATTTTTGGACGATAGCTGTCATTTATAACTCTGCAGGTTTGTGAATTACAGTGCCCCTGAGCTCCTTTCTTCAACTCGCTTTCTTGTGACCTGGCCGCAACACCGCAGGATGGCTTCAGGCCCTAATCTGGTTCTGGCACGGCACGCTGAGCCTTTGTTTATTTCCTCCTCCTGGTGGGAAATGATAGTTAAATTTGCCCGTCCAGACACCTCCAGCTAGCCTCTCATTGGTTCTCGCTATTCCTGTTCATCTTCCACAGAAATTGCAAACTGGGCCAAACAGGAGGTTAAAGGCGCTGACTCTCCAAGTGGGGAGAGTGTTAGTAAAGCGTCTGGAATGTTGCACCCGAGTACCAGGGGAGGAAAACTGAGACATATTTGAACACGTCTCCCGATCAAATGGTTGATCATACTCTGGGTTCCACATGCATGTTTTAGCTGAAGGAAGAATACCTAAAACCTGGGTAGTTGAAACCCGTGGAATGGGTACCATGCAATATGACTTCAAAGGGTCTTCATTTGCTCACCGAACCTCTCCAATCCTATCACTGCTGCGTTTGTGCCCCTGTACACATGCTTGATTCTCTTTCGGAGACATAGCAATCTATAGGTTTTAAGATACTTACTAGTCAGGTACATTCTTAGGCGTTTAATATGCGGTGTTGAGTCCATTTCGTTGAGCAAGGAGTAGCTCTTGTCTATTCCATATTTGGCTTAAGGAACTTTATCTGTGCTCATTTCAATCTCTGGTTTTATGCAGCACCCCAACTCACCTTTACCCTTAAGCAAGCATAAGTTGTTTTTCTAAATTTGAGACCCTGTTCTGTTCTGTAATTCAGTTCCTGTGTAGCCAAGTTTACATTCCGTGTATTACTGATATCTTATGATGTTTCTTTTTCTGTGTGACTTATTTCAGTTAGAATCATCATACCTGAATCCACTCATTGTGCTGCTAAGGGCCTGATGACACAGATTTCATTGCTGAGTGATATTGCTTTGTAAGTAAATACCACAACTTCTTTATCCATTTTTCACTTTCTGCGATGTTGAACTTGTACTGTAAACGAGGTTCTTGTAAACAGAGCCGTTCCAAACTTTGGGGTGGCTGTGTCTTTTTGATTTTAATTTCCCTAAGCTATAGGACCATAAGTGGAAGTGCCCTAGGTTCTGTTGCTTTGTTTTTTAGATGTTTCAGGAAACACCATACACTTCTCCCGAGTGGTTGTTGGCAATTTACATCCCGCCCATCAGCATAACAAGGCTCCCAGTTCTCCATGGCCTGTCCTGCCTTTCTGGATTTTACACTTTTTTCAGATGGCCCTTTTGACCGGGGGGAAGTGAGACTTCATTGTAGTGCAGATTTCCTTTGCAAGCTTGCTTGGTTGGCCAAAAAGGGCGTATGCGTTTTTTCCTGAATATATTCAGGAAAAAACGCATACGCCCTTTTTGGCCAAGTACATCATTGTGGACGTTCTGCCTCTTTTCCTATGCTTTCAATGCAATTCCAGTCTACCTCCTGAAATCGGTTTCCTGCAATTCTGCCCCGCTTTCAAGTCCTCTTGGCAGCCTTACTTCAGTCTATTTTTGGACGATAGCTGTCATTTATAACTCTGCAGGTTTGTGAATTACAGTGCCCCTGAGCTCCTTTCTTCAACTCGCTTTCTTGTGAGCTGGCCGCAACACCGCAGGATGGCTTCAGGCCCTAATCTGGCTCCGGTACGGCACGCTGACCCTTTGGTTATTTCCTCTTCCTGGTGGGAAATGAGAGTTAAATTTGCCCGTCCAGACACCTCCAGCTAGTCTCTCATTGGTTCTCGCTATTCCTGTTCATCTTCCGCAGAAATTGCAAACTGGGCCAAACAGGAGGTTAAAGGCGCTGACTCTCCAAGTGGGGAGAGTGTTAGTAAAGCGTCTGGAATGTTGCACCCGAGTACCAGGGGAGGAAAACTGAGACATATTTGAACACGTCTCCCATTCACATGGTTGATCATACTTGGGTTCCACATGCATGTTTTAGCTGAAGGAAGAATACCTTAAACCTGGAGAGTTGAGACCCGTGTAATGGGTACCATGCAATATGACTTCAAAGGGTCTTCATTTGCTCACCGAACCTCTCCAATCCTATCACTGCTGCGTTTATGCCCCTGTACACATGCTTGATTCTCTTTTGGAGACATAGCAATCCATAGGTTTTACGATACTTACTAGTCAGGTACATTCTTAGGCGTTTAATATGCGGTGTTGAGTCCATTTCGTTGAGCAAGGAGTAGCTCTTGTCTATTCCATATTTGACTTAAGGAACTTTATCTGTGCTCATTTCAATCTCTGGTTTTATGCAGCACCCCAACTCACCTTTCCCCTTAAGCAAGCATAAGTTGGTTTTCTAAATTTGAGACCCTGTTCTGTTCTGTAATTCAGTTCCTGTGTAGCCAAGTTTACATTCCGTGTATTACTGATATCTTATGATGTTTCTTTTTCTGTGTGACTTATTTCAGTTAGAATCATCATACCTGAATCCACTCATTGTTCTGCTAAGGGCCTGATGACATAGATTTCATTGCTGAGTGATATTGCTTTGTAAGTAAATACCACAACTTCTTTATCCATTTTTCACTTTCTGCGATGTTGAACTTGTACTGTAAACGAGGTTCTTGTAAACAGAGCCGTTCCAAACTTTGGGGTGGCTGTGTCTTTTTGATTTTAATTTCCCTAAGCTATAGGACCATAAGTGGCAGTGCCCTAGGCTCTGTTGCTTTGTTTTTTAGATGTTTCAGGAAACACCATACACTTCTCCCGAGTGTCTGTTGGCAATTTACATCCCGCCCATCAGCATAACAAGGCTCCCAGTTCTCCATGGCCTGTCCTGCCTTTCTGGATTTTACACTTTTTTCAGATGGCCCTTTTGACCAGGGGGAAGTGAGACTTCATTGTAGTGCAGATTTCCTTTGCAAGCTTGCTTGGTTGGCCAAAAAGGGCCTATGCGTTTTTTCCTGAATATATTCAGGAAAAAACGTATACGCCCTTTTTGGCCAAGTGCATCATTGTGGACGTTCTGCCTCTTTTCCTATGCTTTCAATGCAATTCCAGTCTACCTCCTGAAATCGGTTTCCTGCAATTCTGCCCCGCTTTCAAGTCCTCTTGGCAGCCTTACTTCAGTCTATTTTTGGACGATAGCTGTCATTTATAACTCTGCAGGTTTGTGAATTACAGTGCCCCTGAGCTCCTTTCTTCAACTCGCTTTCTTTTGAGCTGGCCGCAACACCGCAGGATGGCTTCAGGCCCTAATCTGGTTCCGGCCCGGCATGCTGAGCCTTTGGTTAATTCCTCTTCCTGGTGGGAAATGAGAGTTAAATTTGCCCGTCCAGACACCTCCAGCTAGCCTCTCATTGGTTCTCGCTATTCCTGTTCATCTTCCGCAGAAATAGCAAACCGGGCCAAACAGGAGGTTAAAGGGACTGACTCTCCAAGTGGGGAGAGTGTTAGTAAAGCGTCTGGAATGTTGCACCTGAGTACCAGGGGAGGAAAACTGAGACATATTTGAACACGTCTCCCGATCACATGGTTGATCATACTCTAGGTTCCACATGCATGATTTAGCTGAAGGAAGAATACCTTAAACCTGGTTAGTTGAAACCCGTGGAATGGGTACCATGCAATATGACTTCAAAGGGTCTTCATTTGCTCACCGAACCTCTCCAATCCTATCACTGCTGCGTTTATGCCCCTGTACACATGCTTGATTCTCTTTTGGAGACATAGCAATCCATAGGTTTTACGATACTTACTAGTCAGGTACATTCTTAGGCGTTTAATATGCGGTGTTGAGTCCATTTCGTTGAGCAAGGAGTAGCTCTTGTCTATTCCATATTTGACTTAAGGAACTTTATCTGTGCTCATTTCAATCTCTGGTTTTATGCAGCACCCCACCTCGCCTTTACCCTTAAGCAAGCATAAGTTGGTTTTCTAAATTTGAGACCCTGTTCTGTTCTGTAATTCAGTTCCTGTGTAGCCAAGTTTACATTCCGTGTATTACTGATATCTTATGATGTTTCTTTTTCTGTGTGACTTATTTCAATTAGAATCATCATACCTGAATCCACTCATTGTTCTGCTAAGGGCCTGATGACATAGATATCATTGCTGAGTGATATTGCTTTGTAAGTAAATACCACAACTTCTTTATGCATTTTTCACTTTCTGCGATGTTGAACTTGTACTGTAAACGAGGTTCTTGTAAACAGAGGCGTCCCAAACTTTGGGGTGGCTGTGTCTTTTTGATTTTAATTTCCCTAAGCTATAGGACCATAAGTGGCAGTGCCCTAGGCTCTGTTGCTTTGTGTTTTAGATGTTTCAGGAAACACCATACACTTCTCCCGAGTGTCTGTTGGCAATTTACATCCCGCCCATCAGCATAACAAGGCTCCCAGTTCTCCATGGCCTGTCCTGCCTTTCTGGATTTTACACTTTTTTCAGATGGCCCTTTTGACCGGGGGGAAGTGAGACTTCATTGTAGTGCAGATTTCCTTTTCAAGCTTGCTTGGTTGGCCAAAAAGGGCGTATGCGTTTTTTCCTGAATATATTCAGGAAAAAACGCATACGCCCTTTTTGGCCAAGTGCATCATTGTGGACGTTCTGCCTCTTTTCCTATGCTTTCAATGCAATTCCAGTCTACCTCCTGAAATCGGTTTCCTGCAATTCTGCCCCGCTTTCAAGTCCTCTTGGCAGCCTTACTTCAGTCTATTTTTGGACGATAGCTGTCATTTATAACTCTGCAGGTTTGTGAATTACAGTGCCCCTGAGCTCCTTTCTTCAACTCGCTTTCTTGTGACCTGGCCGCAACACCGCAGGATGGCTTCAGGCCCTAATCTGGTTCTGGCACGGCACGCTGAGCCTTTGTTTATTTCCTCCTCCTGGTGGGAAATGATAGTTAAATTTGCCCGTCCAGACACCTCCAGCTAGCCTCTCATTGGTTCTCGCTATTCCTGTTCATCTTCCACAGAAATTGCAAACTGGGCCAAACAGGAGGTTAAAGGCGCTGACTCTCCAAGTGGGGAGAGTGTTAGTAAAGCGTCTGGAATGTTGCACCCGAGTACCAGGGGAGGAAAACTGAGACATATTTGAACACGTCTCCCGATCAAATGGTTGATCATACTCCGGGTTCCACATGCATGTTTTAGCTGAAGGAAGAATACCTAAAACCTGGGTAGTTGAAACCCGTGGAATGGGTACCATGCAATATGACTTCAAAGGGTCTTCATTTGCTCACCGAACCTCTCCAATCCTATCACTGCTGCGTTTATGCCCCTGTACACATGCTTGATTCTCTTTCGGAGACATAGCAATCTATAGGTTTTAAGATACTTACTAGTCAGGTACATTCTTAGGCGTTTAATATGCGGTGTTGAGTCCATTTCGTTGAGCAAGGAGTAGCTCTTGTCTATTCCATATTTGGCTTAAGGAACTTTATCTGTGCTCATTTCAATCTCTGGTTTTATGCAGCACCCCAACTCACCTTTACCCTTAAGCAAGCATAAGTTGGTTTTCTAAATTTGAGACCCTGTTCTGTACTGTAATTCAGTTCCTGTGTAGCCAAGTTTACATTCCGTGTATTACTGATATCTTATGATGTTTCTTTTTCTGTGTGACTTATTTCAGTTAGAATCATCATACCTGAATCCACTCATTGTGCTGCTAAGGGCCTGATGACACAGATTTCATTGCTGAGTGATATTGCTTTGTAAGTAAATACCACAACTTCTTTATCCATTTTTCACTTTCTGCGATGTTGAACTTGTACTGTAAACGAGGTTCTTGTAAACAGAGCCGTTCCAAACTTTGGGGTGGCTGTGTCTTTTTGATTTTAATTTCCCTAAGCTATAGGACCATAAGTGGAAGTGCCCTAGGTTCTGTTGCTTTGTTTTTTAGATGTTTCAGGAAACACCATACACTTCTCCCGAGTGGTTGTTGGCAATTTACATCCCGCCCATCAGCATAACAAGGCTCCCAGTTCTCCATGGCCTGTCCTGCCTTTCTGGATTTTACACTTTTTTCAGATGGCCCTTTTGACCGGGGGGAAGTGAAACTTCATTGTAGTGCAGATTTCCTTTGCAAGCTTGCTTGGTTGGCCAAAAAGGGCGTATGCGTTTTTTCCTGAATATATTCAGGAAAAAACGCATACGCCCTTTTTGGCCAAGTGCATCATTGTGGACGTTCTGCCTCTTTTCCTATGCTTTCAATGCAATTCCAGTCTACCTCCTGAAATCGGTTTCCTGCAATTCTGCCCCGCTTTCAAGTCCTCTTGGCAGCCTTACTTCAGTCTATTTTTGGACGATAGCTGTCATTTATAACTCTGCAGGTTTGTGAATTACAGTGCCCCTGAGCTCCTTTCTTCAACTCGCTTTCTTTTGAGCTGGCCGCAACACCCCAGGATGGCTTCAGGTCCTAATCTGGTTCCGGTACGGCACGCTGAGCCTTTGGTTATTTCCTCTTCCTGTTGGGAAATAAGAGTTAAATTTGCCCGTCCAGACACCTCCAGCTAGCCTCTCATTGGTTCTCGCTATTCCTGTTCATCTTCCGCAGAAATTGCAAACTGGGCCAAACAGGAGGTTAAAGGGACTGACTCTCCAAGTGGGGAGAGTGTTAGTAAAGCGTCTGGAATGTTGCACCCGAGTACCAGGGGAGGAAACCTGAGACATATTTGAACACGTCTCCTGATCACATGGTTGATCATACTCTGGGTTCCACATGCATGTTTTAGCTGAAGGAAGAATACCTAAAACCTGGGTAGTTGAAACCCGTGGAATGGGTACCATGCAATATGACTTCAAAGGGTCTTCATTTGTTCACCGAACCTCTCCAATCCTATCACTGCTGCGTTTATGCCCCTGTACACATGCTTGATTCTCTTTCGGAGAGATAGCAATCCATAGGTTTTAAGATACTTACTAGTCAGGTACATTCTTAGGCGTTTAATATGCGGTGTTGAGTCCATTTCGTTGAGCAAGGAGTAGCTCTTGTCTATTCCATATTTGGCTTAAGGAACTTTATCTGTGCTCATTTCAATCTCTGGTTTTATGCAGCAACCCAACTCACCTTTCCCCTTAAGCAAGCATAAGTTGGTTTTCTAAATTTGAGAACCTGTTCTGTTTTGGAATTCAGTTCCTGTGTAGCCAAGTTTACATTCCGTGTATTAGTGATATCTTATGATGTTTCTTTTTCTGTGTGACTTATTTCAGTTAGAATCATCGTACCTGAATCTACTCATTATGCTGCTACGGGCCTGATGACATAGATTTCATTGCTGAGTGATACTGCATTGTACGTAAGTACCACAAGTTCTTTATCCATTTTTCACTTTCTGCGATGTTGAACTTGTACTGTAAACGAGGTTCTTGTAAACAGAGCCGTTCCAAACTTTGGGGTGGCTGTGTCTTTTTGATTTTAATTTCCCTAAGCTATAGGACCATAAGTGGAAGTGCCCTAGGCTCTGTTGCTTTGTTTTTTAGATGTTTCAGGAGACACCATACAGTTCTCCCGAGTGTCTGTTGGCAATTTACATCCCGCCCATCAGCATAACAAGGCTCCCAGTTCTCAATGGCCTGTTGCCTTCTGGATTTTACACTTTTTTCAGATGGCCCTTTTGACCGGGGGGAAGTGAGACTTCATTGTAGTGCAGATTTCCTTTGCAAGCTTGCTTGGTTGGCCAAAAAGGGCGTATGCGTTTTTTCCTGATTATATTCAGGAAAAAACGCATACGCCCTTTTTGGCCAAGTGCATCATTGTGGACGTTCTGCCTCTTTTCCTATGCTTTCAATGCAATTCCAGTCTACCTCCTGAAATCGGTTTCCTGCAATTCTGCCCCGCTTTCAAGTCCTCTTGGCAGCCTTACTTCAGTCTATTTTTGGACGATAGCTGTCATTTATAACTCTGCAGGTTTGTGAATTACAGTGCCCCTGAGCTCCTTTCTTCAACTCGCTTTCTTGTGACCTGGCCGCAACACCGCAGGATGGCTTCAGGCCCTAATCTGTTTCCGGCACGGCATGCTGAGCCTTTGGTTAATTCCTCTTCCTGGTGGGAAATGAGAGTTAAATTTGCCCATCCAGACACCTCCAGCTAGCCTCTCATTGGTTCTCGCTATTCCTGTTCATCTTCCGCAGAAATTGCAAACTGGGCCAAACAGGAGGTTAAAGGGACTGACTCTCCAAGTGGGGAGAGTGTTAGTAAAGCGTCTGGAATGTTGCACCCGAGTACCAGGGGAGGAAAACTGAGACATATTTGAACACGTCTCCTGATCACATTGTTGATCACACTCTAGGTTCCACATGCATGTTTTAGCTGAAGGAAGAATACCTTAAACCTGGGTAGTTGAAACCTGTGGAATGGGTACCATGCAATATGACTTCAAAGGGTCTTCATTTGCTCACCGAACCTCTCCAATCCTAGCACTGCTGCGTTTATTCCCCTGTACACATGCTTGATTCTCTTTCGGTGACATAGCAATCCATAGGTTTTAAGATACTTACTAGTCAGGTACATTCTTAGGCGTTTAATATGGGGTGTTGAGTCCATTTCGTTGAGCAAGGAGTAGCTCTTGTCTATTCCATATTTCGCTTAAGGAACTTTATCTGTGCTCATTTCAATCTCTGGTTTTATGCAGCAACCCAACTCACCTTTCCCCTTAAGCAAGCATAGTTGGTTTTCTAAATTTGAGACCCTGTTCTGTTCTGTAATTCAGTTCCTGTGTAGCCAAGTTTAATTCCGTGTATTAGTGATATCTTATGATGTTTCTTTTTCTGTGTGACTTATTTCAGTTAGAATCATCATACCTGAATCCACTCATTATCCTGCTACGGGCCTGATGACATAGATTTCATTGCTGAGTGATACTGCATTTTACGTAAGTACCACAAGTTCTTTATCCATTTTTCACTTTCTGTGATATTGAACTAGTACGGTAAACGAGGTTCTTGTAAACAGAGGCGTCCCAAACTTTGGGGTGGCTGTGTCTTTTTGATTTTAATTTCCCTAAGCTATAGGACCATAAGTGGCAGTGCCCTAGGCTCTGTTGCTTTGTTTTTTAGATGTTTCAGGAAACACCATACACTTCTCCCTAGTGTCTGTTGGCAATTTACAGCCCGCCCATCAGCATAACAAGGCTCCCAGTTCTCCATGGCCTGTCCTGCCTTTCTGGATTTTACACTTTTTTCAGATGGCCCTTTTGACCGGGGGGAAGTGAGACTTCATTGTAGTGCAGATTTCCTTTGCAAGCTTGCTTGGTTGGCCAAAAAGGGCGTATGCGTTTTTTCCTGAATATATTCAGGAAAAAACGCATACGCCCTTTTTGGCCAAGTGCATCATTGTGGACGTTCTGCCTCTTTTCCTATGCTTTCAATGCAATTCCAGTCTACCTCCTGAAATCGGTTTCCTGCAATTCTGCCCCGCTTTCAAGTCCTCTTGGCAGCCTTACTTCAGTATATTTTTGGACGATAGCTGTCATTTATAACTCTGCAGGTTTGTGAATTACAGTGCCCCTGAGCTCCTTTCTTCAACTCGCTTTCTTTTGAGCTGGCCGCAACACCGCAGGATGGCTTCAGGCCCTAATCTGGTTCCTGCACGGCACGCTGAGCCTTTGGTTATTTCCTCTTCCTGGTGGGAAATGAGAGTTAAATTTGTCCGTCCAGACACCTCCAGCTAGCCTCTCATTGGTTCTCGCTATTCCTGTTCATCTTCCGCAGAAATTGCAAACTGGGCCAAACAGGAGGTTAAAGGCGCTGACTCTCCAAGTGGGGAGACTGTTAGTAAAGCATCTGGAATGTTGCACCCGAGTACCAGGGGAGGAAAACTGAGACATATTTGAACACGTCTCCCGTTCACATGGTTTATCATACTCTGGGTTCCACATGCATGTTTTAGCTGAAGGAAGAATACCTTAAACCTGGAGAGTTGAGACCCGTGTAATGGGTACCATGCAATGTGACTTCAAAGGGTCTTCATTTGCTCACCGAACCTCTCCAATCCTATCACTGCTGCGTTTATGCCCCTGTACACATGCTTGATTCTCTTTTGGAGACATAGCAATCCATAGGTTTTACGATACTTACTAGTCAGGTACATTCTTAGGCGTTTAATATGCGGTGTTGAGTCCATTTCGTTGAGCAAGGAGTAGCTCTTGTCTATTCCATATTTGACTTAAGGAACTTTATCTGTGCTCATTTCAATCTCTGGTTTTATGCAGCACCCCACCTCACCTTTACCCTTAAGCAAGCATAAGTTGGTTTTCTAAATTTGAGACCCTGTTCTGTTCTGTAATTCAGTTCCTGTGTAGCCAAGTTTACATTCCGTGTATTACTGATATCTTATGATGGTTCTTTTTCTGTGTGACTTATTTCAGTTAGAATCATCATACCTGAATCCACTCATTGTGCTGCTAAGGGCCTGATGACATAGATTTCATTGCTGAGTGATATTGCTTTGTAAGTAAATACCACAACTTCTTTATCCATTTTTCACTTTCTGCGATGTTGAACTTGTACTGTAAATGAGGTTCTTGTAAACAGAGGCGTCCCAAACTTTGGGGTGGCTGTGTCTTTTTGATTTTAATTTCCCTAAGCTATAGGACCATAAGTGGCAGTGCCCTAGGCTCTCTTGCTTTGTGTTTTAGATGTTTCAGGAAACAGCATACACTTCTCCGGAGTGTCTGTTGGCAATTTACATCCCGCCCATCAGCATAACAAGGCTCCCAGTTCTCCATGGCCTGTCCTGCCTTTCTGGATTTTACACTTTTTTCAGATGGCCCTTTTGACTGGGGGTAACTGAGACTTCATTGTAGTGCAGATTTCCTTTGCAAGCTTGCTTGGTTGGCCAAAAAGGGCGTATGCGTTTTTTCCTGATTATATTCAGGAAAAAACGCATACGCCCTTTTTGGCCAAGTGCATCATTGTGGACGTTCTGCCTCTTTTCCTATGCTTTCAATGCAATTCCAGTCTACCTCCTGAAATCGGTTTCCTGCAATTCTGCCCCAATTTCAAGTCCTCTTGGCAGCCTTACTTCAGTCTATTTTTGGACGATAGCTGTCATTTATAACTCTGCAGGTTTGTGAATTACAGTGCCCCTGAGCTCCTTTCTTCAACTCGCTTTCTTGTGACCTGGCCGCAACACCGCAGGATGGCTTCAGGCCCTAATCTGGTTCCGGCCCGGCATGCTGAGCCTTTGGTTAATTCCTCTTCCTGGTGGGAAATGAGAGTTAAATTTGCCCGTCCAGACACCTCCAGCTAGCCTCTCATTGGTTCTCGCTATTCCTGTTCATCTTCCGCAGAAATTGCAAACTGGGCCAAACAGGAGGTTAAAGGGACTGACTCTCCAAGTGGGGAGAGTGTTAGTAAAGCGTCTGGAATGTTGCACCCGAGTACCAGGGGAGGAAAACTGAGACATATTTGAACACGTCTCCCGATCACATGGTTGACCATACTCTAGGTTCCACATGCATGTTATAGCTGAAGGAAGAATACCTTAAACCTGGGTAGTTGAAACCTGTGGAATGGGTACCATGCAATATGACTTCAAAGGGTCTTCATTTGCTCACCGAACCTCTCCAATCCTATCACTGCTGCGTTTATGCCCCTGTACACATGCTTGATTCTCTTTCGGAGACATAGCAATCCATAGGTTTTAAGATACTTACTAATCAGGTACATTCTTAGGCGTTTAATATGGGGTGTTGAGTCCATTTCGTTGAGCAAGGAGTAGCTCTGGTCTATTCCATATTTGGCTTAAGGAACTTTATCTGTGCTCATTTCAATCTCTGGTTTTATGCAGCACCCCACCTCACCTTTACCCTTAAGCAAGCATAAGTTGGTTTTCTAAATTTGAGACCCTGTTCTGTTCTGTAATTCAGTTCCTGTGTAGCCAAGTTTACATTCCGTGTATTACTGATATCTTATGATGTTTCTTTTTCTGTGTGACTTATTTCAGTTAGAATCATCATACCTGAATCCACTCATTGTGCTGCTAAGGGCCTGATGACACAGATTTCATTGCTGAGTGATATTGCTTTGTAAGTAAATACCACAACTTCTTTATCCATTTTTCACTTTCTGCGATGTTGAACTTGTACTGTAAACAAGGTTCTTGTAAACAGAGCCGTTCCAAACTTTGGGGTGGCTGTGTCTTTTTGATTTTAATTTCCCTAAGCTATAGGACCATAAGTGGAAGTGCCCTAGGTTCTGTTGCTTTGTTTTCTAGATGTTTCAGGAAACACCATACACTTCTCCCAAGTGGTTGTTGGCAATTTACATCCCGCCCATCAGCATAACAAGGCTCCCAGTTCTCCATGGCCTGTCCTGCCTTTCTGGATTTTACACTTTTTTCAGATGGCCCTTTTGACCGGGGTGAAGTGAGCCTTCATTGTAGTGCAGATTTCCTTTGCAAGCTTGCTTGGTTGGCCAAAAAGGACGTATGCGTTTTTTCCTGAATATATTCAGGAAAAAACGCATATGCCCTTTTTGGCCAAGTGCATCATTGTGGACGTTCTGCCTCTTTTCCTATGCTTTCAATGCAATTCCAGTCTACCTCCTGAAATCGGTTTCCTGCAATTCTGCCCCGCTTTCAAGTCCTCTTGGCAGCCTTACTTCAGTCTATTTTTGGACGATAGCTGTCATTTATAACTCTGCAGGTTTGTGAGTTACAGTGCCCCTGAGCTCCTTTCTTCAACTCGTTTTCTTGTGAGCTGGCTGCAACACCGCTGGATGGCTTCAGGCCCTAATCTGGTTCTGGCACGGCATGCTGAGCCTTTGGTTATTTCCTCTTTCTGGTGGGAAATGAGAGTTAAATTTGCCCGTCCAGACACCTCCAGCTAGTCTCTCATTGGTTCTCCCTATTCCTGTTCATCTTCCGCAGAAATTGCAAACGGGGCCAAACAGGAGGTTAAAGGTGCTGACTCTCCAAGTGGGGAGAGTGTTAGTAAAGCGTCTGGAATGTTGCACCCGAGTACCAGGGGAGGAAAACTGAGACATATTTGAACACGTCTCCCGTTCACACGGTTGATCATACTCTGGGTTCCACATGCATGTTTTAGCTGAAGGAAGAATACCTTAAACCTGGAGAGTTGAGACCCATGTAATGGGTACCATGCAATATGACTTCAAAGGGTCTTCATTTGCTCACCGAACCTCTCCAATCCTATCACTGCTGCGTTTATGCCCCTGTACACATGCTTGATTCTCTTTCGGAGACATAAAAATCCATAGGTTTTAAGATACTTACTAGTCAGGTACATTCTTTGGCGTTTAATATGGGGTGTTGAGTCCATTTCGTTGAGCAAGGAGTAGCTCTTGTCTATTCCATATTTGGCTTAAGGAACTTTATCTGTGCTCATTTCAATCTCTGGTTTTATGCAGCACCCCAACTCACCTTTCCCCTTAAGCAAGCATAAGTTGGTTTTCTAAATTTGAGACCCTGTTCTGTTTTGGAATGCAGTTCCTGTGTAGCCAAGTTTACATTCCGTGTATTACTGATATCTTATGATGTTTCTTTTTCTGTGTGACTTATTTCAGTTAGAATCATCGTACCTGAATCCACTCATTATGCTGCTACGGGCCTGATGACATAGATTTCATTGCTGAGTGATACTGCATTGTACGTACGTACCACAAGTTCTTTATCCATTTTTCACTTTCTGTGATATTGAACTTGTACGGTAAACGAGGTTCTTGTAAACGGAGGCGTCCCAAACTTTGGGGTGGCTGTGTCTTTTTGATTTTAATTTCCCTAAGCTATAGGACCATAAGTGGAAGTGCCCTAGGCTCTGTTGCTTTGTTTTTTCGATGTTTCAGGAAACACCATACACTTCTCCCGAGTGTCTGTTGGCAATTTTCATCCCACCCATCAGCATAACAAGGCTCCCAGTTCTCCATGGCCTGTCCTGCCTTTCTGGATTTTACACTTTTTTCAGATGGCCCTTTTGACCGGGGGGAAGTGAGACTTCATTGTAGTGCAGATTTCCTTTGCAAGCTTGCTTGGTTGGCCAAAAAGGACGTATGCGTTTTTTCCTGAATATATTCAGGAAAAAACGCATACGCCCTTTTTGGCCAAGTGCATCATTGTGGACGTTCTGCCTCTTTTCCTATGCTTTCAATGCAATTCCAGTCTACCTCCTGAAATCGGTTTCCTGCAATTCTGCCCCGCTTTCAAGTCCTCTTGGCAGCCTTACTTCAGTCTATTTTTGGACGATAGCTGTCATTTATAACTCTGCAGGTTTGTGAGTTACAGTGCCCCTGAGCTCCTTTCTTCAACTCGTTTTCTTTTGAGCTGGCTGCAACACCACTGGATGGCTTCAGGCCCTAATCTGGTTCCGGCACGGCATGCTGAGCCTTTGGTTATTTCCTCTTTCTGGTGGGAAATGAGAGTTAAATTTGCCCGTCCAGACACCTCCAGCTAGTCTCTCATTGGTTCTCCCTATTCCTGTTCATCTTCCGCAGAAATTGCAAACGGGGCCAAACAGGAGGTTAAAGGTGCTGACTCTCCAAGTGGGGAGAGTGTTAGTAAAGCGTCTGGAATGTTGCACCCGAGTACCAGGGGAGGAAAACTGAGACATATTTGAACACGTCTCCCGTTCACACGGTTGATCATACTCTGGGTTCCACATGCATGTTTTAGCTGAAGGAAGAATACCTTAAACCTGGAGAGTGAGACCCATGTAATGGGTACCATGCAATATGACTTCAAAGGGTCTTCATTTGCTCACCGAACCTCTCCAATCCTATCACTGCTGCGTTTATGCCCCTGTACACACGCTTGATTCTCTTTTGGAGACATAGCAATCCATAGGTTTTAAGATACTTACTAGTCAGGTACATTCTTAGGCGTTTAATATGGGGTGTTGAGTCCATTTCGTTGAGCAAGGAGTAGCTCTTGTCTATTCCATATTTGGCTTAAGGAACTTTATCTGTGCTCATTTCAATCTCTGGTTTTATGCAGCACCCCACCTCGCCTTTACCCTTAAGCAAGCATAAGTTGGTTTTCTAAACTTGAGACACTGTTCTGTTTTGTAATTCAGTTCATGTGTAGCCAAGTTCACATTCTGTGTATTACTGATACCTTATGATGTTTCTTTTCTGTGTGACTTATTTCAGTTCGAATCATCATACCTGAATGCACTCATTATGCTGCTACGGGCCTGATGACATAGATTTCATTGCTGAGTGATATTGCATTGTACGTAAGTACCACAAGTTCTTTATCCATTTTTCACTTTCTGCGATATTGAACTTGTACTGTAAACGAGGTTCTTTTAAACAGAGCCGTCCCAAACTTTGGGGTGGCTGTGTCTTTTTGATTTTAATTTCCCTAAGCTATAGGACCATAAGTGGAAGTGCCCTAGGTTCTGTTGCTTTGTTTTTTAGATGTTTCAGGAAACACCATACACTTCTCCAGAGTGGCTGTTGGCAATTTACATCCCGCCCATCAGCATAAGAAGGCTCCCAGTTCTCCATGGCCTGTCGTGCCTTTATGGATTTTACACTTTTTTCAGATGGCCCTTTTGACCAGGTGGAAATGAGACTTCATTGTAGTGCAGATTTCCTTTGCAAGCTTGCTTGGTTGGCCAAAAAGTGCGTATGCGTTTTTTCCTGAATATATTCAGGAAAAAAACACATACGCCCTTTTTGGCCAAGTGCATCATTGTCGAGTTTCTGACTCTCTTCATATGCTTTCAATGCAATTCCAGTCTACCTCCTGAAATCGGTTTCCTGCAATTCTGCCTTGCTTTCAATGCCTCTTCATAGCCTTACCTCAATATATTTTTTAAAAATAGTTGGCCTTTATAACTCTGCAGGTTTTTGAATTGCAGTGGCCCTTAGCTCCATTTTTTACCTCTTATTTTTGTGGTATTGCCCCATAACCACATGATTCCTTGAAGCCCTATTTTTCTTCTGGGGCACCTGCTGTGCCTTTGGTTAATTCTTCTTACTGATGTGATATTAGAGACATGTGCCCATTGAAACCGCTACAGCTAGTTTCTCACTGGTTCCCCCTATTCCCATTCATCCTCTGCACTAACTGCAGACTGTGCGATACCAGAACTTAAAGGCATTGACTCCATGTGGGGATGTTGTTAGTAAAGCGGCTGGAATGTCGATCCGGAGCCCCAGGAGAGGAAAAATGAGGTGCGTTTTAGAAACCTTTCCCGATCATATGGTATACCAGTCGCTGGGTTTCCCAAGCATGGTTTAGCTGTAGGAAGATTCCCTTCAACCTGGAGTGTTGGGACCCTTGGACTGAGTAGCATGAAGTATTGCATTAAACTTTCGGCAGTTGCTCACCAAAGCTCACCAATCCTGTCAGCCCCAAGTGTCCAGCCTTATGTCTTATCCAGCTGTGGGTTTATATGTGGTCAATCCAGGTTGCATCACAGCCCCTGAGCGAATTTTGTAAGAATTTTTCTCTCTTTCATTGTTTCAGCGTTTTGTTTTTAAAATTTATTTCTATAATGGGGTTTAGCTCCTTTTCACTGCTGTGTTTGTGCCGCTCTGCACACACTTGATTCCCTTATGGAGATATATCAATACATGGGTTTTAAGATTCTTATTCCTCAGATATATTTCTCTGCGGTGTATAGGGTGTGTTGAGGCCTGTTCATTGAGCAAGGTGTAGATCTTGTCTAATACCTATTTGGTTTATTGAACGGTATCTGTGCTAATTTCAAACTCTGGTTTTATGCATCACCCCACCTCTCCTTTCCCCTTAAGCTGACATAAGTGTGTTTTCTAAATGTGAGACACTGTTCTGTTCTGTAATTCATTTCTTGTGCAGCCATATTTACCCTCCCTCTATAAGTGATATCTTATGATATGTTTCTTTTTCTGTTTGACTTATTTCAAGTAGTATTATCGGACCTAAATCCACTCTTTATCCTTCTACTAGCCTTATTACATTGATTTCATGGTGAAGAGATATTCCATTGTACATAAGTACCACATCTTCTTTATCCATTGTTCTCTTTCCTGGGATATTTAAGGTGTACTGAAGTTGAGGTTCTTGTAAACAGAGTAGCCCTAAACTGTGGTGTGCTTGTGTCTTGTTGATTTTTAGACTTCCCTAGATATACTCCCATGATTGGAAGTGTCCTATGCTCTGTAGCTCTGTTTTTTAGATGATTTAGGAACCACCATACACTTCTCCAGAGTGGCTCTCGGCAGTTCACACACTGCCCATCAGCGTATAAAGGCTCCCTGTTCTCCATGGCCTGTCCTGCATTTCTGGTTTTTACAATTTTTTAGGATGGCCCTTTTGACCGGTGGGAAGTGAGACTTCTTTGTTGTGCACATTTGCATTGCTTGCTTGCTTCGTTGCCCATAAAGTGCGTATGTGTTTTTTCCTGGATATAATCAGGAAAAAACGCATATGCCCTTTTGGGCCAACTGCATCATTGTCGAAATTCTGCCGCTTTTCATGTGCGTTAAAGACGAGTCCAATCTATCTCTTGAAATCTGTTTCTTGCAATTCTGTCTTGCATTCAGATCCTCTTCTTTGCCTTACCTCAACATATTTTTGGACGTTAGTTTTCATTTATAACTCTGCAGGTTTGTGAATTGCAGTGACGCTGAGCTCCATTTTTTAAGTTGCTCTTTTGTGAGCTGGCCTCAAACCCACAGGATTGCTTCAGGCCCTATTTTGGCTCCGGCGAGGCAGGCTGAGCCTTTCTTTAATTCTTATTCTTAATGGGAAATTAGAGTGATATGTGCCCGTCCAAAACCCTACAACTCTTCTCTCATTGGTTCCCCCTCTTCCCGTTCATCCTCCTCACAATTTGCAAAATGTGTGAAACAGAAGTTTAAATGTGCTGATTCTCCAAGTGGGGAGATTCTAAGTAGCGTGGCTGGAATGGTGAACAGGAGCACCAGGAGAGGATAAATGAGGTGCATTTTAGACACATCTCCCGATCACATGGTGTACAGTCCTCTGGGTTTTCCATGCATGTTTTAGCTGTAGGAAGATCCCTTGAACCTGCAGATTTGGGACCCATTGAATGGGTACCAGGTAGTATTACTTTAAAGGGTGTGCATTTCCTCACCCAACCTCACATTTCTCTTAGCGCAAACAGTTTCCAGCCTTATGTCTCATCCTGCTGTGGGTCTAGATGTGTTCAATCCATGTTGCATCACCGTCCCTGAGGAAAAGTTGTAAGAGGTTTTCTCTGTCTCTCTGTCGTTTATTTTTTTCAATTTATTACTATATTGGTTACAGCTGATTTTCAAAGCTCTGTTTCTTGCTGCTGTACATCCACTTGATTCACGTACAGAGAGACATCAATAAATTCTTTTTCAGATTCTTACCAGTCGTATATATTCTTTTCCGGTGACTTGAGTGTGCTGAGTGCAGTTCTTTTAGCTACCGTGTAGGCCTTGTTGATTATCAGTTTGGTATTTGGAATGGTATCTTTGCTAATTTCAACCTCCTGGATGATGCCTCACCCCTCCCCACCTTTCCCGTTTAGCAGCCTTATGCGTGTTTTCTACATATTTGACTATGTTTTTGTTTTGTAATTTATTTCATGTGTAGCCATTTTGGATTCCACCTTTAAGTGATATCTTATGATATGTGTCTTTTTCTTTTTGAATTCTGTCACTTAGAATGATCATACGTAACTCCTCCGGAGTCGTTACAACTGGCCATATTTCATTGATTTCCAGGCTGAATAATATTCCACTCTACCTAAGTACCACATCTCTATCCATTTTTTCCCTCCAGAGACATTTAAGTTATATCCTAGTCGAGGATCTTTTAAACAGAGAGGGGGTAAACATTGGGGTGCCTGTGTCCTCTCGATTTTTGTTTTTCCCAAGATATACGCCCATGAGTGCAAGTGCCCTATGCTCTGTAGCTCATTTTTTAGATGCTTTAGTAAACACAATACACTTCTCCAGAATGGCCGTTGGCAATATACATTTCCACTATAAGTCTCACAGGGCTCCCTCTTCTCGTTGCCCTGTCCTGCATTTCTGTTGTTTACGCTTTATGAGGATGGCTCTTCTGACTGACGCGAAGTGATATCTTTTGTAGTATTGACTTCCAGTGCCCACCTGTTTGGTTGGCTAAAAAAGTGTATGCCCTTTTCTTGAATATATACAGAAAAGAACGCATACACCCTTTTTGGCCAACTGCAATGTTGGCAATGTTCAGCTCCTTTTCTTGTGCTTAATGGCGAGTCCTTTCTACCTCCTCAAATCCCTTTCCTGCCATTCTCCCTTGCTTACAAGTCCTTTTCTCTGACTTTCCTCAAGACATTTTTCAGTGATGGATATTTTCAACTCTGCAGTTTTGTGAATTTTACTGCCCCTGAGTTCCATTGTTCAACTCGTGTTTATGGGAACTGGCCACAAAGCAGCGGGATTTCCTCAAGCCCTATACTGTTTCCATGGGCAACCCTAGCCTTTGGTCAATTCGTCTTCCTGATTGGAAATTAGAGTGACATGTGCCTGTCTGAACACCTAGGACTTGTCTCTCATTGTTCCTCATCCTTCCGCTTCATCCTCTGGACAAATTCCAAACTGTACGCAACAGGATGTTGACAGTGCTGACATCTCCAAGTGGGGAGACTGTTAGTAAAGACGCTGGAGGGGTGAATCCGAGCACCAGGAGATGAGGAGATGAGATGCCTTTTCCAAACTCTTCCCGATCAGATGGTATACCATCCTCTGGGTGTGACAGACATGTTTTAGCAGTAGGAAGAGTCCCATTCATGTAAGGAGAACACCAGGGCTTTTTCAAAATCAGTGTCTCCCCGAAACCCAAACTGGGGAAGTTTTTAAGCTACGGCTACACATATGTTCATTAAGGGCCTTGGGAAGTAGGCAGAGTCCAAACTTTAGATGATTGAAGTCTTCAGGGTCAGAAGCACTCACCACCAGCTTCCCTTAGGCTACACTTTAACTGTCATTGATAGATGATGTCAATAAAAATATCTATTCTTTTTCAGATTATTTCCCCTTATAGGTTATTGCAAAATGTTGAGTGTAGTTCCCTGTGCTATACAGTAGTTCCTTGTTGATGATCTATTTTATACATAGCAGTGTGTATGTGTTAATTCCAAACTGTTAATTTATCCCTCCTCCCACCTTTCCCCTTTGGTAATAATAAATTATAAGATTTTATACTTCTCAGAAATGGGGGAGCTGAAAGAGAGGTATCATTTTCAATGGAAAAGCATTTAAAACAAGATTGAAGGTTTAACCAAGATTATTAGCTGTACATCCTTGGAAAGAAATCACTTCGTTTCTCTAATATTGACCTGACAAATAAGACAAACCTTTTCACTGAACTTGCTTATAAAAAGTGATGGAAATATCAAATGGAAGTGTTAAAAACATCTTATTTTACCCGAGCCTTATACACTGTTCTATGTTAACTACAGTTTGGCTCACACATCTGTTCATTGAGGTTACAATAGTCTCAATTTCTGTTACTGATCCTCCAGAGTGGACCCCAACAAGTGTCCCCCTGCCCAGTGTCATTGGGGCCAACAGATCGAGACTGAGTTTTGTTCACAAGCAAAGGAAACTTTATATTTTGATCAGAGAATGGAGAGGTGAGAGCATGCACTACCCCGTGGGCTGTGGGCTGGGCTGCTGTGTAGAGATCCTGTCAGAGTCAGTGGGAGGGAGGGAGGCGGCGGAGCTCTCGAGGGCTGGGTTGGCTGTAGCTCAGGCTCTATATCGTGGAGTCTGCACTGGGCCCCAGGAGCTGAGGTGTCGACCCAGCCATTCTGCACTAGGAAATCTGGTCTGAAGTGCCGGGTGTGGAACCTCTGCATGCGGGACCCTAGGAGCACGTGAAATTAGACAAAGCACAAAGGATAAAAAAGGTTAGACTTGACTTTATTGCCCAGATTCTATTTTTATCTCCCAGGGATTTTTAATGGGCTTTGCTGGGGACAAACCCCTCCTCTGCCTTTTGTCCCGTTCCTCATTCTTGGAGTGCTGAGGGTGCAGACCCTTCTTCTGTAACTGCTGAGTGCTGAGTTGGGAGCCCTCATACCCTGGGGCGAGGGTCAGAGCTTCTCCCCAGCAGCCTCCCGGTGACGTTGATTGTCCCCAGGACCCCTGCCTCCCTGCTCGTCCACCTGAGCACCAGCATTGGAAGTGTTATAGATTCTAATGACCTTTAAGGGTCCAGGAAAGAGATGTGCAGAGACGCTGTGGGGGCCGGTTTCACCCCGCCCCACATTTGTTCGGCCACCTTAGGCTGACCGTCTCTGCCAGCCTAGATGCTCTGACCAGTAGTCTGCGCTTTCTTCAGTTAGGCCCCTGAATTAACGTACAAACAGCACCAGGTGTCAGAGCCCTGCCCGCTCAACTCCCAGACAGTCCAGGGTCAGTGGTGATCAAGGACCATGATGGCTACTGAGTCAACAGCCTTTTGAAGTAAACAGGAGTCCAGCCGGTCTTATTGGCCACCATCATCACGGTGTCTGTAGGCTTTTCTATGGTGACAGTGTGGTATACTGTTCCCCCGCCAAGATTATTAGCTCCCCTCTGGGTGCAGTAAGTCCTGCAAGCAGTAGTCTACTCTTTTGGGACACACTCTTGTTGTTTTATGAGAGAAACTCCAGGTCAAGTGATGTTCACACGAGTCATCATGGTGCCCTGTTGCCCCCGGTTATCTCTCTGGATGTTGGAGTTGGAGGGCCTCCTCACTCGAGGTCGGTGTGCCCACGGAGCGAACCCTGCAACTTCAGGGCATGGTTGGTGGTTAGGATCACCACGTGGGGTCCTTTTCCCTTAGGAGGGAGGTGGCCTTTTGGGCTGCTGATTTCCAGGTTTTTAGATACCGCCAGTATCTTGGCCAGATGTGGCAGTGGGCCAAGCCCCTTAGTGACCGTAGTTTATCCTACCTGGATGGCATTCTTGCATTGTTCCATTTCAAGTGGTCCCAGTTTTTGCACTAATTCTCCAATGGCGATTCACCTTTCACCGGGAATGTAAAGGTCAAAGAGTTTAGCTAAATTAGGGAGTTCCAGGGCAAGGGTCTGAATTGACTGCTCTTTCCATTCTTGAAAGGCCACTTCTGGATTCTATTCAAAAGGATCATCATCTTTTCCTTTCAGTGTTTCATATAGAGGCCCAGCTAGTAGACTGTAGCTAGGGATCCAGAAGCAGCAAACCCTGGCCTCCCCAGGAACCCCTAAGCTGTCTTCTAGTTTTAGAAAGGGGTAAGGCTGAAAATGGTTTCTTCCCTTTCCTGGGATGGGCTTCTCTGACCTTCTGTGAGAATGAAGCCCAGGCAGGTCACCGCAGTCTGTGATATTTGAGCTTTTTCTTGGACAACTTCTATCCTTTATTGGCTTGGTAGTTCAGAGGCCTCCTTAGTAGGGCTGGTGATCAGAATGTCGTCTGCATATTGAAGGAGGGTTTCCTTTTCCAGAGGTAGAACTTTTAGGTCTTTAGCTAAGCTTTCCCCAAAGATGGTGTGGGAATTTTTGCACCCTTGGGGCCAGACGGCCCGGAAGTATTGTTTTAGTTGTATGTAGAGTCCTGCCACTCACAAGCCAAAATTTCTTGTGACTCTGGGACTAATGGAATACAAAAGAAGGCATCATTGAAGACTAATACAGAATACCATGTCCTGGTGGTTGGTAGAATGACCAGCAGGGTGTAGGAATTAGGAGCAACTGGAGGTATATCCTCGGTGGCTTCACTGACTGTCCTGACATCCTTTACCAGGTCCCCAGTGGCCCATGGGGCTCTCGTGGTCAGACCAATCCCAGAATATGGAGCTCACCTGGGCAGGTACCCCACCCCCACCCCAGCCCACGGGGCTCTCGTGGTCAGGCCCCTCCCAGGATACAGAGCTACCCTTGCAGGTACCGTGGCAGGGCTGGGCACACAGGAACCGTGCACATAGCCCTCATTGCAGAGCACCCCCAGCTCACCTGTCGCTCAGAGCTGACACAGAGCACCTCAGAGCAGGACTTGAACTAACAAACAGCAGCTGCGACAGGTCTGTGACCCTGGGCATCACTCCGTGAGGCCTCCCTCCACCTGGTCTTCCAGAGACTTCCACTGCACCCGGGGCACCAGGCCTCTGTCTCCAACCACCACCCACCCCTCCTCTCCCTGACTCCTGGGTTCCTCTCATTAGGAGAGGGTTTTCTTGAAGTTGTCTCCCACTCATGGGCCAGATAAAATGATTAGAAAACAAGCCAAAGCTGCAGCCCCTTGTCTATCCTGACTCTCAGGAGCCCACACCTGTTCCTTGGACCTGGCCGGTTCAGCAAGTTCCATTTTCTGCAACTGTGAGCCCCTGAGGGGTGATGATTGGCTGAGCTGGGCAGCCTTACCGTGCCGGCCAGCCCTCCCCAGGTGTGCCTGGGTTGAGATCAATATAAATACCACTCCAGGCAGCAAGAGCCCCTGCAGCCGTGCCTGACGCCATTTTCTCTGCCCTGTCAGCAGTCTCGGGGCTGGGCTGGTGGGAGGGAGTGAGAGGCCACGGCTTTGTGGGTGGCCCAGTGTGAGTGGGGCTCTGCTGGACTTTCTGCAGCAGTTGCCAGGCTGCCACCTGCTAAAGAAGAGGATGTGTCACCCATACCTGTTGCTGGAATTTCTCCCTGGGCAGAGGTGAGGAAGGAAAAAAGCAGTGGGGGCAGGGACAGGACGGGTATCTCAGGCAGGGAAATGGAAATCTTCCAGAAGAGCACCCAGGGCCAGGACCATCCTGGCTGGCCTGCAGGCACCAAGTCGGCCGGCATGCTGTCACTCGTGTGGCTCTATGGCCCTTCCTCTAGGCTTTCAAGTCCTTGTATATATTCAGGTGTTTTACCTGGGACGGGTGGGAATAGTTCAGCAGCAACTGGCCTGGGGCTCAGCTCACGTTTACTCACAGATGCCTCGGCACGGTGCCCCAGCTTTGCAATGAGGACGCTTGTTGCGTGGGGGCTGCTGGCTGAATGGGAGACGATTCCCCACCACTGACCAACTTCAGAATTGTTTACAACTGGAGCAAGTGCCCTGATACGGTTTTCCTCTGTGTAACTGGTGGGTTCTGTGTTTTTTTTCTCTTTTTCGTTTTTGGTTCAAGGTAGATTTTATTCCTCTTTTTTGTATTTACAGATATAAGCATGGAAATAATTTATTCATATAAATACATGTATGTGCAGGGAATAATTGTTTTTTCTGTCTTATTTTTTAAATTTTACTTCTTTTTAATTTTGAATTTTATTTTATATTTTTATACAGCAGGTTCTTATTGGTTATCTATTTTATACATATAAATGTATACATGCCAATCCCAGTCTCTCAACTCCTCCCACCACCACCCCCCCAACAGCTTTCCCCCCTTGTTGTCCATACGTTTGTTGTCTACATCTGTTGCTCTATTTATGCCTTGCAAAATGGTTAATCTGTACAGTTTTTCTAGGTTCCACATATATGCATGAATATACAAGATTTGTTTTTCTCTTTCTGACTTACTTCACTCTGTATGACAGTCTCTAGATCCATCGACGTCTCTACAAATGACCCAATTTCATTCCTTTTCATGGCTTAGTAATATTCCATTTTATATATGTACCACAGCTTTATGCATTCGTCTGTCTGTGGGCATTTAGGTTGCTTCCATTACCTCGATATTGTAAATAGTGATGCAATGAACATTGCGGTGAATGACTCATTTTGATTTATGGTTTTGTCTGGGTATATGTCCAGTACTGGGATTGCTGTATCATATGGTAATTCTATTGTTAGTTTCTTAAGAAATTCCATATTGTTCTCCATAATGACTGTATCAATTTATATTCCCAACAATAGTGGAAGAGGGTTCCTTTTCTCCACACCCTTTCCAGCATTTTTTGTTTGTAGATTTTCAATGATGCCTATTCTACCAGGTGTGAGGTGATACCTCATTGTTGAATCCATTTCGTTGAGCAAGGGGTAGCTCTTGTCTATTACATATTTGGCTTATGGAACGGTATTTGTGCTAATTTCAAACTCTGCTTTTATGCAGCACCCCAACTCACCTTCCCCCTTAAGCAGGCATAAGTTGGTTTTCTAAACTTGAGACCCTGTTCTGTTTTGTAATTCAGTTCATGTGTAGCCAAGTTCACATTCCGTGTATTAGTGATAACTTATGATGTTTCTTTTTCTGTGTGACTTATTTCACTTAGAATCATCGTGCCTCAATGCACTCATTATGCTGGTACGGGCCTGGTGACATAGATTTCATTGCTGAGTGGTATTCTGTTGTACATAAGTACCGCAACTTCTTTATCCATTATTTGCTCTCTGGGATATTTAACTTGTGCCGTAGAAGAGATTTCTGTAAAAAGAGCCATCCCAAATTTTGGGGTTGCTGTGTCTTTTCGATATTAATTTCCCTAAGCTATAGGACCATAAGTGGAAGTGCCCTAGGCTCTGTTGCTTTGTTTTTTAGATGTTTCAGGAAACACCATACACATCTCCCGAGTGTCTGTTGGCAATTTACATCCCGCCCATCAGCATAACAAGGCTCCCAGTTCTCCATGGCCTGTCCTGCCTTTCTGGGTTTTACACTTTTTTCAGATGGCTCTTTTGACCGGGGGGAAGTGAGACTTCATTGTAGTGCAGATTTCCTTTGCAAGCTTGCTTGGTTGGCCAAAAAGGGCGTATGCGTTTTTTCCTGAATATATTCAGGAAAAAACGCATACGCCCTTTTGGCACAGTGCATCATTGTGGACGTTCTGCCTCTTTTCCTATGCTTTCAATGCAATTCCAGTCTACCTCCTGAAATCGGTATCCTGCAATTCTGCCCCGCTTTCAAGTCCTCTTGGCAGCCTTACTTCAGTATATTTTTGGACGATAGCTGTCATTTATAACTATGCAGGTTTGTGAATTACAGAGACCCTGAGCTCCTTTCTTCAACTCGCTTTCTTTTGAGCTGGCCGCGACACCGCAGGATGGCTTCAGGCCCTAATCTGGTTCCGGCACGGCATGCTGAGCCTTTGGTTATTTCCTCTTCCTGGTGGGAAATGAGAGTTAAATTTGCCCGTCCAGACACCTCCAGCTAGCCTCTCATTGGTTCTCGCTATTCCTGTTCATCTTCCGCAGAAATTGCAAACTGGGCCAAACAGGAGGTTAAAGGCGCTGACTCTCCAAGTGGGGAGAGTGTTAGTAAAGCGTCTGGAATGTTGCACCCGAGTACCAGGGGAGGAAAACTGAGACATATTTGAACACGTCTCCCTTTCACATGGTTGATCATACTTGGGTTCCACATGCATGTTTTAGCTGAAGGAAGAATAACTTAAACCTGGAGAGTTGAGACCCGTGGAATGGGTACCATGCAATATGACTTCAAAGGGTCTTCATTTGCTCACCGAACCTCTCCAATCCTATCACTGCTGCGTTTATGCCCCTGTACACATGCTTGATTCTCTTTTGGAGACATAGCAATCCATAGGTTTTACGATACTTACTAGTCAGGTACATTCTTAGGCGTTTAATATGCGGTGTTGAGTCCATTTCGTTGAGCAAGGAGTAGCTCTTGTCTATTCCATATTTGACTTAAGGAACTTTATCTGTGCTCATTTCAATCTCTGGTTTTATGCAGCACCCCACCTCGCCTTTACCCTTAAGCAAGCATAAGTTGGTTTTCTAAATTTGAGACCCTGTTCTGTTCTGTAATTCAGTTCCTGTGTAGCCAAGTTTACATTCCGTGTATTAGTGATATCTTATGATGTTTCTTTTTCTGTGTGACTTATTTCAGTTAGAATCATCATACCTGAATCCACTCATTGTGATGCTAAGGGCCTGATGACATAGATTTCATTGCTGAGTGATATTGCTTTGTAAGTAAATACCACAACTTCTTTATCCATTTTTCACTTTCTGCGATGTTGAACTTGTACTGTAAACGAGGTTCTTGTAAACAGAGGCGTCCCAAACTTTGGGGTGGCTGTGTCTTTTTGACTTTAATTTCCCTAAGCTATAGGACCATAAGTGGCAGTGCTCTAGGCTCTGTTGCTTTGTGTTTTAGATGTTTCAGGAAACACCATACACTTCTCCCGAGTGTCTGTTGGCAATTTACATCCCGCCCATCAGCATAACAAGGCTCCCAGTTCTCCATGGCCTGTCCTGCCTTTCTGGATTTTACACTTTTTTCAGATGGCCCTTTTGACCGGGGGGAAGTGAGACTTCATTGTAGTGCAGATTTCCTTTGCAAGCTTGCTTGGTTGGCCAAAAAGGGCGTATGCGTTTTTTCCTGAATATATTCAGGAAAAAACGCATACGCCCTTTTTGGCCAAGTGCATCATTGTGGACGTTCTGCCTCTTTTCCTATGCTTTCAATGCAATTCCAGTCTACCTCCTGAAATCGGTTTCCTGCAATTCTGCCCCGCTTTCAAGTCCTCTTGGCAGCCTTACTTCAGTCTATTTTTGGACGATAGCTGTCATTTATAACTCTGCAGGTTTGTGAATTACAGTGCCCCTGAGCTCCTTTCTTCAACTCGCTTTCTTGTGACCTGGCCGCAACACCGCAGGATGGCTTCAGGCCCTAATCTGGTTCCGGTACGGCACGCTGAGCCTTTGGTTATATCCTCTTCCTGGTGGGAAATGAGAGTTAAATTTGCCCGTCCAGACACCTCCAGCTAGCCTCTCATTGGTTCTCGCTATTCCTGTTCATCTTCCGCAGAAATTGCAAACTGGGCCAAACAGGAGGTTAAAGGTGCTGACTCTCCAAGTGGGGAGAGTGTTAGTAAAGCATCTGGAATGTTGCACCCGAGTAACAGGGGAGGAAAACTGAGACATATTTGAACACGTCTCCCGTTCACATGGTTGATCATACTTGGGTTCCACATGCATGTTTTAGCTGAAGGAAGAATACCTTAAACCTGGAGAGTTGAGACCCGTGGAATGGGTACCATGCAATATGACTTCAAAGGGTCTTCATTTGCTCACCGAACCTCTCCAATCCTATCACTGCTGCGTTTATGCCCCTGTACACATGCTTGATTCTCTTTTGGAGACATAGCAATCCATAGGTTTTACGATACTTACTAGTCAGGTACATTAGGCGTTTAATATGCGGTGTTGAGTCCATTTCGTTGAGCAAGGAGTAGCTCTTGTCTATTCCATATTTGACTTAAGGAACTTTATCTGTGCTCATTTCAATCTCTGGTTTTATGCAGCACCCCAACTCACCTTTACCCTTAAGCAAGCATAAGTTGGTTTTCTAAATTTGAGACCCTGTTCTGTTCTGTAATTCAGTTCCTGTGTAGCCAAGTTTACATTCCGTGTATTACTGATATCTTATGATGTTTCTTTTTCTGTGTGACTTACTTCAGTTAGAATCATCATACCTGAATCCACTCATTTTGATGCTAAGGGCCTGATGACATAGATTTCATTGCTGAGTGATATTGCTTTGTAAGTAAATACCACAACTTCTTTATCCATTTTTCACTTTCTGCGATGTTGAACTTGTACTGTAAACGAGGTTCTTGTAAACAGAGCCGTTCCAAACTTTGGGGTGGCTGTGTCTTTTTGATTTTAATTTCCCTAAGCTATAGGACCATAAGTGGAAGTGTCCTAGGTTCTGTTGCTTTGTTTTTTAGATGTTTCAGGAAACACCATACACTTCTCCCTAGTGGTTGTTGGCAATTTACATCCCGCCCATTAGCATAACAAGGCTCCCAGTTCTCCATGGCCTGTCCTGCCTTTCTGGATTTTACACTTTTTTCAGATGGCCCTTTTGACCGGGGGGAAGTGAGACTTCATTGTAGTGCAGATTTCCTTTGCAAGCTTGCTTGGTTGGCCAAAAAGGGCGTATGCGTTTTTTCCTGAATATATTCAGGAAAAAACGCATACGCCCTTTTTGGCCAAGTGCATCATTGTGGACGTTCTGCCTCTTTTCCTATGCTTTCAATGCAATTCCAGTCTACCTCCTGAAATCGGTTTCCTGCAATTCTGCCCCGCTTTCAAGTCCTCTTGGCAGCCTTACTTCAGTCTATTTTTGGACGATAGCTGTCATTTATAACTCTGCAAGTTTGTGAATTACAGTGCCCCTGAGCTCCTTTCTTCAACTCGCTTTCTTTTGAGCTGGCTGCAACACTGCAGGATGGCTTCAGGCCCTAATCTGGTTCCGGTACGGCACGCTGAGCCTTTGGTTATATCCTCTTCCTGGTGGGAAATGAGAGTTAAATTTGCCCGTCCAGACACCTCCAGCTAGCCTCTCATTGGTTCTCGCTATTCCTGTTCATCTTCCGCAGAAATTGCAAACTGGGCCAAACAGGAGGTTAAAGGCGCTGACTCTCCAAGTGGGGAGAGTGTTAGTAAAGCGTCTGGAATGTTGCACCCGAGTACCAGGGGAGGAAAACTGAGACATATTTGAACACGTCTCCCGATCACATGGTTGATCATACTCTGGGTTCCACATGCATGTTTTAGCTGAAGGAAGAATACCTAAAACCTGGGTAGTTGAAACCCGTGGAATGGGTACCATGCAATATGACTTCAAAGGGTCTTCATTTGCTCACCGAACCTCTCCAATCCTATCACTGCTGCGTTTATGCCCCTGTACACATGCTTGATTCTCTTTCGGAGACATAGCAATCTATAGGTTTTAAGATACTTACTAGTCAGGTACATTCTTAGGCGTTTAATATGCGGTGTTGAGTCCATTTCGTTGAGCAAGGAGTAGCTCTTGTCTATTCCATATTTGGCTTAAGGAACTTTATCTGTGCTCATTTCAATCTCTGGTTTTATGCAGCACCCCAACTCACCTTTCCCCTTAAGCAAGCATAAGTTGGTTTTCTAAATTTGAGACCCTGTTCTGTTCTGTAATTCAGTTCCTGTGTAGCCAAGTTTACATTCCGTGTATTACTGATATCTTATGATGTTTCTTTTTCTGTGTGACTTATTTCAGTTAGAATCATCATACCTGAATCCACTCATTGTGCTGCTAAGGGCCTGATGACACAGATTTCATTGCTGAGTGATATTGCTTTGTAAGTAAATACCACAACTTCTTTATCCATTTTTCACTTTCTGCGATGTTGAACTTGTACTGTAAACGAGGTTCTTGTAAACAGAGCCGTTCCAAACTTTGGGGTGGCTGTGTCTTTTTCATTTTAATTTCCCTAAGCTATAGGACCATAAGTGGAAGTGCCCTAGGTTCTGTTGCTTTGTTTTTTAGGTGTTTCAGGAAACACCATACACTTCTCCCAAGTGTCTGTTGGCAATTTACATCCCGCCCATCAGCATAACAAGGCTCCCAGTTCTCAATGGCCTGTTGCCTTTCTGGATTTTACACTTTTTTCAGATGGCCCTTTTGAGCGAGGGGAAGTGAGACTTCATTGTAGTGCAGATTTCCTTTGCAAGCTTGCTTGGTTGGCCAAAAAGGGCGTATGCGTTTTTTCCTGAATATATTCAGGAAAAAACGCATACGCCCTTTTTGGCCAAGTGCATCATTGTGGACTTTCTGCCTCTTTTCCTATGCTTTCAATGCAATTCCAGTCTACCTCCTGAAATCGGTTTCCTGCAATTCTGCCCCGCTTTCAAGTCCTCTTGGCAGCCTTACTTCAGTCTATTTTTGGACGATAGCTGTCATTTATAACTGTGCAGGTTTGTGAATTACAGTGCCCCTGAGCTCCTTTCTTCAACTCGCTTTCTTGTGACCTGGCCGCAACACCGCAGGATGGCTTCAGGCCCTAATCTGGTTCCAGCACGGCACGCTGAGCCTTTGGTTAATTCCTCTTCCTGGTGGGAAATGAGAGTTAAATTTGCCCGTTCAGACACCTCCAGCTAGTCTCTCATTTGTTCTCGCTATTCCTGTTCATCTTCCGCAGAAATTGCAAACTGGGCCAAACAGGAGGTTAAAGGGACTGACTCTCCAGGTCGGGAGAGTGTTAGTAAAGCGTCTGGAATGTTTCACCCGAGTACCAGGGTACGAAAACTGAGAAATATTTGAACACGTCTCCCGATCACATGGTTGATCATACTCTAGGTTCCACATGCATGTGTTAGTTGAAGGAAGAATACCTTAAACCTGGGTAGGTGAAACCCGTGGAATGGGTACCATGCAATATGACTTCAAAGGGTCTTCATTTGCTCACCGAACCTCTCCAATCCTATCACTGCTGCGTTTATGCCCCTGTACACATGCTTGATTCTCTTTCGGAGACATAGCAATCCATAGGTTT
The DNA here is from genome assembly GCF_951394435.1 of Stenella coeruleoalba. Taxonomy (NCBI): domain Eukaryota; kingdom Metazoa; phylum Chordata; class Mammalia; order Artiodactyla; family Delphinidae; genus Stenella; species Stenella coeruleoalba. Next base: position 351,003 of record NW_027645992.1, on the reverse strand, counting down.
TAAGATACTTACTAGTCAGGTACATTCTTAGGCGTTTAATATGCGGTGTTGAGTCCATTTCGTTGAGCAAGGAGTAGCTCTTGTCTATTCCATATTTGGCTTAAGGAACTTTATCTGTGCTCATTTCAATCTCTGGTTTTATGCAGCACCCCAACTCACCTTTACCCTTAAGCAAGCATAAGTTGGTTTTCTAAATTTGAGACCCTGTTCTGTTCTGTAATTCAGTTCCTGTGTAGCCAAGTTTCCATTCCGTGTATTACTGATATCTTATGATGTTTCTTTTTCTGTGTGACTTATTTCAGTTAGAATCATCATACCTGAATCCACTCATTTTGCTGCTAAGGGCCTGATGACATAGATTTCATTGCTGAGTGATATTGCTTTGTAAGTGATTACCACAACTTCTTTATCCATTTTTCACTTTCTGCAATGTTGAACTTGTACTGTAAACGAGGTTCTTGTAAACAGAGCCGTTCCAAACTTTGGGGTGGCTGTGTCTTTTTGATTTTAATTTCCCTAATCTATAGGACCATAAGTGGAAGTGCCCTAGGCTCTGTTGCTTTGTTTTTTAGATGTTTCAGGAAACACCATACACTTCTCCCAAGTGTCTGTTGGCAATTTACATCCCGCCCATCAGCATAACAAGGCTCCCAGTTCTCCATGGCCTGTCCTGCCTTTCTGGATTTTACACTTTTTTCAGATGGCCCTTTTGACCGGGGGGAAGTGAGACTTCATTGTAGTGCAGATTTCCTTTGCAAGCTTGCTTGGTTGGCCAAAAAGGGCGTATGCGTTTTTTCCTGAATATATTCAGGAAAAAACGCATACGCCCTTTTTGGCCAAGTGCATCATTGTGGACGTTCTGCCTCTTTTCCTATGCTTTCAATGCAATTCCAGTCTACCTCCTGAAATCGGTTTCCTGCAATTCTGCCCCGATTTCAAGTCCTCTTGGCAGCCTTACTTCAGTCTATTTTTGGACGATAGCTGTCATTTATAACTCTGCAGGTTTGTGAATTACAGTGCCCCTGAGCTCCTTTCTTCAACTCGCTTTCTTGTGAGCTGGCCGCAACACCGCAGGATGGCTTCAGGCCCTAATCTGGTTCCGGCCCGGCATGCTGAGCCTTTGGTTAATTCCTCTTCCTGGTGGGAAATGAGAGTTAAATTTGCCCGTCCAGACACCTCCAGCTAGCCTCTCATTGGTTCTCGCTATTCCTGTTCATCTTCCGCAGAAATTGCAAACTGGGCCAAACAGGAGGTTAAAGGTGCTGACTCTCCAAGTGGGGAGAGTGTTAATAAAGCATCTGGAATGTTGCACCCGAGTACCAGGGGAGGAAAACTGAGACATATTTGAACACGTCTCCCGTTCACATGGTTGATCATACTCTGGGTTCCACATGCATGTTTTAGCTGAAGGAAGAATACCTTAAACCTGGAGAGTTGAGACCCGTGGAATGGGTACCGTGCAATATGACTTCAAAGGGTCTTCATTTGCTCACCGAACCTCTCCAATCCTATCACTGCTGCGTTTATGCCCCTGTACACATGCTTGATTCTCTTTTGGAGACATAGCAATCCATAGGTTTTAAGATACTTACTAGTCAGGTACATTCTTAGGCATTTAATATGGGGTTTTGAGTCCATTTCGTTGAGCAAGGAGTAGCTCTTGTCTATTCCATATTTGGCTTAAGGAACTTTATCTGTGCTCATTTCAATCTCTGGTTTTATGCAGCACCCCAACTCACCTTTCCCCTTAAGCAAGCATAAGTTGGTTTTCTAAATTTGAGACCCTGTTCTGTTTTGGAATGCAGTTCCTGTGTAGCCAAGTTTACATTCCGTGTATTACTGATATCTTATGATGTTTCTTTTTCTGTGTGACTTATTTCAGTTAGAATCATCGTACCTGAATCCACTCATTATGCTGCTACGGGCCTGATGACATAGATTTCATTGCTGAGTGATACTGCATTGTACGTAAGTACCACAAGTTCTTTATCCATTTTTCACTTTCTGTGATATTGAACTTGTACGGTAAACGAGGTTCTTGTAAACAGAGGCATCCCAAACTTTGGGGTGGCTGTGTCTTTTTGATTTTAATTTCCCTAAGCTATAGGACCATAAGTGGAAGTGCCCTAGGCTCTGTTGCTTTGTTTTTTAGGTGTTTCAGGAAACACCATACACTTCTCCCGAGTGTCTGTTGGCAATTTACATCCCGCCCATCAGCATAACAAGGCTCCCAGTTCTCCATGGCCTGTCCTGCCTTTCTGGATTTTACACTTTTTTCAGATGGCCCTTTTGACCGGGGGGAAGTGAGACTTCGTTGTAGTGCAGATTTCCTTTGCAAGCTTGCTTGGTTGGCCAAAAAGGGCATATGCGTTTTTTCCTGAATATATTCAGGATAAAACGCATACGCCCTTTTTGGCCAAGTGCATCATTGTGGACGTTCTGCCTCTTTTCCTATGCTTTCAATGCAATTCCAGTCTACCTCCTGAAATCGGTTTCCTGCAATTCTGCCCCGCTTTCAAGTCCTCTTGGCAGCCTTACTTCAGTCTATTTTTGGACGATAGCTGTCATTTATAACTCTGCAGGTTTGTGAATTACAGTGCCCCTGAGCTCCTTTCTTCAACTCGCTTTCTTGTGACCTGGCCGCAACACCGCAGGATGGCTTCAGGCCCTAATCTGGTTCCGGCACGGTACACTGAGCCTTTGGTTATTTCCTCTTCCTGGTGGGAAATGAGAGTTAAATTTGCCCGTCCAGACACCTCCAGCTAGTCTCTCATTGGTTCTCACTATTCCTGTTCATCTTCCGCAGAAATTGCAAACTGGGCCAAGCAGGAGGTTAAAGACGCTGACTCTCCAAGTCGGGAGAGTGTTAGTAAAGCGTCTGGAATGTTGCATCTGAGTACCACGGGAGGAAAACTGAGACATATTTGAACACGTCTCCCGTTCACATGGATGATCATACTCTGGGTTCCACATGCATGTTTTAGCTGAAGGAAGAATACCTTAAACCTGGGTAGTTGAAACCCGTGGAATGGGTACCATGCAATATGACTTCAAAGGGTCTTCATTTGCTCACCGAACCTCTCCAATCCTATCACTGCTGCGTTTATGCCCCTGTACACATGCTTGATTCTCTTTCGGAGACATAGCAATCCATAGGTTTTAAGATACTTACTAGTCAGGTACATTCTTAGGCGTTTAATATGCGGTGTTGAGTCCATTTCGTTGAGCAAGGAGTAGCTCGTCTATTCCATATTTGGCTTAAGGAACTTTATCTGTGCTCATTTCAATCTCTGGTTTTATGCAGCACCCCAACTCACCTTTACCCTTAAGCAAGCATAAGTTGGTTTTCTAAATTTGAGACCCTGTTCTGTTCTGTAATTCAGTTCCTGTGTAGCCAAGTTTCCATTCCGTGTATTAGTGATATCTTATGATGTTTCTTTTTCTGTGTGACTTATTTCAGTTAGAATCATCATACCTGAATCCACTCATTGTGCTGCTAAGGGCCTGATGACATAGATTTCATTGCTGAGTGATATTGCTTTGTAAGTAAATACCACAGCTTCTTTATCCATTTTTCATTTTCTGCGATGTTGAATTTGTACTGTAAACGAGGTTCTTGTAAACAGAGGCGTTCCAAACTTTGGGGTGGCTGTGTCTTTTTGATTTTAATTTCCCTAAGCTATAGGACCATAAGTGGAAGTGCCCTAGGCTCTGTTGCTTTGTTTTTTAGATGTTTCAGGAAACACCATACACTTCTCCCAAGTGTCTGTTGGCAATTTACATCCCGCCCATCAGCATAACAAGGCTCCCAGTTCTCCATGGCCTGTCCTGCCTTTCTGGATTTTACACTTTTTTCAGATGGCCCTTTTGACCGGGGAGAAGTGAGACTTCATTGTAGTGCAGATTTCCTTTGCAAGTTTGCTTGGTTGGCCAAAAAGTGCGTATGCGTTTTATTCCTGAATATATTCAGGAAAAAACGCATACGCCCTTTTTGGCCAAGTGCATCATTGTGGACGTTCTGCCTCTTTTCCTATGCTTTCAATGCAATTCCAGTCTACCTCCTGAAATCGGTTTCCTGTAATTCTGCCCCGCTTTCAAGTCCTCTTGGCAGCCTTACTTCAGTCTATTTTTGGACGATAGCTGTCATTTATAACTCTGCAGGTTTGTGAATTACAGTGCCCCTGAGCTCTTTCTTCAACTCGCTTTCTTGTGACCTGGCCGCAACACCGCATGATGGCTTCAGGCCCTAATCTGGTTCTGGCACGGCACGCTGAGCCTTTGGTTATTTCCTCTTCCTATTGGGAAATGAGAGTTAAATTTGCCCGTCCAGACACCTCCAGCTAGTCTCTCATTGGTTCTCGCTATTCCTGTTCATCTTCCGCAGAAATTGCAAACTGGGCCAAACAGGAGGTTAAAGACACTGACTCTCTAAGTCGGGAGAGTGTTAGTAAAGCGTCTGGAATGTTGCATCTGAGTACCACGGGAGGAAAACTGAGACATATTTGAACACGTCTCCCGTTCACACGGATGATCATACTCTGGGTTCCACATGCATGTTTTAGCTGAAGGAAGAATACCTTAAACCTGGGTAGTTGAAACCCGTGGAATGGGTACCATGCAATATGACTTCAAAGGGTCTTCATTTGCTCACCGAACCTCTCCAATCCTATCACTGCTGCGTTTATGCCCCTGTACACATGCTTGATTCTCTTTCGGAGACATAGCAATCCATAGGTTTTAAGATACTTACAAGTCAGGTACATTCTTAGGCGTTTAATATGCGGTGTTGAGTCCATTTCGTTGAGCAAGGAGTAGCTCTTGTCTATTCCATATTTGGCTTAAGGAACTTTATCTGTGCTCATTTCAATCTCTGGTTTTATGCAGCACCCCAACTCACCTTTACCCTTAAGCAAGCATAAGTTGGTTTTCTAAATTTGAGACCCTGTTCTGTTTTGTAATTCAGTTCCTCTGTAGCCAAGTTTAAATTCCATGTATTAGTGATATTTTTTGATGTTTCTTTTTCTGTGTGACTTATTTCAGTTAGAATCACCATACCCGAATACACTCATTATGCTGCTACGGGCCTGGTGACATAGATTTCATTGCTGAGTGATATTGCTTTGTACATGAATACCACAACTTCTTTATCCATTTTTCACTTTCTATGATATTGAACTTGTACGGTAAACGAGGTTCTTGTAAACAGAGGCGTCCCAAACTTTGGGGTGGCTGTGTCTTTTTGATTTTAATTTCCCTAAGCTATAGGACCATAAGTGGAAATGCACTAGGCTCTGTTGCTTTGTTTTTTACGTGTTTCAGGAAACACCATACACTTCTCCAGAGTGGCTGTTGGCAATTTACATCCCGCCCATCAGCATAACAAGGCTCCCAGTTCTCCATGGCCTGTCCTGCCTTTCTGGATTTTACACTTTTTTCAGATGGCCCTTTTGACCGGGGGGAAGTGAGACTTCATTGTAGTGCAGATTTCCTTTGCAAGCTTGCTTGGTTGGCCAAAAAGGGCGTATGCGTTTTTTCCTGAATATATTCAGGAAAAAACGCATACGCCCTTTTTGGCCAAGTGCATCATTGTGGACGTTCTGCCTCTTTTCCTATGCTTTCAATGCAATTCCAGTCTACCTCCTGAAATTGGTTTCCTGCAATTCTGCCCCGCTTTCAAGTCCTCTTGGCAGCCTTACTTCAGTCTATTTTTGGACGATAGCTGTCATTTATAACTCTGCTGGTTTGTCAATTGCAGTGCCCCTGAGCTCCTTTCTTCAACTCGCTTTCTTGTGACCTGGCAGCAACACCGCAGGATGGCTTCAGGCCCTAATCTGGTTCCGGCCCGGCATGCTGAGCCTTTGGTTAATTCCTCTTCCTGGTGGGAAATGAGAGTTAAATTTGCCCGTCCAGACACCTCCAGCTAGCCTCTCATTGGTTCTCGCTATTCCTGTTCATCTTCCGCAGAAATTGCAAACTGGGCCAAACAGGAGGTTAAAGGCGCTGACTTTCCAAGTGGGCAGAGTGTTAGTAAAGCGTCTGGAATGTTGCACCCGAGTACCAGGGGAGGAAAACTGAGACATATTTGAACACGTCTCCCATTCACATGGTTGATCATACTTGGGTTCCACATGCATGTTTTAGCTGAAGGAAGAATACCTAAAACCTGGGTAGTTGAAACCCGTGGAATGGGTACCATGCAATATGACTTCAAAGGGTCTTCATTTGCTCACCGAACCTCTCCAATCCTATCACTGCTGCGTTTATGCCCCTGTACACATGCTTGATTCTCTTTCGGAGACATAGCAATCCATAGGTTTTAAGATACTTACTAGTCAGGTACATTCTTAGGCGTTTAATATGGGGTGTTGAGTCCATTTCGTTGAGCAAGGAGTAGCTCTTGTCTATTCCATATTTGGCTTAAGGAACTTTATCTGTGCTCATTTCAATCTCTAGTTTTATGCAGCACCCCAACTCACCTTTCCCCTTAAGCAAGCATAAGTTGGTTTTCTATATTTGAGACCCTGTTCTGTTCTGTAATTCAGTTCCTGTGTAGCCAAGTTTACATTTCGTGTATTACTGATATCTTATGATGTTTCTTTTTCTGTGTGGCTTATTTCAGTTAGAATCATCATACCTGAATCCACTCATTGTGCTGTTAAGGACCTGATGACACAGATTTCATTGCTGAGTGATATTGCTTTGTAAGTAAATACCACAACTTTTTTATCCATTTTTCACTTTCTGCGATGTTGAACTTGTACTGTGAAGGAGGTTCTTGTAAACAGAGCCGTTCGAAACTTTGGGGTGGCTGTGTCTTTTTGATTTTAAATTCCCTAAGCTATAGGACCATAAGTGGAAGGACCATAAGTGGAAGTGCCCTAGGCTCTGTTGCTTTGTTTTTTAGATGTTTCAGGAAACACCATACACTTCTCCCGAGTGTTTGTTGGCAATTTACATCCCGCCCTTCAGCATAACAAGGCTCCCAGTTCTCCATGGCCTGTCCTGCCTTTCTGGATTTTACACTTTTTTCAGATGGCCCTTTTGACCGGGGGAAAGTGAGACTTCATTGTAGTGCAGATTTCCTTTGCAAGCTTGCTTGGTTGGCCAAAATGTTCGTATGCGTTTTTTCCTGAATATATTCAGGAAAAAACGCATACGCCCTTTTTGGCCAAGTGCATCATTGTGGACGTTCTGCCTCTTTTCCTATGCTTTCAATGCAATTCCAGTCTACCTCCTGAAATTGGTTTCCTGCAATTCTGCCCCGCTTTCAAGTCCTCTTGGCAGCCTTACTTCAGTCTATTTTTGGACGATAGCTGTCATTTATAACTCTGCAGGTTTGTGAGTTACAGTGCCCCTGAGCTCCTTTCTTCAACTCGTTTTCTTTTGAGCTGGCCGCAACACCGCAGGATGGCTTCAGGCCCTAATCTGGTTCCGGCACGGCACGCTAAGCCTTTGGTTAATTCCTCTTCCTGGTGGGAAATGAGAGTTAAATTTACCCGTCCAGACACCTCCAGCTAGTCTCTCATTGGTTCTCGCTATTCCTGTTCATCTTCCGCAGAAATTGCAAACTGGGCCAAACAGGAGGTTAAAGGCACTGACTCTCCAAGTCGGGAGAGTGTTAGTAAAGCGTCTGGAATGTTGCACCCGAGTACCAGGGTACGAAAACTGAGACATATTTGAACACGTCTCCCGATCACATGGTTGATCATACTCTAGGTTCCACATGCATGTTTTAGCTGAAGGAAGAATACCTTAAACCTGGGTATTTGAAACCCGTGGAATGGGTACCATGCAATATGACTTCAAAGGGTCTTCATTTGCTCACCGAACCTGTCCAATCCTATCACTGCTGTGTTTTGCCCCTGTACACATGCTTGATTCTCTTTCGGAGACATAGCAATCCATAGGTTTTAAGATACTTACTAGTCAGGTACATTCTTAGGCGTTTAATATGCGGTGTTGAGTCCATTTCGTTGAGCAAGGAGTAGCTCTTGTCTATTCCATATTTGGCTTAAGGAACTTTATCTGTGCTCATTTCAATCTCTGGTTTTATGCAGCACCCCAACTCACCTTTCCCCTTAAGCAAGCATAAGTTGGTTTTCTAAATTTGAGAACCTGTTCTGTTTTGGAATGCAGTTCCTGTGTAGCCAAGTTTACATTCCGTGTATTAGTGATATCTTATGATGTTTCTTTTTCTGTGTGACTTATTTCAGTTAGAATCATCGTACCTGAATCCACTCATTATGCTGCTACGGGCCTGATGACATAGATTTCATTGCTGAGTGATACTGCATTGTACGTAAGTACCAAAACTTCTTTATCCATTTTTCACTTTCTGCGATGTTGAACTTGTACTGTAAACGAGGATCTTGTAAACAGAGCCGTTCCAAACTTTGGGGTGGCTGTGTCTTTTTGATTTTAATTTCCCTAAGCTATAGGACCATAAGTGGAAGTGCCCTCGGTTCTGTTGCTTTGTTTTTTAGATGTTTCAGGAAACACCATACACTTCTCCCAAGTGGTTGTTGGCAATTTACATCCGGCCCATCAGCATAACAAGGCTCCCAGTTCTCCATGGCCTGTCCTGCCTTTCTGGATTTTACACTTTTATCAGATGGCCCTTTTGACCGGGGGGAAGTGAGACTTCATTGTAGTGCAGATTTCCTTTGCAAGCTTGCTTGGTTGGCCAAAAAGGGCGTATGCGTTTTTTTCCTGAATATATTCAGGAAAAAACGCATACGCCCTTTTTGGCCAAGTGCATCATTGTGGACGTTCTGCCTCTTTTCCTATGCTTTCAATGCAATTCCAGTCTACCTCCTGAAATCGGTTTCCTGCAATTCTGCCCCGCTTTCAAGTCCTCTTGGCAGCCTTACTTCAGTATATTTTTGGACGATAGCTGTCATTTATAACTCTGCAGGTTTGTGAATTACAGTGCCCCTGAGCTCCTTTCTTCAACTCGCTTTCTTTTGAGCTGGCCGCAGCACCGCAGGATGGCTTCAGGCCCTAATCTGGTTCCGGTACGGCACGCTGAGCCTTTGGTTATTTCCTCTTCCTGGTGGGAAATGAGAGTTAAATTTGCCCGTCCAGACATGTCCAGCTAGCCTCTCATTGGTTCTCGCTATTCCTGTTCATCTTCCGCAGAAATTGGAAACTGTGCCAAACAGGAGGTTAAAGGCGCTGACTCTCCAAGTGGGGAGAGTGTTAGTAAAGCGTCTGGAATGTTGCACCCGAGTACCAGGGGAGGAAAACTGAGACATATTTGAACACGTCTCCCGTTCACATGGTTGATCATACTCTGGGTTCCACATGCATGTTTTAGCTGAAGGAAGAATACCTTAAACCTGGAGAGTTGAGACCCGTGTAATGGGTACCATGCAATATGACTTCAAAGGGTCTTCATTTGCTCACCGAACCTCTCCAATCCTATCACTGCTGCGTTTATGCCCCTGTACACACGCTTGATTCTCTTTTGGAGACATAGCAATCCATAGGTCTTAAGATACTTACTAGTCAGGTACATTCTTAGGCGTTTAATATGGGGTTTTGAGTCCATTTCGTTGAGCAAGGAGTAGCTCTTGTCTATTCCATATTTGGCTTAAGGAACTTTATCTGTGCTCATTTCAATCTCTGGTTTTATGCAGCACCCCAACTCACCTTTCCCCTTAAGCAAGCATAAGTTGGTTTTCTAAATTTGAGACCCTGTTCTGTTTTGGAATGCAGTTCTTGTGTAGCCAAGTTTACATTCCGTGTATTAGTGATATCTTATGATGTTTCTTTTCTGTGTGACTTATTTCAGTTAGAATTATCGTACCTTAATCCACTCATTATGCTGCTACGGGCCTGATGACATAGATTTCATTGCTGAGTGATACTGCATTGTACGTAAGTACCACAAGTTCTTTATCCATTTTTCACTTTCTGTGATATTGAACTTGTACGGTAAACGAGGTTCTTGTAAACAGAGGCATCCCAAACTTTGGGGTGGCTGTGTCTTTTTGATTTTAATTTCCCTAAGCTATAGGACCATAAGTGGAAGTGCCCTAGGCTCTGTTGCTTTGTTTTTTAGGTGTTTCAGGAAACACCATACACTTCTCCCGAGTGTCTGTTGGCAATTTACATCCCGCCCATCAGCATAACAAGGCTCCCAGTTCTCCATGGCCTGTCCTGCCTTTCTGGATTTTACACTTTTTTCAGATGGCCCTTTTGACCGGGGGGAAGTGAGACTTCGTTGTAGTGCAGATTTCCTTTGCAAGCTTGCTTGGTTGGCCAAAAAGGGCGTATGCGTTTTTTCCTGAATATATTCAGGATAAAACGCATACGCCCTTTTTGGCCAAGTGCATCATTGTGGACGTTCTGCCTCTTTTCCTATGCTTTCAATGCAATTCCAGTCTACCTCCTGAAATCGGTTTCCTGCAATTCTGCCCCGCTTTCAAGTCCTCTTGGCAGCCTTACTTCAGTCTATTTTTGGACGATAGCTGTCATTTATAACTCTGCAGGTTTGTGAATTACAGTGCCCCTGAGCTCCTTTCTTCAACTCGCTTTCTTGTGACCTGGCCGCAACACCGCAGGATGGCTTCAGGCCCTAATCTGGTTCCGGCACGGTACACTGAGCCTTTGGTTATTTCCTCTTCCTGGTGGGAAATGAGAGTTAAATTTGCCCGTCCAGACACCTCCAGCTAGCCTCTCATTGGTTCTCACTATTCCTGTTCATCTTCCGCAGAAATTGCAAACTGGGCCAAACAGGAGGTTAAAGGCGCTGACTCTCCAAGTGGGGAGAGTGTTAGTAAAGCGTCTGGAATGTTGCACCCGAGTACCAGGGGAGGAAAACTGAGATATATTTGAACACGTCTCCCGATCACATGGTTGATCATACTCTACGTTCCACATGCATGTTTTAGCTGAAGGAAGAATACCTTAAACCTGGGTAGTTGAAACCCGTGGAATGGGTACCATGCAATATGACTTCAAAGGGTCTTCATTTGCTCACCGAACCTCTCCAATCCTATCACTGCTGCGTTTATGCCCCTGCACACATGCTTGATTCCCTTTCGGAGACATAGCAATCCATAGGTTTTAAGATACTTACTAGTCAGGTACATTCTTAGGTGTTTAATATGCGGTGTTGAGTCCATTTCGTTGAGCAAGGAGTAGCTCTTGTCTATTCCATATTTGGCTTAAGGAACTTTATCTGTGCTCATTTCAATCTCTGGTTTTATGCAGCACCCCAACTCACCTTTCCCCTTAAGCAAGCATAAGTTGGTTTTCTAAATTTGAGACCCTGTTCTGTTCTATAATTCAGTTCCTGTGTAGCCAAGTTTACATTTCATGTATTACTGATATCTTATGATGTTTCTTTTTCTGTGTGACTTATTTCAGTTAGAATCATCATACCTGAATCCACTCATTGTGCTGCTAAGGGCCTGATGACACAGATTTCATTGCTGAGTGATATTGCTTTGTAAGTAAATACCACAACTTCTTTCTCCATTTTTTACTTTCTGCGGTGTTGAACTTGTACTGTAAACGAGGTTCTTGTAAACAGAGCCTTTCGAAACTTTGGGGTGGCTGTGTCTTTTTGATTTTAATTTCCCTAAGCTATAGGACCATAAGTGGAAGTGCCCTAGGTTCTGTTGCTTTGTTTTTTAGATGTTTCAGGAAACACCATACACTTCTCCCGAGTGTCTGTTGGCAATTTCCATCCCGCCCATCAACATAACAAGGCTCCCAGTTCTCCATGGCCTGTCCTGCCTTTCTGGATTTTACACTTTTTTCAGATGGCCCTTTTGACCGGGGGGAAGTGAGACTTCATTGTAGTGCAGATTTCCTTTGCAAGCTTGCTTGGTTGGCCAAAAAGGGCGTATGCGTTTTTTCCCAGGAAAAAACGCATACACCCTTTTTGGCCAAGTGCATCACTGTGGACGTTCTGCCTCTTTTCCTATGCTTTCAATGCAATTTCAGTCTACCTCCTGAAATCGGTTTCCTGCAATTCTGCCCCGCTTTCAAGTCCTCTTGGCAGCCTTACTTCAGTCTATTTTTGGACGATAGCTGTCATTTATAACTCTGCAGGTTTGTGAATTACAGTGCCCCTGAGCTCTTTCTTCAACTCTCTTTCTTGTGAGCTGGCCGCAACACCGCAGGATGGCTTCAGGCCCTAATCTGGTTCCGGCACGGCACGCTGAGCCTTTGGTTATTTCCTCTTCCTATTGGGAAATGAGAGTTAAATTTGCCCGTCCAGACACCTCCAGCTAGTCTCTCATTGGTTCTCGCTATTCCTGTTCATCTTCCGCAGAAATTGCAAACTGGGCCAAACAGGAGGTTAAAGGCGCTGTCTCTCCAAGTCGGGAGAGTGTTAGTAAAGCGTCTGGAATGTTGCATCTGAGTACCATGGGAGGAAAACTGAGACATATTTGAACACGTCTCCCGTTCACACGGATGATCATACTCTGGGTTCCACATGCATGTTTTAGCTGAAGGAAGAATACCTTAAACCTGGGTAGTTGAAACCCGTGGAATGGGTACCATGCAATATGACTTCAAAGGGTCTTCATTTGCTCACCGAACCTCTCCAATCCTATCACTGCTGCGTTTATGCCCCTGTTCACATGCTTGATTCTCTTTCGGAGACATAGCAATCCATAGGTTTTAAGATACTTACTAGTCAGGTACATTCTTAGGCGTTTAATATGCGGTGTTGAGTCCATTTCGTTGAGCAAGGAGTAGCTCGTCTATTCCATATTTGGCTTAAGGAACTTTATCTGTGCTCATTTCAATCTCTGGTTTTATGCAGCACCCCAACTCACCTTTACCCTTAAGGAAGCATAAGTTGGTTTTCTAAATTTGAGACCCTGTTCTGTTCTGTAATTCAGTTCCTGTGTAGCCAAGTTTCCATTCCGTGTATTACTGATATCTTATGATGTTTCTTTTTCTGTGTGACTTATTTCAGTTAGAATCATCATACCTTAATCCACTCATTGTGCTGCTAAGGGCCTGATGACATAGATTTCATTGCTGAGTGATATTGCTTTGTAAGTAAATACCACAGCTTCTTTATCCATTTTTCATTTTCTGCGATGTTGAATTTGTACTGTAAACGAGGTTCTTGTAAACAGAGGCGTCCCAAACTTTGGGGTGGCTGTGTCTTTTTGATTTTAATTTCCCTAAGCTATAGGACCATAAGTGGAAGTGCCCTAGGTTCTGTTGCTTTGTTTTTTCGAAGTTTCAGGAAACACCATACACTTCTCCCCAGTGTCTGTTGGCAATTTACATCCCGCCCATCAGCATAACAAGGCTCCCAGTTCTCCATGGCCTGTCCTGCCTTTCTGGATTTTACACTTTTTTCAGATGGCCCTTTTGACCGGGGGGAAGTGAGACTTCATTGTAGTGCAGATTTCCTTTGCAAGCTTGCTTGGTTGGCCAAAAAGTGCGTATGCGTTTTTTCCTGAATATATTCAGGAAAAAACGCATACGCCCTTTTTGGCCAAGTGCATCATTGTGGACGTTCTGCCTCTTTTCCTATGCTTTCAATGCAATTCCAGTCTACCTCCTATAATCGGTTTCCTGCAATTCTGCCCCGCTTTCAAGTCCTCTTGGCAGCCTTACTTCAGTCTATTTTTGGACGATAGCTGTCATTTATAACTCCGCTGGTTTGTGAATTACAGTGCCCCTGAGCTCCTTTCTTCAACTCGTTTTCTTGTGAGCTGGCTGCAACACCGCTGGATGGCTTCAGGCCCTAATCTGGTTCCGGCACGGCATGCTGAGCCTTTGGTTATTTCCTCTTCCTGGTGGGAAATGAGAGTTAAATTTGCCCGTCCAGACACCTCCAGCTAGTCTCTCATTGGTTCTCGCTATTCCTGTTCATCTTCCGCAGAAATTGCAAACTGGGCCAAACAGGAGGTTAAAGGGACTGACTCTCCAAGTCGGGAGAGTGTTATTAAAGCATCTGGAATGTTGCACCCGAGTACCAGGGTACAAAAACTGAGACATATTTGAACACGTCTCCTGATCACATGGTTGATCATACTCTAGGTTCCACATGCATGTTTTAGCTGAAGGAAGAATACCTTAAACCTGGGTAGTTGAAACCCGTGGAATGGGTACCATGCAATATGACTTCAAAGGGTCTTCATTTGCTCACCGAACCTCTCCAATCCTATCACTGCTGTGTTTATGCCCCTGTACACATGCTTGATTCTCTTTCGGAGACATAGCAATCCATAGGTTTTAAGATACATACTAGTCAGGTACATTCTTAGGCGTTTAATATGCGGTGTTGAGTCCATTTCGTTGAGCAAGGAGTAGCTCTTGTCTATTTCATATTTGGCTTAAGGAACTTTATCTGTGCTCATTTCAATCTCTGGTTTTATGCAGCACCCCAACTCACCTTTCCCCTTAAGCAAGCATAAGTTGGTTTTCTTAATTTGAGACCCTATTCTGTTCTGTAATTCAGTTCCTGTGTAGCCAAGTTTCCATTCCGTGTATTACAGATATCTTATGATGTTTCTTTTTCTGTGTGACTTATTTCAGTTAGAATCATCATACCTGAATCCACTCATTGTGCTGCTAAGGGCCTGATGACATAGATTTCATTGCTGAGTGATATTGCTTTGTAAGTGAATACCACAACTTCTTTATCCATTTTTCACTTTCTGCGATGTTGAACTTGTACTGTAAACGAGGTTCTTGTAAACAGAGCCGTTCCAAACTTTGGGGTGGCTGTGTCTTTTTGATTTTAATTTCCCTAAGCTATAGGACCATAAGTGGAAGTGCCCTAGGCTCTGTTGCTTTGTTTTTTAGATGTTTCAGGAAACACCATACACTTCTCCCAAGTGTCTGTTGGCAATTTACATCCCGCCCATCAGCATAACAAGGCTCCCAGTTCTCCATGGCCTGTCCTGCCTTTCTGGATTTTACACTTTTTTCAGATGGCCCTTTTGACCGGGGAGAAGTGAGACTTCATTGTAGTGCAGATTTCCTTTGCAAGTTTGCTTGGTTGGCCAAAAAGTGCGTATGCGTTTTATTCCTGAATATATTCAGGAAAAAACGCATACGCCCTTTTTGGCCAAGTGCATCATTGTGGACGTTCTGCCTCTTTTCCTATGCTTTCAATGCAATTCCAGTCTACCTCCTGAAATCGGTTTCCTGCAATTCTGCCCCGCTTTCAAGTCCTCTTGGCAGCCTTACTTCAGTATATTTTTGGACGATAGCTGTCATTTATAACTCTGCAGGTTTGTGAATTACAGTGCCCCTGAGCTCTTTCTTCAACTCGCTTTCTTGTGACCTGGCCGCAACACCGCATGATGGCTTCAGGCCCTAATCTGGTTCCGGCACGGCACGCTGAGCCTTTGGTTATTTCCTCTTCCTATTGGGAAATGAGAGTTAAATTTGCCCGTCCAGACACCTCCAGCTAGTCTCTCATTGGTTCTTGCTATTCCTGTTCATCTTCCGCAGAAATTGCAAACTGGGCCAAACAGGAGGTTAAAGACGCTGACTCTCCAAGTCGGGAGAGTGTTAGTAAAGCATCTGGAATGTTGCATCTGAGTACCACGGGAGGAAAACTAAGACATATTTGAACACGTCTCCCGTTCACACGGATGATCATACTCTGGGTTCCACATGCATGTTTTAGCTGAAGGAAGAATACCTTAAACCTGGGTAGTTGAAACCCGTGGAATGGGTACCATGCAATATGACTTCAAAGGGTCTTCATTTGCTCACCGAACCTCTCCAATCCTATCACTGCTGCGTTTATGCCCCTGTACACATGCTTGATTCTCTTTCGGAGACATAGCAATCCATAGGTTTTAAGATACTTACTAGTCAGGTACATTCTTAGGCGTTTAATATGCGGTGTTGAGTCCATTTCGTTGAGCAAGGAGTAGCTCGTCTATTCCATATTTGGCTTAAGGAACTTTATCTGTGCTCATTTCAATCTCTGGTTTTATGCAGCACCCCAACTCACCTTTACCCTTAAGCAAGCATAAGTTGGTTTTCTAAATTTGAGACCCTGTTCTGTTCTGTAATTCAGTTCCTGTGTAGCCAAGGTTCCATTCCGTGTATTAGTGATATCTTATGATGTTTCTTTTTCTGTGTGACTTATTTCAGTTAGAATCATCATACCTGAATCCACTCATTGTGCTGCTAAGGGCCTGATGACATAGATTTCATTGCTGAGTGATATTGCTTTGTAAGTAAATACCACAGCTTCTTTATCCATTTTTCATTTTCTGCGATGTTGAATTTGTACTGTAAACGAGGTTCTTGTAAACAGAGGCGTCCCAAACTTTGGGGTGGCTGTGTCTTTTTGATTTTAATTTCCCTAAGCTATAGGACCATAAGTGGAAGTGCCCTAGGCTCTGTTGCTTTGTTTTTTAGATGTTTCAGGAAACACCATACACTTCTCCAGAGTGGTTGTTGGCAATTTACATCCCGCCCATCAGCATAACAAGGCTCCCAGTTCTCCATGGCCTGTCCTGCCTTTCTGGATTTTACACTTTTTTCAGATGGCCCTTTTGAACGGGGAGAAGTGAGACTACATTGTAGTGCAGATTTCCTTTGCAAGTTTGCTTGGTTGGCCAAAAAGTGCGTATGCGTTTTATTCCTGAATATATTCAGGAAAAAACGCATACGCCCTTTTTGGCCAAGTGCATCATTGTGGACGTTCTGCCTCTTTTCCTATGCTTTCAATGCAATTCCAGTCTACCTCCTGAAATCGGTTTCCTGCAATTCTGCCCCGCTTTCAAGTCCTCTTGGCAGCCTTACTTCAGTCTATTTTTGGACGATAGCTGTCATTTATAACTCTGCAGGTTTGTGAATTACAGTGCCCCTGAACTCTTTCTTCAACTCGCTTTCTTGTGACCTGGCCGCAACACCGCATGATGGCTTCAGGCCCTAATCTGGTTCCGGCACGGCACGCTGAGCCTTTGGTTATTTCCTCTTCCTATTGGGAAATGAGAGTTAAATTTGCCCGTCCAGACACCTCCAGCTAGTCTCTCATTGGTTCTCGCTATTCCTGTTCATCTACCGCAGAAATTGCAAACTGGGCCAAGCAGGAGGTTAAAGACGCTGACTCTCCAAGTCGGGAGAGTGTTAGTAAAGCGTCTGGAATGTTGAATCTGAGTACCACGGGAGGAAAACTGAGACATATTTGAACACGTCTCCCGTTCACACGGATGATCATACTCTGGGTTCCACATGCATGTTTTAGCTGAAGGAAGAATACCTTAAACCTGGGTAGTTGAAACCCGTGGAATGGGTACCATGCAATATGACTTCAAAGGGTCTTCATTTGCTCACCGAACCTCTCCAATCCTATCACTGCTGCGTTTATGCCCCTGTACACATGCTTGATTCTCTTTCGGAGACATAGCAATCCATAGGTTTTAAGATACTTACTAGTCAGGTACATTCTTAGGCGTTTAATATGCGGTGTTGAGTCCATTTCGTTGAGCAAGGAGTAGCTCGTCTATTCCATATTTGGCTTAAGGAACTTTATCTGTGCTCATTTCAATCTCTGGTTTTATGCAGCACCCCAACTCACCTTTACCCTTAAGCAAGCATAAGTTGGTTTTCTAAATTTGAGACCCTGTTCTGTTCTGTAATTCAGTTCCTGTGTAGCCAAGTTTCCATTCCGTGTATTAGTGATATCTTATGATGTTTCTTTTTCTGTGTGA
Organism: Stenella coeruleoalba; assembly: GCF_951394435.1. Lineage (NCBI taxonomy): Eukaryota > Metazoa > Chordata > Mammalia > Artiodactyla > Delphinidae > Stenella > Stenella coeruleoalba. The sequence continues at coordinate 333,337 of NW_027645992.1, read as the reverse complement.
CTTATTTCAGTTAGAATCATCATACCTGAATCCACTCATTGTGCTGCTAAGGGCCTGATGACATAGATTTCATTGCTGAGTGATATTGCTTTGTAAGTAAATACCACAGCTTCTTTATCCATTTTTCATTTTCTGCGATGTTGAATTTGTACTGTAAACGAGGTTCTTGTAAACAGAGCCGTTCCAAACTTTGGGGTGGCTGTGTCTTTTTGATTTTAATTTCCCTAAGCTATAGGACCATAAGTGGAAGTGCCCTAGGCTCTGTTGCTTTGTTTTTTAGATGTTTCAGGAAACACCATACACTTCTCCCAAGTGTCTGTTGGCAATTTACATCCCGCCCATCAGCATAACAAGGCTCCCAGTTCTCCATGGCCTGTCCTGCCTTTCTGGATTTTACACTTTTTTCAGATGGCCCTTTTGACCGGGGAGAAGTGAGACTTCATTGTAGTGCAGATTTCCTTTGCAAGTTTGCTTGGTTGGCCAAAAAGTGCGTATGCGTTTTATTCCTGAATATATTCAGGAAAAAACGCATACGCCCTTTTTGGCCAAGTGCATCATTGTGGACGTTCTGCCTCTTTTCCTATGCTTTCAATGCAATTCCAGTCTACCTCCTGAAATCGGTTTCCTGTAATTCTGCCCGGCTTTCAAGTCCTCTTGGCAGCCTTACTTCAGTCTATTTTTGGACGATAGCTGTCATTTATAACTCTGCAGGTTTGTGAATTACAGTGCCCCTGAGCTCTTTCTTCAACTCGCTTTCTTGTGACCTGGCCGCAACACCGCATGATGGCTTCAGGCCCTAATCTGGTTCCGGCACGGCACGCTGAGCCTTTGGTTATTTCCTCTTCCTATTGGGAAATGAGAGTTAAATTTGCCCGTCCAGACACCTCCAGCTAGTCTCTCATTGGTTCTCGCTATTCCTGTTCATCTTCCGCAGAAATTGCAAACTGGGCCAAACAGGAGGTTAAAGACACTGACTCTCCAAGTCGGGAGAGTGTTAGTAAAGCGTCTGGAATGTTGCATCTGAGTACCACGGGAGGAAAACTGAGACATATTTGAACACGTCTCCCGTTCACACGGATGATCATACTCTGGGTTCCACATGCATGTTTTAGCTGAAGGAAGAATACCTTAAACCTGGGTAGTTGAAACCCGTGGAATGGGTACCATGCAATATGACTTCAAAGGGTCTTCATTTGCTCACCGAACCTCTCCAATCCTATCACTGCTGCGTTTATGCCCCTGTACACATGCTTGATTCTCTTTCGGAGACATAGCAATCCATAGGTTTTAAGATACTTACAAGTCAGGTACATTCTTAGGCGTTTAATATGCGGTGTTGAGTCCATTTCGTTGAGCAAGGAGTAGCTCTTGTCTATTCCATATTTGGCTTAAGGAACTTTATCTGTGCTCATTTCAATCTCTGGTTTTATGCAGCACCCCAACTCACCTTTACCCTTAAGCAAGCATAAGTTGGTTTTCTAAATTTGAGACCCTGTTCTGTTTTGTAATTCAGTTCCTCTGTAGCCAAGTTTAAATTCCATGTATTAGTGATATTTTTTGATGTTTCTTTTTCTGTGTGACTTATTTCAGTTAGAATCACCATACCCGAATACACTCATTATGCTGCTACGGGCCTGGTGACATAGATTTCATTGCTGAGTGATATTGCTTTGTACATGAATACCACAACTTCTTTATCCATTTTTCACTTTCTATGATATTGAACTTGTACGGTAAACGAGGTTCTTGTAAACAGAGGCGTCCCAAACTTTGGGGTGGCTGTGTCTTTTTGATTTTAATTTCCCTAAGCTATAGGACCATAAGTGGAAATGCACTAGGCTCTGTTGCTTTGTTTTTTAGATGTTTCAGGAAACACCATACACTTCTCCAGAGTGGCTGTTGGCAATTTACATCCCGCCCATCAGCATAACAAGGCTCCCAGTTCTCCATGGCCTGTCCTGCCTTTCTGGATTTTACACTTTTTTCAGATGGCCCTTTTGACCGGGGGGAAGTGAGACTTCATTGTAGTGCAGATTTCCTTTGCAAGCTTGCTTGGTTGGCCAAAAAGGGCGTATGCGTTTTTTCCTGAATATATTCAGGAAAAAACGCATACGCCCTTTTTGGCCAAGTGCATCATTGTGGACGTTCTGCCTCTTTTCCTATGCTTTCAATGCAATTCCAGTCTACCTCCTGAAATTGGTTTCCTGCAATTCTGCCCCGCTTTCAAGTCCTCTTGGCAGCCTTACTTCAGTCTATTTTTGGACGATAGCTGTCATTTATAACTCTGCTGGTTTGTCAATTGCAGTGCCCCTGAGCTCCTTTCTTCAACTCGCTTTCTTGTGACCTGGCAGCAACACCGCAGGATGGCTTCAGGCCCTAATCTGGTTCCGGCCCGGCATGCTGAGCCTTTGGTTAATTCCTCTTCCTGGTGGGAAATGAGAGTTAAATTTGCCCGTCCAGACACCTCCAGCTAGCCTCTCATTGGTTCTCGCTATTCCTGTTCATCTTCCGCAGAAATTGCAAACTGGGCCAAACAGGAGGTTAAAGGCGCTGACTTTCCAAGTGGGCAGAGTGTTAGTAAAGCGTCTGGAATGTTGCACCCGAGTACCAGGGGAGGAAAACTGAGACATATTTGAACACGTCTCCCATTCACATGGTTGATCATACTTGGGTTCCACATGCATGTTTTAGCTGAAGGAAGAATACCTAAAACCTGGGTAGTTGAAACCCGTGTAATGGGTACCATGCACTATGACTTCAAAGGGTCTTCATTTGCTCACCGAACCTCTCCAATCCTATCACTGCTGCATTTATGTCCCTGTACACATGCTTGATTCTCTTTCGGAGACATAGCAATCCATAGGTTTTAAGATACTTACTAGTCAGGTACATTCTTAGGCGTTTAATATGGGGTGTTGAGTCCATTTCGTTGAGCAAGGAGTAGCTCTTGTCTATTCCATATTTGGCTTAAGGAACTTTATCTGTGCTCATTTCAATCTCTAGTTTTATGCAGCACCCCAACTCACCTTTCCCCTTAAGCAAGCATAAGTTGGTTTTCTATATTTGAGACCCTGTTCTGTTCTGTAATTCAGTTCCTGTGTAGCCAAGTTTACATTTCGTGTATTACTGATATCTTATGATGTTTCTTTTTCTGTGTGGCTTATTTCAGTTAGAATCATCATACCTGAATCCACTCATTGTGCTGTTAAGGACCTGATGACACAGATTTCATTGCTGAGTGATATTGCTTTGTAAGTAAATACCACAACTTTTTTATCCATTTTTCACTTTCTGCGATGTTGAACTTGTACTGTGAAGGAGGTTCTTGTAAACAGAGCCGTTCGAAACTTTGGGGTGGCTGTGTCTTTTTGATTTTAAATTCCCTAAGCTATAGGACCATAAGTGGAAGGACCATAAGTGGAAGTGCCCTAGGCTCTGTTGCTTTGTTTTTTAGATGTTTCAGGAAACACCATACACTTCTCCCGAGTGTTTGTTGGCAATTTACATCCCGCCCTTCAGCATAACAAGGCTCCCAGTTCTCCATGGCCTGTCCTGCCTTTCTGGATTTTACACTTTTTTCAGATGGCCCTTTTGACCGGGGGGAAGTGAGACTTCATTGTAGTGCAGATTTCCTTTGCAAGCTTGCTTGGTTGGCCAAAATGTTCGTATGCGTTTTTTCCTGAATATATTCAGGAAAAAACGCATACGCCCTTTTTGGCCAAGTGCATCATTGTGGACGTTCTGCCTCTTTTCCTATGCTTTCAATGCAATTCCAGTCTACCTCCTGAAATTGGTTTCCTGCAATTCTGCCCCGCTTTCAAGTCCTCTTGGCAGCCTTACTTCAGTCTATTTTTGGACGATAGCTGTCATTTATAACTCTGCAGGTTTGTGAGTTACAGTGCCCCTGAGCTCCTTTCTTCAACTCGTTTTCTTTTGAGCTGGCCGCAACACCGTAGGATGGCTTCAGGCCCTAATCTGGTTCCGGCACGGCACGCTAAGCCTTTGGTTAATTCCTCTTCCTGGTGGGAAATGAGAGTTAAATTTACCCGTCCAGACACCTCCAGCTAGTCTCTCATTGGTTCTCGCTATTCCTGTTCATCTTCCGCAGAAATTGCAAACTGGGCCAAACAGGAGGTTAAAGGCACTGACTCTCCAAGTCGGGAGAGTGTTAGTAAAGCGTCTGGAATGTTGCACCCGAGTACCAGGGTACGAAAACTGAGACATATTTGAACACGTCTCCCGATCACATGGTTGATCATACTCTAGGTTCCACATGCATGTTTTAGCTGAAGGAAGAATACCTTAAACCTGGGTATTTGAAACCCGTGGAATGGGTACCATGCAATATGACTTCAAAGGGTCTTCATTTGCTCACCGAACCTGTCCAATCCTATCACTGCTGTGTTTATGCCCCTGTACACATGCTTGATTCTCTTTCGGAGACATAGCAATCCATAGGTTTTAAGATACTTACTAGTCAGGTACATTCTTAGGCGTTTAATATGCGGTGTTGAGTCCATTTCGTTGAGCAAGGACTAGCTCTTGTCTATTCCATATTTGGCTTAAGGAACTTTATCTGTGCTCATTTCAATCTCTGGTTTTATGCAGCACCCCAACTCACCTTTCCCCTTAAGCAAGCATAAGTTGGTTTTCTAAATTTGAGACCCTGTTCTGTTTTGGAATGCAGTTCCTGTGTAGCCAAGTTTACATTCCGTGTATTAGTGATATCTTATGATGTTTCTTTTTCTGTGTGACTTATTTCAGTTAGAATCATCGTACCTGAATCCACTCATTATGCTGCTATGGGCCTGATGACATAGATTTCATTGCTGAGTGATACTGCATTGTACGTAAGTACCAAAACTTCTTTATCCATTTTTCACTTTCTGCGATGTTGAACTTGTACTGTAAACGAGGATCTTGTAAACAGAGCCGTTCCAAACTTTGGGGTGGCTGTGTCTTTTTGATTTTAATTTCCCTAAGCTATAGGACCATAAGTGGAAGTGCCCTCGGTTCTGTTGCTTTGTTTTTTAGATGTTTCAGGAAACACCATACACTTCTCCCAAGTGGTTGTTGGCAATTTACATCCGGCCCATCAGCATAACAAGGCTCCCAGTTCTCCATGGCCTGTCCTGCCTTTCTGGATTTTACACTTTTATCAGATGGCCCTTTTGACCGGGGGGAAGTGAGACTTCATTGTAGTGCAGATTTCCTTTGCAAGCTTGCTTGGTTGGCCAAAAAGGGCGTATGCGTTTTTTTCCTGAATATATTCAGGAAAAAACGCATACGCCCTTTTTGGCCAAGTGCATCATTGTGGACGTTCTGCCTCTTTTCCTATGCTTTCAATGCAATTCCAGTCTACCTCCTGAAATCGGTTTCCTGCAATTCTGCCCCGCTTTCAAGTCCTCTTGGCAGCCTTACTTCAGTATATTTTTGGACGATAGCTGTCATTTATAACTCTGCAGGTTTGTGAATTACAGTGCCCCTGAGCTCCTTTCTTCAACTCGCTTTCTTTTGAGCTGGCCGCAGCACCGCAGGATGGCTTCAGGCCCTAATCTGGTTCCGGTACGGCACGCTGAGCCTTTGGTTATTTCCTCTTCCTGGTGGGAAATGAGAGTTAAATTTGCCCGTCCAGACATCTCCAGCTAGCCTCTCATTGGTTCTCGCTATTCCTGTTCATCTTCCGCAGAAATTGGAAACTGTGCCAAACAGGAGGTTAAAGGCGCTGACTCTCCAAGTGGGGAGAGTGTTAGTAAAGCGTCTGGAATGTTGCACCCGAGTACCAGGGGAGGAAAACTGAGACATATTTGAACACGTCTCCCGTTCACATGGTTGATCATACTCTGGGTTCCACATGCATGTTTTAGCTGAAGGAAGAATACCTTAAACCTGGAGAGTTGAGACCCGTGTAATGGGTACCATGCAATATGACTTCAAAGGGTCTTCATTTGCTCACCGAACCTCTCCAATCCTATCACTGCTGCGTTTATGCCCCTGTACACACGCTTGATTCTCTTTTGGAGACATAGCAATCCATAGGTCTTAAGATACTTACTAGTCAGGTACATTCTTAGGCGTTTAATATGGGGTTTTGAGTCCATTTCGTTGAGCAAGGAGTAGCTCTTGTCTATTCCATATTTGGCTTAAGGAACTTTATCTGTGCTCATTTCAATCTCTAGTTTTATGCAGCACCCCAACTCACCTTTCCCCTTAAGCAAGCATAAGTTGGTTTTCTTAATTTGAGACCCTGTTCTGTTTTGGAATGCAGTTCTTGTGTAGCCAAGTTTACATTCCGTGTATTAGTGATATCTTATGATGTTTCTTTTCTGTGTGACTTATTTCAGTTAGAATTATCGTACCTTAATCCACTCATTATGCTGCTACGGGCCTGATGACATAGATTTCATTGCTGAGTGATACTGCATTGTACGTAAGTACCACAAGTTCTTTATCCATTTTTCACTTTCTGCGATGTTGAACTTGTACTGTAAACGAGGTTCTTGTAAACAGAGCCGTTCCAAACTTTGGGGTGGCTGTGTCTTTTTGATTTTAATTTCCCTAAGCTATAGGACCATAAGTGGAAGTGCCCTAGGCTCTGTTGCTTTGTTTTTTAGATGTTTCAGGAAACACCATACACTTCTCCCGAGTGGTTGTTGGCAATTTACATCCCGCCCATCAGCATAACAAGGCTCCCAGTTCTCCATGGCCTGTCCTGCCTTTCTGGATTTTACACTTTTTTCAGATGGCCCTTTTGACCGGGGGGAAGTGAGACTTCATTGTAGTGCAGATTTCCTTTGCAAGCTTGCTTGGTTGGCCAAAAAGGGCGTATGCGTTTTTTCCTGAATATATTCAGGAAAAAACGCATACGCCCTTTTTGGCCAAGTGCATCATTGTGGACGTTCTGCCTCTTTTCCTATGCTTTCAATGCAATTCCAGTCTACCTCCTGAAATTGGTTTCCTGCAATTCTGCCCCGCATTCAAGTCCTCTTGGCAGCCTTACTTCAGTCTATTTTTGGACGATAGCTGTCATTTATAACTCTGCTGGTTTGTCAATTGCAGTGCCCCTGAGCTCCTTTCTTCAACTCGCTTTCTTGTGACCTGGCAGCAACACCGCAGGATGGCTTCAGGCCCTAATCTTGTTCCGGCCCGGCATGCTGAGCCTTTGGTTAATTCCTCTTCCTGGTGGGAAATGAGAGTTAAATTTGCCCGTCCAGACACCTCCAGCTAGCCTCTCATTGGTTCTCGCTATTCCTGTTCATCTTCCGCAGAAATTGCAAACTGGGCCAAACAGGAGGTTAAAGGCGCTGACTTTCCAAGTGGGCAGAGTGTTAGTAAAGCGTCTGGAATGTTGCACCCGAGTACCAGGGGAGGAAAACTGAGACATATTTGAACACGTCTCCCATTCACATGGTTGATCATACTTGGGTTCCACATGCATGTTTTAGCTGAAGGAAGAATACCTAAAACCTGGGTAGTTGAAACCCGTGGAATGGGTACCATGCAATATGACTTCAAAGGGTCTTCATTTGCTCACCGAACCTCTCCAATCCTATCACTGCTGCGTTTATGCCCCTGTACACATGCTTGATTCTCTTTCGGAGACATAGCAATCCATAGGTTTTAAGATACTTACTAGTCAGGTACATTCTTAGGCGTTTAATATGGGGTGTTGAGTCCATTTCGTTGAGCAAGGAGTAGCTCTTGTCTATTCCATATTTGGCTTAAGGAACTTTATCTGTGCTCATTTCAATCTCTAGTTTTATGCAGCACCCCAACTCACCTTTCCCCTTAAGCAAGCATAAGTTGGTTTTCTATATTTGAGACCCTGTTCTGTTCTGTAATTCAGTTCCTGTGTAGCCAAGTTTACATTTCGTGTATTACTGATATCTTATGATGTTTCTTTTTCTGTGTGGCTTATTTCAGTTAGAATCATCATACCTGAATCCACTCATTGTGCTGTTAAGGACCTGATGACACAGATTTCATTGCTGAGTGATATTGCTTTGTAAGTAAATACCACAACTTTTTTATCCATTTTTCACTTTCTGCGATGTTGAACTTGTACTGTAAACGAGGTTCTTGTAAACAGAGCCGTTCGAAACTTTGGGGTGGCTGTGTCTTTTTGATTTTAAATTCCCTAAGCTATAGGACCATAAGTGGAAGGACCATAAGTGGAAGTGCCCTAGGCTCTGTTGCTTTGTTTTTTAGATGTTTCAGGAAACACCATACACTTCTCCCGAGTGTTTGTTGGCAATTTACATCCCGCCCTTCAGCATAACAAGGCTCCCAGTTCTCCATGGCCTGTCCTGCCTTTCTGGATTTTACACTTTTTTCAGATGGCCCTTTTGACCGGGGGAAAGTGAGACTTCATTGTAGTGCAGATTTCCTTTGCAAGCTTGCTTGGTTGGCCAAAATGTTCGTATGCGTTTTTTCCTGAATATATTCAGGAAAAAACGCATACGCCCTTTTTGGCCAAGTGCATCATTGTGGACGTTCTGCCTCTTTTCCTATGCTTTCAATGCAATTCCAGTCTACCTCCTGAAATTGGTTTCCTGCAATTCTGCCCCGCTTTCAAGTCCTCTTGGCAGCCTTACTTCAGTCTATTTTTGGACGATAGCTGTCATTTATAACTCTGCAGGTTTGTGAGTTACAGTGCCCCTGAGCTCCTTTCTTCAACTCGTTTTCTTTTGAGCTGGCCGCAACACCGCAGGATGGCTTCAGGCCCTAATCTGGTTCCGGCACGGCACGCTAAGCCTTTGGTTAATTCCTCTTCCTGGTGGGAAATGAGAGTTAAATTTACCCGTCCAGACACCTCCAGCTAGTCTCTCATTGGTTCTCGCTATTCCTGTTCATCTTCCGCAGAAATTGCAAACTGGGCCAAACAGGAGGTTAAAGGCACTGACTCTCCAAGTCGGGAGAGTGTTAGTAAAGCGTCTGGAATGTTGCACCCGAGTACCAGGGGAGGAAAACTGAGACATATTTGAACACGTCTCCCGATCACATGGTTGATCATACTCTAGGTTCCACATGCATGTTTTAGCTGAAGGAAGAATACCTTAAACCTGGGTATTTGAAACCCGTGGAATGGGTACCATGCAATATGACTTCAAAGGGTCTTCATTTGCTCACCGAACCTGTCCAATCCTATCACTGCTGTGTTTTGCCCCTGTACACATGCTTGATTCTCTTTCGGAGACATAGCAATCCATAGGTTTTAAGATACTTACTAGTCAGGTACATTCTTAGGCGTTTAATATGCGGTGTTGAGTCCATTTCGTTGAGCAAGGACTAGCTCTTGTCTATTCCATATTTGGCTTAAGGAACTTTATCTGTGCTCATTTCAATCTCTGGTTTTATGCAGCACCCCAACTCACCTTTCCCCTTAAGCAAGCATAAGTTGGTTTTCTAAATTTGAGACCCTGTTCTGTTTTGGAATGCAGTTCCTGTGTAGCCAAGTTTACATTCCGTGTATTAGTGATATCTTATGATGTTTCTTTTTCTGTGTGACTTATTTCAGTTAGAATCATCGTACCTGAATCCACTCATTATGCTGCTACGGGCCTGATGACATAGATTTCATTGCTGAGTGATACTGCATTGTACGTAAGTACCAAAACTTCTTTATCCATTTTTCACTTTCTGCGATGTTGAACTTGTACTGTAAACGAGGATCTTGTAAACAGAGCCGTTCCAAACTTTGGGGTGGCTGTGTCTTTTTGATTTTAATTTCCCTAAGCTATAGGACCATAAGTGGAAGTGCCCTAGGTTCTGTTGCTTTGTTTTTTAGATGTTTCAGGAAACACCATACACTTCACCCAAGTGATTGTTGGCAATTTACATCCGGCCCATCAGCATAACAAGGCTCCCAGTTCTCCATGGCCTGTCCTGCCTTTCTGGATTTTACACTTTTATCAGATGGCCCTTTTGACCGGGGGGAAGTGAGACTTCATTGTAGTGCAGATTTCCTTTGCAAGCTTGCTTGGTTGGCCAAAAAGGGCGTATGCGTTTTTTTCCTGAATATATTCAGGAAAAAACGCATACGCCCTTTTTGGCCAAGTGCATCATTGTGGACGTTCTGCCTCTTTTCCTATGCTTTCAATGCAATTCCAGTCTACCTCCTGAAATCGGTTTCCTGCAATTCTGCCCCGCTTTCAAGTCCTCTTGGCAGCCTTACTTCAGTCTATTTTTGGACGATAGCTGTCATTTATAACTCTGCAGGTTTGTGAATTACAGTGCCCCTGAGCTCCTTTCTTCAACTCGCTTTCTTTTGAGCTGGCCGCAGCACCGCAGGATGGCTTCAGGCCCTAATCTGGTTCCGGTACGGCACGCTGAGCCTTTGGTTATTTCCTCTTCCTGGTGGGAAATGAGAGTTAAATTTGCCCGTCCAGACATCTCCAGCTAGCCTCTCATTGGTTCTCGCTATTCCTGTTCATCTTCCGCAGAAATTGGAAACTGTGCCAAACAGGAGGTTAAAGGCGCTGACTCTCCAAGTGGGGAGAGTGTTAGTAAAGCGTCTGGAATGTTGCACCTGAGTACCAGGGGAGGAAAACTGAGACATATTTGAACACGTCTCCCGTTCACATGGTTGATCATACTCTGGGTTCCACATGCATGTTTTAGCTGAAGGAAGAATACCTTAAACCTGGAGAGTTGAGACCCGTGTAATGGGTACCATGCAATATGACTTCAAAGGGTCTTCATTTGCTCACCGAACCTCTCCAATCCTATCACTGCTGCGTTTATGCCCCTGTACACACGCTTGATTCTCTTTTGGAGACATAGCAATCCATAGGTCTTAAGATACTTACTAGTCAGGTACATTCTTAGGCGTTTAATATGGGGTTTTGAGTCCATTTCGTTGAGCAAGGAGTAGCTCTTGTCTATTCCATATTTGGCTTAAGGAACTTTATCTGTGCTCATTTCAATCTCTGGTTTTATGCAGCACCCCAACTCACCTTTCCCCTTAAGCAAGCATAAGTTGGTTTTCTAAATTTGAGACCCTGTTCTGTTTTGGAATGCAGTTCTTGTGTAGCCAAGTTTACATTCCGTGTATTAGTGATATCTTATGATGTTTCTTTTCTGTGTGACTTATTTCAGTTAGAATTATCGTACCTTAATCCACTCATTATGCTGCTACGGGCCTGATGACATAGATTTCATTGCTGAGTGATACTGCATTGTACGTAAGTACCACAAGTTCTTTATCCATTTTTCACTTTCTGCGATGTTGAACTTGTACTGTAAACGAGGTTCTTGTAAACAGAGCCGTTCCAAACTTTGGGGTGGCTGTGTCTTTTTGATTTTAATTTCCCTAAGCTATAGGACCATAAGTGGAAGTGCCCTAGGCTCTGTTGCTTTGTTTTTTAGATGTTTCAGGAAACACCATACACTTCTCCCGAGTGGTTGTTGGCAATTTACATCCCGCCCATCAGCATAACAAGGCTCCCAGTTCTCCATGGCCTGTCCTGCCTTTCTGGATTTTACACTTTTTTCAGATGGCCCTTTTGACCGGGGGGAAGTGAGACTTCATTGTAGTGCAGATTTCCTTTGCAAGCTTGCTTGGTTGGCCAAAAAGGGCGTATTCGTTTTTTCCTGAATATATTCAGGAAAAAACGCATACGCCCTTTTTGGCCAAGTGCATCATTGTGGACGTTCTGCCTCTTTTCCTATGCTTTCAATGCAATTCCAGTCTACCTCCTGAAATTGGTTTCCTGCAATTCTGCCCCGCATTCAAGTCCTCTTGGCAGCCTTACTTCAGTCTATTTTTGGACGATAGCTGTCATTTATAACTCTGCTGGTTTGTCAATTGCAGTGCCCCTGAGCTCCTTTCTTCAACTCGCTTTCTTGTGACCTGGCAGCAACACCGCAGGATGGCTTCAGGCCCTAATCTTGTTCCGGCCCGGCATGCTGAGCCTTTGGTTAATTCCTCTTCCTGGTGGGAAATGAGAGTTAAATTTGCCCGTCCAGACACCTCCAGCTAGCCTCTCATTGGTTCTCGCTATTCCTGTTCATCTTCCGCAGAAATTGCAAACTGGGCCAAACAGGAGGTTAAAGGCGCTGACTTTCCAAGTGGGCAGAGTGTTAGTAAAGCGACTGGAATGTTGCACCCGAGTACCAGGGTATGAAAACTGAGACATGTTTGAACATGTCTCCCGATCACATGGTTGATCATACTCTAGGTTCCACATGCATGTTTTAGCTGAAGGAAGAATACCTTAAAACTGGGTAGGTGAAACCCGTGGAATGGGTACCATGCAATATGACTTCAAAGGGTCTTCATTTGCTCACCGAACCTCTCCAATCCTATCACTGCTGCGTTTATGCCCCTGTACACATGCTTGATTCTCTTTCGGAGACATAGCAATCCATAGGTTTTAAGATACTTACTAGTCAGGTACATTCTTAGGCGTTTAATATGGGGTGTTGAGTCCATTTCGTTGAGCAAGGAGTAGCTCTTGTCTATACCATATTTGGCTTAAGGAACTTTATCTGTGCTCATTTCAATCTCTGGTTTTATGCAGCACCCCAACTCACCTTTACCCTTAAGCAAGCATAAGTTGGTTTTCTAAATTTGAGACCCTGTTCTGTTCTGTAATTCAGTTCCTGTGTAGCCAAGTTTACATTCCGTGTATTAGTGATATCTTATGATGTTTCTTTTTCTATGTGACTTATTTCAGTTAGAAACATCGTACCTGAATCCACTCATTAAGCTGCTACGGGCCTGATGACAAAGATTTCATTGCTGAGTGATACTGCATTGTACGTAAGTACCACAACTTCTTTATCCATTTTTCACTTTCTGCGATATTGAACTTTTACAGTAAACGAGGTTCTTGTAAACAGAGGAGTCCCAAACTTTTGGGTGGCTGTGTCTTTTTGATTTAAATTTCCCTAAGCTATAGGACCATAAGTGGAAGTGCCCTAGGCTCTGTTGCTTTGTTTTTTAGATGTTTCAGGAAACACCATACACTTCTCAGGAGTGTCTGTTGACAATTTACATCCCGCCCATCAGCATAACAAAGCTCCCAGTTCTCCATGGCCTGTCCTGCCTTTCTGGATTTTACACCTTTTTCAGATGGCCCTTTTGACCGGGGGGAAGTGAGACTTCTTTGTAGTGCAGATTTCCTTTGCAAGCTTGCTTGGTTGGCCAAAAAGGGCGTATGCGTTTTTTCCTGAATATATTCAGGAAAAAACGCATACGCACTTTTTGGCCAAGTGCATCATTGTGGACGTTCTGCCTCTTTTCCTATGCTTTCAATGCAATTCCAGTCTACCTCCTGAAATCGGTTTCCTGCAATTCTGCCCTGCTTTCAAGTCCTCTTGGCAGCCTTACTTCAGTCTATTTTTGGACGATAGCTGTCATTTATAACTCTGCAGGTTTGTGAATTACAGTGCCCCTGAGCTCCTTTCTTCAACTCGCTTTCTTTTGAGCTGGCCGCAACACCGCAGGATGGCTTCAGGCCCTAATCTGGTTCTGGCACGGCACGCTGAGCCTTTGGTTAATTCATCTTCCTGGTGGGAAATGAGAGTTAAATTTGCCCGTCCAGACACCTCCAGCTAGTCTCTCATTGGTTCTCGCTATTCCTGTTCATCTTCCGCAGAAATTGCAAACTGGGCCAAACAGGAGGTTAAAGGGACTGACTCTCCAAGTCGGGAGAGTGTTAGTAAAGCGTCTGGAATGTTGCACCCGAGTACCAGGGTATGAAAAGTGAGACATATTTGAACACGTCTCCCGATCACATGGTTGATCATACTCTAGGTTCCACATGCATGTTTTAGCTGAAGGAAGAATACCTTAAACCTGGGTAGTTGAAACCCGTGGAATGGGTACCATGTAATATGACTTCAAAGGGTCTTCTTTTGCTCACCGAACCTCTCCAATCCTTTCACTGCTGTGTTTATGCCCCTGTACACACGCTTGATTCTCTTTTGGAGACATAGCAATCCATAGGTTTTAAGATACTTACTAGTCACGTACATTCTTAGGCGTTTAATATGGGGTGTTGAGTCCATTTCGTTGAGCAAGGAGTAGCTCTTGTCTATTCCATATTTGGCTTAAGGAAATTTATCTGTGCTCATTTCTATCTTTGGTTTTATGCAGCACCCCAACTCACCTTTCCCCTTAAGCAAGCATAAGTTGGTTTTCTAAATTTGAGACCCTGTTCTGTTTTGGAATTCAGTTCCTGTGTAGCCAAGTTTACATTCCGTGTATTAGTGATATATTATGATGTTTCTTTTTCTGTGTGACTTATTTCAGTTAGAATCATCGTACCTGAATCCACTCATTATGCTGCTACGGGCCTGATGACATAGATTTCATTGCTGAGTGATACTGCATTGTACGTAAGTACCACAAGTTCTTTATCCATTTTTCACTTTCTGTGATATTGAACTTGCACGGTAAACGAGGTTCTTGTAAACAGAGGCGTCCCAAACTTTGGGGTGGCTGTGTCTTTTTGATTTTAATTTCCCTAAGCTATAGGACCATAAGTGGAAGTGCCCTAGACTCTGTTGTTTTGTTTTTTCGATGTTTCAGGAAACACCATGCACTTCTCCCGAGTTTCTGTTGGCAATTTACATCCCGCCCATCAGCATATCAAGGCTCCCAGTTCTCCATGGCCTGTCCTGCCTTTCTGGATTTTACACTTTTTTCAGATGGCCCTTTTGACCGGGGGGAAGTGAGACTTATTTGTAGTGCAGATTTCCTTTGCAAGTTTGCTTGGTTGGCCAAAAAGGGCGTATGCGTTTTTTCCTGAACATATTCAGGAAAAAACGCATACGCCCTTTTTGGCCAAGTGCATCATTGTGGACGTTCTGCCTCTTTTCCTATGCTTTCAATGCAATTCCAGTCTACCTCCTGAAATCGGTTTCCTGCAATTCTGCCCCGCTTTCAAGTCCTCTTGGCAGCCTTACTTCAGTCTATTTTTGGACGATAGCTGTCATTTATAACTCTGCAGGTTTGTGAATTACAGTGCCCCTGAGCTCCTTTCTTCAACTCGCTTTCTTGTGAGCTGGCCGCAACACCGCAGGATGTCTTCAGGCCCTAATCTGGTTCTGGCACGGCACGCTGAGCCTTTGGTTAATTCCTCTTCCTGGTGGGAAATGAGAGTTAAATTTGCCCATCCAGACACCTTCAGCTAGTCTCTCATTGGTTCTCGCTATTCCTGTTCATCTTCCACAGAAATTGCAAACTGGGCCAAACAGGAGGTTAAAGGGACTGACTCTCCAAGTGGGGAGAGTGTTAGTAAAGCGTCTGGAATGTTGCACCCGAGAACCAGGGTACGAAAACTGAGACATATTTGAACACGTCTCCCGATCACATGGTTGATCATACTCTAGGTTCCACATGCAAGTTTTAGCTGAAGGAAGAATACCTTAAACCTGGGTAGTTAAATCCCGTGGAATGGGTACCATGTAATATGACTTCAAAGGGTCTTCTTTTGCTCACCGAACCTCTCCAATCCTTTCACTGCTGTGTTTATGCCCCTGTACACATGCTTCATTCTCTTTCGGAGACATAGCAATCCATAGGTTTTAAGATACTTACTAGTCAGGTACATTCTTAGGCGTTTAATATGCGGTGTCGAGTCCATTTCGTTGAGCAAGCAGTAGCTCTTGTCTATTCCATATTTGGCTTAAGGAACTTTATCTGTGCTCATTTCGATCTCTGGTTTTATGCAGCACCCCAACTCACCTTTCCCCTTAAGCAAGCATAAGTTGGTTTTCTAAATTTGAGACCCTGTTCTGTTCTGTAATTCAGTTCCTGTGTAGCCAAGTTTACATTCCATGTATTACTGATATCTTATGATGTTTCTTTTTCTGTGTGACTTATTTCAGTTAGAATCATCATACCTGAATCCACTCATTGTGCTGCTAAGGGCCTGATGACATAGATTTCATTGCTGAGTGATATTGCTTTGTAAGTAAATACCACAACTTCTTTATCCATTTTTCACTTTCTGCGATGTTCAACTTGTATGGTAAACGAGGTTCTTGTAAACAGAGGCGTCCCAAATTTTGGGGTGGCTGTGTCTTTTTGATTTTAATTTCCCTAAGCTATAGGACCATAAGTGGAAGTGCCCTAGACTCTGTTGTTTTGTTTTTTCGATGTTTCAGGAAACACCATGCACTTCTCCCGAGTTTCTGTTGGCAATTTACATCCCGCCCATCAGCATAACAAGGCTCCCAGTTCTCCATGGCCTGTCCTGCCTTTCTGGATTTTACACTTTTTTCAGATGGCCCTTTTGACCGGGGGGAAGTGAGACTTCATTGTAGTGCAGATTTCCTTTGCAAGTTTGCTTGGTTGGCCAAAAAGGGCGTATGCGTTTTTTCCTGAACATATTCAGGAAAAAACGCATACGCCCTTTTTGGCCAAGTGCATCATTGTGGACGTTCTGCCTCTTTTCCTATGCTTTCAATGCAATTCCAGTCTACCTCCTGAAATCGGTTTCCTGCAATTCTGCCCCGCTTTCAAGTCCTCTTGGCAGCCTTACTTCAGTCTATTTTTGGACGATAGCTGTCATTTATAACTCTGCAGGTTTGTGAATTACAGTGCCCCTGAGCTCCTTTCTTCAACTCACTTTCTTGTGACCTGGCCGCCACACTGCAGGATTGCTTGAGGCCCTAATCTGGTACCGGCACGGCACGCTGAGCCTTTGGTTAATTCCTCTTCCTGGTGGGAAATGAGAGTTAAATTTGCCCGTCCAGACACCTCCATCTAGTCTCCCATTGGTTCTCCCTATTCCTGTTCATCTTCCGCAGAAATTGCAAACTGGGCCAAACAGGAGGTTAAAGGTGCTGACTCTCCAAGTGGGGAGAGTGTTAATAAAGCATCTGGAATGTTGCACCCGAGTACCAGGGGAGGAAAACTGAGACATATTTGAACACGTCTCCCGTTCACACAGTTGATCATACTCTGGGTTCCACATGCATGTTTTAGCTGAAGGAAGAATACCTGAAACCTGCAGAGTTGAGACCCGTGGAATGGGTACCATGCAATATGACTTCAAAGGGTCTTCATTTGCTCACCGAACCTCTCCAATCCTATCACTCCTGCGTTTATGCCCCTGTACACACGCTTGATTCCCTTTTGGAGACATAGCAATCCATAGGTTTTAAGATACTTACTAGTCAGGTACATTCTTAGGCATTTAATATGGGGTGTTGAGTCCATTTCGTTGAGCAAGGAGTAGCTCTTGTCTATTCCATATTTGGCTTAAGGAACTTTATCTGTGCTCATTTCAATCTCTGGTTTTATGCAGCACCCCAACTCACCTTTCCCCTTAAGCAAGCATAAGTTGGTTTTCTAAATTTGAGACCCTGTTCTGTTTGGAATTCAGTTCCTGTGTAGCCAAGTTTACATTCCGTGTATTAGTGATATCTTATGATGTTTCTTTTTCTGTGTGACTTATTTCAGTTAGAATCATCGTACCTGAATCCACTCATTATGCTGCTACGGGCCTGATGACATAGATTTCATTGCTGAGTGATACTGCATTGTACGTAAGTACCACAAGTTCTTTATCCATTTTTCACTTTCTGTGATATTGAACTTGTACGGTAAACGAGGTTCTTGTAAACAGAGGCGTCCCAAACTTTGGGGTTGCTGTGTCTTTTTGATTTTAATTTCCCTAAGCTATAGGACCATAAGTGGAAGTGCCCTAGGCTCTGTTGCTTTGTTTTTTAGATGTTTCAGGAAACACCATACACTTCTCCCGAGTGTCTGTGGCAATTTACATCCCGCCCATCAGCATAACAAGGCTCCCAGTTCTCCATGGCCTGTCCTGCCTTTCTGGATTTTACACTTTTTTCAGATGGCCCTTTTAACCGGGGGGAAGTGAGACTTCATTGTAGTGCAGATTTCCTTTGCAAGCTTGCTTGGTTGGCCAAAAAGGGCGTATGCGTTTTTTCCTGAATATATTCAGGAAAAAACGCATACGCCCTTTTTGGCCAAGTGCATCATTGTGGACGTTCTGCCTCTTTTCCTATGCTTTCAATGCAATTCCAGTCTACCTCCTGAAATCGGTTTCCTGCAATTCTGCCCCGCTTTCAAGTCCTCTTGGCAGCCTTACTTCAGTCTATTTTTGGACGATAGCTGTCATTTATAACTCTGCAGGTTTGTGAATTACAGTGCCCCTGAGCTCCTTTCTTCAACTCGCTTTCTTGTGAGCTGGCCGCAACACCGCAGGATGGCTTCAGGCCCTAATCTGGTTCCGGCACGGCACGCTGAGCCTTTGGTTAATTCCTCTTCCTGGTAGGAAATGACAGTTAAATTTGCCCGTCCAGACACCTCCAGCTAGTCTCCATTGGTTCTCGCTATTCCTGTTCATCTTCCGCAGAAATTGCAAACTGGGCCAAACAGGAGGTTAAAGGCGCTGACTCTCCAAATGGGAAGAGTGTTAGTAAAGCGTCTGGAATGTTACACCCGAGTACCAGGGGAGGAAAACTGAGACATATTTGAACACGTCTCCCGTTCACATGGTTGATCATACTTGGGTTCCACATGCATGTTTTAGCTGAAGGAAGAATACCTTAAACCTGGAGAGTTGAGACCCGTGTAATGGGTACCATGCAATATGACTTCAAAGGGTCTTCATTTGCTCACCGAACCTCTCCAATCCTATCACTGCTACGTTTATGCCCCTGTACACATGCTTGATTCTCTTTTGGAGACATAGCAATCCATAGGTTTTACGATACTTACTAGTCAGGTACATTCTTAGGCGTTTAATATGTGGTGTTGAGTCCATTTCGTTGAGCAAGGAGTAGCTCTTGTCTATTCCATATTTGGCTTAAGGAATTTTATCTGTGCTCATTTCAATCTCTGGTTTTATGCAGCACCCCAACTCACCTTTCCCCTTTAGCAAGCATAAGTTGGTTTTCTAAATTTGAGACCCTGTTCTGTTCTGTAATTCAGTTCCTGTGTAGCCAAGTTTATATTCCGTGTATTACTGATATCTTATGATGTTTCTTTTTCTCTGTGACTTATTTCAGTTAGAATCATCATACCTGAATCCACTCATTGTGCTGCTAAGGGCCTGATGACACAGATTTCATTGCTGTGTGATATTGCTTTGTAAGTAAATACCACAACTTCTTTATCCATTTTTCACTTTCTGCGATGTTGAACTTGTACTGTAAATGAGGTTCTTGTAAACAGAGGCGTCCCAAACTTTGGGGTGGCTGTGTCTTTTTGATTTTAATTTCCCTAAGCTATAGGACCATAAGTGGCAGTGCCCTAGGCTCTGTTGCTTTGTTTTTTAGATGTTTCAGGAAACACCATACACTTCTCCCGAGTGTCTGTTGGCAATTTACATCCCGCCCATATGCATAACAAGGCTCCCAGTTCTCCATGGCCTGTCCTGCCTTTCTGGATTTTACACTTTTTTCAGATGGCCCTTTTGACCGGGGGGAAGTGAGACTTCCCTGTAGTGCAGATTTCCTTTGCAAGCTTGCTTGGTTGGCCAAAAAGGGCGTATGCATTTTTTCCTGAATATATTCAGGAAAAAACGCATACTCCCTTTTTGGCCAAGTGCATCATTGTGGACGTTCTGCCTCTTTTCCTATGCTTTCAATGCAATTCCAGTCTACCTCCTGAAATCGGTTTCCTGCAATTCTGCCCTGCTTTCAAGTCCTCTTGGCAGCCTTACTTCAGTATATTTTTGGATGATAGCTGTCATTTATAACTCTGCAGGTTTGTGAATTACAGTGCCCCTGAGCTCCTTTCTTCAACTCACTTTCTTTTGTGCTGGCCGCAACACCGCAGAATGGCTTCAGGCCCTAATCTGGTTCTGGCATGGCACGCTGAGCCTTTGGTTAATTCCTCTTCCTGGTGGGAAATGAGAGTTAAATTTGCCCGTCCAGACACCTCCAGGTAGCCTCTCATTGGTTCTCCCTATTCCTGTTCATCTTCCGCAGAAATTGCAAACTGGGCCAAACAGGAGGTTAAAGGGACTGACTCTCCAAGTCGGGAGAGTGTTAGTAAAGCGTCTGGAATCTTGCACCCGAGTACCAGGGTACGAAAACTGAGACATATTTGAACACGTCTCCCGATCACATGGTTGATCATACTCTACGTTCCACATGCATGTTTTAGGTGAAGGAAGAATACCTTAAAACCGGGTAGTTGAAACCCGTGTAATGGGTACCATGCAATATGACTTCAAAGGGTCTTCATTTGCTCACCGAACCTCTCCAATCCTATCACTGCTGCGTTTATGCCCCTGTACACATGCTTGGTTCTCTTTTGGAGACATAGCAATCCATAGGTTTTAAGATACTTACTAGTAAGGTACATTCTTAGGCGTTTAATATGGGGTGTTGAGTCCATTTCGTTGAGCAAGGAGTAGCTCTTGTCTATTCCATATTTGGCTTAAGGAACTTTATCTGTGCTCATTTCAATCTCTGGTTTTATGCAGCACCCCAACTCACCTTTACCCTTAAGCAAGAATAAGATGGTTTTCTAAATGTGAGACCCTGTTCTGTTCTGTAATTCAGTTCCTTGTAGCCAAGTTTCCATTCCGTGTATTACTGATATCTTATGATGTTTCTTTTTCTGTGTGACTTATTTCAGTTAGAATCATCATACCTGAATCCACTCATTGTGCTGCTAAGGGCCTGATGACATAGATTTCATTGCTGAGTGATATTGCTTTGTAAGTGAATACCACAACTTCTTTATCCATTTTTCACTTTCTGCAATGTTGAACTTGTACTGTAAACGAGGTTCTTGTAAACAGAGCCGTTCCAAACTTTGGGGTGGCTGTGTCTTTTTGATTTTAATTTCCCTAAGCTATAGGACCATAAGTGGAAGTGCCCTAGGCTCTGTTGCTTTGTTTTTTAGATGTTTCAGGAAACACCATACACTTCTCCCGAGTGTCTGTTGGCAATTTACATCCCGCCCATCAGCATAACAAGGCTCCCAGTTCTCAATGGCCTGTTGCATTTCTGGATTTTACACTTTTTTCAGATGGCCCTTTTGACCGGGGGGAAGTGAGACTTCATTGTAGTGCAGATTTCCTTTGCAAGCTTGCTTGGTTGGCCAAAAAGGGCGTATGCGTTTTTTCCTGAATATATTCAGGAAAAAACGCATACGCCCTTTTTGGCCAAGTGCATCATTGTGGACATTCTGCCTCTTTTCCTATGCTTTCAATGCAATTCCAGTCTACCTCCTGAAATCGGTTTCCTGCAATTCTGCCCCGCTTTCAAGTCCTCTTGGCAGCCTTACTTCAGTCTATTTTTGGACGATAGCTGTCATTTATAACTCTGCAGGTTTGTGAATTACAGTGCCCCTGAGCTCCTTTCTTCAACTCGCTTTCTTGTGACCTGGCCGCAACACCGCAGGATGGCTTCAGGCCCTAATCTGGTTCCGGCCCGGCACGCTGAGCCTTTGGTTATTTCCTCTTCCTGGTGGGAAATGAGAGTTAAATTTGCCCGTCCAGACACCTCCAGCTAGCCTCTCATTGGTTCTCGCTATTCCTGTTCATCTTCCGCAGAAATTGCAAACTGGGCCAAACAGGAGGTTAAAGGGACTGACTCTCCAAGTGGGGAGAGTGTTAGTAAAGCGTCTGGAATGTTGCACCTGAGTACCAGGGGAGGAAAACTGAGACATATTTGAACACGTCTCCCGATCACATGGTTGATCATACTCTAGGTTCCACATGCATGTTTTAGCTGAAGGAAGAATACCTTAAACCTGGGTAGTTGAAACCCGTGGAATGGGTACCATGCAATATGACTTCAAAGGGTCTTCATTTGCTCACCGAACCTCTCCAATCCTATCACTGCTGCGTTTATGCCCCTGTACACATGCTTGATTCTCTTTCGGAGACATAGCAATCCATAGGTTTTAAGATACTTACTAGTCAGGTACATTCTTAGGCGTTTAATATGGGGTGTTGAGTCCATTTCGTTGAGCAAGGAGTAGCTCTTGTCTATTCCATATTTGGCTTAAGGAACTTTATCTGTGCTCATTTCAATCTCTGGTTTTATGCAGCACCCCAACTCACCTTTACCCTTAAGCAAGAATAAGTTGGTTTTCTAAATTTGAGACCCTGTTCTGTTCTGTAATTCAGTTCCTGTGTAGCCAAGTTTACATTCCGTGTATTAGTGATATATTATGATGTTTCTTTTTCTGTGTGACTTATTTCAGTTAGAATCATCATACCTGAATCCACTCATTGTGCTGCTAAGGGCCTGATGACACAGATTTCATTGCTGTGTGATATTGCTTTGTAAGTAAATACCACAACTTCTTTATCCATTTTTCACTTTCTGCGATGTTGAACTTGTACTGTAAACGAGGTTCTTGTCAACAGAGCCGTTCCAAACTTTGGGGTGGCTGTGTCTTTTTGATTTTAATTTCCCTAAGCTATAGGACCATAAGTGGAAGTGCCCTAGGTTCTGTTGCTTTGTTTTTTAGATGTTTCAGGAAACACCATACACTTCTCCCGAGTGGTTGTTGGCAATTTACATCCCGCCCATCAGCATAAGAAGGCTCCCAGTTCTCCATGGCCTGTCCTGCCTTTCTGGATTTTACACTTTTTTCAGATGGCCCTTTTGACCGGGGGGAAGTGAGACTTCATTGTAGTGCAGATTTCCTTTGCAAGCTTGCTTGGTTGGCCAAAAAGGGCGTATGCGTTTTTTCCTGAATATATTCAGGAAAAAACGCATACGCCCTTTTTGGACAAGTGCATCATTGTGGACGTTCTGTCTCTTTTCCTATGCTTTCAATGCAACTCCAGTCTACCTCCTGAAATCGGTTTCCTGCAATTCTGCCCCGCTTTCAAGTCCTCTTGGCAGCCTTACTTCAGTCTATTTTTGGACGATAGCTGTCATTTATAACTCTGCAGGTTTGTGAATTACAGTGCCCCTGAGCTCCTTTCTTCAACTCGCTTTCTTGTGACCTGGCCGCAACACCGCAGGATGGCTTCAGGCCCTAATCTGGTTCCGGCCCGGCATGCTGAGCCTTTGGTTAATTCCTCTTCCTGGTGGGAAATGAGAGTTAAATTTGCCCGTCCAGACACCTCCAGCTAGCCTCTCATTGGTTCTCGCTATTCCTGTTCATCTTCCGCAGAAATTGCAAACTGGGCCAAACAGGAGGTTAAAGGGACTGACTCTCCAAGTCGGGAGAGTGTTAGTAAAGCATCTGGAATGTTGCACCCGAGTACCAGGGGAGGAAAACTGAGACATATTTGAACACGTCTCCCGTTCACATGGTTGATCATACTCTGGGTTCCACATGCATGTTTTAGCTGAAGGAAGAATACCTTAAACCTGGAGAGTTGAGACCCGTGGAATGGGTACCATGCAATATGACTTCAAAGGGTCTTCATTTGCTCACCGAACCTCTCCAATCCTATCACTGCTGCGCTTATGCCCCTCTACACATGCTTGATTCTCTTTCGGAGACATAGCAATCCATAGGTTTTAAGATACTTACTAGTCAGGTACATTCTTAGGCGTTTAATATGCGGTGTTGAGTCCATTTCGTTGAGCAAGGAGTAGCTCTTGTCTATTCCATATTTGACTTAAGGAACTTTATCTGTGCTCATTTCAATCTCTGGTTTTATGCAGCACCCCAACTCACCTTTCCCCTTAAGCAAGCATAAGTTGGTTTTCTAAATTTGAGACCCTGTTCTGTTCTGTAATTCAGTTCCTGTGTAGCCAAGTTTACATTCCGTGTATTACTGATATCTTATGATGTTTCTTTTTCTGTGTGACTTATTTCAGTTAGAATCATCATACCTGAATCCACTCATTGTGCTGCTAAGGGCCTGATGACATAGATTTCATTGCTGAGTGATATTGCTTTGTAAGTAAATACCACAACTTCTTTATCCATTTTTCACTTTCTGCGATGTTGAACTTGTACTGTAAACGAGGTTCTTGTAAACAGAGGCGTCCCAAACTTTGGGGTGGCTGTGTCTTTTTGATTTTGATTTCCCTAAGCTATAGGACCATAAGTGGCAGTGCCCTAGGCTCTGTTGCTTTGTTTTTTAGATGTTTCAGGAAACACCATACTCTTCTCCCGAGTGTCTGTTGGCAATTTACATCCCGCCCATCAGCATAACAAGGCTCCCAGTTCTCCATGGCCTGTCCTGCCTTTCTGGATTTTACACTTTTTTCAGATGGCCCTTTTGACCGGGGGGAAGTGAGACTTCATTGTAGTGCAGATTTCCTTTGTAAGCTTGCTTGGTTGGCCAAAAAGGGCGTATGCGTTTTTTCCTGAATATATTCAGGAAAAAACGCATACGCCCTTTTTGGCCAAGTGCATCATTGTGGACGTTCTGCCTCTTTTCCTATGCTTTCAATGCAATTCCAGTCTACTTCCTGAAATCGGTTTCCTGCAATTCTGCCCCGCTTTCAAGTCCTCTTGGCAGCCTTACTTCAATCTATTTTTGGACGATAGCTGTCATTTATAACTCTGCAGGTTTGTGAATTACAGTGCCCCTGAGCTCCTTTCTTCAACTCGCTTTCTTGTGACCTGGCCGCAACACCGCAGGATGGCTTCAGGCCCTAATCTGGTTCCGGCCCGGCACGCTGAGCCTTTGGTTATTTCCTCTTCCTGGTGGGAAATGAGAGTTAAATTTGCCCGTCCAGACACCTCCAGCTAGCCTCTCATTGGTTCTCGCTATTCCTGTTCATCTTCCGCAGAAATTGCAAACTGGGCCAAACAGGAGGTTAAAGGGACTGACTCTCCAAGTGGGGAGAGTGTTAGTAAAGCGTCTGGAATGTTGCACCTGAGTACCAGGGGAGGAAAACTGAGACATATTTGAACACGTCTCCCGATCACATGGTTGATCATACTCTAGGTTCCACATGCATGTTTTAGCTGAAGGAAGAATACCTTAAACCTGGGTAGTTGAAACCCGTGGAATGGGTACCATGCAATATGACTTCAAAGGGTCTTCATTTGCTCACCGAACCTCTCCAATCCTATCACTGCTGCGTTTATGCCCCTGTACACATGCTTGATTCTCTTTCGGAGACATAGCAATCCATAGGTTTTAAGATACTTACTAGTCAGGTACATTCTTAGGCGTTTAATATGGGGTGTTGAGTCCATTTCGTTGAGCAAGGAGTAGCTCTTGTCTATTCCATATTTGGCTTAAGGAACTTTATCTGTGCTCATTTCAATCTCTGGTTTTATGCAGCACCCCAACTCACCTTTACCCTTAAGCAAGAATAAGTTGGTTTTCTAAATTTGAGACCCTGTTCTGTTCTGTAATTCAGTTCCTGTGTAGCCAAGTTTACATTCCGTGTATTAGTGATATATTATGATGTTTCTTTTTCTGTGTGACTTATTTCAGTTAGAATCATCATACCTGAATCCACTCATTGTGCTGCTAAGGGCCTGATGACACAGATTTCATTGCTGTGTGATATTGCTTTGTAAGTAAATACCACAACTTCTTTATCCATTTTTCACTTTCTGCGATGTTGAACTTGTACTGTAAACGAGGTTCTTGTCAACAGAGCCGTTCCAAACTTTGGGGTGGCTGTGTCTTTTTGATTTTAATTTCCCTAAGCTATAGGACCATAAGTGGAAGTGCCCTAGGTTCTGTTGCTTTGTTTTTTAGGTGTTTCAGGAAACACCATACACTTCTCCCGAGTGGTTGTTGGCAATTTACATCCCGCCCATCAGCATAACAAGGCTCCCAGTTCTCCATGGCCTGTCCTGCCTTTCTGGATTTTACACTTTTTTCAGATGGCCCTTTTGACCGGGGGGAAGTGAGACTTCATTGTAGTGCAGATTTCCTTTGCAAGCTTGCTTGGTTGGCCAAAAAGGGCGTATGCGTTTTTTCCTGAATATATTCAGGAAAAAACGCATACGCCCTTTTTGGACAAGTGCATCATTGTGGACGTTCTGCCTCTTTTCCTATGCTTTCAATGCAACTCCAGTCTACCTCCTGAAATCGGTTTCCTGCAATTCTGCCCCGCTTTCAAGTCCTCTTGGCAGCCTTACTTCAGTCTATTTTTGGACGATAGCTGTCATTTATAACTCTGCAGGTTTGTGAATTACAGTGCCCCTGAGCTCCTTTCTTCAACTCGCTTTCTTGTGACCTGGCCGCAACACCGCAGGATGGCTTCAGGCCCTAATCTGGTTCCGGCCCGGCATGCTGAGCCTTTGGTTAATTCCTCTTCCTGGTGGGAAATGAGAGTTAAATTTGCCCGTCCAGACACCTCCAGCTAGCCTCTCATTGGTTCTCGCTATTCCTGTTCATCTTCCGCAGAAATTGCAAACTGGGCCAAACAGGAGGTTAAAGGGACTGACTCTCCAAGTCGGGAGAGTGTTAGTAAAGCATCTGGAATGTTGCACCCGAGTACCAGGGGAGGAAAACTGAGACATATTTGAACACGTCTCCCGTTCACATGGTTGATCATACTCTGGGTTCCACATGCATGTTTTAGCTGAAGGAAGAATACCTTAAACCTGGAGAGTTGAGACCCGTGGAATGGGTACCATGCAATATGACTTCAAAGGGTCTTCATTTGCTCACCGAACCTCTCCAATCCTATCACTGCTGCGCTTATGCCCCTCTACACATGCTTGATTCTCTTTCGGAGACATAGCAATCCATAGGTTTTAAGATACTTACTAGTCAGGTACATTCTTAGGCGTTTAATATGCGGTGTTGAGTCCATTTCGTTGAGCAAGGAGTAGCTCTTGTCTATTCCATATTTGACTTAAGGAACTTTATCTGTGCTCATTTCAATCTCTGGTTTTATGCAGCACCCCAACTCACCTTTCCCCTTAAGCAAGCATAAGTTGGTTTTCTAAATTTGAGACCCTGTTCTGTTCTGTAATTCAGTTCCTGTGTAGCCAAGTTTACATTCCGTGTATTACTGATATCTTATGATGTTTCTTTTTCTGTGTGACTTATTTCAGTTAGAATCATCATACCTGAATCCACTCATTGTGCTGCTAAGGGCCTGATGACATAGATTTCATTGCTGAGTGATATTGCTTTGTAAGTAAATACCACAACTTCTTTATCCATTTTTCACTTTCTGCGATGTTGAACTTGTACTGTAAACGAGGTTCTTGTAAACAGAGGCGTCCCAAACTTTGGGGTGGCTGTGTCTTTTTGATTTTGATTTCCCTAAGCTATAGGACCATAAGTGGCAGTGCCCTAGGCTCTGTTGCTTTGTTTTTTAGATGTTTCAGGAACACCATACACTTCTCCCGAGTGTCTGTTGGCAATTTACATCCCGCCCATCAGCATAACAAGGCTCCCAGTTCTCCATGGCCTGTCCTGCCTTTCTGGATTTTACACTTTTTTCAGATGGCCCTTTTGACCGGGGGGAAGTGAGACTTCATTGTAGTGCAGATTTCCTTTGCAAGCTTGCTTGGTTGGCCAAAAAGGGCGTATGCGTTTTTTCCTGAATATATTCAGGAAAAAACGCATACGCCCTTTTTGGCCAAGTGCATCATTGTGGACGTTCTGCCTCTTTTCCTATGCTTTCAATGCAATTCCAGTCTACTTCCTGAAATCGGTTTCCTGCAATTCTGCCCCGCTTTCAAGTCCTCTTGGCAGCCTTACTTCAATCTATTTTTGGACGATAGCTGTCATTTATAACTCTGCAGGTTTGTGAATTACAGTGCCCCTGAGCTCCTTTCTTCAACTCGGTTTTTTTTGAGCTGGCCGCAACACCGCAGGATGGCTTCAGGCCCTAATCTGGTTCCGGTACGGCACGCTGAGCCTTTGGTTATTTCCTCTTCCTGTTGGGAAATGAGAGTTAAATTTGCCCGTCCAGACACCTCCAGCTAGCCTCTCATTGGTTCTCGCTATTCCTGTTCATCTTCCGCAGAAATTGCAAACTGTGCCAAACAGGAGGTTAAAGGCGCTGACTCTCCAAGTGGGGAGAGTGTTAGTAAAGCGTCTGGAATGTTGCACCCGAGTACCAGGGGAGGAAAACTGAGACATATTTGAACACGTCTCCCGTTCACATGGTTGATCATACTTGGGTTCCACATGCATGTTTTAGCTGAAGGAAGAATACCTTAAACCTGGAGAGTTGAGACCCGTGTAATGGGTACCATGCAATATGACTTCAAAGGGTCTTCATTTGCTCACCGAACCTCTCCAATCCTATCACTGCTGCGTTTATGCCCCTGTACACATGCTTGATTCTCTTTTGGAGACATAGCAATCCATAGGTTTTACGATACTTACTAGTCAGGTACATTCTTAGGCGTTTAATATGCGGTGTTGAGTCCATTTCGTTGAGCAAGGAGTAGCTCTTGTCTATTCCATATTTGGCTTAAGGAACTTTATCTGTGCTCATTTCAATCTCTGGTTTTATGCAGCACCCCAACTCACCTTTACCCTTAAGCAAGCATAAGTTGGTTTTCTAAATTTGAGACCCTGTTCTGTTCTGTAATTCAGTTCCTGTGTAGCCAAGTTTACATTCCGTGTATTACTGATATCTTATGATGTTTCTTTTTCTGTGTGACTTATTTCAGTTAGAATCATCATACCTGAATCCACTCATTGTGCTGCTAAGGACCTGATGACACAGATTTCATTGCTGAGTGATATTGCTTTGTAAGTAAATACCACAGCTTCTTTATCCATTTTTCACTTTCTGCGATGTTGAACTTGTACTGTAAACGAGGTTCTTGTAAACAGAGCCGTTCCAAACTTTGGGGTGGCTGTGTCTTTTTGATTTTGAATTCCCTAAGCTATAGGACCATAAGTGGCAGTGCCCTAGGCTCTGTTGCTTTGTTTTTTAGATGTTTCAGGAAACACCATACACTTCTCCCGAGTGGTTGTTGGCAATTTACATCCCGCCCATCAGCATAACAAGGCTCCCAGTTCTCCATGGCCTGTCCTGCCTTTCTGGATTTTACACTTTTTTCAGATGGCCCTTTTGACCGGGGGGAAGTGAGACTTCATTGTAGTGCAGATTTCCTTTGCAAGCTTGCTTGGTTGGCCAAAAAGGGCGTATGCGTTTTTTCCTGAATATATTCAGGAAAAAACGCATACGCCCTTTTTGGCCAAGTGCATCATTGTGGACGTTCTGCCTCTTTTCCTATGCTTTCAATGCAATTCCAGTCTACCTCCTGAAATCGGTTTCCTGCAATTCTGCCCCGCTTTCAAGTCCTCTTGGCAGCCTTACTTCAGTCTATTTTTGGACGATAGCTGTCATTTATAACTCTGCAGGTTTGTGAATTACAGTGCCCCTGAGCTCCTTTCTTCAACTCGCTTTCTTTTGAGCTGGCCGCAACACCGCAGGATGGCTTCAGGCCCTAATCTGGTTCCGGTACGGCACGCTGAGCCTTTGGTTATTTCCTCTTCCTGTTGGGAAATGAGAGTTAAATTTGCCCGTCCAGACACCTCCAGCTAGCCTCTCATTGGTTCTCGCTATTCCTGTTCATCTTCCGCAGAAATTGCAAAGTGGGCCAAACAGGAGGTTAAAGGCGCTGACTCTCCAAGTGGGGAGACTGTTAGTAAAGCATCTGGAATGTTGCACCCGAGTACCAGGGAAGGAAAACTGAGACATATTTGAACACGTCTCCCGTTCACATGGTTGATCATACTTGGGTTCCACATGCATGTTTTAGCTGAAGGAAGAATACCTTAAACCTGGAGAGTTGAGACCCGTGTAATGGGTACCATGCAATATGACTTCAAAGGGTCTTCATTTGCTCACCGAACCTCTCCAATCCTATCACTGCTGCGTTTATGCCCCTGTACACATGCTTGATTCTCTTTTGGAGACATAGCAATCCATAGGTTTTACGATACTTACTAGTCAGGTCCATTCTTAGGCGTTTAATATGCGGTGTTGAGTCCATTCCGTTGAGCAAGGAGTAGCTCTTGTCTATTCCATATTTGACTTAAGGAACTTTATCTGTGCTCATTTCAATCTCTGGTTTTATGCAGCACCCCACCTCGCCTTTACCCTTAAGCAAGCATAAGTTGGTTTTCTAAATTTGAGACCCTGTTCTGTTCTGTAATTCAGTTCCTGTGTAGCCAAGTTTACATTCCGTGTATTACTGATATCTTATGATGTTTCTTTTTCTGTGTGACTTATTTCAGTTAGAATCATCATACCTGAATCCACTCATTGTGATGCTAAGGGCCTGATGACATAGATTTCATTGCTGAGTGATATTGCTTTGTAAGTAAATACCACAGCTTCTTTATCCATTTTTCACTTTCTGCGATGTTGAACTTGTACTGTAAACGAGGTTCTTGTAAACAGAGGCGTCCCAAACTTTGGGGTGGCTGTGTCTTTTTGATTTTAATTTCCCTAAGCTATAGGACCATAAGTGGCAGTGCCCTAGGCTCTGTTGCTTTGTGTTTTAGATATTTCAGGAAACACCATACACTTCTCCCGAGTGGTTGTTGGCAATTTACATCCCGCCCATCAGCATAACAAGGCTCCCAGTTCTCCATGGCCTGTCCTGCCTTTCTGGATTTTACACTTTTTTCAGATGGCCCTTTTGACCGGGGGGAAGTGAGACTTCATTGTAGTGCAGATTTCCTTTGCAAGCTTGCTTGGTTGGCCAAAAAGGGCGTATGCGTTTTTTCCTGAATATATTCAGGAAAAAACGCATACGCCCTTTTTGGCCAAGTGCATCATTGTGGACGTTCTGCCTCTTTTCCTATGCTTTCAATGCAATTCCAGTCTACCTCCTGAAATCGGTTTCCTGCAATTCTGCCCCGCTTTCAAGTCCTCTTGGCAGCCGTACTTCAGTCTATTTTTGGACGATAGCTCTCATTTATAACTCTGCAGGTTTGTGAATTACAGTGCCCCTGTGCTCCTTTCTTCAACTCGGTTTTTTTTGAGCTGGCCGCAACACCGCAGGATGGCTTCAGGCCCTAATCTGGTTCCGGTACGGCACGCTGAGCCTTTGGTTATTTCCTCTTCCTGTTGGGAAATGAGAGTTAAATTTGCCCGTCCAGACACCTCCAGCTAGCCTCTCATTGGTTCTCGCTATTCCTGTTCATCTTCCGCAGAAATTGCAAACTGTGCCAAACAGGAGGTTAAAGGCGCTGACTCTCCAAGTGGGGAGAGTGTTAGTAAAGCGTCTGGAATGTTGCACCCGAGTACCAGGGGAGGAAAACTGAGACATATTTGAACACGTCTCCCGTTCACATGGTTGATCATACTTGGGTTCCACATGCATGTTTTAGCTGAAGGAAGAATACCTTAAACCTGGAGAGTTGAGACCCGTGTAATGGGTACCATGCAATATGACTTCAAAGGGTCTTCATTTGCTCACCGAACCTCTCCAATCCTATCACTGCTGCGTTTATGCCCCTGTACACATGCTTGATTCTCTTTTGGAGACATAGCAATCCATAGGTTTTACGATACTTACTAGTCAGGTACATTCTTAGGCGTTTAATATGCGGTGTTGAGTCCATTTCGTTGAGCAAGGAGTAGCTCTTGTCTATTCCATATTTGGCTTAAGGAACTTTATCTGTGCTCATTTCAATCTCTGGTTTTATGCAGCACCCCAACTCACCTTTACCCTTAAGCAAGCATAAGTTGGTTTTCTAAATTTGAGACCCTGTTCTGTTCTGTAATTCAGTTCCTGTGTAGCCAAGTTTCCATTCCGTGTATTACTGATATCTTATGATGTTTCTTTTTCTGTGTGACTTATTTCAGTTAGAATCATCATACCTGAATCCACTCATTGTGCTGCTAAGGGCCTGATGACACAGATTTCATTGCTGAGTGATATTGCTTTGTAAGTAAATACCACAACTTCTTTATCCATTTTTCACTTTCTGCAATGTTGAACTTGTACTGTAAATGAGGTTCTTGTAAACAGAGCCGTTCCAAACTTTGGGGTGGCTGTGTCTTTTTGATTTTAATTTCCCTAAGCTATAGGACCATAAGTGGAAGTGCCCTAGGTTCTGTTGCTTTGTTTTTTAGATGTTTCAGGAAACACCATACACTTCTCCCGAGTGGTTGTTGGCAATTTACATCCCGCCCATCAGCATAACAAGGCTCCCAGTTCTCCATGGCCTGTCCTGCCTTTCTGGATTTTACACTTTTTTCAGATGGCCCTTTTGACCGGGGGGAAGTGAGACTTCATTGTAGTGCAGATTTCCTTTGCAAGCTTGCTTGGTTGGCCAAAAAGGGCGTATGCGTTTTTTCCTGAATATATTCAGGAAAAAACGCATACGCCCTTTTTGGCCAAGTGCATCATTGTGGACGTTCTGCCTCTTTTCCTATGCTTTCAATGCAATTCCAGTCTACCTCCTGAAATCGGTTTCCTGCAATTCTGCCCCGCTTTCAAGTCCTCTTGGCAGCCTTACTTCAGTATATTTTTGGACGATAGCTGTCATTTATAACTCTGCAGGTTTGTGAATTACAGTGCCCCTGAGCTCCTTTCTTCAACTCGCTTTCTTTTGAGCTGGCCGCAACACCGCAGGATGGCTTCAGGCCCTAATCTGGCTCCGGTACGGTACGTTGAGCCTTTGGTTACTTCCTCTTCCTGGTGGGAAATGAGAGTTAAATTTGCCCGTCCAGACATCTCCAGCTAGCCTCTCATTGGTTCTCGCTATTCCTGTTCATCTTCCTCAGAAATTGCAAACTGGGCCAAACAGGAGGTTAAAGGCGCTGACTCTCCTAGTGGGGAGAGTGTTAGTAAAGCGTCTGGAATGTTGCACCCGAGTACCAGGGGAGGAAAACTGAGACATATTTGAACACGTCTCCCGTTCACATGGTTGATCATACTTGGGTTCCACATGCATGTTTTAGCTGAAGGAAGAATACCTTAAACCTGGAGAGTTGAGACCCGTGTAATGGGTACCATGCAATATGACTTCAAAGGGTCTTCATTTGCTCACCGAACCTCTCCAATCCTATCACTGCTGCGTTTATGCCCCTGTACACATGCTTGATTCTCTTTTGGAGACATAGCAATCCATAGGTTTTACGATACTTACTAGTCAGGTACATTCTTAGGCGTTTAATATGCGGTGTTGAGTCCATTTCGTTGAGCAAGGAGTAGCTCTTGTCTATTCCATATTTGGCTTAAGGAACTTTATCTGTGCTCATTTCAATCTCTGGTTTTATGCAGCACCCCACCTCACCTTTACCCTTAAGCAAGCATAAGTTGGTTTTCTAAATTTGAGACCCTGTTCTGTTCTGTAATTCAGTTCCTGTGTAGCCAAGTTTACATTCCGTGTATTACTGATATCTTATGATGTTTCTTTTTCTGTGTGACTTATTTCAGTTAGAATCATCATACCTGAATCCACTCATTGTTCTGCTAAGGGCCTGATGACACAGATTTCATTGCTGAGTGATATTGCTTTGTAAGTAAATACCACAACTTCTTTATCCATTTTTCACTTTCTGCGATGTTGAACTTGTACTGTAAACGAGGTTCTTGTAAACAGAGCCGTTCCAAACTTTGGGGTGGCTGTGTCTTTTTGATTTTAATTTCCCTAAGCTATAGGACCATAAGTGGAAGTGCCCTAGGTTCTGTTGCTTTGTTTTTTTGATGTTTCAGGAAACACCATACACTTCTCCCGAGTGGTTGTTGGCATTTTACATCCCGCCCATCAGCATAACAAGGCTCCCAGTTCTCCATGGCCTGTCCTGCCTTTCTGGATTTTACACTTTTTTCAGATGGCCCTTTTGACCGGGGGGAAGTGAGACTTCATTGTAGTGCAGATTTCCTTTGCAAGCTTGCTTGGTTGGCCAAAAAGGGCGTATGCGTTTTTTCCTGAATATATTCAGGAAAAAACGCATACGCCCTTTTTGGCCAAGTGCATCATTGTGGACGTTCTGCCTCTTTTCCTATGCTTTCAATGCAATTCCAGTCTACCTCCTGAAATCGGTTTCCTGCAATTCTGCCCCGCTTTCAAGTCCTCTTGGCAGCCTTACTTCAGTCTATTTTTGGACGATAGCTGTCATTTATAACTCTGCAGGTTTGTGAATTACAGTGCCCCTGAGCTCCTTTCTTCAACTCGCTTTCTTGTGACCTGGCCGCAACACCGCAGGATGGCTTCAGGCCCTAATCTGGTTCCGGCCCGGCATGCTGAGCCTTTGGTTAATTC
This sequence comes from Stenella coeruleoalba, assembly GCF_951394435.1. Taxonomy (NCBI): domain Eukaryota; kingdom Metazoa; phylum Chordata; class Mammalia; order Artiodactyla; family Delphinidae; genus Stenella; species Stenella coeruleoalba. The sequence goes on along the minus strand of NW_027645992.1, from coordinate 299,303 downwards.
CTCTTCTTGGTGGGAAATGAGAGTTAAATTTGCCCGTCCAGACACCTCCAGCTAGCCTCTCATTGGTTCTCGTTATTCCTGTTCATCTTCCGCAGAAATTGCAAACTGGGCCAAACAGGAGGTTAAAGGGACTGACTCTCCAAGTGGGGAGAGTGTTAGTAAAGCGTCTGGAATGTTGCACCCGAGTACCAGGGGAGGAAAACTGAGACATATTTGAACACGTCTCCCGATCACATGGTTAATCATACTCTAGGTTCCACATGCATGTTATAGCTGAAGGAAGAATACGTTAAACCTGGGTAGTTGAAACCTGTGGAATGGGTACCATGCAATATGACTTCAAAGGGTCTTCATTTGCTCACCGAACCTCTCCAATCCTATCACTGCTGCGTTTATGCCCCTGTACACATGCTTGATTCTCTTTCGGAGACATAGCAATCCATAGGTTTTAAGATACTTAGTAGTCAGGTACATTCTTAGGCGTTTAATATGCGGTGTTGAGTCCATTTCGTTGAGCAAGGAGTAGCTCTTGTCTATTCCATATTTGGCTTAAGGAACTTTATCTGTGCTCATTTCAATCTCTGGTTTTATGCAGCACCCCAACTCACCTTTACCCTTAAGCAAGCATAAGTTGGTTTTCTAAATTTGAGACCCTGTTCTGTTCTGTAATTCAGTTCCTGTGTAGCCAAGTTTACATTCCGTGTATTACTGATATCTTATGATGTTTTTTTTCTGTGTGACTTATTTCAGTTAGAATCATCATACCTGAATCCACTCATTGTGCTGCTAAGGGCCTGATGACACAGATTTCATTGCTGAGTGATATTGCTTTGTAAGTAAATACCACAACTTCTTTATCCATTTTTCACTTTCTGCGATGTTGAACTTGTACTGTAAACGAGGTTCTTGTAAACAGAGCCGTTCCAAACTTTGGGGTGGCTGTGTCTTTTTGATTTTAATTTCCCTAAGCTATAGGACCATAAGTGGAAGTGCCCTAGGTTCTGTTGCTTTGTTTTTTAGATGTTTCAGGAAACACCATACACTTCTCCCGAGTGTCTGTTGGCAATTTACATCCCGCCCATCAGCATAACAAGGCTCCCATTTCTCCATGGCCTGTCCTGCCTTTCTGGATTTTACACTTTTTTCAGATGGCCCTTTTGACCGGGGGGAAGTGAGACTTCATTGTAGTGCAGATTTCCTTTGCAAGCTTGCTTGGTTGGCCAAAAAGTGCGTATGCGTTTTTTCCTGAATATATTCAGGAAAAAACGCATACGCCCTTTTTGGCCAAGTGCATCATTGTGGACGTTCTGCCTCTTTTCCTATGCTTTCAATGCAATTCCAGTCTACCTCCTGAAATCGGTTTCCTGCAATTCTGCCCCGCTTTCAAGTCCTCTTGGCAGCCTTACTTCAGTCTATTTTTGGACGATAGCTCTCATTTATAACTCTGCAGGTTTGTGAATTACAGTGCCCCTGAGCTCCTTTCTTCAACTCGCTTTCTTGTGACCTGGGCGCAACACCGCAGGATGGCTTCAGGCCCTAATCTGGTTCCGGCACGGCACGCTGAGCCTTTGGTTATTTCCTCTTCCTGGTGGGAAATGAGAGTTAAATTTGCCCGTTCAGACACCTCCAGCTAGTCTCTCATTGGTTCTCGCTATTCCTGTTCATCTTCCGCAGAAATTGCAAACTGGGCCAAACAGGAGGTTAAAGCCGCTGACTCTCCAAGTGGGGAGAGTGTTAGTAAAGCGTCTGGAATGTTGCACCCGAGTACCAGGGGAGGAAAACTGAGACATATTTGAACACGTCTCCCGTTCACATGGTTGATCATACTTGGGTTCCACATGCATGTTTTAGCTGAAGGAAGAATACCTTAAACCTGGGGAGTTAAGACCTGTGTAATGGGTACCATGCAATATGACTTCAAAGGGTCTACATTTGCTCACCGAACCTCTCCAATCCTATCACTGCTGCGTTTATGCCCCTGTACACATGCTTGATTCTCTTTCGGAGACATAGCAATCCATAGGTTTTAAGATACTTACTAGTCAGGTACATTCTTAGGCGTTTAATATGCGGTGTTGAGTCCATTTCGTTGAGCAAGGAGTAGCTCTTGTCTATTCCATATTTGGCTTAAGGAACTTTATCTGTGCTCATTTCAATCTCTGGTTTTATGCAGCACCCCAACTCACCTTTACCCTTAAGCAAGCATAAGTTGGTTTTCTAAATTTGAGACCCTGTTCTGTTCTGTAATTCAGTTCCTGTGTAGCCAAGTTTCCATTCCGTGTATTACTGATATCTTATGATGTTTCTTTTTCTGTGTGACTTATTTCAGTTAGAATCATCATACCTGAATCCACTCATTGTGCTGCTAAGGGCCTGATGACATAGATTTCATTGCTGAGTGATATTGCTTTGTAAGTGAATACCACAACTTCTTTATCCATTTTTCACTTTCTGCGATGTTGAACTTGTAGTGTAAACGAGGTTCTTGTAAACAGAGCCGTCCCAAACTTTGGGGTGGCTGTGTCTTTTTGATTTTAATTTCCCTAAGCTATAGAACCATAAGTGGAAGTGCCCTAGGCTCTGTTGCTTTGTTTTTTAGATGTTTCAGGAAACACCATACACTTCTCCCAAGTGTCTGTTGGCAATTTACATCCCGCCCATCAGCATAACAAGGCTCCCAGTTCTCCATGGCCTGTCCTGCCTTTCTGGATTTTACACTTTTTTCAGATGGCCCTTTTGACCGGGGGGAAGTGAGACTTCATTGTAGTGCAGATTTCCTTTGCAAGCTTGCTTGGTTGGCCAAAAAGGGCGTATGCGTTTTTTCCTGAATATATTCAGGAAAAAACGCATACGCCCTTTTTGGCCAAGTGCATCATTGTGGACGTTCTGCCTCTTTTCCTATGCTTTCAATGCAATTCCAGTCTACCTCCTGAAATCGGTTTCCTGCAATTCTGCCCCGCTTTCAAGTCCTCTTGGCAGCCTTACTTCAGTCTATTTTTGGACGATAGCTGTCATTTATAACTCTGCAGGTTTGTGAATTACAGTGCCCCTGAGCTCCTTTCTTCAACTCGCTTTCTTGTGAGCTGGCCGCAACACCGCAGGATGGCTTCAGGCCCTAATCTGGTTCCGGCACGGCACGCTGAGCCTTTGGTTAATTCCTCTTCCTGGTGGGAAATGAGAGTTAAATTTGCCCGTCCAGACACCTCCAGCTAGTCTCTCATTGGTTCTCGCTATTCCTGTTCATCTTCCGCAGAAATTGCAAACTGGGCCAAACAGGAGGTTAAAGGGACTGACTCTCCAAGTCGGGAGAGTGTTAGTAAAGCGTCTGGAATGTTGCACCCGAGTACCAGGGTACGAAAACTGAGACATATTTGAACACATCTCCCGATCACATGGTTGATCATACTCTAGGTTCCACATGCATGTTTTAGCTGAAGGAAGAATACCTAAAACCTGGGTAGTTGAAACCCGTGGAATGGGTACCATGCAATATGACTTCAAAGGGTCTTCATTTGCTCACCGAACCTCTCCAATCCTATCACTGCTGCGTTTATGCCCCTGTACACATGCTTGATTCTCTTTCGGAGACATAGCAATCCATAGGTTTTAAGATACTTACTAGTCAGGTACATTCTTAGGCGTTTAATATGCGGTGTTGAGTCCGTTTCGTTGAGCAAGGAGTAGCTCTTGTCTATTCCATATTTGGCTTAAGGAACTTTATCTGTGCTCATTTCAATCTCTGGTTTTATGCAGCACCCCAACTCACCTTTCCCCTTAAGCAAGCATAAGTTAGTTTTCTAAATTTGAGACCCTGTTCTGTTTTGGAATGCAGTTCCTGTGTAGCCAAGTTTACATTCCGTGTATTAGTGATATCTTATGATGTTTCTTTTTCTGTGTGACTGATTTCAGTTAGAATCATCATACCTGAATCCACTCATTGTGCTGCTAAGGGCCTGATGACACAGATTTCATTGCTGAGTGATATTGCTTTGTAAGTAAATACCACAACTTCTTTATCCATTTTTCACTTTCTGCGATGTTGAACTTGTACTGTAAACGAGGTTCTTGTAAACAGAGCCGTTCCAAACTTTGGGGTGGCTGTGTCTTTTTCATTTTAATTTCCCTAAGCTATAGGACCATAAGTGGAAGTGCCCTAGGTTCTGTTGCTTTGTTTGTTAGTTGTTTCAGGAAACACCATATACTTCTCCCAAGTGGTTCTTGGCAATTTACATCCCGCCCATCAGCATAACAAGGCTCCCAGTTCTCCATGGCCTGTCCTGCGTTTCTGGATTTTACACTTTTTTCAGATGGCCCTTTTGACCGGGGGGAAGTGAGACTTCATTGTAGTGCAGATTTCCTTTGCAAGCTTGCTTGGTTGGCCAAAAAGGGCGTATGCGTTTTTTCCTGAATATATTCAGGAAAAAACGCATACGCCCTTTTTGGCCAAGTGCATCATTGTGGACGTTCTGCCTCTTTTCCTATGCTTTCAATGCAATTCCAGTCTACCTCCTGAAATCGGTTTCCTGCAATTCTGCCCCGCTTTCAAGTCCTCTTGGCAGCCTTACTTCAGTCTATTTTTGGATGATAGCTGTCATTTATAACTCTGCAGGTTTGTGAATTACAGTGCCCCTGAGCTCCTTTCTTCAACTCGCTTTCTTGTGACCTGGCCGCAACACCGCAGGATGGCTTCAGGCCCTAATCTGGTTCCGGTACGGCACGCTGAGCCTTTGGTTATTTCCTCTTCCTGGTGGGAAATGAGAGTTAAATTTGCCCGTCCAGACACCTCCAGCTAGCCTCTCATTGGTTCTCGCTATTCCTGTTCATCTTCCGCAGAAATTGCAAACTGGGCCAAACAGGAGGTTAAAGGGACTGACTCTCCAAGTCGGGAGAGTGTTAGTAAAGCGTCTGGAATGTTGAACCCGAGTACCAGGGTACGAAAACTGAGACATATTTGAACACGTCTCCCGATCACATGGTTGATCATACTCTAGGTTCCACATGCATGTTTTAGCTGAAGGAAGAATACCTTAAACCTGGGTATTTGAAACCCGTGGAATGGGTACCATGCAATATGACTTCAAAGGGTATTCATTTGCTCACCGAACCTCTCCAATCCTATCACTGCTGCGTTTATGCCCCTGTACACACGCTTGATTCTCTTTTGGAGACATAGCAATCCATAGGTTTTAAGATACTTACTAGTCAGGTACATTCTTAGGCGTTTAATATGCGGTGTTGAGTCCATTTCGTTGAGCAAGGAGTAGCTCTTGTCTATTACATATTTGGCTTAAGGAACTTTATCTGTGCTCATTTCAATCTCTGGTTTTATGCAGCACCCCAACTCACCTTTACCCTTAAGCAAGCATAAGTTGGTTTTCTAAATTTGAGACCCTGTTCTGTTCTGTAATTCAGTTCCTGTGTAGCCAAGTTTACATTCCGTGTATTACTGATATCTTATGATGTTTCTTCTTCTGTGTGACTTATTTCAGTTAGAATCATCATACCTGAATCCACTCATTGTGCTGCTAAGGGCCTGATGACACAGATTTCATTGCTGAGTGATATTGCTTTGTAAGTAAATACCACAACTTCTTTATCCATTTTTCACTTTCTGCGATGTTGAACTTGTACTGTAAACGAGGTTCTTGTAAACAGAGCCATTCCAAACTTTGGGGTGGCTGTGTCGTTTTGATTTTAATTTCCCTAAGCTATAGGACCATAAGTGGAAGTGCCCTAGGCTCTGCTGCTTTGTTTTTTAAATGTTTCAAAAACACCATACACTTCTCCTGAATGTCTGTTGGCAATTTACATCCCGCCCATCAGCATAACAAGGCTCCCAGTTCTCCATGGCCTGTCCTGCCTTTCTGGATTTTACACTTTTTTCAGATGGCCCTTTTGACCAGAGGGAAGTGAGACTTCATTGTAGTGCAGATTTCCTTTGCAAGTTTGCTTGGTTGGCCAAAAAGTGCGTATGAGTTTCTTCCTGAATATATTCAGGAAAAAACGCATACGCCCTTTTTGGCCAAGTGCATCATTGTGGACGTTCTGCCTCTTTTCCTATGCTTTCAATGCAATTCCAGTCTACCTCCTGAAATCGGTTTCCTGCAATTCTGCCCCGCTTTCAAGTCCTCTTGGCAGCCTTACTTCAGTATATTTTTGGACGATAGCTGTCATTTATAACTCTGCAGGTTTGTGAATTACAGTGCCCCTGAGCTCCTTTCTTCAACTCGCTTTCTTGTGACCTGGCCGCAACACCGCAGGATGTCTTCAGGCCCTAATCTGGTTCCGGCACGGCACGCTGAGCCTTTGGTTAATTCCTCTTCCTGGTGGGAAATGAGAGTTAAATTTGCCCATCCAGACACCTCCAGCTAGTCTCTCATTGGTTCTCGCTATTCCTGTTCATCTTCCACAGAAATTGCAAACTGGGCCAAACAGGAGGTTAAAGGGACTGACTCTCCAAGTCGGGAGAGTGTTAGTAAAGCGTCTGGAATGTTGCACCCGAGTACCAGGGTATGAAAACTGAGACATATTTGAACACGTCTCCCGTTCACATGGTTGATCATACTTGGGTTCCACATGCATGTTTTAGCTGAAGGAAGAATACCTTAAACCTGGAGAGTTAAGACCCGTGTAATGGGTACCATGAAATATGACTTCAAAGGGTCTTCATTTGCTCACCGAACCTCTCCAATCCTATCACTGCTGCGTTTATGTCCCTGTACACATGCTTGATTCTCTTTCAGAGACATAGCAATCCATAGGTCGTAAGATACTTACTAGTCAGGTACATTCTTAGGCGTTTAATATGCGGTGTTGAGTCCATTTCGTTGAGCAAGGAGTAGCTCTTGTCTATTACATATTTGGCTTAAGGAACTTTATCTGTGCTCATTTCAATCTCTGGTTTTATGCAGCACCCCAACTCACCTTTCCCCTTAAGCAAGCATAAGTTGGTTTTCTAAATTTGAGACCCTGTTCTGTTTTGGAATGCAGTTCCTGTGTAGCCAAGTTTACATTCCGTGTATTAGTGATATCTTATGATGTTTCTTTTTCTGTGTGACTTATTTCAGTTAGAATCATCATACCTGAATCCACTCATTGTGCTGCTAAGGGCCTGATGACACAGATTTCATTGCTGAGTGATATTGCTTTGTAAGTAAATACCACAACTTCTTTATCCATTTTTCACTTTCTGCGATGTTGAACTTGTACTGTAAACGAGGTTCTTGTAAACAGAGCCGTTCCAAACTTTGGGGTGGCTGTGTCTTTTTCATTTTAATTTCCCTAAGCTATAGGACCATAAGTGGAAGTGCCCTAGGTTCTGTTGCTTTGTTTGTTAGTTGTTTCAGGAAACACCATACACTTCTCCCAAGTGGTTCTTGGCAATTTACATCCCGCCCATCAGCATAACAAGGCTCCCAGTTCTCCATGGCCTGTCCTGCCTTTCTGGATTTTACACTTTTTTCAGATGGCCCTTTTGACCGGGGGGAAGTGAGACTTCATTGTAGTGCAGATTTCATTTGCAAGCTTGCTTGGTTGGCCAAAAAGGGCGTATGCGTTTTTTCCTGAATATATTCAGGAAAAAACGCATACGCCCTTTTTGGCCAAGTGCATCATTGTGGACGTTCTGCCTCTTTTCCTATGCTTTCAATGCAATTCCAGTCTACCTCCTGAAATCGGTTTCCTGCAATTCTGCCCCGCTTTCAAGTCCTCTTGGCAGCCTTACTTCAGTATATTTTTGGACGATAGCTGTCATTTATAACTCTGCAGGTTTGTGAATTACAGTGCCCCTGAGCTCCTTTCTTCAACTCGCTTTCTTGTGACCTGGCCGCAACACCGCAGGATGTCTTCAGGCCCTAATCTGGTTCTGGCACGGCACGCTGAGCCTTTGGTTAATTCCTCTTCCTGGTGGGAAATGAGAGTTAAATTTGCCCATCCAGACACCTCCAGCTAGTCTCTCATTGGTTCTCGCTATTCCTGTTCATCTTCCACAGAAATTGCAAACTGGGCCAAACAGGAGGTTAAAGGGACTGACTCTCCAAGTCGGGAGAGTGTTAGTAAAGCGTCTGGAATGTTGCACCCGAGTACCAGGGTATGAAAACTGAGACATATTTGAACACGTCTCCCGTTCACATGGTTGATCATACTTGGGTTCCACATGCATGTTTTAGCTGAAGGAAGAATACCTTAAACCTGGAGAGTTAAGACCCGTGTAATGGGTACCATGCAATATGACTTCAAAGGGTCTTCATTTGCTCACCGAACCTCTCCAATCCTATCACTGCTGCGTTTATGTCCCTGTACACATGCTTGATTCTCTTTCAGAGACATAGCAATCCATAGGTCGTAAGATACTTACTAGTCAGGTACATTCTTAGGCGTTTAATATGCGGTGTTGAGTCCGTTTCGTTGAGCAAGGAGTAGCTCTTGTCTATTCCATATTTGGCTTAAGGAACTTTATCTGTGCTCATTTCAATCTCTGGTTTTATGCAGCACCCCAACTCACCTTTCCCCTTAAGCAAGCATAAGTTGGTTTTCTAAATTTGAGACCCTGTTCTGTTTTGGAATGCAGTTCCTGTGTAGCCAAGTTTACATTCCGTGTATTAGTGATATCTTATGATGTTTCTTTTTCTGTGTGACTTATTTCAGTTAGAATCATCATACCTGAATCCACTCATTGTGCTGCTAAGGGCCTGATGACACAGATTTCATTGCTGAGTGATATTGCTTTGTAAGTAAATACCACAACTTCTTTATCCATTTTTCACTTTCTGCGATGTTGAACTTGTACTGTAAACGAGGTTCTTGTAAACAGAGCCGTTCCAAACTTTGGGGTGGCTGTGTCTTTTTCATTTTAATTTCCCTAAGCTATAGGACCATAAGTGGAAGTGCCCTAGGTTCTGTTGCTTTGTTTGTTAGTTGTTTCAGGAAACACCATACACTTCTCCCAAGTGGTTCTTGGCAGTTTACATCCCGCCCATCAGCATAACAAGGCTCCCAGTTCTCCATGGCCTGTCCTGCCTTTCTGGATTTTACACTTTTTTCAGATGGCCCTTTTGACCGGGGGGAAGTGAGACTTCATTGTAGTGCAGATTTCATTTGCAAGCTTGCTTGGTTGGCCAAAAAGGGCGTATGCGTTTTTTCCTGAATATATTCAGGAAAAAACGCATACGCCCTTTTTGGCCAAGTGCATCATTGTGGACGTTCTGCCTCTTTTCCTATGCTTTCAATGCAATTCAAGTCTACCTCCTGAAATCGGTTTCCTGCAATTCTGCCCCGCTTTCAAGTCCTCTTGGCAGCCTTACTTCAGTCTATTTTTGGACGATAGCTGTCATTTATAACTCTGCAGGTTTGTGAATTACAGTGCCCCTGAGCTCCTTTCTTCAACTCGCTTTCTTTTGAGCTGGCCGCAACACCGCAGGATGGCTTCAGGCCCTAATCTGGTTCCGGCCCGGCATGCTGAGCCTTTGGTTAATTCCTCTTCCTGGTGGGAAATGAGAGTTGAATTTGCCCGTCCAGACACCTCCAGCTAGCCTCTCATTGGTTCTCGCTATTCCTGTTCATCTTCCGCAGAAATTGCAAACTGGGCCAAACAGGAGGTTAAAGGGACTGACTCTCCAAGTCGGGAGAGTGTTAGTAAAGCGTCTGGAATGTTGCACACGAGTACCAGGGGAGGAAAACTGAGACATATTTGAACACGTCTCCCGTTCACATGGTTGATCATACTCTGGGTTCCACATGCATGTTTTAGCTGAAGGAAGAATACCTTAAACCTGGAGAGTTAAGACCCGTGTAATGGGTACCATGCAATATGACTTCAAAGGGTCTTCATTTGCTCACCGAACCTCTCCAATCCTATCACTGCTGCGTTTATGCCCCTGTACACACGCTTGATTCTCTTTTGGAGACATAGCAATCCATAGGTTTTAAGATACTTACTAGTCAGGTACATTCTTAGGCGTTTAATATGGGGTTTTGAGTCCATTTCGTTGAGCAAGGAGTAGCTCTTGTCTATTCCATATTTGGCTTAAGGAACTTTATCTGTGCTCATTTCAATCTCTGGTTTTATGCAGCACCCCAACTCACCTTTCCCTTAAGCAAGCATAAGTTGGTTTTCTAAATTTGAGACCCTGTTCTGTTTTGGAATGCAGTTCCTGTGTAGCCAAGTTTACATTCCGTGTATTAGTGATATCTTATGATGTTTCTTTTTCTGTGTGACTTATTTCAGTTAGAATCATCATACCTGAATCCACTCATTGTGCTGCTAAGGGCCTGATGACATAGATTTCATTGCTGAGTGATACTGCATTGTACGTAAGTACCACAAGTTCTTTATCCATTTTTCACTTTCTGCGATGTTGAACTTGTACGGTAAACGAGGTTCTTGTAAACAGAGCCGTTCCAAATTTTGGGGTGGCTGTGTCTTTTTGATTTAAATTTCCCTAAGCTATAGGACCATAAGTGGAAGTGCCCTAGGTTCTGTTGCTTTGTTTTTTAGATGTTTCAGGAAACACCATACACTTCTCCCGAGTGGTTGTTGGCAATTTACATCCCGCCCATCAGCATAACAAGGCTCCCAGTTCTCCATGGCCTGTCCTGCCTTTCTGGATTTTACACTTTTTTCAGATGGCCCTTTTGACCGGGGGGAAGTGAGACTTCATTGTAGTGCAGATTTCCTTTGCAAGCTTGCTTGGTTGGCCAAAAAGGGCGTATGCGTTTTTTCCTGAATATATTCAGGAAAAAACGCATACGCCCTTTTTGGCCAAGTGCATCATTGTGGACGTTCTGCCTCTTTTCCTATGCTTTCAATGCAATTCCAGTCTACCTCCTGAAATCGGTTTCCTGCAATTCTGCCCCGCTTTCAAGTCCTCTTGGCAGCCTTACTTCAGTCTATTTTTGGACGATAGCTGTCATTTATAACTCTGCAGGTTTGTGAATTACAGTGCCCCTGAGCTCCTTTCTTCAACTCGCTTTCTTGTGAGCTGGCCGCAACACCGCAGGATAGCTTCAGGCCCTAATCTGGTTCCGGCAAGGCACGCTGAGCCTCTGGTTATTTCCTCTTCCTGGTGGGAAATGAGAGTTAAATTTGCCCGTCCAGACACCTCCAGCTAGCCTCTCATTGGTTCTCGCTATTCCTGTTCATCTTCCGCAGAAATTGCAAACTGGGCCAAACAGGAGGTTAAAGGCGCTGACTCTCCAAGTGGGGAGAGTGTTATTAAAGCGTCTGGAATGTTGCACCCGAGTACCAGGGGAGGAAAACTGAGACATATTTGAACACGTCTCCCGATCTCATGGTTGATCATACTCTGGGTTCCACATGCATGTTTTAGCTGAAGGAAGAATACCTAAAACCTGGGTAGTTGAAACCCGTGGAATGGGTACCATGCAATATGACTTCAAAGGGTCTTCATTTGCTCACCGAACCTCTCCAATCCTATCACTGCTGCGTTTATGCCCCTGTACACATGCTTGATTCTCTTTCGGAGACATAGCAATCTATAGGTTTTAAGATACTTACTAGTCAGGTACATTCTTAGGCGTTTAATATGCGGTGTTGAGTCCATTTCGTTGAGCAAGGAGTAGCTCTTGTCTATTCCATATTTGGCTTAAGGAACTTTATCTGTGCTCATTTCAATCTCTGGTTTTATGCAGCACCCCAACTCACCTTTCCCCTTAAGCAAGCATAAGTTGGTTTTCTAAATTTGAGACCCTGTTCTGTTCTGTAATTCAGTTCCTGTGTAGCCAAGTTTACATTCCGTGTATTACTGATATCTTATGATGTTTCTTTTCCTGTGTGACTTATTTCAGTTAGAATCATCATACCTGAATCCACTCATTGTGCTGCTAAGTGCCTGATGACACAGATTTCATTGCTGAGTGATATTGCTTTGTAAGTAAATACCACAACTTTTTTATCCAATTTTCACTTTCTGCGATGTTGAACTTGTACTGTAAACGAGGTTCTTGTAAACAGAGCCGTTCGAAACTTTGGGGTGGCTGTGTCTTTTTGATTTTAAATTCCCTAAGCTATAGGACCATAAGTGGAAGTGCCCAAGGCTCTCTTGCTTTGTTTTTTAGATGTTTCAGGAAACACCATAAACTTCTCCCGAGTGTTTGTTGGCAATTTACATCCCGCCCTTCAGCATAACAAGGCTGCCAGTTCTCCATGGCCTGTCCTGCCTTTCTGGATTTTACACTTTTTTCAGATGGCCGTTTTGACCGGGGGGAAGTGAGACTTCATTGTAGTGCAGATTTCCTTTGCAAGCTTGCTTGGTTGGCCAAAAAGGGCGTATGCGTTTTTTCCTGAATATATTCAGGAAAAAACGCATATGCCCTTTTTGGCCAAGTGCATCATTGTGGACGTTCTGCCTCTTTTCCTATGCTTTCAATGAAATTCCAGTCTACCTCCTGAAATCGGTTTCCTGCAATTCTGCCCCGCTTTCAAGTCCTCTTGGCAGCCTTACTTCAGTCTATTTTTGGACGATAGCTGTCATTTATAACTCTGCAGGTTTGTGAATTACAGTGCCCCTGAGCTCCTTTCTTCAACTCGCTTTCTTGTGACCTGGCCGCAACACCGCAGGATGGCTTCAGGCCCTAATCTGGTTCCGGCCCGGCATGCTGAGCCTTTGGTTAATTCCTCTTCCTGGTGGGAAATGAGAGTTAAATTTGCCCGTCCAGACACCTGCAGCTAGCCTCTCATTGGTTCTCGCTATTCCCGTTCATCTTCCGCAGAAATTGCAAACTGGGCCAAACAAGAGGTTAAAGGCGCGGACTCTCCAGGTGGGGAGAGTGTTAGTAAAGCGTCTGGAATGTTGCACCCGAGTACCAGGGGAGGAAAACTGAGACATATTTGAACACGTCTCCCGATCACATGGTTGATCATACTCTGGGTTCCACATGCATGTTTTAGCTGAAGGAAGAATACCTAAAACCTGGGTCGTTGAAACCCGTGGAATGGGTACCATGCAATATGACTTCAAAGGGTCTTCATTTGCTCACCGAACCTCTCCAATCCTATCACTGCTGCGTTTATGCCCCTGTACACATGCTTGATTCTCTTTCGGAGACATAGCAATCTATAGGTTTTAAGATACTTACTAGTCAGGTACATTCTTAGGCGTTTAATATGCGGTGTTGAGTCCATTTCGTTGAGCAAGGAGTAGCTCTTGTCTATTCCATATTTGGCTTAAGGAACTTTATCTGTGCTCATTTCAATCTCTGGTTTTATGCAGCACCCCAACTCACCTTTCCCCTTAAGCAAGCATAAGTTGGTTTTCTAAATTTGAGACCCTGTTCTGTTCTGTAATTCAGTTCCTGTGTAGCCAACTTTACATTCCGTGTATTACTGATATCTTATGATGTTTCTTTTTCTGTGTGACTTATTTCAGTTAGAATCATCGTACCTGAATCCACTCATTATACTGCTACGGGCCTGATGACATAGATTTCATTGTTGAGTGATACTGCATTGTACGTAAGTACCACAAGTTCTTTATCCATTTTTCACTTTCTGTGATATTGAACTTGTACGGTAAACGAGGTTCTTGTAAATGGAGGCGTCCCAAACTTTGGGGTTGCTGTGTCTTTTTGATTTTAATTTCCCTAAGTTATAGGACCATAAGTGGAAGTGCCCTAGGCTCTGTTGCTTTGTTTTTTAGATGTTTCAGGAAACACCATACACTTCTCTTGAGTGTCTGTTGGCAATTTACATCCCGCCCATCAGCATAACAAGGCTCCCAGTTCTCCATGGCCTGTCCTGCCTTTCTGGATTTTATACTTTTTTCAGATGGCCCTTTTGACCGGGGGGAAGTGAGACTTCATTGTAGTGCAGATTTCCTTTGCAAGTTTGCTTGGTTGGCCAAAAAGGGCGTATGCCTTTTTTCCTGAATATATTCAGGAAAAAAGGCATACGCCCTTTTTGGCCAAGTGCATCATTGTGGACATTCTGCCTCTTTTCCTATGCTTTCAATGCAATTCCAGTCTACCTCCTGAAATCGGTTTCCTGCAATTCTGCCCCGCTTTCAAGTCCTCTTGGCAGCCTTACTTCACTATATTTTTGGACGATAGCTGTCATTTATAACTCTGCAGGTTTGTGAATTACAGTGCCCCTGAGCTCCTTTCTTCAACTCGCTTTCTTGTGACCTGGCCGCAACACCGCAGGATGGCTTCAGGCCCTAATCTGGTTCTGGCACGGCACGCTGAGCCTTTGGTTAATTCCTCTTCCTGATGGGAAATGAGAGTTAAATTTGCCCATCCAGACACCTCCAGCTAGTCTCTCATTGGTTCTCGCTATTCCTGTTCATCTTCCACAGAAATTGCAAACTGGGCCAAACTGGAGGTTAAAGGGACTGACTCTCCAAGTCGGGAGAGTGTTAGTAAAGCGTCTGGAATGTTGCACCCGAGTACCAGGGTACGAAAACTGAGACATATTTGAACACGTCTCCCGATCACATGGTTGATCATACTCTGGGTTCCACATGCATGTTTTAGCTGAAGGAAGAATACCTAAAACCTGGGTAGTTGAAACCCGTGGAATGGGTACCATGCAATATGACTTCAAAGGGTCTTCATTTGCTCACCGAACCTCTCCAATCCTATCACTGCTGCGTTTATGCCCCTGTACACATGCTTGATTCTCTTTCGGAGACATAGCAATCCATAGGTTTTAAGATACTTACTAGTCAGGTACATTCTTAGGCGTTTAATATGCGGTGTTGAGTCCATTTCGTTGAGCAAGGAGTAGCTCTTGTCTATTCCATATTTGGCTTAAGGAACTTTATCTGTGCTCATTTCAATCTCTGGTTTTATGCAGCACCCCAACTCACCTTTCCCCTTAAACAAGCATAAGTTGGTTTTCTAAATTTGAGACCTTGTTCTGTTCTGTAATTCAGTTCCTGTGTAGCCAAGTTTACATTCCGTGTATTACTGATATCTTATGATGTTTCTTTTTCTGTGTGACTTATTTCAGTTAGAATCATCATACCTGAATCCACTCATTGTGCTGCTACGGGCCTGATGACACAGATTTCATTGCTGAGTGATATTGCTTTGTAAGTAAATACCACAACTTCTTTATCCATTTTTCACTTTCTGCGATGTTGAACTTGTACTGTAAATGAGGTTCTTGTAAACAGAGCCGTTCCAAACTTTGGGGTGGCTGTGTCTTTTTGATTTTAATTTCCCTAAGCTATAGGACCATAAGTGGAAGTGCCCTAGGTTCTGTTGCTTTGTTTTTTAGATGTTTCAGGAAACACCATACACTTCTCCCGAGTGGTTGTTGGCAATTTACATCCCGCCCATCAGCATAACAAGGCTCCCAGTTCTCCATGGCCTGTCCTGCCTTTCTGGATTTTACACTTTTTTCAGATGGCCCTTTTGACCGGGGGGAAGTGAGACTTCATTGTAGTGCAGATTTCCTTTGCAAGCTTGCTTGGTTGGCCAAAAAGGGCGTATGCGTTTTTTCCTGAATATATTCAGGAAAAAACGCATACGCCCTTTTTGGCCAAGTGCATCATTGTGGACGTTCTGCCTCTTTTCCTATGCTTTCAATGCAATTCCAGTCTACCTCCTGAAATCGGTTTCCTGCAATTCTGCCCCGCTTTCAAGTCCTCTTGGCAGCCTTACTTCAGTCTATTTTTGGACGATAGCTGTCATTTATAACTCTGCAGGTTTGTGAATTACAGTGCCCCTGAGCTCCTTTCTTCAACTCGCTTTCTTGTGAGCTGGCCGCAACACCGCAGGATGGCTTCAGGCCCTAATCTGGTTCCGGCACGGCACGCTGAGCCTTTGGTTATTTCCTCTTCCTGGAGGGAAATGAGAGTTAAATTTGCCCGTCCAGACACCTCCAGCTAGCCTCTCATTGGTTCTCGCTATTCCTGTTCATCTTCCGCAGAAATTGCAAACTGGGCCAAACAGGAGGTTAAAGGCCCTGACTCTCCAAGTGGGGAGAGTGTTATTAAAGCGTCTGGAATGTTGAACCCGAGTTCCAGGGGAGGAAAACTGAGACATATTTGAACACGTCTCCCATTCACATGGTTGATCATACTTGGGTTCCACATGCATGTTTTAGCTGAAGGAAGAATACCTAAAACCTGGGTAGTTGAAACCCGTGGAATGGGTACCATGCAATATGACTTCAAAGGGTCTTCATTTGCTCACCGAACCTCTCCAATCCTATCACTGCTGCATTTATGCCCCTGTACACATGCTTGATTCTCTTTCGGAGACATAGCAATCTATAGGTTTTAAGATACTTACTAGTCAGGTACATTCTTAGGCGTTAAATATGGGGTTTTGAGTCCATTTCGTTGAGCAAGGAGTAGCTCTTGTCTATTCCATATTTGGCTTAAGGAACTTTATCTGTGCTCATTTCAATCTCTGGTTTTATGCAGCACCCCAACTCACCTTTCCCCTTAAGCAAGCATAAGTTGGTTTTCTAAATTTGAGAACCTTTTCTCTTCTGTAATTCAGTTCCTGTGTAGCCAAGTTTACATTCCGTGTATTACTGATATCTTATGATGTTTCTTTTTCTGTGTGACTTATTTCAGTTAGAATCATCATACCTGAATCCACTCATTGTGCTGCTAAGGGCCTGATGACACAGATTTCATTGCTGAGTGATATTGCTTTGTAAGTAAATACCACAACTTCTTTATCCATTTTTCACTTTCTGCGATGTTGAACTTGTACTGTAAACGAGGTTCTTGTAAACAGAGCCGTTCCGAACTTTGAGGTGGCTGTGTCTTTTTGATTTTAATTTCCCTAAGCTATAGGACCATAAGTGGAAGTGGCCTAGGTTCTGTTGCTTTGTTTTTTAGATGTTTCAGGAAACACCATACACTTCTCCCGAGTGGTTGTTGGCAATTTACATCCCGCCCATCAGCATAACAAGGCTCCCAGTTCTCCATGGCCTGTCCTGCCTTTCTGGATTTTACACTTTTTTCAGATGGCCCTTTTGACCGGGGGGAAGTGAGACTTCATTGTAGTGCAGATTTCCTTTGCAAGCTTGCTTGGTTGGCCAAAAAGGGCGTATGCGTTTTTTCCTGAATATATTCAGGAAAAAACGCATACGCCCTTTTTGGCCAAGTGCATCATTGTGGACGTTCTGCCTCTTTTCCTATGCTTTCAATGCAATTCCAGTCTACCTCCTGAAATCGGTTTCCTGCAATTCTGCCCCGCTTTCAAGTCCTCTTGGCAGCCTTACTTCAGTCTATTTTTGGACGATAGCTGTCATTTATAACTCTGCAGGTTTGTGAATTACAGTGCCCCTGAGCTCCTTTCTTCAACTCGCTTTCTTGTGAGCTGGCCGCAACACCGCAGGATGGCTTCAGGCCCTAATCTGGTTCCGGCACGGCACACTGAGCCTTTGGTTATTTCCTCTTCCTGGAGGGAAATGAGAGTTAAATTTGCCCGTCCAGACACCTCCAGCTAGCCTCTCATTGGTTCTCGCTATTCCTGTTCATCTTCCGCAGAAATTGCAAACTGGGCCAAACAGGAGGTTAAAGGCCCTGACTCTCCAAGTGGGGAGAGTGTTATTAAAGCGTCTGGAATGTTGAACCCGAGTTCCAGGGGAGGAAAACTGAGACATATTTGAACACGTCTCCCATTCACATGGTTGATCATACTTGGGTTCCACATGCATGTTTTAGCTGAAGGAAGAATACCTAAAACCTGGGTAGTTGAAACCCGTGGAATGGGTACCATGCAATATGACTTCAAAGGGTCTTCATTTGCTCACCGAACCTCTCCAATCCTATCACTGCTGCGTTTATGCCCCTGTACACATGCTTGATTCTCTTTCGGAGACATAGCAATCTATAGGTTTTAAGATACTTACTAGTCAGGTACATTCTTAGGCGTTAAATATGGGGTTTTGAGTCCATTTCGTTGAGCAAGGAGTAGCTCTTGTCTATTCCATATTTGGCTTAAGGAACTTTATCTGTGCTCATTTCAATCTCTGGTTTTATGCAGCACCCCAACTCACCTTTCCCCTTAAGCAAGCATAAGTTGGTTTTCTAAATTTGAGAACCTTTTCTCTTCTGTAATTCAGTTCCTGTGTAGCCAAGTTTACATTCCGTGTATTACTGATATCTTATGATGTTTCTTTTTCTGTGTGACTTATTTCATTTAGAATCATCATACCTGAATCCACTCATTGTGCTGCTAAGGGCCTGATGACACAGATTTCATTGCTGAGTGATATTGCTTTGTAAGTAAATACCACAACTTCTTTATCCATTTTTCACTTTCTGCGATGTTGAACTTGTACTGTAAACGAGGTTCTTGTAAACAGAGCCGTTCCGAACTTTGAGGTGGCTGTGTCTTTTTGATTTTAATTTCCCTAAGCTATAGGACCATAAGTGGAAGTGCCCTAGGTTCTGTTGCTTTGTTTTTTAGATGTTTCAGGAAACACCATACACTTCTCCCGAGTGGTTGTTGGCAATTTACATCCCGCCCATCAGCATAACAAGGCTCCCAGTTCTCCATGGCCTGTCCTGCCTTTCTGGATTTTACACTTTTTTCAGATGGCCCTTTTGACCGGGGGGAAGTGAGACTTCATTGTAGTGCAGATTTCCTTTGCAAGCTTGCTTGGTTGGCCAAAAAGGGCGTATGCGTTTTTTCCTGAATATATTCAGGAAAAAACGCATACGCCCTTTTTGGCCAAGTGCATCATTGTGGACGTTCTGCCTCTTTTCCTATGCTTTCAATGCAATTCCAGTCTACCTCCTGAAATCGGTTTCCTGCAATTCTGCCCCGCTTTCAAGTCCTCTTGGCAGCCTTACTTCAGTCTATTTTTGGATGATAGCTGTCATTTATAACTCTGCAGGTTTGTGAATTACAGTGCCCCTGAGCTCCTTTCTTCAACTCGCTTTCTTGTGACCTGGCCGCAACACCGCAGGATGGCTTCAGGCCCTAATCTGGTTCCGGCACGGCACACTGAGCCTTTGGTTATTTCCTCTTCCTGGTGGGAAATGAGAGTTAAATTTGCCCGTCCAGACACCTCCAGCTAGCCTCTCATTGGTTCTCGCTCTTCCTGTTCATCTTCCGCAGAAATTGCAAACTGGGCCAAACAGGAGGTTAAAGGCGATGACTCTCCAAGTGGGGAGAGTGTTAGTAAAGCGTGTGGAATGTTGCACCCGAGTTCCAGGGGAGGAAAACTGAGACATATTTGAACACGTCTCCCATTGACATGGTTGATCATACTTGGGTTCCACATGCATGTTTTAGCTGAAGGAAGAATACCTAAAACCTGGGTAGTTGAAACCCGTGGAATGGGTACCATGCAATATGACTTCAAAGGGTCTTCATTTGCTCACCGCACCTCTCCAATCCTATCACTGCTGCGTTTATGCCCCTGTACACATGCTTGATTCTCTTTCGGAGACATAGCAATCCATAGGTTTTAAGATACTTACTAGTCAGGTACATTCCTAGGCGTTTAATATGGAGTGTTCAGTCCATTTCGTTGAGCAAGGAGTAGCTCTTGTCTATTCCATATTTGGCTTAAGGAACTTTATCTGTGCTCATTTCAATCTCTGGCTTTATGCAGCACCCCAACTCACCTTTACCCTTAAGCAAGCATAAATTGGTTTTCTAAATTTGAGACCCTGTTCTGTTCTGTAATTCAGTTCCTGTGTAGCCAAGTTTACATTCCGTGTATTACTGATATCTTATGATGTTTCTGTTTCTGTGTGACTTATTTCAGTTAGAATCATCATACCTGAATCCACTCATTGTGCTGCTAAGGGCCTGATGACACAGATTTCATTGCTGAGTGATATTGCTTTGTAAGTAAATACCACAACTTCTTTATCCATTTTTCAATTTCTGCGATGTTGAACTTGTACTGTAAAAGAGGTTCTTGTAAACAGAGGCGTCCCAAACATTGGGGTGGCTGTGTCTTTTTGATTTTAATTTCCCTAAGCTATAAGACCATAAGTGGCAGTGCCCTAGGCTCTGATGCTTTGTTTTTTAGATGTTTCAGGAAACACCATACACTTCTCCTGAGTGTCTGTTGGTAATTTACATCCCGCCCATCAGCATAACAAGGCTCCCAGTTCTCCATGGCCTGTCCTGCCTTTCTGGATTTTACCCTTTTTTCAGATGGCCCTTTTGACCGGGGGGAAGTGAGACTTCATTGTAGTGCAGATTTCCTTTGCAAGCTTGCTTGGTTGGCCAAAAAGGGCGTATGCGTTTTTTCCTGAATATATTCAGGAAAAAACGCATACGCCCTTTTTGGCCAAGTGCATCATTGTGGACGTTCTGCCTCTTTTCCTATGCTTTCAATGCAATTCCAGTCTACCTCCTGAAATCGGTTTCCTGCAATTCTGCCCCGCTTTCAAGTCCTCTTGGCAGCCTTACTTCAGTCTATTTTTGGACGATAGCTGTCATTTATAACTCTGCAGGTTTGTGAATTACAGTGCCCCTGAGCTCTTTCTTCAACTCGCTTTCTTGTGAGCTGGCCGAAACACCGCCGGATGGCTTCAGGCCCTAATCTGGTTCCGGCACGGCACGCTGAGCCTTTGGTTATTTCCTCTTCCTGGTGGGAAATGAGAGTTAAATTTGCCCGTCCAGACACCTCCAGCTAATCTCTCATTGGTTCTCGCTATTCCTGTTCATCTTCCACAGAAATTGCAAACTGGGCCAAACAGGAGGTTAAAGGCGATTACTCTCCAAGTCGGGGGAGTGTTAGTAAAGCGTCTGGAATGTTGCAGCCGAGTACCAGGGTACGAAAACTGAGACATATTTGAACACGTCTCCCGATCACACGGATGATCATACTCTGGGTTCCACATGCATGTTTTAGCTGAAGGAAGAATACCTAAAACCTGGGTAGTTGAAACCCGTGGAATGGGTACCATGCAATATGACTTCAAAGGGTCTTCATTTGCTCACCGAACCTCTCCAATCCTATCAGTGCTGCGTTTATGCCCCTGTACACATGCTTGATTCTCTTTCGGAGACATAGCAATCCATAGGTTTTAAGATACTTACTAGTCAGGTACATTCTTAGGCGTTTAATATGCGGTGTTGAGTCCATTTCGTTGAGCAAGGAGTAGCTCTTGTCTATTCCATATTTGGCTTAAGGAACTTTATCTGTGCTCATTTCAATCTCTAGTTTTATGCAGCACCCGAACTCACCTTTACCCTTAAGCAAGCATAAGTTGGTTTTCTAAATTTGAGACCCTGTTCTGTTCTGTAATTCAGTTCCTGTGTAGCCAAGTTTACATTCCGTGTATTAGTGATATCTTATGATGTTTCTTTTTATGTGTGACTTATTTCAGTTAGAATCATCATACCTGAATCCACTCATCGTGCTGCTAAGGGCCTGATGACACAGATTTCATTGCTGAGTGATATTGCTTTGTAAGTAAATACCACAACTTCTTTATCCATTTTTCACTTTCTGCGATGTTGAACTTGTACTGTAAATGAGGTTCTTGTATACAGAGCCGTTCCAAACTTTGGGGTGGCTGTGTCTTTTTGATTTTAATTTCCCTAAGCTATAGTACCTTAAGTGGAAGTGCCCTAGGTTCTGTTGCTTTGTTTTTTAGATGTTTCAGGAAACACCATACACTTCTCCAGAGTGGTTGTTGGCAATTTACATCCCGCCCATCAGCATAACAAGGCTCCCAGTTCTCCATGGCCTGTCCTGCCTTTCTGGATTTTACACTTTTTTCAGATGGCCCTTTTGACCGGGGGGAAGTGAGACTTCATTGTAGTGCAGATTTCCTTTGCAAGCTTGCTTGGTTGGCCAAAAAGGGCGTATGCGTTTTTTCCTGAATATATTCAGGAAAAAACGCATACGCCCTTTTTGGCCAAGTGCATCATTGTGGACGTTCTGCCTCTTTTCCTATGCTTTCAATGCAATTCCAGTCTACCTCCTGAAATCGGTTTCCTGCAATTCTGCCCCGCTTTCAAGTCCTCTTGGCAGCCTTACTTCAGTCTATTTTTGGACGATAGCTGTCATTTATAACTCTGCAGGTTTGTGAATTACAGTGCCCCTGAGCTCTTTCTTCAACTCGCTTTCTTGTGAGCTGGCCGCAACACCACAGGATGGCTTCAGGCCCTAATCTGGTTCCGGCACGGCACGCTGAGCCTTTGGTTATTTCCTCTTCCTGGTGGGAAATGAGAGTTAAATTTGCCCGTCCACACACCTCCAGCTAGTCTCTCATTGGTTCTCGCTATTCCTGTTCATCTTCCACAGAAATTGCAAACTGGGCCAAACAGGAGGTTAAAGGCGATGACTCTCCAAGTCGGGAGAGTGTAGTAAAGCGTCTGGAATGTTGCAGCCGAGTACCAGGGGAGGAAAACTGAGACATATTTGAACACGTCTCCCGTTCACACGGATGATCATACTCTGGGTTCCACATGCATGTTTTAGCTGAAGGAAGAATACCTAAAACCTGGGTAGTTGAAACCCGTGGAATGGGTACCATGCAATATGACTTCAAAGGGTCTTCATTTGCTCACCGAACCTCTCCAATCCTATCACTGCTGCGTTTATGCCCCTGTACACATGCTTGATTCTCTTTCGGAGACATAGCAATGCATAGGTTTTAAGATACTTACTAGTCAGGTACATTCTTAGGCGTTTAATATGCGGTGTTGAGTCCATTTCGTTGAGCAAGGAGTAGCTCTTGTCTATTCCATATTTGGCTTAAGGAACTTTATCTGTACTCATTTCAATCTCTGATTTTATGCAGCACCCCAACTCACCTTTCCCCTTAAGCAAGCATAAGTTGGTTTTCTAAATTTGAGACCTTGTTCTGTTCTGTAATTCAGTTCCTGTGTAGCCAAGTTTACATTCCGTGTATTACTGATATCTTATGATGTTTCTTTTTCTGTGTGACTTCTTTCAGTTAGAATCATCATACCTGAATCCACTCATTGTGCTGCTAAGGGCCTGATGACACAGATTTCATTGCTGAGTGATATTGCTTTGTAAGTAAATACCACAACTTCTTTATCCATTTTTCACTTTCTGCGATGTTGAACTTGTACTGTAAATGAGGTTCTTCTAAACAGAGCCGTTCCAAACTTTGGGGTGGCTGTGTCTTTTTGATTTTAATTTCCCTAAGCTATAGGACCATAAGTGGAAGTGCCCTAGGTTCTGTTGCTTTGTTTTTTAGATGTTTCAGGAAACACCATACACTTCTCCCGAGTGGTTGTTGGCAATTTACATCCCGCCCATCAGCATAACAAGGCTCCCAGTTCTCCATGGCCTGTCCTGCCTTTCTGGATTTTACCCTTTTTTCAGATGGCCCTTTTGACCGGGGGGAAGTGAGACTTCATTGTAGTGCAGATTTCCTTTGCAAGCTTGCTTGGTTGGCCAAAAAGGGCGTATGCGTTTTTTCCTGAATATATTCAGGAAAAAACGCATACGCCCTTTTTGGCCAAGTGCATCATTGTGGACGTTCTGCCTCTTTTCCTATGCCTTCAATGCAATTCCAGTCTACCTCCTGAAATCGGTTTCCTGCAATTCTGCCCCGCTTTCAAGTCCTCTTGGCAGCCTTACTTCAGTCTATTTTTGGACGATAGCTGTCATTTATAACTCTGCAGGTTTGTGAATTACAGTGCCCCTGAGCTCCTTTCTTCAACTCGCTTTCTTGTGAGCTGGCCGCAACACCGCAGGATGGCTTCAGGCCCTAATCTGGTTCCGGCACGGCACGCTGAGCCTTTGGTTAATTCCTCTTCCTGGTGGGAAATGAGAGTTAAATTTGCCCGTCCAGACACCTCCAGCTAGTCTCTCATTGGTTCTCGCTATTCCTGTTCATCTTCCGCAGAAATTGCAAACTGGGCCAAACAGGAGGTTAAAGGGACTGACTCTCCAAGTGGGGAGAGTGTTAGTAAAGCGTCTGGAATGTTGCACCCGAGTACCAGGGTACGAAAACTGAGACATATTTGAACACGTCTCCCGATCACATGGTTGATCATACTCTAGGTTCCACATGCATGTTTTAGCTGAAGGAAGAATACCTTAAACCTGGGTATTTGAAACCCGTGGAATGGGTACCATGCAATATGACTTCAAAGGGTCTTCATTTGCTCACCGAACCTCTCCAATCCTATCACTGCTGCGTTTATGCCCCTGTACACATGCTTGATTCTCTTTCGGAGACATAGCAATCCATAGGTTTTAAGATACTTACTAGTCAGGTACATTCTTAGGCGTTTAATATGCGGTGTTGAGTCCATTTCGTTGAGCAAGGAGTAGCTCTTGCCTATTCCATATTTGGCTTAAGGAACTTTATCTGTGCTCATTTCAATCTCTGGTTTTATGCAGCACCCCACCTCGCCTTTACCCTTAAGCAAGCATAAGTTGGTTTTCTA
Organism: Stenella coeruleoalba; assembly: GCF_951394435.1. NCBI lineage: Eukaryota > Metazoa > Chordata > Mammalia > Artiodactyla > Delphinidae > Stenella > Stenella coeruleoalba. The sequence continues at coordinate 274,973 of NW_027645992.1, read as the reverse complement.
AATTTGAGACCCTGTTCTGTTCTGCAATTCAGTTCCTGTGTAGCCAAGTTTACATTCCGTGTATTACTGATATCTTATGATGTTTCTTTTTCTGTGTGACTTATTTCAGTTAGAATCATCATACCTGAATCCACTCATTGTGCTGCTAAGGGCCTGATGACACAGATTTCATTGCTGAGTGATATTGCTTTGTAAGTAAATACCACAACTTCTTTATCCATTTTTCAATTTCTGCGATGTTGAACTTGTACTGTAAACGAGGTTCTTGTAACCAGAGCCGTTCGAAACTTTGGGGTGGCTCTGTCTTTTTGATTTTAAATTCCCTAATCTATAGGACCATAAGTGGAAGTGCCGTAGGGTCTGTTGCTTTGTATTTTAGATGTTTCAGGAAACACCATACACTTCTCCCGAGTGGTTGTTGGCAATTTACATCCCGCCCATCAGCATAACAAGGCTCCCAGTTCTCCATGGCCTGTCCTGCCTTTCTGGATTTTACACTTTTTTCAGATGGCCCTTTTGACCGGGGGGAAGTGAGACTTCATTGTAGTGCAGATTTCCTTTTCAAGCTTGCTTGGTTGGCCAAAAAGGGCGTATGCGTTTTTTCCTGAATATATTCAGGAAAAAACGCATACGCCCTTTTTGGCCAAGTGCATCATTGTGGACGTTCTGCCTCTTTTCCTATGCTTTCAATGCAATTCCAGTCTACCTCCTGAAATCGGTTTCCTGCAATTCTGCCCCGCTTTCAAGTCCTCTTGGCAGCCTTACTTCAGTCTATTTTTGGACGATAGCTGTCATTTATAACTCTGCAGGTTTGTGAATTACAGTGCCCCTGAGCTCCTTTCTTTAACTCGATTTCTTGTGACCTGGCCGCAACACCGCAGGATGTCTTCAGGCCCTAATCTGGTTCTGGCACGGCACGCTGAGCCTTTGGTTAATTCCTCTTCCTGGTGGGAAATGAGAGTTAAATTTGCCCATCCAGACACCTCCAGCTAGTCTCTCATTGGTTCTCGCTATTCCTGTTCATCTTCCACAGAAATTGCAAACTGGGCCAAACAGGAGGTTAAAGGGACTGACTCTCCAAGTGGGGAGAGTGTTAGTAAAGCGTCTGGAATGTTGCACCCGAGTACCAGGGTACGAAAACTGAGACATATTTGAACACATCTCCCGATCACATGGTTGATTATACTCTAGGTTCCACATGCATGTTTTAGCTGAAGGAAGAATACCTTAAACCTGGGTAGTTGAAACCCGTGGAATGGGTACCATGCAATGTGACTTCAAAGGGTCTTCATTTGCTCACCGAACCTCTCCAATCCTATCACAGCTGCGTTTATGCCCCTGTACACATGCTTGATTCTCTTTCGGAGACATAGCAATCCATAGGTTTTAAGATACTTACTAGTCAGCTACATTCTTAGGCATTTAATATGCAGTGTTGAGTCCATTTCGTTGAGCAAGGAGTAGCTCTTGTCTATTCCATATTTGGCTTAAGGAACTTTATCTGTGCTCATTTCAATCTCTGGTTTTATGCAGCACCCCAACTCACCTTTCCCCTTAAGCAAGCATAAGTTGGTTTTCTAAATTTGAGACCCTGTTCTGTTTTGGAATGCAATTCCTGTGTAGCCAAGTTTACATTCCGTGTATTAGTGATATCTTATGATGTTTCTTTTTCTGTGTGACTTATTTCAGTTAGAATCATCGTACCTGTATCCACTCATTATGCTGCTACGGGCCTCATGACATAGATTTCATTGCTGAGTGATACTGCATTGTACGTAAGTACCACAAGTTCTTTATCCATTTTTCACTTTCTGTGATATTGAACTTGTACGGTAAACGAGGTTCTTGTAAAAGGAGGCGTCCGAAACTTTGGGGTGGCTGTGTGTTTTTCATTTTAATTTCCTAAGCTATAGGACCATAAGTGGAAGTGCCCTAGGTTCTGTTGCTTTGTTTTTTAGATGTTTCAGGAAACACCATACACTTCTCCTGAGTGTCTGTTGGCAATTTACATCCCGCCCATCAGCATAACAAGGCTCCCAGTTCTCAATGGCCTGTTGCATTTCTGGATTTTACACTTTTTTCAGATGGCCCTTTTGACCGGGGGGAAGTGAGACTTCATTGTAGTGCAGATTTCCTTTGCAAGCTTGCTTGGTTGGCCATAAAGTGCGTATGCGTTTTTTCCTGAGTATATTCAGGAAAAAACGCATATGCCCTTTTTGGCCAAGTGCATCATTGTGGACGTTCTGCCTCTTTTCCTATGCTTTCAATGCAATTCCAGTCTACCTCCTGAAATCGGTTTCCTGCAATTCTGCCCCGCTTTCAAGTCCTCTTGGCAGCCTTACTTCAGTCTATTTTTGGACGATAGCTGTCATTTATAACTCTGCAGGTTTGTGAATTACAGTGCCCCTGAGCTCCTTTCTTCAACTCGCTTTCTTGTGACCTGGCCGCAACACCGCAGGATGGCTTCAGGCCCTAATCTGGTTCCGGCCCGGCATGCTGAGCCTTTGGTTAATTCCTCTTCCTGGTGGGAAATGAGAGTTAAATTTGCCCGTCCAGACACTTCCAGCTAGCCTCTCATTGGTTCTCGCTATTCCTGTTCATCTTCCGCAGAAATTGCAAACTGGGCCAAACAGGAGGTTAAAGGGACTGACTCTCCAAGTGGGGAGAGTGTTAGTAAAGCGTCTGGAATGTTGCACCCGAGTACCAGGGGAGGAAAACTGAGACATATTTGAACACGTCTCCCGATCACATGGTTGATCATACTCTGGGTTCCACATGCATGTTTTAGCTGAAGGAAGAATACCTAAAATCTGCGTAGTTGAAACCCGTGGAATGGGTACCATGCAATATGACTTCAAAGGGTCTTCATTTGCTCACTGAACCGCTCCAATCCTATCACTGCTGCGTTTATGCCCCTGTACACATGCTTGATTCTCTTTCGGAGACATAGCAATCTATAGGTTTTAAGATACTTACTAGTCAGGTACATTCTTAGGCGTTTAATATGCGGTGTTAAGTCCATTTCGTTGAGCAAGGAGTAGCTCTTGTCTATTCCATATTTGGCTTAAGGAACTTTGTGCTCATTTCAATCTCTGCTTTTATGCAGCACCCCAACTCACCTTTCCCCTTAAGCAAGCATAAGTTGGTTTTCTAAATTTGAGACCCTGTTCTGTTCTGTAATTCAGTTCCTGGGTAGCCAAGTTTACATTCCGTGTATTACTGATATCTTATGATGTTTCTTTTTCTGTGTGACTTATTTCAGTTAGAATCATCATACCTGAATCCACTCATTGTGCTGCTAAGGGCCTGATGACACAGATTTCATTGCTGAGTGATATTGCTTTGTAAGTAAATACCACAACTTCTTTATCCATTTTTCACTTTCTGCGATGTTGAACTTGTACTGTAAACGAGGTTCTTGTAAACAGAGCCGTTCCAAACTTTGGGGTGGCTGTGTCTTTTTCATTTTAATTTCCCTAAGCTATAGGACCATAAGTGGAAGTGCCCTAGGTTCTGTTGCTTTGTTTTTTAGATGTTTCAGGAAACACCATACACTTCTCCCGAGTGGTTGTTGGCAATTTACATCCCGCCCATCAGCATAACAAGGCTCCCAGTTCTCCATGGCCTGTCCTGCCTTTCTGGATTTTACACTTTTTTCAGATGGCCCTTTTGACCGGGGGGAAGTGAGACTTCATTGTAGTGCAGATTTCCTTTGCAAGCTTGCTTGGTTGGCCAAAAAGGGCGTATGCGTTTTTTCCTGAATATATTCAGGAAAAAACGCATACGCCCTTTTTGGCCAAGTGCATCATTGTGGACGTTCTGCCTCTTTTCCTATGCTTTCAATGCAATTCCAGTCTACCTCCTGAAATCGGTTTCCTGCAATTCTGCCCCACTTTCAAGTCCTCTTGGCAGCCTTACTTCAGTCTATTTTTGGACGATAGCTGTCATTTATAACTCTGCAGGTTTGTGAATTACAGTGCCCCTGAGCTCCTTTCTTCAACTCGCTTTCTTTTGAGCTGGCCGCAACACCGCAGGATGGCTTCAGGCCCTAATCTGGTTCCGGTACGGCACGCTGAGCCTTTGGTTATTTCCTCTTCCTGGTGGGAAATGAGAGTTAAATTTGCCCGTCCAGACACCTCCAGCTAGCCTCTCATTGGTTCTTGCTATTCCTGTTCATCTTCCACAGAAATTGCAAACTGGGCCAAACAGGAGGTTAAAGGCGCTGACTCTCCAAGTGGGGAGAGTGTTAGTAAAGCGTCTGGAATGTTGCACCCGAGTACCAGGGGAGGAAAACTGAGACATATTTGAACACGTCTCCCGATCACATGGTTGATCAAACTCTGGGTTCCACATGCATGTTTTAGCTGAAGGAAGAATACCTAAAATCTGGGTAGTTGAAACCCGTGGAATGGGTACCATGCAATATGACTTCAAAGGGTCTTCATTTGCTCACTGAACCTCTCCAATCCTATCACTGCTGCGTTTATGCCCCTGTACACATGCTTGATTCTCTTTCGGAGACATAGCAATCCATAGGTTTTAAGATACTTACTAGTCAGGTACATTCTTAGGCGTTTAATATGCGGTGTTGAGTCCATTTCGTTGAGCAAGGAGTAGCTCTTGTCTATTCCATATTTGGCTTAAGGAACTTTATCTGTGCTCATTTCAATCTCTGGTTTTATGCAGCACGCCAACTCACCTTTACCCTTAAGCAAGCATAAGTTGGTTTTCTAAATTTGAGACCCTGTTCTGTTCTGTAATTCAGTTCCTGTGTAGCCAAGTTTACATTCCGTGTATTAGTGATATCTTATGATGTTTCTTTTTCTGTGTGACTTATTTCAGTTAGAATCATCATACCTGAATCCACTCATTGTGCTGCTAAGGGCCTGATGACACAGATTTCATTGCTGAGTGATATTGCTTTGTAAGTAAATACCACATCTTCTTTATCCATTTTTCACTTTCTGTGATGTTGAACTTGTACTGTAAACGAGGTTCTTGTAAACAGAGCCGTTCCAAACTTTGGGGTGGCTGTGTCTTTTTGATTTTAAATTCCCTAAGCTATAGGACCATAAGTGGAAGTGCCCTAGGCTCTGTTGCTTTGTTTTTTAGATGTTTCAGGAAACACCGTACACTTCTCCCGAGTGTTTGTTGGCAATTTACATCCCGCCCTTCAGCATAACAAGGCTCCCAGTTCTCCATGGCCTGTCCTGCCTTTCTGGATTTTACACTTTTTTCAGATGGCCCTTTTGACCGGGGGGAAGTGAGACTTCATTGTAGTGCAGATTTCCTTTGCAAGCTTGCTTGGTTGGCCAAAAAGTGCGTATGCGTTTTTTCCTGAATATATTCAGGAAAAAACGCATACACCCTTTTTGGCCAAGTGCATCATTGTGGACGTTCTGCCTCTTTTCCTATGCTTTCAATGCAATTCCAGTCTACCTCCTGAAATCGGTTTCCTGCAATTCTGCCTGGCTTTCAAGTCCTCTTGGCAGCCTTACTTCAGTCTATTTTTGGACGATAGCTGTCATTTATAACTCTGCAGGTTTGTGAATTACAGTGCCCCTGAGCTCCTTTCTTCAACTCGCTTTCTTGTGACCTGGCCGCAACACCGCAGGATGGCTTCAGGCCCTAATCTGGTTCCGGCCCGGCATGCTGAGCCTTTGGTTAATTCCTCTTCCTGGTGGGAAATGAGAGTTGAATTTGCCAGTCCAGACACCTCCAGCTAGCCTCTCATTGGTTCTCGCTATTCCTGTTCATCTTCCGCAGAAATTGCAAACTGGGCCAAACAGGAGGTTAAACGGACTGACTCTCCAAGTCGGGAGAGTGTTAGTAAAGCGTCTGGAATGTTGCACCCGAGTACCAGGGGAGGAAAACTGAGACATATTTGAACACGTCTCCCGTTCACATGGTTGATCATACTCTGGGTTCCACATGCATGTTTTAGCTGAAGGAAGAATACCTTAAACCTGGAGAGTTGAGACCCGTGTAATGGGTACCATGCAATATGACTTCAAAGGATCTTCATTTGCTCACCGAACCTCTCCAATCCTATCACTGCTGCGTTTATGCCCCTGTACACATGCTTGATTCTCTTTTGGAGACATAGCAATCCATAGGTTTTAAGATACTTACTAGTCAGGTACATTCTTAGGCGTTTAATATGGGGTTTTGAGTCCATTTCGTTGAGCAAGGAGTAGCTCTTGTCTATTCCATATTTGGCTTAAGGAACTTTATCTGTGCTCATTTCAATCTCTGGTTTTATGCAGCACCCCAACTCACCTTTCCCCTTAAGCAAGCATAAGTTGGTTTTCTAAATTTGAGACCCTGTTCTGTTTTGGAATGCAGTTCCTGTGTAGCCAAGTTTACATTCCGTGTATTAGTGATATCTTATGATGTTTCTTTTTCTGTGTGACTTATTTCAGTTAGAATCATCATACCTGAATCCACTCATTGTGCTGCTAAGGGCCTGATGACACAGATTTCATTGCTGAGTGATATTGCTTTGTAAGTAAATACCACAACTTCTTTATCCATTTTTCACTTTCTGCGATGTTGAACTTGTACTGTAAACGAGGTTCTTGTAAACAGAGCCGTTCCAAACTTTGGGGTGGCTGTGTCTTTTTCATTTTAATTTCCCTAAGCTATAGGACCATAAGTGGAAGTGCCCTAGGTTCTGTTGCTTTGTTTTTTAGTTGTTTCAGGAAACACCATACACTTCTCCCAAGTGGTTCTTGGCAATTTACATCCCGCCCATCAGCATAACAAGGCTCCCAGTTCTCCATGGCCTGTCCTGCCTTTCTGGATTTTACCCTTTTTTCAGATGGCCCTTTTGACCGGGGGGAAGTGAGACTTCATTGTAGTGCAGATTTCCTTTGCAAGCTTGCTTGGTTGGCCAAAAAGGGCGTATGCGTTTTTTCCTGAATATATTCAGGAAAAAACGCATACGCCCTTTTTGGCCAAGTGCATCATTGTGGACGTTCTGCCTCTTTTCCTATGCTTTCAATGCAATTCCAGTCTACCTCCTGAAATCGGTTTCCTGCAATTCTGCCCCGCTTTCAAGTCCTCTTGGCAGCCTTACTTCAGTCTATTTTTGGACGATAGCTGTCATTTATAACTCTGCAGGTTTGTGAATTACAGTGCCCCTGAGCTCCTTTCTTCAACTCGCTTTCTTGTGACCTGGCCGCAACACCGCAGGATGGCTTCAGGCCCTAATCTGGTTCCGGCCCAGCATGCTGAGCCTTTGGTTAATTCCTCTTCCTGGTGGGAAATGAGAGTTGAATTTGCCCGTCCAGACACCTCCAGCTAGCCTCTCATTGGTTCTTGCTATTCCTGTTCATCTTCCGCAGAAATTGCAAACTGGGCCAAACAGGAGTTTAAAGGGACTGACTCTCCAAGTCGGGAGAGTGTTAGTAAAGCGTCTGGAATGTTGCACCCGAGTACCAGGGGAGGAAAACTGAGACATATTTGAACACGTCTCCCGTTCACATGGTTGATCATACTCTGGGTTCCACATGCATGTTTTAGCTGAAGGAAGAATACCTTAAACCTGGAGAGTTGAGACCCGTGTAATGGGTACCATGCAATATGACTTCAAAGGGTCTTCATTTGCTCACCGAACCTCTCCAATCATATCACTGCTGCGTTTATGCCCCTGTACACACGCTTGATTCTCTTTTGGAGACATAGCAATCCATAGGTTTTAAGATACTTACTAGTCAGGTACATTCTTAGGCGTTTAATATGGGGTTTTGAGTCCATTTCGTTGAGCAAGGAGTAGCTCTTGTCTATTCCATATTTGGCTTAAGGAACTTTATCTGTGCTCATTTCAATCTCTGGTTTTATGCAGCACCCCAACTCACCTTTCCCCTTAAGCAAGCATAAGTTGGTTTTCTAAATTTGAGACCCTGTTCTGTTTTGGAATGCAGTTCCTGTGTAGCCAAGTTTACATTCCGTGTATTAGTGATATCTTATGATGTTTCTTTTTCTGTGTGACTTATTTCAGTTAGAATCATCATACCTGAATCCACTCATTGTGCTGCTAAGGGCCTGATGACACAGATTTCATTGCTGAGTGATATTGCTTTGTAAGTAAATACCACAACTTCTTTATCCATTTTTCACTTTCTGCGATGTTGAACTTGTACTGTAAACGAGGTTCTTGTAAACAGAGCCGTTCCAAACTTTGGGGTGGCTGTGTCTTTTTCATTTTAATTTCCCTAAGCTATAGGACCATAAGTGGAAGTGCCCTAGGTTCTGTTGCTTTGTTTTTTAGTTGTTTCAGGAAACACCATACACTTCTCCCAAGTGGTTCTTGGCAATTTACATCCCGCCCATCAGCATAACAAGGCTCCCAGTTCTCCATGGCCTGTCCTGCCTTTCTGGATTTTACACTTTTTTCAGATGGCCCTTTTGACCGGGGGGAAGTGAGACTTCATTGTAGTGCAGATTTCCTTTGCAAGCTTGCTTGGTTGGCCAAAAAGGGCGTATGCGTTTTTTCCTGAATATATTCAGGAAAAAACGCATACGCCCTTTTTGGCCAAGTGCATCATTGTGGACGTTCTGCCTCTTTTCCTATGCTTTCAATGCAATTCAAGTCTACCTCCTGAAATCGGTTTCCTGCAATTCTGCCCCGCTTTCAAGTCCTCTTGGCAGCCTTACTTCAGTCTATTTTTGGACGATAGCTGTCATTCATAACTCTGCAGGTTTGTGAATTACAGTGCCCCTGAGCTCCTTTCTTCAACTCGCTTTCTTGTGACCTGGCCGCAACACCGCAGGATGGCTTCAGGCCCTAATCTGGTTCCGGCCCGGCATGCTGAGCCTTTGGTTAATTCCTCTTCCTGGTGGGAAATGAGAGTTGAATTTGCCCGTCCAGACACCTCCAGCTAGCCTCTCATTGGTTCTTGCTATTCCTGTTCATCTTCCGCAGAAATTGCAAACTGGGCCAAACAGGAGTTTAAAGGGACTGACTCTCCAAGTCGGGAGAGTGTTAGTAAAGCGTCTGGAATGTTGCACCCGAGTACCAGGGGAGGAAAACTGAGACATATTTGAACACGTCTCCCGTTCACATGGTTGATCATACTCTGGGTTCCACATGCATGTTTTAGCTGAAGGAAGAATACCTTAAACCTGGAGAGTTGAGACCCGTGTAATGGGTACCATGCAATATGACTTCAAAGGGTCTTCATTTGCTCACCGAACCTCTCCAATCCTATCACTGCTGCGTTTATGCCCCTGTACACACGCTTGATTCTCTTTTGGAGACATAGCAATCCATAGGTTTTAAGAAACTTACTAGTCAGGTACATTCTTAGGCGTTTAATATGGGGTTTTGAGTCCATTTCGTTGAGCAAGGAGTAGCTCTTGTCTATTCCATATTTGGCTTAAGGAACTTTATCTGTGCTCATTTCAATCTCTGGTTTTATGCAGCACCCCAACTCACCTTTCCCCTTAAGCAAGCGTAAGTTGGTTTTCTAAATTTGAGACCCTGTTCTGTTTTGGAATGCAGTTCCTGTGTAGCCAAGTTTACATTCCGTGTATTAGTGATATCTTATGATGTTTCTTTTTCTGTGTGACTTATTTCAGTTAGAATCATCATACCTGAATCCACTCATTGTGCTGCTAAGGGCCTGATGACACAGATTTCATTGCTGAGTGATATTGCTTTGTAAGTAAATACCACAACTTCTTTATCCATTTTTCACTTTCTGCGATGTTGAACTTGTACTGTAAACGAGCTTCTTGTAAACAGAGCCGTTCCAAACTTTGGGGTGGCTGTGTCTTTTTCATTTTAATTTCCCTAAGCTATAGGACCATAAGTGGAAGTGCCCTAGGTTCTGTTGCTTTGTTTTTTAGTTGTTTCAGGAAACACCATACACTTCTCCCAAGTGGTTCTTGGCAATTTACATCCCGCCCATCAGCATAACAAGGCTCCCAGTTCTCCATGGCCTGTCCTGCCTTTCTGGATTTTACACTTTTTTCAGATGGCCCTTTTGACCGGGGGGAAGTGAGACTTCATTGTAGTGCAGATTTCCTTTGCAAGCTTGCTTGGTTGGCCAAAAAGGGCGTATGCGTTTTTTCCTGAATATATTCAGGAAAAAACGCATACGCCCTTTTTGGCCAAGTGCATCATTGTGGACGTTCTGCCTCTTTTCCTATGCTTTCAATGCAATTCCAGTCTACCTCCTGAAATCGGTTTCCTGCAATTCTGCCCCGCTTTCAAGTCCTCTTGGCAGCCTTACTTCAGTCTATTTTTGGACGATAGCTGTCATTTATAACTCTGCAGGTTTGTGAATTACAGTGCCCCTGAGCTCCTTTCTTCAACTCGCTTTCTTGTGACCTGGCCGCAACACCGCAGGATGGCTTCAGGCCCTAATCTGGTTCCGGCCCGGCATGCTGAGCCTTTGGTTAATTCCTCTTCCTGGTGGGAAATGAGAGTTGAATTTGCCCGTCCAGACACCTCCAGCTAGCCTCTCATTGGTTCTCGCTATTCCTGTTCATCTTCCGCAGATATTGCAAACTGGGCCAAACAGGAGGTTAAAGGGACTGACTCTCCAAGTGGGGAGAGTGTTAGTAAAGCGTCTGGAATGTTGCACCCGAGTACCAGGGGAAGAAAACTGAGACATATTTGAACACGTCTCCCGTTCACATGGTTGATCATACTCTGGGTTCCACATGCATGTTTTAGCTGAAGGAAGAATACCTTAAACCTGGAGAGTTGAGACCCGTGTAATGGGTACCATGCAATATGACTTCAAAGGGTCTTCATTTGCTCACCGAACCTCTCCAATCATATCACTGCTGCGTTTATGCCCCTGTACACACGCTTGATTCTCTTTTGGAGACATAGCAATCCATAGGTTTTAAGATACTTACTAGTCAGGTACATTCTTAGGCGTTTAATATGGGGTTTTGAGTCCATTTCGTTGAGCAAGGAGTAGCTCTTGTCTATTCCATATTTGGCTTAAGGAACTTTATCTGTGCTCATTTCAATCTCTGGTTTTATGCAGCACCCCAACTCACCTTTCCCCTTAAGCAAGCATAAGTTGGTTTTCTAAATTTGAGACCCTGTTCTGTTTTGGAATGCAGTTCCTGTGTAGCCAAGTTTACATTCCGTGTATTAGTGATATCTTATGATGTTTCTTTTTCTGTGTGACTTATTTCAGTTAGAATCATCATACCTGAATCCACCAATTGTGCTGCTAAGGGCCTGATGACACAGATTTCATTGCTGAGTGATATTGCTTTGTAAGTAAATACCACAACTTCTTTATCCATTTTTCACTTTCTGTGATGTTGAACTTGTACTGTAAACGAGGTTCTTGTAAACAGAGCCGTTCCAAACTTTGGGGTGGCTGTGTCTTTTTCATTTTAATTTCCCTAAGCTATAGGACCATAAGTGGAAGTGCCCTAGGTTCTGTTGCTTTGTTTTTTAGTTGTTTCAGGAAACACCATACACTTCTCCCAAGTGGTTCTTGGCAATTTACATCCCGCCCATCAGCATAACAAGGCTCCCAGTTCTCCATGGCCTGTCCTGCCTTTCTGGATTTTACACTTTTTTCAGATGGCCCTTTTGACCGGGGGGAAGTGAGACTTCATTGTAGTGCAGATTTCCTTTGCAAGCTTGCTTGGTTGGCCACAAAGGGCGTATGCGTTTTTTCCTGAATATATTCAGGAAAAAACGCATACGCCCTTTTTGGCCAAGTGCATCATTGTGGACGTTCTGCCTCTTTTCCTATGCTTTCAATGCAATTCCAGTCTACCTCCTGAAATCGGTTTCCTGCAATTCTGCCCCGCTTTCAAGTCCTCTTGGCAGCCTTACTTCAGTCTATTTTTGGACGATAGCTGTCATTTATAACTCTGCAGGTTTGTGAATTACAGTGCCCCTGAGCTCCTTTCTTCAACTCGCTTTCTTGTGACCTGGCCGCAACACCGCAGGATGGCTTCAGGCCCTAATCTGGTTCCGGCCCGGCATGCTGAGCCTTTGGTTAATTCCTCTTCCTGGTGGGAAATGAGAGTTGAATTTGCCCGTCCAGACACCTCCAGCTAGCCTCTCATTGGTTCTCGCTATTCCTGTTCATCTTCCGCAGAAATTGCAAACTGGGCCAAACAGGAGGTTAAAGGGACTGACTCTCCAAGTGGGGAGAGTGTTAGTAAAGCGTCTGGAATCTTGCACCCGAGTACCAGGGGAGGAAAACTGAGACATATTTGAACACGTCTCCCGTTCACATGGTTGATCATACTCTGGGTTCCACATGCATGTTTTAGCTGAAGGAAGAATACCTTAAACCTGGAGAGTTGAGACCCGTGTAATGGGTACCATGCAATATGACTTCAAAGGGTCTTCATTTGCTCACGAACCCCTCCAATCCTATCACTGCTGCATTTATGCCCATGTACACATGCTTGATTCTCTTTCAGAGACATAGCAATCCATAGGTTTTAAGATACTTACTAGTCAGGTACATTCTTAGGTGTTTAATATGTGGTGTTGAGTCCATTTTGTTGAGCAAGGAGTAGCTCTTGTCTATTCCATATTTGGCTTAAGGAACTTTATCTGTGCTCATGTCAATCTCTGGTTTTATGCAGCACCCCAACTCACCTTTCCCCTTAAGCAAGCATAAGTTGGTTTTCTAAATTTGAGACCCTGTTCTGTTCTGTAATTCAGTTCCTGTGTAGCCAAGTTTACATTCCGTGTATTACTGATATCTTATGATGTTTCTTTTTCCGTGTGACTTATTTCAGTTAGAATCATCATACCTGAATCCACTCATTGTGATGCTAAGGGCCTGATGACACAGATTTCATTGCTGAGTGATATTGCTTTGTAAGTAAATACCACAACTTCTTTATCCATTTTTCACTTTCTGCGATGTTGAACTTGTACTGTAAACGAGTTTCTTGTAAACAGAGCCGTTCCAAACTTTGGGGTGGCTGTGTCTTTTTGATTTTAATTTCCCTAAGCTATAGGACCATAAGTGGAAGTGCCCTAGGTTCTGTTGCTTTGTTTTTTAGATGTTTCAGGAAACACCATACACTTCTCCCAAGTGGTTGTTGGCAATTTACATCCCGCCCATCAGCATAACAAGGCTCCCAGTTCTCCATGGCCTGTCCTGCCTTTCTGGATTTTACACTTTTTTCAGATGGCCCTTTTGACCGGGGGGAAGTGAGACTTCATTGTAGTGCAAATTTCCTTTGCAAGCTTGCTTGTTTGGCCAAAAAGGGCGTATGCGTTTTTTCCTGAATATATTCAGGAACAAACGCATACGCCCTTTTTGGCCAAGTGCATCATTGTGGACGTTCTGCCTCTTTTCCTATGCTTTCAATGCAATTCCAGTCTACCTCCTGAAATCGGTTTCCTGCAATTCTGCCCCGCTTTCAAGTCCTCTTGGCAGCCTTACTTCAGTATATTTTTGGACGATAGCTGTCATTTATAACTCTGCAGGTTTGTGAATTACAGTGCCCCTGAGCTCCTTTCTTCAACTCGCTTTCTTGTGACCTGGCCGCAACACCGCAGGATGTCTTCAGGCCCTAATCTGGTTCTGGCACGGCACGCTGAGCCTTTGGTTAATTCCTCTTCCTGGTGGGAAATGAGAGTTATATTTGCCCATCCAGACACCTCCAGCTAGTCTTTCATTGGTTCTCGCTATTCCTGTTCATCTTCCACAGAAATTGCAAACTGGGCCAAACAGGAAGTTAAAGGGACTGACTCTCCAAGTGGGGAGAGTGTTAGTAAAGTGTCTGGAATGTTGCACCCGAGTACCAGGGTACGAAAACTGAGACATATTTGAACACGTCTCCCGATCACATGGTTGATCATACTCTAGGTTCCACATGCATGTTTTAGATGAAGGAAGAATACCTTAAACCTGGAGAGTTGAAACCCGTGGAATGGGTACCATGCAATATGACTTCAAAGGGTCTTCATTTGCTCACGAACCTCTCCAATCCTATCACTGCTGCGTTTATGCCCCTGTACACATGCTTGATTCCCTTTCGGAGACATAGCAATCCATAGGTTTTAAGATACTTACTAGTCAGGTGCATTCTTAGGCGTTTAATATGGGGTTTTGTGTCCATTTCGTTGAGCAAGGAGTAGCTCTTGTGTATTCCATATTTGGCTTAAGGAACTTTATCTGTGCTCATTTCAATCTCTGGTTTTATGCAGCACCCCAACTCACCTTTCACCTTAAGCAAGCATAAGTTGGTTTTCTAAATTTGAGACCCTGTTCTGTTTTGGAATGCAGTTCCTGTGTAGCCAAGTTTACATTCCGTGTATTAGTGATATCTTATGATGTTTCTTTTTCTGTGTGACTTATTTCAGTTAGAATCATCGTACCTGAATCCACTCATTATGCTGCTACGGGCCTGATGACATAGATTTCATTGCTGAGTGATACTGCATTGTACGTAAGTTCCACAAGTTCTTTATCCATTTTTCACTTTCTGTGATATTGAACTTGTACGGTAAACGAGGTTCTTGTAAACGGAGGCGTCCCAAACTTTGGGGTGGCTGTGTCTTTTTGATTTTAATTTCCCTAAGCTATAGGACCATAAGCGCAAGTGCCCTCGGCTCTGTTGCTTTGTTTTTTAGATGTTTCAGGAAACACCATACACTTCTCCTGAGTGTCTGTTGGCAATTTACATCCCGCCCATCAGCATAACAAGGCTCCCAGTTCTCCATGACCTGTCCTGCCTTTCTGGATTTTACACTTTTTTCAGATGGCCCTTTTGACCGGGGGGAAGTGAGACTTCATTGTAGTGCAGATTTCCTTTGCAAGCTTGCTTGGTTGGCCAAAAAGGGCGTATGCGTTTTTTCCTGAATATATTCAGGAAAAAACGCATACGCCCTTTTTGGCCAAGTGCATCATTGTGGACGTTCTGCCTCTTTTCCTATGCTTTCAATGCAATTCCAGTCTACCTCCTGAAATCGGTTTCCTGCAATTCTGCCCCGCTTTCAAGTCCTCTTGGCAGCCTTACTTCAGTCTATTTTTGGACGATAGCTGTCATTTATAACTCTGCAGGTTTGTGAATTACAGTGCCCCTGAGCTCCTTTCTTCAACTCGCTTTCTTTTGAGCTGGCCGCAACACCGCAGGATGGCTTCAGGCGCTAATCTGGTTCCGGTACGGCACGCTGAGCCTTTGGTTATTTCCTCTTCCTGGTGGGAAATGAGAGTTAAATTTGCCCGTCCAGACATCTCCAGCTAGCCTCTCATTGGTTCTCGCTATTCCTGTTCATCTTCCGCAGAAATTGGAAACTGTGCCAAACAGGAGGTTAAAGGCGCTGACTCTCCAAGTGGGGAGAGTGTTAGTAAAGCATCTGGAATGTTGCACCCGAGTACCAGGGTACGAAAACTGAGACATATTTGAACACGTCTCCCGATCACATGGTTGGTCATACTCTAGGTTCCACATGCATGTTTTAGGTGAAGGAAGAATACCTTAAACCTGGGTATTTGAAACCCGTGGAATGGGTACCATGCAATATGACTTCAAAGGGTGTTCATTTGCTCACCGAACCTCTCCAATCCTATCACTGCTGCGTTTATGCCCCTGTACACATTCTTGATTCTCTTTCGGAGACATAGCAATCCATAGGTTTTAAGATACTTACTAGTCAGGTACATTCTTAGGAGTTTAATATGCAGTGTTGAGTCCATTTCGTTGAGCAAGGAGTAGCTCTTGTCTATTCCATATTTGGCTTAAGGAACTTTATCTGTGCTCATTTCAATCTCTGGTTTTATGCAGCACCCCAACTCACCTTTCCCCTTAAGCAAGCATAAGTTGGTTTTCTAAATTTGAGACCCTGTTCTGTTTTGGAATGCAGTTCCTGTGTAGCCAAGTTTACATTCCATGTATTAGTGATATCTTATGATGTTTCTTTTTCTGTGTGACTTATTTCAGTTAGAATCATCATACCTGAATCCACTCATTGTGCTGCTAAGGGCCTGATGACACAGATTTCATTGCTGAGTGATATTGCTTTGTAAGTAAATACCACAACTTTTTTATCCATTTTTCACTTTCTGCGATGTTGAACTTGTACTGTAAACGAGGTTCCTGTAAACAGAGCCGTTCCAAAATTTGGGGTGGCTGTGTCTTTTTCATTTTAATTTCCCTAAGCTATAGGACCATAAGTGGAAGTGCCCTAGGCTCTGATGCTTTGTTTTTTAGATGTTTCAGGAAACACCATACACTTCTCCTGAGTGTCTGTTGGCAATTTACATCCCGCCCATCAGCATAACAAGGCTCCCAGTTCTCCATGGCCTGTCCTGCCTCTCTGGATTTTACACTTTTTTCAGATGTCCCTTTTGACCGGGGAGAAGTGAGACTTCATTGTAGTGCAGATTTCCTTTGCAAGTTTGCTTGGTTGGCCATAAAGGGCGTATGCGTTTTTTCCTGAATATATTCAGGAAAAAACGCATACGCCCTTTTTGGCCAAGTGCATCATTGTGGACGTTCTGCCTCTTTTCCTATGCCTTCAATGCAATTCCAGTCTACCTCCTGAAATCGGTTTCCTGCAATTCTGCCCCGCTTTCAAGTCCTCTTGGCAGCCTTACTTCAGTCTATTTTTGGACGATAGCTGTCATTTATAACTCTGCAGGTTTGTGAATTACAGTGCCCCTGAGCTCCTTTCTTCAACTCGCTTTCTTGTGACCTGGCCGCAACACCGCAGGATGTCTACAGGCCCTAATCTGGTTCCGGCACGGCACGCTGAGCCTTTGGTTAATTCCTCTTCCTGGTGGGAAATGAGAGTTAAATTTGCCCATCCAGACACCTCCAGCTAGTCTCTCATTGGTTCTCGCTATTCCTGTTTATCTTCCACAGAAATTGCAAACTGGGCCAAACAGGAGGTTAAAGGGACTGACTCTCCAAGTGGGGAGAGTGTTAGTAAAGCGTCTGGAATGTTGCACCCGAGTACCAGGGTACGAAAACTGAGACATATTTGAACACGTCTCCCGATCACATGGTTGATCATAATCTAGGTTCCACATGCATGTTTTAGCTGAAGGAACAATACCTTAAACTTGGAGAGTTGAGACCCGTGGAATGGGTACCATGCAATATGACTTCAAAGGGTCTTCATTTGCTCACGAACCCCTCCAATCCTATCACTGCTGCGTTTATGCCCATGTACACATGCTTGATTCTCTTTCGGAGACATAGCAATCCATAGGTTTTAAGATACTTACTAGTCAGGTACATTCTTAGGCGTTTAATATGCGGTGTTGAGTCCATTTCGTTGAGCAAGGAGTAGCTCTTGTCTATTCCATATTTGGCTTAAGGAACTTTATCTGTGCTCATTTCAATCTCTGGTTTTATGCAGCACCCCAACTCACCTTTCCCCTTAAGCAAGCATAAGTTGGTTTTCTAAATTTGAGACCCTGTTCTGTTTTGGAATGCAGTTCCTGTGTAGCCAAGTTTACATTCCGTGTATTAGTGATATCTTATGATGTTTCTTTTTCTGTGTGACTTATTTCAGTTAGAATCATCATACCTGAATCCACTCATTGTGCTGCTAAGGGCCTGATGACACAGATTTCATTGCTGAGTGATATTGCTTTGTAAGTAAATACCACATCTTCTTTATCCATTTTTCACTTTCTGCGATGTTGAACTTGTACTGTAAACGAGGTTCTTGTAAACAGAGCCGTTCCAAACTTTGGGGTGGCTGTGTCTTTTTCATTTTAATTTCCCTAAGCTATAGGACCATAAGTGGAAGTGCCCTAGGTTCTGTTGCTTTGTTTTTTAGTTGTTTCAGGAAACACCATACACTTCTCCCAAGTGGTTCTTGGCAATTTACATCCCGCCCATCAGCATAACAAGGCTCCCAGTTCTCCATGGCCTGTCCTGCCTTTCTGGATTTTACCCTTTTTTCAGATGGCCCTTTTGACCGGGGGGAAGTGAGACTTCATTGTAGTGCAGATTTCCTTTGCAAGCTTGCTTGGTTGGCCAAAAAGGGCGTATGCGTTTTTTCCTGAATATATTCAGGAAAAAACGCATACGCCCTTTTTGGCCAAGTGCATCATTGTGGACGTTCTGCCTCTTTTCCTATGCTTTCAATGCAATTCCAGTCTACCTCCTGAAATCGGTTTCCTGCAATTCTGCCCCGCTTTCAAGTCCTCTTGGCAGCCTTACTTCAGTCTATTTTTGGACGATAGCTGTCATTTATAACTCTGCAGGTTTGTGAATTACAGTGCCCCTGAGCTCCTTTCTTCAACTCGCTTTCTTGTGACCTGGCCGCAACACCGCAGGATGGCTTCAGGCCCTAATCTGTTTCCGGCCCGGCATGCTGAGCCTTTGGTTAATTCCTCTTCCTGGTGGGAAATGAGAGTTGAATTTGCCCGTCCAGACACCTCCAGCTAGCCTCTCATTGGTTCTCGCTATTCCTGTTCATCTTCCGCAGAAATTGCAAACTGGGCCAAACAGGAGGTTAAAGGGACTGACTCTCCAAGTCGGGAGAGTGTTAGTAAAGCGTCTGGAATGTTGCACTCGAGTAACAGGGGAGGAAAACTGAGACATATTTGAACACGTCTCCCGTTCACATGGTTGATCATACTCTGGGTTCCACATGCATGCTTTAGCTGAAGGAAGAATACCTTAAACCTGGAGAGTTGAGACCCGTGTAATGGGTACCATGCAATATGACTTCAAAGGGTCTTCATTTGCTCACCGAACCTCTCCAATCCTATCACTGCTGCGTTTATGCCCCTGTACACACGCTTGATTCTCTTTTGGAGACATAGCAATCCATAGGTTTTAAGATACTTACTAGTCAGGTACATTCTTAGGCGTTTAATATGCGGTGTTGAGTCCATTTCGTTGAGCAAGGAGTAGCTCTTGTCTATTCCATATTTGGCTTAAGGAACTTTATCTGTGCTCATTTCAATCTCTGGTTTTATGCAGCACCCCAACTCACCTTTCCCCTTAAGCAAGCATAAGTTGGTTTTCTAAATTTGAGACCCTGTTCTGTTTTGGAATGCAGTTCCTGTGTAGCCAAGTTTACATTCCATGTATTAGTGATATCTTATGATGTTTCTTTTTCTGTGTGACTTATTTCAGTTAGAATCATCATACCTGAATCCACTCATTGTGCTGCTAAGGGCCTGATGACACAGATTTCATTGCTGAGTGATATTGCTTTGTAAGTAAATACCACAACTTTTTTATCCATTTTTCACTTTCTGCGATGTTGAACTTGTACTGTAAACGAGGTTCCTGTAAACAGAGCCGTTCCAAAATTTGGGGTGGCTGTGTCTTTTTCATTTTAATTTCCCTAAGCTATAGGACCATAAGTGGAAGTGCCCTAGGCTCTGATGCTTTGTTTTTTAGATGTTTCAGGAAACACCATACACTTCTCCTGAGTGTCTGTTGGCAATTTACATCCCGCCCATCAGCATAACAAGGCTCCCAGTTCTCCATGGCCTGTCCTGCCTCTCTGGATTTTACACTTTTTTCAGATGTCCCTTTTGACCGGGGAGAAGTGAGACTTCATTGTAGTGCAGATTTCCTTTGCAAGTTTGCTTGGTTGGCCATAAAGGGCGTATGCGTTTTTTCCTGAATATATTCAGGAAAAAACGCATACGCCCTTTTTGGCCAAGTGCATCATTGTGGACGTTCTGCCTCTTTTCCTATGCCTTCAATGCAATTCCAGTCTACCTCCTGAAATCGGTTTCCTGCAATTCTGCCCCGCTTTCAAGTCCTCTTGGCAGCCTTACTTCAGTCTATTTTTGGACGATAGCTGTCATTTATAACTCTGCAGGTTTGTGAATTACAGTGCCCCTGAGCTCCTTTCTTCAACTCGCTTTCTTGTGACCTGGCCGCAACACCGCAGGATGTCTACAGGCCCTAATCTGGTTCCGGCACGGCACGCTGAGCCTTTGGTTAATTCCTCTTCCTGGTGGGAAATGAGAGTTAAATTTGCCCATCCAGACACCTCCAGCTAGTCTCTCATTGGTTCTCGCTATTCCTGTTTATCTTCCACAGAAATTGCAAACTGGGCCAAACAGGAGGTTAAAGGGACTGACTCTCCAAGTGGGGAGAGTGTTAGTAAAGCGTCTGGAATGTTGCACCCGAGTACCAGGGTACGAAAACTGAGACATATTTGAACACGTCTCCCGATCACATGGTTGATCATAATCTAGGTTCCACATGCATGTTTTAGCTGAAGGAACAATACCTTAAACTTGGAGAGTTGAGACCCGTGGAATGGGTACCATGCAATATGACTTCAAAGGGTCTTCATTTGCTCACGAACCCCTCCAATCCTATCACTGCTGCGTTTATGCCCATGTACACATGCTTGATTCTCTTTCGGAGACATAGCAATCCATAGGTTTTAAGATACTTACTAGTCAGGTACATTCTTAGGCGTTTAATATGCGGTGTTGAGTCCATTTCGTTGAGCAAGGAGTAGCTCTTGTCTATTCCATATTTGGCTTAAGGAACTTTATCTGTGCTCATTTCAATCTCTGGTTTTATGCAGCACCCCAACTCACCTTTCCCCTTAAGCAAGCATAAGTTGGTTTTCTAAATTTGAGACCCTGTTCTGTTTTGGAATGCAGTTCCTGTGTAGCCAAGTTTACATTCCGTGTATTAGTGATATCTTATGATGTTTCTTTTTCTGTGTGACTTATTTCAGTTAGAATCATCATACCTGAATCCACTCATTGTGCTGCTAAGGGCCTGATGACACAGATTTCATTGCTGAGTGATATTGCTTTGTAAGTAAATACCACATCTTCTTTATCCATTTTTCACTTTCTGCGATGTTGAACTTGTACTGTAAACGAGGTTCTTGTAAACAGAGCCGTTCCAAACTTTGGGGTGGCTGTGTCTTTTTCATTTTAATTTCCCTAAGCTATAGGACCATAAGTGGAAGTGCCCTAGGTTCTGTTGCTTTGTTTTTTAGTTGTTTCAGGAAACACCATACACTTCTCCCAAGTGGTTCTTGGCAATTTACATCCCGCCCATCAGCATAACAAGGCTCCCAGTTCTCCATGGCCTGTCCTGCCTTTCTGGATTTTACCCTTTTTTCAGAT
This sequence comes from Stenella coeruleoalba, assembly GCF_951394435.1. Lineage (NCBI taxonomy): Eukaryota > Metazoa > Chordata > Mammalia > Artiodactyla > Delphinidae > Stenella > Stenella coeruleoalba. Next base: position 253,935 of record NW_027645992.1, on the reverse strand, counting down.
GGCCCTTTTGACCGGGGGGAAGTGAGACTTCATTGTAGTGCAGATTTCCTTTGCAAGCTTGCTTGGTTGGCCAAAAAGGGCGTATGCGTTTTTTCCTGAATATATTCAGGAAAAAACGCATACGCCCTTTTTGGCCAAGTGCATCATTGTGGACGTTCTGCCTCTTTTCCTATGCTTTCAATGCAATTCCAGTCTACCTCCTGAAATCGGTTTCCTGCAATTCTGCCCCGCTTTCAAGTCCTCTTGGCAGCCTTACTTCAGTCTATTTTTGGACGATAGCTGTCATTTATAACTCTGCAGGTTTGTGAATTACAGTGCCCCTGAGCTCCTTTCTTCAACTCGCTTTCTTGTGACCTGGCCGCAACACCGCAGGATGGCTTCAGGCCCTAATCTGTTTCCGGCCCGGCATGCTGAGCCTTTGGTTAATTCCTCTTCCTGGTGGGAAATGAGAGTTGAATTTGCCCGTCCAGACACCTCCAGCTAGCCTCTCATTGGTTCTCGCTATTCCTGTTCATCTTCCGCAGAAATTGCAAACTGGGCCAAACAGGAGGTTAAAGGGACTGACTCTCCAAGTCGGGAGAGTGTTAGTAAAGCGTCTGGAATGTTGCACTCGAGTAACAGGGGAGGAAAACTGAGACATATTTGAACACGTCTCCCGTTCACATGGTTGATCATACTCTGGGTTCCACATGCATGCTTTACCTGAAGGAAGAATACCTTAAACCTGGAGAGTTGAGACCCGTGTAATGGGTACCATGCAATATGACTTCAAAGGGTCTTCATTTGCTCACCGAACCTCTCCAATCCTATCACTGCTGCGTTTATGCCCCTGTACACACGCTTGATTCTCTTTTGGAGACATAGCAATCCATAGGTTTTAAGATACTTACTAGTCAGGTACATTCTTAGGCGTTTAATATGGGGTTTTGAGTCCATTTCGTTGAGCAAGGAGTAGCTCTTGTCTATTCCATATTTGGCTTAAGGAACTTTATCTGTGCTCATTTCAATCTCTGGTTTTATGCAGCACCCCAACTCACCTTTCCCCTTAAGCAAGCATAAGTTGGTTTTCTAAATTTGAGACCCTGTTCTGTTTTGGAATGCAGTTCCTGTGTAGCCAAGTTTACATTCCGTGTATTAGTGATATCTTATGATGTTTCTTTTTCTGTGTGACTTATTTCAGTTAGAATCATCATACCTGAATCCACTCATTGTGCTGCTAAGGGCCTGATGACACAGATTTCATTGCTGAGTGATATTGCTTTGTAAGTAAATACCACAACTTCTTTATCCATTTTTCACTTTCTGCGATGTTGAACTTGTACTGTAAACGAGGTTCTTGTAAACAGAGCTGTTCCAAACTTTGGGGTGGCTGTGTCTTTTTCATTTTAATTTCCCTAAGCTATAGGACCATAAGTGGAAGTGCCCTAGGTTCTGTTGCTTTGTTTTTTAGTTGTTTCAGGAAACACCATACACTTCTCCCAAGTGGTTCTTGGCAATTTACATCCCGCCCATCAGCATAACAAGGCTCCCAGTTCTCCATGGCCTGTCCTGCCTTTCTGGATTTTACCCTTTTTTCAGATGACCCTTTTGACCGGGGGGAAGTGAGACTTCATTGTAGTGCAGATTTCCTTTGCAAGCTTGCTTGGTTGGCCAAAAAGGGCGTATGCGTTTTTTCCTGAATATATTCAGGAAAAAACGCATACGCCCTTTTTGGCCAAGTGCATCATTGTGGACGTTCTGCCTCTTTTCCTATGCTTTCAATGCAATTCCAGTCTACCTCCTGAAATCGGTTTCCTGCAATTCTGCCCCGCTTTCAAGTCCTCTTGGCAGCCTTACTTCAGTCTATTTTTGGACGATAGCTGTCATTTATAACTCTGCAGGTTTGTGAATTACAGTGCCCCTGAGCTCCTTTCTTCAACTCGCTTTCTTGTGACCTGGCCGCAACACCGCAGGATGGCTTCAGGCCCTAATCTGGTTCCGGCCCGGCATGCTGAGCCTTTGGTTAATTCCTCTTCCTGGTGGGAAATGAGAGTTGAATTTGCCCGTCCAGACACCTCCAGCTAGCCTCTCATTGGTTCTCGCTATTCCTGTTCATCTTCCGCAGAAATTGCAAACTGGGCCAAACAGGAGGTTAAAGGGACTGACTCTCCAAGTGGGGAGAGTGTTAGTAAAGCGTCTGGAATGTTGAACCCGAGTACCAGGGTACGAAAACTGAGACATATTTGAACACGTCTCCCGATCACATGGTTGATCATAATCTAGGTTCCACATGCATGTTTTAGCTGAAGGAACAATACCTTAAACCTGGAGAGTTGAGACCCGTGTAATGGGTACCATGCAATATGACTTCAAAGGGTCTTCATTTGCTCACGAACCCCTCCAATCCTATCACTGCTGCATTTATGCCCATGTACACATGCTTGATTCTATTTCGGAGACATAGCAATCCATAGGTTTTAAGATACTTACTAGTCAGGTACATTCTTAGGCGTTTAATATGCGGTGTTGAGTCCATTTCGTTGAGCAAGGAGTAGCTCTTGTCTATTCCATATTTGGCTTAAGGAACTTTATCTGTGCTCATTTCAATCTCTGGTTTTATGCAGCACCCCAACTCACCTTTCCCCTTAAGCAAGCATAAGTTGGTTTTCTAAATTTGAGACCCTGTTCTGTTCTGTAATTCAGTTCCTGTGTAGCCAAGTTTACATTCCGTGTATTACTGATATCTTATGATGTTTCTTTTTCTGTGTGACTTATTTCAGTTAGAATCATCATACCTGAATCCACTCATTGTGCTGCTAAGGGCCTGATGACACAGATTTCATTGCTGAGTGATATTGCTTTGTAAGTAAATACCACAACTTCTTTATCCATTTTTCACTTTCTGCGATGTTGAACTTGTACTGTGAACGAGGTTCTTGTAAACAGAGCCGTTCCAAACTTTGGGGTGGCTGTGTCTTTTTCATTTTAATTTCCCTAAGCTATAGGACCATAAGTGGAAGTGCCCTAGGTTCTGTTGCTTTGTTTTTTAGATGTTTCAGGAAACACCATACACTTCTCCCAAGTGGTTGTTGGCAATTTACATCCCGCCCATCAGCATAACAAGGCTCCCAGTTCTCCATGGCCTGTCCTGCCTTTCTGGATTTTACCCTTTTTTCAGATGGCCCTTTTGACCGGGGGGAAGTGAGACTTCATTGTAGTGCAGATTTCCTTTGCAAGCTTGCTTGGTTGGCCACAAAGGGCGTATGCGTTTTTTCCTGAATATATTCAGGAAAAAACGCATACGCCCTTTTTGGCCAAGTGCATCATTGTGGACGTTCTGCCTCTTTTCCTATGCTTTCAATGCAATTCCAGTCTACCTCCTGAAATCGGTTTCCTGCAATTCTGCCCCGCTTTCAAGTCCTCTTGGCAGCCTTACTTCAGTCTATTTTTGGACGATAGCTGTCATTTATAACTCTGCAGGTTTGTGAATTACAGTGCCCCTGAGCTCCTTTCTTCAACTCGCTTTCTTGTGACCTGGCCGCAACACCGCAGGATGGCTTCAGGCCCTAATCTGGTTCCGGCCCGGCATGCTGAGCCTTTGGTTAATTCCTCTTCCTGGTGGGAAATGAGAGTTGAATTTGCCCGTCCAGACACCTCCAGCTAGCCTCTCATTGGTTCTCGCTATTCCTGTTCATCTTCCGCAGATATTGCAAACTGGGCCAAACAGGAGGTTAAAGGGACTGACTCTCCAAGTGGGGAGAGTGTTAGTAAAGCGTCTGGAATGTTGCACCCGAGTACCAGGGGAGGAAAACTGAGACATATTTGAACACGTCTCCCGTTCACATGGTTGATCATACTCTGGGTTCCACATGCATGTTTTAGCTGAAGGAAGAATACCTTAAACCTGGAGAATTGAGACCCGTGTAATGGGTACCATGCAATATGACTTCAAAGGGTCTTCATTTGCTCACCGAACCTCTCCAATCATATCACTGCTGCGTTTATGCCCCTGTACACACGCTTGATTCTCTTTTGGAGACATAGCAATCCATAGGTTTTAAGATACTTACTAGTCAGGTACATTCTTAGGCGTTTAATATGGGGTTTTGAGTCCTTTTCGTTGAGCAAGGAGTAGCTCTTGTCTATTCCATATTTGGCTTAAGGAACTTTATCTGTGCTCATTTCAATCTCTGGTTTTATGCAGCACCCCAACTCACCTTTCCCCTTAAGCAAGCATAAGTTGGTTTTCTAAATTTGAGACCCTGTTCTGTTTTGGAATGCAGTTCCTGTGTAGCCAAGTTTACATTCCGTGTATTAGTGATATCTTATGATGTTTCTTTTTCTGTGTGACTTATTTCAGTTAGAATCATCATACCTGAATCCACCAATTGTGCTGCTAAGGGCCTGATGACACAGATTTCATTGCTGAGTGATATTGCTTTGTAAGTAAATACCACAACTTCTTTATCCATTTTTCACTTTCTGTGATGTTGAACTTGTACTGTAAACGAGGTTCTTGTAAACAGAGCCGTTCCAAACTTTGGGGTGGCTGTGTCTTTTTCATTTTAATTTCCCTAAGCTATAGGACCATAAGTGGAAGTGCCCTAGGTTCTGTTGCTTTGTTTTTTAGTTGTTTCAGGAAACACCATACACTTCTCCCAAGTGGTTCTTGGCAATTTACATCCCGCCCATCAGCATAACAAGGCTGCCAGTTCTCCATGGCCTGTCCTGCCTTTCTGGATTTTACCCTTTTTTCAGATGGCCCTTTTGACCGGGGGGAAGTGAGACTTCATTGTAGTGCAGATTTCCTTTGCAAGCTTGCTTGGTTGGCCACAAAGGGCGTATGCGTTTTTTCCTGAATATATTCAGGAAAAAACGCATACGCCCTTTTTGGCCAAGTGCATCATTGTGGACGTTCTGCCTCTTTTCCTATGCTTTCAATGCAATTCCAGTCTACCTCCTGAAATCGGTTTCCTGCAATTCTGCCCCGCTTTCAAGTCCTCTTGGCAGCCTTACTTCAGTCTATTTTTGGACGATAGCTGTCATTTATAACTCTGCAGGTTTGTGAATTACAGTGCCCCTGAGCTCCTTTCTTCAACTCGCTTTCTTGTGACCTGGCCGCAACACCGCAGGATGGCTTCAGGCCCTAATCTGGTTCCGGCCCGGCATGCTGAGCCTTTGGTTAATTCCTCTTCCTGGTGGGAAATGAGAGTTGAATTTGCCCGTCCAGACACCTCCAGCTAGCCTCTCATTGGTTCTCGCTATTCCTGTTCATCTTCCGCAGAAATTGCAAACTGGGCCAAACAGGAGGTTAAAGGGACTGACTCTCCAAGTGGGGAGAGTGTTAGTAAAGCGTCTGGAATCTTGCACCCGAGTACCAGGGGAGGAAAACTGAGACATATTTGAACACGTCTCCCGTTCACATGGTTGATCATACTCTGGGTTCCACATGCATGTTTTAGCTGAAGGAAGAATACCTTAAACCTGGAGAGTTGAGACCCGTGTAATGGGTACCATGCAATATGACTTCAAAGGGTCTTCATTTGCTCACGAACCCCTCCAATCCTATCACTGCTGCATTTATGCCCATGTACACATGCTTGATTCTCTTTCAGAGACATAGCAATCCATAGGTTTTAAGATACTTACTAGTCAGGTACATTCTTAGGTGTTTAATATGTGGTGTTGAGTCCATTTCGTTGAGCAAGGAGTAGCTCTTGTCTATTCCATATTTGGCTTAAGGAACTTTATCTGTGCTCATTTCAATCTCTGGTTTTATGCAGCACCCCAACTCACCTTTCCCCTTAAGCAAGCATAAGTTGGTTTTCTAAATTTGAGACCCTGTTCTGTTCTGTAATTCAGTTCCTGTGTAGCCAAGTTTACATTCCGTGTATTACTGATATCTTATGATGTTTCTTTTTCTGTGTGACTTATTTCAGTTAGAATCATCATACCTGAATCCACTCATTGTGATGCTAAGGGCCTGATGACACAGATTTCATTGCTGAGTGATATTGCTTTGTAAGTAAATACCACAACTTCTTTATCCATTTTTCACTTTCTGCGATGTTGAACTTGTACTGTAAACGAGTTTCTTGTAAACAGAGCCGTTCCAAACTTTGGGGTGGCTGTGTGTTTTTGATTTTAATTTCCCTAAGCTATAGGACCATAAGTGGAAGTGCCCTAGGTTCTGTTGCTTTGTTTTTTAGATGTTTCAGGAAACACCATACACTTCTCCCAAGTGGTTGTTGGCAATTTACATCCCGCCCATCAGCATAACAAGGCTCCCAGTTCTCCATGGCCTGTCCTGCCTTTCTGGATTTTACACTTTTTTCAGATGGCCCTTTTGACCGGGGGGAAGTGAGACTTCATTGTAGTGCAAATTTCCTTTGCAAGCTTGCTTGGTTGGCCAAAAAGGGCGTATGCGTTTTTTCCTGAATATATTCAGGAAAAAACGCATACGCCCTTTTTGGCCAAGTGCATCATTGTGGACGTTCTGCCTCTTTTCCTATGCTTTCAATGCAATTCCAGTCTACCTCCTGAAATCGGTTTCCTGCAATTCTGCCCCGCTTTCAAGTCCTCTTGGCAGCCTTACTTCAGTATATTTTTGGACGATAGCTGTCATTTATAACTCTGCAGGTTTGTGAATTACAGTGCCCCTGAGCTCCTTTCTTCAACTCGCTTTCTTTTGAGCTGGCCGCAACACCGCAGGATGGCTTCAGGCCCTAATCTGGTTCCGGTACGGCACGCTGAGCCTTTGGTTATTTCCTCTTGCTGGTGGGAAATGAGAGTTAAATTTGCCCGTCCAGACATCTCCAGCTAGCCTCTCATTGGTTCTCGCTATTCCTGTTCATCTTCCGCAGAAATTGGAAACTGTGCCAAACAGGAGGTTAAAGGCGCTGACTCTCCAAGTGGGGAGAGTGTTAGTAAAGCATCTGGAATGTTGCACCCGAGTACCAGGGTACGAAAACTGAGACATATTTGAACACGTCTCCCGATCACATGGTTGGTCATACTCTAGGTTCCACATGCATGTTTTAGCTGAAGGAAGAATACCTTAAACCTGGGTATTTGAAACCCGTGGAATGGGTACCATGCAATATGACTTCAAAGGGTGTTCATTTGCTCACCGAACCTCTCCAATCCTATCACTGCTGCGTTTATGCCCCTGTACACATTCTTGATTCTCTTTCGGAGACATAGCAATCCATAGGTTTTAAGATACTTACTAGTCAGGTACATTCTTAGGAGTTTAATATGCGGTGTTGAGTCCATTTCGTTGAGCAAGGAGTAGCTCTTGTCTATTCCATATTTGGCTTAAGGAACTTTATCTGTGCTCATTTCAATCTCTGGTTTTATGCAGCACCCCAACTCACCTTTCCCCTTAAGCAAGCATAAGTTGGTTTTCTAAATTTGAGACCCTGTTCTGTTTTGGAATGCAGTTCCTGTGTAGCCAAGTTTACATTCCGTGTATTAGTGATATCTTATGATGTTTCTTTTTCTGTGTGACTTATTTCAGTTAGAATCATCATACCTGAATCCACTCATTGTGCTGCTAAGGGCCTGATGACACAGATTTCATTGCTGAGTGATATTGCTTTGTAAGTAAATACCACAACTTTTTTATCCATTTTTCACTTTCTGCGATGTTGAACTTGTACTGTAAACGAGGTTCCTGTAAACAGAGCCGTTCCAAAATTTGGGGTGGCTGTGTCTTTTTCATTTTAATTTCCCTAAGCTATAGGACCATAAGTGGAAGTGCCCTAGGCTCTGATGCTTTGTTTTTTAGATGTTTCAGGAAACACCATACACTTCTCCTGAGTGTCTGTTGGCAATTTACATCCCGCCCATCAGCATAACAAGGCTCCCAGTTCTCCATGGCCTGTCCTGCCTCTCTGGATTTTACACTTTTTTCAGATGTCCCTTTTGACCGGGGAGAAGTGAGACTTCATTGTAGTGCAGATTTCCTTTGCAAGTTTGCTTGGTTGGCCATAAAGGGCGTATGCGTTTTTTCCTGAATATATTCAGGAAAAAACGCATACGCCCTTTTTGGCCAAGTGCATCATTGTGGACGTTCTGCCTCTTTTCCTATGCCTTCAATGCAATTCCAGTCTACCTCCTGAAATCGGTTTCCTGCAATTCTGCCCCGCTTTCAAGTCCTCTTGGCAGCCTTACTTCAGTCTATTTTTGGACGATAGCTGTCATTTATAACTCTGCAGGTTTGTGAATTACAGTGCCCCTGAGCTCCTTTCTTCAACTCGCTTTCTTGTGACCTGGCCGCAACACCGCAGGATGTCTACAGGCCCTAATCTGGTTCCGGCACGGCACGCTGAGCCTTTGGTTAATTCCTCTTCCTGGTGGGAAATGAGAGTTAAATTTGCCCATCCAGACACCTCCAGCTAGTCTCTCATTGGTTCTCGCTATTCCTGTTTATCTTCCACAGAAATTGCAAACTGGGCCAAACAGGAGGTTAAAGGGACTGACTCTCCAAGTGGGGAGAGTGTTAGTAAAGCGTCTGGAATGTTGCACCCGAGTACCAGGGTACGAAAACTGAGACATATTTGAACACGTCTCCCGATCACATGGTTGATCATAATCTAGGTTCCACATGCATGTTTTAGCTGAAGGAACAATACCTTAAACTTGGAGAGTTGAGACCCGTGGAATGGGTACCATGCAATATGACTTCAAAGGGTCTTCATTTGCTCACGAACCCCTCCAATCCTATCACTGCTGCATTTATGCCCATGTACACATGCTTGATTCTCTTTCGGAGACATAGCAATCCATAGGTTTTAAGATACTTACTAGTCAGGTACATTCTTAGGCGTTTAATATGCGGTGTTGAGTCCATTTCGTTGAGCAAGGAGTAGCTCTTGTCTATTCCATATTTGGCTTAAGGAACTTTATCTGTGCTCATTTCAATCTCTGGTTTTATGCAGCACCCCAACTCACCTTTCCCCTTAAGCAAGCATAAGTTGGTTTTCTAAATTTGAGACCCTGTTCTGTTTTGGAATGCAGTTCCTGTGTAGCCAAGTTTACATTCCGTGTATTAGTGATATCTTATGATGTTTCTTTTTCTGTGTGACTTATTTCAGTTAGAATCATCATACCTGAATCCACTCATTGTGCTGCTAAGGGCCTGATGACACAGATTTCATTGCTGAGTGATATTGCTTTGTAAGTAAATACCACATCTTCTTTATCCATTTTTCACTTTCTGCGATGTTGAACTTGTACTGTAAACGAGGTTCTTGTAAACAGAGCCGTTCCAAACTTTGGGGTGGCTGTGTCTTTTTCATTTTAATTTCCCTAAGCTATAGGACCATAAGTGGAAGTGCCCTAGGTTCTGTTGCTTTGTTTTTTAGTTGTTTCAGGAAACACCATACACTTCTCCCAAGTGGTTCTTGGCAATTTACATCCCGCCCATCAGCATAACAAGGCTCCCAGTTCTCCATGGCCTGTCCTGCCTTTCTGGATTTTACCCTTTTTTCAGATGGCCCTTTTGACCGGGGGGAAGTGAGACTTCATTGTAGTGCAGATTTCCTTTGCAAGCTTGCTTGGTTGGCCAAAAAGGGCGTATGCGTTTTTTCCTGAATATATTCAGGAAAAAACGCATACGCCCTTTTTGGCCAAGTGCATCATTGTGGACGTTCTGCCTCTTTTCCTATGCTTTCAATGCAATTCCAGTCTACCTCCTGAAATCGGTTTCCTGCAATTCTGCCCCGCTTTCAAGTCCTCTTGGCAGCCTTACTTCAGTCTATTTTTGGACGATAGCTGTCATTTATAACTCTGCAGGTTTGTGAATTACAGTGCCCCTGAGCTCCTTTCTTCAACTCGCTTTCTTGTGACCTGGCCGCAACACCGCAGGATGGCTTCAGGCCCTAATCTGTTTCCGGCCCGGCATGCTGAGCCTTTGGTTAATTCCTCTTCCTGGTGGGAAATGAGAGTTGAATTTGCCCGTCCAGACACCTCCAGCTAGCCTCTCATTGGTTCTCGCTATTCCTGTTCATCTTCCGCAGAAATTGCAAACTGGGCCAAACAGGAGGTTAAAGGGACTGACTCTCCAAGTCGGGAGAGTGTTAGTAAAGCGTCTGGAATGTTGCACTCGAGTAACAGGGGAGGAAAACTGAGACATATTTGAACACGTCTCCCGTTCACATGGTTGATCATACTCTGGGTTCCACATGCATGCTTTAGCTGAAGGAAGAATACCTTAAACCTGGAGAGTTGAGACCCGTGTAATGGGTACCATGCAATATGACTTCAAAGGGTCTTCATTTGCTCACCGAACCTCTCCAATCCTATCACTGCTGCGTTTATGCCCCTGTACACACGCTTGATTCTCTTTTGGAGACATAGCAATCCATAGGTTTTAAGATACTTACTAGTCAGGTACATTCTTAGGCGTTTAATATGGGGTTTTGAGTCCATTTCGTTGAGCAAGGAGTAGCTCTTGTCTATTCCATATTTGGCTTAAGGAACTTTATCTGTGCTCATTTCAATCTCTGGTTTTATGCAGCACCCCAACTCACCTTTCCCCTTAAGCAAGCATAAGTTGGTTTTCTAAATTTGAGACCTTGTTCTGTTTTGGAATGCAGTTCCTGTGTAGCCAAGTTTACATTCCGTGTATTAGTGATATCTTATGATGTTTCTTTTTCTGTGTGACTTATTTCAGTTAGAATCATCATACCTGAATCCACTCATTGTGCTGCTAAGGGCCTGATGACACAGATTTCATTGCTGAGTGATATTGCTTTGTAAGTAAATACCACAACTTCTTTATCCATTTTTCACTTTCTGCGATGTTGAACTTGTACTGTAAACGAGGTTCTTGTAAACAGAGCTGTTCCAAACTTTGGGGTGGCTGTGTCTTTTTCATTTTAATTTCCCTAAGCTATAGGACCATAAGTGGAAGTGCCCTAGGTTCTGTTGCTTTGTTTTTTAGTTGTTTCAGGAAACACCATACACTTCTCCCAAGTGGTTCTTGGCAATTTACATCCCGCCCATCAGCATAACAAGGCTCCCAGTTCTCCATGGCCTGTCCTGCCTTTCTGGATTTTACCCTTTTTTCAGATGACCCTTTTGACCGGGGGGAAGTGAGACTTCATTGTAGTGCAGATTTCCTTTGCAAGCTTGCTTGGTTGGCCAAAAAGGGCGTATGCGTTTTTTCCTGAATATATTCAGGAAAAAACGCATACGCCCTTTTTGGCCAAGTGCATCATTGTGGACGTTCTGCCTCTTTTCCTATGCTTTCAATGCAATTCCAGTCTACCTCCTGAAATCGGTTTCCTGCAATTCTGCCCCGCTTTCAAGTCCTCTTGGCAGCCTTACTTCAGTCTATTTTTGGACGATAGCTGTCATTTATAACTCTGCAGGTTTGTGAATTACAGTGCCCCTGAGCTCCTTTCTTCAACTCGCTTTCTTGTGACCTGGCCGCAACACCGCAGGATGGCTTCAGGCCCTAATCTGGTTCCGGCCCGGCATGCTGAGCCTTTGGTTAATTCCTCTTCCTGGTGGGAAATGAGAGTTGAATTTGCCCGTCCAGACACCTCCAGCTAGCCTCTCATTGGTTCTCGCTATTCCTGTTCATCTTCCGCAGAAATTGCAAACTGGGCCAAACAGGAGGTTAAAGGGACTGACTCTCCAAGTGGGGAGAGTGTTAGTAAAGCGTCTGGAATGTTGAACCCGAGTACCAGGGTACGAAAACTGAGACATATTTGAACACGTCTCCCGATCACATGGTTGATCATAATCTAGGTTCCACATGCATGTTTTAGCTGAAGGAACAATACCTTAAACCTGGAGAGTTGAGACCCGTGTAATGGGTACCATGCAATATGACTTCAAAGGGTCTTCATTTGCTCACGAACCCCTCCAATCCTATCACTGCTGCATTTATGCCCATGTACACATGCTTGATTCTCTTTCGGAGACATAGCAATCCATAGGTTTTAAGATACTTACTAGTCAGGTACATTCTTAGGCGTTTAATATGGGGTGTTGAGTCCATTTCATTGAGCAAGGAGTAGCTCTTGTCTATTCCATATTTGGCTTAAGGAACTTTATCTGTGCTCATTTCAATCTCTGGTTTTATGCAGCACCCCAACTCACCTTTCCCCTTAAGCAAGCATAAGTTGGTTTTCTAAATTTGAGACCCTGTTCTGTTCTGTAATTCAGTTCCTGTGTAGCCAAGTTTACATTCCGTGTATTACTGATATCTTATGATGTTTCTTTTTCTGTGTGACTTATTTCAGTTAGAATCATCATACCTGAATCCACTCATTGTGCTGCTAAGGGCCTGATGACACAGATTTCATTGCTGAGTGATATTGCTTTGTAAGTAAATACCACAACTTCTTTATCCATTTTTCACTTTCTGCAATGTTGAACTTGTACTGTAAACGAGTTTCTTGTAAACAGAGCCGTTCCAAACTTTGGGGTGGCTGTGTCTTTTTGATTTTAATTTCCCTAAGCTATAGGACCATAAGTGGAAGTGCCCTAGGTTCTGTTGCTTTGTTTTTTAGATGTTTCAGGAAACACCATACACTTCTCCCAAGTGGTTGTTGGCAATTTACATCCCGCCCATCAGCATAACAAGGCTCCCAGTTCTCCATGGCCTGTCCTGCCTTTCTGGATTTTACACTTTTTTCAGATGGCCCTTTTGACCGGGGGGAAGTGAGACTTCATTGTAGTGCAGATTTCCTTTGCAAGCTTGCTTGGTTGGCCAAAAAGGGCGTATGCGTTTTTTCCTGAATATATTCAGGAAAAAACGCATACGCCCTTTTTGGCCAAGTGCATCATTGTGGACGTTCTGCCTCTTTTCCTATGCTTTCAATGCAATTCCAGTCTACCTCCTGAAATCGGTTTCCTGCAATTCTGCCCCGCTTTCAAGTCCTCTTGGCAGCCTTACTTCAGTATATTTTTGGACGATAGCTGTCATTTATAACTCTGCAGGTTTGTGAATTACAGTGCCCCTGAGCTCCTTTCTTCAACTCGCTTTCTTGTGACCTGGCCGCAACACCGCAGGATGTCTTCAGGCCCTAATCTGGTTCTGGCACGGCACGCTGAGCCTTTGGTTAATTCCTCTTCCTGGTGGGAAATGAGAGTTATATTTGCCCATCCAGACACCTCCAGCTAGTCTTTCATTGGTTCTCGCTATTCCTGTTCATCTTCCACAGAAATTGCAAACTGGGCCAAACAGGAAGTTAAAGGGACTGACTCTCCAAGTGGGGAGAGTGTTAGTAAAGTGTCTGGAATGTTGCACCCGAGTACCAGGGTACGAAAACTGAGACATATTTGAACACGTCTCCCGATCACATGGTTGATCATACTCTAGGTTCCACATGCATGTTTTAGATGAAGGAAGAATACCTTAAACCTGGAGAGTTGAAACCCGTGGAATGGGTACCATGCAATATGACTTCAAAGGGTCTTCATTTGCTCACGAACCTCTCCAATCCTATCACTGCTGCGTTTATGCCCCTGTACACATGCTTGATTCTCTTTCGGAGACATAGCAATCCATAGGTTTTAAGATACTTACTAGTCAGGTGCATTCTTAGGCGTTTAATATGGGGTTTTGTGTCCATTTCGTTGAGCAAGGAGTAGCTCTTGTGTATTCCATATTTGGCTTAAGGAACTTTATCTGTGCTCATTTCAATCTCTGGTTTTATGCAGCACCCCAACTCACCTTTCACCTTAAGCAAGCATAAGTTGGTTTTCTAAATTTGAGACCCTGTTCTGTTTTGGAATGCAGTTCCTGTGTAGCCAAGTTTACATTCCGTGTATTAGTGATATCTTATGATGTTTCTTTTTCTGTGTGACTTATTTCAGTTAGAATCATCGTACCTGAATCCACTCATTATGCTGCTACGGGCCTGATGACATAGATTTCATTGCTGAGTGATACTGCATTGTACGTAAGTTCCACAAGTTCTTTATCCATTTTTCACTTTCTGTGATATTGAACTTGTACGGTAAACGAGGTTCTTGTAAACGGAGGCGTCCCAAACTTTGGGGTGGCTGTGTCTTTTTGATTTTAATTTCCCTAAGCTATAGGACCATAAGCGCAAGTGCCCTCGGCTCTGTTGCTTTGTTTTTTAGATGTTTCAGGAAACACCATACACTTCTCCTGAGTGTCTGTTGGCAATTTACATCCCGCCCATCAGCATAACAAGGCTCCCAGTTCTCCATGACCTGTCCTGCCTTTCTGGATTTTACACTTTTTTCAGATGGCCCTTTTGACCGGGGGGAAGTGAGACTTCATTGTAGTGCAGATTTCCTTTGCAAGTTTGCTTGGTTGGCCAAAAAGGGCGTATGCGTTTTTTCCTGAATATATTCAGGAAAAAACGCATACGCCCTTTTTGGCCAAGTGCATCATTGTGGACGTTCTGCCTCTTTTCCTATGCTTTCAATGCAATTCCAGTCTACCTCCTGAAATCGGTTTCCTGCAATTCTGCCCCGCTTTCAAGTCCTCTTGGCAGCCTTACTTCAGTCTATTTTTGGACGATAGCTGTCATTTATAACTCTGCAGGTTTGTGAATTACAGTGCCCCTGAGCTCCTTTCTTCAACTCGCTTTCTTTTGAGCTGGCCGCAACACCGCAGGATGGCTTCAGGCCCTAATCTGGTTCCGGTACGGCACGCTGAGCCTTTGGTTATTTCCTCTTGCTGGTGGGAAATGAGAGTTAAATTTGCCCGTCCAGACATCTCCAGCTAGCCTCTCATTGGTTCTCGCTATTCCTGTTCATCTTCCGCAGAAATTGGAAACTGTGCCAAACAGGAGGTTAAAGGCGCTGACTCTCCAAGTGGGGAGAGTGTTAGTAAAGCATCTGGAATGTTGCACCCGAGTACCAGGGTACGAAAACTGAGACATATTTGAACACGTCTCCCGAACACATGGTTGGTCATACTCTAGGTTCCACATGCATGTTTTAGCTGAAGGAAGAATACCTTAAACCTGGGTATTTGAAACCCGTGGAAAGGGTACCATGCAATATGACTTCAAAGGGTGTTCATTTGCTCACCGAACCTCTCCAATCCTATCACTGCTGCGTTTATGCCCCTGTACACATTTTTGATTCTCTTTCGGAGACATAGCAATCCATAGGTTTTAAGATACTTACTAGTCAGGTACATTCTTAGGAGTTTAATATGCGGTGTTGAGTCCATTTCGTTGAGCAAGGAGTAGCTCTTGTCTATTCCATATTTGGCTTAAGGAACTTTATCTGTGCTCATTTCAATCTCTGGTTTTATGCAGCACCCCAACTCACCTTTCCCCTTAAGCAAGCATAAGTTGGTTTTCTAAATTTGAGACCCTGTTCTGTTTTGGAATGCAGTTCCTGTGTAGCCAAGTTTACATTCCGTGTATTAGTGATATCTTATGATGTTTCTTTTTCTGTGTGACTTATTTCAGTTAGAATCATCATACCTGAATCCACTCATTGTGCTGCTAAGGGCCTGATGACACAGATTTCATTGCTGAGTGATATTGCTTTGTAAGTAAATACCACAACTTTTTTATCCATTTTTCACTTTCTGCGATGTTGAACTTGTACTGTAAACGAGGTTCCTGTAAACAGAGCCGTTCCAAAATTTGGGGTGGCTGTGTCTTTTTCATTTTAATTTCCCTAAGCTATAGGACCATAAGTGGAAGTGCCCTAGGCTCTGATGCTTTGTTTTGTAGATGTTTCAGGAAACACCATACACTTCTCCTGAGTGTCTGTTGGCAATTTACATCCCGCCCATCAGCATAACAAGGCTCCCAGTTCTCCATGGCCTGTCCTGCCTTTCTGGATTTTACACTTTTTTCAGATGGCCCTTTTGACCGGGGAGAAGTGAGACTTCATTGTAGTGCAGATTTCCTTTGCAAGTTTGCTTGGTTGGCCATAAAGGGCGTATGCGTTTTTTCCTGAATATATTCAGGAAAAAACGCATACGCCCTTTTTGGCCAAGTGCATCATTGTGGACGTTCTGCCTCTTTTCCTATGCCTTCAATGCAATTCCAGTCTACCTCCTGAAATCGGTTTCCTGCAATTCTGCCCCGCTTTCAAGTCCTCTTGGCAGCCTTACTTCAGTCTATTTTTGGACGATAGCTGTCATTTATAACTCTGCAGGTTTGTGAATTACAGTGCCCCTGAGCTCCTTTCTTCAACTCGCTTTCTTGTGACCTGGCCGCAACACCGCAGGATGTCTACAGGCCCTAATCTGGTTCCGGCACGGCACGCTGAGCCTTTGGTTAATTCCTCTTCCTGGTGGGAAATGAGAGTTAAATTTGCCCATCCAGACACCTCCAGCTAGTCTCTCATTGGTTCTCGCTATTCCTGTTTATCTTCCACAGAAATTGCAAACTGGGCCAAACAGGAGGTTAAAGGGACTGACTCTCCAAGTGGGGAGAGTGTTAGTAAAGCGTCTGGAATGTTGCACCCGAGTACCAGGGTACGAAAACTGAGACATATTTGAACACGTCTCCCGATCACATGGTTGATCATAATCTAGGTTCCACATGCATGTTTTAGCTGAAGGAACAATACCTTAAACTTGGAGAGTTGAGACCCGTGGAATGGGTACCATGCAATATGACTTCAAATGGTCTTCATTTGCTCACGAACCCCTCCAATCCTATCACTGCTGCGTTTATGCCCATGTACACATGCTTGATTCTCTTTCGGAGACATAGCAATCCATAGGTTTTAAGATACTTACTAGTCAGGTACATTCTTAGGCGTTTAATATGCGGTGTTGAG
This sequence comes from Stenella coeruleoalba, assembly GCF_951394435.1. Taxonomy (NCBI): domain Eukaryota; kingdom Metazoa; phylum Chordata; class Mammalia; order Artiodactyla; family Delphinidae; genus Stenella; species Stenella coeruleoalba. The sequence continues at coordinate 237,210 of NW_027645992.1, read as the reverse complement.
TCCATTTCGTTGAGCAAGGAGTAGCTCTTGTCTATTCCATATTTGGCTTAAGGAACTTTATCTGTGCTCATTTCAATCTCTGGTTTTATGCAGCACCCCAACTCACCTTTCCCCTTAAGCAAGCATAAGTTGGTTTTCTAAATTTGAGACCCTGTTCTGTTTTGGAATGCAGTTCCTGTGTAGCCAAGTTTACATTCCGTGTATTAGTGATATCTTATGATGTTTCTTTTTCTGTGTGACTTATTTCAGTTAGAATCATCATACCTGAATCCACTCATTGTGCTGCTAAGGGCCTGATGACACAGATTTCATTGCTGAGTGATATTGCTTTGTAAGTAAATACCACAACTTCTTTATCCATTTTTCACTTTCTGCGATGTTGAACTTGTACTGTAAACGAGGTTCTTGTAAACAGAGCCGTTCCAAACTTTGGGGTGGCTGTGTCTTTTTCATTTTAATTTCCCTAAGCTATAGGACCATAAGTGGAAGTGCCCTAGGTTCTGTTGCTTTGTTTTTTAGTTGTTTCAGGAAACACCATACACTTCTCCCAAGTGGTTCTTGGCAATTTACATCCCGCCCATCAGCATAACAAGGCTCCCAGTTCTCCATGGCCTGTCCTGCCTTTCTGGATTTTACCCTTTTTTCAGATGGCCCTTTTGACCGGGGGGAAGTGAGACTTCATTGTAGTGCAGATTTCCTTTGCAAGCTTGCTTGGTTGGCCAAAAAGGGCGTATGCGTTTTTTCCTGAATATATTCAGGAAAAAACGCATACGCCCTTTTTGGCCAAGTGCATCATTGTGGACGTTCTGCCTCTTTTCCTATGCTTTCAATGCAATTCCAGTCTACCTCCTGAAATCGGTTTCCTGCAATTCTGCCCCGCTTTCAAGTCCTCTTGGCAGCCTTACTTCAGTCTATTTTTGGACGATAGCTGTCATTTATAACTCTGCAGGTTTGTGAATTACAGTGCCCCTGAGCTCCTTTCTTCAACTCGCTTTCTTGTGACCTGGCCGCAACACCGCAGGATGGCTTCAGGCCCTAATCTGTTTCCGGCCCGGCATGCTGAGCCTTTGGTTAATTCCTCTTCCTGGTGGGAAATGAGAGTTGAATTTGCCCGTCCAGACACCTCCAGCTAGCCTCTCATTGGTTCTCGCTATTCCTGTTCATCTTCCGCAGAAATTGCAAACTGGGCCAAACAGGAGGTTAAAGGGACTGACTCTCCAAGTCGGGAGAGTGTTAGTAAAGCGTCTGGAATGTTGCACCCGAGTACCAGGGTACGAAAACTGAGACATATTTGAACACGTCTCCCGTTCACATGGTTGATCATACTCTGGGTTCCACATGCATGCTTTAGCTGAAGGAAGAATACCTTAAACCTGGAGAGTTGAGACCCGTGTAATGGGTACCATGCAATATGACTTCAAAGGGTCTTCATTTGCTCACCGAACCTCTCCAATCCTATCACTGCTGCGTTTATGCCCCTGTACACACGCTTGATTCTCTTTTGGAGACATAGCAATCCATAGGTTTTAAGATACTTACTAGTCAGGTACATTCTTAGGCGTTTAATATGGGGTTTTGAGTCCATTTCGTTGAGCAAGGAGTAGCTCTTGTCTATTCCATATTTGGCTTAAGGAACTTTATCTGTGCTCATTTCAATCTCTGGTTTTATGCAGCACCCCAACTCACCTTTCCCCTTAAGCAAGCATAAGTTGGTTTTCTAAATTTGAGACCCTGTTCTGTTTTGGAATGCAGTTCCTGTGTAGCCAAGTTTACATTCCGTGTATTAGTGATATCTTATGATGTTTCTTTTTCTGTGTGACTTATTTCAGTTAGAATCATCATACCTGAATCCACTCATTGTGCTGCTAAGGGCCTGATGACACAGATTTCATTGCTGAGTGATATTGCTTTGTAAGTAAATACCACAACTTCTTTATCCATTTTTCACTTTCTGCGATGTTGAACTTGTACTGTAAACGAGGTTCTTGTAAACAGAGCTGTTCCAAACTTTGGGGTGGCTGTGTCTTTTTCATTTTAATTTCCCTAAGCTATAGGACCATAAGTGGAAGTGCCCTAGGTTCTGTTGCTTTGTTTTTTAGTTGTTTCAGGAAACACCATACACTTCTCCCAAGTGGTTCTTGGCAATTTACATCCCGCCCATCAGCATAACAAGGCTCCCAGTTCTCCATGGCCTGTCCTGCCTTTCTGGATTTTACCCTTTTTTCAGATGGCCCTTTTGACCGGGGGGAAGTGAGACTTCATTGTAGTGCAGATTTCCTTTGCAAGCTTGCTTGGTTGGCCAAAAAGGGCGTATGCATTTTTTCCTGAATATATTCAGGAAAAAACGCATACGCCCTTTTTGGCCAAGTGCATCATTGTGGACGTTCTGCCTCTTTTCCTATGCTTTCAATGCAATTCCAGTCTACCTCCTGAAATCGGTTTCCTGCAATTCTGCCCCGCTTTCAAGTCCTCTTGGCAGCCTTACTTCAGTCTATTTTTGGACGATAGCTGTCATTTATAACTCTGCAGGTTTGTGAATTACAGTGCCCCTGAGCTCCTTTCTTCAACTCGCTTTCTTGTGACCTGGCCGCAACACCGCAGGATGGCTTCAGGCCCTAATCTGGTTCCGGCCCGGCATGCTGAGCCTTTGGTTAATTCCTCTTCCTGGTGGGAAATGAGAGTTGAATTTGCCCGTCCAGACACCTCCAGCTAGCCTCTCATTGGTTCTCGCTATTCCTGTTCATCTTCCGCAGAAATTGCAAACTGGGCCAAACAGGAGGTTAAAGGGACTGACTCTCCAAGTGGGGAGAGTGTTAGTAAAGCGTCTGGAATGTTGAACCCGAGTACCAGGGTACGAAAACTGAGACATATTTGAACACGTCTCCCGATCACATGGTTGATCATAATCTAGGTTCCACATGCATGTTTTAGCTGAAGGAACAATACCTTAAACCTGGAGAGTTGAGACCCGTGTAATGGGTACCATGCAATATGACTTCAAAGGGTCTTCATTTGCTCACGAACCCCTCCAATCCTATCACTGCTGCATTTATGCCCATGTACACATGCTTGATTCTATTTCGGAGACATAGCAATCCATAGGTTTTAAGATACTTACTAGTCAGGTACATTCTTAGGCGTTTAATATGCGGTGTTGAGTCCATTTCGTTGAGCAAGGAGTAGCTCTTGTCTATTCCATATTTGGCTTAAGGAACTTTATCTGTGCTCATTTCAATCTCTGGTTTTATGCAGCACCCCAACTCACCTTTCCCCTTAAGCAAGCATAAGTTGGTTTTCTAAATTTGAGACCCTGTTCTGTTCTGTAATTCAGTTCCTGTGTAGCCAAGTTTACATTCCGTGTATTACTGATATCTTATGATGTTTCTTTTTCTGTGTGACTTATTTCAGTTAGAATCATCATACCTGAATCCACTCATTGTGCTGCTAAGGGCCTGATGACACAGATTTCATTGCTGAGTGATATTGCTTTGTAAGTAAATACCACAACTTCTTTATCCATTTTTCACTTTCTGCGATGTTGAACTTGTACTGTGAACGAGGTTCTTGTAAACAGAGCCGTTCCAAACTTTGGGGTGGCTGTGTCTTTTTCATTTTAATTTCCCTAAGCTATAGGACCATAAGTGGAAGTGCCCTAGGTTCTGTTGCTTTGTTTTTTAGATGTTTCAGGAAACACCATACACTTCTCCCAAGTGGTTGTTGGCAATTTACATCCCGCCCATCAGCATAACAAGGCTCCCAGTTCTCCATGGCCTGTCCTGCCTTTCTGGATTTTACCCTTTTTTCAGATGGCCCTTTTGACCGGGGGGAAGTGAGACTTCATTGTAGTGCAGATTTCCTTTGCAAGCTTGCTTGGTTGGCCAAAAAGGGCGTATGCGTTTTTTCCTGAATATATTCAGGAAAAAACGCATACGCCCTTTTTGGCCAAGTGCATCATTGTGGACGTTCTGCCTCTTTTCCTATGCTTTCAATGCAATTCCAGTCTACCTCCTGAAATCGGTTTCCTGCAATTCTGCCCCGCTTTCAAGTCCTCTTGGCAGCCTTACTTCAGTCTATTTTTGGACGATAGCTGTCATTTATAACTCTGCAGGTTTGTGAATTACAGTGCCCCTGAGCTCCTTTCTTCAACTCGCTTTCTTGTGACCTGGCCGCAACACCGCAGGATGGCTTCAGGCCCTAATCTGTTTCCGGCCCGGCATGCTGAGCCTTTGGTTAATTCCTCTTCCTGGTGGGAAATGAGAGTTGAATTTGCCCGTCCAGACACCTCCAGCTAGCCTCTCATTGGTTCTCGCTATTCCTGTTCATCTTCCGCAGAAATTGCAAACTGGGCCAAACAGAAGGTTAAAGGGACTGACTCTCCAAGTCGGGAGAGTGTTAGTAAAGCGTCTGGAATGTTGCACTCGAGTACCAGGGGAGGAAAACTGAGACATATTTGAACACGTCTCCCGTTCACATGGTTGATCATACTCTGGGTTCCACATGCATGCTTTAGCTGAAGGAGGAATACCTTAAACCTGGAGAGTTGAGACCAGTGTAATGGGTACCATGCAATATGACTTCAAAGGGTCTTCATTTGCTCACCGAACCTCTCCAATCCTATCACTGCTGCGTTTATGCCCCTGTACACACGCTTGATTCTCTTTTGGAGACATAGCAATCCATAGGTTTTAAGATACTTACTAGTCAGGTACATTCTTAGGCGTTTAATATGGGGTTTTGAGTCCATTTCGTTGAGCAAGGAGTAGCTCTTGTCTATTCCATATTTGGCTTAAGGAACTTTATCTGTGCTCATTTCAATCTCTGGTTTTATGCAGCACCCCAACTCACCTTTCCCCTTAAGCAAGCATAAGTTGGTTTTCTAAATTTGAGACCCTGTTCTGTTTTGGAATGCAGTTCCTGTGTAGCCAAGTTTACATTCCGTGTATTAGTGATATCTTATGATGTTTCTTTTTCTGTGTGACTTATTTCAGTTAGAATCATCATACCTGAATCCACTCATTGTGCTGCTAAGGGCCTGATGACACAGATTTCATTGCTGAGTGATATTGCTTTGTAAGTAAATACCACAACTTCTTTATCCATTTTTCACTTTCTGCGATGTTGAACTTGTACTGTAAACGAGGTTCTTGTAAACAGAGCTGTTCCAAACTTTGGGGTGGCTGTGTCTTTTTCATTTTAATTTCCCTAAGCTATAGGACCATAAGTGGAAGTGCCCTAGGTTCTGTTGCTTTGTTTTTTAGTTGTTTCAGGAAACACCATACACTTCTCCCAAGTGGTTCTTGGCAATTTACATCCCGCCCATCAGCATAACAAGGCTCCCAGTTCTCCATGGCCTGTCCTGCCTTTCTGGATTTTACCCTTTTTTCAGATGGCCCTTTTGACCGGGGGGAAGTGAGACTTCATTGTAGTGCAGATTTCCTTTGCAAGCTTGCTTGGTTGGCCAAAAAGGGCGTATGCGTTTTTTCCTGAATATATTCAGGAAAAAACGCATACGCCCTTTTTGGCCAAGTGCATCATTGTGGACGTTCTGCCTCTTTTCCTATGCTTTCAATGCAATTCCAGTCTACCTCCTGAAATCGGTTTCCTGCAATTCTGCCCCGCTTTCAAGTCCTCTTGGCAGCCTTACTTCAGTCTATTTTTGGACGATAGCTGTCATTTATAACTCTGCAGGTTTGTGAATTACAGTGCCCCTGAGCTCCTTTCTTCAACTCGCTTTCTTGTGACCTGGCCGCAACACCGCAGGATGGCTTCAGGCCCTAATCTGGTTCCGGCCCGGCATGCTGAGCCTTTGGTTAATTCCTCTTCCTGGTGGGAAATGAGAGTTAAATTTGCCCGTCCAGACACCTCCAGCTAGCCTCTCATTGGTTCTCGCTATTCCTGTTCATCTTCCGCAGAAATTGCAAACTGGGCCAAACAGGAGGTTAAAGGGACTGACTCTCCAAGTGGGGAGAGTGTTAGTAAAGCGTCTGGAATGTTGAACCCGAGTACCAGGGTACGAAAACTGAGACATATTTGAACACGTCTCCCGATCACATGGTTGATCATAATCTAGGTTCCACATGCATGTTTTAGCTGAAGGAACAATACCTTAAACCTGGAGAGTTGAGACCCGTGTAATGGGTACCATGCAATATGACTTCAAAGGGTCTTCATTTGCTCACGAACCCCTCCAATCCTATCACTGCTGCATTTATGCCCATGTACACATGCTTGATTCTATTTCGGAGACATAGCAATCCATAGGTTTTAAGATACTTACTAGTCAGGTACATTCTTAGGCGTTTAATATGCGGTGTTGAGTCCATTTCGTTGAGCAAGGAGTAGCTCTTGTCTATTCCATATTTGGCTTAAGGAACTTTATCTGTGCTCATTTCAATCTCTGGTTTTATGCAGCACCCCAACTCACCTTTCCCCTTAAGCAAGCATAAGTTGGTTTTCTAAATTTGAGACCCTGTTCTGTTCTGTAATTCAGTTCCTGTGTAGCCAAGTTTACATTCCGTGTATTACTGATATCTTATGATGTTTCTTTTTCTGTGTGACTTATTTCAGTTAGAATCATCATACCTGAATCCACTCATTGTGCTGCTAAGGGCCTGATGACACAGATTTCATTGCTGAGTGATATTGCTTTGTAAGTAAATACCACAACTTCTTTATCCATTTTTCACTTTCTGCGATGTTGAACTTGTACTGTAAACGAGGTTCTTGTAAACAGAGCCGTTCCAAACTTTGGGGTGGCTGTGTCTTTTTCATTTTAATTTCCCTAAGCTATAGGACCATAAGTGGAAGTGCCCTAGGTTCTGTTGCTTTGTTTTTTAGATGTTTCAGGAAACACCATACACTTCTCCCAAGTGGTTGTTGGCAATTTACATCCCGCCCATCAGCATAACAAGGCTCCCAGTTCTCCATGGCCTGTCCTGCCTTTCTGGATTTTACACTTTTTTCAGATGGCCCTTTTGACCGGGGGGAAGTGAGACTTCATTGTAGTGCAGATTTCCTTTGCAAGCTTGCTTGGTTGGCCAAAAAGGACGTATGCGTTTTTTCCTGAATATATTCAGGAAAAAATGCATACGCCCTTTTTGGCCAAGTGCATCATTGTGGACGTTCTGCCTCTTTTCCTATGCTTTCAATGCAATTCCAGTCTACCTCCTGAAATCGGTTTCCTGCAATTCTGCCCCGCTTTCAAGTCCTCTTGGCAGCCTTACTTCAGTCTATTTTTGGACGATAGCTGTCATTTATAACTCTGCAGGTTTGTGAATTACAGTGCCCCTGAGCTCCTTTCTTCAACTCGCTTTCTTGTGACCTGGCCGCAACACCGCAGGATGTCTTCAGGCCCTAATCTGGTTCTGGCACGGCACGCTGAGCCTTTGGTTAATTCCTCTTCCTGGTGGGAAATGAGAGTTATATTTGCCCATCCAGACACCTCCAGCTAGTCTTTCATTTTTTCTCGCTATTCCTGTTCATCTTCCACAGAAATTGCAAACTGGGCCAAACAGGAAGTTAAAGGGACTGACTCTCCAAGTGGGGAGAGTGTTAGTAAAGCGTCTGGAATGTTGCACCCGAGTACCAGGGTACGAGAACTGAGACATATTTGAACACGTCTCCCGATCACATGGTTGATCACACTCTAGGTTCCACATGCATGTTTTAGATGAAGGAAGAATACCTTAAACCTGGGTAGTTGAAACCCGTGGAATGGGTACCATGCAATATGACTTCAAAGGGTCTTCATTTGCTCACGAACCTCTCCAATCCTATCACTGCTGCGTTTATGCCCCTGTACACATGCTTGATTCTCTTTCGGGGACATAGCAATCCATAGGTTTTAAGATACTTACGAGTCAGGTACATTCTTAGGCGTTTAATATGGGGTTTTGTGTCCATTTCGTTGAGCAAGGAGTAGCTCTTGTGTATTCCATATTTGGCTTAAGGAACTTTATCTGTGCTCATTTCAATCTCTGGTTTTATGCTGCACCCCAACTCACCTTTCACCTTAAGCAAGCATAAGTTGGTTTTCTAAATTTGAGACCCTGTTCTGTTTTGGAATGCAGTTCCTGTGTAGCCAAGTTTACATTCCGTGTATTAGTGATATCTTATGATGTTTCTTTTTCTGTGTGACTTATTTCAGTTAGAATCATCGTACCTGAATCCACTCATTATGCTGCTACGGGCCTGATGACATAGATTTCATTGCTGAGTGATACTGCATTGTACGTAAGTACCACAAGTTCTTTATCCATTTTTCACTTTCTGTGATATTGAACTTGTACGGTAAACGAGGTTCTTGTAAACGGAGGCGTCCCAAACTTTGGGGTGGCTGTGTCTTTTTGATTTTAATTTCCCTAAGCTATAGGACCATAGGCGCAAGTGCCCTCGGCTCTGTTGCTTGGTTTTTTAGATGTTTCAGGAAACACCATACACTTCTCCTGAGTGTCTGTTGGCAATTTACATCCCGCCCATCAGCATAACAAGGCTCCCAGTTCTCCATGGCCTGTCCTGCCTTTCTGGATTTTACACTTTTTTCAGATGGCCCTTTTGACCGGGGGGAAGTGAGACTTCATTGTAGTGCAGATTTCCTTTGCAAGTTTGCTTGGTTGTCCAAAAAGTGCGTATGCGTTTTTTCCTGAATATATTCAGGAAAAAACGCATACGCCCTTTTTGGCCAAGTGCATCATTGTGGACGTTCTGCCTCTTTTCCTATGCTTTCAATGCAATTCCAGTCTACCTCCTGAAATCGGTTTCCTGCAATTCTGCCCCGCTTTCAAGTCCTCTTGGCAGCCTTACTTCAGTCTATTTTTGGACGATAGCTGTCATTTATAACTCTGCAGGTTTGTGAATTACAGTGCCCCTGAGCTCCTTTCTTCAACTCGCTTTCTTGTGGCCTGGCCACAACACCGCAGGATGTCTTCAGGCCCTAATCTGGTTCTGGCACGGCACGCTGAGCCTTTGGTTAATTCCTCTTCCTGGTGGGAAATGAGAGTTAAATTTGCCCATCCAGACACCTCCAGCTATTCTTTCATTGGTTCTCGCTATTCCTGTTCATCTTCCACAGAAATTGCAAACTGGGCCAAACAGGAGGTTAAAGGGACTGACTCTCCAAGTCGGGAGAGTGTTAGTAAAGCGTCTGGAATGTTGCACCCGAGTACCAGGGGAGGAAAACTGAGACATATTTGAACACGTCTCCCTTTCACATGGTTGATCATACTCTGGGTTCCACATGCATGTTTTAGCTGAAGGAAGAATACCTTAAACCTGGAGAGTTGAGACCCGTGTAATGGGTACCATGCAATATGACTTCAAAGGGTCTTCATTTGCTCACCGAACCTCTCCAATCCTATCACTGCTGCGTTTATGCCCCTGTACACACGCTTGATTCTCTTTTGGAGACATAGCAATCCATAGGTTTTAAGATACTTACTTGTCAGGTACATTCTTAGGCGTTTAATATGGGGTTTTGAGTCCATTTCGTTGAGCAAGGAGTAGCTCTTGTCTATTCCATATTTGGCTTAAGGAACTTTATCTGTGCTCATTTCAATCTCTGGTTTTATGCAGCACCCCAACTCACCTTTCCCCTTAAGCAAGCATAAGTTGGTTTTCTAAATTTGAGACCCTGTTCTGTTTTGGAATGCAGTTCCTGTGTAGCCAAGTTTACATTCCGTGTATTAGTGATATCTTATGATGTTTCTTTTTCTGTGTGACTTATTTCAGTTAGAATCATCATACCTGAATCCACTCATTGTGCTGCTAAGGGCCTGATGACACAGATTTCATTGCTGAGTGATATTGCTTTGTAAGTAAATACCACAACTTCTTTATCCATTTTTAACTTTCTGCGATGGTGAACTTGTACTGTAAACGAGGTTCTTGTAAACAGAGCCATTCCAAACTTTGGGGTGGCTGTGTCTTTTTCATTTTAATTTCCCTAAGCTATAGGACCATAAGTGGAAGTGCCCTAGGTTCTGTTGCTTTGTTTTTTAGTTGTTTCAGGAAACACCATACACTTCTCCCAAGTGGTTGTTGGCAATTTACATCCCGCCCATCAGCATAACAAGGCTCCCAGTTCTCCATGGCCTGTCCTGCCTTTCTGGATTTTACACTTTTTTCAGATGGCCCTTTTGACCGGGGGGAAGTGAGACTTCATTGTAGTGCAGTTTTCCTTTGCAAGCTTGCTTGGTTGGCCAAAAAGGGCGTATGCGTTTTTTCCTGAATATATTCAGGAAAAAACGCATACGCCCTTTTTGGCCAAGTGCATCATTGTGGACGTTCTGCCTCTTTTCCTATGCTTTCAATGCAATTCCAGTCTACCTCCTGAAATCGGTTTCCTGCAATTCTGCCCCGCTTTCAAGTCCTCTTGGCAGCCTTACTTCAGTCTATTTTTGGACGATAGCTGTCATTTATAACTCTGCAGGTTTGTGAATTACAGTGCCCCTGAGTTCCTTTCTTCAACTCGCTTTCTTGTGACCTGGCCGCAACACCGCAGGATGGCTTCAGGCCCTAATCTGGTTTCGGCCCGGCATGCTGAGCCTTTGGTTAATTCCTCTTCCTGGTGGGAAATGAGAGTTGAATTTGCCCGTCCAGATACCTCCAGCTAGCCTCTCATTGGTTCTCGCTATTCCTGTTCATCTTCCGCAGAAATTGCAAACTGGGCCAAACAGGAGGTTAAAGGGACTGACTCTCCAAGTCGGAAGAGTGTTAGTAAAGCGTCTGGAATGTTGCACCCGAGTACCAGGGGAGGAAAACTGAGACATATTTGAACACGTCTCCCGTTCACATGGTTGATCATACTCTGGGTTCCACATGCATGTTTTAGCTGAAGGAAGAATACCTTAAACCTGGAGAGTTGAGACCCGTGTAATGGGTACCATGCAATATGACTTCAAAGGGTCTTCATTTGCTCACCGAACCTCTCCAATCCTATCACTGCTGCGTTTATGCCCCTGTACACACGCTTGATTCTCTTTTGGAGACAAATCAATCCATAGGTTTTAAGATACTTACTTGTCAGGTACATTCTTAGGCGTTTAATATGGGGTTTTGAGTCCATTTCGTTGAGCAAGGAGTAGCTCTTGTGTATTCCATATTTGGCTTAAGGAACTTTATCTGTGCTCATTTCAATCTCTGGTTTTATGCAGCACCCCAACTCACCTTTCCCCTTAAGCAAGCATAAGTTGGTTTTCTAAATTTGAGACCCTGTTCTGTTTTGGAATGCAGTTCCTGTGTAGCCAAGTTTACATTCCGTGTATTAGTGATATCTTATGATGTTTCTTTTTCTGTGTGACTTATTTCAGTTAGAATCATAGTACCTGAATCCACTCATTATGCTGCTACGGGCCTGATGACATAGATTTCATTGCTGAGTGATATTGCTTTGTAAGTAAATACCACAACTTCTTTATCCATTTTTCACTTTCTGCGATGTTGAACTTGTACTGTAAACGAGGTTCTTGTAAACAGAGCCGTTCCAACCTTTGGGGTGGCTGTGTCTTTTTCATTTTAATTTCCCTAAGCTATAGGACCATAAGTGGAAGTGCCCTAGGTTCTGTTGCTTTGTTTTTTAGTTGTTTCAGGAAACACCATACACTTCTCCCAAGTGGTTCTTGGCAATTTACATCCCGCCCATCAGCATAACAAGGCTCCCAGTTCTCCATGGCCTGTCCTGCCTTTCTGGATTTTACACTTTTTTCAGATGGCCCTTTTGACCGGGGGGAAGTGAGACTTCATTGTAGTGCAGTTTTCCTTTGCAAGCTTGCTTGGTTGGCCAAAAAGGGCGTATGCGTTTTTTCCTGAATATATTCAGGAAAAAACGCATACGCCCTTTTTGGCCAAGTGCATCATTGTGGACGTTCTGCCTCTTTTCCTATGCTTTCAATGCAATTCCAGTCTACCTCCTGAAATCGGTTTCCTGCAATTCTGCCCCGCTTTCAAGTCCTCTTGGCAGCCTTACTTCAGTCTATTTTTGGACGATAGCTGTCATTTATAACTCTGCAGGTTTGTGAATTACAGTGCCCCTGAGTTCCTTTCTTCAACTCGCTTTCTTGTGACCTGGCCGCAACACCGCAGGATGGCTTCAGGCCCTAATCTGGTTTCGGCCCGGCATGCTGAGCCTTTGGTTAATTCCTCTTCCTGGTGGGAAATGAGAGTTGAATTTGCCCGTCCAGACACCTCCAGCTAGCCTCTCATTGGTTCTCGCTATTCCTGTTCATCTTCCGCAGAAATTGCAAACTGGGCCAAACAGGAGGTTAAAGGGACTGACTCTCCAAGTCGGGAGAGTGTTAGTAAAGCGTCTGGAATGTTGCACCCGAGTACCAGGGGAGGAAAACTGAGATATATTTGAACACGTCTCCCGTTCACATGGTTGATCATACTCTGGGTTCCACATGCATGTTTTAGCTGAAGGAAGAATACCTTAAACCTGGAGAGTTGAGACCCGTGTAATGGGTACCATGCAATATGACTTCAAAGGGTCTTCATTTGCTCACCGAACCTCCCCAATCCTATCACTGCTGCGTTTTTGCCCCTGTACACACGCTTGATTCTCTTTTGGAGACATAGCAATCCATAGGTTTTAAGATACTTACTAGTCAGGTACATTCTTAGGCGTTTAATATGGGGTTTTGAGTCCATTTCGTTGAGCAAGGAGTAGCTCTTGTCTATTCCATATTTGGCTTAAGGAACTTTATCTGTGCTCATTTCAATCTCTGGTTTTATGCAGCACCCCAACTCACCTTTCCCCTTAAGCAAGCATAAGTTGGTTTTCTAAATTTGAGACCCTGTTCTGTTTTGGAATGCAGTTCCTGTGTAGCCAAGTTTACATTCCGTGTATTAGTGATATCTTATGATGTTTCTTTTTCTGTGTGACTTATTTCAGTTAGAATCATCATACCTGAATCCACTCATTGTGCTGCTAAGGGCCTGATGACACAGATTTCATTGCTGAGTGATATTGCTTTGTAAGTAAATACCACAACTTCTTTATCCATTTTTCACTTTCTGCGATGTTGAACTTGTACTGTAAACGAGGTTCTTGTAAACAGAGCCGTTCCAAACTTTGGGGTGGCTGTGTCTTTTTCATTTTAATTTCCCTAAGCTATAGGACCATAAGTGGAAGTGCCCTAGGTTCTGTTGCTTTGTTTTTTAGATGTTTCAGGAAACACCATACACTTCTCCCGAGTGGTTGTTGGCAAATTACATCCCGCCCATCAGCATAACAAGGCTCCCAGTTCTCCATGGCCTGTCCTGCCTTTCTGGATTTTACACTTTTTTCAGATGGCCCTTTTTACCGGGGGGAAGTGAGACTTCATTGTAGTGCAGATTTCCTTTGCAAGCTTGCTTGGTTGGCCAAAAAGGGCGTATGCGTTTTTTCCTGAATATATTCAGGAAAAAACGCATACGCCCTTTTTGGCCAAGTGCATCATTGTGGACGTTCTGCCTCTTTTCCTATGCTTTCAATGCAATTCCAGTCTACCTCCTGAAATCGGTTTCCTGCAATTCTGCCCCGCTTTCAAGTCCTCTTGGCAGCCTTACTTCAGTCTATTTTTGGACGATAGCTGTCATTTATAACTCTGCAGGTTTGTGAATTACAGTGCCCCTGAGCTCCTTTCTTCAACTCGCTTTCTTGTGACCTGGCCGCAACACCGCAGGATGGCTTCAGGCCCTAATCTGGTTCCGGCCCGGCATGCTGAGCCTTTGGTTAATTCCTCTTCCTGGTGGGAAATGAGAGTTAAATTTGCCCGTCCAGACACCTCCAGGTAGTCTCTCATTGGTTCTCGCTATTCCTGTTCATCTTCCGCAGAAATTGCAAACTGGGCCAAACAGGAGGTTAAAGGGACTGACTCTCCAAGTGGGGAGAGTGTTAGTAAAGCGTCTGGAATGTTGCACCCGAGTACCAGGGGAGGAAAACTGAGACATATTTGAACACGTCTCCCGTTCACATGGTTGATCATACTCTGGGTTCCACATGCATGTTTTAGCTGAAGGAAGAATACCTTAAACCTGGAGAGTTAAGACCCGTGTAATGGGTACCATGCAATATGACTTCAAAGGGTCTTCATTTGCTCACCGAACCTCTCCAATCCTATCACTGCTGCGTTTATGCCCCTGTACACATGCTTGATTCTCTTTTGGAGACATAGCAATCCATAGGTTTTAAGATACTTACTAGTCAGGTACATTCTTAGGCGTTTAATATGGGGTTTTGAGATCATTTCGTTGAGCAAGGAGTAGCTCTTGTCTATTCCATATTTGGCTTAAGGAACTTTATCTGTGCTCATTTCAATCTCTGGTTTTATGCAGCACCCCAACTCACCTTTCCCCTTAAGCAAGCATAAGTTGGTTTTCTAAATTTGAGACCCTGTTCTGTTTTGGAATGCAGTTCCTGTGTAGCCAAGTTTACATTCCATGTATTAGTGATATCTTATGATGTTTCTTTTTCTGTGTGACTTATTTCAGTTAGAATCATCATACCTGAATCCACTCATTATGCTGCTATGGGCCTGATGACATAGATTTCATTGCTGAGTGATACTGCATTGTACGTAAGTACCACAAGTTCTTTATCCATTTTTCACTTTCTGTGATATTGAACTTGTACGGTAAACGAGGTTCTTGTAAACGGAGGTGTCCCAAACTTTGGGGTGGCTGTGTCTTTTTGATTTTAATTTCCCTAAGCTATAGGACCATAAGTGGAAATGCCCTAGGCTCTGATGCTTTGTTTTTTAGATGTTTCAGGAAACACCATACACTTCTCCTGAGTGTCTGTTGGCAATTTACATCCCGCCCATCAGCATAACAAGGCTCCCAGTTCTCCATGGCCTGTCCTGCCTTTCTGGAGTTTACACTTTTTTCAGATGACCCTTTTGACCGGGGAGAAGTGAGACTTCATTGTAGTGCAGATTTCCTTTGCAAGTTTGCTTGGTTGGCCAAAAAGGGCGTATGCGTTTTTTCCTGAATATATTCAGGAAAAAACGCATACGCCCTTTTTGGCCAAGTGCATCATTGTGGACGTTCTGCCTCTTTTCCTATGCCTTCAATGCAATTCCAGTCTACCTCCTGAAATCGGTTTCCTGCAATTCTGCCCCGCTTTCAAGTCCTCTTGGCAGCCTTACTTCAGTCTATTTTTGGACGATAGCTGTCATTTATAACTCTGCAGGTTTGTGAATTACAGTGCCCCTGAGCTCCTTTCTTCAACTCGCTTTCTTGTGACCTGGCCGCAACACCGCAGGATGTCTACAGGCCCTAATCTGGTTCCGGCACGGCACGCTGAGCCTTTGGTTAATTCCTCTTCCTGGTGGGAAATGAGAGTTATATTTGCCCATCCAGACACCTCCAGCTAGTCTCTCATTGGTTCTCGCTATTCCTGTTCATCTTCCACAGAAATTGCAAACTGGGCCAAACAGGAGGTTAAAGGGACTGACTCTCCAAGTGGGGAGAGTGTTAGTAAAGCGTCTGGAATGTTGAACCCGAGTACCAGGGTACGAAAACTGAGACATATTTGAACACGTCTCCCGATCACATGGTTGATCATAATCTAGGTTCCACATGAATGTTTTAGCTGAAGGAACAATACCTTAAACCTGGAGAGTTGAGACCCGTGGAATGGGTACCATGCAATATGACTTCAAAGGGTCTTCATTTGCTCACGAACCCCTCCAATCCTATCACTGCTGCATTTATGCCCATGTACACATGCTTGATTCTCTTTCGGAGACATAGCAATCCATAGGTTTTAAGATACTTACTAGTCAGGTACATTCTTAGGCGTTTAATATGCGGTGTTGAGTCCATTTCGTTGAGCAAGGAGTAGCTCTTGTCTATTCCATATTTGGCTTAAGGAACTTTATCTGTGCTCATTTCAATCTCTGGTTTTATGCAGCACCCCAACTCACCTTTCCCCGTAAGCAAGCATAAGTTGGTTTTCTAAATTTGAGACCCTGTTCTGTTCTGTAATTCAGTTCCTGTGTAGCCAAGTTTACATTCCGTGTATTACTGATATCTTATGATGTTTCTTTTTCTGTGTGACTTATTTCAGTTAGAATCATCATACCTGAATCCACTCATTGTGATGCTAAGGGCCTGATGACACAGATTTCATTGCTGAGTGATACTGCATTGTACGTAAGTACCACAAGTTCTTTATCCATTTTTCACTTTCTGTGATATTGAACTTGTACGGTAAACGAGGTTCTTGTAAACAGAGCCGTTCCAAACTTTGGGGTGGCTGTGTCTTTTTCATTTTAATTTCCCTAAGCTATAGGACCATAAGTGGAAGTGCCCTAGGCTCTGTTGCTTTGTTTTTTAGATGTTTCAGGAAACACCATACACTTCTCCCGAGTGTCTGTTGGCAATTTACATCCCGCCCATCAGCATAACAAGGCTCCGAGTTCTCCATGGCCTGTCCTGCCTTTCTGGATTTTACACTTTTTTCAGATGGCCCTTTTGACCGGGGGGAAGTGAGACTTCGTTGTAGTGCAGATTTCCTTTGCAAGCTTGCTTGGTTGGCCAAAAAGGGCGTATGCGTTTTTTCCTGAATATATTCAGGAAAAAACGCATACGCCCTTTTTGGCCAAGTGCATCATTGTGGACGTTCTGCCTCTTTTCCTATGCTTTCAATGCAATTCCAGTCTACCTCCTGAAATCGGTTTCCTGCAATTCTGCCCCGCTTTCAAGTCCTCTTGGCAGCCTTACTTCAGTCTATTTTTGGACGATAGCTGTCATTTATAACTCTGCAGGTTTGTGAATTACAGTGCCCCTGAGCTCCTTTCTTCAACTCGCTTTCTTGTGAGCTGGCCGCAACACCACAGGATGGCTTCAGGCCCTAATCTGGTTCCGGCACGGCACGCTGAGCCTTTGGTTAATTCCTCTTCCTGGTGGGAAATGAGAGTTAAATTTGCCCGTCCAGACACCTCCAGCTAGTCTCTCATTGGTTCTCGCTATTCCTGTTCATCTTCCGCAGAAATTGCAAACTGGGCCAAACAGGAGGTTAAAGGGACTGATTCTCCAAGTCGGGAGAGTGTTAGTAAAGCATCTGGAATGTTGCACCCGAGTACCAGGGTACGAAAACTGAGACATATTTGAACACGTCTCCCGATCACATGGTTGATCATACTCTAGGTTCCACATGCATGTTTTAGCTGAAGGAAGAATACCTTAAACCTGGGTAGTTGAAACCCGTGGAATGGATACCATGCAATATGACTTCAAAGGGTCTTCATTTGCTCACCGAACCTCTCCAATCCTATCACTGCTGCGTTTATGCCCCTGTACACATGCTTGATTCTCTTTCGGAGACATAGCAATCCATAGGTTTTAAGATACTTACTAGTCAGGTACATTCTTAGGCGTTTAATATGAGGTGTTGAGTCCATTTCGTTGAGCAAGGAGTAGCTCTTGTCTATTCCATATTTGGCTTAAGGAACTTTATCTGTGCTCATTTCAATCTTTGGTTTTATGCAGCACCCCAACTCACCTTTACCCTTAAGCAAGCATAAGTTGGTTTTCTAAATTTGAGACCCTGTTCTGTTCTGTAATTCAGTTCCTGTGTAGCCAAGTTTCCATTCCGTGTATTACTGATATCTTATGATGTTTCTTTTTCTGTGTGACTTATTTCAGTTAGAATCATCATACCTGAATCCACTCATTGTGCTGCTAAGGGCCTGATGACACAGATTTCATTGCTGAGTGATATTGCTTTCTAAGTAAATACCACAACTTTTTTATCCATTTTTCACTTTCTGCGATGTTGAACTTGTACTGTAAACGAGGTTCTTGTAAACAGAGCCGTTCCAAACTTTGGGGTGGCTGTGTCTTTTTGATTTTAAATTCCCTAAGCTATAGGACCATAAGTGGAAGTGCCTAGGCTCTGTTGCTTTGTTTTTTAGATGTTTCAGGAAGCACCATACACTTCTCCGGAGTGGTTGTTGGCAATTTACATCCCGCCCATCAGCATAACAAGGCTCCCAGTTCTCCATGGCCTGTCCTGCCTTTCTGGATTTTACACTTTTTTCAGATGGCCCTTTTGACCGGGGGGAAGTGAGACTTCATTGTAGTGCAGATTTCCTTTGCAAGCTTGCTTGGTTGGCCAAAAAGGGCGTATGCGTTTTTTCCTGAATATATTCAGGAAAAAACGCATACGCCCTTTTTGGCCAAGTGCATCATTGTGGACGTTCTGCCTCTTTTCCTATGCTTTCAATGCAATTCCAGTCTACCTCCTGAAATCGGTTTCCTGCAATTCTGCCCCGCTTTCAAGTCCTCTTAGCAGCCTTACTTCAGTCTATTTTTGGACGATAGCTGTCATTTATAACTCTGCAGGTTTGTGAATTACAGTGCCCCTGAGCTCCTTTCTTCAACTCGCTTTCTTGTGAGCTGGCCGCAACACCGCAGGATGGCTTCAGGCCCTAATCTGGTTCCGGCACGGCACGCTGAGCCTTTGGTTAATTCCTCTTCCTGGTGGGAAATGAGAGTTAAATTTGCCCGTCCAGACACCTCCAGCTAGTCTCTCATTGGTTCTCGCTATTCCTGTTCATCTTCCGCAGAAATTGCAAACTGGGCCAAACAGGAGGTTAAAGGCGCTGACTCTCCAAGTGGGGAGAGTGTTAGTAAAGCGTCTGGAATGTTGCACCCGAGTACCAGGAGAGGAAAACTGAGATATATTTGAACACGTCTCCCGATCACATGGTTGATCATACTCTACGTTCCACATGCATGTTTTAGCTGAAGGAAGAATACCTTAAACCTGGGTAGTTGAAACCCGTGGAATGGGTACCATGCAATATGACTTCAAAGGGTCTTCATTTGCTCACCGAACCTCTCCAATCCTATCACTGCTGCGTTTATGCCCCTGCACACATGCTTGATTCCCTTTCGGAGACATAGCAATCCATAGGTTTTAAGATACTTACTAGTCAGGTACATTCTTAGGTGTTTAATATGCGGTGTTGAGTCCATTTCGTTGAGCAAGGAGTAGCTCTTGTCTATTCCATATTTGGCTTAAGGAACTTTATCTGTGCTCATTTCAATCTCTGGTTTAATGCAGCACCCCAACTCACCTTTCCCCTTAAGCAAGCATAAGTTGGTTTTCTAAATTTGAGACCCTGTTCTGTTCTGTAATTCAGTTCCTGTGTAGCCAAGTTTACATTTCATGTATTACAGATATCTTATGATGTTTCTTTTTCTGTGTGACTTATTTCAGTTAGAATCATCATACCTGAATCCACTCATTGTGCTGCTAAGGGCCTGATGACACAGATTTCATTGCTGAGTGATATTGCTTTGTAAGTAAATACCACAACTTCTTTCTCCATTTTTTACTTTCTGCGGTGTTGAACTTGTACTGTAAACGAGGTTCTTGTAAACAGAGCCTTTCGAAACTTTGGGGTGGCTGTGTCTTTTTGATTTTAATTTCCCTAAGCTATAGGACCATAAGTGGAAGTGCCCTAGGTTCTGTTGCTTTGTTTTTTAGATGTTTCAGGAAACACCATACACTTCTCCCGAGTGTCTGTTGGCAATTTCCATCCCGCCCATCAACATAACAAGGCTCCCAGTTCTCCATGGCCTGTCCTGCCTTTCTGGATTTTACACTTTTTTCAGATGGCCCTTTTGACCGGGGGGAAGTGAGACTTCATTGTAGTGCAGATTTCCTTTGCAAGCTTGCTTGGTTGGCCAAAAAGTGCGTATGCGTTTTTTCCTGAATATATTCAGGAAAAAACGCATACGCCCTTTTTGGCCAAGTGCATCATTGTGGACGTTCTGCCTCTTTTCCTATGCTTTCAATGCAATTCCAGTCTACCTCCTGAAATTGGTTTCCTGCAATTCTGCCCCGCTTTCAAGTCCTCTTGGCAGCCTTACTTCAGTCTATTTTTGGACGATAGCTGTCATTTATAACTCTGCTGGTTTGTCAATTACAGTGCCCCTGAGCTCCTTTCTTCAACTCGCTTTCTTGTGACCTGGCAGCAACACCGCAGGATGGCTTCAGGCCCTAATCTGGTTCCGGCCCGGCATGCTGAGCCTTTGGTTAATTCCTCTTCCTGGTGGGAAATGAGAGTTAAATTTGCCCGTCCAGAAACCTCCAGCTAGTCTCTCATTGGTTCTCGCTATTCCTGTTCATCTTCCGCAGAAATTGCAAACTGGGCCAAACAGGAGGTTAAAGGCGCTGACTTTCCAAGTGGGCAGAGTGTTAGTAAAGCGTCTGGAATGTTGCACCCGAGTACCAGGGGAGGAAAACTGAGACATATTTGAACACGTCTCCCATTCACATGGTTGATCATACTTGGGTTCCACATGCATGTTTTAGCTGAAGGAAGAATACCTAAAACCTGGGTAGTTGAAACCCGTGGAATGGGTACCATGCAATATGACTTCAAAGGGTCTTCATTTGCTCACCGAACCTCTCCAATCCTATCACTGCTGCGTTTATGCCCCTGTACACATGCTTGATTCTCTTTCGGAGACATAGCAATCCATAGGTTTTAAGATACTTACTAGTCAGGTACATTCTTAGGCGTTTAATATGCGGTGTTGAGTCCATTTCGTTGAGCAAGGAGTAGCTCTTGTCTATTCCATATTTGGCTTAAGGAACTTTATCTGTGCTCATTTCAATCTCTGGTTTTATGCAGCACCCCAACTCACCTTTCCCCTTAAGCAAGCATAAGTTGGTTTTCTATATTTGAGACCCTGTTCTGTTCTGTAATTCAGTTCCTGTGTAGCCAAGTTTACATTTCGTGTATTACTGATATCTTATGATGTTTCTTTTTCTGTGTGGCTTATTTCAGTTAGAATCATCATACCTGAATCCACTCATTGTGCTGTTAAGGACCTGATGACACAGATTTCATTGCTGAGTGATATTGCTTTGTAAGTAAATACCACAACTTTTTTATCCATTTTTCACTTTCTGCGATGTTGAACTTGTACTGTGAAGGAGGTTCTTGTAAACAGAGCCGTTAGAAACTTTGGGGTGGCTGTGTCTTTTTGATTTTAAATTCCCTAAGCTATAGGACCATAAGTGGAAGGACCATAAGTGGAAGTGCCCTAGGCTCTGTTGCTTTGTTTTTTAGATGTTTCAGGAAACACCATACACTTCTCCCGAGTGTTTGTTGGCAATTTACATCCCGCCCTTCAGCATAACAAGGCTCCCAGTTCTCCATGGCCTGTCCTGCCTTTCTGGATTTTACACTTTTTTCAGATGGCCCTTTTGACCGGGGGAAAGTGAGACTTCATTGTAGTGCAGATTTCCTTTGCAAGCTTGCTTGGTTGGCCAAAATGTTCGTATGCGTTTTTTCCTGAATATATTCAGGAAAAAACGCATACGCCCTTTTTGGCCAAGTGCATCATTGTGGACGTTCTGCCTCTTTTCCTATGCTTTCAATGCAATTCCAGTCTACCTCCTGAAATTGGTTTCCTGCAATTCTGCCCCGCTTTCAAGTCCTCTTGGCAGCCTTACTTCAGTCTATTTTTGGACGATAGCTGTCATTTATAACTCTGCAGGTTTGTGAGTTACAGTGCCCCTGAGCTCCTTTCTTCAACTCGTTTTCTTTTGAGCTGGCCGCAACACCGCAGGATGGCTTCAGGCCCTAATCTGGTTCCGGCACGGCACGCTAAGCCTTTGGTTAATTCCTCTTCCTGGTGGGAAATGAGAGTTAAATTTACCCGTCCAGACACCTCCAGCTAGTCTCTCATTGGTTCTCGCTATTCCTGTTCATCTTCCGCAGAAATTGCAAACTGGGCCAAACAGGAGGTTAAAGGCACTGACTCTCCAAGTCGGGAGAGTGTTAGTAAAGCGTCTGGAATGTTGCACCCGAGTACCAGGGTACGAAAACTGAGACATATTTGAACACGTCTCCCGATCACATGGTTGATCATACTCTAGGTTCCACATGCATGTTTTAGCTGAAGGAAGAATACCTTAAACCTGGGTATTTGAAACCCGTGGAATGGGTACCATGCAATATGACTTCAAAGGGTCTTCATTTGCTCACCGAACCTGTCCAATCCTATCACTGCTGTGTTTATGCCCCTGTACACATGCTTGATTGTCTTTCGGAGACATAGCAATCCATAGGTTTTAAGATACTTACTAGTCAGGTACATTCTTAGGCGTTTAATATGCGGTGTTGAGTCCATTTCGTTGAGCAAGGACTAGCTCTTGTCTATTCCATATTTGGCTTAAGGAACTTTATCTGTGCTCATTTCAATCTCTGGTTTTATGCAGCACCCCAACTCACCTTTCCCCTTAAGCAAGCATAAGTTGGTTTTCTAAATTTGAGACCCTGTTCTGTTTTGGAATGCAGTTCCTGTGTAGCCAAGTTTACATTCCGTGTATTAGTGATATCTTATGATGTTTCTTTTTCTGTGTGACTTATTTCAGTTAGAATCATCGTACCTGAATCCACTCATTATGCTGCTACGGGCCTGATGACATAGATTTCATTGCTGAGTGATACTGCATTGTACGTAAGTACCAAAACTTCTTTATCCATTTTTCACTTTCTGCGATGTTGAACTTGTACTGTAAACGAGGATCTTGTAAACAGAGCCGTTCCAAACTTTGGGGTGGCTGTGTCTTTTTGATTTTAATTTCCCTAAGCTATAGGACCATAAGTGGAAGTGCCCTAGGTTCTGTTGCTTTGTTTTTTAGATGTTTCAGGAAACACCATACACTTCTCCCAAGTGGTTGTTGGCAGTTTACATCCGGCCCATCAGCATAACAAGGCTCCCAGTTCTCCATGGCCTGTCCTGCCTTTCTGGATTTTACACTTTTATCAGATGGCCCTTTTGACCGGGGGGAAGTGAGACTTCATTGTAGTGCAGATTTCCTTTGCAAGCTTGCTTGGTTGGCCAAAAAGTGCGTATGCGTTTTTTCCTGAATATATTCAGGAAAAAACGTATACGCCCTTTTTGGCCAAGTGCATCATTGTGGACGTTCTGCCTCTTTTCCTATGCTTTCAATGCAATTCCAGTCTACCTCCTGAAATCGGTTTCCTGCAATTCTGCCCCGCTTTCAAGTCCTCTTGGCAGCCTTACTTCAGTATATTTTTGGACGATAGCTGTCATTTATAACTCTGCAGGTTTGTGAATTACAGTGCCCCTGAGCTCCTTTCTTCAACTTGCTTTCTTTTGAGCTGGCCGCAGCACCGCAGGATGTCTTCAGGCCCTAATCTGGTTCCGGTACGGCACGCTGAGCCTTTGGTTATTTCCTCTTCCTGGTGGGAAATGAGAGTTAAATTTGCCCGTCCAGACATCTCCAGCTAGCCTCTCATTGGTTCTCGCTATTCCTGTTCATCTTCCGCAGAAATTGGAAACTGTGCCAAACAGGAGGTTAAAGGCGCTGACTCTCCAAGTGGGGAGAGTGTTAGTAAAGCGTCTGGAATGTTGCACCCGAGTACCAGGGGAGGAAAACTGAGACATATTTGAACACGTCTCCCGTTCACATGGTTGATCATACTCTGGGTTCCACATGCATGTTTTAGCTGAAGGAAGAATACCTTAAACCTGGAGAGTTGAGACCCGTGTAATGGGTACCATGCAATATGACTTCAAAGGGTCTTCATTTGCTCACCGAACCTCTCCAATCCTATCACTGCTGCGTTTATGCCCCTGTACACACGCTTGATTCTCTTTTGGAGACATAGCAATCCATAGGTCTTAAGATACTTACTAGTCAGGTACATTCTTAGGCGTTTAATATGGGGTTTTGAGTCCATTTCGTTGAGCAAGGAGTAGCTCTTGTCTATTCCATATTTGGCTTAAGGAACTTTATCTGTGCTCATTTCAATCTCTGGTTTTATGCAGCACCCCAACTCACCTTTCCCCTTAAGCAAGCATAAGTTGGTTTTCTAAATTTGAGACCCTGTTCTGTTTTGGAATGCAGTTCTTGTGTAGCCAAGTTTACATTCCGTGTATTAGTGATATCTTATGATGTTTCTTTTCTGTGTGACTTATTTCAGTTAGAATTATCGTACCTTAATCCACTCATTATGCTGCTACGGGCCTGATGACATAGATTTCATTGCTGAGTGATACTGCATTGTACGTAAGTACCACAAGTTCTTTATCCATTTTTCACTTTCTGCGATGTTGAACTTGTACTGTAAACGAGGTTCTTGTAAACAGAGCCGTTCCAAACTTTGGGGTGGCTGTGTCTTTTTGATTTTAATTTCCCTAAGCTATAGGACCATAAGTGGAAGTGCCCTAGGCTCTGTTGCTTTGTTTTTTAGATGTTTCAGGAAACACCATACACTTCTCCCGAGTGGTTGTTGGCAATTTACATCCCGCCCATCAGCATAACAAGGCTCCCAGTTCTCCATGGCCTGTCCTGCCTTTCTGGATTTTACACTTTTTTCAGATGGCCCTTTTGACCGGGGGGAAGTGAGACTTCATTGTAGTGCAGATTTCCTTTGCAAGCTTGCTTGGTTGGCCAAAAAGGGCGTATGCGTTTTTTCCTGAATATATTCAGGAAAAAACGCATACGCCCTTTTTGGCCAAGTGCATCATTGTGGACGTTCTGCCTCTTTTCCTATGCTTTCAATGCAATTCCAGTCTACCTCCTGAAATTGGTTTCCTGCAATTCTGCCCCGCTTTCAAGTCCTCTTGGCAGCCTTACTTCAGTCTATTTTTGGACGATAGCTGTCATTTATAACTCTGCTGGTTTGTCAATTGCAGTGCCCCTGAGCTCCTTTCTTCAACTCGCTTTCTTGTGACCTGGCAGCAACACCGCAGGATGGCTTCAGGCCCTAATCTTGTTCCGGCCCGGCATGCTGAGCCTTTGGTTAATTCCTATTCCTGGTGGGAAATGAGAGTTAAATTTGCCCGTCCAGACACCTCCAGCTAGCCTCTCATTTGTTCTCGCTATTCCTGTAAATCTTCCGCAGAAATTGCAAACTGGGCCAAACAGGAGGTTAAAGGCGCTGACTTTCCAAGTGGGCAGAGTGTTAGTAAAGCGTCTGGAATGTTGCACCCGAGTACCAGGGGAGGAAAACTGAGACATATTTGAACACGTCTCCCATTCACATGGTTGATCATACTTGGGTTCCACATGCATGTTTTAGCTGAAGGAAGAATACCTTAAACCTGGGTAGTTGAAACCCGTGGAATGGGTACCATGCAATATGACTTCAAAGGGTCTTCATTTGCTCACCGAACCTCTCCAATCCTATCACTGCTGCGTTTATGCCCCTGTACACATGCTTGATTCTCTTTCAGAGGCATAGCAATCCATAGGTTTTAAGATACTTACTAGTCAGGTACATTCTTAGGCGTTTAATATGGGGTGTTGAGTCCATTTCGTTGAGCAAGGAGTAGCTCTTGTCTATTCCATATTTGGCTTAAGGAACTTTATCTGTGCTCATTTCAATCTCTAGTTTTATGCAGCACCCCAACTCACCTTTCCCCTTAAGCAAGCATAAGTTGGTTTTCTATATTTGAGACCCTGTTCTGTTCTGTAATTCAGTTCCTGTGTAGCCAAGTTTACATTTCGTGTATTACTGATATCTTATGAAGTTTCTTTTTCTGTGTGGCTTATTTCAGTTAGAATCATCATACCTGAATCCACTCATTGTGCTGTTAAGGACCTGATGACACAGATTTCATTGCTGAGTGATATTGCTTTGTAAGTAAATACCACAACTTTTTTATCCATTTTTCACTTTCTGCGATGTTGAACTTGTACTGTGAAGGAGGTTCTTGAAACAGAGCCGTTCGAAACTTTGGGGTGGCTGTGTCTTTTTGATTTTAAATTCCCTAAGCTATAGGACCATAAGTGGAAGGACCATAAGTGGAAGTGCCCTAGGCTCTGTTGCTTTGTTTTTTCGATGTTTCAGGAAACACCATACACTTCTCCCAAGTGTCTGTTGGCAATTTACATCCCGCCCATCAGCATAACAAGGCTCCCAGTTCTCCATGGCCTGTCCTGCCTTTCTGGATTTTACACTTTTTTCAGATGGCCCTTTTGACCGGGGGGAAGTGAGACTTCATTGTAGTGCAGATTTCCTTCGCAAGCTTGCTTGGTTGGCCAAAAAGGGCGTATGCGTTTTTTCCTGAATATATTCAGGAAAAAACGCATACGCCCTTTTTGGCCAAGTGCATCATTGTGGACGTTCTGCCTCTTTTCCTATCCTTTCAATACAATTCCAGTCTACCTCCTGAAATCGGTTTCCTGCAATTCTGCCCCGCTTTCAAGTCCTCTTGGCAGCCTTACTTCAGTCTATTTTTGGACGATAGCTGTCATTTATAACGCTGCAGGTTTGTGAATTACAGTGCCCCTGAGCTCCTTTCTTCAACTCGCTTTCTTGTGACCTGGCCGCAACACCGCAGGATGTCTTCAGGCCCTAATCTGGTTCTGGCACGGCACGCTGAGCCTTTGGTTAATTCCTCTTCCTGGTGGGAAATGAGAGTTATATTTGCCCATCCAGACACCTCCAGCTAGTCTTTCATTGGTTCTCGCTATTCCTGTTCATCTTCCACATAAATTGCAAACTGGGCCAAACAGGAAGTTAAAGGGACTGACTCTCCAAGTGGGGAGCTTGTTAGTAAAGCGTGTGGAATGTTGCACCCGAGTACCGGGGTACGAAAACTGAGACATATTTCAACACGTCTCCCGATCACATGGTTGATCATACTCTAGGTTCCACATGCATGTTTTCGATGAAGGAAGAATACCTTAAACCTGGGTAGTTGAAACCCGTGGAATGGGTACCATGCAATATGACTTCAAAGGGTCTTCATTTGCTCACGAACCTCTCCAATCCTATCACTGCTGCGTTTATGCCCCTGTACACATGCTTGATTCTCTTTCGGAGACATAGCAATCCATAGGTTTTAAGATACTTACTAGTCAGGTGCATTCTTAGGCGTTTAATATGGGGTTTTGTGTCCATTTCGTTGAGCAAGGAGTAGCTCTTGTCTATTCCATATTTGGCTTAAGGAACTTTATCTGTGCTCATTTCAATCTCTGGTTTTATGCAGCACCCCATCTCACCTTTCACCTTAAGCAAGCATAAGTTGGTTTTCTAAATTTGAGACCCTGTTCTGTTTTGGAATGCAGTTCCTGTGTAGCCAAGTTGACATTCCGTGTATTAGTGATATCTTATGATGTTTCTTTTTCTGTGTGACTTATTTCAGTTAGAATCATCGTACCTGAATCCACTCATTATGCTGCTACGGGCCTGATGACATAGATTTCATTGCTGAGTGATACTGCATTGTACGTAAGTACCAAAACTTCTTTATCCATTTTTCACTTTCTGCGATGTTGAACTTGTACTGTAAACGAGGATCTTGTAAACAGAGCCGTTCCAAACTTTGGGGTGGCTGTGTCTTTTTGATTTTAATTTCCCTAAGCTATAGGACCATAAGTGGAAGTGCCCTAGGTTCTGTTGCTTTGTTTTTTAGATGTTTCAGGAAACACCATACACTTCTCCCAAGTGGTTGTTGGCAATTTACATCCGGCCCATCAGCATAACAAGGCTCCCAGTTCTCCATGGCCTGTCCTGCCTTTCTGGATTTTACACTTTTATCAGATGGCCCTTTTGACCGGGGGGAAGTGAGACTTCATTGTAGTGCAGATTTCCTTTGCAAGCTTGCTTGGTTGGCCAAAAAGGGCGTATGCGTTTTTTCCTGAATATATTCAGGAAAAAACGCATACGCCCTTTTTGGCCAAGTGCATCATTGTGGACGTTCTGCCTCTTTTCCTATGCTTTCAATGCAATTCCAGTCTACCTCCTGAAATCGGTTTCCTGCAATTCTGCCGCGCTTTCAAGTCCTCTTGGCAGCCTTACTTCAGTCTATTTTTGGACGATAGCTGTCATTTATAACTCTGCAGGTTTGTGAATTACAGTGCCCCTGAGCTCCTTTCTTCAACTCGCTTTCTTGTGACCTGGCCGCAACACCGCAGGATGTCTACAGGCCCTAATCTGGTTCCGGCACGGCACGCTGAGCCTTTGGTTAATTCCTCTTCCTGGTGGGAAATGAGAGTTATATTTGCCCATCCAGACACCTCCAGCTAGTCTCTCATTGGTTCTCGCTATTCCTGTTCATCTTCCACAGAAATTGCAAACTGGGCCAAACAGGAGGTTAAAGGGACTGACTCTCCAAGTGGGGAGAGTGTTAGTAAAGCGTCTGGAATGTTGAACCCGAGTACCAGGGTACGAAAACTGAGACATATTTGAACACGTCTCCCGATCACATGGTTGATCATAATCTAGGTTCCACATGAATGTTTTAGCTGAAGGAACAATACCTTAAACCTGGAGAGTTGAGACCCGTGGAATGGGTACCATGCAATATGACTTCAAAGGGTCTTCATTTGCTCACGAACCCCTCCAATCCTATCACTGCTGCATTTATGCCCATGTACACATGCTTGATTCTCTTTCGGAGACATAGCAATCCATAGGTTTTAAGATACTTACTAGTCAGGTACATTCTTAGGCGTTTAATATGCGGTGTTGAGTCCATTTCGTTGAGCAAGGAGTAGCTCTTGTCTATTCCATATTTGGCTTAAGGAACTTTATCTGTGCTCATTTCAATCTCTGGTTTTATGCAGCACCCCAACTCACCTTTCCCCGTAAGCAAGCATAAGTTGGTTTTCTAAATTTGAGACCCTGTTCTGTTCTGTAATTCAGTTCCTGTGTAGCCAAGTTTACATTCCGTGTATTACTGATATCTTATGATGTTTCTTTTTCTGTGTGACTTATTTCAGTTAGAATCATCATACCTGAATCCACTCATTGTGATGCTAAGGGCCTGATGACACAGATTTCATTGCTGAGTGATACTGCATTGTACGTAAGTACCACAAGTTCTTTATCCATTTTTCACTTTCTGTGATATTGAACTTGTACGGTAAACGAGGTTCTTGTAAACAGAGCCGTTCCAAACTTTGGGGTGGCTGTGTCTTTTTCATTTTAATTTCCCTAAGCTATAGGACCATAAGTGGAAGTGCCCTAGGCTCTGTTGCTTTGTTTTTTAGATGTTTCAGGAAACACCATACACTTCTCCCGAGTGTCTGTTGGCAATTTACATCCCGCCCATCAGCATAACAAGGCTCCGAGTTCTCCATGGCCTGTCCTGCCTTTCTGGATTTTACACTTTTTTCAGATGGCCCTTTTGACCGGGGGGAAGTGAGACTTCGTTGTAGTGCAGATTTCCTTTGCAAGCTTGCTTGGTTGGCCAAAAAGGGCGTATGCGTTTTTTCCTGAATATATTCAGGAAAAAACGCATACGCCCTTTTTGGCCAAGTGCATCATTGTGGACGTTCTGCCTCTTTTCCTATGCTTTCAATGCAATTCCAGTCTACCTCCTGAAATCGGTTTCCTGCAATTCTGCCCCGCTTTCAAGTCCTCTTGGCAGCCTTACTTCAGTCTATTTTTGGACGATAGCTGTCATTTATAACTCTGCAGGTTTGTGAATTACAGTGCCCCTGAGCTCCTTTCTTCAACTCGCTTTCTTGTGAGCTGGCCGCAACACCACAGGATGGCTTCAGGCCCTAATCTGGTTCCGGCACGGCACGCTGAGCCTTTGGTTAATTCCTCTTCCTGGTGGGAAATGAGAGTTAAATTTGCCCGTCCAGACACCTCCAGCTAGTCTCTCATTGGTTCTCGCTATTCCTGTTCATCTTCCGCAGAAATTGCAAACTGGGCCAAACAGGAGGTTAAAGGGACTGATTCTCCAAGTCGGGAGAGTGTTAGTAAAGCATCTGGAATGTTGCACCCGAGTACCAGGGTACGAAAACTGAGACATATTTGAACACGTCTCCCGATCACATGGTTGATCATACTCTAGGTTCCACATGCATGTTTTAGCTGAAGGAAGAATACCTTAAACCTGGGTAGTTGAAACCCGTGGAATGGATACCATGCAATATGACTTCAAAGGGTCTTCATTTGCTCACCGAACCTCTCCAATCCTATCACTGCTGCGTTTATGCCCCTGTACACATGCTTGATTCTCTTTCGGAGACATAGCAATCCATAGGTTTTAAGATACTTACTAGTCAGGTACATTCTTAGGCGTTTAATATGAGGTGTTGAGTCCATTTCGTTGAGCAAGGAGTAGCTCTTGTCTATTCCATATTTGGCTTAAGGAACTTTATCTGTGCTCATTTCAATCTTTGGTTTTATGCAGCACCCCAACTCACCTTTACCCTTAAGCAAGCATAAGTTGGTTTTCTAAATTTGAGACCCTGTTCTGTTCTGTAATTCAGTTCCTGTGTAGCCAAGTTTCCATTCCGTGTATTACTGATATCTTATGATGTTTCTTTTTCTGTGTGACTTATTTCAGTTAGAATCATCATACCTGAATCCACTCATTGTGCTGCTAAGGGCCTGATGACACAGATTTCATTGCTGAGTGATATTGCTTTCTAAGTAAATACCACAACTTTTTTATCCATTTTTCACTTTCTGCGATGTTGAACTTGTACTGTAAACGAGGTTCTTGTAAACAGAGCCGTTCCAAACTTTGGGGTGGCTGTGTCTTTTTGATTTTAAATTCCCTAAGCTATAGGACCATAAGTGGAAGTGCCTAGGCTCTGTTGCTTTGTTTTTTAGATGTTTCAGGAAGCACCATACACTTCTCCGGAGTGGTTGTTGGCAATTTACATCCCGCCCATCAGCATAACAAGGCTCCCAGTTCTCCATGGCCTGTCCTGCCTTTCTGGATTTTACACTTTTTTCAGATGGCCCTTTTGACCGGGGGGAAGTGAGACTTCATTGTAGTGCAGATTTCCTTTGCAAGCTTGCTTGGTTGGCCAAAAAGGGCGTATGCGTTTTTTCCTGAATATATTCAGGAAAAAACGCATACGCCCTTTTTGGCCAAGTGCATCATTGTGGACGTTCTGCCTCTTTTCCTATGCTTTCAATGCAATTCCAGTCTACCTCCTGAAATCGGTTTCCTGCAATTCTGCCCCGCTTTCAAGTCCTCTTAGCAGCCTTACTTCAGTCTATTTTTGGACGATAGCTGTCATTTATAACTCTGCAGGTTTGTGAATTACAGTGCCCCTGAGCTCCTTTCTTCAACTCGCTTTCTTGTGAGCTGGCCGCAACACCGCAGGATGGCTTCAGGCCCTAATCTGGTTCCGGCACGGCACGCTGAGCCTTTGGTTAATTCCTCTTCCTGGTGGGAAATGAGAGTTAAATTTGCCCGTCCAGACACCTCCAGCTAGTCTCTCATTGGTTCTCGCTATTCCTGTTCATCTTCCGCAGAAATTGCAAACTGGGCCAAACAGGAGGTTAAAGGCGCTGACTCTCCAAGTGGGGAGAGTGTTAGTAAAGCGTCTGGAATGTTGCACCCGAGTACCAGGAGAGGAAAACTGAGATATATTTGAACACGTCTCCCGATCACATGGTTGATCATACTCTACGTTCCACATGCATGTTTTAGCTGAAGGAAGAATACCTTAAACCTGGGTAGTTGAAACCCGTGGAATGGGTACCATGCAATATGACTTCAAAGGGTCTTCATTTGCTCACCGAACCTCTCCAATCCTATCACTGCTGCGTTTATGCCCCTGCACACATGCTTGATTCCCTTTCGGAGACATAGCAATCCATAGGTTTTAAGATACTTACTAGTCAGGTACATTCTTAGGTGTTTAATATGCGGTGTTGAGTCCATTTCGTTGAGCAAGGAGTAGCTCTTGTCTATTCCATATTTGGCTTAAGGAACTTTATCTGTGCTCATTTCAATCTCTGGTTTAATGCAGCACCCCAACTCACCTTTCCCCTTAAGCAAGCATAAGTTGGTTTTCTAAATTTGAGACCCTGTTCTGTTCTGTAATTCAGTTCCTGTGTAGCCAAGTTTACATTTCATGTATTACAGATATCTTATGATGTTTCTTTTTCTGTGTGACTTATTTCAGTTAGAATCATCATACCTGAATCCACTCATTGTGCTGCTAAGGGCCTGATGACACAGATTTCATTGCTGAGTGATATTGCTTTGTAAGTAAATACCACAACTTCTTTCTCCATTTTTTACTTTCTGCGGTGTTGAACTTGTACTGTAAACGAGGTTCTTGTAAACAGAGCCTTTCGAAACTTTGGGGTGGCTGTGTCTTTTTGATTTTAATTTCCCTAAGCTATAGGACCATAAGTGGAAGTGCCCTAGGTTCTGTTGCTTTGTTTTTTAGATGTTTCAGGAAACACCATACACTTCTCCCGAGTGTCTGTTGGCAATTTCCATCCCGCCCATCAACATAACAAGGCTCCCAGTTCTCCATGGCCTGTCCTGCCTTTCTGGATTTTACACTTTTTTCAGATGGCCCTTTTGACCGGGGGGAAGTGAGACTTCATTGTAGTGCAGATTTCCTTTGCAAGCTTGCTTGGTTGGCCAAAAAGTGCGTATGCGTTTTTTCCTGAATATATTCAGGAAAAAACGCATACGCCCTTTTTGGCCAAGTGCATCATTGTGGACGTTCTGCCTCTTTTCCTATGCTTTCAATGCAATTCCAGTCTACCTCCTGAAATTGGTTTCCTGCAATTCTGCCCCGCTTTCAAGTCCTCTTGGCAGCCTTACTTCAGTCTATTTTTGGACGATAGCTGTCATTTATAACTCTGCTGGTTTGTCAATTACAGTGCCCCTGAGCTCCTTTCTTCAACTCGCTTTCTTGTGACCTGGCAGCAACACCGCAGGATGGCTTCAGGCCCTAATCTGGTTCCGGCCCGGCATGCTGAGCCTTTGGTTAATTCCTCTTCCTGGTGGGAAATGAGAGTTAAATTTGCCCGTCCAGAAACCTCCAGCTAGTCTCTCATTGGTTCTCGCTATTCCTGTTCATCTTCCGCAGAAATTGCAAACTGGGCCAAACAGGAGGTTAAAGGCGCTGACTTTCCAAGTGGGCAGAGTGTTAGTAAAGCGTCTGGAATGTTGCACCCGAGTACCAGGGGAGGAAAACTGAGACATATTTGAACACGTCTCCCATTCACATGGTTGATCATACTTGGGTTCCACATGCATGTTTTAGCTGAAGGAAGAATACCTAAAACCTGGGTAGTTGAAACCCGTGGAATGGGTACCATGCAATATGACTTCAAAGGGTCTTCATTTGCTCACCGAACCTCTCCAATCCTATCACTGCTGCGTTTATGCCCCTGTACACATGCTTGATTCTCTTTCGGAGACATAGCAATCCATAGGTTTTAAGATACTTACTAGTCAGGTACATTCTTAGGCGTTTAATATGCGGTGTTGAGTCCATTTCGTTGAGCAAGGAGTAGCTCTTGTCTATTCCATATTTGGCTTAAGGAACTTTATCTGTGCTCATTTCAATCTCTGGTTTTATGCAGCACCCCAACTCACCTTTCCCCTTAAGCAAGCATAAGTTGGTTTTCTATATTTGAGACCCTGTTCTGTTCTGTAATTCAGTTCCTGTGTAGCCAAGTTTACATTTCGTGTATTACTGATATCTTATGATGTTTCTTTTTCTGTGTGGCTTATTTCAGTTAGAATCATCATACCTGAATCCACTCATTGTGCTGTTAAGGACCTGATGACACAGATTTCATTGCTGAGTGATATTGCTTTGTAAGTAAATACCACAACTTTTTTATCCATTTTTCACTTTCTGCGATGTTGAACTTGTACTGTGAAGGAGGTTCTTGTAAACAGAGCCGTTAGAAACTTTGGGGTGGCTGTGTCTTTTTGATTTTAAATTCCCTAAGCTATAGGACCATAAGTGGAAGGACCATAAGTGGAAGTGCCCTAGGCTCTGTTGCTTTGTTTTTTAGATGTTTCAGGAAACACCATACACTTCTCCCGAGTGTTTGTTGGCAATTTACATCCCGCCCTTCAGCATAACAAGGCTCCCAGTTCTCCATGGCCTGTCCTGCCTTTCTGGATTTTACACTTTTTTCAGATGGCCCTTTTGACCGGGGGAAAGTGAGACTTCATTGTAGTGCAGATTTCCTTTGCAAGCTTGCTTGGTTGGCCAAAATGTTCGTATGCGTTTTTTCCTGAATATATTCAGGAAAAAACGCATACGCCCTTTTTGGCCAAGTGCATCATTGTGGACGTTCTGCCTCTTTTCCTATGCTTTCAATGCAATTCCAGTCTACCTCCTGAAATTGGTTTCCTGCAATTCTGCCCCGCTTTCAAGTCCTCTTGGCAGCCTTACTTCAGTCTATTTTTGGACGATAGCTGTCATTTATAACTCTGCAGGTTTGTGAGTTACAGTGCCCCTGAGCTCCTTTCTTCAACTCGTTTTCTTTTGAGCTGGCCGCAACACCGCAGGATGGCTTCAGGCCCTAATCTGGTTCCGGCACGGCACGCTAAGCCTTTGGTTAATTCCTCTTCCTGGTGGGAAATGAGAGTTAAATTTACCCGTCCAGACACCTCCAGCTAGTCTCTCATTGGTTCTCGCTATTCCTGTTCATCTTCCGCAGAAATTGCAAACTGGGCCAAACAGGAGGTTAAAGGCACTGACTCTCCAAGTCGGGAGAGTGTTAGTAAAGCGTCTGGAATGTTGCACCCGAGTACCAGGGTACGAAAACTGAGACATATTTGAACACGTCTCCCGATCACATGGTTGATCATACTCTAGGTTCCACATGCATGTTTTAGCTGAAGGAAGAATACCTTAAACCTGGGTATTTGAAACCCGTGGAATGGGTACCATGCAATATGACTTCAAAGGGTCTTCATTTGCTCACCGAACCTGTCCAATCCTATCACTGCTGTGTTTATGCCCCTGTACACATGCTTGATTGTCTTTCGGAGACATAGCAATCCATAGGTTTTAAGATACTTACTAGTCAGGTACATTCTTAGGCGTTTAATATGCGGTGTTGAGTCCATTTCGTTGAGCAAGGACTAGCTCTTGTCTATTCCATATTTGGCTTAAGGAACTTTATCTGTGCTCATTTCAATCTCTGGTTTTATGCAGCACCCCAACTCACCTTTCCCCTTAAGCAAGCATAAGTTGGTTTTCTAAATTTGAGACCCTGTTCTGTTTTGGAATGCAGTTCCTGTGTAGCCAAGTTTACATTCCGTGTATTAGTGATATCTTATGATGTTTCTTTTTCTGTGTGACTTATTTCAGTTAGAATCATCGTACCTGAATCCACTCATTATGCTGCTACGGGCCTGATGACATAGATTTCATTGCTGAGTGATACTGCATTGTACGTAAGTACCAAAACTTCTTTATCCATTTTTCACTTTCTGCGATGTTGAACTTGTACTGTAAACGAGGATCTTGTAAACAGAGCCGTTCCAAACTTTGGGGTGGCTGTGTCTTTTTGATTTTAATTTCCCTAAGCTATAGGACCATAAGTGGAAGTGCCCTAGGTTCTGTTGCTTTGTTTTTTAGATGTTTCAGGAAACACCATACACTTCTCCCAAGTGGTTGTTGGCAGTTTACATCCGGCCCATCAGCATAACAAGGCTCCCAGTTCTCCATGGCCTGTCCTGCCTTTCTGGATTTTACACTTTTATCAGATGGCCCTTTTGACCGGGGGGAAGTGAGACTTCATTGTAGTGCAGATTTCCTTTGCAAGCTTGCTTGGTTGGCCAAAAAGTGCGTATGCGTTTTTTCCTGAATATATTCAGGAAAAAACGTATACGCCCTTTTTGGCCAAGTGCATCATTGTGGACGTTCTGCCTCTTTTCCTATGCTTTCAATGCAATTCCAGTCTACCTCCTGAAATCGGTTTCCTGCAATTCTGCCCCGCTTTCAAGTCCTCTTGGCAGCCTTACTTCAGTATATTTTTGGACGATAGCTGTCATTTATAACTCTGCAGGTTTGTGAATTACAGTGCCCCTGAGCTCCTTTCTTCAACTTGCTTTCTTTTGAGCTGGCCGCAGCACCGCAGGATGTCTTCAGGCCCTAATCTGGTTCCGGTACGGCACGCTGAGCCTTTGGTTATTTCCTCTTCCTGGTGGGAAATGAGAGTTAAATTTGCCCGTCCAGACATCTCCAGCTAGCCTCTCATTGGTTCTCGCTATTCCTGTTCATCTTCCGCAGAAATTGGAAACTGTGCCAAACAGGAGGTTAAAGGCGCTGACTCTCCAAGTGGGGAGAGTGTTAGTAAAGCGTCTGGAATGTTGCACCCGAGTACCAGGGGAGGAAAACTGAGACATATTTGAACACGTCTCCCGTTCACATGGTTGATCATACTCTGGGTTCCACATGCATGTTTTAGCTGAAGGAAGAATACCTTAAACCTGGAGAGTTGAGACCCGTGTAATGGGTACCATGCAATATGACTTCAAAGGGTCTTCATTTGCTCACCGAACCTCTCCAATCCTATCACTGCTGCGTTTATGCCCCTGTACACACGCTTGATTCTCTTTTGGAGACATAGCAATCCATAGGTCTTAAGATACTTACTAGTCAGGTACATTCTTAGGCGTTTAATATGGGGTTTTGAGTCCATTTCGTTGAGCAAGGAGTAGCTCTTGTCTATTCCATATTTGGCTTAAGGAACTTTATCTGTGCTCATTTCAATCTCTGGTTTTATGCAGCACCCCAACTCACCTTTCCCCTTAAGCAAGCATAAGTTGGTTTTCTAAATTTGAGACCCTGTTCTGTTTTGGAATGCAGTTCTTGTGTAGCCAAGTTTACATTCCGTGTATTAGTGATATCTTATGATGTTTCTTTTCTGTGTGACTTATTTCAGTTAGAATTATCGTACCTTAATCCACTCATTATGCTGCTACGGGCCTGATGACATAGATTTCATTGCTGAGTGATACTGCATTGTACGTAAGTACCACAAGTTCTTTATCCATTTTTCACTTTCTGCGATGTTGAACTTGTACTGTAAACGAGGTTCTTGTAAACAGAGCCGTTCCAAACTTTGGGGTGGCTGTGTCTTTTTGATTTTAATTTCCCTAAGCTATAGGACCATAAGTGGAAGTGCCCTAGGCTCTGTTGCTTTGTTTTTTAGATGTTTCAGGAAACACCATACACTTCTCCCGAGTGGTTGTTGGCAATTTACATCCCGCCCATCAGCATAACAAGGCTCCCAGTTCTCCATGGCCTGTCCTGCCTTTCTGGATTTTACACTTTTTTCAGATGGCCCTTTTGACCGGGGGGAAGTGAGACTTCATTGTAGTGCAGATTTCCTTTGCAAGCTTGCTTGGTTGGCCAAAAAGGGCGTATGCGTTTTTTCCTGAATATATTCAGGAAAAAACGCATACGCCCTTTTTGGCCAAGTGCATCATTGTGGACGTTCTGCCTCTTTTCCTATGCTTTCAATGCAATTCCAGTCTACCTCCTGAAATTGGTTTCCTGCAATTCTGCCCCGCTTTCAAGTCCTCTTGGCAGCCTTACTTCAGTCTATTTTTGGACGATAGCTGTCATTTATAACTCTGCTGGTTTGTCAATTGCAGTGCCCCTGAGCTCCTTTCTTCAACTCGCTTTCTTGTGACCTGGCAGCAACACCGCAGGATGGCTTCAGGCCCTAATCTTGTTCCGGCCCGGCATGCTGAGCCTTTGGTTAATTCCTATTCCTGGTGGGAAATGAGAGTTAAATTTGCCCGTCCAGACACCTCCAGCTAGCCTCTCATTTGTTCTCGCTATTCCTGTAAATCTTCCGCAGAAATTGCAAACTGGGCCAAACAGGAGGTTAAAGGCGCTGACTTTCCAAGTGGGCAGAGTGTTAGTAAAGCGTCTGGAATGTTGCACCCGAGTACCAGGGGAGGAAAACTGAGACATATTTGAACACGTCTCCCATTCACATGGTTGATCATACTTGGGTTCCACATGCATGTTTTAGCTGAAGGAAGAATACCTTAAACCTGGGTAGTTGAAACCCGTGGAATGGGTACCATGCAATATGACTTCAAAGGGTCTTCATTTGCTCACCGAACCTCTCCAATCCTATCACTGCTGCGTTTATGCCCCTGTACACATGCTTGATTCTCTTTCAGAGGCATAGCAATCCATAGGTTTTAAGATACTTACTAGTCAGGTACATTCTTAGGCGTTTAATATGGGGTGTTGAGTCCATTTCGTTGAGCAAGGAGTAGCTCTTGTCTATTCCATATTTGGCTTAAGGAACTTTATCTGTGCTCATTTCAATCTCTAGTTTTATGCAGCACCCCAACTCACCTTTCCCCTTAAGCAAGCATAAGTTGGTTTTCTATATTTGAGACCCTGTTCTGTTCTGTAATTCAGTTCCTGTGTAGCCAAGTTTACATTTCGTGTATTACTGATATCTTATGAAGTTTCTTTTTCTGTGTGGCTTATTTCAGTTAGAATCATCATACCTGAATCCACTCATTGTGCTGTTAAGGACCTGATGACACAGATTTCATTGCTGAGTGATATTGCTTTGTAAGTAAATACCACAACTTTTTTATCCATTTTTCACTTTCTGCGATGTTGAACTTGTACTGTGAAGGAGGTTCTTGAAACAGAGCCGTTCGAAACTTTGGGGTGGCTGTGTCTTTTTGATTTTAAATTCCCTAAGCTATAGGACCATAAGTGGAAGGACCATAAGTGGAAGTGCCCTAGGCTCTGTTGCTTTGTTTTTTCGATGTTTCAGGAAACACCATACACTTCTCCCAAGTGTCTGTTGGCAATTTACATCCCGCCCATCAGCATAACAAGGCTCCCAGTTCTCCATGGCCTGTCCTGCCTTTCTGGATTTTACACTTTTTTCAGATGGCCCTTTTGACCGGGGGGAAGTGAGACTTCATTGTAGTGCAGATTTCCTTCGCAAGCTTGCTTGGTTGGCCAAAAAGGGCGTATGCGTTTTTTCCTGAATATATTCAGGAAAAAACGCATACGCCCTTTTTGGCCAAGTGCATCATTGTGGACGTTCTGCCTCTTTTCCTATCCTTTCAATACAATTCCAGTCTACCTCCTGAAATCGGTTTCCTGCAATTCTGCCCCGCTTTCAAGTCCTCTTGGCAGCCTTACTTCAGTCTATTTTTGGACGATAGCTGTCATTTATAACGCTGCAGGTTTGTGAATTACAGTGCCCCTGAGCTCCTTTCTTCAACTCGCTTTCTTGTGACCTGGCCGCAACACCGCAGGATGTCTTCAGGCCCTAATCTGGTTCTGGCACGGCACGCTGAGCCTTTGGTTAATTCCTCTTCCTGGTGGGAAATGAGAGTTATATTTGCCCATCCAGACACCTCCAGCTAGTCTTTCATTGGTTCTCGCTATTCCTGTTCATCTTCCACATAAATTGCAAACTGGGCCAAACAGGAAGTTAAAGGGACTGACTCTCCAAGTGGGGAGCTTGTTAGTAAAGCGTGTGGAATGTTGCACCCGAGTACCGGGGTACGAAAACTGAGACATATTTCAACACGTCTCCCGATCACATGGTTGATCATACTCTAGGTTCCACATGCATGTTTTCGATGAAGGAAGAATACCTTAAACCTGGGTAGTTGAAACCCGTGGAATGGGTACCATGCAATATGACTTCAAAGGGTCTTCATTTGCTCACGAACCTCTCCAATCCTATCACTGCTGCGTTTATGCCCCTGTACACATGCTTGATTCTCTTTCGGAGACATAGCAATCCATAGGTTTTAAGATACTTACTAGTCAGGTGCATTCTTAGGCGTTTAATATGGGGTTTTGTGTCCATTTCGTTGAGCAAGGAGTAGCTCTTGTCTATTCCATATTTGGCTTAAGGAACTTTATCTGTGCTCATTTCAATCTCTGGTTTTATGCAGCACCCCATCTCACCTTTCACCTTAAGCAAGCATAAGTTGGTTTTCTAAATTTGAGACCCTGTTCTGTTTTGGAATGCAGTTCCTGTGTAGCCAAGTTGACATTCCGTGTATTAGTGATATCTTATGATGTTTCTTTTTCTGTGTGACTTATTTCAGTTAGAATCATCGTACCTGAATCCACTCATTATGCTGCTACGGGCCTGATGACATAGATTTCATTGCTGAGTGATACTGCATTGTACGTAAGTACCAAAACTTCTTTATCCATTTTTCACTTTCTGCGATGTTGAACTTGTACTGTAAACGAGGATCTTGTAAACAGAGCCGTTCCAAACTTTGGGGTGGCTGTGTCTTTTTGATTTTAATTTCCCTAAGCTATAGGACCATAAGTGGAAGTGCCCTAGGTTCTGTTGCTTTGTTTTTTAGATGTTTCAGGAAACACCATACACTTCTCCCAAGTGGTTGTTGGCAATTTACATCCGGCCCATCAGCATAACAAGGCTCCCAGTTCTCCATGGCCTGTCCTGCCTTTCTGGATTTTACACTTTTATCAGATGGCCCTTTTGACCGGGGGGAAGTGAGACTTCATTGTAGTGCAGATTTCCTTTGCAAGCTTGCTTGGTTGGCCAAAAAGGGCGTATGCGTTTTTTCCTGAATATATTCAGGAAAAAACGCATACGCCCTTTTTGGCCAAGTGCATCATTGTGGACGTTCTGCCTCTTTTCCTATGCTTTCAATGCAATTCCAGTCTACCTCCTGAAATCGGTTTCCTGCAATTCTGCCGCGCTTTCAAGTCCTCTTGGCAGCCTTACTTCAGTCTATTTTTGGACGATAGCTGTCATTTATAACTCTGCAGGTTTGTGAATTACAGTGCCCCTGAGCTCCTTTCTTCAACTCGCTTTCTTTTGAGCTGGCCGCAGCACCGCAGGATGGCTTCAGGCCCTAATCTGGTTCCGGTACGGCATGCTGAGCCTTTGGTTATTTCCTCTTCCTGGTGGGAAATGAGAGTTAAATTTGCCCGTCCAGACATCTCCAGCTAGCCTCTCATTGGTTCTCGCTATTCCTGTTCATCTTCCGCAGAAATTGGAAACTGTGCCAAACAGGAGGTTAAAGGCGCTGACTCTCCAAGTGGGGAGAGTGTTAGTAAAGCGTCTGGAATGTTGCACCTGAGTACCAGGGGAGGAAAACTGAGACATATTTGAACACGTCTCCCGTTCACATGGTTGATCATACTCTGGGTTCCACATGCATGTTTTAGCTGAAGGAAGAATACCTTAAACCTGGAGAGTTGAGACCCGTGTAATGGGTACCATGCAATATGACTTCAAAGGGTCTTCATTTGCTCACCGAACCTCTCCAATCCTATCACTGCTGCGTTTATGCCCCTGTACACATGCTTGATTCTCTTTCGGAGACATAGCAATCCATAGGTTTTAAGATATTTACTAGTCAGGTACATTCTTAGGCGTTTAATATGCGGTGTTGAGTCCATTTCGTTGAGCAAGGAGTAGCTCTTGTCTATTCCATATTTGGCTTAAGGAACTTTATCTGTGCTCATTTCAATCTCTGGTTTTATGCAGCACCCCAACTCACCTTTCCCCTTAAGCAAGCATAAGTTGGTTTTCTAAATTTGAGACCCTGTTCTGTTCTGTAATTCAGTTCCTGTGTAGCCAAGTTTACATTCCGTGTATTAGTGATATCTTATGATGTTTCTTTTTCTGTGTGACTTATTTCAGTTAGAATCATCGTACCTGAATCCACTCATGATGCTGCTACGGGCCTGATGACATAGATTTCATTGCTGAGTGATACTGCATTGTACGTAAGTACCACAAGTTCTTTATCCATTTTTCACTTTCTGTGATATTGAACTTGTACGGTAAACGAGGTTCTTGTAAACAGAGGCGTCCCAAACTTTGGGGTGGCTGTGTCTTTTTGATTTTAATTTCCCTAAGCTATAGGACCATAAGTGGAAGTGCCCTAGGCTCTGTTGCTTTGTTTTTTAGATGTTTCAGGAAACACCATACACTTCTCCCGAGTGTCTGTTGGCAATTTACATCCCGCCCATCAGCATATCAAGGCTCCCAGTTCTCCATGGCCTGTCCTGCCTTTCTGGATTTTACACTTTTTTCAGATGGCCCTTTTGACCGGGGGGAAGTGAGACTTCATTGTAGTGCAGATTTCCTTTGCAAGCTTGCTTGGTTGGCCAAAAAGGGCGTATGCGTTTTTTCCTGAATATATTCAGGAAAAAACGCATACGCCCTTTTTGGCCAAGTGCATCATTGTGGACGTTCTGCCTCTTTTCCTATGCTTTCAATGCAATTCCAGTCTACCTCCTGAAATCGGTTTCCTGCAATTCTGCCCCGCTTTCAAGTCCTCTTGGCAGCCTTACTTCAGTCTATTTTTGGACGATAGCTGTCATTTATAACTCTGCAGGTTTGTGAATTACAGTGCCCCTGAGCTCCTTTCTTCAACTCGCTTTCTTGTGAGCTGGCCGCAACACCGCAGGATGGCTTCAGGCCCTAATCTGGTTCTGGCACGGCACGCTGAGCCTTTGGTTAATTCCTCTTCCTGGTGGGAAATGAGAGTTAAATTTGCCCGTCCAGACACCTCCAGCTAGTCTCTCATTGGTTCTCGCTATTCCTGTTCATCTTCCGCAGAAATTGCAAACTGGGCCAAACAGGAGGTTAAAGGGACTGACTCTCCAAGTGGGGAGAGTGTTAGTAAAGCTTCTGGAATGTTGCACCCGAGTACCAGGGTACGAAAACTGAGACATATTTGAACACGTCTCCCGATCACATGGTTGATCATACTCTAGGTTCCACATGCATGTTTTAGCTGAAGGAAGAATACCTTAAACCTGGGTAGTTGAAACCCGTGGAATGGGTACCATGCAATATGACTTCAAAGGGTCTTCATTTGCTCACCGAACCTCTCCAATCCTATCACTGCTGCGTTTATGCCCCTGTACACATGCTTGATTCTCTTTCGGAGACATAGAAATCCATAGGTTTTAAGATACTTACTAGTCAGGTACATTCTTAGGCGTTTAATATGCGGTGTTGAGTCCATTTCGTTGAGCAAGGAGTAGCTCTTGTCTATTCCATATTTGGCTTAAGGAACTTTATCTGTGCTCATTTCAATCTCTGGTTTTATGCAGCACCCCAACTCACCTTTACCCTTAAGCAAGCATAAGTTGGTTTTCTAAATTTGAGACCCTGTTCTGTTCTGTAATTCAGTTCCTGTGTAGCCAAGTTTACATTCCGTGTATTAGTGATATCTTATGATGTTTCTTTTTCTGTGTGACTTATTTCAGTTAGAAACATCGTACCTGAATCCACTCATTAAGCTGCTACGGGCCTGATGACAAAGATTTCATTGCTGAGTGATACTGCATTGTACGTAAGTACCACAACTTCTTTATCCATTTTTCACTTTCTGCGATATTGAACTTTTACAGTAAACGAGGTTCTTGTAAACAGAGGAGTCCCAAAATTTTGGGTGGCTGTGTCTTTTTGATTTAAATTTCCCTAAGCTATAGGACCATAAGTGGAAGTGCCCTAGGCTCTGTTGCTTTGTTTTTTCGATGTTTCAGGAAACACCATACACTTCTCCCAAGTGTCTGTTGACAATTTACATCCCGCCCATCAGCATAACAAAGGTCCCAGTTCTCCATGGCCTGTCCTGCCTTTCTGGATTTTACACCTTTTTCAGATGGCCCTTTTGACCGGGGGGAAGTGAGACTTCTTTGTAGTGCAGATTTCCTTTGCAAGCTTGCTTGGTTGGCCAAAAAGGGCGTATGCGTTTTTTCCTGAATATATTCAGGAAAAAACGCATACGCACTTTTTGGCCAAGTGCATCATTGTGGACGTTCTGCCTCTTTTCCTATGCTTTCAATGCAATTCCAGTCTACCTCCTGAAATCGGTTTCCTGCAATTCTGCCCTGCTTTCAAGTCCTCTTGGCAGCCTTACTTCAGTCTATTTTTGGACGATAGCTGTCATTTATAACTCTGCAGGTTTGTGAATTACAGTG
Organism: Stenella coeruleoalba; assembly: GCF_951394435.1. Classification (NCBI taxonomy): domain Eukaryota; kingdom Metazoa; phylum Chordata; class Mammalia; order Artiodactyla; family Delphinidae; genus Stenella; species Stenella coeruleoalba. The sequence continues at coordinate 193,541 of NW_027645992.1, read as the reverse complement.
CCCCTGAGCTCCTTTCTTCAACTCGCTTTCTTTTGAGCTGGCCGCAACACCGCAGGTTGGCTTCAGGCCCTAATCTGGTTCTGGCACGGCACGCTGAGCCTTTGGTTAATTCATCTTCCTGGTGGGAAATGAGAGTTAAATTTGCCCGTCCAGACACCTCCAGCTAGTCTCTCATTGGTTCTCGCTATTCCTGTTCATCTTCCGCAGAAATTGCAAACTGGGCCAAACAGGAGGTTAAAGGGACTGACTCTCCAAGTCGGGAGAGTGTTAGTAAAGCGTCTGGAATGTTGCACCCGAGTACCAGGGTATGAAAAGTGAGACATATTTGAACACGTCTCCCGATCACATGGTTGATCATACTCTAGGTTCCACATGCATGTTTTAGCTGAAGGAAGAATACCTTAAACCTGTGTAGTTGAAACCCGTGGAATGGGTACCATGTAATATGACTTCAAAGGGTCTTCTTTTGCTCACCGAACCTCTCCAATCCTTACACTGCTGTGTTTATGCCCCTGTACACACGCTTGATTCTCTTTTGGAGACATAGCAATCCATAGGTTTTAAGATACTTACTAGTCACGTACATTCTTAGGCGTTTAATATGGGGTGTTGAGTCCATTTCGTTGAGCAAGGAGTAGATCTTGTCTATTCCATATTTGGCTTAAGGAAATTTATCTGTGCTCATTTCTATCTTTGGTTTTATGCAGCACCCCAACTCACCTTTCCCCTTAAGCAAGCATAAGTTGGTTTTCTAAATTTGAGACCCTGTTCTGTTTTGGAATTCAGTTCCTGTGTAGCCAAGTTTACATTCCGTGTATTAGTGATATATTATGATGTTTCTTTTTCTGTGTGACTTATTTCAGTTAGAATCATCGTATCTGAATCCACTCATTATGCTGCTACGGGCCTGATGACATAGATTTCATTGCTGAGTGATACTGCATTGTACGTAAGTACCACAAGTTCTTTATCCATTTTTCACTTTCTGTGATATTGAACTTGCACGGTAAACGAGGTTCTTGTAAACAGAGGCGTCCCAAACTTTGGGGTGGCTGTGTCTTTTTGATTTTAATTTCCCTAAGCTATAGGACCATAAGTGGAAGTGCCCTAGACTCTGTTGTTTTGTTTTTTCGATGTTTCAGGAAACACCATGCACTTCTCCCGAGTTTCTGTTGGCAATTTACATCCCGCCCATCAGCATAACAAGGCTCCCAGTTCTCCATGGCCTGTCCTGCCTTTCTGGATTTTACACTTTTTTCAGATGGCCCTTTTGACCGGGGGGAAGTGAGACTTCTTTGTAGTGCAGATTTCCTTTGCAAGTTTGCTTGGTTGGCCAAAAAGGGCGTATGCGTTTTTTCCTGAACATATTCAGGAAAAAACGCATACGCCCTTTTTGGCCAAGTGCATCATTGTGGACGTTCTGCCTCTTTTCCTATGCTTTCAATGCAATTCCAGTCTACCTCCTGAAATCGGTTTCCTGCAATTCTGCCCCGCTTTCAAGTCCTCTTGGCAGCCTTACTTCAGTCTATTTTTGGACGATAGCTGTCATTTATAACTCTGCAGGTTTGTGAATTACAGTGCCCCTGAGCTCCTTTCTTCAACTCGCTTTCTTGTGAGCTGGCCGCAACACCGCAGGATGTCTTCAGGACCTAATCTGGTTCTGGCACGGCACGCTGAGCCTTTGGTTAATTCCTCTTCCTGGTGGGAAATGAGAGTTAAATTTGCCCATCCAGACACCTTCAGCTAGTCTCTCATTGGTTCTCGCTATTCCTGTTCATCTTCCACAGAAATTGCAAACTGGGCCAAACAGGAGGTTAAAGGGACTGACTCTCCAAGTGGGGAGAGTGTTAGTAAAGCGTGTGGAATGTTGCACCCGAGTACCAGGGTACGAAAACTGAGACATATTTGAACACGTCTCCCGATCACATGGTTGATCATACTCTAGGTTCCACATGCAAGTTTTAGCTGAAGGAAGAATACCTTAAACCTGGGTAGTTAAAACCCGTGGAATGGGTACCATGTAATATGACTTCAAAGGGTCTTCTTTTGCTCACCGAACCTCTCCAATCCTTTCACTGCTGTGTTTATGCCCCTGTACACATGCTTCATTCTCTTTCGGAGACATAGCAATCCATAGGTTTTAAGATACTTACTAGTCAGGTACATTCTTAGGCGTTTAATATGCGGTGTCGAGTCCATTTCGTTGAGCAAGCAGTAGCTCTTGTCTATTCCATATTTGGCTTAAGGAACTTTATCTGTGCTCATTTCGATCTCTGGTTTTATGCAGCACCCCAACTCACCTTTCCCCTTAAGCAAGCATAAGTTGGTTTTCTAAATTTGAGACCCTGTTCTGTTCTGTAATTCAGTTCCTGTGTAGCCAAGTTTACATTCCGTGTATTACTGATATCTTATGATGTTTCTTTTTCTGTGTGACTTATTTCAGTTAGAATCATCATACCTGAATCCACTCATTGTGCTGCTAAGGGCCTGATGACATAGATTTCATTGCTGAGTGATATTGCTTTGTAAGTAAATACCACAACTTCTTTATCCATTTTTCACTTTCTGTGATGTTGAACTTGTATGGTAAACGAGGTTCTTGTAAACAGAGGCGTCCCAAATTTTGGGGTGGCTGTGTCTTTTTGATTTTAATTTCCCTAAGCTATAGGACCATAAGTGGAAGTGCCCTAGGCTCTGTTGCTTTGTTTTTTAGATGTTTCAGGAAACACCATACACTTCTCCCCAGTGTCTGTGGCAATTTACATCCCGCCCATCAGCATAACAAGGCTCCCAGTTCTCCATGGCCTGTCCTGCCTTTCTGGATTTTACACTTTTTTCAGATGGCCCTTTTAACCGGGGGGAAGTGAGACTTCATTGTAGTGCAGATTTCCTTTGCAAGCTTGCTTGGTTGGCCAAAAAGGGCGTATGCGTTTTTTCCTGAATATATTCAGGAAAAAACGCATACGCCCTTTTTGGCCAAGTGCATCATTGTGGACGTTCTGCCTCTTTTCCTATGCTTTCAATGCAATTCCAGTCTACCTCCTGAAATCGGTTTCCTGCAATTCTGCCCCGCTTTCAAGTCCTCTTGGCAGCCTTACTTCAGTCTATTTTTGGACGATAGCTGTCATTTATAACTCTGCAGGTTTGTGAATTACAGTGCCCCTGAGCTCCTTTCTTCAACTCGCTTTCTTGTGACCTGGCCGCAACACCGCAGGATGGCTTCAGGCCCTAATCTGGTTCCGGCACGGCACGCTGAGCCTTTGGTTAATTCCTCTTCCTGGTAGGAAATGACAGTTAAATTTGCCCGTCCAGACACCTCCAGCTAGTCTCCATTGGTTCTCGCTATTCCTGTTCATCTTCCGCAGAAATTGCAAACTGGGCCAAACAGGAGGTTAAAGGCGCTGACTCTCCAAATGGGGAGAGTGTTAGTAAAGCGTCTGGAATGTTACACCCGAATACCAGGGGAGGAAAACTGAGACATATTTGAACACGTCTCCCGTTCACATGGTTGATCATACTTGGGTTCCACATGCATGTTTTAGCTGAAGGAAGAATACCTTAAACCTGGAGAGTTGAGACCCGTGTAATGGGTACCATGCAATATGACTTCAAAGGGTCTTCATTTGCTCACCGAACCTCTCCAATCCTATCACTGCTACGTTTATGCCCCTGTACACATGCTTGATTCTCTTTTGGAGACATAGCAATCCATAGGTTTTACGATACTTACTAGTCAGGTACATTCTTAGGCGTTTAATATGCGGTGTTGAGTCCATTTCGTTGAGCAAGGAGTAGCTCTTGTCTATTCCATATTTGGCTTAAGGAATTTTATCTGTGCTCATTTCAATCTCTGCTTATGCAGCACCCCAACTCACCTTTCCCCTTTAGCAAGCATAAGTTGGTTTTCTAAATTTGAGACACTGTTCTGTTCTGTAATTCAGTTCCTGTGTAGCCAAGTTTATATTCCGTGTATTACTGATATCTTATGATGTTTCTTTTTCTCTGTGACTTATTTCAGTTAGAATCATCATACCTGAATCCACTCATTGTGCTGCTAAGGGCCTGATGACACAGATTTCATTGCTGTGTGATATTGCTTTGTAAGTAAATACCACAACTTCTTTATCCATTTTTCACTTTCTGCGATGTTGAACTTGTACTGTAAACGAGGTTCTTGTAAACAGAGGCGTCCCAAACTTTGGGGTGGCTGTGTCTTTTTGATTTTAATTTCCCTAAGCTATAGGACCATAAGTGGCAGTGCCCTAGGCTCTGTTGCTTTGTTTTTTAGATGTTTCAGGAAACACCATACACTTCTCCCGAGTGTCTGTTGGCAATTTACATCCCGCCCATATGCATAACAAGGCTCCCAGTTCTCCATGGCCTGTCCTGTCTTTCTGGATTTTACACTTTTTTCAGATGGCCCTTTTGACCGGGGGGAAGTGAGACTTCATTGTAGTGCAGATTTCCTTTGCAAGCTTGCTTGGTTGGCCAAAAAGGGCGTATGCGTTTTTTCCTGAATATATTCAGGAAAAAACGCATACGCCCTTTTTGGCCAAGTGCATCATTGTGGACATTCTGCCTCTTTTCCTATGCTTTCAATGCAATTCCAGTCTACCTCCTGAAATCGGTTTCCTGCAATTCTGCCCCGCTTTCAAGTCCTCTTGGCAGCCTTACTTCAGTCTATTTTTGGACGATAGCTGTCATTTATAACTCTGCAGGTTTGTGAATTACAGTGCCCCTGAGCTCCTTTCTTCAACTCGCTTTCTTGTGACCTGGCCGCAACTCCGCAGGATGGCTTCAGGCCCTAATCTGGTTCCGGCCCGGCATGCTGAGCCTTTGGTTAATTCCTCTTCCTGGTGGGAAATGAGAGTTGAATATCCCCGTCCAGACACCTCCAGCTAGCCTCTCATTGGTTCTCGCTATTCCTGTTCATCTTCCGCAGAAATTGCAAACTGGGCCAAACAGGAGGTTAAAGGGACTGACTCTCCAAGTGGGGAGAGTGTTAGTAAAGCGTCTGGAATGTTGCACCTGAGTACCAGGGGAGGAAAACTGAGACATATTTGAACACGTCTCCCGATCACATGGTTGATCATACTCTAGGTTCCACATGCATGTTTTAGCTGAAGGAAGAATACCTTAAACCTGGGTAGTTGAAACCCGTGGAATGGGTACCATGCAATATGACTTCAAAGGGTCTTCATTTGCTCACCGAACCTCTCCAATCCTATCACTGCTGCGTTTATGCCCCTGTACACATGCTTGATTCTCTTTCGGAGACATAGCAATCCATAGGTTTTAAGATACTTACTAGTCAGGTACATTCTTAGGCGTTTAATATGGGGTGTTGAGTCCATTTCGTTGAGCAAGGAGTAGCTCTTGTCTATTCCATATTTGGCTTAAGGAACTTTATCTGTGCTCATTTCAATCTCTGGTTTTATGCAGCACCCCAACTCACCTTTACCCTTAAGCAAGAATAAGTTGGTTTTCTAAATTTGAGACCCTGTTCTGTTCTGTAATTCAGTTCCTGTGTAGCCAAGTTTACATTCCGTGTATTAGTGATATATTATGATGTTTCTTTTTCTGTGTGACTTATTTCAGTTAGAATCATCATACCTGAATCCACTCATTGTGCTGCTAAGGGCCTGATGACACAGATTTCATTGCTGTGTGATATTGCTTTGTAAGTAAATACCACAACTTCTTTATCCATTTTTCACTTTCTGCGATGTTGAACTTGTACTGTAAACGAGGTTCTTGTCAACAGAGCCGTTCCAAACTTTGGGGTGGCTGTGTCTTTTTGATTTTAATTTCCCTAAGCTATAGGACCATAAGTGGAAGTGCCCTAGGTTCTGTTGCTTTGTTTTTTAGATGTTTCAGGAAACACCATACACTTCTCCCGAGTGGTTGTTGGCAATTTACATCCCGCCCATCAGCATAACAAGGCTCCCAGTTCTCCATGGCCTGTCCTGCCTTTCTGGATTTTACACTTTTTTCAGATGGCCCTTTTGACCGGGGGGAAGTGAGACTTCATTGTAGTGCAGATTTCCTTTGCAAGCTTGCTTGGTTGGCCAAAAAGGGCGTATGCGTTTTTTCCTGAATATATTCAGGAAAAAACGCATACGCCCTTTTTGGCCAAGTGCATCATTGTGGACGTTCTGCCTCTTTTCCTATGCTTTCAATGCAATTCCAGTCTACCTCCTGAAATCGGTTTCCTGCAATTCTGCCCCGCTTTCAAGTCCTCTTGGCAGCCTTACTTCAGTCTATTTTTGGACGATAGCTGTCATTTATAACTCTGCAGGTTTGTGAATTACAGTGCCCCTGAGCTCCTTTCTTCAACTCGCTTTCTTGTGACCTGGCCGCAACACCGCAGGATGGCTTCAGGCCCTAATCTGGTTCCGGCACGGCACGCTGAGCCTTTGGTTAATTCCTGTTCCTGGTGGGAAATGAGAGTTAAATTTGCCCGTCCAGACACCTCCAGCTAGCCTCTCATTGGTTCTCGCTATTCCTGTTCATCTTCCGCAGAAATTGCAAACTGGGCCAAACAGGAGGTTAAAGGGACTGACTCTCTAAGTCAGGAGAGTGTTAGTAAAGCGTCTGGAATCTTGCACCCGAGTACCAGGGTACGAAAACTGAGACATATTTGAACACGTCTCCCGATCACATGGTTGATCATACTCTACGTTCCACATGCATGTTTTAGCTGAAGGAAGAATACCTTAAAACCGGGTAGTTGAAACCCGTGTAATGGGTACCATGCAATATGACTTCAAAGGGTCTTCATTTGCTCACCGAACCTCTCCAATCCTATCACTGCTGCGTTTATGCCCCTGTACACATGCTTGGTTCTCTTTTGGAGACATAGCAATCCATAGGTTTTAAGATACTTACTAGTAAGGTACATTCTTAGGCGTTTAATATGGGGTGTTGAGTCCATTTCGTTGAGCAAGGAGTAGCTCTTGTCTATTCCATATTTGGCTTAAGGAACTTTATCTGTGCTCATTTCAATCTCCGGTATTATGCAGCACCCCAACTCACCTTTCCCCTTAAGCAAGCATAAGTTGGTTTTCTAAATTTGAGACCCTGTTCTGTTCTGTAATTCATTTCCTGTGTAGCCAAGTTTCCATTCCATGTATTAGTGATATCTTATGATATTTCTTTTTCTGTGTGACTTATTTCAGTTAGAATCTTCGTACCTGAATCCACACATTATGCTGCTACGGGCCTGATGACACAGATTTCATTGCTGAGTGATACTGCATTGTACGTAAGTACCACAAGTTCTTTATCCATTTTTCACTTTCTGTGATATTGAACTTGTACGGTAAATGAGGTTCTTGTAAACAGAGGCGTCCCAAACTTTGGGTTGGCTGTGTCTTTTTGATTTTAATTTCCCTAAGCTATAGGACCATAAGTGGAAGTGCCCTAGGCTCTGTTGCTTTGTTTTTTAGATGTTTCAGGAAACACCATACACTTCTCCCGAGTGTCTGTTGGCAATTTACATCCCGCCCATCAGCATAACAAGGCTCCCAGTTCTCAATGGCCTGTTGCCTTTCTGGATTTTACACTTTTTTCAGATGGCCCTTTTGACCGGGGGGAAGTGAGACTTCATTGTAGTGCAGATTTCCTTTGCAAGCTTGCTTGGTTGGCCAAAAAGGGCGTATGCGTTTTTTCCTGAATATATTCAGGAAAAAACGCATACGCCCTTTTTGGCCAAGTGCATCATTGTGGACGTTCTGCCTCTTTTCCTATGCTTTCAATGCAATTCCAGTCTACCTCCTGAAATCGGTTTCCTGCAATTCTGCCCCGCTTTCAAGTCCTCTTGGCAGCCTTACTTCAGTCTATTTTTGGACGATAGCTTTCATTTATAACTCTGCAGGTTTGTGAATTACTGTGCCACTGAGCTCCTTTCTTCAACTCGCTTTCTTGTGACCTGGCCGCAACACCGCAGGATGGCTTCAGGCCCTAATCTGGTTCCGGCCCGGCATGCTGAGCCTTTGGTTAATTCCTCTTCCTGGTGGGAAATGAGAGTTAAATTTGCCCGTCCAGACACCTCCAGCTAGACTCTCATTGGTTCTCGCTATTCCTGTTCATCTTCCGCAGAAATTGCAAACTGGGCCAAACAGGAGGTTAAAGGGACTGACTCTCCAAGTGGGGAGAGTGTTAGTAAAGCGTCTGGAATGTTGCACCCGAGTACCAGGGGAGGAAAACTGAGACATATTTGAACACGTCTCCCGTTCACATGGTTGATCATACTTGGGTTCCACATGCATGTTTTAGCTGAAGGAAGAATACCTTAAACCTGGGTAGTTGAAACCCGTGGAATGGGTACCATGCAATATGACTTCAAAGGGTCTTCATTTGCTCACCGAACCTCTCCAATCCTATCACTGCTGCGTTTATGCCCCTGTACACATGCTTGATTCTCTTTCAGAGACATAGCAATCCATAGGTTTTAAGATACTTACAAGTCAGGTACATTCTTAGGCGTTTAATATGCGGTGTTGAGTCCATTTCGTTGAGCAAGGAGTAGCTCTTGTCTATTCCATATTTGGCTTAAGGAACTTTATCTGTGCTCATTTCAATCTCTGGTTTTATGCAGCACCCCAACTCACCTTTACCCTTAAGCAAGAATAAGATGGTTTTCTAAATGTGAGACCCTGTTCTGTTCTGTAATTCAGTTCCTGTGTAGCCAAGTTTCCATTCCGTGTATTACTGATATCTTATGATGTTTCTTTTTCTGTGTGACTTATTTCAGTTAGAATCATCATACCTGAATCCACTCATTGTGCTGCTAAGGGCCTGATGACATAGATTTCATTGCTGAGTGATATTGCTTTGTAAGTGAATACCACAACTTCTTTATCCATTTTTCACTTTCTGCAATGTTGAACTTGTACTGTAAACGAGGTTCTTGTAAACAGAGCCGTTCCAAACTTTGGGGTGGCTGTGTCTTTTTGATTTTAATTTCCCTAAGCTATAGGACCATAAGTGGAAGTGCCCTAGGCTCTGTTGCTTTGTTTTTTAGATGTTTCAGGAAACACCATAGACTTCTCCCGAGTGTCTGTTGGCAATTTACATCCCGCCCATCAGCATAACAAGGCTCCCAGTTCTCAATGGCCTGTTGCATTTCTGGATTTTACACTTTTTTCAGATGGCCCTTTTGACCGGGGGGAAGTGAGACTTCATTGTAGTGCAGATTTCCTTTGCAAGCTTGCTTGGTTGGCCAAAAAGGGCGTATGCGTTTTTTCCTGAATATATTCAGGAAAAAACGCATACGCCCTTTTTGGCCAAGTGCATCATTGTGGACATTCTGCCTCTTTTCCTATGCTTTCAATGCAATTCCAGTCTACCTCCTGAAATCGGTTTCCTGCAATTCTGCCCCGCTTTCAAGTCCTCTTGGCAGCCTTACTTCAGTCTATTTTTGGACGATAGCTGTCATTTATAACTCTGCAGGTTTGTGAATTACAGTGCCCCTGAGCTCCTTTCTTCAACTCGCTTTCTTGTGACCTGGCCGCAACACCGCAGGATGGCTTCAGGCCCTAATCTGGTTCCGGCCCGGCACGCTGAGCCTTTGGTTATTTCCTCTTCCTGGTGGGAAATGAGAGTTAAATTTGCCCGTCCAGACACCTCCAGCTAGCCTCTCATTGGTTCTCGCTATTCCTGTTCATCTTCCGCAGAAATTGCAAACTGGGCCAAACAGGAGGTTAAAGGGACTGACTCTCCAAGTGGGGAGAGTGTTAGTAAAGCGTCTGGAATGTTGCACCCGAGTACCAGGGTACAAAAACTGAGACATATTTGAACACGCCTCCCGATCGCATGGTTGATCATACTCTAGGTTCCACATGCATGTTTTAGCTGAAGGAAGAATACCTAAAACCTGGGTAGTTGAAACCCGTGGAATGGGTACCATGCAATATGACTTCAAAGGGTCTTCATTTGCTCACCGAACCTCTCCAATCCTATCACTGCTGCGTTTATGCCCCTGTACACATGCTTGATTCTCTTTCGGAGACATAGCAATCCATAGGTTTTAAGATACTTACTAGTAAGGTACATTCTTAGGCGTTTAATATGCGGTATTGAGTCCATTTCGTTGAGCAAGGAGTAGCTCTTGTCTATTCCATATTTGGCTTAAGGAACTTTATCTGTGCTCATTTCGATCTCTGCTTATGCAGCACCCCAACTCACCTTTCCCCTTAAGCAAGCATAAGTTGGTTTTCTAAATTTGAGACCCTGTTCTGTTCTGTAATTCAGTTCCTGTGTAGCCAAGTTTACATTCCGTGTATTACTGATATCTTATGATGTTTCATTTTCTGTGTGACTTATTTCAGTTAGAATCATCATACCTGAATCCACTCATTGTGCTGCTAAGGGCCTGATGACATAGATTTCATTGCTGAGTGATATTGCTTTGTAAGTAAATACCACAACTTCTTTATCCATTTTTCACTTTCTGCGATGTTGAACTTGTACTGTAAACGAGGTTCTTGTAAACAGAGCCGTTCCAAACTTTGGGGTGGCTGTGTCTATTTTATTTTAATTTTCCTAAGCTATAGGACCATAAGTGGAAGTGCCCTAGGCTCTGTTGATTTGTTTTTTAGATGTTTCAGGAGACACCATACACTTCTCCCGAGTGGTTGTTGGCAATTTACATCCCGCCCATCAGCATAACAAGGCTCCCAGTTCTCCATGGCCTGTCCTGCCTTTCTGGATTTTACCCTTTTTTCAGATGGCCCTTTTGACCGGGGGGAAGTGAGACTTCATTGTAGTGCAGATTTCCTTTGCAAGCTTGCTTGGTTGGCCAAAAAGGGCGTATGCGTTTTTTCCTGAATATATTCAGGAAAAAACGCATACGCACTTTTTGGCCAAGTGCATCATTGTGGACGTTCTGCCTCTTTTCCTATGCTTTCAATGCAATTCCAGTCTACCTCCTGAAATCGGTTTCCTGCAATTCTGCCCCGCATTCAAGTCCTCTTGGCAGCCTTACTTCAGTCTATTTTTGGACGATAGCTGTCATTTATAACTCTGCAGGCTTGTGAATTACAGTGCCCCTGAGCTCCTTTCTTCAACTCGCTTTCTTGTGAGCTGGCCGCAACACCGCAGGATGGCTTCAGGCCCTAATCTGGTTCCGGCACGGCACGCTGAGCCTTTGGTTAATTCCTCTTCCTGGTGGGAAATGAGAGTTAAATTTGCCCGTCCAGAAACCTCCAGCTAGTCTCTCATTGGTTCTCGCTATTCCTGTTCATCTTCCGCAGAAATTGCAAACTGGGCCAAACAGGAGGTTAAAGGCGCTGACTCTCCAAGTGGGGAGAGTGTTAGTAAAGCGTCTGGAATGTTGCACCCGAGTACCAGGGGAGGAAAACTGAGACATATTTGAACACGTCTCCCGTTCACATGGTTGATCATACTTGGGTTCCACATGCATGTTTTAGCTGAAGGAAGAATACCTTAAACCTGGAGAGTTGAGACCCGTGTAATGGGTACCATGCAATATGACTTCAAAGGGTCTTCATTTGCTCACCGAACCTCTCCAATCCTATCACTGCTGCGTTTATGCCCCTGTACACATGCTTGATTCTCTTTTGGAGACATAGCAATCCATAGGTTTTACGATACTTACTAGTCAGGTACATTCTTAGGCGTTTAATATGCGGTGTTGAGCCATTTCGTTGAGCAAGGAGTAGCTCTTGTCTATTCCATATTTGACTTAAGGAACTTTATCTGTGCTCATTTCAATCTCTGGTTTTATGCAGCACCCCAACTCACCTTTACCCTTAAGCAAGCATAAGTTGGTTTTCTAAATTTGAGACCCTGTTCTGTTCTGTAATTCAGTTCCTGTGTAGCCAAGTTTACATTCCGTGTATTACAGATATCTTATGATGTTTCTTTTTCTGTGTGACTTATTTCAGTTAGAATCATCATACCTGAATCCACTCATTGTGATGCTAAGGGCCTGATGACATAGATTTCATTGCTGAGTGATATTGCTTTGTAAGTGATTACCACAACTTCTTTATCCATTTTTCACTTTCTGCGATGTTGAACTTGTACTGTAAACGAGCTTCTTGTAAACAGAGGCGTCCCAAACTTTAGGGTGGCTGTGTCTTTTTGATTTTAATTTCCCTAAGCTATACGACCATAAGTGGAAGTGCTCTAGGCTCTGTTGCTTTGTTTTTCAGATGTTTCAGGAAACACCATACACTTGTCCAGAGTGTCTGTTGGCAATTTACATCCCGCCCATCAGCATAAAAAGGCTCCCAGTTCTCCATGGCCTGTCCTGCCTTTCTGGATTTTACACTTTTTTCAGATGGACCTTTTGACCGGGGGGAAGTGAGACTTCATTGTAGTGCAGATTTCCTTTGCAAGCTTGCTTGGTTGGCCAAAAAGGGCGTATGCGTTTTTTCCTGAATATATTCAGGAAAAAACGCATACGCCCTTTTTGGCCAAGTGCATCATTGTGGACGTTCTGCCTCTTTTCCTATGCTTTCAATGCAATTCCAGTCTACCTCCTGAAATCGGTTTCCTGCAATTCTGCCCCACTTTCAAGTCCTCTTGGCAGCCTTACTTCAGTCTATTTTTGGACGATAGCTGTCATTTATAACTCTGCAGGTTTGTGAATTACAGTGCCCCTGAGCTCCTTTCTTCAACTCGCTTTCTTTTGAGCTGGCCGCAACACCGCAGGATGGCTTCAGGCCCTAATCTGGTTCCGGTACGGCACGCTGAGCCTTTGGTTATTTCCTCTTCCTGGTGGGAAATGAGAGTTAAATTTGCCCGTCCAGACACCTCCAGCTAGCCTCTCATTGGTTCTCGCTATTCCTGTTCATCTTCCGCAGAAATTGCAAACTGGGCCAAACAGGAGGTTAAAGGCGCTGACTCTCCAAGTGGGGAGAGTGTTAGTAAAGCGTCTGGAATGTTGCACCCGAGTACCAGGGGAGGAAAACTGAGACATATTTGAACACGTCTCCCGTTCACATGGTTGATCATACTTGGGTTCCACATGCATGTTTTAGCTGAAGGAAGAATACCTTAAACCTGGAGAGTTGAGACCCGTGTAATGGGTACCATGCAATATGACTTCAAAGGGTCTTCATTTGCTCACCGAACCTCTCCAATCCTATCACTGCTGCATTTATGCCCCTGTACACATGCTTGATTCTCTTTTGGAGACATAGCAATCCATAGGTTTTATGATACTTACTAGTCAGGTACCTTCTTAGGCATTTAATATGCGGTGTTGAGTCCATTTCATTGAGCAAGGAGTAGCTCTTGTCTATTCCATATTTGACTTAAGGAACTTTATCTGTGCTCATTTCAATCTCTGGTTTTATGCAGCACCCCAACTCACCTTTACCCTTAAGCAAGCATAAGTTGGTTTTCTAAATTTGAGACCCTGTTCTGTTCTGTAATTCAGTTCCTGTGTAGCCAAGTTTACATTCCGTGTATTACTGATATCTTATGATGTTTCTTTTTCTGTGTGACTTATTTCAGTTAGAATCATCATACCTGAATCCACTCATTGTGATGCTAAGGGCCTGATGACATAGATTTAATTGCTGAGTGATATTGTTTTCTAAGTAAATACCACAACTTCTTTATCCATTTTTCACTTTCTGCGATGTTGAACTTGTACTGTAAACGAGGTTGTTGTAAACAGAGGCGTCCCAAACTTTGGGGTGGCTGTGTCTTTTTGATTTTAATTTCCCTAAGCTATAGGACCATAAGTGGCAGTGCCCTAGGCTCTGTTGCTTTGTTTTTTAGATGTTTCAGGAAACACCATACACTTCTCCCGTGTGTCTGTTGGCAATTTACATCCCGCCCATCAGCATAACAAGGCTCCCAGTTCTCCATGGCCTGTCCTGCCTTTCTGGATTTTACACTTTTTTCAGATGGCCCTTTTGACCGGGGGGAAGTGAGACTTCATTGTAGTGCAGATTTCCTTTGCAAGCTTGCTTGGTTGGCCAAAAAGGGCGTATGCGGTTTTTCCTGAATATATTCAGGAAAAAACGCATACGCCCTTTTTGGCCAAGTGCATCATTGTGGACGTTCTGCCTCTTTTCCTATGCTTTCAATGCAATTCCAGTCTACCTCCTGAAATCGGTTTCCTGCAATTCTGCCCCGCTTTCAAGTCCTCTTGGCAGCCTTACTTCAGTATATTTTTGGACGATAGCTGTCATTTATAACTCTGCAGGTTTGTGAATTACAGTGCCCCTGAGCTCCTTTCTTCAACTCGCTTTCTTTTGAGCTGGCCGCAACACCGCAGGATGGCTTCAGGCCCTAATCTGGTTCCGGTACGGCACGCTGAGCCTTTGGTTATTTCCTCTTCCTGGTGGGAAATGAGAGTTAAATTTGCCCGTCCAGACACCTCCAGCTAGCCTCTCATTGGTTCTCGCTATTCCTGTTCATCTTCCACAGAAATTGCAAACTGGGCCAAACAGGAGGTTAAAGGCGCTGACTCTCCAAGTGGGGAGAGTGTTAGTAAAGCGTCTGGAATGTTGCACCCGAGTACAAGGGGAGGAAAACTGAGACATATTTGAACACGTCTCCCGTTCACATGGTTGATCATACTTGGGTTCCACATGCATGTTTTAGCTGAAGGAAGAATACCTTAAACCTGGAGAGTTGAGACCCGTGTAATGGGTACCATGCAATATGACTTCAAAGGGTCTTCATTTGCTCACCGAACCTCTCCAATCCTATCACTGCTGCGTTTATGCCCCTGTAAACATGCTTGATTCTCTTTTGGAGACATAGCAATCCATAGGTTTTACGATACTTACTAGTCAGGTACATTCTTAGGCGTTTAATATGCGGAGTTGAGTCCATTTCGTTGAGCAAGGAGTAGCTCTTGTCTATTCCATATTTGGCTTAAGGAACTTTATCTGTGCTCATTTCAATCTCTGGTTTTATGCAGCACCCCAACTCACCTTTACCCTTAAGCAAGCATAAGTTGGTTTTCTAAATTTGAGACCCTGTTCTGTTCTGTAATTCAGTTCCTGTGTAGCCAAGTTTACATTCCGTGTATTACTGATATCTTATGATGTTTCTTTTTCTGTGTGACTTATTTCAGTTAGAATCATCATACCTGAATCCACTCATTGTGCTGCTAAGGGCCTGATGACACAGATTTCATTGCTGAGTGATATTGCTTTGTAAGTAAATACCACAACTTCTTTATCCATTTTTCACTTTCTGCGATGTTGAACTTGTACTGTAAACGAGGTTCTTGTAAACAGAGCCGTTCCAAACTTTGGGGTGGCTGTGTCTTTTTGATTTTAATTTCCCTAAGCTATAGGACCATAAGTGGAAGTGCCCTAGGTTCTGTTGCTTTGTTTTTTTGATGTTTCAGGAAACACCATACACTTCTCCCGAGTGGTTGTTGGCAATTTACATCCCGCCCATCAGCATAACAAGGCTCCCAGTTCTCCATGGCCTGTCCTGCCTTTCTGGATTTTACACTTTTTTCAGATGGCCCTTTTGACCGGGGGGAAGTGAGACTTCATTGTAGTGCAGATTTCCTTTGCAAGCTTGCTTGGTTGGCCAAAAAGGGCGTATGCGTTTTTTCCTGAATATATTCAGGAAAAAACGCATACGCCCTTTTTGGCCAAGTGCATCATTGTGGACGTTCTGCCTCTTTTCCTATGCTTTCAATGCAATTCCAGTCTACCTCCTGAAATCGGTTTCCTGCAATTCTGCCCCGCTTTCAAGTCCTCTTGGCAGCCTTACTTCAGTCTATTTTTGGACGATAGCTGTCATTTATAACTCTGCAGGTTTGTGAATTACAGTGCCCCTGAGCTCCTTTCTTCAACTCGCTTTCTTGTGACCTGGCCGCAACACCGCAGGATGGCTTCAGGCCCTAATCTGGTTCCGGTACGGCACGCTGAGCCTTTGGTTATTTCCTCTTCCTGGTGGGAAATGAGAGTTAAATTTGCCCGTCCAGACACCTCCAGCTAGCCTCTCATTGGTTCTCGCTATTCCTGTTCATCTTCCGCAGAAATTGCAAACTGGGCCAAACAGGAGGTTAAAGGCGGTGACTCTCCAAGTGGGGAGAGTGTTAGTAAAGCGTCTGGAATGTTGCACCCGAGTACCAGGGGAGGAAAACTGAGACATATTTGAACACGTCTCCCGTTCACATGGTTGATCATACTTGGGTTCCACATGCATGTTTTAGCTGAAGGAAGAATACCTTAAACCTGGAGAGTTGAGACCCGTGTAATGGGTACCATGCAATATGACTTCAAAGGGTCTTCATTTGCTCACCGAACCTCTCCAATCCTATCACTGCTGCATTTATGCCCCTGTACACATGCTTGATTCTCTTTTGGAGACATAGCAATCCATAGGTTTTACGATACTTACTAGTCAGGTACATTCTTAGGCGTTTAATATGCGGTGTTGAGTCCATTTCGTTGAGCAAGGAGTAGCTCTTGTCTATTCCATATTTGGCTTAAGGAACTTTATCTGTGCTCATTTCAATCTCTGGTTTTATGCAGCACCCCAACTCACCTTTACCCTTAAGCAAGCATAAGTTGGTTTTCTAAATTTGAGACCCTGTTCTGTTCTGTAATTCAGTTCCTGTGTAGCCAAGTTTACATTCCGTGTATTACTGATATCTTATGATGTTTCTTTTTCTGTGTGACTTATTTCAGTTAGAATCATCATACCTGAATCCACTCATTGTGCTGCTAAGGGCCTGATGACACAGATTTCATTGCTGAGTGATATTGCTTTGTAAGTAAATACCACAACTTCTTTATCCATTTTTCACTTTCTGCAATGTTGAACTTGTACTGTAAATGAGGTTCTTGTAAACAGAGCCGTTCCAAACTTTGGGGTGGCTGTGTCTTTTTGATTTTAATTTCCCTAAGCTATAGGACCATAAGTGGAAGTGCCCTAGGTTCTGTTGCTTTGTTTTTTAGATGTTTCAGGAAACACCATACACTTCTCCTGAGTGGTTGTTGGCAATTTACATCCCGCCCATCAGCATAACAAGGCTCCCAGTTCTCCATGGCCTGTCCTGCCTTTCTGGATTTTACACTTTTTTCAGATGGCCCTTTTGACCGGGGGGAAGTGAGACTTCATTGTAGTGCAGATTTCCTTTGCAAGCTTGCTTGGTTGGCCAAAAAGGGCGTATGCGTTTTTTCCTGAATATATTCAGGAAAAAACGCATACGCCCTTTTTGGCCAAGTGCATCATTGTGGACGTTCTGCCTCTTTTCCTATGCTTTCAATGCAATTCCAGTCTACCTCCTGAAATCGGTTTCCTGCAATTCTGCCCCGCTTTCAAGTCCTCTTGGCAGCCTTACTTCAGTCTATTTTTGGACGATAGCTGTCATTTATAACTCTGCAGGTTTGTGAATTACAGTGCCCCTGAGCTCCTTTCTTCAACTCGCTTTCTTTTGAGCTGGCCGCAACACCGCAGGATGGCTTCAGGCCCTAATCTGGCTCCGGTACGGCACGTTGAGCCTTTGGTTATTTCCTCTTCCTGGTGGGAAATGAGAGTTAAATTTGCCCGTCCAGACATCTCCAGCTAGCCTCTCATTGGTTCTCGCTATTCCTGTTCATCTTCCTCAGAAATTGCAAACTGGGCCAAACAGGAGGTTAAAGGCGCTGACTCTCCTAGTGGGGAGAGTGTTAGTAAAGCGTCTGGAATGTTGCACCCGAGTACCAGGGGAGGAAAACTGAGACATATTTGAACACGTCTCCCGTTCACATGGTTGATCATACTTGGATTCCACATGCATGTTTTAGCTGAAGGAAGAATACCTTAAACCTGGAGAGTTGAGACCCGTGTAATGGGTACCATGCAATATGACTTCTAAGGGTCTTCATTTGCTCACCGAACCTCTCCAATCCTATCACTGCTGCGTTTATGCCCCTGTACACATGCTTGATTCTCTTTTGGAGACATAGCAATCCATAGGTTTTACGATACTTACTAGTCAGGTACATTCTTAGGCGTTTAATATGCGGTGTTGAGTCCATTTCGTTGAGCAAGGAGTAGCTCTTGTCTATTCCATATTTGGCTTAAGGAACTTTATCTGTGCTCATTTCAATCTCTGGTTTTATGCAGCACCCCAACTCACCTTTACCCTTAAGCAAGCATAAGTTGGTTTTCTAAATTTGAGACCCTGTTCTGTTCTGTAATTCAGTTCCTGTGTAGCCAAGTTTACATTCCGTGTATTACTGATATCTTATGATGTTTCTTTTTCTGTGTGACTTATTTCAGTTAGAATCATCATACCTGAATCCACTCATTGTTCTGCTAAGGGCCTGATGACACAGATTTCATTGCTGAGTGATATTGCTTTGTAAGTAAATACCACAACTTCTTTATCCATTTTTCACTTTCTGCGATGTTGAACTTGTACTGTAAACGAGGTTCTTGTAAACAGAGCCGTTCCAAACTTTGGGGTGGCTGTGTCTTTTTGATTTTAATTTCCCTAAGCTATAGGACCATAAGTGGAAGTGCCCTAGGTTCTGTTGCTTTGTTTTTTTGATGTTTCAGGAAACACCATACACTTCTCCCGAGTGGTTGTTGGCATTTTACATCCCGCCCATCAGCATAACAAGGCTCCCAGTTCTCCATGGCCTGTCCTGCCTTTCT
This sequence comes from Stenella coeruleoalba, assembly GCF_951394435.1. NCBI lineage: Eukaryota > Metazoa > Chordata > Mammalia > Artiodactyla > Delphinidae > Stenella > Stenella coeruleoalba. The sequence goes on along the minus strand of NW_027645992.1, from coordinate 174,938 downwards.
GGATTTTACACTTTTTTCAGATGGCCCTTTTGACCGGGGGGAAGTGAGACTTCATTGTAGTGCAGATTTCCTTTGCAAGCTTGCTTGGTTGGCCAAAAAGGGCGTATGCGTTTTTTCCTGAATATATTCAGGAAAAAACGCATACGCCCTTTTTGGCCAAGTGCATCATTGTGGACGTTCTGCCTCTTTTCCTATGCTTTCAATGCAATTCCAGTCTACCTCCTGAAATCGGTTTCCTGCAATTCTGCCCCGCTTTCAAGTCCTCTTGGCAGCCTTACTTCAGTCTATTTTTGGACGATAGCTGTCATTTATAACTCTGCAGGTTTGTGAATTACAGTGCCCCTGAGCTCCTTTCTTCAACTCGCTTTCTTGTGACCTGGCCGCAACACCGCAGGATGGCTTCAGGCCCTAATCTGGTTCCGGCCCGGCATGCTGAGCCTTTGGTTAATTCCTCTTCTTGGTGGGAAATGAGAGTTAAATTTGCCCGTCCAGACACCTCCAGCTAGCCTCTCATTGGTTCTCGCTATTCCTGTTCATCTTCCGCAGAAATTGCAAACTGGGCCAAACAGGAGGTTAAAGGGACTGACTCTCCAAGTGGGGAGAGTGTTAGTAAAGCGTCTGGAATGTTGCACCCGAGTACCAGGGGAGGAAAACTGAGACGTATTTGAACACGTCTCCCGTTCACATGGTTGATCATACTTGGGTTCCACATGCATGTTTTAGCTGAAGGAAGAATACCTTAAACCTGGGTAGTTGAAACCCGTGGAATGGGTACCATGCAATATGACTTCAAAGGGTCTTCATTTGCTCACCGAACCTCTCCAATCCTATCACTGCTGCGTTTATGCCCCTGTACACATGCTTGATTCTCTTTCAGAGACATAGCAATCCATAGGTTTTAAGATACTTACAAGTCAGGTACATTCTTAGGCGTTTAATATGCGGTGTTGAGTCCATTTCGTTGAGCGAGGAGTAGCTCTTGTCTATTCCATATTTGGCTTAAGGAACTTTATCTGTGCTCATTTCAATCTCTGGTTTTATGCAGCACCCCAACTCACCTTTACCCTTAAGCAAGCATAAGTTGTTTTTCTAAATGTGAGACCCTGTTCTGTTCTGTAATTCAGTTCCTGTGTAGCCAAGTTTCCATTCCGTGTATTACTGATATCTTATGATGTTTCTTTTTCTGTGTGACTTATTTCAGTTAGAATCATCATACCTGAATCCACTCATTGTGCTGCTAAGGGCCTGATGACATAGATTTCATTGCTGAGAGATATTGCTTTGTAAGTGAATACCACAACTTCTTTATCCATTTTTCACTTTCTGCAATGTTGAACTTGTACTGTAAACGAGGTTCTTGTAAACAGAGCCGTTCCAAACTTTGGGGTGGCTGTGTCTTTTTGATTTTAATTTCCCTAAGCTATAGGACCATAAGTGGAAGTGCCCTAGGCTCTGTTGCTTTGTTTTTTAGATGTTTCAGGAAACACCATACACTTCTCCCGAGTGTCTGTTGGCAATTTACATCCCGCCCATCAGCATAACAAGGCTCCCAGTTCTCAATGGCCTGTTGCATTTCTGGATTTTACACTTTTTTCAGATGGCCCTTTTGACCGGGGGGAAGTGAGACTTCATTGTAGTGCAGATTTCCTTTGCAAGCTTGCTTGGTTGGCCAAAAAGGGCGTATGCGTTTTTTCCTGAATATATTCAGGAAAAAACGCATACGCCCTTTTTGGCCAAGTGCATCATTGTGGACATTCTGCCTCTTTTCCTATGCTTTCAATGCAATTCCAGTCTACCTCCTGAAATCGGTTTCCTGCAATTCTGCCCCGCTTTCAAGTCCTCTTGGCAGCCTTACTTCAGTCTATTTTTGGACGATAGCTGTCATTTATAACTCTGCAGGTTTGTGAATTACAGTGCCCCTGAGCTCCTTTCTTCAACTCGCTTTCTTGTGACCTGGCCGCAACACCGCAGGATGGCTTCAGGCCCTAATCTGGTTCCGGCCCGGCACGCTGAGCCTTTGGTTCTTTCCTCTTCCTGGTGGGAAATGAGAGTTAAATTTGCCCGTCCAGACACCTCCAGCTAGCCTCTCATTGGTTCTCGCTATTCCTGTTCATCTTCCGCAGAAATTGCAAACTGGGCCAAACAGGAGGTTAAAGGGACTGACTCTCCAAGTGGGGAGAGTGTTAGTAAAGCGTCTGGAATGTTGCACCCGAGTACCAGGGGAGGAAAACTGAGACATATTTGAACACGTCTCCCGATCACATGGTTAATCATACTCTAGGTTCCACATGCATGTTATAGCTGAAGGAAGAATACGTTAAACCTGGGTAGTTGAAACCTGTGGAATGGGTACCATGCAATAAGACTTCAAAGGGTCTTCATTTGCTCACCGAACCTCTCCAATCCTATCACTGCTGCGTTTATGCCCCTGTACACATGCTTGATTCTCTTTCGGAGACATAGCAATCCATAGGTTTTAAGATACTTACTAGTCAGGTACATTCTTAGGCGTTTAATATGGGGTGTTGAGTCCATTTCGTTGAGCAAGGAGTAGCTCTTGTCTATTCCATATTGGGCTTAAGGAACTTTATCTGTGCTCATTTCAATCTCTGGTTTTATGCAGCACCCCAACTCACCTTTACCCTTAAGCAAGAATAAGTTGGTTTTCTAAATTTGAGACCCTGTTCTGTTCTGTAATTCAGTTCCTGTGTAGCCAAGTTTACATTCCGTGTATTACTGATATCTTATGATGTTTCTTTTTCTGTGTGACTTATTTCAGTTAGAATCATCATACCTGAATCCACTCATTGTGCTGCTAAGGGCCTGATGACACAGATTTCATTGCTGAGTGATATTGCTTTGTAAGTAAATACCACAACTTCTTTATCCATTTTTCACTTTCTGCGATGTTGAACTTGTACTGTAAACGAGGTTCTTGTAAACAGAGCCGTTCCAAACTTTGGGGTGGCTGTGTCTTTTTGATTTTAATTTCCCTAAGCTATAGGACCATAAGTGGAAGTGCCCTAGGTTCTGTTGCTTTGTTTTTTAGATGTTTCAGGAAACACCATACACTTCTCCCGAGTGGTTGTTGGCAATTTACATCCCGCCCATCAGCATAACAAGGCTCCCAGTTCTCCATGGCCTGTCCTGCCTTTCTGGATTTTACACTTTTTTCAGATGGCCCTTTTGACCGGGGGGAAGTGAGACTTCATTGTAGTGCAGATTTCCTTTGCAAGCTTGCTTGGTTGGCCAAAAAGGGCGTATGCGTTTTTTCCTGAATATATTCAGGAAAAAACGCATACGCCCTTTTTGGCCAAGTGCATCATTGTGGACGTTCTGCCTCTTTTCCTATGCTTTCAATGCAATTCCAGTCTACCTCCTGAAATCGGTTTCCTGCAATTCTGCCCCGCTTTCAAGTCCTCTTGGCAGCCGTACTTCAGTCTATTTTTGGACGATAGCTCTCATTTATAACTCTGCAGGTTTGTGAATTACAGTGCCCCTGAGCTCCTTTCTTCAACTCGCTTTCTTTTGAGCTGGCCGCAACACCGCAGGATGGCTTCAGGCCCTAATCTGGTTCCGGTACGGCACGCTGAGCCTTTGGTTATTTCCTCTTCCTGGTGGGAAATGAGAGTTAAATTTGCCCGTCCAGACACCTCCAGCTAGCCTCTCATTGGTTCTCGCTATTCCTGTTCATCTTCCGCAGAAATTGCAAACTGGGCCAAACAGGAGGTTAAAGGCGCTGACTCTCCAAGTGGGGAGACTGTTAGTAAAGCATCTGGAATGTTGCACCCGAGTACCAGGGAAGGAAAACTGAGACATATTTGAACACGTCTCCCGTTCACATGGTTGATCATACTTGGGTTCCACATGCATGTTTTAGCTGAAGGAAGAATACCTTAAACCTGGAGAGTTGAGACCCGTGTAATGGGTACCATGCAATATGACTTCAAAGGGTCTTCATTTGCTCACCGAACCTCTCCAATCCTATCACTGCTGCGTTTATGCCCCTGTACACATGCTTGATTCTCTTTTGGAGACATAGCAATCCATAGGTTTTACGATACTTACTAGTCAGGTACATTCTAAGGCGTTTAATATGCAGTGTTGAGTCCATTTCGTTGAGCAAGGAGTAGCTCTTGTCTATTCCATATTTGACTTAAGGAACTTTATCTGTGCTCATTTCAATCTCTGGTTTTATGCAGCACCCCACCTCGCCTTTACCCTTAAGCAAGCATAAGTTGGTTTTCTAAATTTGAGACCCTGTTCTGTTCTGTAATTCAGTTCCTGTGTAGCCAAGTTTACATTCCGTGTATTACTGATATCTTATGATGTTTCTTTTTCTGTGTGACTTATTTCAGTTAGAATCATCATACCTGAATCCACTCATTGTTCTGCTAAGGGCCTGATGACATAGATTTCATTGCTGAGTGATATTGCTTTGTAAGTAAATACCACAGCTTCTTTATCCATTTTTCACTTTCTGCGATGTTGAACTTGTACTGTAAACAAGGTTCTTGTAAACAGAGGCGTCCCAAACTTTGGGGTGGCTGTGTCTTTTTGATTTTAATTTCCCTAAGCTATAGGACCATAAGTGGCAGTGCCCTAGGCTCTGTTGCTTTGTGTTTTAGATGTTTCAGGAAACACCATACACTTCTCCCGAGTGTCTGTTGGCAATTTACATCCCGCCCATCAGCATAACAAGGCTCCCAGTTCTCCATGGCCTGTCCTGCCTTTCTGGATTTTACACTTTTTTCAGATGGCCCTTTTGACCGGGGGGAAGTGAGACTTCATTGTAGTGCAGATTTCCTTTGCAAGCTTGCTTGGTTGGCCAAAAAGGGCGTATGCGTTTTTTCCTGAATATATTCAGGAAAAAACGCATACGCCCTTTTTGGCCAAGTGCATCATTGTGGACGTTCTGCCTCTTTTCCTATGCTTTCAATGCAATTCCAGTCTACCTCCTGAAATCGGTTTCCTGCAATTCTGCCCCGCTTTCAAGTCCTCTTGGCAGCCTTACTTCAGTCTATTTTTGGACGATAGCTGTCATTTATAACTCTGCAGGTTTGTGAATTACAGTGCCCCTGAGCTCCTTTCTTCAACTCGCTTTCTTGTGACCTGGCCGCAACACCGCAGGATGGCTTCAGGCCCTAATCTGGTTCTGGCACGGCACGCTGAGCCTTTGCTTATTTCCTCCTCCTGGTGGGAAATGAGAGTTAAATTTGCCCGTCCAGACACCTCCAGCTAGCCTCTCATTGGTTCTCGCTATTCCTGTTCATCTTCCACAGAAATTGCAAACTGGGCCAAACAGGAGGTTAAAGGCGCTGACTCTCCAAGTGGGGAGAGTGTTAGTAAAGCGTCTGGAATGTTGCACCCAAGTACCAGGGGAGGAAAACTGAGACATATTTGAACACGTCTCCCGATCAAATGGTTGATCATACTCTGGGTTCCACATGCATGTTTTAGCTGAAGGAAGAATACCTAAAACCTGGGTAGTTGAAACCCGTGGAATGGGTACCATGCAATATGACTTCAAAGGGTCTTCATTTGCTCACCGAATCTCCAATCCTATCACTGCTGCGTTTATGCCCCTGTACACATGCTTGATTCTCTTTCGGAGACATAGCAATCTATAGGTTTTAAGATACTTACTAGTCAGGTACATTCTTAGGCGTTTAATATGCGGTGTTGAGTCCATTTCGTTGAGCAAGGAGTAGCTCTTGTCTATTCCATATTTGGCTTAAGGAACTTTATCTGTGCTCATTTCAATCTCTGGTTTTATGCAGCACCCCAACTCACCTTTACCCTTAAGCAAGCATAAGTTGGTTTTCTAAATTTGAGACCCTGTTCTGTTCTGTAATTCAGTTCCTGTGTAGCCAAGTTTACATTCCGTGTATTACTGATATCTTATGATGTTTCTTTTTCTGTGTGACTTATTTCAGTTAGAATCATCATACCTGAATCCACTCATTGTGCTGCTAAGGGCCTGATGACACAGATTTCATTGCTGAGTGATATTGCTTTGTAAGTAAATACCACAACTTCTTTATCCATTTTTCACTTTCTGCGATGTTGAACTTGTACTGTAAACGAGGTTCTTGTAAACAGAGCCATTCCAAACTTTGGGGTGGCTGTGTCTTTTTGATTTTAATTTCCCTAAGCTATAGGACCATAAGTGGAAGTGCCCTAGGTTCTGTTGCTTTGTTTTTTAGATGTTTCAGGAAACACCATACACTTCTCCCGAGTGGTTGTTGGCAATTTACATCCCGCCCATCAGCATAACAAGGCTCCCAGTTCTCCATGGCCTGTCCTGCCTTTCTGGATTTTACACTTTTTTCAGATGGCCCTTTTGACCGGGGGGAAGTGAGACTTCATTGTAGTGCAGATTTCCTTTGCAAGCTTGCTTGGTTGGCCAAAAAGGGCGTATGCGTTTTTTCCTGAATATATTCAGGAAAAAATGTATATGCCCTTTTTGGCCAAGTGCATCATTGTGGACGTTCTGCCTCTTTTCCTATGCTTTCAATGCAATTCCAGTCTACCTCCTGAAATCGGTTTCCTGCAATTCTGCCCCGCTTTCAAGTCCTCTTGGCAGCCTTACTTCAGTCTATTTTTGGACGATAGCTGTCATTTATAACTCTGCAGGTTTGTGAATTACAGTGCCCCTGAGCTCCTTTCTTCAACTCGCTTTCTTGTGACCTGGCCGCAACACCGCAGGATGGCTTCAGGCCCTAATCTGGTTCCGGCACGGCATGCTGAGCCTTTGGTTAATTCCTCTTCCTGGTGGGAAATGAGAGTTAAATTTGCCCGTCCAGACACCTCCAGCTAGCCTCTCATTGGTTCTCGCTATTCCTGTTCATCTTCCGCAGAAATAGCAAACTGGGCCAAACAGGAGGTTAAAGGGACTGACTCTCCAAGTGGGGAGAGTGTTAGTAAAGCGTCTGGAATGTTGCACCCGAGTACCAGGAGAGGAAAACTGAGACATATTTGAACACGTCTCCCGATCACATGGTTGATCATACTCTAGGTTCCACATGCATGTTTTAGCTGAAGGAAGAATACCTTAAACCTGGTTAGTTGAAACCCGTGGAATGGGTACCATGCAAAGGGTCTTCATTTGCTCACCGAACCTCTCCAATCCTATCACTGCTGCGTTTATGCCCCTGTACACATGCTTGATTCTCTTTCGGAGACATAGCAATCCATAGGTTTTAAGATACTTACTAGTCAGGTACATTCTTAGGCGTTTAATATGGGGTGTTGAGTCCATTTCGTTGAGCAAGGAGTAGCTCTTGTCTATTCCATATTTGGCTTAAGGAACTTTATCTGTGCTCATTTCAATCTCTGGTTTTATGCAGCACCCCAACTCACCTTTACCCTTAAGCAAGCATAAGTTGGTTTTCTAAATTTGAGACCCTGTTCTGTTCTGTAATTCAGTTCCTGTGTAGCCAAGTTTACATTCCGTGTATTACTGATATCTTATGATGTTTCTTTTTCTGTGTGACTTATTTCAGTTAGAATCATCATACCTGAATCCACTCATTGTGGTGCTAAGGGCCTGATGACACAGATTTCATTGCTGAGTGATATTGCTTTGTAAGTAAATACCACAACTTCTTTATCCATTTTTCACTTTCTGCGATGTTGAACTTGTACTGTAAACGAGTATCTTGTAAACAGAGCCGTTCCAAACTTTGGGGTGGCTGTGTCTTTTTGATTTTAATTTCCCTAAGCTATAGGACCATAAGTGGCAGTGCCCTAGGCTCTGTTGCTTTGTGTTTTAGATGTTTCAGGAAACACCATACACTTCTCCCGAGTGTCTGTTGGCAATTTACATCCCGCCCATCAGCATAACAAGGCTCCCAGTTCTCCATGGCCTGTCCTGCCTTTCTGGATTTTACACTTTTTTCAGATGGCCCTTTTGACCGGGGGGAAGTGAGACTTCATTGTAGTGCAGATTTCCTTTGCAAGCTTGCTTGGTTGGCCAAAAAGGGCGTATGCGTTTTTTCCTGAATATATTCAGGAAAAAACGCATACGCCCTTTTTGGCCAAGTGCATCATTGTGGACGTTCTGCCTCTTTTCCTATGCTTTCAATGCAATTCCAGTCTACCTCCTGAAATCGGTTTCCTGCAATTCTGCCCCGCTTTCAAGTCCTCTTGGCAGCCTTACTTCAGTCTATTTTTGGACGATAGCTGTCATTTATAACTCTGCAGGTTTGTGAATTACAGTGTCCCTGAGCTCCTTTCTTCAACTCGCTTTCTTGTGATCTGGCCGCAACACCGCAGGTTGGCTTCAGGCCCTAATCTGGTTCTGGCACGGCACGCTGAGCCTTTGTTTATTTCCTCCTCCTGGTGGGAAATGAGAGTTAAATTTGCCCGTCCAGACACCTCCAGCTAGCCTCTCATTGGTTCTCGCTATTCCTGTTCATCTTCCACAGAAATTGCAAACTGGGCCAAACAGGAGGTTAAAGGGACTGACTCTCCAAGTGGGGAGAGTGTTAGTAAAGCGTCTGGAATGTTGCACCCGAGTACCAGGGGAGGAAAACTGAGACATATTTGAACACGTCTCCCGATCACATGGTTGATCATACTCTAGGTTCCACATGCATGTTTTAGCTGAAGGAAGAATACCTAAAACCTGGGTAGTTGAAACCCGTGGAATGGGTACCATGCAATATGACTTCAAAGGGTCTTCATTTGCTCACCGAACCTCTCCAATCCTATCACTGCTGCGTTTATGCCCCTGTACACATGCTTGATTCTCTTTCGGAGACATAGCAATCCATAGGTTTTAAGATACTTACTAGTAAGGTACATTCTTAGGCGTTTAATATGCGGTATTGAGTCCATTTCGTTGAGCAAGGAGTAGCTCTTGTCTATTCCATATTTGGCTTAAGGAACTTTATCTGTGCTCATTTCGATCTCTGCTTATGCAGCACCCCAACTCACCTTTCCCCTTAAGCAAGCATAAGTTGGTTTTCTAAATTTGAGACCCTGTTCTGTTCTGTAATTCAGTTCCTGTGTAGCCAAGTTTACATTCCGTGTATTACTGATATCTTATGATGTTTCATTTTCTGTGTGACTTATTTCAGTTAGAATCATCATACCTGAATCCACTCATTGTGCTGCTAAGGGCCTGATGACATAGATTTCATTGCTGAGTGATATTGCTTTGTAAGTAAATACCACAACTTCTTTATCCATTTTTCACTTTCTGCGATGTTGAACTTGTACTGTAAACGAGGTTCTTGTAAACAGAGCCGTTCCAAACTTTGGGGTGGCTGTGTCTATTTTATTTTAATTTTCCTAAGCTATAGGACCATAAGTGGAAGTGCCCTAGGCTCCGTTGATTTGTTTTTTAGATGTTTCAGGAGACACCATACACTTCTCCCGAGTGGTTGTTGGCAATTTACATCCCGCCCATCAGCATAACAAGGCTCCCAGTTCTCCATGGCCTGTCCTGCCTTTCTGGATTTTACACTTTTTTCAGATGGCCCTTTTGACCGGGGGGAAGTGAGACTTCATTGTAGTGCAGATTTCCTTTGCAAGCTTGCTTGGTTGGCCAAAAAGGGCGTATGCGTTTTTTCCTGAATATATTCAGGAAAAAACGCATACGCACTTTTTGGCCAAGTGCATCATTGTGGACGTTCTGCCTCTTTTCCTATGCTTTCAATGCAATTCCAGTCTACCTCCTGAAATCGGTTTCCTGCAATTCTGCCCCGCATTCAAGTCCTCTTGGCAGCCTTACTTCAGTCTATTTTTGGACGATAGCTGTCATTTATAACTCTGCAGGCTTGTGAATTACAGTGCCCCTGAGCTCCTTTCTTCAACTCGCTTTCTTGTGAGCTGGCCGCAACACCGCAGGATGGCTTCAGGCCCTAATCTGGTTCCGGCACGGCACGCTGAGCCTTTGGTTAATTCCTCTTCCTGGTGGGAAATGAGAGTTAAATTTGCCCGTCCAGAAACCTCCAGCTAGTCTCTCATTGGTTCTCGCTATTCCTGTTCATCTTCCGCAGAAATTGCAAACTGGGCCAAACAGGAGGTTAAAGGCGCTGACTCTCCAAGTGGGGAGAGTGTTAGTAAAGCTTCTGGAATTTTGCACCCGAGTACCAGGGAAGTAAAACTGAGACATATTTGAACACGACTCCCGTTCACACGGTTGATCATACTCTGGGTTCCACATGCATGTTTTAGCTGAAGGAAGAATACCTTAAACCTGGAGAGTTGAGACCCGTGGAATGGGTACCATGCAATATGTCTTCAAAGGGTCTTCATTTGCTCACCGAACCTCCCCAATCCTATCACTGCTGCGTTTATGCCCCTGTCCACATGCTTGATTCTCTTTCGGAGACATAGCAATCTATAGGTTTTAAGATACTTACTAGTCAGGTACATTCTTAGGCGTTTAATATGCGGTGTTGAGTCCATTTCATTGAGCAAGTAGTAGCTCTTGTCTATTCCATATTTGGCTTAAGGAACTTTATCTGTGCTCATTTCAATCTCTGGTTTTATGCAGCACCCCAACTCACCTTTCCCCTTAAGCAAGCATAAGTTCGTTTTCTAAATTTGAGACCCTGTTCTGTTCTGTAATTCAGTTCCTGTGTAGCCAAGTTTACATTCCGTGTATTACTGATATCTTATGATGTTTCTTTTTCTGTGTGACTTATTTCAGTTAGAATCATCATACCTGAATCCACTCATTGTGCTGCTAAGGACCTGATGACACAGATTTCATTGCTGAGTGATATTGCTTTGTAAGTAAATACCACAACTTCTTTATCCATTTTTCACTTTCTGCGATGTTGAACTTGTACTGTAAACGAGGTTCTTGTAAACAGAGCCGTTCCAAACTTTGGGGTGGCTGTGTCTTTTTGATTTTGAATTCCCTAAGCTATAGGACCATAAGTGGCAGTGCCCTAGGCTCTGTTGCTTTGTTTTTTAGATGTTTCAGGAAACACCATACACTTCTCCCGAGTGTCTGTTGGCAATTTACATCCCGCCCATCAGCATAACAAGGCTCCCAGTTCTCCATGGCCTGTCCTGCCTTTCTGGATTTTACACTTTTTTCAGATGGCCCTTTTGACCGGGGGGAAGTGAGACTTCATTGTAGTGCAGATTTCCTTTGCAAGCTTGCTTGGTTGGCCAAAAAGGGCGTATGCGTTTTTTCCTGAATATATTCAGGAAAAAACGCATACGCCCTTTTTGGCCAAGTGCATCATTGTGGACGTTCTGCCTCTTTTCCTATGCTTTCAATGCAATTCCAGTCTACCTCCTGAAATCGGTTTCCTGCAATTCTGCCCCGCTTTCAAGTCCTCTTGGCAGCCTTACTTCAGTCTATTTTTGGACGATAGCTGTCATTTATAACTCTGCAGGTTTGTGAATTACAGTGCCCCTGAGCTCCTTTCTTCAACTCGCTTTCTTGTGACCTGGCCGCAACACCGCAGGATGGCTTCAGGCCCTAATCTGGTTCCGGTACGGCACGCTGAGCCTTTGGTTAATTCCTCTTCCTGGTGGGAAATGAGAGTTAAATTTGCCTGTCCAGACACCTCCAGCTAGTCTCTCATTGGTTCTCGCTATTCCTGTTCATCTTCCGCAGAAATTGCAAACTGGGCCAAACAGGAGGTTAAAGGCGCTGACTCTCCAAGTGGGGAGAGTGTTAGTAAAGCGTCTGGAATGTTGCACCCGAGTACCAGGGGAGGAAAACTGAGACATATTTGAACACGTCTCCCGTTCACATGGTTGATCATACTTGGGTTCCACATGCATGTTTTAGCTGAAGGAAGAATACCTTAAACCTGGAGAGTTGAGACCCGTGTAATGGGTACCATGCAATATGACTTCAAAGGGTCTTCATTTGCTCACCGAACCTCTCCAATCCTATCACTGCTGCGTTTATGCCCCTGTACACATGCTTGATTCTCTTTTGGAGACATAGCAATCCATAGGTTTTACGATACTTACTAGTCAGGTACATTCTTAGGCGTTTAATATGCGGTGTTGAGCCATTTCGTTGAGCAAGGAGTAGCTCTTGTCTATTCCATATTTGACTTAAGGAACTTTATCTGTGCTCATTTCAATCTCTGGTTTTATGCAGCACCCCAACTCACCTTTACCCTTAAGCAAGCATAAGTTGGTTTTCTAAATTTGAGACCCTGTTCTGTTCTGTAATTCAGTTCCTGTGTAGCCAAGTTTACATTCCGTGTATTACAGATATCTTATGATGTTTCTTTTTCTGTGTGACTTATTTCAGTTAGAATCATCATACCTGAATCCACTCATTGTGATGCTAAGGGCCTGATGACATAGATTTCATTGCTGAGTGATATTGCTTTGTAAGTAAATACCACAACTTCTTTATCCATTTTTCACTTTCTGCGATGTTGAACTTGTACTGTAAACGAGCTTCTTGTAAACAGAGGCGTCCCAAACTTTAGGGTGGCTGTGTCTTTTTGATTTTAATTTCCCTAAGCTATACGACCATAAGTGGAAGTGCTCTAGGCTCTGTTGCTTTGTTTTTCAGATGTTTCAGGAAACACCATACACTTGTCCAGAGTGTCTGTTGGCAATTTACATCCCGCCCATCAGCATAAAAAGGCTCCCAGTTCTCCATGGCCTGTCCTGCCTTTCTGGATTTTACACTTTTTTCAGATGGACCTTTTGACCGGGGGGAAGTGAGACTTCATTGTAGTGCAGATTTCCTTTGCAAGCTTGCTTGGTTGGCCAAAAAGGGCGTATGCGTTTTTTCCTGAATATATTCAGGAAAAAACGCATACGCCCTTTTTGGCCAAGTGCATCATTGTGGACGTTCTGCCTCTTTTCCTATGCTTTCAATGCAATTCCAGTCTACCTCCTGAAATCGGTTTCCTGCAATTCTGCCCCACTTTCAAGTCCTCTTGGCAGCCTTACTTCAGTCTATTTTTGGACGATAGCTGTCATTTATAACTCTGCAGGTTTGTGAATTACAGTGCCCCTGAGCTCCTTTCTTCAACTCGCTTTCTTTTGAGCTGGCCGCAACACCGCAGGATGGCTTCAGGCCCTAATCTGGTTCCGGTACGGCACGCTGAGCCTTTGGTTATTTCCTCTTCCTGGTGGGAAATGAGAGTTAAATTTGCCCGTCCAGACACCTCCAGCTAGCCTCTCATTGGTTCTCGCTATTCCTGTTCATCTTCCGCAGAAATTGCAAACTGGGCCAAACAGGAGGTTAAAGGCGCTGACTCTCCAAGTGGGGAGAGTGTTAGTAAAGCGTCTGGAATGTTGCACCCGAGTACCAGGGGAGGAAAACTGAGACATATTTGAACACGTCTCCCGTTCACATGGTTGATCATACTTGGGTTCCACATGCATGTTTTAGCTGAAGGAAGAATACCTTAAACCTGGAGAGTTGAGACCCGTGTAATGGGTACCATGCAATATGACTTCAAAGGGTCTTCATTTGCTCACCGAACCTCTCCAATCCTATCACTGCTGCATTTATGCCCCTGTACACATGCTTGATTCTCTTTTGGAGACATAGCAATCCATAGGTTTTATGATACTTACTAGTCAGGTACCTTCTTAGGCATTTAATATGCGGTGTTGAGTCCATTTCGTTGAGCAAGGAGTAGCTCTTGTCTATTCCATATTTGACTTAAGGAACTTTATCTGTGCTCATTTCAATCTCTGGTTTTATGCAGCACCCCAACTCACCTTTACCCTTAAGCAAGCATAAGTTGGTTTTCTAAATTTGAGACCCTGTTCTGTTCTGTAATTCAGTTCCTGTGTAGCCAAGTTTACATTCCGTGTATTACTGATATCTTATGATGTTTCTTTTTCTGTGTGACTTATTTCAGTTAGAATCATCATACCTGAATCCACTCATTGTGATGCTAAGGGCCTGATGACATAGATTTAATTGCTGAGTGATATTGTTTTCTAAGTAAATACCACAACTTCTTTATCCATTTTTCACTTTCTGCGATGTTGAACTTGTACTGTAAACGAGGTTGTTGTAAACAGAGGCGTCCCAAACTTTGGGGTGGCTGTGTCTTTTTGATTTTAATTTCCCTAAGCTATAGGACCATAAGTGGCAGTGCCCTAGGCTCTGTTGCTTTGTTTTTTAGATGTTTCAGGAAACACCATACACTTCTCCCGTGTGTCTGTTGGCAATTTACATCCCGTCCATCAGCATAACAAGGCTCCCAGTTCTCCATGGCCTGTCCTGCCTTTCTGGATTTTACACTTTTTTCAGATGGCCCTTTTGACCGGGGGGAAGTGAGACTTCATTGTAGTGCAGATTTCCTTTGCAAGCTTGCTTGGTTGGCCAAAAAGGGCATATGCGGTTTTTCCTGAATATATTCAGGAAAAAACGCATACGCCCTTTTTGGCCAAGTGCATCATTGTGGACGTTCTGCCTCTTTTCCTATGCTTTCAATGCAATTCCAGTCTACCTCCTGAAATCGGTTTCCTGCAATTCTGCCCCGCTTTCAAGTCCTCTTGGCAGCCTTACTTCAGTATATTTTTGGACGATAGCTGTCATTTATAACTCTGCAGGTTTGTGAATTACAGTGCCCCTGAGCTCCTTTCTTCAACTCGCTTTCTTTTGAGCTGGCCGCAACACCGCAGGATGGCTTCAGGCCCTAATCTGGTTCCGGTACGGCACGCTGAGCCTTTGGTTATTTCCTCTTCCTGGTGGGAAATGAGAGTTAAATTTGCCCGTCCAGACACCTCCAGCTAGCCTCTCATTGGTTCTCGCTATTCCTGTTCATCTTCCACAGAAATTGCAAACTGGGCCAAACAGGAGGTTAAAGGCGCTGACTCTCCAAGTGGGGAGAGTGTTAGTAAAGCGTCTGGAATGTTGCACCCGAGTACCAGGGGAGGAAAACTGAGACATATTTGAACACGTCTCCCGTTCACATGGTTGATCATACTTGGGTTCCACATGCATGTTTTAGCTGAAGGAAGAATACCTTAAACCTGGAGAGTTGAGACCCGTGTAATGGGTACCATGCAATATGACTTCAAAGGGTCTTCATTTGCTCACCGAACCTCTCCAATCCTATCACTGCTGCGTTTATGCCCCTGTAAACATGCTTGATTCTCTTTTGGAGACATAGCAATCCATAGGTTTTACGATACTTACTAGTCAGGTACATTCTTAGGCGTTTAATATGCGGAGTTGAGTCCATTTCGTTGAGCAAGGAGTAGCTCTTGTCTATTCCATATTTGGCTTAAGGAACTTTATCTGTGCTCATTTCAATCTCTGGTTTTATGCAGCACCCCAACTCACCTTTACCCTTAAGCAAGCATAAGTTGGTTTTCTAAATTTGAGACCCTGTTCTGTTCTGTAATTCAGTTCCTGTGTAGCCAAGTTTACATTCCGTGTATTACTGATATCTTATGATGTTTCTTTTTCTGTGTGACTTATTTCAGTTAGAATCATCATACCTGAATCCACTCATTGTGCTGCTAAGGGCCTGATGACACAGATTTCATTGCTGAGTGATATTGCTTTGTAAGTAAATACCACAACTTCTTTATCCATTTTTCACTTTCTGCGATGTTGAACTTGTACTGTAAACGAGGTTCTTGTAAACAGAGCCGTTCCAAACTTTGGGGTGGCTGTGTCTTTTTGATTTTAATTTCCCTAAGCTATAGGACCATAAGTGGAAGTGCCCTAGGTTCTGTTGCTTTGTTTTTTTGATGTTTCAGGAAACACCATACACTTCTCCCGAGTGGTTGTTGGCAATTTACATCCCGCCCATCAGCATAACAAGGCTCCCAGTTCTCCATGGCCTGTCCTGCCTTTCTGGATTTTACACTTTTTTCAGATGGCCCTTTTGACCGGGGGGAAGTGAGACTTCATTGTAGTGCAGATTTCCTTTGCAAGCTTGCTTGGTTGGCCAAAAAGGGCGTATGCGTTTTTTCCTGAATATATTCAGGAAAAAACGCATACGCCCTTTTTGGCCAAGTGCATCATTGTGGACGTTCTGCCTCTTTTCCTATGCTTTCAATGCAATTCCAGTCTACCTCCTGAAATCGGTTTCCTGCAATTCTGCCCCGCTTTCAAGTCCTCTTGGCAGCCTTACTTCAGTCTATTTTTGGACGATAGCTGTCATTTATAACTCTGCAGGTTTGTGAATTACAGTGCCCCTGAGCTCCTTTCTTCAACTCGCTTTCTTGTGACCTGGCCGCAACACCGCAGGATGGCTTCAGGCCCTAATCTGGTTCCGGTACGGCACGCTGAGCCTTTGGTTATTTCCTCTTCCTGGTGGGAAATGAGAGTTAAATTTGCCCGTCCAGACACCTCCAGCTAGCCTCTCATTGGTTCTCGCTATTCCTGTTCATCTTCCGCAGAAATTGCAAACTGGGCCAAACAGGAGGTTAAAGGCACTGACTCTCCAAGTGGGGAGACTGTTAGTAAAGCATCTGGAATGTTGCACCCGAGTACCAGGGAAGGAAAACTGAGACATATTTGAACACGTCTCCCGTTCACATGGTTGATCATACTTGGGTTCCACATGCATGTTTTAGCTGAAGGAAGAATACCTTAAACCTGGAGAGTTGAGACCCGTGTAATGGGTACCATGCAATATGACTTCAAAGGGTCTTCATTTGCTCACCGAACCTCTCCAATCCTATCACTGCTGCGTTTATGCCCCTGTACACATGCTTGATTCTCTTTTGGAGACATAGCAATCCATAGGTTTTACGATACTTACTAGTCAGGTACATTCTTAGGCGTTTAATATGCGGTGTTGAGTCCATTCCGTTGAGCAAGGAGTAGCTCTTGTCTATTCCATATTTGACTTAAGGAACTTTATCTGTGCTCATTTCAATCTCTGGTTTTATGCAGCACCCCAACTCGCCTTTACCCTTAAGCAAGCATAAGTTGGTTTTCTAAATTTGAGACCCTGTTCTGTTCTGTAATTCAGTTCCTGTGTAGCCAAGTTTACATTCCGTGTATTACTGATATCTTATGATGTTTCTTTTTCTGTGTGACTTATTTCAGTTAGAATCATCATACCTGAATCCACTCATTGTGATGCTAAGGGCCTGATGACATAGATTTCATTGCTGAGTGATATTGATTTGTAAGTAAATACCACAGCTTCTTTATCCATTTTTCACTTTCTGCGATGTTGAACTTGTACTGTAAACGAGGTTCTTGTAAACAGAGGCGTCCCAAACTTTGGGGTGGCTGTGTCTTTTTGATTTTAATTTCCCTAAGCTATAGGACCATAAGTGGCAGTGCCCTAGGCTCTGTTGCTTTGTGTTTTAGATGTTTCAGGAAACACCATACACTTCTCCCGAGTGGTTGTTGGCAATTTACATCCCGCCCATCAGCATAACAAGGCTCCCAGTTCTCCATGGCCTGTCCTGCCTTTCTGGATTTTACACTTTTTTCAGATGGCCCTTTTGACCGGGGGGAAGTGAGACTTCATTGTAGGGCAGATTTCCTTTGCAAGCTTGCTTGGTTGGCCAAAAAGGGCGTATGCGTTTTTTCCTGAATATATTCAGGAAAAAACGCATACGCCCTTTTTGGCCAAGTGCATCATTGTGGACGTTCTGCCTCTTTTCCTATGCTTTCAATGCAATTCCAGTCTACCTCCTGAAATCGGTTTCCTGCAATTCTGCCCCGCTTTCAAGTCCTCTTGGCAGCCGTACTTCAGTCTATTTTTGGACGATAGCTCTCATTTATAACTCTGCAGGTTTGTGAATTACAGTGCCCCTGTGCTCCTTTCTTCAACTCGGTTTTTTTTGAGCTGGCCGCAACACCGCAGGATGGCTTCAGGCCCTAATCTGGTTCCGGTACGGCACGCTGAGCCTTTGGTTATTTCCTCTTCCTGTTGGGAAATGAGAGTTAAATTTGCCCGTCCAGACACCTCCAGCTAGCCTCTCATTGGTTCTCGCTATTCCTGTTCATCTTCCGCAGAAATTGCAAACTGTGCCAAACAGGAGGTTAAAGGCGGTGACTCTCCAAGTGGGGAGAGTGTTAGTAAAGCGTCTGGAATGTTGCACCCGAGTACCAGGGGAGGAAAACTGAGACATATTTGAACACGTCTCCCGTTCACATGGTTGATCATACTTGGGTTCCACATGCATGTTTTAGCTGAAGGAAGAATACCTTAAACCTGGAGAGTTGAGACCCGTGTAATGGGTACCATGCAATATGACTTCAAAGGGTCTTCATTTGCTCACCGAACCTCTCCAATCCTATCACTGCTGCATTTATGCCCCTGTACACATGCTTGATTCTCTTTTGGAGACATAGCAATCCATAGGTTTTACGATACTTACTAGTCAGGTACATTCTTAGGCGTTTAATATGCGGTGTTGAGTCCATTTCGTTGAGCAAGGAGTAGCTCTTGTCTATTCCATATTTGGCTTAAGGAACTTTATCTGTGCTCATTTCAATCTCTGGTTTTATGCAGCACCCCAACTCACCTTTACCCTTAAGCAAGCATAAGTTGGTTTTCTAAATTTGAGACCCTGTTCTGTTCTGTAATTCAGTTCCTGTGTAGCCAAGTTTACATTCCGTGTATTACTGATATCTTATGATGTTTCTTTTTCTGTGTGACTTATTTCAGTTAGAATCATCATACCTGAATCCACTCATTGTGCTGCTAAGGGCCTGATGACACAGATTTCATTGCTGAGTGATATTGCTTTGTAAGTAAATACCACAACTTCTTTATCCATTTTTCACTTTCTGCAATGTTGAACTTGTACTGTAAATGAGGTTCTTGTAAACAGAGCCGTTCCAAACTTTGGGGTGGCTGTGTCTTTTTGATTTTAATTTCCCTAAGCTATAGGACCATAAGTGGAAGTGCCCTAGGTTCTGTTGCTTTGTTTTTTAGATGTTTCAGGAAACACCATACACTTCTCCTGAGTGGTTGTTGGCAATTTACATCCCGCCCATCAGCATAACAAGGCTCCCAGTTCTCCATGGCCTGTCCTGCCTTTCTGGATTTTACACTTTTTTCAGATGGCCCTTTTGACCGGGGGGAAGTGAGACTTCATTGTAGTGCAGATTTCCTTTGCAAGCTTGCTTGGTTGGCCAAAAAGGGCGTATGCGTTTTTTCCTGAATATATTCAGGAAAAAACGCATACGCCCTTTTTGGCCAAGTGCATCATTGTGGACGTTCTGCCTCTTTTCCTATGCTTTCAATGCAATTCCAGTCTACCTCCTGAAATCGGTTTCCTGCAATTCTGCCCCGCTTTCAAGTCCTCTTGGCAGCCTTACTTCAGTCTATTTTTGGACGATAGCTGTCATTTATAACTCTGCAGGTTTGTGAATTACAGTGCCCCTGAGCTCCTTTCTTCAACTCGCTTTCTTTTGAGCTGGCCGCAACACCGCAGGATGGCTTCAGGCCCTAATCTGGCTCCGGTACGGCACGTTGAGCCTTTGGTTATTTCCTCTTCCTGGTGGGAAATGAGAGTTCAATTTGCCCGTCCAGACATCTCCAGCTAGCCTCTCATTGGTTCTCGCTATTCCTGTTCATCTTCCTCAGAAATTGCAAACTGGGCCAAACAGGAGGTTAAAGGCGCTGACTCTCCTAGTGGGGAGAGTGTTAGTAAAGCGTCTGGAATGTTGCACCCGAGTACCAGGGGAGGAAAACTGAGACATATTTGAACACGTCTCCCGTTCACATGGTTGATCATACTTGGATTCCACATGCATGTTTTAGCTGAAGGAAGAATACCTTAAACCTGGAGAGTTGAGACCCGTGTAATGGGTACCATGCAATATGACTTCAAAGGGTCTTCATTTGCTCACCGAACCTCTCCAATCCTATCACTGCTGCGTTTATGCCCCTGTACACATGCTTGATTCTCTTTTGGAGACATAGCAATCCATAGGTTTTACGATACTTACTAGTCAGGTACATTCTTAGGCGTTTAATATGCGGTGTTGAGTCCATTTCGTTGAGCAAGGAGTAGCTCTTGTCTATTCCATATTTGGCTTAAGGAACTTTATCTGTGCTCATTTCAATCTCTGGTTTTATGCAGCACCCCAACTCACCTTTACCCTTAAGCAAGCATAAGTTGGTTTTCTAAATTTGAGACCCTGTTCTGTTCTGTAATTCAGTTCCTGTGTAGCCAAGTTTACATTCCGTGTATTACTGATATCTTATGATGTTTCTTTTTCTGTGTGACTTATTTCAGTTAGAATCATCATACCTGAATCCACTCATTGTTCTGCTAAGGGCCTGATGACACAGATTTCATTGCTGAGTGATATTGCTTTGTAAGTAAATACCACAACTTCTTTATCCATTTTTCACTTTCTGCGATGTTGAACTTGTACTGTAAACGAGGTTCTTGTAAACAGAGCCGTTCCAAACTTTGGGGTGGCTGTGTCTTTTTGATTTTAATTTCCCTAAGCTATAGGACCATAAGTGGAAGTGCCCTAGGTTCTGTTGCTTTGTTTTTTTGATGTTTCAGGAAACACCATACACTTCTCCCGAGTGGTTGTTGGCATTTTACATCCCGCCCATCAGCATAACAAGGCTCCCAGTTCTCCATGGCCTGTCCTGCCTTTCTGGATTTTACACTTTTTTCAGATGGCCCTTTTGACCGGGGGGAAGTGAGACTTCATTGTAGTGCAGATTTCCTTTGCAAGCTTGCTTGGTTGGCCAAAAAGGGCGTATGCGTTTTTTCCTGAATATATTCAGGAAAAAACGCATACGCCCTTTTTGGCCAAGTGCATCATTGTGGACGTTCTGCCTCTTTTCCTATGCTTTCAATGCAATTCCAGTCTACCTCCTGAAATCGGTTTCCTGCAATTCTGCCCCGCTTTCAAGTCCTCTTGGCAGCCTTACTTCAGTCTATTTTTGGACGATAGCTGTCATTTATAACTCTGCAGGTTTGTGAATTACAGTGCCCCTGAGCTCCTTTCTTCAACTCGCTTTCTTGTGACCTGGCCGCAACACCGCAGGATGGCTTCAGGCCCTAATCTGGTTCCGGCCCGGCATGCTGAGCCTTTGGTTAATTCCTCTTCTTGGTGGGAAATGAGAGTTAAATTTGCCCGTCCAGACACCTCCAGCTAGCCTCTCATTGGTTCTCGCTATTCCTGTTCATCTTCCGCAGAAATTGCAAACTGGGCCAAACAGGAGGTTAAAGGGACTGACTCTCCAAGTGGGGAGAGTGTTAGTAAAGCGTCTGGAATGTTGCACCCGAGTACCAGGGGAGGAAAACTGAGACGTATTTGAACACGTCTCCCGTTCACATGGTTGATCATACTTGGGTTCCACATGCATGTTTTAGCTGAAGGAAGAATACCTTAAACCTGGGTAGTTGAAACCCGTGGAATGGGTACCATGCAATATGACTTCAAAGGGTCTTCATTTGCTCACCGAACCTCTCCAATCCTATCACTGCTGCGTTTATGCCCCTGTACACATGCTTGATTCTCTTTCAGAGACATAGCAATCCATAGGTTTTAAGATACTTACAAGTCAGGTACATTCTTAGGCGTTTAATATGCGGTGTTGAGTCCATTTCGTTGAGCGAGGAGTAGCTCTTGTCTATTCCATATTTGGCTTAAGGAACTTTATCTGTGCTCATTTCAATCTCTGGTTTTATGCAGCACCCCAACTCACCTTTACCCTTAAGCAAGCATAAGTTGTTTTTCTAAATGTGAGACCCTGTTCTGTTCTGTAATTCAGTTCCTGTGTAGCCAAGTTTCCATTCCGTGTATTACTGATATCTTATGATGTTTCTTTTTCTGTGTGACTTATTTCAGTTAGAATCATCATACCTGAATCCACTCATTGTGCTGCTAAGGGCCTGATGACATAGATTTCATTGCTGAGAGATATTGCTTTGTAAGTGAATACCACAACTTCTTTATCCATTTTTCACTTTCTGCAATGTTGAACTTGTACTGTAAACGAGGTTCTTGTAAACAGAGCCGTTCCAAACTTTGGGGTGGCTGTGTCTTTTTGATTTTAATTTCCCTAAGCTATAGGACCATAAGTGGAAGTGCCCTAGGCTCTGTTGCTTTGTTTTTTAGATGTTTCAGGAAACACCATACACTTCTCCCGAGTGTCTGTTGGCAATTTACATCCCGCCCATCAGCATAACAAGGCTCCCAGTTCTCAATGGCCTGTTGCATTTCTGGATTTTACACTTTTTTCAGATGGCCCTTTTGACCGGGGGGAAGTGAGACTTCATTGTAGTGCAGATTTCCTTTGCAAGCTTGCTTGGTTGGCCAAAAAGGGCGTATGCGTTTTTTCCTGAATATATTCAGGAAAAAACGCATACGCCCTTTTTGGCCAAGTGCATCATTGTGGACATTCTGCCTCTTTTCCTATGCTTTCAATGCAATTCCAGTCTACCTCCTGAAATCGGTTTCCTGCAATTCTGCCCCGCTTTCAAGTCCTCTTGGCAGCCTTACTTCAGTCTATTTTTGGACGATAGCTGTCATTTATAACTCTGCAGGTTTGTGAATTACAGTGCCCCTGAGCTCCTTTCTTCAACTCGCTTTCTTGTGACCTGGCCGCAACACCGCAGGATGGCTTCAGGCCCTAATCTGGTTCCGGCCCGGCACGCTGAGCCTTTGGTTCTTTCCTCTTCCTGGTGGGAAATGAGAGTTAAATTTGCCCGTCCAGACACCTCCAGCTAGCCTCTCATTGGTTCTCGCTATTCCTGTTCATCTTCCGCAGAAATTGCAAACTGGGCCAAACAGGAGGTTAAAGGGACTGACTCTCCAAGTGGGGAGAGTGTTAGTAAAGCGTCTGGAATGTTGCACCCGAGTACCAGGGGAGGAAAACTGAGACATATTTGAACACGTCTCCCGATCACATGGTTAATCATACTCTAGGTTCCACATGCATGTTATAGCTGAAGGAAGAATACGTTAAACCTGGGTAGTTGAAACCTGTGGAATGGGTACCATGCAATAAGACTTCAAAGGGTCTTCATTTGCTCACCGAACCTCTCCAATCCTATCACTGCTGCGTTTATGCCCCTGTACACATGCTTGATTCTCTTTCGGAGACATAGCAATCCATAGGTTTTAAGATACTTACTAGTCAGGTACATTCTTAGGCGTTTAATATGGGGTGTTGAGTCCATTTCGTTGAGCAAGGAGTAGCTCTTGTCTATTCCATATTGGGCTTAAGGAACTTTATCTGTGCTCATTTCAATCTCTGGTTTTATGCAGCACCCCAACTCACCTTTACCCTTAAGCAAGAATAAGTTGGTTTTCTAAATTTGAGACCCTGTTCTGTTCTGTAATTCAGTTCCTGTGTAGCCAAGTTTACATTCCGTGTATTACTGATATCTTATGATGTTTCTTTTTCTGTGTGACTTATTTCAGTTAGAATCATCATACCTGAATCCACTCATTGTGCTGCTAAGGGCCTGATGACACAGATTTCATTGCTGAGTGATATTGCTTTGTAAGTAAATACCACAACTTCTTTATCCATTTTTCACTTTCTGCAATGTTGAACTTGTACTGTAAACGAGGTTCTTGTAAACAGAGCCGTTCCAAACTTTGGGGTGGCTGTGTCTTTTTGATTTTAATTTCCCTAAGCTATAGGACCATAAGTGGAAGTGCCCTAGGTTCTGTTGCTTTGTTTTTTTGATGTTTCAGGAAACACCATACACTTCTCCCGAGTGGTTGTTGGCAATTTACATCCCGCCCATCAGCATAACAAGGCTCCCAGTTCTCCATGGCCTGTCCTGCCTTTCTGGATTTTACACTTTTTTCAGATGGCCCTTTTGACCGGGGGGAAGTGAGACTTCATTGTAGTGCAGATTTCCTTTGCAAGCTTGCTTGGTTGGCCAAAAAGGGCGTATGCGTTTTTTCCTGAATATATTCAGGAAAAAACGCATACGCCCTTTTTGGCCAAGTGCATCATTGTGGACGTTCTGCCTCTTTTCCTATGCTTTCAATGCAATTCCAGTCTACCTCCTGAAATCGGTTTCCTGCAATTCTGCCCCGCTTTCAAGTCCTCTTGGCAGCCGTACTTCAGTCTATTTTTGGACGACAGCTCTCATTTATAACTCTGCAGGTTTGTGAATTACAGTGCCCCTGAGCTCCTTTCTTCAACTCGCTTTCTTTTGAGCTGGCCGCAACACCGCAGGATGGCTTCAGGCCCTAATCTGGTTCCGGTACGGCACGCTGAGCCTTTGGTTATTTCCTCTTCCTGGTGGGAAATGAGAGTTAAATTTGCCCGTCCAGACACCTCCAGCTAGCCTCTCATTGGTTCTCGCTATTCCTGTTCATCTTCCGCAGAAATTGCAAACTGGGCCAAACAGGATGTTAAAGGCGCTGACTCTCCAAGTGGGGAGACTGTTAGTAAAGCATCTGGAATGTTGCACCCGAGTACCAGGGAAGGAAAACTGAGACATATTTGAACACGTCTCCCGTTCACATGGTTGATCATACTTGGGTTCCACATGCATGTTTTAGCTGAAGGAAGAATACCTTAAACCTGGAGAGTTGAGACCCGTGTAATGGGTACCATGCAATATGACTTCAAAGGGTCTTCATTTGCTCACCGAACCTCTCCAATCCTATCACTGCTGCGTTTATGCCCCTGTACACATGCTTGATTCTCTTTTGGAGACATAGCAATCCATAGGTTTTACGATACTTACTAGTCAGGTACATTCTAAGGCGTTTAATATGCAGTGTTGAGTCCATTTCGTTGAGCAAGGAGTAGCTCTTGTCTATTCCATATTTGACTTAAGGAACTTTATCTGTGCTCATTTCAATCTCTGGTTTTATGCAGCACCCCACCTCGCCTTTACCCTTAAGCAAGCATAAGTTGGTTTTCTAAATTTGAGACCCTGTTCTGTTCTGTAATTCAGTTCCTGTGTAGCCAAGTTTACATTCCGTGTATTACTGATATCTTATGATGTTTCTTTTTCTGTGTGACTTATTTCAGTTAGAATCATCATACCTGAATCCACTCATTGTTCTGCTAAGGGCCTGATGACATAGATTTCATTGCTGAGTGATATTGCTTTGTAAGTAAATACCACAGCTTCTTTATCCATTTTTCACTTTCTGCGATGTTGAACTTGTACTGTAAACAAGGTTCTTGTAAACAGAGGCGTCCCAAACTTTGGGGTGGCTGTGTCTTTTTGATTTTAATTTCCCTAAGCTATAGGACCATAAGTGGCAGTGCCCTAGGCTCTGTTGCTTTGTGTTTTAGATGTTTCAGGAAACACCATACACTTCTCCCGAGTGTCTGTTGGCAATTTACATCCCGCCCATCAGCATAACAAGGCTCCCAGTTCTCCATGGCCTGTCCTGCCTTTCTGGATTTTACACTTTTTTCAGATGGCCCTTTTGACCGGGGGGAAGTGAGACTTCATTGTAGTGCAGATTTCCTTTGCAAGCTTGCTTGGTTGGCCAAAAAGGGCGTATGCGTTTTTTCCTGAATATATTCAGGAAAAAACGCATATGCACTTTTTGGCCAAGTGCATCATTGTGGACGTTCTGCCTCTTTTCCTATGCTTTCAATGCAATTCCAGTCTACCTCCTGAAATCGGTTTCCTGCAATTCTGCCCCGCTTTCAAGTCCTCTTGGCAGCCTTACTTCAGTCTATTTTTGGACGATAGCTGTCATTTATAACTCTGCAGGTTTGTGAATTACAGTGCCCCTGAGCTCCTTTCTTCAACTCGCTTTCTTGTGACCTGGCCGCAACACCGCAGGATGGCTTCAGGCCCTAATCTGGTTCTGGCACGGCACGCTGAGCCTTTGCTTATTTCCTCCTCCTGGTGGGAAATGAGAGTTAAATTTGCCCGTCCAGACACCTCCAGCTAGCCTCTCATTGGTTCTCGCTATTCCTGTTCATCTTCCACAGAAATTGCCAACTGGGCCAAACAGGAGGTTAAAGGCGCTGACTCTCCAAGTGGGGAGAGTGTTAGTAAAGCGTCTGGAATGTTGCACCCAAGTACCAGGGGAGGAAAACTGAGACATATTTGAACACGTCTCCCGATCAAATGGTTGATCATACTCTGGGTTCCACATGCATGTTTTAGCTGAAGGAAGAATACCTAAAACCTGGGTAGTTGAAACCCGTGGAATGGGTACCATGCAATATGACTTCAAAGGGTCTTCATTTGCTCACCGAATCTCCAATCCTATCACTGCTGCGTTTATGCCCCTGTACACATGCTTGATTCTCTTTCGGAGACATAGCAATCTATAGGTTTTAAGATACTTACTAGTCAGGTACATTCTTAGGCGTTTAATATGCGGTGTTGAGTCCATTTCGTTGAGCAAGGAGTAGCTCTTGTCTATTCCATATTTGGCTTAAGGAACTTTATCTGTGCTCATTTCAATCTCTGGTTTTATGCAGCACCCCAACTCACCTTTACCCTTAAGCAAGCATAAGTTGGTTTTCTAAATTTGAGACCCTGTTCTGTTCTGTAATTCAGTTCCTGTGTAGCCAAGTTTACATTCCGTGTATTACTGATATCTTATGATGTTTCTTTTTCTGTGTGACTTATTTCAGTTAGAATCATCATACCTGAATCCACTCATTGTGCTGCTAAGGGCCTGATGACACAGATTTCATTGCTGAGTGATATTGCTTTGTAAGTAAATACCACAACTTCTTTATCCATTTTTCACTTTCTGCGATGTTGAACTTGTACTGTAAACGAGGTTCTTGTAAACAGAGCCATTCCAAACTTTGGGGTGGCTGTGTCTTTTTGATTTTAATTTCCCTAAGCTATAGGACCATAAGTGGAAGTGCCCTAGGTTCTGTTGCTTTGTTTTTTAGATGTTTCAGGAAACACCATACACTTCTCCCGAGTGGTTGTTGGCAATTTACATCCCGCCCATCAGCATAACAAGGCTCCCAGTTCTCCATGGCCTGTCCTGCCTTTCTGGATTTTACACTTTTTTCAGATGGCCCTTTTGACCGGGGGGAAGTGAGACTTCATTGTAGTGCAGATTTCCTTTGCAAGCTTGCTTGGTTGGCCAAAAAGGGCGTATGCGTTTTTTCCTGAATATATTCAGGAAAAAACGTATATGCCCTTTTTGGCCAAGTGCATCATTGTGGACGTTCTGCCTCTTTTCCTATGCTTTCAATGCAATTCCAGTCTACCTCCTGAAATCGGTTTCCTGCAATTCTGCCCCGCTTTCAAGTCCTCTTGGCAGCCTTACTTCAGTCTATTTTTGGACGATAGCTGTCATTTATAACTCTGCAGGTTTGTGAATTACAGTGCCCCTGAGCTCCTTTCTTCAACTCGCTTTCTTGTGACCTGGCCGCAACACCGCAGGATGGCTTCAGGCCCTAATCTGGTTCCGGCACGGCATGCTGAGCCTTTGGTTAATTCCTCTTCCTGGTGGGAAATGAGAGTTAAATTTGCCCGTCCAGACACCTCCAGCTAGCCTCTCATTGGTTCTCGCTATTCCTGTTCATCTTCCGCAGAAATAGCAAACTGGGCCAAACAGGAGGTTAAAGGGACTGACTCTCCAAGTGGGGAGAGTGTTAGTAAAGCGTCTGGAATGTTGCACCCGAGTACCAGGAGAGGAAAACTGAGACATATTTGAACACGTCTCCCGATCACATGGTTGATCATACTCTAGGTTCCACATGCATGTTTTAGCTGAAGGAAGAATACCTTAAACCTGGTTAGTTGAAACCCGTGGAATGGGTACCATGCAAAGGGTCTTCATTTGCTCACCGAACCTCTCCAATCCTATCACTGCTGCGTTTATGCCCCTGTACACATGCTTGATTCTCTTTCGGAGACATAGCAATCCATAGGTTTTAAGATACTTACTAGTCAGGTACATTCTTAGGCGTTTAATATGGGGTGTTGAGTCCATTTCGTTGAGCAAGGAGTAGCTCTTGTCTATTCCATATTTGGCTTAAGGAACTTTATCTGTGCTCATTTCAATCTCTGGTTTTATGCAGCACCCCAACTCACCTTTACCCTTAAGCAAGCATAAGTTGGTTTTCTAAATTTGAGACCCTGTTCTGTTCTGTAATTCAGTTCCTGTGTAGCCAAGTTTACATTCCGTGTATTACTGATATCTTATGATGTTTCTTTTTCTGTGTGACTTATTTCAGTTAGAATCATCATACCTGAATCCACTCATTGTGCTGCTAAGGGCCTGATGACACAGATTTCATTGCTGAGTGATATTGCTTTGTAAGTAAATACCACAACTTCTTTATCCATTTTTCACTTTCTGCGATGTTGAACTTGTACTGTAAACGAGGTTCTTGTAAACAGAGCCATTCCAAACTTTGGGGTGGCTGTGTCTTTTTGATTTTAATTTCCCTAAGCTATAGGACCATAAGTGGAAGTGCCCTAGGTTCTGTTGCTTTGTTTTTTAGATGTTTCAGGAAACACCATACACTTCTCCCGAGTGGTTGTTGGCAATTTACATCCCGCCCATCAGCATAACAAGGCTCCCAGTTCTCCATGGCCTGTCCTGCCTTTCTGGATTTTACACTTTTTTCAGATGGCCCTTTTGACCGGGGGGAAGTGAGACTTCATTGTAGTGCAGATTTCCTTTGCAAGCTTGCTTGGTTGGCCAAAAAGGGCGTATGCGTTTTTTCCTGAATATATTCAGGAAAAAACGCATACGCCCTTTTTGGCCAAGTGCATCATTGTGGACGTTCTGCCTCTTTTCCTATGCTTTCAATGCAATTCCAGTCTACCTCCTGAAATCGGTTTCCTGCAATTCTGCCCCGCTTTCAAGTCCTCTTGGCAGCCTTACTTCAGTCTATTTTTGGACGATAGCTGTCATTTATAACTCTGCAGGTTTGTGAATTACAGTGCCCCTGAGCTCCTTTCTTCAACTCGCTTTCTTGTGATCTGGCCGCAACACCGCAGGTTGGCTTCAGGCCCTAATCTGGTTCTGGCACGGCACGCTGAGCCTTTGTTTATTTCCTCCTCCTGGTGGGAAATGAGAGTTAAATTTGCCCGTCCAGACACCTCCAGCTAGCCTCTCATTGGTTCTCGCTATTCCTGTTCATCTTCCACAGAAATTGCAAACTGGGCCAAACAGGAGGTTAAAGGGACTGACTCTCCAAGTGGGGAGAGTGTTAGTAAAGCGTCTGGAATGTTGCACCCGAGTACCAGGGGAGGAAAACTGAGACATATTTGAACACGTCTCCCGATCACATGGTTGATCATACTCTGGGTTCCACATGCATGTTTTAGCTGAAGGAAGAATACCTAAAACCTGGGTAGTTGAAACCCGTGGAATGGGTACCATGCAATATGACTTCAAAGGGTCTTCATTTGCTCACCGAACCTCTCCAATCCTATCACTGCTGCGTTTATGCCCCTGTACACATGCTTGTTTCTCTTTTGGAGACATAGCAATCTATAGGTTTTAAGATACTTACTAGTCAGGTACATTCTTAGGCGTTTAATATGGGGTGTTGAGTCCATTTCGTTGAGCAAGGAGTAGCTCTTGTCTATTCCATATTTGGCTTAAGGAACTTTATCTGTGCTCATTTCAATCTCTGGTTTTATGCAGCACCCCAACTCACCTTTCCCCTTAAGCAAGCATAAGTTGGTTTTCTAAATTTGAGACCCTGTTCTGTTCTGTAATTCAGTTCCTGTGTAGCCAAGTTTACATTCCGTGTATTACTGATATCTTATGATGTTTCTTTTTCTGTGTGACTTATTTCAGTTAGAATCATCATACCTGAATCCACTCATTGTGCTGCTAAGGGCCTGATGACACAGATTTCATTGCTGAGTGATATTGCTTTGTAAGTAAATACCACAACTTCTTTATCCATTTTTCACTTTCTGCGATGTTGAACTTGTACTGTAAACGAGGTTCTTGTAAACAGAGCCGTTCCAAACTTTGGGGTGGCTGTGTCTTTTTGATTTTAATTTCCCTAAGCTATAGGACCATAAGTGGAAGTGCCCTAGGTTCTGTTGCTTTGTTTTTTAGATGTTTCAGGAAACACCATACACTTCTCCCGAGTGGTTGTTGGCAATTTACATCCCGCCCATCAGCATAACAAGGCTCCCAGTTCTCCATGGCCTGTCCTGCCTTTCTGGATTTTACACTTTTTTCAGATGGCCCTTTTGACCGGGGGGAAGTGAGACTTCATTGTAGTGCAGATTTCCTTTGCAAGCTTGCTTGGTTGGCCAAAAAGGGCGTATGCGTTTTTTCCTGAATATATTCAGGAAAAAACGCATACGCCCTTTTTGGCCAAGTGCATCATTGTGGACGTTCTGCCTCTTTTCCTATGCTTTCAATGCAACTCCAGTCTACCTCCTGAAATCGGTTTCCTGCAATTCTGCCCCGCTTTCAAGTCCTCTTGGCAGCCTTACTTCAGTCTAATTTTGGACGATAGCTGTCATTTATAACTCTGCAGGTTTGTGAATTACAGTGCCCCTGAGCTCCTTTCTTCAACTCACTTTCTTTTGAGCTGGCCGCAACACCGCAGGATGGCTTCAGGTCCTAATCTGGTTCTGGTACGGCACGCTGAGCCTTTGGTTATTTCCTCTTCCTATTGGGAAATAAGAGTTAAATTTGCCCGTCCAGACACCTCCAGCTAGCCTCTCATTGGTTCTCGCTATTCCTGTTCATCTTCCGCAGAAATAGCAAACTGGGCCAAACAGGAGGTTAAAGGCGCTGACTCTACAAGTGGGGAGAGTGTTAGTAAAGCGTCTGGAATGTTGCACCCGAGTACCAGGGTACGAAAACTGAGACATATTTGAACACGTCTCCTGATCACATGGTTGATCATACTCTGGGTTCCACATGCATGTTTTAGCTGAAGGAAGAATACCTAAAACCTGGGTAGTTGAAACCCGTGGAATGGGTACCATGCAATATGACTTCAAAGGGTCTTCATTTGCTCACCGAACCTCTCCAATCCTATCACTGCTGCGTTTATGCCCCTGTACACATGCTTGATTCTCTTTCGGAGAGATAGCAATCCATAGGTTTTAAGTTACTTACTAGTCAGGTACATTCTTAGGCGTTTAATATGCGGTGTTGAGTCATTTCGTTGAACAAGGAGTAGCTCTTGTCTATTCCATATTTGGCTTAAGGAACTTTATCTGTGCTCATTTCAATCTCTGGTTTTATGCAGCAACCCAACTCACCTTTCACCTTAAGCAAGCATAAGTTGGTTTTCTAAATTTGAGAACCTGTTCTGTTTTGGAATTCAGTTCCTGTGTAGCCAAGTTTACATTCCGTGTATTAGTGATATCTTATGATGTTTCTTTTTCTGTGTGACTTATTTCAGTTAGAATCATCGTACCTGAATCTACTCATTGTTCTGCTAAGGGCCTGATGACATAGATTTCATTGCTGAGTGATATTGCTTTGTAAGTAAATACCACAACTTCTTTATCCATTTTTCACTTTCTGCGATGTTGAACTTGTACTGTAAACGAGGTTCTTGTAAACAGAGGCGTCCCAAACTTTGGGGTGGCTGTGTCTTTTTGATTTTAATTTCCCTAAGCTATAGGACCATAAGTGGAAGTGCCCTAGGCTCTGTTGCTTTGTGTTTTAGATGTTTCAGGAAACACCATGCACTTCTCCCGAGTGTCTGTTGGCAATTTACATCCCGCCCATCAGCATAACAAGGCTCCCAGTTCTCAATGGCCTGTTGCCTTTCTGGATTTTACACTTTTTTCAGATGGCCCTTTTGACCGGGGGGAAGTGAGACTTCATTGTAGTGCAGATTTCCTTTGCAAGCTTGCTTGGTTGGCCAAAAAGGGCGTATGCGTTTTTTCCTGATTATATTTAGGAAAAAACGCATACGCCCTTTTTGGCCAAGTGCATCATTGTGGACGTTCTGCCTCTTTTCCTACGCTTTCAATGCAATTCCAGTCTACCTCCTGAAATCGGTTTCCTGCAATTCTGCCCCACTTTCAAGTCCTCTTGGCAGCCTTACTTCAGTCTATTTTTGGACGATAGCTGTCATTTATAACTCTGCAGGTTTGTGAATTACAGTGCCCCTGAGCTCCTTTCTTCAACTCGCTTTCTTGTGACCTGGCCGCAACACCGCAGGATGGCTTCAGGCCCTAATGGTTCCGGCCCGGCATGCTGAGCCTTTGGTTAATTCCTCTTCCTGGTGTTAAATGAGAGTTAAATTTGCCCGTCCAGACACCTCCAGCTAGCCTCTCATTGGTTCTCGCTATTCCTGTTCATCTTCCGCAGAAATTGCAAACTGGGCCAAACAGGAGGTTAAAGGGACTGACTCTCCAAGTGGGGAGAGTGTTAGTAAAGCGTCTGGAATGTTGCACCCGAGTACCAGGGGAGGAAAACTGAGACATATTTGAACACATCTCCCGATCACATGGTTGATCATACTCTAGGTTCCACATGCATGTTTTAGCTGAAGGAAGAATACCTTAAACCTGGGTAGTTGAAACCTGTGGAATGGGTACCATGCAATATGACTTCAAAGGGTCTTCATTTGCTCACCGAACCTCTCCAATCCTAGCACTGCTGCGTTTATGCCCCTGTACACATGCTTGATTCTCTTTCGGAGACATAGCAATCCATAGGTTTTAAGATACTTACTAGTCAGGTACATTCTTAGGCGTTTAATATGGGGTGTTGAGTCCATTTCGTTGAGCAAGGAGTAGCTCTGGTCTATTCCATATTTGGCTTAAGGAACTTTATCTGTGCTCATTTCAATCTCTGGTTTTATGCAGCACCCCACCTCACCTTTCCCCTTAAGCAAGCATAAGTTGGTTTTCTAAATTTGAGACCCTGTTCTGTTCTGTAATTCAGTTCCTGTGTAGCCAAGTTTACATTCCGTGTATTACTGATATCTTATGATGTTTCTTTTTCTGTGTGACTTATTTCAGTTAGAATCATCATACCTGAATCCACTCATTGTGCTGCTAAGGGCCTGATGACACAGATTTCATTGCTGAGTGATATTGCTTTGTAAGTAAATACCACAACTTCTTTATCCATTTTTCACTTTCTGCGATGTTGAACTTGTACTGTAAACAAGGTTCTTGTAAACAGAGCCGTTCCAAACTTTGGGGTGGCTGTGTCTTTTTGATTTTAATTTCCCTAAGCTTTAGGACCATAAGTGGAAGTGCCCTAGGTTCTGTTGCTTTGTTTTCTAGATGTTTCAGGAAACACCATACACTGCTCCCGAGTGGTTGTTGGCAATTTACATCCCGCCCATCAGCATAACAAGGCTCCCAGTTCTCCATGGCCTGTCCTGCCTTTCTGGATTTTACACTTTTTTCAGATGGCCCTTTTGACCGGGGGGAAGTGAGACTTCATTGTAGTGCAGATTTCCTTTGCAAGCTTGCTTGGTTGGCCAAAAAGGGCGTATGCGTTTTTTCCTGAATATATTCAGGAAAAAACGCATACGCCCTTTTTGGCCAAGTGCATCATTGTGGACGTTCTGCCTCTTTTCCTATGCTTTCAATGCAATTCCAGTCTACCTCCTGAAATCGGTTTCCTGCAATTCTGCCCCACTTTCAAGTCCTCTTGGCAGCCTTACTTCAGTCTATTTTTGGACGATAGCTGTCATTTATAACTCTGCAGGTTTGTGAATTACAGTGCCCCTGAGCTCCTTTCTTCAACTCGCTTTCTTTTGAGCTGGCCGCAACACCGCAGGATGGCTTCAGGCCCTAATCTGGCTCCGGTACGGCACGCTGAGCCTTTGGTTATTTCCTCTTCCTGGTGGGAAATGAGAGTTAAATTTGCCCGTCCAGACACCTCCAGCTAGCCTCTCATTGGTTCTCGCTATTCCTGTTCATCTTCCGCAGAAATTGCAAACTGGGCCAAACAGGAGGTTAAAGGCGCTGACTCTCCAAGTGGGGAGAGTGTTAGTAAAGCGTCTGGAATGTTGCACCCGAGTACAAGGGGAGGAAAACTGAGACATATTTGAACACGTCTCCCATTCACATGGTTGATCATACTTGGGTTCCACATGCATGTTTTAGCTGAAGGAA
Source organism: Stenella coeruleoalba (assembly GCF_951394435.1). Lineage (NCBI taxonomy): Eukaryota > Metazoa > Chordata > Mammalia > Artiodactyla > Delphinidae > Stenella > Stenella coeruleoalba. Next base: position 141,074 of record NW_027645992.1, on the reverse strand, counting down.
GAATACCTTAAACCTGGGTAGTTGAAACCTGTGGAATGGGTACCATGCAATATGACTTCAAAGGGTCTTCATTTGCTCACCGAACCTCTCCAATCCTAGAACTGCTGCGTTTATGCCCCTGTACACATGCTTGATTCTCTTTCGGAGACATAGCAATCCATAGGTTTTAAGATACTTACTAGTCAGGTACATTCTTAGGCGTTTAATATGGGGTGTTGAGTCCATTTCGTTGAGCAAGGAGTAGCTCTTGTCTATTCCATATTTGGCTTAAGGAACTTTATCTGTGCTCATTTCAATCTCTGGTTTTATGCAGCACCCCACCTCACCTTTACCCTTAAGCAAGCATAAGTTGGTTTTCTAAATTTGAGACCCTGTTCTGTTCTGTAATTCAGTTCCTGTGTAGCCAAGTTTACATTCCGTGTATTACTGATATCTTATGATGTTTCTTTTTCTGTGTGACTTATTTCAGTTAGAATCATCATACCTGAATCCACTCATTGTGCTGCTAAGGGCCTGATGACACAGATTTCATTGCTGAGTGATATTGCTTTGTAAGTAAATACCACAACTTCTTTATCCATTTTTCACTTTCTGCGATGTTGAACTTGTACTGTAAACAAGGTTCTTGTAAACAGAGCCGTTCCAAACTTTGGGGTGGCTGTGTCTTTTTGATTTTAATTTCCCTAAGCTTTAGGACCATAAGTGGAAGTGCCCTAGGTTCTGTTGCTTTGTTTTCTAGATGTTTCAGGAAACACAATACACTGCTCCCGAGTGGTTGTTGGCAATTTACATCCCGCCCATCAGCATAACAAGGCTCCCAGTTCTCCATGGCCTGTCCTGCCTTTCTGGATTTTACACTTTTTTCAGATGGCCCTTTTGACCGGGGGGAAGTGAGACTTCATTGTAGTGCAGATTTCCTTTGCAAGCTTGCTTGGTTGGCCAAAAAGGGCGTATGCGTTTTTTCCTGAATATATTCAGGAAAAAACGCATACGCCCTTTTTGGCCAAGTGCATCATTGTGGACGTTCTGCCTCTTTTCCTATGCTTTAAATGCAATTCCAGTCTACCTCCTGAAATCGGTTTCCTGCAATTCTGCCCCACTTTCAAGTCCTCTTGGCAGCCTTACTTCAGTCTATTTTTGGACGATAGCTGTCATTTATAACTCTGCAGGTTTGTGAATTACAGTGCCCCTGAGCTCCTTTCTTCAACTCGCTTTCTTTTGAGCTGGCCGCAACACCGCAGGATGGCTTCAGGCCCTAATCTGGCTCCGGTACGGCACGCTGAGCCTTTGGTTATTTCCTCTTCCTGGTGGGAAATGAGAGTTAAATTTGCCCGTCCAGACACCTCCAGCTAGCCTCTCATTGGTTCTCGCTATTCCTGTTCATCTTCCGCACAAATTGCAAACTGGGCCAAACAGGAGGTTAAAGGCGCTGACTCTCCTAGTGGGGAGAGTGTTAGTAAAGCGTCTGGAATGTTGCACCCGAGTACCAGGGAAGGAAAACTGAGACATATTTGAACACGTCTCCCGATCACACGGTTGATCATACTCTGGGTTCCACATGCATGTTTTAGCTGAAGGAAGAATACCTTAAACCTGGAGAGTTGAGACCCGTGTAATGGGTACCATGCAATATGACTTCAAAGGGTCTTCATTTGCTCACCGAACCTCTCCAGTCCTATCACTTCTGCGTTTATGCCCCTGTACACATGCTTGATTCTCTTTCGGAGACATAGCAATCCATAGGTTTTAATATACTTACTAGTCAGGTACATCCTTAGGCGTTTAATATGCGGTGTTGAGTCCATTTCATTGAGCAAGGAGTAGCTCTTGTCTATTCCATATTTGGCTTAAGGAACTTTGTGCTCATTTCGATCTCTGGTTTTATGCAGCACCTCAACTCACCTTTCCCCTTAAGCAAGCATAAGTTGGTTTTCTAAATTTGAGACCCTGTTCTGTTCTGTAATTCAGTTCCTGTGTAGCCAAGTTTCCATTCCGTGTATTTCTGATATCTTATGATGTTTCTTTTTCTGTGTGACTTATTTCAGTTAGAATCATCGTATCTGAATCCACTCATTATGCTGCTACGGGCCTGATGACATAGATTTCATTGCTGAGTGATACTGCATTGTACGTAAATACCACAAGTTCTTTATCCATTTTTCAATTTCTGTGATATTGAACTTGTACGGTAAACGATGTTCTTGTAAACAGAGGCGTCCCAAACTTTGGGGTGGCTGTGTCTTTTTGATTTTAATTTCCCTAAGCTATAGGACCATAAGTGGATGTGCCCTAGGTTCTGTTGCTTTGTTTTTTAGATGTTTCAGGAAACACCATACACTTCTCCCGAGTTTCTTTTGGCAATTTACATCCCGCCCATCAGCATAACAAGGCTCCCAATTCTCCATGGCCCATCCTGCCTTTCTGGATTTTACACTTTTTTCAGATGGCCCTTTTGACCGGGGGGAAGTGAGACTTCATTGTAGTGCAGATTTCCTTTGCAAGTTTGCTTGGTTGGCCAAAAAGTGCGTATGCGTTTTTTCCTGAATATATTCAGGAAAAAACGCATACGCCCTTTTTGGCCAAGTGCATCATTGTGGACGTTCTGCCTCTTTTCCTATGCTTTCAATGCAATTCCAGTCTACCTCCTGAAATCGGTTTCCTGCAATTCTGCCCCGCTTTCAAGTCCTCTTGGCAGCCTTACTTCAGTATATTTTTGGACGATAGCTGTCATTTATAACTCTGCAGGTTTGTGAATTACAGTGCCCCTGAGCTCCTTTCTTCAACTCGCTTTCTTGTGACCTGGCCGCAACACCGCAGGATGGCTTCAGGCCCTAATCTGGTTCCTGCACGGCACGCTGAGCCTTTGGTTAATTCCTCTTCCTGGTGGGAAATGAGAGTTAAATTTGCCCGTCCAGACACCTCCAGCTAGTCTCTCATTGGTTCTCGCTATTCCTGTTCATTTTCCGCAGAAATTGCAAACTGGGCCAAACAGGAGGTTAAAGGGACTGACTCTCCAAGTCGGGAGAGTGTTAGTAAAGCGTCTGGAATGTTGCACCCGAATACCAGGGTACGAAAACTGAGACATATTTGAACACGTCTCCCGATCACATGGTTGATCATACTCTGGGTTCCACATGCATGTTTTAGCTGAAGGAAGAATACCTAAAACCTGGGTAGTTGAAACCCGTGGAATGGGTACCATGCAATATGACTTCAAAGGGTCTTCATTTGCTCACCGAACCTTTCCAGTCCTATCACTGCTGCGTTTATGCCCCTGTACACATGCTTGATTCTCTTTCGGAGACATAACAATCCATAGGTTTTATGATACTTACTAGTCAGTTATATTCTTAGGCGTTTAATATGCGGTGTTGAGTCCATTTCGTTGAGCAAGGAGTAGCTCTTGTCTATTCCATATTTGGCTTAAGGAACTTTATCTGTGCTCATTTCAATCTCTGGTTTTATGCAGCACCCCAACTCACCTTTCCCCTTAAGCAAGCATAAGTTGGTTTTCTAAATTTGAGACCCTGTTCTGTTCTGTAATTCCGTTCCTGTGTAGCCAAGTTTCCATTCCGTGTATTAGTGATATCTTATGATGTTTCTTTTTCTGTGTGACTTATTTCAGTTAGAATCATCGTACCTGAATGCACTCATTATGCTGCTACGGGCCTGATGACATAGATTTCATTGCTGAGTGATAATGCATTGTACGTAAGTACCACTAGTTCTCTATCCATTTTTCACTTTCTGTGATATTGATCTTGTACGGTAAACGAGGTTCTTGGAAACAGAGGCTTCCCAAATTTTGGGGTGGCTGTGTGTTTTTGATTTTAACTTCCCTAAGCTATAGGACCATAAGTGGAAGTGCCCTAGGCTCTGTTGATTTGTTTTTTAGATGTTTCAGGAAACACCATACACTTCTCCCTAGTGTCTGTTGGCAATTTACATCCCGCCCATCAGCATAACAAGGCTCCCAGTTCTCCATGGCCTGTCCTGCCTTTCTGGATTTTACACCTTTTTCAGATGGCCCTTTTGACCGGGGGGAAGTGAGACTTCATTGTAGTGCAGATTTCCTTTGCAAGCTTGCTTGGTTGGCCAAACAGTGCGTATGCGTTTTTTCCTGAATATATTCAGGAAAAAACGCATACGCCCTTTTTGGCCAAGTGCATCATTGTGGACGTTCTGCCTCTTTTCCTATGCTTTCAATGCAATTCCAGTCTACCTCCTGAAATCGGTTTCCTCCAATTCTGCCCTGCTTTCAAGTCCTCTTGGCAGCCTTACTTCAGTCTATTTTTGGACGATAGCTGTCATTTATAACTCTGCAGGTTTGTGAATTACAGTGCCCCTGAGCTCCTTTCTTCAACTCGCTTTCTTGTGACCTGGCCGCAACACCGTAGGATGGCTTCAGGCCCTAATCTGGTTCCGGCACGGCACGCTGAGCCTTTGGTTAATTCCACTTCCTGGTGGGAAATAAGAGTTAAATTTGCCCGTCCAGACACCTCCAGCTAGTCTCTCATTGGTTCTCCCTATTCCTCTTCAACTTCCGCAGTAATTGCAAACTGGGCCAAACAGGAGGTTAAAGGCACTGACTGTTCAAGTCGGGAGAGCGTTAGTAAAGCGTCTGGAATGTTGCACCCGAGTACCAGGGGAGGAAAACTGAGACATATTTGAACACGTCTCCCGTTCACATGGTTGATCATACTTAGGTTCCACATGCATGTTTTAGCTGAAAGAAGAATACCTTAAACCTGGAGAGTTGAGACCCGTGTAATGGGTACCATGCAATATGACTTCAAAGGGTCTTCATTTGCTCACCGAACCTCTCCAATCCTATCACTGCTGCGTTTATGCCCCTGTACACATGCTTGATTCTCTTTTGGAGACATAGCAATCCATAGGTTTTACGATACTTACTAGTCAGGTACATTCTTAGGCGTTTAATATGCGGTGTTGAGTCCATTTCGTTGAGCAAGGAGTAGCTCTTGTCTATTCCATATTTGACTTAAGGAACTTTATCTGTGCTCATTTCAATCTCTGGTTTTATGCAGCACCCCAACTCACCTTTCCCCTTAAGCAAGCATAAGTTGGTTTTCTAAATTTGAGACCCTGTTCTGTTCTGTAATTCAGTTCCTGTGTAGCCAAGTTTACATTCCGTGTATTACTGATATCTTACGATGTTTCTTTTTCTGTGTGACTTATTTCAGTTAGAATCATCATACCTGAATCCACTCATTGTGATGCTAAGGGCCTGATGACATAGATTTCATTGCTGAGTGATATTGCTTTGTAAGTAAATACCACAACTTCTTTATCCATTTTTCACTTTCTGCGATGTTGAACTTGTACTGTAAACGAGGTTCTTGTAAACAGAGGCGTCCCAAACTTTGGGGTGGCTGTGTCTTTTTGATTTTAATTTCCCTAAGCTATAGGACCATAAGTGGCAGTGCCCTAGGCTCTGTTGCTTTGTTTTTTAGATGTTTCAGGAAACACCATACACTTCTCCCGAGTGTCTGTTGGCAATTTACATCCCGCCCATCAGCATAACAAGGCTCCCAGTTCTCCATGGCCTGTCCTGCCTTTCTGGATTTTACACTTTTTTCAGATGGCCCTTTTGACCGGGGGGAAGTGAGACTTCATTGTAGTGCAGATTTCCTTTGCAAGCTTGCTTGGTTGGCCAAAAAGGGCATATGCGTTTTTTCCTGAATATATTCAGGAAAAAACGCATACGCCCTTTTTGGCCAAGTGCATCATTGTGGACGTTCTGCCTCTTTTCCTATGCTTTCAATGCAATTCCAGTCTACCTCCTGAAATCGGTTTCCTGCAATTCTGCCCCGCTTTCAAGTCCTCTTGGCAGCCTTACTTCAATCTATTTTTGGACGATAGCTGTCATTTATAACTCTGCAAGTTTGTGAATTACAGTGCCCCTGAGCTCCTTTCTTCAACTTGCTTTCTTGTGACCTGGCCGCAACACCGCAGGATGGCTTCAGGCCCTAATCTGGTTCCGGCACGGTACGCTGAGCCTTTGGTTATTTCCTCTTCCTGGTGGGAAATGAGAGTTAAATTTGCCCGTCCAGACACCTCCAGCTAGTCTCTCATTGGTTCTCCCTATTCCTGTTCATCTACTGCAGAAATTGCAAACTGGGCCAAACAGGAGATTAAAGGTGCTGACTCTCCAAGTGGGGAGAGTGTTAGTAAAGCGTCTGGAATGTTGCACCCGAGTACCAGGGGAGGAAAACTGAAACATATTTGAACACATCTCCCGATCACACGGTTGATCATACTCTGGGTTCCACATGCATGTTTTAGCTGAAGGAAGAATACCTTAAACCTGGAGAGTTGAGACCCTTGTAATGGGTACCATGCAATATGACTTCAAAGGGTCTTCATTTGCTCACCGAACCTCTCCAGTCCTATCACTGCTGCGTTTATGCCCCTGTACACATGCTTGATTCTCTTTCGGAGACATAGCAATCCATAGGTTTTAAGATACTTACTAGTCAGGTACATTCTTAGGCGTTTAATATGCGGTGTTGTGTCCATTTCGTTGAGCAAGGAGTAGCTCTTGTCTATTCCATATTTGGCTTAAGGAACTTTATCTGTGCTCATTTCAATCTCTGGTTTTATGCAGCACCCCAACTCACCTTTCCCCTTAAGCAAGCATAAGTTGGTTTTCTAAATTTGAGACCCTGTTCTGTTCTGTAATTCAGTTCCTGTGTAGCCAAGTTTACATTCCGTGTATTACTGATATCTTATGATGTTTCTTTTTCTGTGTGACTTATTTCAGTTAGAATCATCATACCTGAATCCACTCATTGTGCTGCTAAGGGCCTGATGACACAGATTTCATTGCTGAATGATATTGCTTTGTAAGTAAATACCACAACTTCTTTATCCATTTTTCACTTTCTGCGATGTTGAACTTGTACTGTAAACGAGGTTCTTGTAAACAGAGCCGTCCCAAACTTTGGGGTGGCTGTGTCTTTTTGATTTTAATTTCCCTAAGCTATAGGACCATAAGTGGAAGTGCCCTAGGTTCTGTTGCTTTGTTTTTTAGATGTTTCAGGAAACACCATACACTTCTCCTGAGTGGTTGTTGGCAATTTACATCCCGCCCATCAGCATAACAAGGCTCCCAGTTCTCCATGGCCTGTCCTGCCTTTCTGGATTTTACACTTTTTTCAGATGGCCCTTTTGACCGGGGAGAAGTGAGACTTCATTGTAGTGCAGATTTCCTTTGCAAGCTTGCTTGGTTGGCCAAAAAGGGCGTATGCGTTTTTTCCTGAATATATTCAGGAAAAAACGCATACGCCCTTTTTGGCCAAGTGCATCATTGTGGACGTTCTGCCTCTTTTCCTATGCTTTCAATGCAATTCCAGTCTACCTCCTGAAATCGGTTTCCTGCAATTCTGCCCCGCTTTCAAGTCCTCTTGGCAGCCTTACTTCAGTCTATTTTTGGACGATAGCTGTCATTTATAACTCTGCAGGTTTGTGAATTCCAGTGCCCCTGAGCTCCTTTCTTCAACTCGCTTTCTTTTGAGCTGGCCGCAACACCGCAGGATGGCTTCAAGCCCTAATCTGCTTCCGGCATGGCACGCTGAGCCTTTGGTTAATTCCTCTTCCTGGTGGGAAATGAGAGTTAAATTTGCCCGTCCAGACACCTCCAACTAGCCTCATTGGTTCTCGCTATTCCTGTTCATCTTCCGCAGAAATTGCAAACTGGGCCAAACAGGAGGTTAAAGGCGCTGACTCTCCAAGTGGGGAGAGTGTTATTAAAGCATCTGGAATGTTGCACCCGAGTACCAGGGGAGGAAAACTGAGACATATTTGAACACGTCTCCCGTTCACATGGTTGATCATACTTGGGTTCCACATGCATGTTTTAGCTGAAGGAAGAATACCTTAAACCTGGAGAGTTAAGACCCGTGTAATGGGTACCATGCAATATGACTTCAAAGTGTCTTCATTTGCTCACCGAACCTCTCCAATCCTATCACTGCTGCGTTTATGCCCCTGTACACATGCTTGATTCTCTTTCGGAGACATAGCAATCCATAGGTTTTAAGATACTTACTAGTCAGGTACATTCTTAGGCGTTTAATATGGGGTGTTGAGTCCATTTCGTTGAGCAAGGAGTAGCTCTTGTCTATTCCGTATTTGACTTAAGGAACTTTATCTGTGCTCATTTCAATCTCTGGTTTTATGCAGCACCCCAATTCACCTTTACCCTTAAGCAAGCATAAGTTGGTTTTCTAAATTTGAGACCCTGTTCTGTTCTGTAATTCAGTTCCTGTGTAGCCAAGTTTACATTCCGTGTATTACTGATATCTTATGATGTTTCTTTTTCTGTGTGACTTATTTCAGTTAGAATCATCATACCTGAATCCACTCATTGTGATGCTAAGGGCCTGATGACACAGATTTCATTGCTGAGTGATATTGCTTTGTAAGTAAATACCACAACTTCTTTATCCATTTTTCACTTTCTGCGATGTTGAACTTGTACTGTAAACGAGGTTCTTGTAAACAGAGCCGTTCCAAACTTTGGGGTGGCTGTGTCTTTTTGATTTTAATTTCCCTAAGCTATAGGACCATAAGTGGAAGTGCCCTAGGTTCTGTTGCTTTGTTTTTTAGATGTTTCAGGAAACACCATACACTTCTCCTGAGTGGTTGTTGGCAATTTACATCCCGCCCATCAGCATAACAAGGCTCCCAGTTCTCCATGGCCTGTCCTGCCTTTCTGGATTTTACACTTTTTTCAGATGGCCCTTTTGACCAGGGAGAAGTGAGAATTCATTGTAGTGCAGATTTCCTTTGCAAGCTTGCTTGGTTGGCCAAAAAGGGCGTATGCGTTTTTTCCTGAATATATTCAGGAAAAAACGCATACGCCCTTTTTGGCCAAGTGCATCATTGTGGACGTTCTGCCTCTTTTCCTATGCTTTCAATGCAATTCCAGTCTACCTCCTGAAATCGGTTTCCTGCAATTCTGCCCCGCTTTCAAGTCCTCTTGGCAGCCTTACTTCAGTCTATTTTTGGACGATAGCTGTCATTTATAACTCTGCAGGTTTGTGAATTACAGTGCCCCTGAGCTCCTTTCTTCAACTCGTTTTCTTGTGACCTGGCCGCAACACCGCAGGATTTGCTTCAGGCCCTAATCTGGTTCTGGCACGGCACGCTGAGCCTTTGGTTAATTCCTCTTCCTGGTGGGAAATGAGAGTTAAATTTGCCTGTCCAGACACCTCCAGCTAGTCTCTCATTGGTTCTCGCTATTCCTGTTCATCTTCCGCAGAAATTGCAAACTGGGCCAAACAGGAGGTTAAAGGGACTGACTCTCCAAGTCGGGAGAGTGTTAGTAAAGCGTCTGGAATGTTGCACCCGAGTACCAGGGTACGAAAACTGAGACATATTTGAACACGTCTCCCGATCACATGGTTGATCATACTCTAGGTTCCACATGCATGTTTTAGCAGAAGGAAGAATACCTTAAACCTGGGTAGTTGAAACCCGTGGAATGGGTACCATGCAATATGACTTCAAAGGGTCTTCATTTGCTCACCGAACCTCTCCAATCCTATCACTGCTGCGTTTATGCCCCTGTACACATGCTTGATTCTCTTTCGGAGACATAGCAATCCATAGGTTTTAAGATACTTACTAGTCAGGTACATTCTTAGGCGTTTAATATGGGGTGTTGAGTCCATTTCGTTGAGCAAGGAGTAGCTCTTGTCTATTCCATATTTGGCTTAAGGAACTTTATCTGTGCTCATTTCAATCTCTGGTTTTATGCAGCACCCCAACTCACCTTTACCCTTAAGCAAGAATAAGTTGGTTTTCTAAATTTGAGACCCTGTTCTGTTCTGTAATTCAGTCCCTGTGTAGCCAAGTTTCCATTCCGTGTATTACTGATATCTTATGATGTTTCTTTTTCTGTGTGACTTATTTCAGTTAGAATCATCATACCTGAATCCACTCATTGTGCTGCTAAGGGCCTGATGACATAGATTTGATTGCTGAGTGTTATTGCTTTGTATGTAAATACCACAGCTTCTTTATCCATTTTTCATTTTCTGCGATGTTGAACTTCTACTGTAAACGAGGTTCTTGTAAACAGAGCCGTCCCAAACTTTGGGGTGGCTGTGTCTTTTTTATTTTAATTTCCCTAAGCTATAGGACCATAAGTGGAAGTGCCCTAGGTTCTGTTGCTTTGTTTTTTAGATGTTTCAGGAAACACCATACACTTCTACCAAGTGTCTGTTGGCAATTTACATCCCACCCATCAGCATAACAAGGCTCCCAGTTCTCCATGGCCTGTCCTGCCTTTCTGGATTTTACACTTTTTTCAGATGGCCCTTTTGACCGGGGGGAAGTGAGACTTCATTGTAGTGCAGATTTCCTTTGCAAGCTTGCTTGGTTGGCCAAAAAGGGTGTATGCGTTTTTTCCTGAATATATTCAGGAAAAAACGCATACGCCCTTTTTGGCCAAGTGCATCATTGTGGACGTTCTGCCTCTTTTCCTATGCTTTCAATGCATTTCCAGTCTTCCTCCTGAAATCGGTTTCCTGCAATTCTGCCCCGCATTCAAGTCCTCTTGGCAGCCTTACTTCAGTCTATTTTTGGACGATAGCTGTCATTTATAACTCTGCAGGTTTGTGAATTACAGTGCCCCTGAGCTCCTTTCTTCAACTCGCTTTCTTGTGAGCTGGCCGCAACACCGCAGCATGGCTTCAGGCCCTAATCTGGTTCCGGCACGGAACGCTGAGCCTTTGGTTAATTCCTCTTCCTGGTGGGAAATGAGAGTTAAATTTGCCCGTCCAGACACCTCCAGCTAGTCTCTCATTGGTTCTCGCTATTCCTGTTCATCTTCCGCAGAAATTGCAAACGGGGCCAAACAGGAGGTTAAAGGGACTGACTCTCCAAGTCGGGAGAGTGTTAGTAAAGCGTCTGGAATGTTGCACCCGAGTACCAGGGTATGAAAACTGAGACATATTTGAACACGTCTCCCGATCACATGGTTGATCATACTCTGGGTTCCACATGCATGTTTTAGCTGAAGGAAGAATACCTTAAACCTGGGTAGTTGAAACCCGTGGAATGGGTACCATGCAATATGACTTCAAAGGGTCTTCATTTGCTCACGAACCTCTCCAGTCCTATCACTGCTGCGTTTATGCCCCTGTACACATGCTTGATTCTCTTTCGGAGACATAGCAATCCATAGGTTTTAAGATACTTACTAGTCAGGTACATTCTTAGGCGTTTAATATGCGGTGTTGAGTCCATTTCATTGAGCAAGGACTAGCTCTTGTCTATTCCATATTTGGCTTAAGGAACTTTATCTGTGCTCATTTCAATCTCTGGTTTTATGCAGCACCCCAACTCACCTTTCCCCTTAAGCAAGCATAAGTTGGTTTTCTAAATTTGAGACCCTGTTCTGTTCTGTAATTCAGTTCCTGTGTAGCCAAGTTTACATTCCGTGTATTACTGATATCTTATGATGTTTCTTTTTCTGTGTGACTTATTTCAGTTAGAATCATCATACCTGAATCCACTCATTATGCTGCTATGGGCCTGATGACATAGATTTCATTGCTGAGTGATACTGCATTGTACGTACGTACCACAAGTTCTTTATCCATTTTTCACTTTCTGTGATATTGAACTTGTACGGTAAACGAGGTTCTTGTAAACGGAGGCGTCCCAAACTTTGGGGTGGCTGTGTCTTTTTGATTTTAATTTCCCTAAGCTATAGGACCATAAGTGGAAGTGCCCTAGGCTCTGTTGCTTTGTTTCTTAGATGTTTCAGGAAACACCATACACTTCTCCTGAGTGTCTGTTGGCAATTTACATCCCGCCCATCAGCATAACAAGGCTCCCAGTTCTCCATGGCCTGTCCTGCCTTTCTGGATTTTACACTTTTTTCAGATGCCCCTTTTAACCGGGGAGAAGTGAGACTTCATTGTAGTGCAGATTTCCTTTGCAAGTTTGCTTGGTTGGCCAAAAAGGGCATATGCGTTTTTTCCTGAATATATTCAGGAAAAAATGCATACGCCCTTTTTGGCCAAGTGCATCATTGTGGACGTTCTGCCTCTTTTCCTATGCTTTCAATGCAATTCCAGTCTACCTCCTGAAATCGGTTTCCTGCAATTCTGCCCCGCTTTCAAGTCCTCTTGGCAGCCTTACTTCAGTCTATTTTTGGACGATAGCTGTCATTTATAACTCTGCAGGTTTGTGAATTACAGTGCCCCTGAGCTCCTTTCTTCAACTCGCTTTCTTGTGACCTGGCCGCAACACCGCAGGATGTCTTCAGGCCCTAATCTGGTTCTGGCACGGCACGCTGAGCCTTTGGTTAATTCCTCTTCCTGGTGGGAAATGAGAGTTAAATTTGCCCATCCAGACACCTCCAGGTAGTCTCTCATTGATTCTCGCTATTCCTGTTCATCTTCCGCAGAAATTGCAAACTGGGCCAAACAGGAGGTTAAAGGGACTGACTCTCCAAGTGGGGAGAGTGTTAGTAAGCGTCTGGAATGTTGCACCCGAGTACCAGGGTACTAAAACTGAGACATATTTGAACACGTCTCCCGATCACATGGTTGATCATACTCTAGGTTCCACATGCATGTTTTAGCTGAAGGAAGAATACCTTAAACCTGGGTAGTTGAAACCCGTGGAATGGGTACCATGCAATATGACTTCAAAGGGTTTTCATTTGCTCACGAACCTCTCCAGTCCTATCACTGCTGCGTTTATGCCCCTGTACACATGCTTGATTCTCTTTTGGAGACATAGCAATCCATAGGTTTTAAGATACTTACTAGTCAGGTACATTCTTAGGCGTTTAATATGCGGTGTTGAGTCCATTTCGTTGAGCAAGGACTAGCTCTTGTCTATTCCATATTTGGCTTAAGGAACTTTATCTGTGCTCATTTCAATCTCTGGTTTTATGCAGCACCCCAACTCACCTTTCCCCTTAAGCAAGCATAAGTTGGTTTTCTAAATTTGAGACCCTGTTCTGTTCTGTAATTCAGTTCCTGTGTAGCCAAGTTTACATTCCGTGTATTACTGATATCTTATGATGTTTCTTTTTCTGTGTGACTTATTTCAGTTAGAATCATCATACCTGAATCCACTCATTGTGCTGCTAAGGGCCTGATGACATAGATTTCATTGCTGAGTGATATTGCTTTGTAACTAAATACCACAACTTCTTTATCCATTTTTCACTTTCTGCGATGTTGAACTTGTACTGTAAACGAGGTTCTTGTAAACAGAGCCGTCCCAAACTTTGGGGTTTCTGTGTCTTTTTGATTTTAATTTCCCTAAGCTATAGGACCATAAGTGGAAGTGCCCTAGGCTCTGTTGCTTTGTTTTTTCGATGTTTCAGGAAACACCATACACTTCTCCCGAGTGTCTGTTGGCAATTTTCATCCCGCCCATCAGCATAACAAGGCTCCCAGTTCTCCATGGCCTGTCCTGCCTTTCTGGATTTTACACTTTTTTCAGATGGCCCTTTTGACCGGGGGGAAGTGAGACTTCATTGTAGTGCAGATTTCCTTTGCAAGCTTGCTTGGTTGGCCAAAAAGGACGTATGCGTTTTTTCCTGAATATATTCAGGAAAAAACGCATATGCCCTTTTTGGCCAAGTGCATCATTGTGGACGTTCTGCCTCTTTTCCTATGCTTTCAATGCAATTCCAGTCTACCTCCTGAAATCGGTTTCCTGCAATTCTGCCCCGCTTTCAAGTCCTCTTGGCAGCCTTACTTCAGTCTATTTTTGGACGATAGCTGTCATTTATAACTCTGCAGGTTTGTGAATTACAGTGCCCCTGAGCTCCTTTCTTCAACTCGTTTTCTTTTGAGCTGGCTGCAACACCACTGGATGGCTTCAGGCCCTAATCTGGTTCCGGCACGGCATGCTGAGCCTTTGGTTATTTCCTCTTTCTGGTGGGAAATGAGAGTTAAATTTGCCCGTCCAGACACCTCCAGCTAGTCTCTCATTGGTTCTCCCTATTCCTGTTCATCTTCCGCAGAAATTGCAAACGGGGCCAAACAGGAGGTTAAAGGTGCTGACTCTCCAAGTGGGGAGAGTGTTAGTAAAGCGTCTGGAATGTTGCACCCGAGTACCAGGGGAGGAAAACTGAGACATATTTGAACACGTCTCCCGTTCACACGGTTGATCATACTCTGGGTTCCACATGCATGTTTTAGCTGAAGGAAGAATACCTTAAACCTGGAGAGTTGAGACCCATGTAATGGGTACCATGCAATATGACTTCAAAGGGTCTTCATTTGCTCACCGAACCTCTCCAATCCTATCACTGCTGCGTTTATGCCCCTGTACACACGCTTGATTCTCTTTTGGAGACATAGCAATCCATAGGTTTTAAGATACTTACTAGTCAGGTACATTCTTAGGCGTTTAATATGGGGTGTTGAGTCCATTTCGCTGAGCAAGGAGTAGCTCTTGTCTATTCCATATTTGGCTTAAGGAACTTTATCTGTGCTCATTTCAATCTCTGGTTTTATGCAGCACCCCAACTCACCTTCCCCTTAAGCAAGCATAAGTTGGTTTTCTAAACTTGAGACACTGTTCTGTTTTGTAATTCAGTTCATGTGTAGCCAAGTTCACATTCTGTGTATTAGTGATACCTTATGATGTTTCTTTTTCTGTGTGACTTATTTCAGTTCGAATCATCATACCTGAATGCACTCATTATGCTGCTACGGGCCTGATGACATAGATTTCATTGCTGAGTGATATTGCATTGTACGTAAGTACCACAAGTTCTTTATCCATTTTTCACTTTCTGCGATATTGAACTTGTACTGTAAACGAGGTTCTTGTAAACAGAGCCGTCCCAATCTTTGGGGTGGCTGTGTCTTTTTGATTTTAATTTCCCTAAGCTATAGGACCATAAGTGGGAGTGCCCTAGGTTCTGTTGCTTTGTTTTTTAGATGTTTCAGGAAACACCATACACTTCTCCAGAGTGGCTGTTGGCAATTTACATCCCGCCCATCAGCATAAGAAGGCTCCCAGTTCTCCATGGCCTGTCGTGCCTTCATGGATTTTACACTTTTTTCAGATGGCCCTTTTGACCAGGTGGAAATGAGACTTCATTGTAGTGCAGATTTCCTTTGCAAGCTTGCTTGGTTGGCCAAAAAGTGCGTATGCGTTTTTTCCTGAATATATTCAGGAAAAAACACATACGCCCTTTTTGGCCAAGTGCATCATTGTCGAGTTTCTGACTCTCTTCATATGCTTTCAATGCAATTCCAGTCTACCTCCTGAAATCGGTTTCCTGCAATTCTGCCTTGCTTTCAATGCCTCTTCATAGCCTTACCTCAATATATTTTTTAAAAATAGTTGGCCTTTATAACTCTGCAGGTTTTTGAATTGCAGTGGCCCTTAGCTCCATTTTTTAGCTCTTATTTTTGTGGTATTGCCCCATAACCACAGGATTCCTTGAAGCCCTATTTTTCTTCTGGGGCACCTGCTGTGCCTTTGGTTAATTCTTCTTACTGATGTGATATTAGAGTGACATGTGCCCATTGAAACCGCTACAGCTAGTTTCTCACTGGTTCCCCCTATTCCCATTCATCCTCTGCACTAACTGCAGACTGTGCGATACCAGAACTTAAAGGCATTGACTCCATGTGGGGATGTTGTTAGTAAAGCGGCTGGAATGTCGATCCGGAGCCCCAGGAGAGGAAAAATGAGGTGCGTTTTAGAAACCTTTCCCGATCATATGGTATACCAGTCGCTGGGTTTCCCAAGCATGGTTTAGCTGTAGGAAGATTCCCTTCAACCTGGAGTGTTGGGACCCTTGGACTGAGTAGCATGAAGTATTGCATTAAACTTTCGGCAGTTGCTCACCAAAGCTCACCAATCCTGTCAGCCCCAAGTGTCCAGCCTTATGTCTTATCCAGCTGTGGGTTTATATGTGGTCAATCCAGGTTGCATCACAGCCCCTGAGCGAATTTTGTAAGAATTTTTCTCTCTTTCATTGTTTCAGCGTTTTGTTTTTAAAATTTATTTCTATAATGGGGTTTAGCTCCTTTTCACTGCTGTGTTTGTGCCGCTCTGCACACACTTGATTCCCTTATGGAGATATATCAATACATGGGTTTTAAGATTCTTATTCCTCAGATATATTTCTCTGTGGTGTATAGGGTGTGTTGAGGCCTGTTCATTGAGCAAGGTGTAGATCTTGTCTAATACCTATTTGGTTTATTGAACGGTATCTGTGCTAATTTCAAACTCTGGTTTTATGCATCACCCCACCTCTCCTTTCCCCTTAAGCTGACATAAGTGTTTTCTAAATGTGAGACACTGTTCTGTTCTGTAATTCATTTCTTGTGCAGCCATATTTACCCTCCCTCTATAAGTGATATCTTATGATATGTTTCTTTTTCTGTTTGACTTATTTCAAGTAGTATTATCGGACCTAAATCCACTCTTTATCCTTCTACTAGCCTTATTACATTGATTTCATGGTGAAGAGATATTCCATTGTACATAAGTACCACATCTTCTTTATCCATTGTTCTCTTTCCTGGGATATTTAAGGTGTACTGAAGTTGAGGTTCTTGTAAACAGAGTAGCCCTAAACTGTGGTGTGCTTGTGTCTTGTTGATTTTTAGACTTCCCTAGATATACTCCCATGATTGGAAGTGTCCTATGCTCTGTAGCTCTGTTTTTTAGATGATTTAGGAACCACCATACACTTCTCCAGAGTGGCTCTCGGCAGTTCACACACTGCCCATCAGCGTATAAAGGCTCCCTGTTCTCCATGGCCTGTCCTGCATTTCTGGTTTTTACAATTTTTTAGGATGGCCCTTTTGACCGGTGGGAAGTGAGACTTCTTTGTTGTGCACATTTGCATTGCTTGCTTGCTTCGTTGCCCATAAAGTGCGTATGCGTTTTTTCCTGGATATAATCAGGAAAAAACGCATATGCCCTTTTGGGCCAACTGCATCATTGTCGAAATTCTGCCGCTTTTCATGTGCGTTAAAGACGAGTCCAATCTATCTCTTGAAATCTGTTTCTTGCAATTCTGTCTTGCATTCAGATCCTCTTCTTTGCCTTACCTCAACATATTTTTGGACGTTAGTTTTCATTTATAACTCTGCAGGTTTGTGAATTGCAGTGACCCTGAGCTCCATTTTTTAAGTTGCTCTTTTGTGAGCTGGCCTCAAACCCACAGGATTGCTTCAGGCCCTATTTTGGCTCCGGCGAGGCAGGCTGAGCCTTTCTTTAATTCTTATTCTTAATGGGAAATTAGAGTGATATGTGCCCGTCCAAACCCCTACAACTCTTCTCTCATTGGTTCCCCCTCTTCCCGTTCATCCTCCTCACAATTTGCAAAATGTGTGAAACAGAAGTTTAAATGTGCTGATTCTCCAAGTGGGGAGATTCTAAGTAGCGTGGCTGGAATGGTGAACAGGAGCACCAGGAGAGGATAAATGAGGTGCATTTTAGACACATCTCCCGATCACATGGTGTACAGTCCTCTGGGTTTTCCATGCATGTTTTAGCTGTAGGAAGATCCCTTGAACCTGCAGATTTGGGACCCATTGAATGGGTACCAGGTAGTATTACTTTAAAGGGTGTGCATTTCCTCACCCAACCTCACATTTCTCTTAGTGCAAACAGTTTCCAGCCTTATGTCTCATCCTGCTGTGGGTCTAGATGTGTTCAATCCATGTTGCATCACCGTCCCTGAGGAAAAGTTGTAAGAGGTTTTCTCTGTCTCTCTGTCGTTTATTTTTTTCAATTTATTACTATATTGGTTACAGCTGATTTTCAAAGCTCTGTTTCTTGCTGCTGTACATCCACTTGATTCACGTACAGAGAGACATCAATAAATTCTTTTTCAGATTCTTACCAGTCGTATATATTCTTTTCCGGTGACTTGAGTGTGCTGAGTGCAGTTCTTTTAGCTACCGTGTAGGCCTTGTTGATTATCAGTTTGGTATTTGGAATGGTATCTTTGCTAATTTCAACCTCCTGGATGATGCCTCACCCCTCCCCACCTTTCCCGTTTAGCAGCCTTATGCGTGTTTTCTACATATTTGACTATGTTTTTGTTTTGTAATTTATTTCATGTGTAGCCATTTTGGATTCCACCTTTAAGTGATATCTTATGATATGTGTCTTTTTCTTTTTGAATTCTGTCACTTAGAATGATCATACGTAACTCCTCCGGAGTCGTTACAACTGGCCATATTTCATTGATTTCCAGGCTGAATAATATTCCACTCTACCTAAGTACCACATCTCTATCCATTTTTTCCCTCCAGAGACATTTAAGTTATATCCTAGTCGAGGATCTTTTAAACAGAGAGGGGGTAAACATTGGGGTGCCTGTGTCCTCTCGATTTTTGTTTTTCCCAAGATATACGCCCATGAGTGCAAGTGCCCTATGCTCTGTAGCTCATTTTTTAGATGCTTTAGTAAACACAATACACTTCTCCAGAATGGCCGTTGGCAATATACATTTCCACTATAAGTCTCACAGGGCTCCCTCTTCTCGTTGCCCTGTCCTGCATTTCTGTTGTTTACGCTTTATGAGGATGGCTCTTCTGACTGATGCGAAGTGATATCTTTTGTAGTATTGACTTCCAGTGCCCACCTGTTTGGTTGGCTAAAAAAGTGTATGCCCTTTTCTTGAATATATACAGAAAAGAACGCATACACCCTTTTTGGCCAACTGCAATGTTGGCAATGTTCAGCTCCTTTTCTTGTGCTTAATGGCGAGTCCTTTCTACCTCCTCAAATCCCTTTCCTGCCATTCTCCCTTGCTTACAAGTCCTTTTCTCTGACTTTCCTCAAGACATTTTTCAGTGATGGATATTTTCAACTCTGCAGTTTTGTGAATTTTACTGCCCCTGAGTTCCATTGTTCAACTCGTGTTTATGGGAACTGGCCACAAAGCAGCGGGATTTCCTCAAGCCCTATACTGTTTCCATGGGCAACCCTAGCCTTTGGTCAATTCGTCTTCCTGATTGGAAATTAGAGTGACATGTGCCTGTCTGAACACCTAGGACTTGTCTCTCATTGTTCCTCATCCTTCCGCTTCATCCTCTGGACAAATTCCAAACTGTACGCAACAGGATGTTGACAGTGCTGACATCTCCAAGTGGGGAGACTGTTAGTAAAGACGCTGGAGGGGTGAACCCGAGCACCAGGAGATGAGGAGATGAGATGCCTTTTCCAAACTCTTCCCGATCAGATGGTATACCATCCTCTGGGTGTGACAGACATGTTTTAGCAGTAGGAAGAGTCCCATTCATGTAAGGAGAACACCAGGGCTTTTTCAAAATCAGTGTCTCCCCGAAACCCAAACTGGGGAAGTTTTTAAGCTACGGCTACACATATGTTCATTAAGGGCCTTGGGAAGTAGGCAGAGTCCAAACTTTAGATGATTGAAGTCTTCAGGGTCAGAAGCACTCACCACCAGCTTCCCTTAGGCTACACTTTAACTGTCATTGATAGATGATGTCAATAAAAATATCTATTCTTTTTCAGATTATTTCCCCTTATAGGTTATTGCAAAATGTTGAGTGTAGTTCCCTGTGCTATACAGTAGTTCCTTGTTGATGATCTATTTTATACATAGCAGTGTGTATGTGTTAATTCCAAACTGTTAATTTATCCCTCCTCCCACCTTTCCCCTTTGGTAATAATAAATTATAAGATTTTATACTTCTCAGAAATGGGGGAGCTGAAAGAGAGGTATCATTTTCAATGGAAAAGCATTTAAAACAAGATTGAAGTTTTAACCAAGATTATTAGATGTACATCCTTGGAAAGAAATCACTTCGTTTCTCTAATATTGACCTGACAAATAAGACAAACCTTTTCACTGAACTTGCTTATAAAAAGTGATGGAAATATCAAATGGAAGTGTTAAAAACATCTTATTTTACCCGAGCCTTATACACTGTTCTATGTTAACTACAGTTTGGCTCACACATCTGTTCATTGAGGTTACAATAGTCTCAATTTCTGTTACTGATCCTCCAGAGTGGACCACAACAAGTGTCCCCCTGCCCAGTGTCATTGGGGCCAACAGATCGAGACTGAGTTTGGTTCACAAGCAAAGGAAACTTTATATTTTGATCAGAGAATGGAGAGGTGAGAGCATGCACTACCCCGTGGGCTGTGGGCTGGGCTGCTGTGTAGAGATCCTGTCAGAGTCAGTGGGAGGGAGGGAGGCGGCGGAGCTCTCGAGGGCTGGGTTGGCTGTAGCTCAGGCTCTATATCGTGGAGTCTGCACTGGGCCCCAGGAGCTGAGGTGTCGACCCAGCCATTCTGCACTAGGAAATCTGGTCTGAAGTGCCGGGTGTGGAACCTCTGCATGCGGGACCCTAGGAGCACGTGAAATTAGACAAAGCACAAAGGATAAAAAAGGTTAGACTTGACTTTATTGCCCAGATTCTATTTTTATCTCCCAGGGATTTTTAATGGGCTTTGCTGGGGACAAACCCCTCCTCTGCCTTTTGTCCTGTTCCTCATTCTTGGAGTGCTGAGGGTGCAGACCCTTCTTCTGTAACTGCTGAGTGCTGAGTTGGGAGCCCTCATACCCTGGGGCGAGGGTCAGAGCTTCTCCCCAGCAGCCTCCCGGTGACGTTGATTGTCCCCAGGACCCCTGCCTCCCTGCTCGTCCACCTGAGCACCAGCATTGGAAGTGTTATAGATTCTAATGACCTTTAAGGGTCCAGGAAAGAGATGTGCAGAGACGCTGTGGGGGCCGGTTTCACCCCGCCCCACATTTGTTCGGCCACCTTAGGCTGACCGTCTCTGCCAGCCTAGATGCTCTGACCAGTAGTCTGCGCTTTCTTCAGTTAGGCCCCTGAATTAACGTACAAACAGCACCAGGTGTCAGAGCCCTGCCCGCTCAACTCCCAGACAGTCCAGGGTCAGTGGTGATCAAGGACCATGATGGCTACTGAGTCAACAGCCTTTTGAAGTAAACAGGAGTCCAGCCGGTCTTATTGGCCACCATCATCACGGTGTCTGTAGGCTTTTCTATGGTGACAGTGTGGTATACTGTTCCCCCGCCAAGATTATTAGCTCCCCTCTGGGTGCAGTAAGTCCTGCAAGCAGTAGTCTACTCTTTTGGGACACACTCTTGTTGTTTTATGAGAGAAACTCCAGGTCAAGTGATGTTCACACGAGTCGTCATGGTGCCCTGTTGCCCCCGGTTATCTCTCTGGATGTTGGAGTTGGAGGGCCTCCTCACTCGAGGTCGGTGTGCCCACGGAGCGAACCCTGCAACTTCAGGGCATGGTTGGTGGTTAGGATCACCACGTGGGGTCCTTTTCCCTTAGGAGGGAGGTGGCCTTTTGGGCTGCTGATTTCCAGGTTTTTAGATACCGCCAGTATCTTGGCCAGATGTGGCAGTGGGCCAAGCCCCTTAGTGACCGTAGTTTATCCTACCTGGATGGCATTCTTGCATTGTTCCATTTCAAGTGGTCCCAGTTTTTGCACTAATTCTCCAATGGCGATTCACCTTTCACCGGGAATGTAAAGGTCAAAGAGTTTAGCTAAATTAGGGAGTTCCAGGGCAAGGGTCTGAATTGACTGCTCTTTCCATTCTTGAAAGGCCACTTCTGGATTCTATTCAAAAGGATCATCATCTTTTCCTTTCAGTGTTTCATATAGAGGCCCAGCTAGTAGACTGTAGCTAGGGATCCAGAAGCAGCAAACCCTGGCCTCCCCAGGAACCCCTAAGCTGTCTTCTAGTTTTAGAAAGGGGTAAGGCTGAAAATGGTTTCTTCCCTTTCCTGGGATGGGCTTCTCTGACCTTCTGTGAGAATGAAGCCCAGGCAGGTCACCGCAGTCTGTGATATTTGAGCTTTTTCTTGGACAACTTCTATCCTTTATTGGCTTGGTAGTTCAGAGGCCTCCTTAGTAGGGCTGGTGATCAGAATGTCGTCTGCATATTGAAGGAGGGTTTCCTTTTCCAGAGGTAGAACTTTTAGGTCTTTAGCTAAGCTTTCCCCAAAGATGGTGTGGGAATTTTTGCACCCTTGGGGCCAGACGGCCCGGAAGTATTGTTTTAGTTGTATGTAGAGTCCTGCCACTCACAAGCCAAAATTTCTTGTGACTCTGGGACTAATGGAATACAAAAGAAGGCATCATTGAAGACTAATACAGAATACCATGTCCTGGTGGTTGGTAGAATGACCAGCAGGGTGTAGGAATTAGGAGCAACTGGAGGTATATCCTCGGTGGCTTCACTGACTGTCCTGACATCCTTTACCAGGTCCCCAGTGGCCCATGGGGCTCTCGTGGTCAGACCAATCCCAGAATATGGAGCTCACCTGGGCAGGTACCCCACCCCCACCCCAGCCCACGGGGCTCTCGTGGTCAGGCCCCTCCCAGGATACAGAGCTACCCTTGCAGGTACCGTG
Source organism: Stenella coeruleoalba (assembly GCF_951394435.1). Classification (NCBI taxonomy): domain Eukaryota; kingdom Metazoa; phylum Chordata; class Mammalia; order Artiodactyla; family Delphinidae; genus Stenella; species Stenella coeruleoalba. The sequence goes on along the minus strand of NW_027645992.1, from coordinate 118,662 downwards.
GCAGGGCTGGGCACACAGGAACCGTGCACATAGCCCTCATTGCAGAGCACCCCCAGCTCACCTGTCGCTCAGAGCTGACACAGAGCACCTCAGAGCAGGACTTGAACTAACAAACAGCAGCTGCGACAGGTCTGTGACCCTGGGCATCACTCCGTGAGGCCTCCCTCCACCTGGTCTTCCAGAGACTTCCACTGCACCCGGGGCACCAGGCCTCTGTCTCCAACCACCACCCACCCCTCCTCTCCCTGACTCCTGGGTTCCTCTCATTAGGAGAGGGTTTTCTTGAAGTTGTCTCCCACTCATGGGCCAGATAAAATGATTAGAAAACAAGCCAAAGCTGCAGCCCCTTGTCTATCCTGACTCTCAGGAGCCCACACCTGTTCCTTGGACCTGGCCGGTTCAGCAAGTTCCATTTTCTGCAACTGTGAGCCCCTGAGGGGTGATGATTGGCTGAGCTGGGCAGCCTTACCGTGCCGGCCAGCCCTCCCCAGGTGTGCCTGGGTTGAGATCAATATAAATACCACTCCAGGCAGCAAGAGCCCCTGCAGCCGTGCCTGACGCCATTTTCTCTGCCCTGTCAGCAGTCTCGGGGCTGGGCTGGTGGGAGGGAGTGAGAGGCCACGGCTTTGTGGGTGGCCCAGTGTGAGTGGGGCTCTGCTGGACTTTCTGCAGCAGTTGCCAGGCTGCCACCTGCTAAAGAAGAGGATGTGTCACCCATACCTGCTGCTGGAATTTCTCCCTGGGCAGAGGTGAGGAAGGAAAAAAGCAGTGGGGGCAGGGACAGGACGGGTATCTCAGGCAGGGAAATGGAAATCTTCCAGAAGAGCACCCAGGGCCAGGACCATCCTGGCTGGCCTGCAGGCACCAAGTCGGCCGGCATGCTGTCACTCGTGTGGCTCTATGGCCCTTCCTCTAGGCTTTCAAGTCCTTGTATATATTCAGGTGTTTTACCTGGGACGGGTGGGAATAGTTCAGCAGCAACTGGCCTTGGGCTCAGCTCACGTTTACTCACAGATGCCTCGGCACGGTGCCCCAGCTTTGCAATGAGGACGCTTGTTGCGTGGGGGCTGCTGGCTGAATGGGAGACGATTCCCCACCACTGACCAACTTCAGAATTGTTTACAACTGGAGCAAGTGCCCTGATACGGTTTTCCTCTGTGTAACTGGTGGGTTCTGTGTTTTTTTTCTCTTTTTCGTTTTTGGTTCAAGGTAGATTTTATTCCTCTTTTTTGTATTTACAGATATAAGCATGGAAATAATTTATTCATATAAATACATGTATGTGCAGGGAATAATTGTTTTTTCTGTCTTATTTTTTAAATTTTACTTCTTTTTAATTTTGAATTTTATTTTATATTTTTATACAGCAGGTTCTTATTGGTTATCTATTTTATACATATAAATGTATACATGCCAATCCCAGTCTCTCAACTCCTCCCACCACCACCCCCCCAACAGCTTTCCCCCCTTGTTGTCCATACGTTTGTTGTCTACATCTGTTGCTCTATTTATGCCTTGCAAAATGGTTAATCTGTACAGTTTTTCTAGGTTCCACATATATGCATGAATATACAAGATTTGTTTTTCTCTTTCTGACTTACTTCACTCTGTATGACAGTCTCTAGATCCATCGACGTCTCTACAAATGACCCAATTTCATTCCTTTTCATGGCTTAGTAATATTCCATTTTATATATGTACCACAGCTTTATGCATTCGTCTGTCTGTGGGCATTTAGGTTGCTTCCATTACCTCGATATTGTAAATAGTGATGCAATGAACATTGCGGTGAATGACTCATTTTGATTTATGGTTTTGTCTGGGTATATGTCCAGTACTGGGATTGCTGTATCATATGGTAATTCTATTGTTAGTTTCTTAAGAAATTCCATATTGCTCTCCATAATGACTGTATCAATTTATATTCCCAACAATAGTGGAAGAGGGTTCCTTTTCTCCACACCCTTTCCAGCATTTTTTGTTTGTAGATTTTCAATGATGCCTATTCTACCAGGTGTGAGGTGATACCTCATTGTTGAATCCATTTCGTTGAGCAAGGGGTAGCTCTTGTCTATTACATATTTGGCTTATGGAACGGTATTTGTGCTAATTTCAAACTCTGCTTTTATGCAGCACCCCAACTCACCTTCCCCCTTAAGCAGGCATAAGTTGGTTTTCTAAACTTGAGACCCTGTTCTGTTTTGTAATTCAGTTCATGTGTAGCCAAGTTCACATTCCGTGTATTAGTGATACCTTATGATGTTTCTTTTTCTGTGTGACTTATTTCACTTAGAATCATCGTGCCTCAATGCACTCATCATGCTGGTACGGGCCTGGTGACATAGATTTCATTGCTGAGTGGTATTCTGTTGTACATAAGTACCGCAACTTCTTTATCCATTATTTGCTCTCTGGGATATTTAACTTGTGCCGTAGAAGAGATTTCTGTAAAAAGAGCCATCCCAAATTTTGGGGTTGCTGTGTCTTTTTGATATTAATTTCCCTAAGCTATAGGACCATAAGTGGAAGTGCCCTAGGCTCTGTTGCTTTGTTTTTTAGATGTTTCAGGAAACACCATACACTTCTCCCTAGTGTCTGTTGGCAATTTACAGCCCGCCCATCAGCATAACAAGGCTCCCAGTTCTCCATGGCCTGTCCTGCCTTTCTGGGTTTTACACTTTTTTCAGATGGCTCTTTTGACCGGGGGGAAGTGAGACTTCATTGTAGTGCAGATTTCCTTTGCAAGCTTGCTTGGTTGGCCAAAAAGGGCGTATGCGTTTTTTCCTGAATATATTCAGGAAAAAACGCATACGCCCTTTTTGGCCAAGTGCATCATTGTGGACGTTCTGCCTCTTTTCCTATGCTTTCAATGCAATTCCAGTCTACCTCCTGAAATCGGTATCCTGCAATTCTGCCCCGCTTTCAAGTCCTCTTGGCAGCCTTACTTCAGTATATTTTTGGACGATAGCTGTCATTTATAACTATGCAGGTTTGTGAATTACAGAGACCCTGAGCTCCTTTCTTCAACTCGCTTTCTTTTGAGCTGGCCGCGACACCGCAGGATGGCTTCAGGCCCTAATCTGGTTCCGGCACGGCACGCTGAGCCTTTGGTTATTTCCTCTTCCTGGTGGGAAATGAGAGTTAAATTTGCCCGTCCAGACACCTCCAGCTAGTCTCTCATTGGTTCTCCCTATTCCTGTTCATCTTCCGCAGAAATTGCAAACTGGGCCAAACAGGAGGTTAAAGGCGCTGACTCTCCAAGTCGGGAGAGTGTTAGTAAAGCGTCTGGAATGTTGCACCCGAGTACCAGGGGAGGAAAACTGAGACATATTTGAACACGTCTCCCGTTCACACGGTTGATCATACGCGGGGTTCCACATGCATGTTTTAGCTGAAGGAAGAATACCTTAAACCTGGAGAGTTGAGACCCGTGTAATGGGTACCATGCAATATGTCTTCAAAGGGTCTTCATTTGCTCACCGAACCTCTCCAATCCTATCACTGCTGCGTTCATGCCCCTGTACACATGCTTGATTCTCTTCGGAGACATAGCAATCCATAGGTTTTAAGATACTTACTAGTCAGGTACATTCTTAGGCGTTTAATATGCGGTGTTGAGTCCATTTCGTTGAGCAAGGAGTAGCTCTTGTCTATTCCATATTTGACTTAAGGAACTTTATCTGTGCTCATTTCAATCTCTGGTTTTATGCAGCACCCCAACTCACCTTTCCCCTTAAGCAAGCATAAGTTGGTTTTCTAAATTTGAGACCCTGTTCTGTTCTGTAATTCAGTTCCTGTGTAGCCAAGTTTACATTCCGTGTATTACTGATATCTTATGATGTTTCTTTTTCTGTGTGACTTACTTCAGTTAGAATCATCATACCTGAATCCACTCATTGTGCTGCTAAGGGCCTGATGACACAGATTTCATTGCTGAGTGATATTGCTTTGTAAGTAAATACCACAACTTCTTTATCCATTTTTCACTTTCTGCGATGTTGAACTTGTACTGTAAACGAGGTTCTTGTCAACAGAGCCGTTCCAAACTTTGGGGTGGCTGTGTCTTTTTGATTTTAATTTCCCTAAGCTATAGGACCATAAGTGGAAGTGCCCTAGGTTCTGTTGCTTTGTTTTTTAGATGTTTCAGGAAACACCATACACTTCTCCCGAGTGGTTGTTGGCAATTTACATCCCGCCCATCAGCATAACAAGGCTCCCAGTTCTCCATGGCCTGTCCTGCCTTTCTGGATTTTACACTTTTTTCAGATGGCCCTTTTGACCGGGGGGAAGTGAGACTTCATTGTAGTGCAGATTTCCTTTGCAAGCTTGCTTGGTTGGCCAAAAAGGGCGTATGCGTTTTTTCCTGAATATATTCAGGAAAAAACGCATACGCCCTTTTTGGCCAAGTGCATCATTGTGGACGTTCTGCCTCTTTTCCTATGCTTTCAATGCAATTCCAGTCTACCTCCTGAAATCGGTTTCCTGCAATTCTGCCCCGCTTTCAAGTCCTCTTGGCAGCCTTACTTCAGTCTATTTTTGGACGATAGCTGTCATTTATAACTCTGCAGGTTTGTGAATTACAGTGCCCCTGAGCTCCTTTCTTCAACTCGCTTTCTTTTGAGCTGGCCACAACACCGCAGGTTGGCTTCAGGCCATAATCTGGTTCCGGTACGGCACGCTGAGCCTTTGGTTATTTCCTCTTCCTGGTGGGAAATGAGAGTTAAATTTGCCCGTCCAGACACCTCCAGCTAGCCTCTCATTGGTTCTCGCTATTCCTGTTCATCTTCCGCAGAAATTGCAAACTGGGCCAAACAGGAGGTTAAAGGCGCTGACTCTCCAAGTCGGGAGAGTGTTAGTAAAGCGTCTGGAATGTTGCACCCGAGTACCAGGGGAGGAAAACTGAGACATATTTGAACACGTCTCCCTTTCACATGGTTGATCATACTTGGGTTCCACATGCATGTTTTAGCTGAAGGAAGAATAACTTAAACCTGGAGAGTTGAGACCCGTGGAATGGGTACCATGCAATATGACTTCAAAGGGTCTTCATTTGCTCACCGAACCTCTCCAATCCTATCACTGCTGCGTTTATGCCCCTGTACACATGCTTGATTCTCTTTCGGAGACATAGCAATCCATAGGTTTTACGATACTTAATAGTCAGGTACATTCTTAGGCGTTTAATATGCGGTGTTGAGTCCATTTCGTTGAGCAAGGAGTAGCGCTTGTCTATTCCATATTTGACTTAAGGAACTTTATCTGTGCTCATTTCAATCTCTGGTTTTATGCAGCACCCCAACTCACCTTTCCCCTTAAGCAAGCATAAGTTGGTTTTCTAAATTTGAGACCCTGTTCTGTTCTGTAATTCAGTTCCTGTGTAGCCAAGTTTACATTCCGTGTATTACTGATATCTTATGATGTTTCTTTTTCCGTGTGACTTATTTCAGTTAGAATCATCATACCTGAATCCACTCATTGTGATGCTAAGGGCCTGATGACATAGATTTCATTGCTGAGTGATATTGTTTTGTAAGTAAATACCACAACTTCTTTATCCATTTTTCACTTTCTGCGATGTTGAACTTGTACTGTAAACGAGGTTCTTGTAAACAGAGGCGTCCCAAACTTTGGGGTGGCTGTGTCTTTTTGATTTTAATTTCCCTAAGCTATAGGACCATAAGTGGCAGTGCCCTAGGCTCTGTTGCTTTGTTTTTTAGATGTTTCAGGAAACACCATACACTTCTCCCGAGTGTCTGTTGGCAATTTACATCCCGCCCATCAGCATAACAAGGCTCCCAGTTCTCCATGGCCTGTCCTGCCTTTCTGGATTTTACACTTTTTTCAGATGGCCCTTTTGACCGGGGGGAAGTGAGACTTCATTGTAGTGCAGATTTCCTTTGCAAGCTTGCTTGGTTGGCCAAAAAGGGCGTATGCGTTTTTTCCTGAATATATTCAGGAAAAAACGCATACGCCCTTTTTGGCCAAGTGCATCATTGTGGACGTTCTGCCTCTTTTCCTATGCTTTCAATGCAATTCCAGTCTACCTCCTGAAATCGGTTTCCTGCAATTCTGCCCCGCTTTCAAGTCCTCTTGGCAGCCTTACTTCAGTCTATTTTTGGACGATAGCTGTCATTTATAACTCTGCAGGTTTGTGAATTACAGTGCCCCTGAGCTCCTTTCTTCAACTCGCTTTCTTGTGACCTGGCCGCAACACCGCAGGATGGCTTCAGGCCCTAATCTTGTTCCGGCCAGGCATGCTGAGCCTTTGGTTAATTCCTCTTCCTGGTGGGAAATGAGAGTTAAATTTGCCCGTCCAGACACCTCCAGCTAGCCTCTCATTGGTTCTCGCTATTCCTGTTCATCTTCCGCAGAAATTGCAAACTGGGCCAAACAGGAGGTTAAAGGCGCTGACTCTCCAAGTGGGGAGATTGTTAGTAAAGCGTCTGGAATGTTGCACCCGAGTACCAGGGGAGGAAAACTGAGACATATTTGAACACGTCTCCCGTTCACATGGTTGATCATACTCTGGGTTCCACATGCCTGTTTTAGCTGAAGGAAGAATACCTTAAACCTGGAGAGTTGAGACCCGTGTAATGGGTACCATGCAATATGACTTCAAAGGGTCTTCATTTGCTCACCGAACCTCTCCAATCCTATCACTCCTGCGTTTATTCCCCTGTACACACGCTTGATTCTCTTTTGGAGACATAGCAATCCATAGGTTTTAAGATACTTACTAGTCAGGTACATTCTTAGGGGTTTAATATGGGGTTTTGAGTCCATTTCGTTGAGCAAGGAGTAGCTCTTGTCTATTCCATATTTGGCTTAAGGAACTTTATCTGTGCTCATTTCAATCTCTGGTTTTATGCAGCACCCCAACTCACCTTTACCCTTAAGCAAGCATAAGTTGGTTTTCTAAATTTGAGACCCTGTTCTGTTTTGGAATGCAGTTCCTGTGTAGCCAAGTTTACATTCCGTGTATTAGTGATATCTTATGATGTTTCTTTTTCTGTGTGACTTACTTCAGTTAGAATCATCATACCTGAATCCACTCATTGTGCTGCTAAGGGCCTGATGACACAGATTTCATTGCTGAGTGATATTGCTTTGTAAGTAAATACCACAACTTCTTTCTCCATTTTTCACTTTCTGCGATGTTGAACTTGTACTGTAAACGAGGTTCTTGTAAACAGAGCCGTTCCAAACTTTGGGGTGGCTGTGTCTTTTTGATTTTAATTTCCCTAAGCTATAGGACCATAAGTGGAAGTGCCCTAGGCTCTGTTGCTTTGTTTTTTAGATGTTTCAGGAAACACCATACACTTCTCCCGAGTGGTTGTTGGCAATTTACATCCCGCCCATCAGCATAACAAGGCTCCCAGTTCTCCATGGCCTGTCCTGCCTTTCTGGATTTTACACTTTTTTCAGATGGCCCTTTTGACCGGGGGGAAGTGAGACTTCATTGTAGTGCAGATTTCCTTTGCAAGCTTGCTTGGTTGGCCAAAAAGGGCGTATGCGTTTTTTCCTGAATATATTCAGGAAAAAACGCATATGCCCTTTTTGGCCAAGTGCATCATTGTGGACGTTGTGCCTCTTTTCCTATGCTTTCAATGCAATTCCAGTCTACCTCCTGCAATCGGTTTCCTGCAATTCTGCCCCGCTTTCAAGTCCTCTTGGCAGCCTTACTTCAGTCTATTTTTGGACGATAGCTGTCATTTATAACTCTGCAGGTTTGTGAATTACAGTGCCCCTGAGCTCCTTTCTTCAACTCGCTTTCTTTTGAGCTGGCCGCAACACCGCAGGATGGCTTCAGGCCCTAATCTGGTTCCGGCCCGGCATGCTGAGCCTTTGGTTAATTCCTCTTCCTGGTGGGAAATGAGAGTTAAATTTGCCCGTCCAGACACCTCCAGCTAGCCTCTCATTGGTTCTCGCTATTCCTGTTCATCTTCCGCAGAAATTGCAAAGTGGGCCAAACAGGAGGTTAAAGGCGCTGACTCTCCAAGTGGGGAGAGTGTTAGTAAAGCGTCTGGAATGTTGCACCCGAGTACCAGGGGAGGAAAACTGAGACATATTTGAACACGTCTCCCGTTCACATGGTTGATCATACTTGGGTTCCACATGCATGTTTTAGCTGAAGGAAGAATACCTTAAACCTGGAGAGTTGAGACCCGTGTAATGGGTACCATGCAATATGACTTCAAAGGGTCTTCATTTGCTCACCGAACCTCTCCCATCCTATCACTGTTGCGTTTATGCCCCTGTACACATGCTTGATTCTCTTTCGGAGACATAGCAATCCATAGGTTTTAAGATACTTACTAGTCAGGTACATTCTTAGGCGTTTAATATGCGGTGTTGAGTCCATTTCGTTGAGCAAGGAGTAGCTCTTGTCTATTCCATATTTGACTTAAGGAACTTTATCTGTGCTCATTTCAATCTCTGGTTTTATGCAGCACCCCAACTCACCTTTACCCTTAAGCAAGCATAAGTTGGTTTTCTAAATTTGAGACCCTGTTCTGTTCTGTAATTCAGTTCCTGTGTAGCCAAGTTTACATTCCGTGTATTACTGATATCTTATGATGTTTCATTTTCTGTGTGACTTATTTCAGTTAGAATCATCATACCTGAATCCACTCATTGTGATGCTAAGGGCCTGATGACATAGATTTCATTGCTGAGTGATATTGCTTTGTAAGTAAATACCACAACTTCTTTATCCATTTTTCACTTTCTGCGATGTTGAACTTGTACTGTAAACGAGGTTCTTGTAAACAGAGGCGTCCCAAACTTTGGGGTGGCTGTGTCTTTTTGATTTTAATTTCCCTAAGCTATAGGACCATAAGTGGCAGGTCCCTAGGCTCTGTTGCTTTGTTTTTTAGATGTTTCAGGAAACACCATACACTTCTCCCGAGTGTCTGATGGCAATTTACATCCCGCCCATCAGCATAACAAGGCTCCCAGTTCTCCATGGCCTGTTCTGCCTTTCTGGATTTTACACTTTTTTCAGATGGCCCTTTTGACTGGGGGGAAGTGAGACTTCATTGTAGTGCAGATTTCCTTTGCAAGCTTGCTTGGTTGGCCAAAAAGGGCGTATGCGTTTTTTCCTGAATATATTCAGGAAAAAACGCATACGCCCTTTTTGGCCAAGTGCATCATTGTGGACGTTCTGCCTCTTTTCCTATGCTTTCAATGCAATTCCAGTCTACCTCCTGAAATCGGTTTCCTGCAATTCTGCCCCGCTTTCAAGTCCTCTTGGCAGCCTTACTTCAGTCTATTTTTGGACGATAGCTGTCATTTATAACTCTGCAGGTTTGTGAATTACAGTGCCCCTGAGCTCCTTTCTTCAACTCGCTTTCTTGTGACCTGGCCGCAACACCGCAGGATGGCTTCAGGCCCTAATCTGATTCTGGCATGGCACGCTGAGCCTTTGGTTAATTCCTCTTCCTGGTAGGAAAGGAGAGTTAAATTTGCCCGTCCAGACACCTCCAGCTAGTCTCCATTGGTTCTCGCTATTCCTGTTCATCTTCCGCAGAAATTGCAAACTGGGCCAAACAGGAGGTTAAAGGGACTGACTCTCCAAGTCGGGAGAGTGTTAGTAAAGCGTCTGGAATGTTGCACCCGAGTACCAGGGTACGAAAACTGAGACATATTTGAACACGTCTCCCGATCACATGGTTGATCATACTCTAGGTTCCACATGCATGTTTTAGCTGAAGGAAGAATACCTTAAACCTGGGTAGTTGAAACCCGTGGAATGGGTACCATGCAATGTGAGTTCAAAGGGTCTTCATTTGCTCACCCAACCTCTCCAATCCTATCACTGCTGCGTTTATGCCCCTGTACACATGCTTGATTCTCTTTTGGAGACATAGCAATCCATAGGTTTTAAGATACTTACTAGTCAGGTACATTCTTAGGCGTTTAATATGCGGTGTTGAGTCCATTTCGTTGAGCAAGGAGTAGCTCTTGTCTATTCCATATTTGACTTAAGGAACTTTATCTGTGCTCATTTCAATCTCTGGTTTTATGCAGCACCCCAACTCACCTTTACCCTTAAGCAAGCATAAGTTGGTTTTCTAAATTTGAGACCCTGTTCTGTTCTGTAATTCAGTTCCTGTGTAGCCAAGTTTACATTCCGTGTATTACTGATATCTTATGATGTTTCATTTTCTGTGTGACTTATTTCAGTTAGAATCATCATACCTGAATCCACTCATTGTGATGCTAAGGGCCTGATGACATAGATTTCATTGCTGAGTGATATTGCTTTGTAAGTAAATACCACAACTTCTTTATCCATTTTTCACTTTCTGCGATGTTGAACTTGTACTGTAAACGAGGTTCTTGTAAACAGAGGCGTCCCAAACTTTGGGGTGGCTGTGTCTTTTTGATTTTAATTTCCCTAAGCTATAGGACCATAAGTGGCACTGCCCTAGGCTCTGTTGCTTTGTTTTTTAGATGTTTCAGGAAACACCATACACTTCTCCTGAGTGTCTGATGGTAATTTACATCCCGCCCATCAGCATAACAAGGCTCCCAGTTCTCCATGGCCTGTCCTGCCTTTCTGGATTTTACACTTTTTTCAGATGGCCCTTTTGACTGGGGGGAAGTGAGACTTCATTGTAGTGCAGATTTCCTTTGCAAGCTTGCTTGGTTGGCCAAAAAGGGCGTATGCGTTTTTTCCTGAATATATTCAGGAAAAAAAGCATACGCCCTTTTTGGCCAAGTGCATCATTGTGGACGTTCTGCCTCTTTTCCTATGCTTTCAATGCAATTCCAGTCTACCTCCTGAAATCGGTTTCCTGCAATTCTGCCCCGCTTTCAAGTCCTCTTGGCAGCCTTACTTCAGTCTATTTTTGGACGATAGCTGTCATTTATAACTCTGCAGGTTTGTGAATTACAGTGCCCCTGAGCTCCTTTCTTCAACTCGCTTTCTTGTGACCTGTCCGCAACACCGCAGGATGGCTTCAGGCCCTAATCTGATTCTGGCATGGCACGCTGAGCCTTTGGTTAATTCCTCTTCCTGGTAGGAAATGAGAGTTAAATTTGCCCGTCCAGACACCTCCAGCTAGTCTCCATTGGTTCTCGCTATTCCTGTTCATCTTCCGCAGAAATTGCAAACTGGGCCAAACAGGAGGTTAAAGGGACTGACTCTCCAAGTGGGGAGAGTGTTAGTAAAGCGTGTGGAATGTTGCACCCGAGTACCAGGGGAGGAAAACTGAGACATATTTGAAGACGTCTCCCGATCACATGGTTGATCATACTCTAGGTTCCACATGCATGTTTTAGCTGAAGGAAGTATACCTTAAACCTGGGTAGTTGAAACCCGTGGAATGGGTACCACGCAATATAACTTCAAAGGGTCTTCATTTGCTCACCGAACCTCTCCAATCCTATCACTGCTGCGTTTATGCCCCTGTACACATGCTTGATTCTCTTTCGGAGACATAGCAATCCATAGGTTTTAAGATACTTACTAGTCAGGTACATTCTTAGGCGTTTAATATGCGGTGTTGAGTCCATTTCGTTGAGCAAGGAGTAGCTCTTGTCTATTCCATATTTGGCTTAAGGAACTTTATCTGTGCTCATTTCAATCTCTGGTTTTATGCAGCACCCCAACTCACCTTTACCCTTAAGCAAGCATAAGTTGGTTTTCTAAATTTGAGACCCTGTTCTGTTCTGTAATTCAGTTCCTGTGTAGCCAAGTTTACATTCCGTGTATTACTGATATCTTATGATGTTTCTATTTCTGTGTGACTTATTTCAGTTAGAATCATCATACCTGAATCCACTCATTGTGCTGCTAAGGGCCTGATGACACAGATTTCATTGCTGTGTGATATTGCTTTGTAAGTAAATACCACAACTTCTTTATCCATTTTTCACTTTCTGCGATGTTGAACTTGTACTGTAAACGAGGTTCTTGTAAACAGAGGCGTCCCAAACTTTGGGGTGGCTGTGTCTTTTTGATTTTAATTTCCCTAAGCTATAGGACCATAAGTGGCAGTGCCCTAGGCTCTGTTGCTTTGTTTTTTAGATGTTTCAGGAAACACCATACACTTCTCCCGAGTGTCTGTTGGCAATTTACATCCCGCCCATCAGCATCACAAGGCTCCCAGTTCTCCATGGCCTGTCCTGCCTTTCTGGATTTTACACTTTTTTCAGATGGCCCTTTTGACCGGGGGGAAGTGAGACTTCATTGTAGTGCAGATTTCCTTTGCAAGCTTGCTTGGTTGGCCAAAAAGGGCGTATGCGTTTTTTCCTGAATATATTCAGGAAAAAACGCATACGCCCTTTTTGGCCAAGTGCATCATTGTGGACGTTCTGCCTCTTTTCCTATGCTTTCAATGCAATTCCAGTCTACCTCCTGAAATCGGTTTCCTGCAATTCTGCCCCGCTTTCAAGTCCTCTTGGCAGCCTTACTTCAGTCTATTTTTGGACGATAGCTGTCATTTATAACTCTGCAGGTTTGTGAATTACAGTGCCCCTGAGCTCCTTTCTTCAACTCGCTTTCTTGTGACCTGGCCGCAACACCGCAGGATGGCTTCAGGCCCTAATCTGGTTCCGGCACGGCACGCTGAGCGTTTGGTTATTTCCTCTTCCTGGTGGGAAATGAGAGTTAAATTTGCCCGTCCAGACACCTCCAGCGAGTCTCTCATTGGTTCTCGCTATTCCTGTTCATCTTCCAAGAAATAGCAAACTGGGCCAAACAAGAGGTTAAAGGCGCTGACTCTCCAAGTGGGGAGAGTGTTAGTAAAGCGTCTGGAATGTTGCACCCGAGTACCAGGGCAGGCAAACTGAGACATATTTGAACACGTCTCCCGTTCACATGGTTGATCATACTTGGGTTCCACATGCATGTTTTAGCTGAAGGAAGAATACCTAAAACCTGGGTAGTTGAAACCCGTGGAATGGGTACCATGCAATATGACTTCAAAGGGTCTTCATTTGCTCACCGATCCTCTCCAATCCTATCACTGCTGCGTTTATGCCCCTGTACACATGCTTGATTCTCTTTCGGAGACATAGCAATCCATAGGTTTTAAGATACTTACTAGTCAGGTACATTCTTAGGCGTTTAATATGCGGTGTTGAGTCCATTTCGTTGAGCAAGGAGTAGCTCTTGTCTATTCCATATTTGGCTTAAGGAACTTTATCTGTGCTCATTTCAATCTCTGGTTTTATGCAGCACCCCAACTCACCTTTCCCCTTAAGCAAGCATAAGTTGGTTTTCTAAATTTGAGACCCTGTTCTGTTCTGTAATTCAGTTCCTGTGTAGCCAAGTTTACATTCCGTGTATTACTGATATCTTATGATGTTTCTTTTTCTGTGTGACTTATTTCAGTTAGAATCATCATACCTGAATCCACTCATTGTGCTGCTAAGGGCCTGATGACACAGATTTCATTGCTGAGTGATATTGCTTTGTAAGTAAATACCACAACTTCTTTATCCATTTTTCACTTTCTGCGATGTTGAACTTGTACTGTAAACGAGGTTCTTGTAAACAGAGCCGTTCCGAACTTTGAGTTGGCTGTGTCTTTTTGATTTTAATTTCCCTAAACTATAGGACCATAAGTGGAAGTGCCCTAGGTTCTGTTGCTTTGTTTTTTAGATGTTTCAGGAAACACCATACACTTCTCCCGAGTGGTTGTTGGCAATTTACATCCCGCCCATCAGCATAACAAGGCTCCCAGTTCTCCATGGCCTGTCCTGCCTTTCTGGATTTTACACTTTTTTCAGATGGCCCTTTTGACCAGGGGGAAGTGAGACTTCATTGTAGTGCAGATTTCCTTTGCAAGCTTGCTTGGTTGGCCAAAAAGGGCGTATGCGTTTTTTCCTGAATATATTCAGGAAAAAACGCATACGCCCTTTTTGGCCAAGTGCATCATTGTGGACGTTCTGCCTCTTTTCCTATGCTTTCAATGCAATTCCAGTCTACCTCCTGAAATCGGTTTCCTGCAATTCTGCCCCGCTTTCAAGTCCTCTTGGCAGCCTTACTTCAGTCTATTTTTGGACGATAGCTGTCATTTATAACTCTGCAGGTTTGTGAATTACAGTGCCCCTGAGCTCCTTTCTTCAACTCGCTTTCTTGTGACCTGGCCGCAACACCGCAGGATGGCTGCAGGCCCTAATCTGGTTCCGGCACGGCACACTGAGCCTTTGGTTATTTCCTCTTCCTGGTGGGAAATGAGAGTTAAATTTGCCCGTCCAGACACCTCCAGCTAGCCTCTCATTGGTTCTCGCTCTTCCTGTTCATCTTCCGCAGAAATTGCAAACTGGGCCAAACAGGAGGTTAAAGGCGCTGACTCTCCAAGTGGGGAGAGTGTTAGTAAAGCGTCTGGAATGTTGCACCCGAGTTCCAGGGGAGGAAAACTTAGACATATTTGAACACGTCTCCCATTGACATGGTTGATCATACTTGGGTTCCACATGCATGTTTTAACTGAAGGAAGAATACCTAAAACCTGGGTAGTTGAAACCCGTGGAATGGGTACCATGCAATATGACTTCAAAGGGTCTTCATTTGCTCACCGCACCTCTCCAATCCTATCACTGCTGCGTTTATGCCCCTGTTTACATGCTTGATTCTCTTTCGGAGACATAGCAATCCATAGGTTTTAAGATACTTACTAGTCAGGTACATTCCTAGGCGTTTAATATGGGGTGTTGAGTCCATTTCGTTGAGCAAGGAGTAGCTCTTGTCTATTCCATATTTGGCTTAAGGAACTTTATCTGTGCTCATTTCAATCTCTGGCTTTATGCAGCACCCCAACTCACCTTTCCCCTTAAGCAAGCATAAATTGGTTTTCTAAATTTGAGACCCTGTTCTGTTCTGTAATTCAGTTCCTGTGTAGCCAAGTTTACATTCCGTGTATTACTGATATCTTATGATGTTTCTTTTTCTGTGTGACTTATTTCAGTTAGAATCATCATACCTGAATCCACTCATTGTGCTGCTAAGGGCCTGATGACACAGATTTCATTGCTGAGTGATATTGCTTTGTAAGTAAATACCACAACTTCTTTATCCATTTTTCAATTTCTGCGATGTTGAACTTGTACTGTAAACGAGGTTCTTGTAAATAGAGGCGTCCCAAACATTGGGGTGGCTGTGTCTTTTTGATTTTAATTTCCCTAAGCTATAAGACCATAAGTGGCAGTGCCCTAGGCTCTGTTGCTTTGTTTTTTAGATGTTTCAGGAAACACCATACACTTCTCCTGAGTGTCTGTTGGTAATTTACATCCCGCCCATCAGCATAACAAGGCTCCCAGTTCTCCATGGCCTGTCCTGCCTTTCTGGATTTTACACTTTTTTCAGATGGCCCTTTTGACCGGGGGGAAGTGAGACTTCATTGTAGTGCAGATTTCCTTTGCAAGCTTGCTTGGTTGGCCAAAAAGGGCGTATGCGTTTTTTCCTGAATATATTCAGGAAAAAACGCATACGCCCTTTTTGGCAAAGTGCATCATTGTGGACGTTCTGCCTCTTTTCCTATGCTTTCAATGCAATTCCAGTCTACCTCCTGAAATCGGTTTCCTGCAATTCTGCCCCGCTTTCAAGTCCTCTTGGCAGCCTTACTTCAGTCTATTTTTGGACGATAGCTGTCATTTATAACTCTGCAGGTTTGTGAATTACAGTGCCCTTGAGCTCTTTCTTCAACTCGCTTTCTTGTGAGCTGGCCGCAACACCGCAGGATGGCTTCAGGCCCTAATCTGGCTCCGGTACGGCACGTTGAGCCTTTGGTTATTTCCTCTTCCTGGTGGGAAATGAGAGTTAAATTTGCCCGTCCAGACATCTCCAGCTAGCCTCTCATTGGTTCTCGCTATTCCTGTTCATCTTCCTCAGAAATTGCAAACTGGGCCAAACAGGAGGTTAAAGGCGCTGACTCTCCAAGTGGGGAGACTGTTAGTAAAACGTCTGGAATGTTGCACCCGAGTACCAGGGGAGGAAAACTGAGACATATTTGAACACGTCTCCCGTTCACATGGTTGATCATACTTGGGTTCCACATGCATGTTTTAGCTGAAGGAAGAATACCTTAAACCTGGAGAGTTGAGACCCGTGTAATGGGTACCATGCAATATGACTTCAAAGGGTCTTCATTTGCTCACCGAACCTCTCCAATCCTATCACTGCTGCGTTTATGCCCCTGTACACATGCTTGATTCTCTTTTGGAGACATAGCAATCCATAGGTTTTACGATACTTACTAGTCAGGTACATTCTTAGGCGTTTAATATGCGGTGTTGAGTCCATTTCGTTGAGCAAGGAGTAGCTCTTGTCTATTCCATATTTGGCTTAAGGAACTTTATCTGTGCTCATTTCAATCTCTGGTTTTATGCAGCACCCCACCTCACCTTTACCCTTAAGCAAGCATAAGTTGGTTTTCTAAATTTGAGACCCTGTTCTGTTCTGTAATTCAGTTCCTGTGTAGCCAAGTTTACATTCCGTGTATTACTGATATCTTATGATGTTTCTTTTTCTGTGTGACTTATTTCAGTTAGAATCATCATACCTGAATCCACTCATTGTTCTGCTAAGGGCCTGATGACACAGATTTCATTGCTGAGTGATATTGCTTTGTAAGTAAATACCACAACTTCTTTATCCATTTTTCACTTTCTGCGATGTTGAACTTGTACTGTAAATGAGGTTCTTGTAAACAGAGCCGTTCCAAACTTTGGGGTGGCTGTGTCTTTTTGATTTTAATTTCCCTAAGCTATAGGACCATAAGTGGAAGTGCCCTAGGTTCTGTTGCTTTGTTTTTTTTTATGTTTCAGGAAACACCATACACTTCTCCCGAGTGGTTGTTGGCATTTTACATCCCGCCCATCAGCATAACAAGGCTCCCAGTTCTCCATGGCCTGTCCTGCCTTTCTGGATTTTACACTTTTTTCAGATGGCCCTTTTGACGGGGGGAAGTGAGACTTCATTGTAGTGCAGATTTCCTTTGCAAGCTTGCTTGGTTGGCCAAAAAGGGCGTATGCGTTTTTTCCTGAATATATTCAGGAAAAAACGCATACGCCCTTTTTGGCCAAGTGCATCATTGTGGACGTTCTGCCTCTTTTCCTATGCTTTCAATGCAATTCCAGTCTACCTCCTGAAATCGGTTTCCTGCAATTCTGCCCCGCTTTCAAGTCCTCTTGGCAGCCTTACTTCAGTCTATTTTTGGACGATAGCTGTCATTTATAACTCTGCAGGTTTGTGAATTACAGTGCCCCTGAGCTCCTTTCTTCAACTCGCTTTCTTGTGACCTGGCCGCAACACCGCAGGATGGCTTCAGGCCCTAATCTGGTTCCGGCCCGGCATGCTGAGCCTTTGGTTAATTCCTCTTCTTGGTGGGAAATGAGAGTTAAATTTGCCCGTCCAGACACCTCCAGCTAGCCTCTCATTGGTTCTCGCTATTCCTGTTCATCTTCCGCAGAAATTGCAAACTGGGCCAAACAGGAGGTTAAAGGGACTGACTCTCCAAGTGGGGAGAGTGTTAGTAAAGCGTCTGGAATGTTGCACCCGAGTACCAGGGGAGGAAAACTGAGACATATTTGAACACGTCTCCCGATCACATGGTTAATCATACTCTAGGTTCCACATGCATGTTATAGCTGAAGGAAGAATACCTTAAACCTGGGTAGTTGAAACCTGTGGAATGGGTACCATGCAATATGACTTCAAAGGGTCTTCATTTGCTCACCGAACCTCTCCAATCCTATCACTGCTGCGTTTATGCCCCTGTACACATGCTTGATTCTCTTTCGGAGACATAGCAATCCATAGGTTTTAAGATACTTACTAGTCAGGTACATTCTTAGGCGTTTAATATGGGGTGTTGAGTCCATTTCGTTGAGCAAGGAGTAGCTCTTGTCTATTCCATATTTGGCTTAAGGAACTTTATCTGTGCTCATTTCAATCTCTGGTTTTATGCAGCACCCCAACTCACCTTTACCCTTAAGCAAGAATAAGTTGGTTTTCTAAATTTGAGACCCTGTTCTGTTCTGTAATTCAGTTCCTGTGTAGCCAAGTTTACATTCCGTGTATTACTGATATCTTATGATGTTTCTTTTTCTGTGTGACTTATTTCAGTTAGAATCATCATACCTGAATCCACTCATTGTGCTGCTAAGGGCCTGATGACACAGATTTCATTGCTGAGTGATATTGCTTTGTAAGTAAATACCACAACTTCTTTATCCATTTTTCACTTTCTGCGATGTTGAACTTGTACTGTAAACGAGGTTCTTGTAAACAGAGCCGTTCCAAACTTTGGGGTGGCTGTGTCTTTTTGATTTTAATTTCCCTAAGCTATAGGACCATAAGTGGAAGTGCCCTAGGTTCTGTTGCTTTGTTTTTTAGATGTTTCAGGAAACACCATACACTTCTCCCGAGTGGTTGTTGGCAATTTACATCCCGCCCATCAGCATAACAAGGCTCCCAGTTCTCCATGGCCTGTCCTGCCTTTCTGGATTTTACACTTTTTTCAGATGGCCCTTTTGACCGGGGGGAAGTGAGACTTCATTGTAGTGCAGATTTCCTTTGCAAGCTTGCTTGGTTGGCCAAAAAGGGCGTATGCGTTTTTTCCTGAATATATTCAGGAAAAAACGCATACGCCCTTTTTGGCCAAGTGCATCATTGTGGACCTTCTGCCTCTTTTCCTATGCTTTCAATGCAATTCCAGTCTACCTCCTGAAATTGGTTTCCTGCAATTCTGCCCCGCTTTCAAGTCCTCTTGGCAGCCTTACTTCAGTCTATTTTTGGACGATAGCTGTCATTTATAACTCTGCAGGTTTGTGAATTACAGTGCCCCTGAGCTCCTTTCTTCAACTCGCTTTCTTTTGAGCTGGCCGCAACACCGCAGGATGGCTTCAGGCCCTAATCTGGTTCCGGTACGGCACGCTGAGCCTTTGGTTATTTCCTCTTCCTGGTGGGAAATGAGAGTTAAATTTGCCCGTCCAGACACCTCCAGCTAGCCTCTCATTGGTTCTCGCTATTCCTGTTCATCTTCCTCAGAAATTGCAAACTGGGCCAAACAGGAGGTTAAAGGCGCTGACTCTCCAAGTGGGGAGAGTCAGTGTTAGTAAAGCGTCTGGAATGTTGCACCCGAGTACCAGGGGAGGAAAACTGAGACATATTTGAACACGTCTCCCGTTCACATGGTTGATCATACTTGGGTTCCACATGCATGTTTTAGCTGAAGGAAGAATACCTTAAACCTGGAGAGTTGAGACCCGTGTAATGGGTACCATGCAATATGACTTCAAAGGGTCTTCATTTGCTCACCGAACCTCTCCAATCCTATCACTGCTGCGTTTATGCCCCTGTACACATGCTTGATTCTCTTTCGGAGACATAGCAATCTATAGGTTTTAAGATACTTACTAGTCAGGTACATTCTTAGGCGTTTAATATGCGGTGTTGAGTCCATTTCGTTGAGCAAGGAGTAGCTCTTGTCTATTCCATATTTGGCTTAAGGAACTTTATCTGTGCTCATTTCAATCTCTGGTTTTATGCAGCACCCCAACTCACCTTTCCCCTTAAGCAAGCATAAGTTGGTTTTCTAAATTTGAGACCCTGTTCTGTTCTGTAATTCAGTTCCTGTGTAGCCAAGTTTACATTCCGTGTATTACTGATATCTTATGATGTTTCTTTTTCTGTGTGACTTATTTCAGTTAGAATCATCATACCTGAATCCACTCATTGTGCTGCTAAGGGCCTGATGACACAGATTTCATTGCTGAGTGATATTGCTTTGTAAGTAAATACCACAACTTCTTTATCCATTTTTCACTTTCTGCGATGTTGAACTTGTACTGTAAATGAGGTTCTTGTAAACAGAGGCGTTCCAAACTTTGGGGTGGCTGTGTCTTTTTGATTTTAATTTCCCTAAGCTATAGGACCATAAGTGGAAGTGCCCTAGGTTCTGTTGCTTTGTTTTTTAGATGTTTCAGGAAACACCATACACTTCTCCCGAGTGGTTGTTGGCAATTTACATCCCGCCCATCAGCATAACAAGGCTCCCAGTTCTCCATGGCCTGTCCTGCCTTTCTGGATTTTACACTTTTTTCAGATGGCCCTTTGGACCGGGGGGAAGTGAGACTTCATTGTAGTGCAGATTTCCTTTGCAAGCTTGCTTGGTTGGCCAAAAAGGGCGTATGCGTTTTTTCCTGAATATATTCAGGAAAAAACGCATACGCCCTTTTTGGCCAAGTGCATCATTGTGGACGTTCTGCCTCTTTTCCTATGCTTTCAATGCAATTCCAGTCTACCTCCTGAAATCGGTTTCCTGCAATTCTGCCCCGCTTTCAAGTCCTCTTGGCAGCCTTACTTCAGTCTATTTTTGGACGATAGCTGTCATTTATAACTCTGCAGGTTTGTGAATTACAGTGCCCCTGAGCTCCTTTCTTCAACTCGCTTTCTTTTGAGCTGGCCGCAACACCGCAGGATGGCTTCAGGCCCTAATCTGGCTCCGGTACGGCACGTTGAGCTTTTGGTTATTTCCTCTTCCTGGTGGGAAATGAGAGTTAAATTTGCCCGTCCAGACATCTCCAGCTAGCCTCTCATTGGTTCTCGCTATTCCTGTTCATCTTCCTCAGAAATTGCAAACTGGGCCAAACAGGAGGTTAAAGGCGCTGACTCTCCAAGTGGGGAGACTGTTAGTAAAGCGTCTGGAATGTTGCACCCGAGTACCAGGGGAGGAAAACTGAGACATATTTGAACACGTCTCCCGTTCACATGGTTGATCATACTTGGGTTCCACATGCATGTTTTAGCTGAAGGAAGAATACCTTAAACCTGGAGAGTTGAGACCCGTGTAATGGGTACCATGCAATATGACTTCAAAGGGTCTTCATTTGCTCACCGAACCTCTCCAATCCTATCACTGCTGCGTTTATGCCCCTGTACACATGCTTGATTCTCTTTTGGAGACATAGCAATCCATAGGTTTTACGATACTTACTAGTCAGGTACATTCTTAGGCGTTTAATATGCGGTGTTGAGTCCATTTCGTTGAGCAAGGAGTAGCTCTTGTCTATTCCATATTTGGCTTAAGGAACTTTATCTGTGCTCATTTCAATCTCTGGTTTTATGCAGCACCCCACCTCACCTTTACCCTTAAGCAAGCATAAGTTGGTTTTCTAAATTTGAGACCCTGTTCTGTTCTGTAATTCAGTTCCTGTGTAGCCAAGTTTACATTCCGTGTATTACTGATATCTTATGATGTTTCTTTTTCTGTGTGACTTATTTCAGTTAGAATCATCATACCTGAATCCACTCATTGTTCTGCTAAGGGCCTGATGACACAGATTTCATTGCTGAGTGATATTGCTTTGTAAGTAAATACCACAACTTCTTTATCCATTTTTCACTTTCTGCGATGTTGAACTTGTACTGTAAATGAGGTTCTTGTAAACAGAGCCGTTCCAAACTTTGGGGTGGCTGTGTCTTTTTGATTTTAATTTCCCTAAGCTATAGGACCATAAGTGGAAGTGCCCTAGGTTCTGTTGCTTTGTTTTTTTTTATGTTTCAGGAAACACCATACACTTCTCCCGAGTGGTTGTTGGCATTTTACATCCCGCCCATCAGCATAACAAGGCTCCCAGTTCTCCATGGCCTGTCCTGCCTTTCTGGATTTTACACTTTTTTCAGATGGCCCTTTTGACGGGGGGAAGTGAGACTTCATTGTAGTGCAGATTTCCTTTGCAAGCTTGCTTGGTTGGCCAAAAAGGGCGTATGCGTTTTTTCCTGAATATATTCAGGAAAAAACGCATACGCCCTTTTTGGCCAAGTGCATCATTGTGGACGTTCTGCCTCTTTTCCTATGCTTTCAATGCAATTCCAGTCTACCTCCTGAAATCGGTTTCCTGCAATTCTGCCCCGCTTTCAAGTCCTCTTGGCAGCCTTACTTCAGTCTATTTTTGGACGATAGCTGTCATTTATAACTCTGCAGGTTTGTGAATTACAGTGCCCCTGAGCTCCTTTCTTCAACTCGCTTTCTTGTGACCTGGCCGCAACACCGCAGGATGGCTTCAGGCCCTAATCTGGTTCCGGCCCGGCATGCTGAGCCTTTGGTTAATTCCTCTTCTTGGTGGGAAATGAGAGTTAAATTTGCCCGTCCAGACACCTCCAGCTAGCCTCTCATTGGTTCTCGCTATTCCTGTTCATCTTCCGCAGAAATTGCAAACTGGGCCAAACAGGAGGTTAAAGGGACTGACTCTCCAAGTGGGGAGAGTGTTAGTAAAGCGTCTGGAATGTTGCACCCGAGTACCAGGGGAGGAAAACTGAGACATATTTGAACACGTCTCCCGATCACATGGTTAATCATACTCTAGGTTCCACATGCATGTTATAGCTGAAGGAAGAATACCTTAAACCTGGGTAGTTGAAACCTGTGGAATGGGTACCATGCAATATGACTTCAAAGGGTCTTCATTTGCTCACCGAACCTCTCCAATCCTATCACTGCTGCGTTTATGCCTCTGTACACATGCTTGATTCTCTTTCGGAGACATAGCAATCCATAGGTTTTAAGATACTTACTAGTCAGGTACATTCTTAGGCGTTTAATATGGGGTGTTGAGTCCATTTCGTTGAGCAAGGAGTAGCTCTTGTCTATTCCATATTTGGCTTAAGGAACTTTATCTGTGCTCATTTCAATCTCTGGTTTTATGCAGCACCCCAACTCACCTTTACCCTTAAGCAAGAATAAGTTGGTTTTCTAAATTTGAGACCCTGTTCTGTTCTGTAATTCAGTTCCTGTGTAGCCAAGTTTACATTCCGTGTATTACTGATATCTTATGATGTTTCTTTTTCTGTGTGACTTATTTCAGTTAGAATCATCATACCTGAATCCACTCATTGTGCTGCTAAGGGCCTGATGACACAGATTTCATTGCTGAGTGATATTGCTTTGTAAGTAAATACCACAACTTCTTTATCCATTTTTCACTTTCTGCGATGTTGAACTTGTACTGTAAACGAGGTTCTTGTAAACAGAGCCGTTCCAAACTTTGGGGTGGCTGTGTCTTTTTGATTTTAATTTCCCTAAGCTATAGGACCATAAGTGGAAGTGCCCTAGGTTCTGTTGCTTTGTTTTTTAGATGTTTCAGGAAACACCATACACTTCTCCCGAGTGGTTGTTGGCAATTTACATCCCGCCCATCAGCATAACAAGGCTCCCAGTTCTCCATGGCCTGTCCTGCCTTTCTGGATTTTACACTTTTTTCAGATGGCCCTTTTGACCGGGGGGAAGTGAGACTTCATTGTAGTGCAGATTTCCTTTGCAAGCTTGCTTGGTTGGCCAAAAAGGGCGTATGCGTTTTTTCCTGAATATATTCAGGAAAAAACGCATACGCCCTTTTTGGCCAAGTGCATCATTGTGGACGTTCTGCCTCTTTTCCTATGCTTTCAATGCAATTCCAGTCTACCTCCTGAAATCGGTTTCCTGCAATTCTGCCCCGCTTTCAAGTCCTCTTGGCAGCCTTACTTCAGTCTATTTTTGGACGATAGCTGTCATTTATAACTCTGCAGGTTTGTGAATTACAGTGCCCCTGAGCTCCTTTCTTCAACTCGCTTTCTTGTGACCTGGCCGCAACACCGCAGGATGGCTTCAGGCCCTAATCTGGTTCCGGCCCGGCATGCTGAGCCTTTGGTTAATTCCTCTTCTTGGTGGGAAATGAGAGTTAAATTTGCCCGTCCAGACACCTCCAGCTAGCCTCTCATTGGTTCTCGCTATTCCTGTTCATCTTCCGCAGAAATTGCAAACTGGGCCAAACAGGAGGTTAAAGGGACTGACTCTCCAAGTGGGGAGAGTGTTAGTAAAGCGTCTGGAATGTTGCACCCGAGTACCAGGGGAGGAAAACTGAGACATATTTGAACACGTCTCCCGATCACATGGTTAATCATACTCTAGGTTCCACATGCATGTTATAGCTGAAGGAAGAATACCTTAAACCTGGGTAGTTGAAACCTGTGGAATGGGTACCATGCAATATGACTTCAAAGGGTCTTCATTTGCTCACCGAACCTCTCCAATCCTATCACTGCTGCGTTTATGCCTCTGTACACATGCTTGATTCTCTTTCGGAGACATAGCAATCCATAGGTTTTAAGATACTTACTAGTCAGGTACATTCTTAGGCGTTTAATATGGGGTGTTGAGTCCATTTCGTTGAGCAAGGAGTAGCTCTTGTCTATTCCATATTTGGCTTAAGGAACTTTATCTGTGCTCATTTCAATCTCTGGTTTTATGCAGCACCCCAACTCACCTTTACCCTTAAGCAAGAATAAGTTGGTTTTCTAAATTTGAGACCCTATTCTGTTCTGTAATTCAGTTCCTGTGTAGCCAAGTTTACATTCCGTGTATTACTGATATCTTATGATGTTTCTTTTTCTGTGTGACTTATTTCAGTTAGAATCATCATACCTGAATCCACTCATTGTGCTGCTAAGGGCCTGATGACACAGATTTCATTGCTGAGTGATATTGCTTTGTAAGTAAATACCACAACTTCTTTATCCATTTTTCACTTTCTGCGATGTTGAACTTGTACTGTAAACGAGGTTCTTGTAAACAGAGCCGTTCCAAACTTTGGGGTGGCTGTGTCTTTTTGATTTTAATTTCCCTAAGCTATAGGACCATAAGTGGAAGTGCCCTAGGTTCTGTTGCTTTGTTTTTTAGATGTTTCAGGAAACACCATACACTTCTCCCGAGTGGTTGTTGGCAATTTACATCCCGCCCATCAGCATAACAAGGCTCCCAGTTCTCCATGGCCTGTCCTGCCTTTCTGGATTTTACACTTTTTTCAGATGGCCCTTTTGACCGGGGGGAAGTGAGACTTCATTGTAGTGCAGATTTCCTTTGCAAGCTTGCTTGGTTGGCCAAAAAGGGCGTATGCGTTTTTTCCTGAATATATTCAGGAAAAAACGCATACGCCCTTTTTGGCCAAGTGCATCATTGTGGACCTTCTGCCTCTTTTCCTATGCTTTCAATGCAATTCCAGTCTACCTCCTGAAATTGGTTTCCTGCAATTCTGCCCCGCTTTCAAGTCCTCTTGGCAGCCTTACTTCAGTCTATTTTTGGACGATAGCTGTCATTTATAACTCTGCAGGTTTGTGAATTACAGTGCCCCTGAGCTCCTTTCTTCAACTCGCTTTCTTTTGAGCTGGCCGCAACACCGCACGATGGCTTCAGGCCCTAATCTGGTTCCGGTACGGCACGCTGAGCCTTTGGTTATTTCCTCTTCCTGGTGGGAAATGAGAGTTAAATTTGCCCGTCCAGACACCTCCAGCTAGCCTCTCATTGGTTCTCGCTATTCCTGTTCATCTTCCGCAGAAATTGCAAACTGGGCCAAACAGGAGGTTAAAGGCGCTGACTCTCCAAGTGGGGAGACTGTTAGTAAAGCGTCCGGAATGTTGCACCCGAGTACCAGGGAAGGAAAACTGAGACATATTTGAACACGTCTCCCGTTCACATGGTTGATCATACTTGGGTTCCACATGCATGTTTTAGCTGAAGGAAGAATACCTTAAACCTGGAGAGTTGAGACCCGTGTAATGGGTACCATGCAATATGACTTCAAAGGGTCTTCATTTGCTCACCGAACCTCTCCAATCCTATCACTGCTGCGTTTATGCCCCTGTACACATGCTTGATTCTCTTTTGGAGACATAGCAATCCATAGGTTTTACGATACTTACTAGTCAGGTACATTCTTAGGCGTTTAATATGCGGTGTTGAGTCCATTTCGTTGAGCAAGGAGTAGCTCTTGTCTATTCCATATTTGACTTAAGGAACTTTATCTGTGCTCATTTCAATCTCTGGTTTTATGCAGCACCCCACCTCGCCTTTACCCTTAAGCAAGCATAAGTTGGTTTTCTAAATTTGAGACCCTGTTCTGTTCTGTAATTCAGTTCCTGTGTAGCCAAGTTTACATTCCGTGTATTACTGATATCTTATGATGTTTCTTTTTCTGTGTGACTTATTTCAGTTAGAATCATCATACCTGAATCCACTCATTGTTCTGCTAAGGGCCTGATGACATAGATTTCATTGCTGAGTGATATTGCTTTGTAAGTAAATACCACAGCTTCTTTATCCATTTTTCACTTTCTGCGATGTTGAACTTGTACTGTAAACGAGGTTCTTGTAAACAGAGGCGTCCCAAACTTTGGGGTGGCTGTGTCTTTTTGATTTTAATTTCCCTAAGCTATAGGACCATAAGTGGAAGTGCCCTAGGCTCTGTTGCTTTGTGTTTTAGATGTTTCAGGAAACACCATACACTTCTCCCGAGTGTCTGTTGGCAATTTACATCCCGCCCATCAGCATAACAAGGCTCCCAGTTCTCCATGGCCTGTCCTGCCTTTCTGGATTTTACACTTTTTTCAGATGGCCCTTTTGACCGGGGGGAAGTGAGACTTCATTGTAGTGCAGATTTCCTTTGCAAGCTTGCTTGGTTGGCCAAAAAGGGCGTATGCGTTTTTTCCTGAATATATTCAGGAAAAAACGCATACGCCCTTTTTGGCCAAGTGCATCATTGTGGACGTTCTGCCTCTTTTCCTATGCTTTCAATGCAATTCCAGTCTACCTCCTGAAATCGGTTTCCTGCAATTCTGCCCCGCTTTCAAGTCCTCTTGGCAGCCTTACTTCAGTCTATTTTTGGACGATAGCTGTCATTTATAACTCTGCAGGTTTGTGAATTACAGTGCCCCTGAGCTCCTTTCTTCAACTCGCTTTCTTGTGAGCTGGCCGCAACACCGCAGGATGGCTTCAGGCCCTAATCTGGCTCCGGTACGGCACGCTGACCCTTTGGTTATTTCCTCTTCCTGGTGGGAAATGAGAGTTAAATTTGCCCGTCCAGACACCTCCAGCTAGTCTCTCATTGGTTCTCGCTATTCCTGTTCATCTTCCGCAGAAATTGCAAACTGGGCCAAACAGGAGGTTAAAGGCGCTGACTCTCCAAGTGGGGAGAGTGTTAGTAAAGCGTCCGGAATGTTGCCCCCGAGTACCAGGGGAGGAAAACTGAGACATATTTGAACACGTCTCCCGATCACATGGTTGATCATACTCTAGGTTCCACATGCATGTTTTAGCTGAAGGAAGAATACCTTAAACCTGGTTAGTTGAAACCCGTGGAATGGGTACCATGCAATATGACTTCAAAGGGTCTTCATTTGCTCACCGAACCTCTCCAATCCTATCACTGCTGCGTTTATGCCCCTGTACACATGCTTGATTCTCTTTCGGAGACATAGCAATCTATAGGTTTTAAGATACTTACTAGTCAGGTACATTCTTAGGCGTTTAATATGGGGTGTTGAGTCCATTTCGTTGAGCAAGGAGTAGCTCTTGTCTATTCCATATTTGGCTTAAGGAACTTTATCTGTGCTCATTTCAATCTCTGGTTTTATGCAGCACCCCAACTCACCTTTACCCTTAAGCAAGCATAAGTTGGTTTTCTAAATTTGAGACCCTGTTCTGTTCTGTAATTCAGTTCCTGTGTAGCCAAGTTTACATTCCGTGTATTACTGATATCTTATGATGTTTCTTTTTCTGTGTGACTTATTTCAGTTAGAATCATCATACCTGAATCCACTCATTGTTCTGCTAAGGGCCTGATGACACAGATTTCATTGCTGAGTGATATTGCTTTGTAAGTAAATACCACAACTTCTTTATCCATTTTTCACTTTCTGCGATGTTGAACTTGTACTGTAAACGAGGTTCTTGTAAACAGAGCCGTTCCAAACTTTGGGGTGGCTGTGTCTTTTTGATTTTAATTTCCCTAAGCTATAGGACTATAAGTGGAAGTGCCCTAGGTTCTGTTGCTTTGTTTTTTAGATGTTTCAGGAAACACCATACACTTCTCCCGAGTGGTTGTTGGCAATTTACATCCCGCCCATCAGCATAACAAGGCTCCCAGTTCTCCATGGCCTGTCCTGCCTTTCTGGATTTTACACTTTTTTCAGATGGCCCTTTTGACCGGGGGGAAGTGAGACTTCATTGTAGTGCAGATTTCCTTTGCAAGCTTGCTTGGTTGGCCAAAAAGGGCGTATGCGTTTTTTCCTGAATATATTCAGGAAAAAACGCATACGCCCTTTTTGGCCAAGTGCATCATTGTGGACGTTCTGCCTCTTTTCCTATGCTTTCAATGCAATTCCAGTCTACCTCCTGAAATCGGTTTCCTGCAATTCTGCCCCGCTTTCAAGTCCTCTTGGCAGCCTTACTTCAGTCTATTTTTGGACGATAGCTGTCATTTATAACTCTGCAGGTTTGTGAATTACAGTGCCCCTGAGCTCCTTTCTTCAACTCGCTTTCTTTTGAGCTGGCCGCAACACCGCAGGATGGCTTCAGGTCCTAATCTGGTTCCGGTACGGCACGCTGAGCCTTTGGTTATTTCCTCTTCCTGTTGGGAAATAAGAGTTAAATTTGCCCGTCCAGACACCTCCAGCTAGCCTCTCATTGGTTCTCGCTATTCCTGTTCATCTTCCGCAGAAATTGCAAACTGGGCCAAACAGGAGGTTAAAGGCGCTGACTCTCCAAGTGGGGAGAGTGTTAGTAAAGCGTCTGGAATGTTGCACCCGAGTACCAGGGTACGAAAACTGAGACATATTTGAACACGTCTCCTGATCACATGGTTGATCATACTCTGGGTTCCACATGCATATTTTAGCTGAAGGAAGAATACCTAAAACCTGGGTAGTTGAAACCCGTGGAATGGGTACCATGCAATATGACTTCAAAGGGTCTTCATTTGCTCACCGAACCTCTCCAATCCTATCACTGCTGCGTTTATGCCGCTGTACACATGCTTGATTCTCTTTCGGAGAGATAGCAATCCATAGGTTTTAAGATACTTACTAGTCAGGTACATTCTTAGGCGTTTAATATGCGGTGTTGAGTCCATTTCGTTGAGCAAGGAGTAGCTCTTGTCTATTCCATATTTGGCTTAAGGAACTTTATCTGTGCTCATTTCAATCTCTGGTTTTATGCAGCAACCCAACTCACCTTTACCCTTAAGCAAGCATAAGTTGGTTTTCTAAATTTGAGAACCTGTTCTGTTTTGGAATTCAGTTCCTGTGTAGCCAAGTTTACATTCCGTGTATTAGTGATATCTTATGATGTTTCTTTTTCTGTGTGACTTATTTCAGTTAGAATCATCATACCTGAATCCACTCATTGTTCTGCTAAGGGCCTGATGACATAGATTTCATTGCTGAGTGATATTGCTTTGTAAGTAAATACCACAACTTCTTTATCCATTTTTCACTTTCTGCGATGTTGAACTTGTACTGTAAACGAGGTTCTTGTAAACAGAGGCGTCCCAAACTTTGGGGTGGCTGTGTCTTTTTGATTTTAATTTCCCTAAGCTATAGGACCATAAGTGGCAGTGCCCTAGGCTCTGTTGCTTTGTGTTTTAGATGTTTCAGGAAACACCATACACTTCTCCCGAGTGTCTGTTGGCAATTTACATCCCGCCCATCAGCATAACAAGGCTCCCAGTTCTCCATGGCCTGTCCTGCCTTTCTGGATTTTACACTTTTTTCAGATGGCCCTTTTGACCGGGGGGAAGTGAGACTTCATTGTAGTGCAGATTTCCTTTGCAAGCTTGCTTGGTTGGCCAAAAAGGGCGTATGCGTTTTTTCCTGAATATATTCAGGAAAAAACGCATACGCCCTTTTTGGCCAAGTGCATCATTGTGGACGTTCTGCCTCTTTTCCTATGCTTTCAATGCAATTCCAGTCTACCTCCTGAAATCGGTTTCCTGCAATTCTGCCCCGCTTTCAAGTCCTCTTGGCAGCCTTACTTCAGTCTATTTTTGGACGATAGCTGTCATTTATAACTCTGCAGGTTTGTGAATTACAGTGCCCCTGAGCTCCTTTCTTCAACTCGCTTTCTTGTGAGCTGGCCGCAACACCGCAGGATGGCTTCAGGCCCTAATCTGGCTCCGGTACGGCACGCTGACCCTTTGGTTATTTCCTCCTCCTGGTGGGAAATGAGAGTTAAATTTGCCGGTCCAGACACCTCCAGCTAGCCTCTCATTGGTTCTCGCTATTCCTGTTCATCTTCCACAGAAATTGCAAACTGGGCCAAACAGGAGGTTAAAGGCGCTGACTCTCCAAGTTGGGAGAGTGTTAGTAAAGCGTCTGGAATGTTGCACCCGAGTACCAGGGGAGGAAAACTGAGACATATTTGAACACGTCTCCCGATCAAATGGTTGATCATACTCTGGGTTCCACATGCATGTTTTAGTTGAAGGAAGAATACCTAAAACCTGGAGAGTTGAGACCCGTGTAATGGGTACCATGCAATATGACTTCAAAGGGTCTTCATTTGCTCACCGAACCTCTCCAATCCTATCACTGCTGCGTTTATGCCCCTGTACACATGCTTGATTCTCTTTCGGAGACATAGCAATCCATAGGTTTTAGGATACTTGCTAGTCAGGTACATTCTTAGGCGTTTAATATGCGGTGTTGAGTCCATTTCATTGAGCAAGGAGTAGCTCTTGTCTATTCCATATTTGGCTTAAGGAACTTTATCTGTGCTCATTTCAATCTCTGGTTTTATGCAGCAACCCAACTCACCTTTCCCCTTAAGCAAGCATAAGTTGGTTTTCTAAATTTGAGAACCTGTTGTGTTTTGGAATTAAGTTCCTGTGTAGCCAAGTTTACATTCCGTGTATTACTGATATCTTATGATGTTTCTTTTTCTGTGTGACTTATTTCAGTTAGAATCATCGTACCTGAATCTACTCATTATGCTGCTATGGGCCTGATGACATAGATTTCATTACTGAGTGATACTGCATTGTACGTAAGTACCACAAGTTCTTTATCCATTTTTCACTTTCTGCGATGTTGAACTTGTACTGTAAACGAGGTTCTTGTAAACAGAGCCGTTCCAAACTTTGGGGTGGCTGTGTCTTTTTGATTTTAATTTCCCTAAGCTATAGGACCATAAGTGGAAGTGCCCTAGGCTCTGTTGCTTTGTTTTTTAGATGTTTCAGGAAACACCATACACTTCTCCGGAGTGTCTTTTGGCAATTTACATCCCGCCCATCAGCATAACAAGGCTCCCAGTTCTCAATGGCCTGTTGCCTTTCTGGATTTTACACTTTTTTCAGATGGCCCTTTTGACCGGGGGGAAGTGAGACTTCATTGTAGTGCAGATTTCCTTTGCAAGCTTGCTTGGTTGGCCAAAAAGGGCGTATGCGTTTTTTCCTGATTATATTCAGGAAAAAACGCATACGCCCTTTTTGGCCAAGTGCATCATTGTGGACGTTCTGCCTCTTTTCCTATGCTTTCAATGCAATTCCAGTCTACCTCCTGAAATCGGTTTCCTGCAATTCTGCCCCGCTTTCAAGTCCTCTTGGCAGCCTTACTTCAGTCTATTTTTGGACGATAGCTGTCATTTATAACTCTGCAGGTTTGTGAATTACAGTGCCCCTGAGCTCCTTTCTTCAACTCGTTTTCTTGTGACCTGGCCGCAACACCGCAGGATGGCTTCAGGCCCTAATCTGGTTCCGGCCCGGCATGCTGAGCCTTTGGTTAATTCCTCTTCCTGGTGTGAAATGAGAGTTAAATTTGCCCGTCCAGACACCTCCAGCTAGCCTCTCATTAGTTCTCGCTATTCCTGTTCATCTTCCGCAGAAATTGCAAACTGGGCCAAACAGGAGGTTAAAGGGACTGACTCTCCAAGTGGGGAGAGTGTTAGTAAAGCGTCTGGAATGTTGCACCCGAGTACCAGGGGAGGAAAACTGAGACATATTTGAACACGTCTCCCGATCACATGGTTGATCATACTCTAGGTTCCACATGCATGTTATAGCTGAAGGAAGAATACCTTAAACCTGGGTAGTTGAAACCTGTGGAATGGGTACCATGCAATATGACTTCAGAGGATCTTCATTTGCT
This sequence comes from Stenella coeruleoalba, assembly GCF_951394435.1. Lineage (NCBI taxonomy): Eukaryota > Metazoa > Chordata > Mammalia > Artiodactyla > Delphinidae > Stenella > Stenella coeruleoalba. The sequence goes on along the minus strand of NW_027645992.1, from coordinate 86,756 downwards.
CACCGAACCTCTCCAATCCTATCACTGCTGCGTTTATGCCCCTGTACACATGCTTGATTCTCTTTCGGAGACATAGCAATCCATAGGTTTTAAGATACTTACTAGTCAGGTACATCCTTAGGCGTTTAATATGCGGTGTTGAGTCCATTTCATTGAGCAAGGAGTAGCTCTTGTCTATTCCATATTTGGCTTAAGGAACTTTGTGCTCATTTCGATCTCTGCTTTTATGCAGCACCCCAACTCACCTTTCCCCTTAAGCAAGCATAAGTTGGTTTTCTAAATTTGAGACCCTGTTCTGTTCTGTAATTCAGTTCCTGTGTAGCCAAGTTTCCATTCCGTGTATTACTGATATCTTATGATGTTTCTTTTTCTGTGTGACTTATTTCAGTTAGAATCATCGTATCTGAATCCACTCATTATGCTGCTACGGGCCTGATGACATAGATTTCATTGCTGAGTGATACTGCATTGTACGTAAATACCACAAGTTCTTTATCCATTTTTCAATTTCTGTGATATTGAACTTGTACGGTAAACGAGGTTCTTGTAAACAGAGGCGTCCCATACTTTGGGGTGGCTGTGTCTTTTTGATTTTAATTTCCCTAAGCTATAGGACCATAAGTGGATGTGCCCTAGGTTCTGTTGCTTTGTTTTTTAGATGTTTCAGGAAACACCATACACTTCTCCCGAGTTTCTTTTGGCAATTTACATCCCGCCCATCAGCATAACAAGGCTCCCAATTCTCCATGGCCCGTCCTGCCTTTCTGGATTTTACACTTTTTTCAGATGGCCCTTTTGACCGGGGGGAAGTGAGACTTCATTGTAGTGCAGATTTCCTTTGCAAGCTTGCTTGGTTGGCCAAAAAGGGCGTATGCGTTTTTTCCTGAATATATTCAGGAAAAAACGCATACGCCCTTTTTGGCCAAGTGCATCATTGTGGACGTTCTGCCTCTTTTCCTATGCTTTCAATGCAATTCCAGTCTACCTCCTGAAATCGGTTTCCTGCAATTCTGCCCCGCTTTCAAGTCCTCTTGGCAGCCTTACTTCAGTATATTTTTGGACGATAGCTGTCATTTATAACTCTGCAGGTTTGTGAATTACAGTGCCCCTGAGCTCCTTTCTTCAACTCGCTTTCTTGTGACCTGGCCGCAACACCGCAGGATGGCTTCAGGCCCTAATCTGGTTCCTGCACGGCACGCTGAGCCTTTGGTTAATTCCTCTTCCTGGTGGGAAATGATAGTTAAATTTGCCCGTCCAGACACCTCCAGCTAGTCTCTCATTGGTTCTCGCTATTCCTGTTCTTTTTCCGCAGAAATTGCAAACTGGGCCAAACAGGAGGTTAAAGGGACTGACTCTCCAAGTCGGGAGAGTGTTAGTAAAGCGTCTGGAATGTTGCACCCGATTACCAGGGTACGAAAACTGAGACATATTTGAACACGTCTCCCGATCACATGGTTGATCATACTCTGGGTTCCACATGCATGTTTTAGCTGAAGGAAGAATACCTAAAACCTGGGTAGTTGAAACCCGTGGAATGGGTACCATGCAATATGACTTCAAAGGGTCTTCATTTGCTCACCGAACCTCTCCAGTCCTATCACTGCTGCGTTTATGCCCCTGTACACATGCTTGATTCTCTTTCGGAGACATAACAATCCATAGGTTTTAAGATACTTACTAGTCAGTTATATTCTTAGGCGTTTAATATGCGGTGTTGAGTCCATTTCGTTGAGCAAGGAGTAGCTCTTGTCTATTCCATATTTGGCTTAAGGAACTTTATCTGTGCTCATTTCAATCTCTGGTTTTATGCAGCACCCCAACTCACCTTTCCCCTTAAGCAAGCATAAGTTGGTTTTCTAAATTTGAGACCCTGTTCTGTTCTGTAATTCCGTTCCTGTGTAGCCAAGTTTCCATTCCGTGTATTAGTGATATCTTATGATGTTTCTTTTTCTGTGTGACTTATTTCAGTTAGAATCATCGTACCTGAATGCACTCATTATGCTGCTACGGGCCTGATGACATAGATTTCATTGCTGAGTGATAATGCATTGTACGTAAGTACCACTAGTTCTTTATCCATTTTTCACTTTCTGTGATATTGATCTTGTACGGTAAACGAGGTTCTTGTAAACAGAGGCTTCCCAAACTTTGGGGTGGCTGTGTGTTTTTGATTTTAACTTCCCTAAGCTATAGGACCATAAGTGGAAGTGCCCTAGGCTCTGTTGCTTTGTTTTTTAGATGTTTCAGGAAACACCATACACTTCTCCCTAGTGTCTGTTGGCAATTTACATCCCGCCCATCAGCATAACAAGGCTCCCAGTTCTCCATGGCCTGTCCTGCCTTTCTGGATTTTACACCTTTTTCAGATGGCCCTTTTGACCGGGGGGAAGTGAGACTTCATTGTAGTGCAGATTTCCTTTGCAAGCTTGCTTGGTTGGCCAAAAAGTGCGTATGCGTTTTTTCCTGAATATATTCAGGAAAAAACGCATACGCCCTTTTTGGCCAAGTGCATCATTGTGGACGTTCTGCCTCTTTTCCTATGCTTTCAATGCAATTCCAGTCTACCTCCTGAAATCGGTTTCCTCCAATTCTGCCCTGCTTTCAAGTCCTCTTGGCAGCCTTACTTCAGTCTATTTTTGGACGATAGCTGTCATTTATAACTCTGCAGGTTTGTGAATTACAGTGCCCCTGAGCTCCTTTCTTCAACTCGCTTTCTTGTGACCTGGCCGCAACACCGTAGGATGGCTTCAGGCCCTAATCTGGTTCCAGCACGGCACGCTGAGCCTTTGGTTAATTCCTCTTCCTGGTGGGAAATAAGAGTTAAATTTGCCCGTCCAGACACCTCCAGCTAGTCTCTCATTGGTTCTCCCTATTCCTCTTCAACTTCCGCAGTAATTGCAAACTGGGCCAAACAGGAGGTTAAAGGCACTGACTCTTCAAGGCGGGAGAGCGTTAGTAAAGCGTCTGGAATGTTGCACCCGAGTACCAGGGGAGGAAAACTGAGACATATTTGAACACGTCTCCCGTTCACATGGTTGATCATACTTGGGTTCCACATGCATGTTTTAGCTGAAGGAAGAATACCTTAAACCTGGAGAGTTGAGACCCGTGGAATGGGTACCATGCAATATGACTTCAAAGGGTCTTCATTTGCTCACCGAACCTCTCCAATCCTATCACTGCTGCGTTTATGCCCCTGTACACATGCTTGATTCTCTTTCGGAGACATAGCAATCCATAGGTTTTAAGATACTTACTAGTCAGGTACATTCTTAGGCGTTTAATATGCGGTGTTGAGTCCATTTCGTTGAGCAAGGAGTAGCTCTTGTCTATTCCATATTTGACTTAAGGAACTTTATCTGTGCTCATTTCAATCTCTGGTTTTATGCAGCACCCCAACTCACCTTTCCCCTTAAACAAGCATAAGTTGGTTTTCTAAATTTGAGACCCTGTTCTGTTCTGTAATTCAGTTCCTGTGTAGCCAAGTTTACATTCCGTGTATTACTGATATCTTACGATGTTTCTTTTTCTGTGTGACTTATTTCAGTTAGAATCATCATACCTGAATCCACTCATTGTGATGCTAAGGGCCTGATGACATAGATTTCATTGCTGAGTGATATTGCTTTGTAAGTAAATACCACAACTTCTTTATCCATTTTTCACTTTCTGCGATGTTGAACTTGTACTGTAAACGAGGTTCTTGTAAACAGAGGCGTCCCAAACTTTGGGGTGGCTGTGTCTTTTTGATTTTAATTTCCCTAAGCTATAGGACCATAAGTGGCAGTGCCCTAGGCTCTGTTGCTTTGTTTTTTAGATGTTTCAGGAAACACCATACACTTCTTCTGAGTGTCTGTTGGCAATTTACATCCCGCCCATCAGCATAACAAGGCTCCCAGTTCTCCATGGCCTGTCCTGCCTTTCTGGATTTTACACTTTTTTCAGATGGCCCTTTTGACTGGGGGTAAGTGAGACTTCATTGTAGTGCAGATTTCCTTTGCAAGCTTGCTTGGTTGGCCAAAAAGGGCGTATGCGTTTTTTCCTGAATATATTCAGGAAAAAACGCATACGCCCTTTTTGGCCAAGTGCATCATTGTGGACGTTCTGCCTCTTTTCCTATGCTTTCAATGCAATTCCAGTCTACCTCCTGAAATCGGTTTCCTGCAATTCTGCCCCGCTTTCAAGTCCTCTTGGCAGCCTTACTTCAATCTATTTTTGGACGATAGCTGTCATTTATAACTCTGCAGGTTTGTGAATTACAGTGCCCCTGAGCTCCTTTCTTCAACTCGCTTTCTTGTGACCTGGCCGCAACACCGCAGGATGGCTTCAGGCCCTAATCTGGTTCCGGCACGGCACGCTGAGCCTTTGGTTATTTCCTCTTCCTGGTGGGAAATGAGAGTTAAATTTGCCCGTCCAGACACCTCCAGCTAGTCTCTCATTGGTTCTCCCTATTCCTGTTCATCTACTGCAGAAATTGCAAACTTGGCCAAACAGGAGATTAAAGGCGCTGACTCTCCAAGTGGGGAGAGTGTTAGTAAAGCGTCTGGAATGTTGCACCCGAGTACCAGGGGAGGAAAACTGAAATATATTTGAACACATCTCCCGATCACACGGTTGATCATACTCTGGGTTCCACATGCATGATTTAGCTGAAGGAAGAATACCTTAAACCTGGAGAGTTGAGACCCGTGTAATGGGTACCATGCAATATGACTTCAAAGGGTCTTCATTTGCTCACCGAACCTCTCCAGTCCTATCACTGCTGCGTTTATGCCCCTGTACACATGCTTGATTCTCTTTCGGAGACATAGCAATCCATAGGTTTTAAGATACTTACTAGTCAGGTACATTCTTAGGCGTTTAATATGCGGTGTTGAGTCCATTTCGTTGAGCAAGGAGTAGCTCTTGTCTATTCCATATTTGGCTTAAGGAACTTTATCTGTGCTCATTTCAATCTCTGGTTTTATGCAGCAACCCAACTCACCTTTACCCTTAAGCAAGCATAAGTTGGTTTTCTAAATCTGAGACCCTGTTCTGTTCTGTAATTCAGTTCCTGTGTAGCCAAGTTTACATTCCGTGTATTACTGATATCTTATGATGTTTCTTTTTCTGTGTGACTTACTTCAGTTAGAATCATCATACCTGAATCCACTCATTGTGATGCTAAGGGCCTGATGACATAGATTTCATTGCTGAGTGATATTGCTTTGTAAGTAAATACCACAACTTCTTTATCCATTTTTCACTTTCTGCGATGTTGAACTTGTACTGTAAACGAGGTTCTTGTAAACAGAGCCGTTCCAAACTTTGGGGTGGCTGTGTCTTTTTGATTTTAATTTCCCTAAGCTATAGGACCATAAGTGGAAGTGCCCTAGGTTCTGTTGCTTTGTTTTTTAGATGTTTCAGGAAACACCATACACTTCTCCCGAGTGGTTGTTGGCAATTTACATCCCGCCCATCAGCATAACAAGGCTCCCAGTTCTCCATGGCCTGTCCTGCCTTTCTGGATTTTACACTTTTTTCAGATGGCCCTTTTGACCGGGGGGAAGTGAGACTTCATTGTAGTGCAGATTTCCTTTGCAAGCTTGCTTGGTTGGCCAAAAAGGGCGTATGCGTTTTTTCCTGAATATATTCAGGAAAAAACACATACGCCCTTTTTGGCCAAGTGCATCATTGTGGACGTTCTGCCTCTTTTCCTATGCTTTCAATGCAATTCCAGTCTACCTCCTGAAATCGGTTTCCTGCAATTCTGCCCCGCTTTCAAGTCCTCTTGGCAGCCTTACTTCAATCTATTTTTGGACGATAGCTGTCATTTATAACTCTGCAGGTTTGTGAATTACAGTGCCCCTGAGCTCCTTTCTTCAACTCGCTTTCTTGTGACCTGGCCGCAACACCGCAGGATGGCTTCAGGCCCTAATCTGGTTCCGGCCCGGCACGCTGAGCCTTTGGTTATTTCCTCTTCCTGGTGGGAAATGAGAGTTAAATTTGCCCGTCCAGACACCTCCAGCTAGTCTCTCATTGGTTCTCCCTATTCCTGTTCATCTACTGCAGAAATTGCAAACTGGGCCAAACAGGAGATTAAAGGCGCTGACTCTCCAAGTGGGGAGAGTGTTAGTAAAGCGTCTGGAATGTTGCACCCGAGTACCAGGGGAGGAAAACTGAAATATATTTGAACACATCTCCCGATCACACGGTTGATCATACTCTGGGTTCCACATGCATGATTTAGCTGAAGGAAGAATACCTTAAACCTGGAGAGTTGAGACCCGTGTAATGGGTACCATGCAATATGACTTCAAAGGGTCTTCATTTGCTCACCGAACCTCTCCAGTCCTATCACTGCTGCGTTTATGCCCCTGTACACATGCTTGATTCTCTTTCGGAGACATAGCAATCCATAGGTTTTAAGATACTTACTAGTCAGGTACATTCTTAGGCGTTTAATATGCGGTGTTGAGTCCATTTCGTTGAGCAAGGAGTAGCTCTTGTCTATTCCATATTTGGCTTAAGGAACTTTATCTGTGCTCATTTCAATCTCTGGTTTTATGCAGCAACCCAACTCACCTTTACCCTTAAGCAAGCATAAGTTGGTTTTCTAAATCTGAGACCCTGTTCTGTTCTGTAATTCAGTTCCTGTGTAGCCAAGTTTACATTCCGTGTATTACTGATATCTTATGATGTTTCTTTTTCTGTGTGACTTACTTCAGTTAGAATCATCATACCTGAATCCACTCATTGTGATGCTAAGGGCCTGATGACATAGATTTCATTGCTGAGTGATATTGCTTTGTAAGTAAATACCACAACTTCTTTATCCATTTTTCACTTTCTGCGATGTTGAACTTGTACTGTAAACGAGGTTCTTGTAAACAGAGCCGTTCCAAACTTTGGGGTGGCTGTGTCTTTTTGATTTTAATTTCCCTAAGCTATAGGACCATAAGTGGAAGTGCCCTAGGTTCTGTTGCTTTGTTTTTTAGATGTTTCAGGAAACACCATACACTTCTCCCGAGTGGTTGTTGGCAATTTACATCCCGCCCATCAGCATAACAAGGCTCCCAGTTCTCCATGGCCTGTCCTGCCTTTCTGGATTTTACACTTTTTTCAGATGGCCCTTTTGACCGGGGGGAAGTGAGACTTCATTGTAGTGCAGATTTCCTTTGCAAGCTTGCTTGGTTGGCCAAAAAGGGCGTATGCGTTTTTTCCTGAATATATTCAGGAAAAAACACATACGCCCTTTTTGGCCAAGTGCATCATTGTGGACGTTCTGCCTCTTTTCCTATGCTTTCAATGCAATTCCAGTCTACCTCCTGAAATCGGTTTCCTGCAATTCTGCCCCGCTTTCAAGTCCTCTTGGCAGCGTTACTTCAGTCTATTTTTGGACGATAGCTGTCATTTATAACTCTGCAGGTTTGTGAATTACAGTGCCCCTGAGCTCCTTTCTTCAACTCGCTTTCTTTTGAGCTGGCCGCAACACTGCAGGATGGCTTCAGGCCCTAATCTGGTTCCGGTACGGCACGCTGAGCTTTTGGTTATTTCCTCTTCCTGGTGGGAAATGAGAGTTAAATTTGCCCGTCCAGACACCTCCAGCTAGCCTCTCATTGGTTCTCGCTATTCCTGTTCATCTTCCGCAGAAATTGCAAACTGGGCCAAACAGGAGGTTAAAGGCGCTGACTCTCCAAGTGGGGAGAGTGTTAGTAAAGCATCTGGAATGTTGCACCCGAGTACCAGGGGACGAAAACTGAGACATATTTGAACACGTCTCCCGATCACATGGTTGATCATACTCTGGGTTCCACATGCATGTTTTAGCTGAAGGAAGAATACCTAAAACCTGGGTAGTTGAAACCCGTAGAATGGGTACCATGCAATATGACTTCAAAGGGTCTTCATTTGCTCACCGAACCTCTCCAATCCTATCACTGCTGCGTTTATGCCCCTGTACACATGCTTGATTCTCTTTCGGAGACATAGCAATCTATAGGTTTTAAGATACTTACTAGTCAGGTACATTCTTAGGCGTTTAATATGCGGTGTTGAGTCCATTTCGTTGAGCAAGGAGTAGCTCTTGTCTATTCCATATTTGGCTTAAGGAAGTTTATCTGTGCTCATTTCAATCTCTGGTTTTATGCAGCACCCCAACTCACCTTTCCCTTTAAGCAAGCATAAGTTGGTTTTCTAAATTTGAGACCCTGTTCTGTTCTGTAATTCAGTTCCTGTGTAGCCAAGTTTACATTCCGTGTATTACTGATATCTTATGATGTTTCTTTTTCTGTGTGACTTATTTCAGTTAGAATCATCATACCTGAATCCACTCATTGTGCTGCTAAGGGCCTGATGACACAGATTTCATTGCTGAGTGATATTGCTTTGTAAGTAAATACCACAACTTCTTTATCCATTTTTCACTTTCTGCGATGTTGAACTTGTGCTGTAAACGAGGTTCTTGTAAACAGAGCCGTTCCAAACTTTGGGGTGGCTGTGTCTTTTTGATTTTAATTTCCCTAAGCTATAGGACCATAAGTGGAAGTGCCCTAGGTTCTGTTGCTTTGTTTTTTAGATGTTTCAGGAAACACCATACACTTCTCCCGAGTGGTTGTTGGCAATTTACATCCCGCCCATCAGCATAACAAGGCTCCCAGTTCTCCATGGCCTGTCCTGCCTTTCTGGATTTTACACTTTTTTCAGATGGCCCTTTTGACCGGGGGGAAGTGAGACTTCATTGTAGTGCAGATTTCCTTTGCAAGCTTGCTTGGTTGGCAAAAAGGGCGTATGCGTTTTTTCCTGAATATATTCAGGAAAAAACGCATACGCCCTTTTTGGCCAAGTGCATCATTGTGGACGTTCTGCCTCTTTTCCTATGCTTTCAATGCAATTCCAGTCTACCTCCTGAAATCGGTTTCCTGCAATTCTGCCCCGCTTTCAAGTCCTCTTGGCAGCCTTACTTCAGTCTATTTTTGGACGATAGCTGTCATTTATAACTCTGCAGGTTTGTGAATTACAGTGCCCCTGAGCTCCTTTCTTCAACTCGCTTTCTTGTGACCTGGCCGCAACACCGCAGGATGGCTTCAGGCCCTAATCTGGTTCCGGTTTCGGCACGCTGAGCCTTTGGTTATTTCCTCTTCCTGTTGGGAAATGAGAGTTGAATTTGCCCGTCCAGACACCTCCAGCTAGTCTCTCATTGGTTCTCGCTATTCCTGTTCATCTTCCGCAGAAATTGCAAACTGTGCCAAACAGGAGGTTAAAGGCGCTGACTCTCCAAGTGGGGAGAGTGTTAGTAAAGCGTCTGGAATGTTGCACCCGAGTACCAGGGGACGAAAACTGAGACATATTTGAACACGTCTCCCGATCACATGGTTGATCATACTCTGGGTTCCACATGCATGTTTTAGCTGAAGGAAGAATACCTAAAACCTGGGTAGTTGAAACCCGTGGAATGGGTACCATGCAATATGACTTCAAAGGGTCTTCATTTGCTCACCGAACCTCTCCAATCCTATCACTGCTGCGTTTATGCCCCTGTACACATGCTTGATTCTCTTTCGGAGACATAGCAATCCATAGGTTTTAAGATACTTACTAGTCAGGTACATTCTTAGGCGTTTAATATGCGGTGTTGAGTCCATTTCGTTGAGCAAGGAGTAGCTCTTGTCTATTCCATATTTGGCTTAAGGAACTTTATCTGTGCTCATTTCAATCTCTGGTTTTATTCAGCACACCAACTCACCTTTACCCTTAAGCAAGCATAAGTTGGTTTTCTAAATTTGAGACCCTGTTCTGTTTTGGAATGCAGTTCCTGTGTAGCCAAGTTTACATTCCGTGTATTAGTGATATCTTATGATGTTTCTTTTTCTGTGTGACTTATTTCAGTTAGAATCATCGTACCTGAATCCACTCATTATGCTGCTACGGGCCTGATGACATAGATTTCATTGCTGACTGATACTGCATTGTACGTAAGTACCACAAGTTCTTTATCCATTTTTCAGTTTCTGCGATGTTGAACTTGTACTGTAAACGAGGTTCTTGTAAACAGAGGCGTCCCAAACTTTGGGGTGGCTGTGTCTTTTTGATTTTAATTTCCCTAAGCTATAGGACCATAAGTGGCAGTGCCCTAGGCTCTGTTGATTTGTTTTTTAGATGTTTCAGGAAACACCATACACTTCTCCCGAGTGGTTGTTGGCAATTTACATCCCGCCCATCAGCATAACAAGGCTCCCAATTCTCCATGGCCTGTCCTGCCTTTCTGGATTTTACACTTTTTTCAGATGGCCCTTTTGACCGGGGGGAAGTGAGACTTCATTGTAGTGCAGATTTCCTTTGCAAGCTTGCTTGGTTGGCCAAAAAGGGCGTATGCGTTTTTTCCTGAATATATTCAGGAAAAAACGCATACGCCCTTTTTGGCCAAGTGCATCATTGTGGACGTTCTGCCTCTTTTCCTATGCTTTCAATGCAATTCCAGTCTACCTCCTGAAATCGGTTTCCTGCAATTCTGCCCCGCTTTCAAGTCCTCTTGGCAGCCTTACTTCAGTCTATTTTTGGACGATAGCTGTCATTTATAACTCTGCAGGTTTGTGAATTACAGTGCCCCTGAGCTCCTTTCTTCAACTCGCTTTCTTGTGACCTGGTCGCAACACCGCAGGATGGCTTCAGGCCCTAATTTGGTTCCGGCACGGCACCCTGAGACTTTGGTTATTTCCTCTTCCTGGTGGGAAATGAGAGTTAAATTTGCCCGTCCAGACACCTCCAGCTAGCCTCTCATTGGTTCTCGCTATTCCTGTTCATCTTCCGCAGAAATTGCAAACTGGGCCAAACAGGAGGTTAAAGGCGCTGACTCTCCAAGTGGGGAGAGTGTTAGTAAAGCGTCTGGAATGATGCACCCGAGTACCAGGGGACGAAAACTGTGACATATTTGAACACGTCTCCCGTTCACATGGTTGATCATACTTGGGTTCCACATGCATGTTTTAGCTGAAGGAAGAATACTTTAAACCTGGAGAGTTGAGACCCGTGTAATGGGTACCATGCAATATGACTTCAAAGGGTCTTCATTTGCTCACCGAACCTCTCCAATCCTATCACTGCTGCGTTTATGCCCCTGTACACATGCTTGATTCTCTTTTGGAGACATAGCAATCCATAGGTTTTACGATACTTACTAGTCAGGTACATTCTTAGGCGTTTAATATGCGGTGTTGAGTCCATTTCGTTGAGCAAGGAGTAGCTCTTGTCTATTCCATATTTGACTTAAGGAACTTTATCTGTGCTCATTTCAATCTCTGGTTTTATGCAGCACCCCAACTCACCTTTACCCTTAAGCAAGCATAAGTTGGTTTTCTAAATTTGAGACCCTCTTCTGTTCTGTAATTCAGTTCCTGTGTAGCCAAGTTTACATTCCGTGTATTACTGATATCTTATGATGTTTCTTTTTCTGTGTGACTTATTTCAGTTAGAATCATCATACCTGAATCCACTCATTGTGCTGCTAAGGGCCTGATGACACAGATTTCATTGCTGAGTGATATTGCTTTGTAAGTAAATACCACAACTTCTTTATCCATTTTTCACTTTCTGCGATGTTGAACTTGTACTGTAAACGAGGTTCTTGTAAACAGAGGCGTCCCAAACATTGGGGTTGCTGTGTCTTTTTGATTTAAATTTCCCTAAGCTATAGGACCATAAGTGGCAGTGCCCTAGGCTCTGTTGCTTTGTTTTTTAGATGTTTCAGGAAACACCATACACTTCTCCCGAGTGTCTGTTGGCAATTTACATCCCGCCCATCAGCATAACAAGGCTCCCAGTTCTCCATGGCCTGTCCTGCCTTTCTGGATTTTACACTTTTTTAGATGGCTCTTTTGACCGGGGGGAAGTGAGACTTCATTGTAGTGCAGATTTCCTTTGCAAGCTTGCTTGGTTGGCCAAAAAGGGCGTATGCGTTTTTTCCTGAATATATTCAGGAAAAAACGCATACGCCCTTTTTGGCCAAGTGCATCATTGTGGACGTTCTGCCTCTTTTCCTATGCTTTCAATGCAATTCCAGTCTACCTCCTGAAATCGGTTTCCTGCAATTCTGCCCCGCTTTCAAGTCCTCTTGGCAGCCTTACTTCAGTCTATTTTTGGACGATAGCTGTCATTTATAACTCTGCAGGTTTGTGAATTACAGTGCCCCTGAGCTCCTGTCTTCAACTCGCTTTCTTGTGACCTGGCCGCAACACCGCAGGATGGCTTCAGGCCCTAATCTGGTTCCGGTCCGGCATGCTGAGCGTTTGGTTAATTCCTCTTCCTGGTGGGAAATGAGAGTTAAATTTGCCCGTCCAGACACCTCCAGCTAGCCTCTCATTGGTTCTCGCTATTCCTGTTCATCTTCCGCAGAAATTGCAAACTGGGCCAAACAGGAGGTTAAAGGCGCTGACTCTCCAAGTGGGGAGAGTGTTAGTAAAGCGTCTGGAACGTTGCACCCGAGTACCAGGGTACGAAAACTGAGACATATTTGAACACGTCTCCCGATCACATGGTTGATCATACTCTAGGTTCCACATGCATGTTTTAGCTGAAGGAAGAATACCTTAAACCTGGAGAGTTGAGACCCGTGGAATGGGTACCATGCAATATGACTTCAAAGGGTCTTCATTTGCTCACCGAACCTCTCCAATCCTATCACTGCTGCGTTTATGCCCCTGTACACATGCTTGATTCTCTTTTGGAGACATAGCAATCCATAGGTTTTAAGATACTTACAAGTCAGGTACATTCTTAGGCGTTTAATATGCGGTGTTGAGTCCATTTCGTTGAGCAAGGAGTAGCTCTTGTCTATTCCATATTTGGCTTAAGGAACTTTATCTGTGCTCATTTCAATCTCTGGTTTTATGCAGCACCCCAACTCACCTTTACCCTTAAGCAAGCATAAGTTGTTTTTCTAAATTTGAGTCCCTGTTCTGTTCTGTAATTCAGTTCCTGTGTAGCCAAGTTTACATTCCGTGTATTACTGATATCTTATGATGTTTCTTTTTCTGTGTGACTTACTTCAGTTAGAATCATCATACCTGAATCCACTCATTGTGCTGCTAAGGGCCTGATGACACAGATTTCATTGCTGAGTGATATTGCTTTGTAAGTAAATACCACAACTTCTTTATCCATTTTTCACTTTCTGCGATGTTGAACTTGTACTGTAAACGAGGTTCTTGTAAACAGAGCCGTTCCAAACTTTGGGGTGGCTGTGTCTTTTTGATTTTAATTTCCCTAAGCTATAGGACCATAAGTGGAAGTGCCCTAGGCTCTGTTGCTTTGTTTTTTAGATGTTTCAGGAAACACCATACACTTCTCCCGAGTGGTTGTTGGCAATTTACATCCCGCCCATCAGCATAACAAGGCTCCCAGTTCTCCATGGCCTGTCCTGCCTTTCTGGATTTTACACTTTTTTCAGATGGCCCTTTTGACCGGGGGGAAGTGAGACTTCATTGTAGTGCAGATTTCCTTTGCAAGCTTGCTTGGTTGGCCAAAAAGGGCGTATGCGTTTTTTCCTGAATATATTCAGGAAAAAACGCATACGCCCTTTTTGGCCAAGTGCATCATTGTGGACGTTCTGCCTCTTTTCCTATGCTTTCAATGCAATTCCAGTCTACCTCCTGAAATCGGTTTCCTGCAATTCTGCCCCGCTTTCAAGTCCTCTTGGCAGCCTTACTTCAGTCTATTTTTGGACGATAGCTGTCATTTATAACTCTGCAGGTTTGTGAATTACAGTGCCCCTGAGCTCCTTTCTTCAACTCGGTTTCTTTTGAGCTGGCCGCAACACCGCAGGATGGCTTCAGGCCCTAATCTGGTTCCGGCCCGGCATGCTGAGCCTTTGGTTAATTCCTCTTCCTGGTGGGAAATGAGAGTTAAATTTGCCAATCCAGACACCTCCAGCTAGCCTGTCATTGGTTCTCGCTATTCCTGTTCATCTTCCGCAGAAATTGCAAAGTGGGCCAAACAGGAGGTTAAAGGCGCTGACTCTCCAAGTGGGGAGAGTGTTAGTAAAGCGTCTGGAATGTTGCACCCTGCCGAGGACCAGCCCCAGCTGAACAGGATTCACCCAAAGGAGAAGACGGAGTCGGCGTGGACAGAACTCAGTACACCTCTTCTTGGATGCAAGGATCTGACAAATTTATTTTCAAGATTCCATAAGCTTTTATACTATAAAATGATCTCATTTTCAAATTTAACATTTTCATTTCCACGCCGAAAACTCCCCCACATAGGTCACAAAACAAAGGTAATTTACATCAGCAGATTGATTAAAACAGGTTAGGTAATTTTCCCATCGCCCAGAGTCTCTTTCTTCTCCTGTGGTTAGTCACATGTTGGTCACATCTAGGTCAGGAACACAGTCTGCGGTTTCATCGTCTTCCTTAGAAAATTAGATGTTCTTGTACCTATATGTTCTTATTCAATCAGCCAACTATTCAAAGCACAAACTCAAGCACATTATTCTTTTAACAATTGTAAATATTTATAGACTATTTTCTTCTACCTTTATAATCAAAACAAGGCACTAAATTATACAAAAAACAATTCTATTTATAAAAAGCTACCAAGTAGCCTACTCTATCTAATTTGTTATGTACCCACTGTAGCATAAAACCTTCCCACCACCATACCCAAAAATTTCCTAACCTACAATAGTAATCAAAACAATCAAAACAATACACATTATTTTTTATACTTCTAAAAAACTATGGGAGCGGACATTGTACCGTAAACTCATTGATTAAACCCACTGTTGCATAAAACCTTGCCACCATACCCAGGTATTTTCCAACATGTTTATAACTTCACTGGGAGGCCATGACTCTTACAATTTTTCTTTTAAAATCAAAAAGCTACTGCAGAAATATTCCCACCATTGTATTTCCCCAACAAATATAATCATTAAAGGAGCCGAAGTAGTTACAATTCTCCTCTTGATTTTTACCCTAACTTGGGGTTTTTCTTAAACCCCTGCATAAAAACTATACATTTTTCCCAACACCAATAGCAATCCTATAAAAATCACCTTAGGCAAAGGCAGGGGAAGACAAGGGGAGCCACACAGAGGAAAGCTTTGCTTCCACACAGAGAAAAGCTGTGGTTCACGGAGGAAATGGGAAACAAAGCCCTGCTGCGGTGGAAGAGCAGTTGCCATTGGCCAGGTCTCTGGTCTGCTACCTGGGTTCCCATCTGAGCTGGGCGTGGGAAGCGAAGCAGCCATGGGGACAAGAGACCTCTCTCAAAAGGGGTGAGGGTTCAGGCTCCTGCAAAGTTGGGGGGGTGAGGGTCTATGCCCCACCTCTGTTGGCCCCCAAGTTCTCTCCTGATGGCCCCTCTGCGACTGTGCCTGTCTTAGGTTGTTCCTTCCCTGAGGAATCTTACCCGTCTCTGGCTAACCAGCCATCCTCCGGGGCCAAGCAGGGAGATGTGAGGTGTGCGAGTGAGCGAGGTGCAGCGCCCCCAGAGAAGGTCAGTTCTCTGTCACCTTAGTAGCCTATGCCCCCGTGGCCTCCACGCCCAGCACCTGCCCTGGGATTCCCTCGCCAACTGGCGGGGCCCCGGCTCTGATCACATGTCTTCGGGAACCCAGGTTTCTCCTCCAGAGAGGGCCCAGCTTACAGCACTGGGCAAAAGAGACCAATTACACGGCACCAGCCACCAGGAGGCCTTAACCTCAGTGTGGGCAGAAAAGCCCAGGCATCAGCCCTGGGCTAGGAGATTGTGAGAAGAGAGCGCCTCTTGGCAAAAGGGCAAGAGGGGCCGTTGCAGGACAAAGAAAGGAAGAACTTTCATCAGCAGGAAGTCCCAGGGAGGAAGGGCTTTCTCTGCCCAGGGATACCAGGCTCTTGGCTCAAAGCAACTCCATGTATGGGGCATGATTTGGAAAAAAGCTTTGTTTTTCCATATTTATGTCTGACAGCACCAGCTTTGCAGAGGAGAGCTTTGCTTCTCCATATTTATACCCGATAGCATCAACTTTGCTTGATACTATGAGTCTCGTCTGTGCTGTGACTCAAAGGCACTTCCTATATGGCTCCCGACAGCACCCGAGTACCAGGGGAGGAAAACTGAGACATATTTGAACACGTCTCCCGTTCACATGGTTGATCATACTTGGGTTCCACATGCATGTTTTAGCTGAAGGAAGAATACCTTAAACCTGGAGAGTTGAGACCCGTGTAATGGGTACCATGCAATATGACTTCAAAGGGTCTTCATTTGCTCACCGAACCTCTCCAATCCTATAACTGTTGCGTTTATGCCCCTGTACACATGCTTGATTCTCTTTCAGAGACATAGCAATCCATAGGTTTTAAGATACTTACTAGTCAGGTACATTCTTAGGCGTTTAATATGCGGTGTTGAGTCCATTTCGTTGAGCAAGGAGTAGCTCTTGTCTATTCCATATTTGACTTAAGGAACTTTATCTGTGCTCATTTCAATCTCTGGTTTTATGCAGCACCCCAACTCACCTTTACCCTTAAGCAAGCATAAGTTGGTTTTCTAAATTTGAGACCCTGTTCTGTTCTGTAATTCAGTTCCTGTGTAGCCAAGTTTACATTCCGTGTATTACTGATATCTTATGATGTTTCTTTTTCTGTGTGACTTATTTCAGTTAGAATCATCATACCTGAATCCACTCATTGTGATGCTAAGGGCCTGATGACATAGATTTCATTGCTGAGTGATATTGCTTTGTAAGTAAATACCACAACTTCTTTATCCATTTTTCACTTTCTGCGATGTTGAACTTGTACTGTAAACGAGGTTCTTGTAAACAGAGGCGTCCCAAACTTTGGGGTGGCTGTGTCTTTTTGATTTTAATTTCCCTAAGCTATAAGACCATAAGTGGCAGGTCCCTAGGCTCTGTTGCTTTGTTTTTTAGATGTTTCAGGAAACACCATACACTTCTCCCGAGTGTCTGATGGCAATTTACATCCCGCCCATCAGCATAACAAGGCTCCCAGTTCTCCATGGCCTGTCCTGCCTTTCTGGATTTTACACTTTTTTCAGATGGCCCTTTTGACTGGGGGGAAGTGAGACTTCATTGTAGTGCAGATTTCCTTTGCAAGCTTGCTTGGTTGGCCAAAAAGGGCGTATGCGTTTTTTCCTGAATATATTCAGGAAAAAACGCATACGCCCTTTTTGGCCAAGTGCATCATTGTGGACGTTCTGCCTCTTTTCCTATGCTTTCAATGCAATTCCAGTCTACCTCCTGAAATCGGTTTCCTGCAATTCTGCCCCGCTTTCAAGTCCTCTTGGCAGCCTTACTTCAGTCTATTTTTGGACGATAGCTGTCATTTATAACTCTGCAGGTTTGTGAATTACAGTGCCCCTGAGCTCCTTTCTTCAACTCGCTTTCTTGTGACCTGGCCGCAACACCGCAGGATGGCTTCAGGCCCTAATCTGATTCTGGCATGGCACGCTGAGCCTTTGGTTAATTCCTCTTCCTGGTAGGAAATGAGAGTTAAATTTGCCCGTCCAGACACCTCCAGCTAGTCTCCATTGGTTCTCGCTATTCCTGTTCATCTTCCGCAGAAATTGCAAACTGGGCCAAACAGGAGGTTAAAGGGACTGACTCTCCAAGTTGGGAGAGTGTTAGTAAAGCGTCTGGAATGTTGCACCCGAGTACCAGGGTACGAAAACTGAGACATATTTGAACACGTCTCCCGATCACATGGTTGATCATACTCTAGGTTCCACAGGCATGTTTTAGCTGAAGGAAGAATACCTTAAACCTGGGTAGTTGAAACCCGTGGAATGGGTACCATGCAATATAACTTCAAAGGGTCTTCATTTGCTCACCGAACCTCTCCAATCCTATCACTGCTGCGTTTATGCCCCTGTACACATGCTTGATTCTCTTTCGGAGACATAGCAATCCATAGGTTTTAAGATACTTACAAGTCAGGTACATTCTTAGGCGTTTAATATGCGGTGTTGAGTCCATTTCGTTGAGCAAGGAGTAGCTCTTGTCTATTCCATATTTGGCTTAAGGAACTTTATCTGTGCTCATTTCAATCTCTGGTTTTATGCAGCACCCCAACTCACCTTTACCCTTAAGCAAGCATAAGTTGTTTTTCTAAATTTGAGTCCCTGTTCTGTTCTGTAATTCAGTTCCTGTGTAGCCAAGTTTACATTCCGTGTATTACTGATATCTTATGATGTTTCTTTTTCTGTGTGACTTATTTCAGTTAGAATCATCATACCTGAATCCACTCATTGTGCTGCTAAGGGCCTGATGACACAGATTTCATTGCTGAGTGATATTGCTTTGTAAGTAAATACCACAACTTCTTTATCCATTTTTCACTTTCTGCAATGTTGGACTTGTACTGTAAATGAGGTTCTTGTAAACAGAGCCGTCCCAAACTTTGGGGTGGCTGTGTCTTTTTGATTTTAATTTCCCTAAGCTATAGGACCATAAGTGGCAGTGCCCTAGGCTCTGTTGTTTTGTTTTTTAGATGTTTCAGGAAACACCATACACTTCTCCCAAGTGTCTGTTGGCAATTTACATCCCGCCCATCAGCATCACAAGGCTCCCAGTTCTCCATGGCCTGTCCTGCCTTTCTGGATTTTACACTTTATTCAGATGGCCCTTTTGACCGGGGGGAAGTGAGACTTCATTGTAGTGCAGATTTCCTTTGCAAGCTTGCTTGGTTGGCCAAAAAGGGCGTATGCGTTTTTTCCTGAATATATTCAGGAAAAAACGCATACGCCCTTTTTGGCCAAGTGCATCATTGTGGACGTTCTGCCTCTTTTCCTATGCTTTCAATGCAATTCCAGTCTACCTCCTGAAATCGGTTTCCTGCAATTCTGCCCCGCTTTCAAGTCCTCTTGGCAGCCTTACTTCAGTCTATTTTTGGACGATAGCTGTCATTTATAACTCTGCAGGTTTGTGAATTACAGTGCCCCTGAGCTCCTTTCTTCAACTCGCTTTCTTGTGACCTGGCCGCAACACCGCAGGATGGCTTCAGGCCCTAATCTGGTTCCGGCCCCGCATGCTGAGCCTTTGGTTAATTCCTCTTCCTGGTGGGAAATGAGAGTTAAATTTGCCCGTCCAGACACCTCCAGCTAGCCTCTCATTGGTTCTCGCTATTCCTGTTCATCTTCCGCAGAAATTGAAAACTGGGCCAAACAGGAGGTTAAAGGGACTGACTCTCCAAGTGGGGAGAGTGTTAGTAAAGCGTGTGGAATGTTGCACCCGAGTACCAGGGGAGGAAAACTGAAACATATTTGAAGACGTCTCCCGATCACATGGTTGATCATACTCTAGGTTCCACATGCATGTTTTAGCTGAAGAAAGAATACCTTAAACCTGGGTAGTTGAAACCCGTGGAATGGGTACCATGCAATATAACTTCAAAGGGTCTTCATTTGCTCACCGAACCTCTCCAATCCTATCACTGCTGCGTTTATGCCCCTGTACACATGCTTGATTCTCTTTCGGAGACATAGCAATCCATAGGTTTTAAGATACTTACTAGTCAGGTACATTCTTAGGCGTTTAATCTGCGGTGTTGAGTCCATTTCGTTGAGCAAGGAGTAGCTCTTGTCTATTCCATATTTGGCTTAAGGAACTTTATCTGTGCTCATTTCAATCTCTGGTTTTATGCAGCACCCCAACTCACGTTTACCCTTAAGCAAGCATAAGTTGGTTTTCTAAATTTGAGACACTGTTCTGTTCTGTAATTCAGTTCCTGTGTAGCCAAGTTTACATTCCGTGTATTACTGATATCTTATGATGTTTCTTTTTCTGTGTGACTTATTTCAGTTAGAATCATCATACCTGAATCCACTCATTGTGCTGCTAAGGGCCTGATGACACAGATTTCATTGCTGAGTGATATTGCTTTGTAAGTAAATACCACAAGTTCTTTATCCATTTTTCACTTTCTGCGATGTTGAACTTGTACTGTAAACGAGGTTCTTGTAAACAGAGGCGTCCCAAACTTTGGGGTGGCTGTGTCTTTTTGATTTTAATTTCCCTAAGCTATAGGACCATAAGTGGCAGTGCCCTAGGCTCTGTTGCTTTGTTTTTTAGATGTTTCAGGAAACACCATACACTTCTCCCGAGTGTCTGTTGGCAATTTACATCCCGCCCATCAGCATCACAAGGCTCCCAGTTCTCCATGGCCTGTCCTGCCTTTCTGGATTTTACACTTTTTTCAGATGGCCCTTTTGACCGGGGGAAATGAGACTTCATTGTAGTGCAGATTTCCTTTGCAAGCTTGCTTCGTTGGCCAAAAAGGGCGTATGCGTTTTTTCCTGAATATATTCAGGAAAAAACGCATACGCCCTTTTTGGCCAAGTGCATCATTGTGGACGTTCTGCCTCTTTTCCTATGCTTTCAATGCAATTCCAGTCTACCTCCTGAAATCGGTTTCCTGCAATTCTGCCCCGCTTTCAAGTCCTCTTGGCAGCCTTACTTCAGTCTATTTTTGGACGATAGCTGTCATTTATAACTCTGCAGGTTTGTGAATTACAGTGCCCCTGAGCTCCTTTCTTCAACTCGCTTTCTTTTGAGCTGGCCGCAACACCGCAGGATGGCTTCAGGCCCTAATCTGGTTCCGGCACGGCACGCTGAGCCTTTGGTTACTTCCTCTTCCTGGTGGGAAATGAGAGTTAAATTTGCCCGTCCAGACACCTCCAGCAAGGCTCTCATTGGTTCTCGCTATTCCTGTTCATCTTCCAAGAAATAGCAAACTGGGCCAAACAAGAGGTTAAAGGCGCTGACTCTCCAAGTGGGGAGAGTGTTAGTAAAGCGTCTGGAATGTTTCACCCGAGTACCAGGGGAGGAAAACTGAGACATATTTGAACACGTCTCCCGTTCACATGGTTGATCATACTTGGGTTCCACATGCGTCTTTTAGCTGAAGGAAGAATACCTTAAACCTGGGTATTTGAAACCCGTGGAATGGGTACCATGCAATATGACTTCAAAGGGTCTTCATTTGCTCACCGAACCTCTCCAATCCTATCACTGCTGCGTTTATGCCCCTGTACACATGCTTGATTCTCTTTCGGAGACATAGCAATCCATAGGTTTTAAGATACTTACTAGTCAGGTACATTCTTAGGCGTTTAATATGCGGTGTTGAGTCCATTTCGTTGAGCAAGGAGCAGCTCTTGTCTATTCCATATTTGGCTTAAGGAACTTTATCTGTGCTCATTTCAATCTCTGGTTTTATGCAGCACCCCAACTCACCTTTCCCCTTAAGCAAGCATAAGTTGGTTTTCTAAATTTGAGAACCTGTTCTGTTCTGTAATTCAGTTCCTGTGTAGCCAAGTTTACATTCCGTGTATTACTGATATCTTATGATGTTTCTTTTTCTGTGTGACTTATTTCAGTTAGAATCATCGTACCTGAATCTACTCATTATGCTGCTACGGGCCTGATGACATAGATTTCATTGCTGAGTGATACTGCATTGTACGTAAGTACCACAAGTTCTTTATGCATTTTTCACATTCTGTGATATTGAACTTGTACGGTAAACGAGGTTCTTGTAAACAGAGGCGTCCCAAACTTTGGGGTGGCTGTGTCTTTTTGATTTTAATTTCCCTAAGCTATAGGACCATAAGTGGAAGTGCCCTAGGCTCTCTTGCTTTGTTTTTTAGATGTTTCAGGAAACACCATACACTTCTCCTGAGTGTCTGTTGGTAATTTACATCCCGCCCATCAGCATAACAAGGCTCCCAGTTCTCCATGGCCTGTCCTGCCTTTCTGGATTTTACACTTTTTTCAGATGGCCCTTTTTACCGGGGGGAAGTGAGACTTCATTGTAGTGCAGATTTCCTTTGCAAGCTTGCTTGGTTGGCCAAAAAGGGCGTATGCGTTTTTTCCTGAATATATTCAGGAAAAAACGCATACGCCCTTTTTGGCCAAGTGCATCATTGTGGACCTTCTGCCTCTTTTCCTGTGCTTTCAATGCAATTCCAGTCTACCTCCTGAAATCGGTTTCCTGCAATTCTGCCCCGCTTTCAAGTCCTCTTGGCAGCCTTACTTCAGTCTATTTTTGGACGATAGCTGTCATTTATAACTCTGCAGGTTTGTGAATTACAGTGCCCCTGAGCTGCTTTCTTCAACTCGCTTTCTTGTGACCTGGCCGCAACACCGCAGGATGTCTTCAGGCCCTAATCTGGTTCTGGCACGGCATGCTGAGCCTTTGGTTAATTCCTCTTCCTGGTGGGAAATGAGAGTTAAATTTGCCCATCCAGACACCTCCAGCTAGTCTCTCATTGGTTCTCGCTATTCCTGTTCATCTTCCACAGAAATTGCAAACTGGGCCAAACAGGAGGTTAAAGGGACTGACTCTCCAAGTCGGGAGAGTGTTAGTAAAGCGTCTGGAATGTTGCACCCGAGTACCAGGGTACGAAAACTGAGACATATTTGAACACGTCTCCCGATCACATGGTTGATCATACTCTGGGTTCCACATGCATGTTTTAGCTGAAGGAAGAATACCTAAAACCTGGGTAGTTGAAACCCGTGGAATGGGTACCATGCAATATGACTTCAAAGGGTCTTCATTTGCTCACCGAACATCTCCAATCCTATCACTGCTGCGTTTATGCCCCTGTACACATGCTTGATTCTCTTTCGGAGACATAGCAATCCATAGGTTTTAAGATACTTACTAGTCAGGTACATTCTTAGGCGTTTAATATGCGGTGTTGAGTCCATTTCGTTGAGCAAGGAGTAGCTCTTGTCTATTCCATATTTGGCTTAAGGAACTTTATCTGTGCTCATTTCAATCTCTGGTTTTATGCAGCACCCCAACTCACCTTTCCCCTTAAGCAAGCATTAGTTGGTTTTCTAAATTTGAGACCCTGTTCTGTTTTGGAATGCAGTTCCTGTGTACCCAAGTTTACATTCCGTGTATTAGTGATATCTTATGATGTTTCTTTTTCTGTGTGACTTATTTCAGTTAGAATCATCGTACCTGAATCTACTCATTATGCTGCTACGGGCCTGATGACATAGATTTCATTGCTGAGTGATACTGCATTGTACGTAAGTACCACAAGTTCTTTATGCATTTTTCACTTTCTGTGATATTGAACTTGTACGGTAAACGAGGTTCTTGTAAACAGAGGCGTCCCAAACTTTGGGGTGGCTGTGTCTTTTTGATTTTAATTTCCCTAAGCTATAGGACCATAAGTGGAAGTGCCCTAGGCTCTGTTGCTTTGTTTTTTAGATGTTTCAGGAAACACCATACACTTCTCCTGAGTGTCTGTTGGTAATTTACATCCCGCCCATCAGCATAACAAGGCTCCCAGTTCTCCATGGCCTGTCCTGCCTTTCTGGATTTTACACTTTTTTCAGATGGCCCTTTTTACCGGGGGGAAGTGAGACTTCATTGTAGTGCAGATTTCCTTTGCAAGCTTGCTTGGTTGGCCAAAAAGGGCGTATGCGTTTTTTCCTGAATATATTCAGGAAAAAATGCATACGCCCTTTTTGGCCAAGTGCATCATTGTGGACCTTCTGCCTCTTTTCCTGTGCTTTCAATGCAATTCCAGTCTACCTCCTGAAATCGGTTTCCTGCAATTCTGCCCCGCTTTCAAGTCCTCTTGGCAGCCTTACTTCAGTCTATTTTTAGACGATAGCTGTCATTTATAACTCTGCAGGTTTGTGAATTACAGTGCCCCTGAGCTGCTTTCTTCAACTCGCTTTCTTGTGACCTGGCCGCAACACCGCAGGATGTCTTCAGGCCCTAATCTGGTTCTGGCACGGCATGCTGAGCCTTTGGTTAATTCCTCTTCCTGGTGGGAAATGAGAGTTAAATTTGCCCATCCAGACACCTCCAGCTAGTCTCTCATTGGTTCTCGCTATTCCTGTTCATCTTCCACAGAAATTGCAAACTGGGCCAAACAGGAGGTTAAAGGGACTGACTCTCCAAGTCGGGAGAGTGTTAGTAAAGCGTCTGGAATGTTGCACCCGAGTACCAGGGTACGAAAACTGAGACATATTTGAACACGTCTCCCGATCACATGGTTGATCATACTCTGGGTTCCACATGCATGTTTTAGCTGAAGGAAGAATACCTAAAACCTGGGTAGTTGAAACCCGTGGAATGGGTACCATGCAATATGACTTCAAAGGGTCTTCATTTGCTCACCGAACATCTCCAATCCTATCACTGCTGCGTTTATGCCCCTGTACACATGCTTGATTCTCTTTCGGAGACATAGCAATCCATAGGTTTTAAGATACTTACTAGTCAGGTACATTCTTAGGCGTTTAATATGCGGTGTTGAGTCCATTTCGTTGAGCAAGGAGTAGCTCTTGTCTATTCCATATTTGGCTTAAGGAACTTTATCTGTGCTCATTTCAATCTCTGGTTTTATGCAGCACCCCAACTCACCTTTCCCCTTAAGCAAGCATTAGTTGGTTTTCTAAATTTGAGAACCTGTTCTGTTCTGTAATTCAGTTCCTGTGTAGCCAAGTTTACATTCCGTGTATTACTGATATCTTATGATGTTTCTTTTTCTGTGTGACTTATTTCAGTTAGAATCATCGTACCTGAATCTACTCATTATGCTGCTACGGGCCTGATGACATAGATTTCATTGCTGAGTGATACTGCATTGTACGTAAGTACCACAAGTTCTTTATGCATTTTTCACTTTCTGTGATATTGAACTTGTACGGTAAACGAGGTTCTTGTAAACAGAGGCGTCCCAAACTTTGGGGTGGCTGTGTCTTTTTGATTTTAATTTCCCTAAGCTATAGGACTATAAGTGGAAGTGCCCTAGGTTCTCTTGCTTTGTTTTTTAGATGTTTCAGGAAACACCATACACTTCTCCTGAGTGTCTGTTGGTAATTTACATCCCGCCCATCAGCATAACAAGGCTCCCAGTTCTCCATGGCCTGTCCTGCCTTTCTGGATTTTACACTTTTTTCAGATGGCCCTTTTTACCGGGGGGAAGTGAGACTTCATTGTAGTGCAGATTTCCTTTGCAAGCTTGCTTGGTTGGCCAAAAAGGGCGTATGCGTTTTTTCCTGAATATATTCAGGAAAAAACGCATACGCCCTTTTTGGCCAAGTGCATCATTGTGGACCTTCTGCCTCTTTTCCTGTGCTTTCAATGCAATTCCAGTCTACCTCCTGAAATCAGTTTCCTGCAATTCTGCCCCGCTTTCAAGTCCTCTTGGCAGCCTTACTTCAGTCTATTTTTGGACGATAGCTGTCATTTATAACTCTGCAGGTTTGTGAATTACAGTGCCCCTGAGCTCCTTTCTTCAACTCGCTTTCTTGTGACCTGGCCGCAACACCGCAGGATGTCTTCAGGCCCTAATCTGGTTCTGGCACGGCATGCTGAGCCTTTGGTTAATTCCTCTTCCTGGTGGGAAATGAGAGTTAAATTTGCCCATCCAGACACCTCCAGCTAGTCTCTCATTGGTTCTCGCTATTCCTGTTCATCTTCCACAGAAATTGCAAACTGGGCCAAACAGGAGGTTAAAGGGACTGACTCTCCAAGTCGGGAGAGTGTTAGTAAAGCGTCTGGAATGTTGCACCCGAGTACCAGGGTACGAAAACTGAGACATATTTGAACACGTCTCCCAATCACATGGTTGATCATACTCTGGGTTCCACATGCATGTTTTAGCTGAAGGAAGAATACCTAAAACCTGGGTAGTTGAAACCCGTGGAATGGGTACCATGCAATATGACTTCAAAGGGTCTTCATTTGCTCACCGAACATCTCCAATCCTATCACTGCTGCGTTTATGCCCCTGTACACATGCTTGATTCTCTTTCGGAGACATAGCAATCCATAGGTTTTAAGATACTTACTAGTCAGGTACATTCTTAGGCGTTTAATATGCGGTGTTGAGTCCATTTCGTTGAGCAAGGAGTAGCTCTTGTCTATTCCATATTTGGCTTAAGGAACTTTATCTGTGCTCATTTCAATCTCTGGTTTTATGCAGCACCCCAACTCACCTTTCCCCTTAAGCAAGCATTAGTTGGTTTTCTAAATTTGAGAACCTGTTCTGTTCTGTAATTCAGTTCCTGTGTAGCCAAGTTTACATTCCGTGTATTACTGATATCTTATGATGTTTCTTTTTCTGTGTGACTTATTTCAGTTAGAATCATCGTACCTGAATCTACTCATTATGCTGCTACGGGCCTGATGACATAGATTTCATTGCTGAGTGATACTGCATTGTACGTAAGTACCACAAGTTCTTTATGCATTTTTCACTTTCTGTGATATTGAACTTGTACGGTAAACGAGGTTCTTGTAAACAGAGGCGTCCCAAACTTTGGGGTGGCTGTGTCTTTTTGATTTTAATTTCCCAAAGCTATAGGACCATAAGTGGAAGTGCCCTAGGCTCTGTTGCTTTGTTTTTTAGATGTTTCAGGAAACACCATACACTTCTCCCGAGTGTCTGTTGGCAATTTACATCCCGCCCATCAGCATAACAAGGCTCCCAGTTCTCCATGGCCTGTCCTGTCTTTCTGGATTTTACACTTTTTTCAGATGGCCCTTTTGACCGGGGGGAAGTGAGACTTCATTGTAGTGCAGATTTCCTTTGCAAGTTTGCTTGGTTGGCCAAAAAGGGCGTATGCGTTTTTTCCTGAATATATTCAGGAAAAAACGCATACGCCCTTTTTGGCCAAGTGCATCATTGTGGACGTTCTGCCTCTTTTCCTATGCTTTCAATGCAATTCCAGTCTACCTCCTGAAATCGGTTTCCTGCAATTCTGCCCCGCTTTCAAGTCCTCTTGGCAGCCTTACTTCAGTCTATTTTTGGACGATAGCTGTCATTTATAACTCTGCAGGTTTGTGAATTACAGTGCCCCTGAGCTCCTTTCTTCAACTCGCTTTCTTTTGAGCTGGCCGCAACACCGCAGGATGGCTTCAGGCCCTAATCTGGTCCCGGCACGGCACGCTGAGCCTTTGGTTAATTCCTCTTCCTGGTGGGAAATGAGAGTTAAATTTCCCATCCAGACACCTCCAGCTAGTCTCTCATTGGTTCTCGCTATTCCTGTTCATCTTCCACAGAAATTGCAAACTGGGCCAAACAGGAGGTTAAAGGGACTGACTCTCCAAGTCGGGAGAGTGTTAGTAAAGCGTCTGGAATGTTGCACCCGAGTACCAGGGTACGAAAACTGAGACATATTTGAACACGTCTCCCGATCAAATGGTTGATCATACTCTGGGTTCCACATGCATGTTTTAGCTGAAGGAAGAATACCTTAAACCTGGAGAGTTAAGACCCGTGTAATGGGTACCATGCAATATGACTTCAAAGGGTCTTCATTTGCTCACGAACCTCTCCAATCCTATCACTGCTGCGTTTATGCCCCTGTACACATGCTTGATTCTCTTTCGGAGACATAGCAATCCATAGGTTTTAAGATACTTACTAGTCAGGTACATTCTTAGGCGTTTAACATGTGGTGTTGAGTCCATTTCATTGAGCAAGGAGTAGCTCTTGTCTATTCCATATTTGGCTTAAGGAACTTTATCTGGGCTCATTTCAATCTCTGGTTTTATGCAGCACCCCAACTCACCTTTCCCCTTAAGCAAGCATAGGTTGGTTTTCTAAATTTGAGACCCTGTTCTGTTCTGTAATTCCGTTCCTGTGTAGCCAAGTTTACATTCCGTGTATTACTGATATCTTATGATGTTTCTTTTTCTGTGTGACTTATTTCAGTTAGAAACATCATACCTGAATCCACTCATTGTGCTGCTAAGGGCCTGATGACACAGATTTCATTGCTGAGTGATATTGCTTTGTAAGTAAATACCACAACTTCTTTATCCATTTTTCACTTTCTGAGATGTTGAACTTGTACTGTAAACGAGGTTCTTGTAAACAGAGCCGTTCCAAACTTTGGGGTGGCTGTGTCTTTTTGATTTTAATTTCCCTAAGCTATAGGACCATAAGTGGAAGTGCCCAAGGTTCTGTTGCTTTGTTTTTTAGATGTTTCAGGAAACACCATACACTTCTCCCGAGTGGTTGTTGGCAATTTACATCCCGCCCATCAGCATAACAAGGCTCCCAGTTCTCCATGGCCTGTCCTGCCTTTCTGGATTTTACCCTTTTTTCAGATGGCCCTTTTGACCAGGGGAAGTGAGACTTCATTGTAGTGCAGATTTCCTTTGCAAGCTTGCTTGGTTGGCCAAAAACGGCGTATGCATTTTTTCCTGAATATATTCAGGAAAAAACGCATATGCCCTTTTTGGCCAAGTGCATCATTGTGGATGTTCTGCCTCTTTTCCTATGCTTTCAATGCAATTCCAGTCTACCTCCTGAAATCGGTTTCCTGCAATTCTGCCCCGCTTTCAAGTCCTCTTGGCAGCCTTACTTCAGTCTATTTTTGGACGATAGCTGTCATTTATAACTCTGCAGGTTTGTGAATTACAGTGCCCCTGAGCTCCTTTCTTCAACTCGCTTTCTTGTGAGCTGGCCGCAACACCGCAGGATGGCTTCAGGCCCTAATCTGGTTCCAGTACGGCACACTGAGCCTTTGGTTATTTCCTCTTCCTGGTGGGAAATGAGAGTTAAATTTGCCCGTCCATACACCTCCAGCTAGTCTCTCATTGGTTCTCGCTATTCCTGTTCATCTTCCGCAGAAATTGCAAACTGTGCCAAACAGGAGGTTAAAGGCGCTGACTCTCCAAGTGGGGAGAGTGTTAGTAAAGCGTCTGGAATGTTGTACCCGAGTACCAGGGGAGGAACACTGAGACATATTTGAACACGTCTCCCGATCACATGGTTGATCATACTCTGGGTTCCACATGCATGTTTTAGCTGAAGGAAGAATACCTAAAACCTGGGTAGTTGAAACTCGTGGAATGGGTACCATGCAATATGACTTCAAAGGGTCTTCATTTGCTCACCGATCCTCTCCAATCCTATCACTGCTGCGTTTATGCCCCTGTACACATGCTTGATTCTCTTTCGGAGACATAGCAATCCATAGGTTTTAAGATACTTACTAGTCAGGTACATTCTTAGGCATTTTATATGCGGGGTTGAGTCCATTTTGTTGAGCAAGGAGTAGCTCTTGTCTATTCCATATTTGGCTTAAGGAACTTTATCTGTGCTCATTTCAATCTCTGGTTTTATGCAGCAACCCAACTCACCTTTCCCCTTAAGCAAGCATAAGTTGGTTTTCTAAATTTGAGAACCTGTTCTGTTTTGGAATTCAGTTCCTGTGTCGCCAAGTTTACATTCCGTGTATTACTGATATCTTATGATGTTTCTTTTTCTGTGTGACTTATTTCAGTTAGAATCATCGTACCTGAATCTACTCATTATGCTGCTACGGGCCTGATGACATAGATTTCATTGCTGAGTGATACTGCATTGTACGAAAGTACCACAAGTTCTTTATCCATTTTTCACTTTCTGTGATATTGAACTTGTACGGTAAACGAGGTTCTTGTAAACAGAGGCGTCCCAAACTTTGGGGTGGCTGTGTCTTTTTGATTTTAATTTCCCTAAGCTATAGGACCATAAGTGGCAGTGCCCTAGGCTCTGTTGCTTTGTTTTTTAGATGTTTCAGGAAACACCATACACTTCTCCTGAGTGTCTGTTGGTAATTTACATCCCGCCCATCAGCATAACAAGGCTCCCAGTTCTCCATGGCCTGTCCTGCCTTTCTGGATTTTACACTTTTTTCAGATGGCCCTTTTGACCGGGGGGAAGTGAGACTTCATTGTAGTGCAGATTTCCTTTGCAAGCTTGCTTGGTTGGCCAAAAAGGGTGTATGCGTTTTTTCCTGAATATATTCAGGAAAAAACGCATACGCCGTTTTTGGCCAAGTGCATCATTGTGGACGTTCTGCCTCTTTTCCTATGCTTTCAATGCAATTCCAGTCTACCTCCTGAAATCGGTTTCCTGCAATTCTGCTCTGCTTTCAAGTCCTCTTGGCAGCCTTACTTCAGTCTATTTTTGGACGATAGCTGTCATTTATAACTCTGCAGGTTTGTGAATTACAGTGCCTCTGAGCTCCTTTCTTCAACTCGCTTTCTTTTGAGCTGGCCGCAACACCGCAGGATGGCTTCATGCCCTAAGCTGGTTCCGGCACGGCACGCTGAGCCTTTGGTTAATTCCTCTTCCTGGTGGGAAATGAGAGTTAAATTTGCCCGTCCAGACACCTCCAGCTAGCCTCTCATTGGTTCTCGCTATTCCTGTTCATCTTCCGCAGAAATTGCAAACTGGGCCAAACAGGAGGTTAAAGGGACTGACTCTCCAAGTCGGGAGAGTGTTAGTAAAGCGTCTGGAATGTTGCACCCGAGTACCAGAGTACGGAAACTGGGACATATTTGAACACGTCTCCCGATCACATGGTTGATCATACTCTAGGTTGCACATGCATGTTTTAGCTGAAGGAAGAATACCTTAAACCTGGGTAGTTGAAATCCGTGGAATGGGAACCATGCAATATGACTTCAAAGGGTCTTCATTTGCTCACCGAACCTCTCCAATCCTATCACTGCTGCGTTTATGCCCCTGTACACATGCTTGATTCTCTTTCGGAGACATAGCAATCCGTAGGTTTTAAGATACTTACTAGTCAGGTACATTCTTAGGCGTTTAATATGGGGTGTTGAGTCCATTTCGTTGAGCAAGGAGTAGCTCTTGTCTATTCCATATTTGGCTTAAGGAACTTTATCTGTGCTCATTTCAATCTCTGGTTTTATGCAGCACCCCAACTCACCTTTCCCCTTAAGCAAGCATAAGTTGGTTTTCTAAATTTGAGACCCTGTTCTGTTCTGTAATTCAGTTCCTGTGTAGCCAAGTTTACATTCCGTGTATTACTGATATCTTATGATGTTTCTTTTTCTGTGTGACTTATTTCAGTTAGAATCATCATACCTGAATCCACTCATTGTGCTGCTAAGGGCCTGATGACACAGATTTCATTGCTGAGTGATATTGCTTTGTAAGTAAATACCACAACTTCTTTATCCATTTTTCACTTTCTGCGATGTTGAACTTGTACTGTAAACGAGGTTCTTGTAAACAGAGCCGTTCCAAACTTTGGGGTGGCTGTGTCTTTTTGATTTTAATTCCCTAAGCTATAGGACCATAAGTGGAAGTGCCCTAGGTTCTGTTGCTTTGTTTTTTAGATGTTTCAGGAAACACCATACACTTCTCCCGAGTGGTTGTTGGCAATTTACATCCCGCCTTTCAGCATAACAAGGCTCACAGTTCTCCATGGCCTGTCCTGCCTTTCTGGATTTTACACTTTTTTCAGATGGCCCTTTTGACCGGGGGGAAGTGAGACTTCATTGTAGTGCAGATTTCCTTTGCAAGCTTGCTTGGTTGGCCAAAAAGGGCGTATGTGTTTTTTCCTGAATATATTCAGGAAAAAACGCATACGCCCTTTTTGGCCAAGTGCATCATTGTGGACGTTCTGCCTCTTTTCCTATGCTTTCAATGCAATTCCAGTCTACCTCCTGAAATCGGTTTCCTGCAATTCTGCCCCGCTTTCAAGTCCTCTTGGCAGCCTTACTTCAGTCTATTTTTGGACGATAGCTGTCATTTATAACTCTGCAGGTTTGTGAATTACAGTGCCCCTGAGCTCCTTTCTTCAACTCGCTTTCTTGTGACCTGGCCGCAACACCGCAGGATGGCTTCAGGCCCTAATCTGGTTCCGGCCCGGCATGCTGAGCCTTTGATTAATTCCTCTTCCTGGTGGGAAATGAGAGTTAAATTTGCCCGTTCAGACACCTCCAGCTAGCCTCTCATTGGTTCTCGCTATTCCTGTTCATCTTCCGCAGAAATTGCAAACTGGGCCAAACAGGAGGTTAAAGGCACTGACTCTCCAAGTCGGGAGAGTGTTAGTAAAGCGTTTGGAATGTTGCACCCGAGTACCAGGGGAGGAAAACTGAGACATATTTGAACACGTCTCCCGTTCACATGGTTGATCATACTCTGGGTTCAACATGCATGTTTTAGCTGAAGGAAGAATACCTGAAACCTGGGTAGTTGAAACCCGTGGAATGGGTACCATGCAATATGACTTCAAAGGGTCTTCATTTGCTCACCGAACATCTCCAAACCTATCACTGCTGCGTTTATGCCCCTGTACACATGCTTGATTCTCTTTCGGAGACATTGCAATCCATAGGTTTTAAGATACTTACTAGTCAGGTACATTCTTAGGTGTTTAATATGCGGTGTTGAGTCCATTTCGTTGAGCAAGGAGTAGCTCTTGTCTATTCCATATTTGGCTTAAGGAACTTTATCTGTGCTCATTTCAATCTCTGGTTTTATGCAGCACCGCAACTCACCTTTACCCTTAAGCAAGCATAAGTTGGTTTTCTAAATTTGAGACCCTGTTCTGTTCTGTAATTCAGTTCCTGTGTAGCCAAGTTTACATTCCGTGTATTACTGATATCTTATGATGTTTCTTTTTCTGTGTGACTTATTTCAGTTAGAATCATCATACCTGAATCCACTCATTGTGCTGCTAAGGGCCTGATGACACAGATTCATTCCTGAGTGATATTGCTTTGTAAGTAAATACCACAACTTCTTTATCCATTTTTCACTTTCTGCGATGTTGAACTTGTACTGTAAACGAGGTTCTTGTAAACAGAGGCGTCCCAAACTTTGGGGTGGCTGTGTCTTTTTTATTTTAATTTCCCTAAGCTATAGGACCATAAGTGGCAGTGCCCTAGGCTCTGTTGCTTTGTTTTTTAGATGTTTCAGGAAACACCATACACTTCTCCCGAGTGTCTGTTGGCAATTTACATCCCGCCCATCAGCATAACAAGGCTCCCAGTTCTCCATGGCCTGTCCTGCCTTTCTGGATTTTACACTTTTTTCAGATGGCCCTTTTGACCGGGGGGAAGTGAGACTTCATTGTAGTGCAGATTTCCTTTGCAAGCTTGCTTGGTTGGCCAAAAAGGGCGTATGCGCTTTTTCCTGAATATATTCAGGAAAAAACGCATACGCCCTTTTTGGCCAAGTGCATCATTGTGGACGTTCTGCCTCTTTTCCTATGCTTTCAATGCAATTCCAGTCTACCTCCTGAAATCGGTTTCCTGCAATTCTGCCCCGCTTTCAAGTCCTCTTGGCAGCCTTACTTCAGTCTATTTTTGGACGATAGCTGTCATTTATAACTCTGCAGGTTTGTGAATTACAGTGCCCCTGAGCTCCTTTCTTCAACTCGCTTTCTTGTGACCTGGCCGCAACACCGCAGGATGGCTTCAGGCCCTAATCTGGTTCCGGCACGGCACGCTGAGCCTTTGGTTAATTCCTCTTCCTGGTGGGAAATGAGAGTTAAATTTGCCCGTCCAGACACCTCCAGCTAGTCTCTCATTGGTTCTCGCTATTCCTGTTCATCTTCCGCAGAAATTGCAAACTGGGCCAAACAGGAGGTTAAAGGGACTGACTCTCCAAGTCGGGAGAGTGTTAGTAAAGCGTCTGGAATGTTGCACCCGAGTACCAGGGTACGAAAACTGAGACATATTTGAACACGTCTCCCGATCACATGGTTGATCATACTCTGGGTTCCACATGCATGTTTTAGCTGAAGGAAGAATACCTAAAACCTGGGTAGTTGAAACCCGTGGAATGGGTACCATGCAATATGACTTCAAAGGGTCTTCATTTGCTCACCGAACCTCTCCAATCCTATCACTGCTGCGTTTATGGCCCTGTACACATGCTTGATTCTCTTTCGGAGACATAGCAATCCATAGGTTTTAAGATACTTACTAGTCAGGTACATTCTTAGGCGTTTAATATGCGGTGTTGAGTCCATTTCGTTGAGCAAGGAGTAGCTCTTGTGTATTCCATATTTGGCTTAAGGAACTTTATCTGTGCTCATTTCAATCTCTGGTTTTATGCAGCACCCCAACTCACCTTTCCCCTTAAGCAAGCATAAGTTGGTTTTCTAAATTTGAGACCCTGTTCTGTTCTGTAATTCAGTTCCTGTGTAGCCAAGTTTACATTCCGTGTATTACTGATATCTTATGATGTTTCTTTTTCTGTGTGACTTATTTCAGTTAGAATCATCATACCTGAATCCACTCATTGTGCTGCTAAGGGCCTGATGACACAGATTTCATTGCTGAGTGATATTGCTTTGTAAGTAAATACCACAACTTCTTTATCCATTTTTCACTTTCTGCGATGTTGAACTTGTACTGTAAACGAGGTTCTTGTCAACAGAGCCGTTCCAAACTTTGGGGTGGCTGTGTCTTTTTGATTTTAATTTCCCTAAGCTATAGGACCATAAGTGGAAGTGCCCTAGGTTCTGTTGCTTTGTTTTTTAGATGTTTCAGGAAACACCATACACTTCTCCGGAGTGTCTGTTGGCAATTTACATCCCGCCCATCAGCATAACAAGGCTCCCAGTTCTCCATGGCCTGTCCTGCCTTTCTGGATTTTACACTTTTTTCAGATGGCCCTTTTGACCGGGGGGAAGTGAGACTTCATTGTAGTGCAGATTTCCTTTGCAAGCTTGCTTGGTTGGCCAAAAAGGGCGTATGCGTTTTTTCCTGAATATATTCAGGAAAAAACGCATACGCCCTTTTTGGCCAAGTGCATCATTGTGGACGTTCTGCCTCTTTTCCTATGCTTTCAATGCAATTCCAGTCTACCTCCTGAAATCGGTTTCCTGCAATTCTGCCCCGCTTTCAAGTCCTCTTGGCAGCCTTACTTCAGTCTATTTTTGGACGATAGCTGTCATTTATAACTCTGCAGGTTTGTGAATTACAGTGCCCCTGAGCTCCTTTCTTCAACTCGCTTTCTTGTGAGCTGGCCGCAACACCGCAGGATGGCTTCAGGCCCTAATCTGGTTCCGGCACGGCACGCTGAGCCTTTGGTTATTTCCTCTTCCTGGTGGGAAATGAGAGTTAAATTTGCCCGTCCAGACACCTCCAGCTAGTCTCTCATTGGTTCTCGCTATTCCTGTTCATCTTCCGCAGAAATTGCAAACTGGGCCAAACAGGAGGTTAAAGGCGCTGACTCTCCAAGTGGGGAGAGTGTTAGTAAAGCGTCTGGAATGTTGCACCCGAGTACCAGGGGAGGAAAACTGAGACATATTTGAACACGTCTCCCGTTCACATGGTTGATCATACTTGGGTTCCACATGCATGTTTTAGCTGAAGGAAGAATACCTTAAACCTGGAGCGTTGAGACCCGTGTAATGGGTACCATGCAATATGACTTCAAAGGGTCTTCATTTGCTCACCGAACCTCTCCAATCCTATCACTGCTACGTTTATGCCCCTGTAAACATGCTTGATTCTCTTTTGGAGACATAGCAATCCATAGGTTTTACGATACTTACTAGTCAGGTACATTCTTAGGCGTTTAATATGCGGTGTTGAGTCCATTTCGTTGAGCAAGGAGTAGCTCTTGTCTATTCCATATTTGACTTAAGGAACTTTATCTGTGCTCATTTCAATCTCTGGTTTTATGCAGCACCACAACTCACCTTTACCCTTAAGCAAGCATAAGTTGGTTTTCTAAATTTGAGACCCTGTTCTGTACTGTAATTCAGTTCCTGTGTAGCCAAGTTTACATTCCGTGTATTACTGATATCTTATGATGTTTCTTTTTCTGTGTGACTTATTTCAGTTAGAATCATCATACCTGAATCCACTCATTGTGCTGCTAAGGGCCTGATGACACAGATTTCATTGCTGAGTGATATTGCTTTGTAAGTAAATACCACAACTTCTTTATCCATTTTTCACTTTCTTCGATGTTGAACTTGTACTGTAAACGAGGTTCTTGTAAACAGAGCCGTTCCAAACTTTGGGGTGGCTGTGTCTTTTTGATTTTAATTCCCCTAAGCTATAGGACCATAAGTGGAAGTGCCCTAGGTTCTGTTGCTTTGTTTTTTAGATGTTTCAGGAAACACCATACACTTCTCCCGAGTGGTTGTTGGCAATTTACATCCCGCCCATCAGCATAACAAGGCTCCCAGTTCTCCATGGCCTGTCCTGCCTTTCTGGATTTTACACTTTTTTCAGATGGCCCTTTTGACCCGGGGGAAGTGAGACTTCATTGTAGTGCAGATTTCCTTTGCAAGCTTGCTTGGTTGGCCAAAAAGGGCGTATGCGTTTTTTCCTGAATATATTCAGGAAAACACGCATACGCCCTTTTTGGCCAAGTGCATCATTGTGGACGTTCTGCCTCTTTTCCTATGCTTTCAATGCAATTCCAGTCTACCTCCTGAAATTGGTTTCCTGCAATTCTGCCCCACTTTCAAGTCCTCTTGGCAGCCTTACTTCAGTCTATTTTTGGACGATAGCTGTCATTTATAACTCTGCAGGTTTGTGAATTACAGTGCCCCTGAGCTCCTTTCTTCAACTCGCTTTCTTGTGACCTGGCCGCAACACCGCAGGATGGCTTCAGGCCCTAATCTGGTTCCGGCCCGGCACGCTGAGCCTTTGGTTAATTCCTCTTCCTGGTGGGAAATGAGAGTTAAATTTGCCCGTCCAGACACCTCCAGCTAGTCTCTCATTGGTTCTCGCTATTCCTGTTCATCTTCCGCAGAAATTGCAAACTGGGCCAAACAGGAGGTTAAAGGCGCTGACTCTCCAAATGGGGAGAGTGTTAGTAAAGCGTCTGGAATGTTACACCCGAGTACCAGGGGAGGAAAACTGAGACATATTTGAACACGTCTCCCGTTCACATGGTTGATCATACTTGGGTTCCACATGCATGTTTTAGCTGAAGAAAGAATACCTTAAACCTGGAGAGTTGAGACCCGTGTAATGGGTACCATGCAATATGACTTCAAAGGGTCTTCATTTGCTCACCGAACCTCTCCAATCCTATCACTGCTACGTTTATGCCCCTGTACACATGCTTGATTCTCTTTTGGAGACATAGCAATCCATAGGTTTTACGATACTTACTAGTCAGGTACATTCTTAGGCGTTTAATATGCGGTGTTGAGTCCATTTCGTTGAGCAAGGAGTAGCTCTTGTCTATTCCATATTTGGCTTAAGGAATTTTATCTGTGCTTATTTCAATCTCTGGTTTTATGCAGCACCCCAACTCACCTTTCCCCTTAAGCAAGCATAAGTTGGTTTTCTAAATTTGTGACCCTGTTCTGTTCTGTAATTCAGTTCCTGTGTAGCCAAGTTTATATTCCGTGTATTACTGATATCTTATGATGTTTCTTTTTCTGTGTGACTTATTTCAGTTAGAATCATCATACCTGAATCCACTCATTGTGCTGCTAAGGGCCTGATGACACAGATTTCATTGCTGTGTGATATTGCTTTGTAAGTAAATACCACAACTTCTTTATCCATTTTTCACTTTCTGCGATGTTGAACTTGTACTGTAAACGAGGTTCTTGTAAACAGAGGCGTCCCAAAGTTTGGGGTGGCTGTGTCTTTTTGATTTTAATTTCCCTAAGCTATAGGACCATAAGTGGCAGTGCCCTAGGCTCTGTTGCTTTGTTTTTTAGATGTTTCAGGAAACACCATACACTTCTCCCGAGTGTCTGTTGGCAATTTACATCCCGCCCATCAGCATAACAAGGCTCCCAGTTCTCCATGGCCTGTCCTGCCTTTCTGGATTTTACACTTTTTTCAGATGGCCCTTTTGACCGGGGGGAAGTGAGACTTCATTGTAGTGCAGATTTCCTTTGCAAGCTTGCTTGGTTGGCCAAAAAGGGCATATGCGTTTTTTCCTGAATATATTCAGGAAAAAACGCATACGCCCTTTTTGGCCAAGTGCATCATTGTGGACGTTCTGCCTCTTTTCCTATGCTTTCAATGCAATTCCAGTCTACCTCCTGAAATCGGTTTCCTGCAATTCTGCCCCGCTTTCAAGTCCTCTTGGCAACCTTACTTCAGTCTATTTTTGGACGATAGCTGTCATTTATAACTCTGCAGGTTTGTGAATTACAGTGCCCCTGAGCTCCTTTCTTCAATTCACTTTCTTTTGTGCTGGCCGCAACACCGCAGAATGGCTTCAGGCCCTAATCGGGTTCCGGCACGGCACGCTGAGCCTTTGGTTAATTCCTCTTCCTGGTGGGAAATGAGAGTTAAATTTGCCCGTCCAGACACCTCCAGGTAGCCTCTCATTGGTTCTCGCTATTCCTGTTCATCTTCCGCAGAAATTGCAAACTGGGCCAAACAGGAGGTTAAAGGGACTGACTCTCCAAGTCGGGAGAGTGTTAGTAAAGCGTCTGGAATCTTGCACCCGAGAACCAGGGTACGAAAACTGAGACATATTTGAACACGTCTCCCGATCACATGGTTGATCATACTCTAGGTTCCACATGCATGTTTTAGCTGAAGGCAGAATACCTTAAACCTGGGTAGTTGAAACCCCTGGAATGGGTATCATGCAATATGACTTCAAAGGGTCTTCATTTGCTCACCGAACCTCTCCAATCCTATCACTGCTGCGTTTATGCCGCTGTACACATGCTTGGTTCTCTTTCGGAGACATAGCAATCCATAGGTTTTAAGATACTTACTAGTCAGGTACATTCTTAGGCGTTTAATATGGGGTGTTGAGTCCATTTCGTTGAGCAAGGAGTAGCTCTGGTCTATTCCATATTTGGCTTAAGGAACTTTATCTGTGCTCATTTCAATCTCTGGTTTTATGCAGCACCCCAACTCACCTTTACCCTTAAGCAAGAATAAGATTGTTTTCTAAATTTGAGACCCTGTTCTGTTCTGTAATTCAGTTCCTGTGTAGCCAAGTTTACATTCCGTGTATTACTGATATCTTATGATGTTTCTTTTTCTGTGTGACTTATTTCAGTTAGAATCATCATACCTGAATCCACTCATTGTGCTGCTAAGGGCCTGATGACACAGATTTCATTGCTGAGTGATATTGCTTTGTAAGTAAATACCACAACTTCTTTATCCATTTTTCACTTTCTGCGATGTTGAACTTGTACTGTAAACGAGGTTCTTGTCAACAGAGCCATTCCAAACTTTGGGGTGGCTGTGTCTTTTTGATTTTAATTTCCCTAAGCTATAGGACCATAAGTGGAAGTGCCCTAGGTTCTGTTGCTTTGTTTTTTAGATGTTTCAGGAAACACCATACACTTCTCCCGAGTGGTTGTTGGCAATTTACATCCCGCCCATCAGCATAACAAGGCTCCCAGTTCTCCATGGCCTGTCCTGCCTTTCTGGATTTTACACTTTTTTCAGATGGCCCTTTTGACCGGGGGGAAGTGAGACTTCCTTGTAGTGCAGATTTCCTTTGCAAGCTTGCTTGGTTGGCCAAAAAGGGCGTATGCGTTTTTTCCTGAATATATTCAGGGAAAAACGCATACGCCCTTTTTGGCCAAGTGCATCATTGTGGACGTTCTGCCTCTTTTCCTATGCTTTCAATGCAATTCCAGTCTACCTCCTGAAATCGGTTTCCTGCAATTCTGCCCCGCTTTCAAGTCCTCTTGGCAGCCTTACTTCAGTCTATTTTTGGACGATAGCTGTCATTTATAACTCTGCAGGTTTGTGAATTACAGTGCCCCTGAGCTCCTTTCTTCAACTCGCTTTCTTGTGACCTGGCCGCAACACCGCAGGATGGCTTCAGGCCCTAATCTGGTTCCGGCCCGGCATGCTGAGCCTTTGGTTAATTCCTCTTCCTGGTGGGAAATGAGAGTTAAATTTGCCCGTCCAGACACCTCCAGCTAGTCTCTCATTGGTTCTCGCTATTCCTGTTCATCTTCCGCAGAAATTGCAAACTGGGCCAAACAGGAGGTTAAAGGCGCTGACTCTCCAAATGGGGAGAGTGTTAGTAAAGCGTCTGGAATGTTACACCCGAGTACCAGGGGAGGAAAACTGAGACATATTTGAACACGTCTCCCGTTCACATGGTTGATCATACTTGGGTTTCACATGCATGTTTTAGCTGAAGGAAGAATACCTTAAACCTGGAGAGTTGAGACCCGTGTAATGGGTACCATGCAATATGACTTCAAAGGGTCTTTATTTGCTCACCGAAGCTCTCCAATCCTATCACTCCTACGTTTATGCCCCTGTACACATGTTTGATTCTCTTTTTTAGACATAGCAATCCATAGGTTTTACGATACTTACTAGTCAGGTACATTCTTAGGCGTTTAATATGCGGTGTTGTGTCCATTTCGTTGAGCAAGGAGTAGCTCTTGTCTATTCCATATTTGGCTTAAGGAACTTTATCTGTGCTATTTTAATCTCTGGTTTTATGCAGCACCCCAACTCACCTTTCCCCTTAAGCAAGCATAAGTTGGTTTTCGAAATTTGAGACCCTGTTCTGTTCTGTAATTCAGTTCCTGTGTAGCCAAGTTTACATTCCGTGTATTACTGATATCTTATGATGTTTCTTTTTCTGTGTGACTTATTTCAGTTAGAATCATCATACCTGAATCCACTCATTGTGCTGCTAAGGGCCTGATGACATAGATTTCATTGCTGAGTGATATTGCTTTGTAAGTGAATACCACAACTTCTTTATCCATTTTTCACTTTCTGCGATGTTGAACTTGTACTGTAAACGAGGTTCTTGTAAACAGAGCCGTTCCAAACTTTGGGGTGGCTGTGTCTTTTTGATTTTAATTTCCCTAAGCTATAGGACCATAAGTGGAAGTGCCCTAGGCTCTGTTGCTTTGTTTTTTAGATGTTTCAGGAAACACCATACACTTCTCCCGAGTGTCTGTTGGCAATTTACATCCCGCCCATCAGCATAACAAGGCTCCCAGTTCTCAATGGCCTGTTGCATTTCTGGATTTTACACTTTTTTCAGATGGCCCTTTTGACCGGGGGGAAGTGAGACTTCATTGTAGTGCAGATTTCCTTTGCAAGCTTGCTTGGTTGGCCAAAAAGGGCGTATGCGTTTTTTCCTGAATATATTCAGGAAAAAACGCATACGCCCTTTTTGGCCAAGTGCATCATTGTGGACGTTCTGCCTCTTTTCCTATGCTTTCAATGCAATTCCAGTCTACCTCCTGAAATCGGTTTCCTGCAATTCTGCCCCGCTTTCAAGTCCTCTTGGCAGCCTTACTTCAGTCTATTTTTGGACGATAGCTGTCATTTATAACTCTGCAGGTTTGTGAATTACAGTGCCCCTGAGCTCCTTTCTTCAACTCGCTTTCTTGTGACCTGGCCGCAACACCGCAGGATGGCTTCAGGCCCTAATCTGGTTCCGGCCCGGCACGCTGAGCCTTTGGTTATTTCCTCTTCCTGGTGGGAAATGAGAGTTAAATTTGCCCGTCCAGACACCTCCAGCTAGCCTCTCATTGGTTCTCGCTATTCCTGTTCATCTTCCGCAGAAATTGCAAACTGGGCCAAACAGGAGGTTAAAGGGACTGACTCTCCAAGTGGGGAGAGTGTTAGTAAAGCGTCTGGAATGTTGCACCCGAGTACCAGGGTACAAAAACTGAGACATATTTGAACACGCCTCCCGATCGCATGGTTGATCATACTCTAGGTTCCACATGCATGTTTTAGCTGAAGGAAGAATACCTAAAACCTGGGTAGTTGAAACCCGTGGAATGGGTACCATGCAATATGACTTCAAAGGGTCTTCATTTGCTCACCGAACCTCTCCAATCCTATCACTGCTGCGTTTATGCCCCTGTACACATGCTTGATTCTCTTTCGGAGACATAGCAATCCATAGGTTTTAAGATACTTACTAGTCAGGTACATTCTTAGGCGTTTAATATGCGGTGTTGAGTCCATTTCGTTGAGCAAGGAGTAGCTCTTGTCTATTCCATATTTGGCTTAAGGAACTTTATCTGTGCTCATTTCGATCTCTGCTTATGCAGCACCCCAATTCACCTTTATCCTTAAGCAAGCATAAGTTGGTTTTCTAAATTTGAGACCCTGTTCTGTTCTGTAATTCAGTTCCTGTGTAGTCAAGTTTACATTCCGTGTATTACTGATATATTATGATGTTTCTTTTTCTGTGTGACTTATTTCAGTTAGAATCATCATACCTGAATCCACTCATTGTGCTGCTAAGGGCCTGATGACATAGATTTCATTGCTGAGTGATATTGCTTTGTAAGTAAATACCACAACTTCTTTATCCATTTTTCACTTTCTGCGATGTTGAACTTGTACTGTAAACGAGGTTCTTGTAAACAGAGCCGTTCCAAACTTTGGGGTGGCTGTGTCTATTTTATTTTAATTTTCCTAAGCTATAGGACCATAAGTGGAAGTGCCCTAGGCTCTGTTGATTTGTTTTTTAGATGTTTCAGGAGACACCATACACTTCTCCGGAGTGGTTGTTGGCAATTTACATCCCGCCCATCAGCATAACAAGGCTCCCAGTTCTCCATGGCCTGTCCTGCCTTTCTGGATTTTACACTTTTATCAGATGGCCCTTTTGACCGGGGGGAAGTGAGACTTCATTGTAGTGCAGATTTCCTTTGCAAGCTTGCTTGGTTGGCCAAAAAGGGCGTATGCGTTTTTTCCTGAATATATTCAGGAAAAAACGCATACGCCCTTTTTCGCCAAGTGCATCATTGTGGACGTTCTGCCTCTTTTCCTATGCTTTCAATGCAATTCCAGTCTACCTCCTGAAATCGGTTTCCTGCAATTCTGCCCCACTTTCAAGTCCTCTTGGCAGCCTTACTTCAGTCTATTTTTGGACGATAGCTGTCATTTATAACTCTGCAGGCTTGTGAATTACAGTGCCCCTGAGCTCCTTTCTTCAACTCGCTTTCTTGTGAGCTGGCCGCAACACCGCAGGATGGCTTCAGGCCCTAATCTGGTTCCGGCACGGCACGCTGAGCCTTTGGTTAATTCCTCTTCCTGGTGGGAAATGAGAGTTAAATTTGCCCGTCCAGACACCTCCAGCTAGTCTCTCATTGCTTCTCGCTATTCCTGTTCATCTTCCGCAGAAATTGCAAACTGGGCCAAACAGGAGGTTAAAGGCGCTGACTCTCCAAGTGGGGAGAGTGTTAGTAAAGCTTCTGGAATGTTGCACCCGAGTACCAGGGGAGGAAAACTGAGACATATTTGAACACGTCTCCCGTTCACACGGTTGATCATACTCTGGGTTCCACATGCATGTTTTAGCTGAAGGAAGAATACCTTAAACCTGGAGAGTTGAGACCCGTGGAATGGGTACCATGCAATATGTCTTCAAAGGGTCTTCATTTGCTCACCGAACCTCCCCAATCCTATCACTGCTGCGTTTATGCCCCTGTACACATGCTTGATTCTCTTTCGGAGACATAGCAATCCATAGGTTTTAAGATACTTACTAGTCAGGTACATTCTTAGGCGTTTAATATGGGGTGTTGAGTCCATTTCGTTGAGCAAGGAGTAGCTCTTGT
Organism: Stenella coeruleoalba; assembly: GCF_951394435.1. Classification (NCBI taxonomy): domain Eukaryota; kingdom Metazoa; phylum Chordata; class Mammalia; order Artiodactyla; family Delphinidae; genus Stenella; species Stenella coeruleoalba. The sequence goes on along the minus strand of NW_027645992.1, from coordinate 43,510 downwards.
CTATTCCATATTTGGCTTAAGGAACTTTATCTGTGCTCATTTCAATCTCTGGTTTTATGCAGCACCCCAACTCACCTTTCCCCTTAAGCAAGCATAAGTTGGTTTTCTAAATTTGAGACCCTGTTCTGTTCTGTAATTCAGTTCCTGTGTAGCCAAGTTTACATTCCGTGTATTACAGATATCTTATGATGTTTCTTTTTCTGTGTGACTTATTTCAGTTAGAATCATCATACCTGAATCCACTCATTGTGCTGCTAAGGGCCTGATGACACAGATTTCATTGCTGAGTGATATTGCTTTGTAAGTAAATACCACAACTTCTTTATCCATTTTTCACTTTCTGCGATGTTGAACTTGTACTGTAAAGGAGGTTGTTGTAAACAGAGGCGTCCCAAACTTTGGGGTGGCTGTGTCTTTTTGATTTTAATTTCCCTAAGCTATAGGACCATAAGTGGCAGTGCCCTAGGCTCTGTTGCTTTGTTTTTTAGATGTTTCAGGAAACACCATACACTTCTCCCGTGTGTCTGTTGGCAATTTACATCCCGCCCATCAGCATAACAAGGCTCCCAGTTCTCCATGGCCTGTCCTGCCTTTCTGGATTTTACACTTTTTTCAGATGGCCCTTTTGACCGGGGGGAAGTGAGACTTCATTGTAGTGCAGATTTCCTTTGCAAGCTTGCTTGGTTGGCCAAAAAGGGCGTATGCGGTTTTTCCTGCATATATTCAGGAAAAAACGCATACGCCCTTTTTGGCCAAGTGCATCATTGTGGACGTTCTGCCTCTTTTCCTATGCTTTCAATGCAATTCCAGTCTACCTCCTGCAATCGGTTTCCTGCAATTCTGCCCCGCTTTCAAGTCCTCTTGGCAGCCTTACTTCAGTCTATTTTTGGACGATAGCTGTCATTTATAACTCTGCAGGTTTGTGAATTACAGTGCCCCTGAGCTCCTTTCTTCAACTCGCTTTCTTTTGAGCTGGCCGCAACACCGCAGGATGGCTTCAGGCCCTAATCTGGTTCCGGTACGGCACGCTGAGCCTTTGGTTATTTCCTCTTCCTGGTGGGAAATGAGAGTTAAATTTGCCCGTCCAGACACCTCCAGCTAGCCTCTCATTGGTTCTCGCTATTCCTGTTCATCTTCCGCAGAAATTGCAAACTGGGCCAAACAGGAGGTTAAAGGCGCTGACTCTCCAAGTGGGGAGAGTGTTAGTAAAGCGTCTGGAATGTTGCACCCGAGTACCAGGGGAGGAAAACTGAGACATATTTGAACACGTCTCCCGTTCACATGGTTGATCATACTTGGGTTCCACATGCATGTTTTAGCTGAAGGAAGAATACCTTAAACCTGGAGAGTTGAGACCCGTGTAATGGGTACCATGCAATATGACTTCAAAGGGTCTTCATTTGCTCACCGAACCTCTCCAATCCTATCACTGCTGCGTTTATGCCCCTGTACACATGCTTGATTCTCTTTTGGAGACATAGCAATCCATAGGTTTTACGATACTTACTAGTCAGGTACATTCTTAGGCGTTTAATATGCGGTGTTGAGTCCATTTCGTTGAGCAAGGAGTAGCTCTTGTCTATTCCATATTTGGCTTAAGGAACTTTATCTGTGCTCATTTCAATCTCTGGTTTTATGCAGCACCCCAACTCACCTTTCCCCTTAAGCAAGCATAAGTTGGTTTTCTAAATTTGAGACCCTGTTCTGTTCTGTAATTCAGTTCCTGTGTAGCCAAGTTTACATTCCGTGTATTACTGATATCTTATGATGTTTCTTTTTCTGTGTGACTTATTTCAGTTAGAATCATCATACCTGAATCCACTCATTGTGCTGCTAAGGGCCTGATGACACAGATTTCATTGCTGAGTGATATTGCTTTGTAAGTAAATACCACAACTTCTTTATCCATTTTTCACTTTCTGCGATGTTGAACTTGTACTGTAAACGAGGTTCTTGTAAACAGAGCCGTTCCAAACTTTGGGGTGGCTGTGTCTTTTTGGTTTTAATTTCCCTAAGCTATAGGACCATAAGTGGAAGTGCCCTAGGCTCTGTTGCTTTGTTTTTTAGATGTTTCAGGAAACACCATACACTTCTCCCGAGTGTCTGTTGGCAATTTACATCCCGCCCATCAGCATAACAAGGCTCCCAGTTCTCCATGGCCTGTCCTGCCTTTCTGGATTTTACACTTTTTTCAGATGGCCCTTTTGACCGGGGGGAAGTGAGACTTCATTGTAGTGCAGATTTCCTTTGCAAGCTTGCTTGGTTGGCCAAAAAGGGCGTATGCGTTTTTTCCTGAATATATTCAGGAAAAAACGCATACGCCCTTTTTGGCCAAGTGCATCATTGTGGACGTTCTGCCTCTTTTCCTATGCTTTCAATGCAATTCCAGTCTACCTCCTGAAATCGGTTTCCTGCAATTCTGCCCCGCTTTCAAGTCCTCTTGGCAGCCTTACTTCAGTCTATTTTTGGACGATAGCTGTCATTTATAACTCTGCAGGTTTGTGAATTACAGTGCCCCTGAGCTCCTTTCTTCAACTCGCTTTCTTGTGACCTGGCCGCAACACCGCAGGATGGCTTCAGGCCCTAATCTGGTTCCGGCCCGGCACGCTGAGCCTTTGGTTATTTCCTCTTCCTGGTGGGAAATGAGAGTTAAATTTGCCCGTCCAGACACCTCCAGCTAGCCTCTCATTGGTTCTCGCTATTCCTGTTCATCTTCCGCAGAAATTGCAAACTGGGCCAAACAGGAGGTTAAAGGCGCTGACTCTCCAAGTGGGGAGAGTGTTAGTAAAGCGTCTGGAATGTTGCACCCGAGTACCAGGGTACAAAAACTGAGACATATTTGAACACGCCTCCCGATCGCATGGTTGATCATACTCTAGGTTCCACATGCATGTTTTAGCTGAAGGAAGAATACCTAAAACCTGGGTAGTTGAAACCCGTGGAATGGGTACCATGCAATATGACTTCAAAGGGTCTTCATTTGCTCACCGAACCTCTCCAATCCTATCACTGCTGCGTTTATGCCCCTGTACACATGCTTGATTCTCTTTCGGAGACATAGCAATCCATAGGTTTTAAGATACTTACTAGTCAGGTACATTCTTAGGCGTTTAATATGCGGTGTTGAGTCCATTTCGTTGAGCAAGGAGTAGCTCTTGTCTATTCCATATTTGGCTTAAGGAACTTTATCTGTGCTCATTTCGATCTCTGCTTATGCAGCACCCCAATTCACCTTTATCCTTAAGCAAGCATAAGTTGGTTTTCTAAATTTGAGACCCTGTTCTGTTCTGTAATTCAGTTCCTGTGTAGCCAAGTTTACATTCCGTGTATTACTGATATATTATGATGTTTCTTTTTCTGTGTGACTTATTTCAGTTAGAATCATCATACCTGAATCCACTCATTGTGCTGCTAAGGGCCTGATGACATAGATTTCATTGCTGAGTGATATTGCTTTGTAAGTAAATACCACAACTTCTTTATCCATTTTTCACTTTCTGCGATGTTGAACTTGTACTGTAAACGAGGTTCTTGTAAACAGAGCCGTTCCAAACTTTGGGGTGGCTGTGTCTATTTTATTTTAATTTTCCTAAGCTATAGGACCATAAGTGGAAGTGCCCTAGGCTCTGTTGATTTGTTTTTTAGATGTTTCAGGAGACACCATACACTTCTCCCGAGTGGTTGTTGGCAATTTACATCCCGCCCATCAGCATAACAAGGCTCCCAGTTCTCCATGGCCTGTCCTGCCTTTCTGGATTTTACACTTTTTTCAGATGGCCCTTTTGACCGGGGGGAAGTGAGACTTCCTTGTAGTGCAGATTTCCTTTGCAAGCTTGCTTGGTTGGCCAAAAAGGGCGTATGCGTTTTTTCCTGAATATATTCAGGGAAAAACGCATACGCCCTTTTTGGCCAAGTGCATCATTGTGGACGTTCTGCCTCTTTTCCTATGCTTTCAATGCAATTCCAGTCTACCTCCTGAAATCGGTTTCCTGCAATTCTGCCCCGCTTTCAAGTCCTCTTGGCAGCCTTACTTCAGTCTATTTTTGGACGATAGCTGTCATTTATAACTCTGCAGGTTTGTGAATTACAGTGCCCCTGAGCTCCTTTCTTCAACTCGCTTTCTTGTGACCTGGCCGCAACACCGCAGGATGGCTTCAGGCCCTAATCTGGTTCCGGCCCGGCACGCTGAGCCTTTGGTTAATTCCTCTTCCTGGTGGGAAATGAGAGTTAAATTTGCCCGTCCAGACACCTCCAGCTAGTCTCTCATTGGTTCTCGCTATTCCTGTTCATCTTCCGCAGAAATTGCAAACTGGGCCAAACAGGAGGTTAAAGGCGCTGACTCTCCAAATGGGGAGAGTGTTAGTAAAGCGTCTGGAATGTTACACCCGAGTACCAGGGGAGGAAAACTGAGACATATTTGAACACGTCTCCCGTTCACATGGTTGATCATACTTGGGTTTCACATGCATGTTTTAGCTGAAGGAAGAATACCTTAAACCTGGAGAGTTGAGACCCGTGTAATGGGTACCATGCAATATGACTTCAAAGGGTCTTTATTTGCTCACCGAAGCTCTCCAATCCTATCACTCCTACGTTTATGCCCCTGTACACATGTTTGATTCTCTTTTTTAGACATAGCAATCCATAGGTTTTACGATACTTACTAGTCAGGTACATTCTTAGGCGTTTAATATGCGGTGTTGTGTCCATTTCGTTGAGCAAGGAGTAGCTCTTGTCTATTCCATATTTGGCTTAAGGAACTTTATCTGTGCTATTTTAATCTCTGGTTTTATGCAGCACCCCAACTCACCTTTCCCCTTAAGCAAGCATAAGTTGGTTTTCGAAATTTGAGACCCTGTTCTGTTCTGTAATTCAGTTCCTGTGTAGCCAAGTTTACATTCCGTGTATTACTGATATCTTATGATGTTTCTTTTTCTGTGTGACTTATTTCAGTTAGAATCATCATACCTGAATCCACTCATTGTGCTGCTAAGGGCCTGATGACATAGATTTCATTGCTGAGTGATATTGCTTTGTAAGTGAATACCACAACTTCTTTATCCATTTTTCACTTTCTGCGATGTTGAACTTGTACTGTAAACGAGGTTCTTGTAAACAGAGCCGTTCCAAACTTTGGGGTGGCTGTGTCTTTTTGATTTTAATTTCCCTAAGCTATAGGACCATAAGTGGAAGTGCCCTAGGCTCTGTTGCTTTGTTTTTTAGATGTTTCAGGAAACACCATACACTTCTCCCGAGTGTCTGTTGGCAATTTACATCCCGCCCATCAGCATAACAAGGCTCCCAGTTCTCAATGGCCTGTTGCATTTCTGGATTTTACACTTTTTTCAGATGGCCCTTTTGACCGGGGGGAAGTGAGACTTCATTGTAGTGCAGATTTCCTTTGCAAGCTTGCTTGGTTGGCCAAAAAGGGCGTATGCGTTTTTTCCTGAATATATTCAGGAAAAAACGCATACGCCCTTTTTGGCCAAGTGCATCATTGTGGACGTTCTGCCTCTTTTCCTATGCTTTCAATGCAATTCCAGTCTACCTCCTGAAATCGGTTTCCTGCAATTCTGCCCCGCTTTCAAGTCCTCTTGGCAGCCTTACTTCAGTCTATTTTTGGACGATAGCTGTCATTTATAACTCTGCAGGTTTGTGAATTACAGTGCCCCTGAGCTCCTTTCTTCAACTCGCTTTCTTGTGACCTGGCCGCAACACCGCAGGATGGCTTCAGGCCCTAATCTGGTTCCGGCCCGGCACGCTGAGCCTTTGGTTATTTCCTCTTCCTGGTGGGAAATGAGAGTTAAATTTGCCCGTCCAGACACCTCCAGCTAGCCTCTCATTGGTTCTCGCTATTCCTGTTCATCTTCCGCAGAAATTGCAAACTGGGCCAAACAGGAGGTTAAAGGGACTGACTCTCCAAGTGGGGAGAGTGTTAGTAAAGCGTCTGGAATGTTGCACCCGAGTACCAGGGTACAAAAACTGAGACATATTTGAACACGCCTCCCGATCGCATGGTTGATCATACTCTAGGTTCCACATGCATGTTTTAGCTGAAGGAAGAATACCTAAAACCTGGGTAGTTGAAACCCGTGGAATGGGTACCATGCAATATGACTTCAAAGGGTCTTCATTTGCTCACCGAACCTCTCCAATCCTATCACTGCTGCGTTTATGCCCCTGTACACATGCTTGATTCTCTTTCGGAGACATAGCAATCCATAGGTTTTAAGATACTTACTAGTCAGGTACATTCTTAGGCGTTTAATATGCGGTGTTGAGTCCATTTCGTTGAGCAAGGAGTAGCTCTTGTCTATTCCATATTTGGCTTAAGGAACTTTATCTGTGCTCATTTCGATCTCTGCTTATGCAGCACCCCAATTCACCTTTATCCTTAAGCAAGCATAAGTTGGTTTTCTAAATTTGAGACCCTGTTCTGTTCTGTAATTCAGTTCCTGTGTAGCCAAGTTTACATTCCGTGTATTACTGATATATTATGATGTTTCTTTTTCTGTGTGACTTATTTCAGTTAGAATCATCATACCTGAATCCACTCATTGTGCTGCTAAGGGCCTGATGACATAGATTTCATTGCTGAGTGATATTGCTTTGTAAGTAAATACCACAACTTCTTTATCCATTTTTCACTTTCTGCGATGTTGAACTTGTACTGTAAACGAGGTTCTTGTAAACAGAGCCGTTCCAAACTTTGGGGTGGCTGTGTCTATTTTATTTTAATTTTCCTAAGCTATAGGACCATAAGTGGAAGTGCCCTAGGCTCTGTTGATTTGTTTTTTAGATGTTTCAGGAGACACCATACACTTCTCCCGAGTGGTTGTTGGCAATTTACATCCCGCCCATCAGCATAACAAGGCTCCCAGTTCTCCATGGCCTGTCCTGCATTTCTGGATTTTACACTTTTTTCAGATGGCCCTTTTGACCGGGGGGAAGTGAGACTTCATTGTAGTGCAGATTTCCTTTGCAAGCTTGCTTGGTTGGCCAAAAAGGGCGTATGCGTTTTTTCCTGAATATATTCAGGAAAAAACGCATACGCCCTTTTTGGCCAAGTGCATCATTGTGGACGTTCTGCCTCTTTTCCTATGCTTTCAATGCAATTCCAGTCTACCTCCTGAAATCGGTTTCCTGCAATTCTGCCCCACTTTCAAGTCCTCTTGGCAGCCTTACTTCAGTCTATTTTTGGACGATAGCTGTCATTTATAACTCTGCAGGCTTGTGAATTACAGTGCCCCTGAGCTCCTTTCTTCAACTCGCTTTCTTGTGAGCTGGCCGCAACACCGCAGGATGGCTTCAGGCCCTAATCTGGTTCCGGCACGGCACGCTGAGCCTTTGGTTAATTCCTCTTCCTGGTGGGAAATGAGAGTTAAATTTGCCCGTCCAGACACCTCCAGCTAGTCTCTCATTGCTTCTCGCTATTCCTGTTCATCTTCCGCAGAAATTGCAAACTGGGCCAAACAGGAGGTTAAAGGCGCTGACTCTCCAAGTGGGGAGAGTGTTAGTAAAGCTTCTGGAATGTTGCACCCGAGTACCAGGGGAGGAAAACTGAGACATATTTGAACACGTCTCCCGTTCACACGGTTGATCATACTCTGGGTTCCACATGCATGTTTTAGCTGAAGGAAGAATACCTTAAACCTGGAGAGTTGAGACCCGTGGAATGGGTACCATGCAATATGTCTTCAAAGGGTCTTCATTTGCTCACCGAACCTCCCCAATCCTATCACTGCTGCGTTTATGCCCCTGTACACATGCTAGATTCTCTTTCGGAGACATAGCAATCCATAGGTTTTAAGATACTTACTAGTCAGGTACATTCTTAGGCGTTTAATATGGGGTGTTGAGTCCATTTCGTTGAGCAAGGAGTAGCTCTTGTCTATTCCATATTTGGCTTAAGGAACTTTATCTGTGCTCATTTCAATCTCTGGTTTTATGCAGCACCCCAACTCACCTTTCCCCTTAAGCAAGCATAAGTTGGTTTTCTAAATTTGAGACCCTGTTCTGTTCTGTAATTCCGTTCCTGTGTAGCCAAGTTTACATTCCGTGTATTACTGATATCTTATGATGTTTCTTTTTCTGTGTGACTTATTTCAGTTAGAATCATCATACCTGAATCCACTCATTGTGCTGCTAAGGGCCTGATGACACAGATTTCATTGCTGAGTGATATTGCTTTGTAAGTAAATACCACAACTTCTTTATCCATTTTTCACTTTCTGCGATGTTGAACTTGTACTGTAAAGGAGGTTGTTGTAAACAGAGGCGTCCCAAACTTTGGGGTGGCTGTGTCTTTTTGATTTTAATTTCCCTAAGCTATAGGACCATAAGTGGCAGTGCCCTAGGCTCTGTTGCTTTGTTTTTTAGATGTTTCAGGAAACACCATACACTTCTCCCGTGTGTCTGTTGGCAATTTACATCCCGCCCATCAGCATAACAAGGCTCCCAGTTCTCCATGGCCTGTCCTGCCTTTCTGGATTTTACACTTTTTTCAGATGGCCCTTTTGACCGGGGGGGAAGTGAGACTTCATTGTAGTGCAGATTTCCTTTGCAAGCTTGCTTGGTTGGCCAAAAAGGGCGTATGCGGTTTTTCCTGCATATATTCAGGAAAAAACGCATACGCCCTTTTTGGCCAAGTGCATCATTGTGGACGTTCTGCCTCTTTTCCTATGCTTTCAATGCAATTCCAGTCTACCTCCTGCAATCGGTTTCCTGCAATTCTGCCCCGCTTTCAAGTCCTCTTGGCAGCCTTACTTCAGTCTATTTTTGGACGATAGCTGTCATTTATAACTCTGCAGGTTTGTGAATTACAGTGCCCCTGAGCTCCTTTCTTCAACTCGCTTTCTTTTGAGCTGGCCGCAACACCGCAGGATGGCTTCAGGCCCTAATCTGGTTCCGGTACGGCACGCTGAGCCTTTGGTTATTTCCTCTTCCTGGTGGGAAATGAGAGTTAAATTTGCCCGTCCAGACACCTCCAGCTAGCCTCTCATTGGTTCTCGCTATTCCTGTTCATCTTCCGCAGAAATTGCAAACTGGGCCAAACAGGAGGTTAAAGGCGCTGACTCTCCAAGTGGGGAGACTGTTAGTAAAGCGTCTGGAATGTTGCACCCGAGTACCAGGGGAGGAAAACTGAGACATATTTGAACACGTCTCCCGTTCACATGGTTGATCATACTTGGGTTCCACATGCATGTTTTAGCTGAAGGAAGAATACCTTAAACCTGGAGAGTTGAGACCCGTGTAATGGGTACCATGCAATATGACTTCAAAGGGTCTTCATTTGCTCACCGAACCTCTCCAATCCTATCACTGCTGCGTTTATGCCCCTGTACACATGCTTGATTCTCTTTTGGAGACATAGCAATCCATAGGTTTTACGATACTTACTAGTCAGGTACATTCTTAGGCGTTTAATATGCGGTGTTGAGTCCATTTCGTTGAGCAAGGAGTAGCTCTTGTCTATTCCATATTTGGCTTAAGGAACTTTATCTGTGCTCATTTCAATCTCTGGTTTTATGCAGCACCCCAACTCACCTTTCCCCTTAAGCAAGCATAAGTTGGTTTTCTAAATTTGAGACCCTGTTCTGTTCTGTAATTCAGTTCCTGTGTAGCCAAGTTTACATTCCGTGTATTACTGATATCTTATGATGTTTCTTTTTCTGTGTGACTTATTTCAGTTAGAATCATCATACCTGAATCCACTCATTGTGCTGCGAAGGGCCTGATGACACAGATTTCATTGCTGAGTGATATTGCTTTGTAAGTAAATACCACAACTTCTTTATCCATTTTTCACTTTCTGCGATGTTGAACTTGTACTGTAAACGAGGTTCTTGTAAACAGAGCCGTTCCAAACTTTGGGGTGGCTGTGTCTTTTTGGTTTTAATTTCCCTAAGCTATAGGACCATAAGTGGAAGTGCCCTAGGCTCTGTTGCTTTGTTTTTTAGATGTTTCAGGAAACACCATACACTTCTCCCGAGTGTCTGTTGGCAATTTACATCCCGCCCATCAGCATAACAAGGCTCCCAGTTCTCAATGGCCTGTTGCATTTCTGGATTTTACACTTTTTTCAGATGGCCCTTTTGACCGGGGGGAAGTGAGACTTCATTGTAGTGCAGATTTCCTTTGCAAGCTTGCTTGGTTGGCCAAAAAGGGCGTATGCGTTTTTTCCTGAATATATTCAGGAAAAAACGCATACGCCCTTTTTGGCCAAGTGCATCATTGTGGACGTTCTGCCTCTTTTCCTATGCTTTCAATGCAATTCCAGTCTACCTCCTGAAATCGGTTTCCTGCAATTCTGCCCCACTTTCAAGTCCTCTTGGCAGCCTTACTTCAGTCTATTTTTGGACGATAGCTGTCATTTATAACTCTGCAGGTTTGTGAATTACAGTGCCCCTGAGCTCCTTTCTTCAACTCGCTTTCTTGTGACCTGGCCGCAACACCGCAGGATGGCTTCAGGCCCTAATCTGGTTCCGGCCCGGCACGCTGAGCCTTTGGTTATTTCCTCTTCCTGGTGGGAAATGAGAGTTAAATTTGCCCGTCCAGACACCTCCAGCTAGCCTCTCATTGGTTCTCGCTATTCCTGTTCATCTTCCGCAGAAATTGCAAACTGGGCCAAACAGGAGGTTAAAGGGACTGACTCTCCAAGTGGGGAGAGTGTTAGTAAAGCGTCTGGAATGTTGCACCCGAGTACCAGGGTACAAAAACTGAGACATATTTGAACACGCCTCCCGATCGCATGGTTGATCATACTCTAGGTTCCACATGCATGTTTTAGCTGAAGGAAGAATACCTAAAACCTGGGTAGTTGAAACCCGTGGAATGGGTACCATGCAATATGACTTCAAAGGGTCTTCATTTGCTCACCGAACCTCTCCAATCCTATCACTGCTGCGTTTATGCCCCTGTACACATGCTTGATTCTCTTTCGGAGACATAGCAATCCATAGGTTTTAAGATACTTACTAGTCAGGTACATTCTTAGGCGTTTAATATGCGGTGTTGAGTCCATTTCGTTGAGCAAGGAGTAGCTCTTGTCTATTCCATATTTGGCTTAAGGAACTTTATCTGTGCTCATTTCGATCTCTGCTTATGCAGCACCCCAATTCACCTTTATCCTTAAGCAAGCATAAGTTGGTTTTCTAAATTTGAGACCCTGTTCTGTTCTGTAATTCAGTTCCTGTGTAGCCAAGTTTACATTCCGTGTATTACTGATATATTATGATGTTTCTTTTTCTGTGTGACTTATTTCAGTTAGAATCATCATACCTGAATCCACTCATTGTGCTGCTAAGGGCCTGATGACATAGATTTCATTGCTGAGTGATATTGCTTTGTAAGTAAATACCACAACTTCTTTATCCATTTTTCACTTTCTGCGATGTTGAACTTGTACTGTAAACGAGGTTCTTGTAAACAGAGCCGTTCCAAACTTTGGGGTGGCTGTGTCTATTTTATTTTAATTTTCCTAAGCTATAGGACCATAAGTGGAAGTGCCCTAGGCTCTGTTGATTTGTTTTTTAGATGTTTCAGGAGACACCATACACTTCTCCCGAGTGGTTGTTGGCAATTTACATCCCGCCCATCAGCATAACAAGGCTCCCAGTTCTCCATGGCCTGTCCTGCCTTTCTGGATTTTACACTTTTTTCAGATGGCCCTTTTGACCGGGGGGAAGTGAGACTTCATTGTAGTGCAGATTTCCTTTGCAAGCTTGCTTGGTTGGCCAAAAAGTGCGTATGCGTTTTTTCCTGAATATATTCAGGAAAAAACGCATACGCCCTTTTTGGCCAAGTGCATCATTGTGGACGTTCTGCCTCTTTTCCTATGCTTTCAATGCAATTCCAGTCTACCTCCTGAAATCGGTTTCCTGCAATTCTGCCCCACTTTCAAGTCCTCTTGGCAGCCTTACTTCAGTCTATTTTTGGACGATAGCTGTCATTTATAACTCTGCAGGCTTGTGAATTACAGTGCCCCTGAGCTCCTTTCTTCAACTCGCTTTCTTGTGAGCTGGCCGCAACACCGCAGGATGGCTTCAGGCCCTAATCTGGTTCCGGCACGGCACGCTGAGCCTTTGGTTAATTCCTCTTCCTGGTGGGAAATGAGAGTTAAATTTGCCCGTCCAGACACCTCCAGCTAGTCTCTCATTGCTTCTCGCTATTCCTGTTCATCTTCCGCAGAAATTGCAAACTGGGCCAAACAGGAGGTTAAAGGCGCTGACTCTCCAAGTGGGGAGAGTGTTAGTAAAGCTTCTGGAATGTTGCACCCGAGTACCAGGGGAGGAAAACTGAGACATATTTGAACACGTCTCCCGTTCACACGGTTGATCATACTCTGGGTTCCACATGCATGTTTTAGCTGAAGGAAGAATACCTTAAACCTGGAGAGTTGAGACCCGTGGAATGGGTACCATGCAATATGTCTTCAAAGGGTCTTCATTTGCTCACCGAACCTCCCCAATCCTATCACTGCTGCGTTTATGCCCCTGTACACATGCTTGATTCTCTTTCGGAGACATAGCAATCCATAGGTTTTAAGATACTTACTAGTCAGGTACATTCTTAGGCGTTTAATATGGGGTGTTGAGTCCATTTCGTTGAGCAAGGAGTAGCTCTTGTCTATTCCATATTTGGCTTAAGGAACTTTATCTGTGCTCATTTCAATCTCTGGTTTTATGCAGCACCCCAACTCACCTTTCCCCTTAAGCAAGCATAAGTTGGTTTTCTAAATTTGAGACCCTGTTCTGTTCTGTAATTCAGTTCCTGTGTAGCCAAGTTACATTCCGTGTATTACAGATATCTTATGATGTTTCTTTTTCTGTGTGACTTATTTCAGTTAGAATCATCATACCTGAATCCACTCATTGTGCTGCTAAGGGCCTGATGACACAGATTTCATTGCTGAGTGATATTGCTTTGTAAGTAAATACCACAACTTCTTTATCCATTTTTCACTTTCTGCGATGTTGAACTTGTACTGTAAAGGAGGTTGTTGTAAACAGAGGCGTCCCAAACTTTGGGGTGGCTGTGTCTTTTTGATTTTAATTTCCCTAAGCTATAGGACCATAAGTGGCAGTGCCCTAGGCTCTGTTGCTTTGTTTTTTAGATGTTTCAGGAAACACCATACACTTCTCCCGTGTGTCTGTTGGCAATTTACATCCCGCCCATCAGCATAACAAGGCTCCCAGTTCTCCATGGCCTGTCCTGCCTTTCTGGATTTTACACTTTTTTCAGATGGCCCTTTTGACCGGGGGGAAGTGAGACTTCATTGTAGTGCAGATTTCCTTTGCAAGCTTGCTTGGTTGGCCAAAAAGGGCGTATGCGGTTTTTCCTGCATATATTCAGGAAAAAACGCATACGCCCTTTTTGGCCAAGTGCATCATTGTGGACGTTCTGCCTCTTTTCCTATGCTTTCAATGCAATTCCAGTCTACCTCCTGCAATCGGTTTCCTGCAATTCTGCCCCGCTTTCAAGTCCTCTTGGCAGCCTTACTTCAGTCTATTTTTGGACGATAGCTGTCATTTATAACTCTGCAGGTTTGTGAATTACAGTGCCCCTGAGCTCCTTTCTTCAACTCGCTTTCTTTTGAGCTGGCCGCAACACCGCAGGATGGCTTCAGGCCCTAATCTGGTTCCGGTACGGCACGCTGAGCCTTTGGTTATTTCCTCTTCCTGGTGGGAAATGAGAGTTAAATTTGCCCGTCCAGACACCTCCAGCTAGCCTCTCATTGGTTCTCGCTATTCCTGTTCATCTTCCGCAGAAATTGCAAACTGGGCCAAACAGGAGGTTAAAGGCGCTGACTCTCCAAGTGGGGAGAGTGTTAGTAAAGCGTCTGGAATGTTGCACCCGAGTACCAGGGGAGGAAAACTGAGACATATTTGAACACGTCTCCCGTTCACATGGTTGATCATACTTGGGTTCCACATGCATGTTTTAGCTGAAGGAAGAATACCTTAAACCTGGAGAGTTGAGACCCGTGTAATGGGTACCATGCAATATGACTTCAAAGGGTCTTCATTTGCTCACCGAACCTCTCCAATCCTATCACTGCTGCGTTTATGCCCCTGTACACATGCTTGATTCTCTTTTGGAGACATAGCAATCCATAGGTTTTACGATACTTACTAGTCAGGTACATTCTTAGGCGTTTAATATGCGGTGTTGAGTCCATTTCGTTGAGCAAGGAGTAGCTCTTGTCTATTCCATATTTGGCTTAAGGAACTTTATCTGTGCTCATTTCAATCTCTGGTTTTATGCAGCACCCCAACTCACCTTTCCCCTTAAGCAAGCATAAGTTGGTTTTCTAAATTTGAGACCCTGTTCTGTTCTGTAATTCAGTTCCTGTGTAGCCAAGTTTACATTCCGTGTATTACTGATATCTTATGATGTTTCTTTTTCTGTGTGACTTATTTCAGTTAGAATCATCATACCTGAATCCACTCATTGTGCTGCTAAGGGCCTGATGACACAGATTTCATTGCTGAGTGATATTGCTTTGTAAGTAAATACCACAACTTCTTTATCCATTTTTCACTTTCTGCGATGTTGAACTTGTACTGTAAATGAGGTTCTTGTAAACAGAGCCGTTCCAAACTTTGGGGTGGCTGTGTCTTTTTGATTTTAATTTCCCTAAGCTATAGGACCATAAGTGGAAGTGCCCTAGGTTCTGTTGCTTTGTTTTTTTGATGTTTCAGGAAACACCATACACTTCTCCCGAGTGGTTGTTGGCAATTTACATCCCGCCCATCAGCATAACAAGGCTCCCAGTTCTCCATGGACTGTCCTGCCTTTCTGGATTTTACAGTTTTTTCAGATGGCCCTTTTGACCGGGGGGAAGTGAGACTTCATTGTAGTGCAGATTTCCTTTGCAAGCTTGCTTGGTTGGCCAAAAAGGGCGTATGCGTTTTTTCCTGAATATATTCAGGAAAAAACGCATACGCCCTTTTTGGCCAAGTGCATCATTGTGGACGTTCTGCCTCTTTTCCTATGCTTTCAATGCAATTCCAGTCTACCTCCTGAAATCGGTTTCCTGCAATTCTGCCCCGCTTTCAAGTCCTCTTGGCAGCCTTACTTCAGTCTATTTTTGGACGATAGCTGTCATTTATAACTCTGCAGGTTTGTGAATTACAGTGCCCCTGAGCTCCTTTCTTCAACTCGCTTTCTTTTGAGCTGGCCGCAACACTGCAGGATGGCTTCAGGCCCTAATCTGGCTCCGGTACGGCACGTTGAGCCTTTGGTTATTTCCTCTTCCTGGTGGGAAATGAGAGTTAAATTTGCCCGTCCAGACACCTCCAGCTAGCCTCTCATTGGTTCTCGCTATTCCTGTTCATCTTCCTCAGAAATTGCAAACTGGGCCAAACAGGAGGTTAAAGGCGCTGACTCTCCAAGTGGGGAGAGTGTTAGTAAAGCGTCTGGAATGTTGCACCCGAGTACCAGGGGAGGAAAACTGAGACATATTTGAACACGTCTCCCGTTCACATGGTTGATCATACTTGGGTTCCACATGCATGTTTTAGCTGAAGGAAGAATACCTTAAACCTGGAGAGTTGAGACCCGTGTAATGGGTACCATGCAATATGACTTCAAAGGGTCTTCATTTGCTCACCGAACCTCTCCAATCCTATCACTGCTGCGTTTATGCCCCTGTACACATGCTTGATTCTCTTTCGGAGACATAGCAATCCATAGGTTTTACGATACTTACTAGTCAGGTACATTCTTAGGCGTTTAATATGGGGTGTTGAGTCCATTTCGTTGAGCAACGAGTAGCTCTTGTCTATTCCATATTTGGCTTAAGGAACTTTATCTGTGCTCATTTCAATCTCTGGTTTTATGCAGCACCCCAACTCACCTTTACCCTTAAGCAAGCATAAGTTGGTTTTCTAAATTTGAGACCCTGTTCTGTTCTGTAATTCAGTTCCTGTGTAGCCAAGTTTACATTCCGTGTATTACTGATATCTTATGATGTTTCTTTTTCTGTGTGACTTATTTCAGTTAGAATCATCATACCTGAATCCACTCATTGTGCTGCTAAGGGCCTGATGACACAGATTTCATTGCTGAGTGATATTGCTTTGTAAGTAAATACCACAACTTCTTTATCCATTTTTCACTTTCTGCGATGTTGAACTTGTACTGTAAACGAGGTTCTTGTAAACAGAGCCGTTCCAAACTTTGGGGTGGCTGTGTCTTTTTGATTTTAATTTCCGTAAGCTATAGGACCATAAGTGGAAGTGCCCTAGGTTCTGTTGCTTTGTTTTTTAGATGTTTCAGGAAACACCATACACTTCTCCCGAGTGGTTGTTGGCAATTTACATCCCGCCCATCAGCATAACAAGGCTCCCAGTTCTCCATGGACTGTCCTGCCTTTCTGGATTTTACACTTTTTTCAGATGACCCTTTTGACCGGGGGGAAGTGAGACTTCATTGTAGTGCAGATTTCCTTTGCAAGCTTGCTTGGTTGGCCAAAAAGGGCGTATGCGTTTTTTCCTGAATATATTCAGGAAAAAACGCATACGCCCTTTTTGGCCAAGTACATCATTGTGGACGTTCTGCCTCTTTTCCTATGCTTTCAATGCAATTCCAGTCTACCTCCTGAAATCGGTTTCCTGCAATTCTGCCCCGCTTTCAAGTCCTCTTGGCAGCCGTACTTCAGTCTATTTTTGGACGATAGCTCTCATTTATAACTCTGCAGGTTTGTGAATTACAGTGCCCCTGTGCTCCTTTCTTCAACTCGCTTTCTTTTGAGCTGGGCGCAACACCGCAGGATGGCTTCAGGCCCTAATCTGGCTCCGGTACGGCACGTTGAGCCTTTGGTTATTTCCTCTTCCTGGTGGGAAATGAGAGTTAAATTTGCCCGTCCAGACACCTCCAGCTAGCCTCTCATTGGTTCTCGCTATTCCTGTTCATCTTCCGCAGAAATTGCAAACTGTGCCAAACAGGAGGTTAAAGGCGCTGACTCTCCAAGTGGGGAGAGTGTTAGTAAAGCGTCTGGAATGTTGCACCCGAGTACCAGGGGAGGAAAACTGAGACTTATTTGAACACGTCTCCCGTTCACATGGTTGATCATACTTGGGTTCCACATGCATGTTTTAGCTGAAGGAAGAATACCTTAAACCTGGAGAGTTGAGACCCGTGTAATGGGTACCATGCAATATGACTTCAAAGGGTCTTCATTTGCTCACCGAACCTCTCCAATCCTATCACTGCTGCATTTATGCCCCTGTACACATGCTTGATTCTCTTTTGGAGACATAGCAATCCATAGGTTTTACGATACTTACTAGTCAGGTACATTCTTAGGCGTTTAATATGCGGTGTTGAGTCCATTTCGTTGAGCAAGGAGTAGCTCTTGTCTATTCCATATTTGGCTTAAGGAACTTTATCTGTGCTCATTTCAATCTCTGGTTTTATGCAGCACCCCAACTCACCTTTCCCCTTCAGCAAGCATAAGTTGGTTTTCTAAATTTGAGACCCTGTTCTGTTCTGTAATTCAGTTCCTGTGTAGCCAAGTTTACATTCCGTGTATTACTGATATCTTATGATGTTTCTTTTTCTGTGTGACTTATTTCAGTTAGAATCATCATACCTGAACCCACTCATTGTGCTGCTAAGGGCCTTGTGACACAGATTTCATTGCTGAGTGATGTTGCTTTGTAAGTAAATACCACAACTTCTTTATCCATTTTTCACTTTCTGCGATGTTGAACTTGTACTGTAAACGAGGTTCTTGTAAACAGAGCCGTTCCAAACTTTGGGGTGGCTGTGTCTTTTTGATTTTAATTTCCCTAAGCTATAGGACCATAAGTGGAAGTGCCCTAGGTTCTGTTGCTTTGTTTTTTAGATGTTTCAGGAAACACCATACACTTCTCCCGAGTGGTTGTTGGCAATTTACATCCCGCCCATCAGCATAACAAGGCTCCCAGTTCTCCATGGCCTGTCCTGCCTTTCTGGATTTTACACTTTTTTCAGATGACCCTTTTGACCGGGGGGAAGTGAGACTTCATTGTAGTGCAGATTTCCTTTGCAAGCTTGCTTGGTTGGCCAAAAAGGGCGTATGCGTTTTTTCCTGAATATATTCAGGAAAAAACGCATACGCCCTTTTTGGCCAAGTGCATCATTGTGGACGTTCTGCCTCTTTTCCTATGCTTTCAATGCAATTCCAGTCTACCTCCTGAAATTGGTTTCCTGCATTTCTGCCCCGCTTTCAAGTCCTCTTGGCAGCCTTACTTCAGTCTATTTTTGGACGATAGCTGTCATTTATAACTCTGCAGGTTTGTGAATTACAGTGCCCCTGAGCTCCTTTCTTCAACTCGCTTTCTTGTGAGCTGGCCGCAACACCGCAAGATGGCTTCAGGCCCTAATCTGGCTCCGGTACGGCACGCTGACCCTTTGGTTATTTCCTCTTCCTGGTGGGAAATGAGAGTTAAATTTGCCCGTCCAGACACCTCCAGCTAGTCTCTCATTGGTTCTCGCTATTCCTGTTCATCTTCCGCAGAAATTGCAAACTGGGCCAAACAGGAGGTTAAAGGCGCTGACTCTCCAAGTGGGGAGAGTGTTAGTAAAGCGTCTGGAATGTTGCACCCGAGTACCAGGGGAGGAAAACTGAGACATATTTGAACACGTCTCCCGTTCACATGGTTGATCATACTTGGGTTCCACATGCATGTTTTAGCTGAAGGAAGAATACCTTAAACCTGGAGAGTTGAGACCCGTGTAATGGGTACCATGCAATATGACTTCAAAGGGTCTTCATTTGCTCACCGAACCTCTCCAATCCTATCACTGCTGCGTTTATGCCCCTGTACACATGCTTGATTCTCTTTTGGAGACATAGCAATCCATAGGTTTTACGATACTTACTAGTCAGGTACATTCTTAGGCGTTTAATATGCGGTGTTGAGTCCATTTCGTTGAGCAAGGAGTAGCTCTTGTCTATTCCATATTTGACTTAAGGAACTTTATCTGTGCTCATTTCAATCTCTGGTTTTATGCAGCACCCCACCTCGCCTTTACCCTTAAGCAAGCATAAGTTGGTTTTCTAAATTTGAGACCCTGTTCTGTTCTGTAATTCAGTTCCTGTGTAGCCAAGTTTACATTCCGTGTATTACTGATATCTTATGATGTTTCTTTTTCTGTGTGACTTATTTCAGTTAGAATCATCATACCTGAATCCACTCATTGTTCTGCTAAGGGCCTGATGACATAGATTTCATTGCTGAGTGATATTGCTTTGTAAGTAAATACCACAACTTCTTTATCCATTTTTCACTTTCTGCGATGTTGAACTTGTACTGTAAACGAGGTTCTTGTAAACAGAGGCGTCCCAAACTTTGGGGTGGCTGTGTCTTTTTGATTTTAATTTCCCTAAGCTATAGGACCATAAGTGGAAGTGCCCTAGGCTCTGTTGCTTTGTGTTTTAGATGTTTCAGGAAACACCATACACTTCTCCCGAGTGTCTGTTGGCAATTTACATCCCGCCCATCAGCATAACAAGGCTCCCAGTTCTCCATGGCCTGTCCTGCCTTTCTGGATTTTACACTTTTTTCAGATGGCCCTTTTGACCGGGGGGAAGTGAGACTTCATTGTAGTGCAGATTTCCTTTGCAAGCTTGCTTGGTTGGCCAAAAAGGGCGTATGCGTTTTTTCCTGAATATATTCAGGAAAAAACGCATACGCCCTTTTTGGCCAAGTGCATCATTGTGGACGTTCTGCCTCTTTTCCTATGCTTTCAATGCAATTCCAGTCTACCTCCTGAAATCGGTTTCCTGCAATTCTGCCCCGCTTTCAAGTCCTCTTGGCAGCCTTACTTCAGTCTATTTTTGGACGATAGCTGTCATTTATAACTCTGCAGGTTTGTGAATTACAGTGCCCCTGAGCTCCTTTCTTCAACTCGCTTTCTTGTGACCTGGCCGCAACACCGCAGGATGGTTTCAGGTCCTAATCTGGTTCTGGCACGGCACGCTGAGCCTTTGTTTATTTCCTCCTCCTGGTGGGAAATGAGAGTTAAATTTGCCCGTCCAGACACCTCCAGCTAGCCTCTCATTGGTTCTCGCTATTCCTGTTCATCTTCCACAGAAATTGCAAACTGGGCCCAACAGGAGGTTAAAGGCGCTGACTCTCCAAGTGGGGAGAGTGTTAGTAAAGCGTCTGGAATGTTGCACCCGAGTACCAGGGGAGGAAAACTGAGACATATTTGAACACGTCTCCCGATCAAATGGTTGATCATTCTCTGGGTTCCACATGCATGTTTTAGCTGAAGGAAGAATACCTAAAACCTGGGTAGTTGAAACCCGTGGAATGGGTACCATGCAATATGACTTCAAAGGGTCTTCATTTGCTCACCGAACCTGTCCAATCCTATCACTGCTGCGTTTATGCCCCTGTACACATGCTTGATTCTCTTTCGGAGACATAGCAATCTATAGGTTTTAAGATACTTACTAGTCAGGTACATTCTTAGGCGTTTAATATGCGGTGTTGAGTCCATTTCGTTGAGCAAGGAATAGCTCTTGTCTATTCCATATTTGGCTTAAGGAACTTTATCTGTGCTCATTTCAATCTCTGGTTTTATGCAGCACCCCAACTCACCTTTACCCTTAAGCAAGCATAAGTTGGTTTTCTAAATTTGAGACCCTGTTCTGTTCTGTAATTCAGTTCCTGTGTAGCCAAGTTTACATTCCGTGTATTACTGATATCTTATGATGTTTCTTTTTCTGTGTGACTTATTTCAGTTAGAATCATCATACCTGAATCCACTCATTGTGCTGCTAAGGGCCTGATGACACAGATTTCATTGCTGAGTGATATTGCTTTGTAAGTAAATACCACAACTTCTTTATCCATTTTTCACTTTCTGCGATGTTGAACTTGTACTGTAAACGAGGTTCTTGTAAACAGAGCCGTTCCAAACTTTGGGGTGGCTGTGTCTTTTTGATTTTAATTTCCCTAACCTATAGGACCATAAGTGGAAGTGCCCTAGGTTCTGTTGCTTTGTTTTTTAGATGTTTCAGGAAACACCATACACTTCTCCCGAGTGGTTGTTGGCAATTTACATCCCGCCCATCAGCATAACAAGGCTCCCAGTTCTCCATGGCCTGTCCTGCCTTTCTGGATTTTACACTTTTTTCAGATGGCCCTTTTGACCGGGGGGAAGTGAGACTTCATTGTAGTGCAGATTTCCTTTGCAAGCTTGCTTGGTTGGCCAAAAAGGGCGTATGCGTTTTTTCCTGAATATATTCAGGAAAAAACGCATACGCCCTTTTTGGCCAAGTGCATCATTGTGGACGTTCTGCCTCTTTTCCTATGCTTTCAATGCAATTCCAGTCTACCTCCTGAAATCGGTTTCCTGCAATTCTGCCCCGCTTTCAAGTCCTCTTGGCAGCCTTACTTCAGTCTATTTTTGGACGATAGCTGTCATTTATAACTCTGCAGGTTTGTGAATTACAGTGCCCCTGAGCTCCTTTCTTCAACTCGCTTTCTTTTGAGCTGGCCGCAACACCGCAGGATGGCTTCAGGTCCTCATCTGGTTCCGGTACGGCACGCTGAGCCTTTGGTTATTTCCTCTTCCTGTTGGGAAATAAGAGTTAAATTTGCCCGTCCAGACACCTCCAGCTAGCCTCTCATTGGTTCTCGCTATTCCTGTTCATCTTCCGCAGAAATTGCAAACTGGGCCAAACAGGAGGTTAAAGGCGCTGACTCTCCAAGTGGGGAGAGTGTTAGTAAAGCGTCTGGAATGTTGCACCCGAGTACCAGGGTACGAAAACTGAGACATATTTGAACACGTCTCCTGATCACATGGTTGATCATACTCTGGGTTCCACATGCATGTTTTAGCTGAAGGAAGAATACCTAAAACCTGGGTAGTTGAAACCCGTGGAATGGGTACCATGCAATATGACTTCAAAGGGTCTTCATTTGCTCACCGAACCTCTCCAATCCTATCACTGCTGCGTTTATGCCCCTGTACACATGCTTGATTCTCTTTCGGAGAGATAGCAATCCATAGGTTTTAAGATACTTACTAGTCAGGTACATTCTTAGGCGTTTAATATGCGGTGTTGAGTCCATTTCGTTGAGCAAGGAGTAGCTCTTGTCTATTCCATATTTGGCTTAAGGAACTTTATCTGTGCTCATTTCAATCTCTGGTTTTATGCAGCAACCCAACTCACCTTTCCCCTTAAGCAAGCATAAGTTGGTTTTCTAAATTTGAGACCCTGTTCTGTTTTGGAATGCAGTTCCTGTGTAGCCAAGTTTACATTCCGTGTATTACTGATATCTTATGATGTTTCTTTTTCTGTGTGACTTATTTCAGTTAGAATCATCGTACCTGAATCTACTCATTATGCTGCTACGGGCCTGATGACATAGATTTCATTGCTGAGTGATACTGCATTGTACGTAAGTACCACAAGTTCTTTATCCATTTTTCACTTTCTGCGATGTTGAACTTGTACTGTAAACGAGGTTCTTGTAAACAGAGCCGTTCCAAACTTTGGGGTGGCTGTGTCTTTTTGATTTTAATTTCCCTAAGCTATAGGACCATAAGTGGAAGTGCCCTAGGCTCTGTTGCTTTGTTTTTTAGATGTTTCAGGAGACACCATACAGTTCTCCCGAGTGTCTGTTGGCAATTTACATCCCGCCCATCAGCATAACAAGGCTCCCAGTTCTCAATGGCCTGTTGCCTTTCTGGATTTTACACTTTTTTCAGATGGCCCTTTTGACCGGGGGGAAGTGAGACTTCATTGTAGTGCAGATTTCCTTTGCAAGCTTGCTTGGTTGGCCAAAAAGGGCGTATGGGTTTTTTCCTGATTATATTCAGGAAAAAACGCATACGCCCTTTTTGGCCAAGTGCATCATTGTGGACGTTCTGCCTCTTTTCCTATGCTTTCAATGCAATTCCAGTCTACCTCCTGAAATCGGTTTCCTGCAATTCTGCCCCGCTTTCAAGTCCTCTTGGCAGCCTTACTTCAGTCTATTTTTGGACGATAGCTGTCATTTATAACTCTGCAGGTTTGTGAATTACAGTGCCCCTGAGCTCCTTTCTTCAACTCGCTTTCTTGTGAGCTGGCCGCAACACCGCAGGATGGCTTCAGGCCCTAATCTGGTTCCGGCACGGCATGCTGAGCCTTTGGTTAATTCCTCTTCCTGTTGGGAAATGAGAGTTAAATTTGCCCATCCAGACACCTCCAGCTAGCCTCTCATTGGTTCTCGCTATTCCTGTTCATCTTCCGCAGAAATTGCAAACTGGGCCAAACAGGAGGTTAAAGGGACTGACTCTCCAAGTGGGGAGAGTGTTAGTAAAGCGTCTGGAATGTTGCACCCGAGTACCAGGGGAGGAAAACTGAGACATATTTGAACACGTCTCCCGATCACATGTTTGATCACACTCTAGGTTCCACATGCATGTTTTAGCTGAAGGAAGAATACCTTAAATCTGGGTAGTTGAAACCTGTGGAATGGGTACCATGCAATATGACTTCAAAGGGTCTTCATTTGCTCACCGAACCTCTCCAATCCTAGCACTGCTGCGTTTATGCCCCTGTACACATGCTTGATTCTCTTTCGGAGACATAGCAATCCATAGGTTTTAAGATACTTACTAGTCAGGTACATTCTTAGGCGTTTAATATGGGGTGTTGAGTCCATTTCGTTGAGCAAGGAGTAGCTCTTGTCTATTCCATATTTCGCTTAAGGAACTTTATCTGTGCTCATTTCAATCTCTGGTTTTATGCAGCAACCCAACTCACCTTTCCCCTTAAGCAAGCATAGTTGGTTTTCTAAATTTGAGACCCTGTTCTGTTTTGGAATTCAGTTCCTGTGTAGCCAAGTTTACATTTCATGTATTAGTGATATCTTATGATGTTTCTTTTTCTGTGTGACTTATTTCAGTTAGAATCATCGTACCTGAATCCACTCGTTATGCTGCTAAGGGCCTGATGACATAGATTTCATTGCTGAGTGATACTGCATTGTACGTAAGTACCACAAGTTCTTTATCCATTTTTCACTTTCTGCGATGTTGAACTTGTACTGTAAACGAGGTTCTTGTAAACAGAGCCGTTCCAAACTTTGGGGTGGCTGTGTCTTTTTGATTTTAATTTCCCTAAGCTATAGGACCATAAGTGGAAGTGCCCTAGGCTCTGTTGCTTTGTTTTTTAGATGTTTCAGGAGACACCATACAGTTCTCCCGAGTGTCTGTTGGCAATTTACATCCCGCCCATCAGCATAACAAGGCTCCCAGTTCTCAATGGCCTGTTGCCTTTCTGGATTTTACACTTTTTTCAGATGGCCCTTTTGACCGGGGGGAAGTGAGACTTCATTGTAGTGCAGATTTCCTTTGCAAGCTTGCTTGGTTGGCCAAAAAGGGCGTATGCGTTTTTTCCTGAATATATTCAGGAAAAAACGCATACGCCCTTTTTGGCCAAGTGCATCATTGTGGACGTTCTGCCTCTTTTCCTATGCTTTCAATGCAATTCCAGTCTACCTCCTGAAATCGGTTTCCTGCAATTCTGCCCCGCTTTCAAGTCCTCTTGGCAGCCTTACTTCAGTCTATTTTTGGACGATAGCTGTCATTTATAACTCTGCAGGTTTGTGAATTACAGTGCCCCTGAGCTCCTTTCTTCAACTCGCTTTCTTGTGACCTGGCCGCAACACCGCAGGATGGCTTCAGGCCCTAATCTGGTTCCGGCACGGCATGCTGAGCCTTTGGTTAATTCCTCTTCCTGGTGGGAAATGAGAGTTAAATTTGCCCATCCAGACACCTCCAGCTAGCCTCTCATTGGTTCTCGCTATTCCTGTTCATCTTCCGCAGAAATTGCAAACTGGGCCAAACAGGAGGTTAAAGGGACTGACTCTCCAAGTGGGGAGAGTGTTAGTAAAGCGTCTGGAATGTTGCACCCGAGTACCAGGGGAGGAAAACTGAGACATATTTGAACACGTCTCCTGATCACATGGTTGATCACACTCTAGGTTCCACATGCATGTTTTAGCTGAAGGAAGAATACCTTAAACCTGGGTAGTTGAAACCTGTGGAATGGGTACCATGCAATATGACTTCAAAGGGTCTTCATTTGCTCACCGAACCTCTCCAATCCTAGCACTGCTGCGTTTATGCCCCTGTACACATGCTTGATTCTCTTTCGGAGACATAGCAATCCATAGGTTTTAAGATACTTACTAGTCAGGTACATTCTTAGGCGTTTAATATGGGGTGTTGAGTCCATTTCGTTGAGCAAGGAGTAGCTCTTGTCTATTCCATATTTCGCTTAAGGAACTTTATCTGTGCTCATTTCAATCTCTGGTTTTATGCAGCAACCCAACTCACCTTTCCCCTTAAGCAAGCATAGTTGGTTTTCTAAATTTGAGACCCTGTTCTGTTCTGTAATTCAGTTCCTGTGTAGCCAAGTTTACATTTCGTGTATTAGTGATATCTTATGATGTTTCTTTTTCTGTGTGACTTATTTCAGTTAGAATCATCGTACCTGAATCCACTCGTTATGCTGCTACGGGCCTGATGACATAGATTTCATTGCTGAGTGATACTGCATTGTACGTAAGTACCACAAGTTCTTTATCCATTTTTCACTTTCTGCGATGTTGAACTTGTACTGTAAACGAGGTTCTTGTAAACAGAGCCGTTCCAAACTTTGGGGTGGCTGTGTCTTTTTGATTTTAATTTCCCTAAGCTATAGGACCATAAGTGGAAGTGCCCTAGGCTCTGTTGCTTTGTTTTTTAGATGTTTCAGGAAACACCATACACTTCTCCCGAGTGGTTGTTGGCAATTGACATCCCGCCCATCAGCATAACAAGGCTCCCAGTTCTCCATGGCCTGTCCTGCCTTTCTGGATTTTACACTTTTTTCAGATGGCCCTTTTGACCGGGGGGAAGTGAGACTTCATTGTAGTGCAGATTTCCTTTGCAAGCTTGCTTGGTTGGCCAAAAAGGGCGTATGCGATTTTCCTGAATATATTCAGGAAAAAACGCATACGCCCTTTTTGGCCAAGTGCATCATTGTGGACGTTCTGCCTCTTTTCCTATGCTTTCAATGCAATTCCAGTCTACCTCCTGAAATCGGTTTCCTGCAATTCTGCCCCGCTTTCAAGTCCTCTTGGCAGCCTTACTTCAGTCTATTTTTGGACGATAGCTGTCATTTATAACTCTGCAGGTTTGTGAATTACAGTGCCCCTGAGCTCCTTTCTTCAACTCGCTTTCTTTTGAGCTGGCCGCAACACCGCAGGATGGCTTCTGGCCCTAATCTGGTTCCGGTACGGCACGCTGAGCCTTTGGTTATTTCCTCTTCCTGGTGGGAAATGAGAGTTAAATTTGCCCGTCCAGACACCTCCAGCTAGCCTCTCATTGGTTCTCGCTATTCCTGTTCATCTTCCGCAGAAATTGCAAACTGGGCCAAACAGGAGGTTAAAGGCGCTGACTCTCCAAGTGGGGAGACTGTTAGTAAAGCGTCTGGAATGTTGCACCCGAGTACCAGGGGAGGAAAACTGAGACATATTTGAACACGTCTCCCGTTCACATGGTTGATCATACTTGGGTTCCACATGCATGTTTTAGCTGAAGGAAGAATACCTTAAACCTGGAGAGTTGAGACCCGTGTAATGGGTACCATGCAATATGACTTCAAAGGGTCTTCATTTGCTCACCGAACCTCTCCAATCCTATCACTGCTGCGTTTATGCCCCTGTACACATGCTTGATTCTCTTTCGGAGACATAGCAATCCATAGGTTTTAAGATACTTACTAGTCAGGTACATTCTTAGGCGTTTAATATGCGGTGTTGAGTCCATTTCATTGAGCAAGGAGTAGCTCTTGTCTATTCCATATTTGGCTTAAGGAACTTTATCTGTGCTCATTTCAATCTCTGGTTTTATGCAGCAACCCAACTCACCTTTCCCCTTAAGCAAGCATAAGTTGGTTTTCTAAATTTGAGAACCTGTTCTGTTTTGGAATTCAGTTCCTGTGTAGCCAAGTTTACATTCCGTGTATTACTGATATCTTATGATGTTTCTTTTTCTGTGTGACTTATTTCAGTTAGAATCATCGTACCTGAATCTACTCATTATGCTGCTACGGGCCTGATGACATAGATTTCATTGCTGAGTGATACTGCATTGTACGTAAGTACCACAAGTTCTTTATCCATTTTTCACTTTCTGCGATGTTGAACTTGTACTGTAAACGAGGTTCTTGTAAACAGAGCCGTTCCAAACTTTGGGGTGGCTGTGTCTTTTTGATTTTAATTTCCCTAAGCTATAGGACCATAAGTGGAAGTGCCCTAGGCTCTGTTGCTTTGTTTTTTAGATGTTTCAGGAAACACCATACACTTCTCCCGAGTGTCTGTTGGCAATTTACATCCCGCCCATCAGCATAACAATGCTCCCAGTTCTCAATGGCCTGTTGCCTTTCTGGATTTTACACTTTTTTCAGATGGCCCTTTTGACCGGGGGGAAGTGAGACTTCATTGTAGTGCAGATTTCCTTTGCAAGCTTGCTTGGTTGGCCAAAAAGGGCGTATGCGTTTTTTCCTGATTATATTCAGGAAAAAACGCATACGCCCTTTTTGGCCAAGTGCATCATTGTGGACGTTCTGCCTCTTTTCCTATGCTTTCAATGCAATTCCAGTCTACCTCCTGAAATCGGTTTCCTGCAATTCTGCCCCGCTTTCAAGTCCTCTTGGCAGCCTTACTTCAGTCTATTTTTGGACGATAGCTGTCATTTATAACTCTGCAGGTTTGTGAATTACAGTGCCCCTGAGCTCCTTTCTTCAACTCGTTTTCTTGTGACCTGGCCGCAACACCGCAGGATGGCTTCAGGCCCTAATCTGGTTCCGGCCCGGCATGCTGAGCCTTTGGTTAATTCCTCTTCCTGGTGGGAAATGAGAGTTAAATTTGCCCGTCCAGACACCTCCAGCTAGCCTCTCATTGGTTCTCGCTATTCCTGTTCATCTTCCGCAGAAATTGCAAACTGGGCCAAACAGGAGGTTAAAGGGACTGACTCTCCAAGTGGGGAGAGTGTTAGTAAAGCGTCTGGAATGTTGCACCCGAGTACCAGGGGAGGAAAACTGAGACATATTTGAACACGTCTCCCGATCACATGGTTGATCATACTCTAGGTTCCACATGCATGTTATAGCTGAAGGAAGAATACCTTAAACCTGGGTAGTTGAAACCTGAGGAATGGGTACCATGCAACATGACTTCAAAGGGTCTTCATTTGCTCACCGAACCTCTCCAATCCTATCACTGCTGCGTTTATGCCCCTGTACACATGCTTGATTCTCTTTCGGAGACATAGCAATCCATAGGTTTTAAGATACTTACTAGTCAGGTACATTCTTAGGCGTTTAATATGGGGTGTTGAGTCCATTTCGTTGAGCAAGGAGTAGCTCTTGTCTATTCCATATTTGGCTTAAGGAACTTTATCTGTGCTCATTTCAATCTCTGGTTTTATGCAGCACCCCAACTCACCTTTACCCTTAAGCAAGAATAAGTTGGTTTTCTAAATTTGAGACCCTGTTCTGTTCTGTAATTCAGTTCCTGTGTAGCCAAGTTTACATTCCGTGTATTACTGATATCTTATGATGTTTCTTTTTCTGTGTGACTTATTTCAGTTAGAATCATCATACCTGAATCCACTCATTGTGCTGCTAAGGGCCTGATGACACAGATTTCATTGCTGAGTGATATTGCTTTGTAAGTAAATACCACAACTTCTTTATCCATTTTTCACTTTCTGCGATGTTGAACTTGTACTGTAAACGAGGTTCTTGTAAACAGAGCCGTTCCAAACTTTGGGGTGGCTGTGTCTTTTTGATTTTAATTTCCCTAAGCTATAGGACCATAAGTGGAAGTGCCCTAGGCTCTGTTGCTTTGTTTTTTAGATGTTTCAGGAGACACCATACAGTTCTCCGGAGTGTCTGTTGGCAATTTACATCCCGCCCATCAGCATAACAAGGCTCCCAGTTCTCAATGGCCTGTTGCCTTTCTGGATTTTACACTTTTTTCAGATGGCCCTTTTGACCGGGGGGAAGTGAGACTTCATTGTAGTGCAGATTTCCTTTGCAAGCTTGCTTGGTTGGCCAAAAAGGGCGTATGGGTTTTTTCCTGATTATATTCAGGAAAAAACGCATACGCCCTTTTTGGCCAAGTGCATCATTGTGGACGTTCTGCCTCTTTTCCTATGCTTTCAATGCAATTCCAGTCTACCTCCTGAAATCGGTTTCCTGCAATTCTGCCCCGCTTTCAAGTCCTCTTGGCAGCCTTACTTCAGTCTATTTTTGGACGATAGCTGTCATTTATAACTCTGCAGGTTTGTGAATTACAGTGCCTCTGAGCTCCTTTCTTCAACTCGCTTTCTTGTGACCTGGCCGCAACACCGCAGGATGGCTTCAGGCCCTAATCTGGTTCCGGCACGGCATGCTGAGCCTTTGGTTAATTCCTCTTCCTTGTGGGAAATGAGAGTTAAATTTGCCCATCCAGACACCTCCAGCTAGCCTCTCATTGGTTCTCGCTATTCCTGTTCATCTTCCGCAGAAATTGCAAACTGGGCCAAACAGTAGGTTAAAGGGACTGACTCTCCAAGTGGGGAGAGTGTTAGTAAAGCGTCTGGAATGTTGCACCCGAGTACCAGGGGAGGAAAACTGAGACATATTTGAACACGTCTCCCGATCACATGGTTGATCACACTCTAGGTTCCACATGCATGTTTTAGCTGAAGGAAGAATACCTTAAACCTGGGTAGTTGAAACCTGTGGAATGGGTACCATGCAATATGACTTCAAAGGGTCTTCATTTGCTCACCGAACGTCTCCAATCCTAGCACTGCTGCGTTTATGCCCCTGTACACATGCTTGATTCTCTTTCGGAGACATAGCAATCCATAGGTTTTAAGATACTTACTAGTCAGGTACATTCTTAGGCGTTTAATATGGGGTGTTGAGTCCATTTCGTTGAGCAAGGAGTAGCTCTTGTCTATTCCATATTTCGCTTAAGGAACTTTATCTGTGCTCATTTCAATCTCTGGTTTTATGCAGCAACCCAACTCACCTTTCCCCTTAAGCAAGCATAGTTGGTTTTCTAAATTTGAGAACCTGTTCTGTTTTGGAATTCAGTTCCTGTGTAGCCAAGTTTACATTTCGTGTATTAGTGATATCTTATGATGTTTCTTTTTCTGTGTGACTTATTTCAGTTAGAATCATCATACCTGAATCCACTCATTATGCTGCTACGGGCCTGATGACATAGATTTCATTGCTGAGTGATACTGCATTGTACGTAAGTACCACAAGTTCTTTATCCATTTTTCACTTTCTGCGATGTTGAACTTGTACTGTAAACGAGGTTCTTGTAAACAGAGCCGTTCCAAACTTTGGGATGGCTGTGTCTTTTTGATTTTAATTTCCCTAAGCTATAGGACCATAAGTGGAAGTGCCCTAGGCTCTGTTGCTTTGTTTTTTAGATGTTTCAGGAAACACCATACACTTCTCCCGAGTGGTTGTTGGCAATTGACATCCCGCCCATCAGCATAACAAGGCTCCCAGTTCTCCATGGCCTGTCCTGCCTTTCTGGATTTTACACTTTTTTCAGATGGCCCTTTTGACCGGGGGGAAGTGAGACTTCATTGTAGTGCAGATTTCCTTTGCAAGCTTGCTTGGTTGGCCAAAAAGGGCGTATGCGTTTTTTCCTGAATATATTCAGGAAAAAACGCATACGCCCTTTTTGGCCAAGTGCATCATTGTGGACGTTCTGCCTCTTTTCCTATGCTTTCAATGCAATTCCAGTCTACCTCCTGCAACCGGTTTCCTGCAATTCTGCCCCGCTTTCAAGTCGTCTTGGCAGCCTTACTTCAGTCTATTTTTGGACGATAGCTGTCATTTATAACTCTGCAGGTTTGTGAATTACAGTGCCCCTGAGCTCCTTTCTTCAATTCGCTTTCTTTTGAGCTGGCCGCAACACCGCAGGATGGCTTCAGGCCCTAATCTGGTTCCGGTACGGCACGCTGAGCCTTTGGTTATTTCCTCTTCCTGGTGGGAAATGAGAGTTAAATTTGCCCGTCCAGACACCTCCAGCTAGCCTCTCATTGGTTCTCGCTATTC
This sequence comes from Stenella coeruleoalba, assembly GCF_951394435.1. Lineage (NCBI taxonomy): Eukaryota > Metazoa > Chordata > Mammalia > Artiodactyla > Delphinidae > Stenella > Stenella coeruleoalba. The sequence continues at coordinate 12,396 of NW_027645992.1, read as the reverse complement.
CTGTTCATCTTCCGCAGAAATTGCAAACTGGGCCAAACAGGAGGTTAAAGGCGCTGACTCTCCAAGTGGGGAGACTGTTAGTAAAGCGTCTGGAATGTTGCACCCGAGTACCAGGGGAGGAAAACTGAGACATATTTGAACACGTCTCCCGTTCACATGGTTGATCATACTTGGGTTCCACATGCATGTTTTAGCTGAAGGAAGAATACCTTAAACCTGGAGAGTTTAGACCCGTGTAATGGGTACCATGCAATATGACTTCAAAGGGTCTTCATTTGCTCACCGAACCTCTCCAATCCTATCACTGCTGCGTTTATGCCCCTGTACACATGCTTGATTCTCTTTTGGAGACATAGCAATCCATAGGTTTTACGATACTTACTAGTCAGGTACATTCTTAGGCGTTTAATATGCGGTGTTGAGTCCATTTCGTTGAGCAAGGAGTAGCTCTTGTCTATTCCATATTTGGCTTAAGGAACTTTATCTGTGCTCATTTCAATCTCTGGTTTTATGCAGCACCCCAACTCACCTTTACCCTTAAGCAAGCATAAGTTGGTTTTCTAAATTTGAGACCCTGTTCTGTTCTGTAATTCAGTTCCTGTGTAGCCAAGTTTACATTCCGTGTATTACTGATATCTTATGATGTTTCTTTTTCTGTGTGACTTATTTCAGTTAGAATCATCATACCTGAATCCACTCATTGTTCTGCTAAGGGCCTGATGACATAGATTTCATTGCTGAGTGATATTGCTTTGTAAGTAAATACCACAACTTCTTTATCCATTTTTCACTTTCTGCGATGTTGAACTTGTACTGTAAACGAGGTTCTTGTAAACAGAGGCGTCCCAAACTTTGGGGTGGCTGTGTCTTTTTGATTTTAATTTCCCTAAGCTATAGGACCATAAGTGGCAGTGCCCTAGGCTCTGTTGCTTTGTGTTTTAGATGTTTCAGGAAACACCATACACTTCTCCCGAGTGTCTGTTGGCAATTTACATCCCGCCCATCAGCATAACAAGGCTCCCAGTTCTCCATGGCCTGTCCTGCCTTTCTGGATTTTACACTTTTTTCAGATGGCCCTTTTGACTGGGGGGAAGTGAGACTTCATTGTAGTGCAGATTTCCTTTGCAAGCTTGCTTGGTTGGCCAAAAAGGGCGTATGCGTTTTTTCCTGATTATATTCAGGAAAAAACGCATACGCCCTTTTTGGCCAAGTGCATCATTGTGGACGTTCTGCCTCTTTTCCTATGCTTTCAATGCAATTTCAGTCTACCTCCTGAAATCGGTTTCCTGCAATTCTGCCCCGCTTTCAAGTCCTCTTGGCAGCCTTACTTCAGTCTATTTTTGGACGATAGCTGTCATTTATAACTCTGCAGGTTTGTGAATTAAAGTGCCCCTGAGCTCCTTTCTTCAACTCGCTTTCTTGTGAGGTGGCCGCAACACCGCAGGATGGCTTCAGGCCCTAATCTGGTTCCGGCCCGGCATGCTGAGCCTTTGGTTAATTCCTCTTCCTGGTGGGAAATGAGAGTTAAATTTGCCCGTTCAGACACCTCCAGCTAGCCTCCCATTGGTTCTCGCTATTCCTGTTCATCTTGCGCAGAAATTGCAAACTGGGCCAAACAGGAGGTTAAAGGCACTGACTCTCCAAGTCGGGAGTGTTAGTAAAGCGTCTGGAATGTTGCACCCGAGTACCAGGGGAGGAAAACTGAGACATATTTGAAAACGTCTCCCGTTCACACGGTTGATCATACTCTGGGTTCCACATGCATGTTTTAGCTGAAGGAAGAATACCTTAAACCTGGAGAGTTGAGACCCATGGAATGGGTACCATGCAATATGATTTCAAAGGGTCTTCATTTGCTCACCGAACCTCTCCAATCCTATCACTGCTGCGTTTATGCCCCTGTACACACGCTTGATTCTCTTTTGGAGACATAGCAATCCATAGGTTTTAAGATACTTACTAGTCAGGTACATTCTTAGGCGTTTAATATGGGGTGTTGAGTCCATTTCGTTGAGCAAGGAGTAGCTCTTGTCTATTCCATATTTGGCTTAAGGAACTTTATCTGTGCTCATTTCAATCTCTGGTTTTATGCAGCACCCCAACTCACCTTCCCCCTTAAGCAAGCATAAGTTGGTTTTCTAAACTTGAGACACTGTTCTGTTTTGTAATTCAGTTCATGTGTAGCCAAGTCGACATTCTGTGTATTAATGATACCTTATGATGTTTCTTTTCTGTGTGACTTATTTCAGTTCGAATCATCATACCTGAATCCACTCATTATGCTGCTACGGGCCTGATGACATAGATTTCATTGCTGAGTGATATTGCATTGTACGTAAGTACCACAAGTTCTTTATCCATTTTTCACTTTCTGCGATATTGAACTTGTACCGTAAACGAGGTTCTTGTAAACAGAGCCGTCCCAAACTTTGGGGTGGCTGTGTCTTTTTGATTTTAATTTCCCTAAGCTATAGGACCATAAGTGGAAGTGCCCTAGGCTCTGTTGCTTTGTTTTTTAGATGTTTCAGGAAACACCATACACTTCTCCAGAGTGGCTGTTGGCAATTTACATCCCGCCCAACAGCATAAGAAGGCTCCCAGTTCTCCATGGCCTGTCGTGCCTTTCTGGATTTTACACTTTTTTCAGATGGCCCTTTTGACCGGGGGGAAGTGAGACTTCATTGTAGTGCAGATTTCCTTTGCAAGCTTGCTTGGTTGGCCAAAAAGTGCGTATGCGTTTTTTCCTGAATATATTCAGGAAAAAACGCATACGCCCTTTTTGGCCAAGTGCATCATTGTCGAGTTTCTGACTCTCTTCATATGCTTTCAATGCAATTCCTGTCTACCTCCTGAAATCGGTTTCCTGCAATTCTGCCTTGCTTTCAATGCCTCTTCATAGCCTTACCTCAATATATTTTTTAAAAATAGTTGGCCTTTATAACTCTGCAGGTTTTTGAATTGCAGTGGCCCTTAGCTCCATTTTTTAGCTCTTATTTTTGTGGTCTTGCCCCATAACCACAGGATTCCTTGAAGCCCTATTTTTCTTCTGGGGCACCTTGCTGTGCCTTTGGTTAATTCTTCTTACTGATGTGATATTAGAGTGACATGTGCCCATTGAAACCGCTACAGCTAGTTTCTCACTGGTTCCCCCTATTCCCATTCATCCTCTGCACTAACTGCAGACTGTGCGATACCAGAACTTAAAGGCATTGACTCCATGTGGGGATGTTGTTAGTAAAGCGGCTGGAATGTCGATCCGGAGCCCCAGGAGAGGAAAAATGAGGTGCGTTTTAGAAACCTTTCCCGATCATATGGTATACCAGTCGCTGGGTTTCCCAAGCATGGTTTAGCTGTAGGAAGATTCCCTTCAACCTGGAGTGTTGGGACCCTTGGACTGAGTAGCATGAAGTATTGCATTAAACTTTCGGCAGTTGCTCACCAAAGCTCACCAATCCTGTCAGCCCCAAGTGTCCAGCCTTATGTCTTATCCAGCTGTGGGTTTATATGTGGTCAATCCAGGTTGCATCACAGCCCCTGAGCGAATTTTGTAAGAATTTTTCTCTCTTTCATTGTTTCAGCGTTTTGTTTTTAAAATTTATTTCTATAATGGGGTTTAGCTCCTTTTCACTGCTGTGTTTGTGCCGCTCTGCACACACTTGATTCCCTTATGGAGATATATCAATACATGGGTTTTAAGATTCTTATTCCTCAGATATATTTCTCTGCGGTGTATAGGGTGTGTTGAGGCCTGTTCATTGAGCAAGGTGTAGATCTTGTCTAATACCTATTTGGTTTATTGAACGGTATCTGTGCTAATTTCAAACTCTGGTTTTATGCATCACCCCACCTCTCCTTTCCCCTTAAGCTGACATAAGTGTGTTTTCTAAATGTGAGACACTGTTCTGTTCTGTAATTCATTTCTTGTGCAGCCATATTTACCCTCCCTCTATAAGTGATATCTTATGATATGTTTCTTTTTCTGTTTGACTTATTTCAAGTAGTATTATCGGACCTAAATCCACTCTTTATCCTTCTACTAGCCTTATTACATTGATTTCATGGTGAAGAGATATTCCATTGTACATAAGTACCACATCTTCTTTATCCATTGTTCTCTTTCCTGGGATATTTAAGGTGTACTGAAGTTGAGGTTCTTGTAAACAGAGTAGCCCTAAACTGTGGTGTGCTTGTGTCTTGTTGATTTTTAGACTTCCCTAGATATACTCCCATGATTGGAAGTGTCCTATGCTCTGTAGCTCTGTTTTTTAGATGATTTAGGAACCACCATACACTTCTCCAGAGTGGCTCTCGGCAGTTCACACACTGCCCATCAGCGTATAAAGGCTCCCTGTTCTCCATGGCCTGTCCTGCATTTCTGGTTTTTACAATTTTTTAGGATGGCCCTTTTGACCGGTGGGAAGTGAGACTTCTTTGTTGTGCACATTTGCATTGCTTGCTTGCTTCGTTGCCCATAAAGTGCGTATGCGTTTTTTCCTGGATATAATCAGGAAAAAACGCATACGCCCTTTTGGGCCAACTGCATCATTGTCGAAATTCTGCCGCTTTTCATGTGCGTTAAAGACGAGTCCAATCTATCTCTTGAAATCTGTTTCTTGCAATTCTGTCTTGCATTCAGATCCTCTTCTTTGCCTTACCTCAAAATATTTTTGGACGTTAGTTTTCATTTATAACTCTGCAGGTTTGTGAATTGCAGTGACCCTGAGCTCCATTTTTTAAGTTGCTCTTTTGTGAGCTGGCCTCAAACCCGCAGGATTGCTTCAGGCCCTATTTTGGCTCCGGCGAGGCAGGCTGAGCCTTTCTTTAATTCTTATTCTTAATGGGAAATTAGAGTGATATGTGCCCGTCCAAACCCCTACAACTCTTCTCTCATTGGTTCCCCCTCTTCCCGTTCATCCTCCTCACAATTTGCAAAATGTGTGAAACAGAAGTTTAAATGTGCTGATTCTCCAAGTGGGGAGATTCTAAGTAGCGTGGCTGGAATGGTGAACAGGAGCACCAGGAGAGGATAAATGAGGTGCATTTTAGACACATCTCCCGATCACATGGTGTACAGTCCTCTGGGTTTTCCATGCATGTTTTAGCTGTAGGAAGATCCCTTGAACCTGCAGATTTGGGACCCATTGAATGGGTACCAGGTAGTATTACTTTAAAGGGTGTGCATTTCCTCACCCAACCTCACATTTCTCTTAGCGCAAACAGTTTCCAGCCTTATGTCTCATCCTGCTGTGGGTCTAGATGTGTTCAATCCATGTTGCATCACCATCCCTGAGGAAAAGTTGTAAGAGGTTTTCTCTGTCTCTCTGTCGTTTATTTTTTTCAATTTATTACTATATTGGTTACAGCTGATTTTCAAAGCTCTGTTTCTTGCTGCTGTACATCCACTTGATTCACGTACAGAGAGACATCAATAAATTCTTTTTCAGATTCTTACCAGTCGTATATATTCTTTTCCGGTGACTTGAGTGTGCTGAGTGCAGTTCTTTTAGCTACCGTGTAGGCCTTGTTGATTATCAGTTTGGTATTTGGAATGGTATCTTTGCTAATTTCAACCTCCTGGATGATGCCTCACCCCTCCCCACCTTTCCCGTTTAGCAGCCTTATGCGTGTTTTCTACATATTTGACTATGTTTTTGTTTTGTAATTTATTTCATGTGTAGCCATTTTGGATTCCACCTTTAAGTGATATCTTATGATATGTGTCTTTTTCTTTTTGAATTCTGTCACTTAGAATGATCATACGTAACTCCTCCGGAGTCGTTACAACTGGCCATATTTCATTGATTTCCAGGCTGAATAATATTCCACTCTACCTAAGTACCACATCTCTATCCATTTTTTCCCTCCAGAGACATTTAAGTTATATCCTAGTCGAGGATCTTTTAAACAGAGAGGGGGTAAACATTGGGGTGCCTGTGTCCTCTCGATTTTTGTTTTTCCCAAGATATACGCCCATGAGTGCAAGTGCCCTATGCTCTGTAGCTCATTTTTTAGATGCTTTAGTAAACACAATACACTTCTCCAGAATGGCCGTTGGCAATATACATTTCCACTATAAGTCTCACAGGGCTCCCTCTTCTCGTTGCCCTGTCCTGCGTTTCTGTTGTTTACGCTTTATGAGGATGGCTCTTCTGACTGATGCGAAGTGATATCTTTTGTAGTATTGACTTCCAGTGCCCACCTGTTTGGTTGGCTAAAAAAGTGTATGCCCTTTTCTTGAATATATACAGAAAAGAACGCATACACCCTTTTTGGCCAACTGCAATGTTGGCAATGTTGGCAATGTTCAGCTCCTTTTCTTGTGCTTAATGGCGAGTCCTTTCTACCTCCTCAAATCCCTTTCCTGCCATTCTCCCTTGCTTACAAGTCCTTTTCTCTGACTTTCCTCAAGACATTTTTCAGTGATGGATATTTTCAACTCTGCAGTTTTGTGAATTTTACTGCCCCTGAGTTCCATTGTTCAACTCGTGTTTATGGGAACTGGCCACAAAGCAGCGGGATTTCCTCAAGCCCTATACTGTTTCCATGGGCAACCCTAGCCTTTGGTCAATTCGTCTTCCTGATTGGAAATTAGAGTGACATGTGCCTGTCTGAACACCTAGGACTTGTCTCTCATTGTTCCTCATCCTTCCACTTCATCCTCTGGACAAATTCCAAACTGTACGCAACAGGATGTTGACAGTGCTGACATCTCCAAGTGGGGAGACTGTTAGTAAAGACGCTGGAGGGGTGAACCCGAGCACCAGGAGATGAGGAGATGAGATGCCTTTTCCAAACTCTTCCCGATCAGACGGTATACCATCCTCTGGGTGTGACAGACATGTTTTAGCAGTAGGAAGAGTCCCATTCATGTAAGGAGAACACCAGGGCTTTTTCAAAATCAGTGTCTCCCCGAAACCCAAACTGGGGAATTTTTTAAGCTACAGCTACACATATGTTCATTAAGGGCCTTGGGAAGTAGGCAGAGTCCAAACTTTAGATGATTGAAGTCTTCAGGGTCAGAAGCACTCACCACCAGCTTCCCTTAGGCTACACTTTAACTGTCATTGATAGATGATGTCAATAAAAATATCTATTCTTTTTCAGATTATTTCCCCTTATAGGTTATTGCAAAATGTTGAGTGTAGTTCCCTGTGCTATACAGTAGTTCCTTGTTGATGATCTATTTTATACATAGCAGTGTGTATGTGTTCATTCCAAACTGTTAATTTATCCCTCCTCCCACCTTTCCCCTTTGGTAATAATAAATTATAAGATTTTATACTTCTCAGAAATGGGGGAGCTGAAAGAGAGGTATCATTTTCAATGGAAAAGCATTTAAAACAAGATTGAAGGTTTAACCAAGATTATTAGCTGTACATCCTTGGAAAGAAATCACTTCGTTTCTCTAATATTGACCTGACAAATAAGACAAACCTTTTCACTGAACTTGCTTATAAAAAGTGATGGAAATATCAAATGGAAGTGTTAAAAACATCTTATTTTACCCGAGCCTTATACACTGTTCTATGTTAACTACAGTTTGGCTCACACATCTGTTCATTGAGGTTACAATAGTCTCAATTTCTGTTACTGATCCTCCAGAGTGGACCCCAACAAGTGTCCCCCTGCCCAGTGTCATTGGGGCCAACAGATCGAGACTGAGTTTGGTTCACAAGCAAAGGAAACTTTATATTTTGATCAGAGAATGGAGAGGTGAGAGCATGCACTACCCCGTGGGCTGTGGGCTGGGCTGCTGTGTAGAGATCCTGTCAGAGTCAGTGGGAGGGAGGGAGGCGGCGGAGCTCTCGAGGGCCGGGTTGGCTGTAGCTCAGGCTCTATATCGTGGAGTCTGCACTGGGCCCCAGGAGCTGAGGTGTCGACCCAGCCATTCTGCACTAGGAAATCTGGTCTGAAGTGCCGGGTGTGGAACCTCTGCATGCGGGACCCTAGGAGCACGTGAAATTAGACAAAGCACAAAGGATAAAAAAGGTTAGACTTGACTTTATTGCCCAGATTCTATTTTTATCTCCCAGGGATTTTTAATGGGCTTTGCTGGGGACAAACCCCTCCTCTGCCTTTTGTCCCGTTCCTCATTCTTGGAGTGCTGAGGGTGCAGACCCTTCTTCTGTAACTGCTGAGTGCTGAGTTGGGAGCCCTCATACCCTGGGGCGAGGGTCAGAGCTTCTCCCCAGCAGCCTCCCGGTGACGTTGATTGTCCCCAGGACCCCTGCCTCCCTGCTCGTCCACCTGAGCACCAGCATTGGAAGTGTTATAGATTCTAATGACCTTTAAGGGTCCAGGAAAGAGATGTGCAGAGACGCTGTGGGGGCCGGTTTCACCCCGCCCCACATTTGTTCGGCCACCTTAGGCTGACCGTCTCTGCCAGCCTAGATGCTCTGACCAGTAGTCTGCGCTTTCTTCAGTTAGGCCCCTGAATTAACGTACAAACAGCACCAGGTGTCAGAGCCCTGCCCGCTCAACTCCCAGACAGTCCAGGGTCAGTGGTGACCAAGGACCATGATGGCTACTGAGTCAACAGCCTTTTGAAGTAAACAGGAGTCCAGCCGGTCTTATTGGCCACCATCATCACAGTGTCTGTAGGCTTTTCTATGGTGACAGTGTGGTATACTGTTCCCCCGCCAAGATTATTAGCTCCCCTCTGGGTGCAGTAAGTCCTGCAAGCAGTAGTCTACTCTTTTGGGACACACTCTTGTTGTTTTATGAGAGAAACTCCAGGTCAAGTGATGTTCACACGAGTCGTCATGGTGCCCTGTTGCCCCCGGTTATCTCTCTGGATGTTGGAGTTGGAGGGCCTCCTCACTCGAGGTCGGTGTGCCCACGGAGCGAACCCTGCAACTTCAGGGCATGGTTGGTGGTTAGGATCACCACGTGGGGTCCTTTTCCCTTAGGAGGGAGGTGGCCTTTTGGGCTGCTGATTTCCAGGTTTTTAGATACCGCCAGTATCTTGGCCAGATGTGGCAGTGGGCCAAGCCCCTTAGTGACCGTAGTTTATCCTACCTGGATGGCATTCTTGCATTGTTCCATTTCAAGTGGTCCCAGTTTTTGCACTAATTCTCCAATGGCGATTCACCTTTCACCGGGATTGTAAAGATCAAAGGGTTTAGCTAAATTAGGGAGTTCCAGGGCAAGGGTCTGAATTGACTGCTCTTTCCATTCTTGAAAGGCCACTTCTGGATTCTATTCAAAAGGATCATCATCTTTTCCTTTCAGTGTTTCATATAGAGGCCCAGCTAGTAGACTGTAGTTAGGGATCCAGAAGCAGCAAACCCTGGCCTCCCCAGGAACCCCTAAGCTGTCTTCTAGTTTTAGAAAGGGGTAAGGCTGAAAATGGTTTCTTCCCTTTCCTGGGATGGGCTTCTCTGACCTTCTGTGAGAATGAAGCCCAGGCAGGTCACCGCAGTCTGTGATATTTGAGCTTTTTCTTGGACAACTTCTATCCTTTATTGGCTTGGTAGTTCAGAGGCCTCCTTAGTAGGGCTGGTGATCAGAATGTCGTCTGCATATTGAAGGAGGGTTTCCTTTTCCAGAGGTAGAACTTTTAGGTCTTTAGCTAAGCTTTCCCCAAAGATGGTGTGGGAATTTTTGCACCCTTGGGGCCAGACGGCCCGGAAGTATTGTTTTAGTTGTATGTAGAGTCCTGCCACTCACAAGCCAAAATTTCTTGTGACTCTGGGACTAATGGAATACAAAAGAAGGCATCATTGAAGACTAATACAGAATACCATGTCCTGGTGGTTGGTAGAATGACCAGCAGGGTGTAGGAATTAGGAGCAACTGGAGGTATATCCTCGGTGGCTTCACTGACTGTCCTGACATCCTTTACCAGGTCCCCAGCAGCCCATGGGGCTCTCGTGGTCAGACCAATCCCAGAATATGGAGCTCACCTGGGCAGGTACCCCACCCCCACCCCAGCCCACGGGGCTCTCGTGGTCAGGCCCCTCCCAGGATACAGAGCTACCCTTGCAGGTACCGTGGCAGGGCTGGGCACACAGGAACCGTGCACATAGCCCTCATTGCAGAGCACCCCCAGCTCACCTGTCGCTCAGAGCTGACACAGAGCACCTCAGAGCAGGACTTGAACTAACAAACAGCAGCTGCGACAGGTCTGTGACCCTGGGCATCACTCCGTGAGGCCTCCCTCCACCTGGTCTTCCAGAGACTTCCACTGCACCCGGGGCACCAGGCCTCTGTCTCCAACCACCACCCACCCCTCCTCTCCCTGACTCCTGGGTTCCTCTCATTAGGAGAGGGTTTTCTTGAAGTTGTCTCCCACTCATGGGCCAGATAAAATGATTAGAAAACAAGCCAAAGCTGCAGCCCCTTGTCTATCCTGACTCTCAGGAGCCCACACCTGTTCCTTGGACCTGGCCGGTTCAGCAAGTTCCATTTTCTGCAACTGTGAGCCCCTGAGGGGTGATGATTGGCTGACCTGGGCAGCCTTACCGTGCCGGCCAGCCCTCCCCAGGTGTGCCTGGGTTGAGATCAATATAAATACCACTCCAGGCAGCAAGAGCCCCTGCAGCCGTGCCTGACGCCATTTTCTCTGCCCTGTCAGCAGTCTCGGGGCTGGGCTGGTGGGAGGGAGTGAGAGGCCACGGCTTTGTGGGTGGCCCAGTGTGAGTGGGGCTCTGCTGGACTTTCTGCAGCAGTTGCCAGGCTGCCACCTGCTAAAGAAGAGGATGTGTCACCCATACCTGCTGCTGGAATTTCTCCCTGGGCAGAGGTGAGGAAGGAAAAAAGCAGTGGGGGCAGGGACAGGACGGGTATCTCAGGCAGGGAAATGGAAATCTTCCAGAAGAGCACCCAGGGCCAGGACCATCCTGGCTGGCCTGCAGGCACCAAGTCGGCTGGCATGCTGTCACTCGTGTGGCTCTATGGCCCTTCCTCTAGGCTTTCAAGTCCTTGTATATATTCAGGTGTTTTACCTGGGACGGGTGGGAATAGTTCAGCAGCAACTGGCCTGGGGCTCAGCTCACGTTTACTCACAGATGCCTCGGCACGGTGCCCCAGCTTTGCAATGAGGACGCTTGTTGCGTGGGGGCTGCTGGCTGAATGGGAGACGATTCCCCACCACTGACCAACTTCAGAATTGTTTACAACTGGAGCAAGTGCCCTGATACGGTTTTCCTCTGTGGAACTGGTGGGTTCTGTGTTTTTTTTCTCTTTTTCGTTTTTGGTTCAAGGTAGATTTTATTCCTCTTTTTTGTATTTACAGATATAAGCATGGAAATAATTTATTCATATAAATACATGTATGTGCAGGGAATAATTGTTTTTTCTGTTTTATTTTTTAAATTTTACTTCTTTTTAATTTTGAATTTTATTTTATATTTTTATACAGCAGGTTCTTATTGGTTATCTATTTTATACATATAAATGTATACATGCCAATCCCAGTCTCTCAACTCCTCCCACCACCACCCCCCCAACAGCTTTCCCCCCTTGTTGTCCATACGTTTGTTGTCTACATCTGTTGCTCTATTTATGCCTTGCAAAATGGTTAATCTGTACAGTTTTTCTAGGTTCCACATATATGCATGAATATACAAGATTTGTTTTTCTCCTTCTGACTTACTTCACTCTGTATGACAGTCTCTAGATCCATCGACGTCTCTACAAATGACCCAATTTCATTCCTTTTCATGGCTTAGTAATATTCCATTTTATATATGTACCACAGCTTTATGCATTCGTCTGTCTGTGGGCATTTAGGTTGCTTCCATTACCTCGATATTGTAAATAGTGATGCAATGAACATTGCGGTGAATGACTCTTTTTGATTTATGGTTTTTTCTGGGTATATGTCCAGTACTGGGATTGCTGTATCATATGGTAATTCTATTGTTAGTTTCTTAAGAAATTCCATATTGTTCTCCATAATGACTGTATCAATTTATATTCCCAACAATAGTGGAAGAGGGTTCCTTTTCTCCACACCCTTTCCAGCATTTTTTGTTTGTAGATTTTCAATGATGCCTATTCTACCAGGTGTGAGGTGATACCTCATTGTTGAATCCATTTCGTTGAGCAAGGGGTAGGTCTTGTCTATTACATATTTGGCTTATGGAACGGTATCTGTGCTAATTTCAAACTCTGCTTTTATGCAGCACCCCAACTCACCTTCCCCCTTAAGCAGGCATAAGTTGGTTTTCTAAACTTGAGACCCTGTTCTGTTTTGTAATTCAGTTCATGTGTAGCCAAGTTCACATTCCGTGTATTAGTGATACCTTATGATGTTTCTTTTTCTGTGTGACTTATTTCACTTAGAATCATCGTGCCTCAATCCACTCATTATGCTGGTACGGGCCTGGTGACATAGATTTCATTGCTGAGTGGTATTCTGTTGTACAGAAGTACCGCAACTTCTTTATCCAT